>NC_135892.1:64430444-65848569 GCF_964194155.1 Cetorhinus maximus
AGATGGGCAGAGCAGTGGCAAATGGAATTCAACCTGGAAAAGTGTGAGGTAATGCACTTGGGGAGGGTTAACAAGGCAAGGCATTGCACTGTGAATAGTAGGACCCCGGAAAGTATTGAAGATCAGAGGGACCTTGGTGTGCATATCCATAGAACCCTGAAGGTAGCAGGGCAAGTAGATAAGGTATTTACGAAGGCATATGGATACTTGCCTTTATTAGCCGAGGCATAGAATACAAGAGCAGGGAGGTTTTGCTGGAACTGTATAAAACGCTGGTTGGGCCACAACTGGAGTACTGCGTGCAGTTCTGGTCACCACATTATAGGAAGGATGTGATTGCACTGGAGAGGGTGCAGAGGAGATTTACCAGCATGCAGCCTGGGCTGGAGGGTCTGAGCTAGGAGGAAAGATTGGATAAGCTGGGGTTGCTTTCCTTAGAACAGCAAAGGTTGAGAGGGGACCTGATAAAGGTGCATAAGATTATGAGGGGCATAGATAGGGTGGATAGGAAGGCACTTTTTCCATTAGTAGAGGGATCAATAACCAGGGGGCACAGATTTAAGGTAAGAGGTAGAAGGATAAGAGGGGAGTTGAGGAGAAATCTTTTCACCCAGAGGGTGGTGGGAGTCTGGAACTCACTGCCTGAAAGGGTGATTGAGTCAGAAACTCGTAACATTTAAGAAGTATTTAGATATTCACTTGCGTTGCCATAGCCTCCAGGGCTATGAGCCAAGTGCTGGAAAATGGGATTAGTGTAGTCAGATCTTTGCTGACTGGCATGGACACGATGGGCCGAATGGCGGCCTCCTGTGCTGTAAAAGTCTATGAATTGCTGTCAGTATCACAGAGTAAAGATGGTGAATGCTGACAGTTACATCATTATTACAACTGCAAAATACAGGCCATTTTTTGCATAGCCAGGTGGATCATGTGTAAGTATCCTGGCCAGATGTATATTAATGAACAGCAGCTGTCAACACAGACCAGGCCTCCCACTGCAGGTATCAGGCAGCTGGTCTGCACACTCTGCCAGTCAGCCTTGCCCAGAGGGTAAACTATCCCCCTAATATCTGCCAATATTTGTGTATTTATGCACTGCAGACACGTAAGTCAAATTGAAGTAGTGATGTGTCAAGACATGTAATAAAGAGAGAAGCGCACAGACACACTAATAGAAGTACAGAGAGAGAGAGAGTAAGGTAATCGACAAATAGGCAAAGACAGAAAACAGTGAGAAAGTCATATTTCTTGAGTAGATTGCGATCTAGATTTTACTTTTGAGTTCTTTGCAGAAGTGGGATTGGAACAGGTGGGAACTCAGAGTAGTGACGCTGATGCATCAACCAGCTTCATGTACAGAACTGGTTGCTTTTAGCGTTATTCAACTAGAAAATTACAACAGAAATAAGTGAGTTCTCGCATCCAGTCCAGCCAGTCTCTGTCTGGCAATCTGGCTGTAAGGAATATTCTAAATGATCAATCTCCTTGGGCAATTATAACACAAGATGCTACTTGCAAACCACCTGTTTAGAAGCTATAGTGTTAGATTTCAGTGCTCAATTGCTATCATGGACTTGCCACCCGATATAGATGTCAAACGTATGCACACTGGTACTTGAAGTTGATTGTTATTGGTGGAAGCTTAATGCCACAAAACACATTACTTTTAGGAGGAGAGTAAAGAAAAAAACAAAGATCTAATTTTATATAAATTAGCTTCATACATGCCAGCGAATTTCTGTTGCTGTTGTATTCTTCAGCCTGTTGTCTTAACATAGATATTAGCCCATTTAAAGTAAATGGGTTAAAGCCTCTTAAAATTGGTAGGGAGGAATTCATTATGAATGTAGGCATGTTTAACGTTTATATGATAACATCAACAGTGACCACCACGGTTTCAAACATTTTTAGTACTAATGTTATCTGTTATGCAGAGGTGTACATTTTATTCCTTGTCAATAATTATTGCTGAAAAATGAACCTGAATGTTAAACATCTTTGCAAAAAACAGACAGAAAAAATTTCATGCACTTTTGTTATATTTACATTTATTGTATCATTTTTAATGCATATTGTTTAAAGGTTTTTTTATTTTATTAAGACTATTTGAAAACAAAACAAAATAAAAACAGAATTACCTGGAAAAACTCAGCAAGTCTGGCAGCATCGGCGGAGAAGAAATCAGTCAACGTTTCGAGCCCTCATGGCCCTTCAGCAGAACTGAAGCATAGTTTCAACAAGGGAGAAATATAAATTGGTTTAAGGTGGGTGGGGGGGAAGAGACACATTGAGGGTGTGGTGTGAGCAGATAATCAAAAGATGTCAGAGACAAAAGGGTCAAAGAGGTGTTGAAGGTGGTGGTCTTTGTCTGAGAAAAGTGCTAATTAAGAACCACCACCTTCAACACCTCTTTGACCCTTTTGTCTCTGACATCTTTTGATTATCTGCTCACACCACACCCTCAATGTGTCTCTTCCCCCCCACCCACCTTAAACCAATTTATATTTCTCCCTTGTTGAAACTATGCTTCAGTTCTGCTGAAGGGCCATGAGGGCTCGAAACGTTGACTGATTTCTTCTCCGCCGATGCTGCCAGACTTGCTGAGTTTTTCCAGGTAATTCTGTTTTTATTTTGTTTTGGATTTCCAGCATCCGCAGTAGCTTTTAGCTTTTTGTTTTTATCTATTTGAAAACAATGTATTTCTTATTCGTCAGCTAATGGTACTTATGCAAAAGGGTACTGTACATCATCAGTACCTAAAACCTTTCCTGTTCCACAAGTAGAATACAGCAGTTAATGGATTACTATCTTTCTTGGTAAAGTGCCGTCATCTCTCACCAACTGTTGCAAGGTGGCTGAGTTGTGCTATTAATGAGAGAGCTGATCTGCAGACACTTCTTGGGTGGAATCTTTAAGTTTATTTACAATATACTCAGCAGGTAATATACGTGTGCTTTGAACTCCAACTCTATCTGTACACAGATTGCTGAGGTAACCTGCGTTACTCCCCTATTGGTTACTGAAGATCATGTGATCTCTCTTAACAAGTATTATTTTTAAAGGTACATTACACTAAGTAAAACCATAATTAATACATTCCTCCCCCTTTAACTCGGCTGCACATATATTTACAAGGGCATATTTTTCAAGACAACATAATATTTACAATGGCTAAGGAGTTTACAAGTTCAGTCTTTCAGGTGGTTTCCTGGTACGTGTGGAACGTCGCAGCTCCACAACTTCAGATTCTTTGTCAGGGATTCCCTTTTCCAGAGTTGCCTGAATATCAGGTGCTTCAGTGGGCACTGGCAGTTTTGTATCCTCAACTCTTACAGGAACATCAGACATGTCAGTCCTGGGTTGAGTATCCTCAACAATAGGAAACGCAGACCTGGTCATGATCACTGGTGGAACCATATCTTGATGATTTGTCTCTCTCTCCCTTAAATGGTCAGCATGTTTATGAATGATCTGGCCTTCCACCTCCATGTGGTAAGATAGAGGTCCAGTCACCGCACTTACTTTACCCGGTAACCACTTTGGTCCTTCCTCCAAATTTTTCACGTATACTATCTCTCCCACGGTAAATCTCCTCTCGTGACTATGCCAGTCATGTCTGGTTTTCTGGCTTTCCTGGCTCCTTTCCACTTTCCCCTCTAAATTCGGCATTACTAAACTCAATCTCGTCCTGAGACGGCGCTTCAACAATAACTCTGCAGGTGTGACACATGTGTGAGGGGTAATCCTGTAATGAAAAAGAAAGCATGCTAGCTTGGTTGCCAAGGAATCGCCAGTTAGCCTTTTCATGCCCACCTTGAATGTTTGAGCCGCCCTTTCAGCCAGTCCGTTTGAGGAAGGGTGGAAGTGATACCATTGAGACTGATAAACCATTGAAACTCAGGATTCGTAAATGCCGTGCCGTTATCGGAAACAACTACTTCTGGTAGTCCGTGAATGGCAAAACTCTGATGTGGTTTCTCAATTGTAGCGGCTAACATTGGTGACTTCACCTCATATTGAATGAGCATCGACAATGAGCAGAAACATTGTTCCCAGGAAAGGCTAACCGTTGTCAATGTGTAACCGCACCCAGGGTTACCTGGCCACTCCCATGGGTGTAACAGAGCTGTCACTGGCAACTTTTGCAGTTGCTGACATTGCACACAGTGGGCAGAATTTTCTGGTTGACATGCGAGTGGCGGAGCTCGCACGTCAGCGCTTAAAATGTCGGGCGAGCGTCCCGATGTCAGCACACGGCATTGCGATATTGGTGGGCGGGCACGCTATGCAGCACGACGCGCATCCACCATTAATTAAAGGCCTTGTTAAGACTCTTAAGTTGCCAATCAATGAGGATTTTGAGGGGCCCGTGCGAACTTCGGCTCGGTGCACGGGCCCAACGGGCAGGCGGGTAAGTGATTTTTTAATCAAAACTCATGCACTGGCGGGATATGTGGGCTCAGTGGGGTTGTTCATGGTTTTCATGAAGTATTTAATGCAGAAAGTGTTTTAAACTTGCCTGTGTGACTGTTAGCAGTTCAGATCGATTTCCAACAGCTTTCGCTGTACTTTCAAGCTTCAGCTCACCAGTCTGCAGACAGTAATCTTTATCGGGCCTGGAACTTTCCGGAGGCCTCCATTTAGCCTGGATATGGGTTCTGACATCTCCATTTGAGGCAGCTCCTCTGAGAAGGAAGGGAGGGATAGAATAAGGAAGAGGCCAGGAGTGGACAATCAGCCTCCAGAGGTGCCACCTTTGGGAGGCCAGGCACAGGTACAAGGGGCGCAGGGCCAAGAGGTTGTCCAAGGTGGAAGGGGCCACAGAAGATGCCACTATCCTGCTGCCTGAGTATACAGGCGGTGAAGCAGCTACCTCAATATGACGGTGGTGCAGTGCCAAAGGAGGCTCCGTCTCTCAAGGGAGACAGTCAACTATATCTATCAGATGATTGGCCCTGAGATCTCTCCTAACTGTGTGGATGGACACCCCATGCCAGCGACTCTGAAGGTCACAATTGCCCTCAACTTCTATGCCTCTGGCTCCTTCCAGGGCTTGGCGGGTGATCTTTGCGGTGTCTCCCAATCAGCTGTCCAGACTTGTGTCAAGCAGGTTACAGACGCTCTGTTCAGATGGGCATTGACCTTTATCCACTTCCGCTGTGACCAGGCAAGTCAGGCACAGCGAACCAGAGGCTTCGCGGCCATTGCTGGCTTACCCCGTGTCCAGGGTGCTATAGACTGTACACATGTGGCCATCAAGGCGCCAGCAGGTGAGCCCAGTGCCTTCGTCAACAGGAAGGGCTTCCACTCCATGAACGTGCAGATAGTGTGTGATCACAGGATGCAGATTCTACAAGTCTGTGCAAGGTACCCAGGCAACTCCCATGACGCCTACATCCTCAGACACTCCCAGGTGCCAGGGCTCTTCAGTGCTCCGGCTCGGCTGGATGGTTGGCTGCTGGGTGACAAGGGCTATCCCCTGTGAAGGTGGCTCATGATGCCTCTCCGCCATCCAAGAACAGAAGCTGAGCAGTGGTACAGTAGGAGCCACAGCACCACAAGGGCTGTGGTGGAGAGAGCCATCGGTCTTCTCAAGATGCACTTCCTTTGCCTGGACCGCTCAGGGGGCGCACTCCAGTACCCCCCAGATCGAGTACCCCTCTCTGATAGTGGTTGCATGCTGCGCTCTGCATAATCTTACGCTGGAAAGGGAGGACGCAGTTGATGATGAAGACCTTGACGCAGTGGATGAGGCTGCACATGATGAATCCAGCGGTGGCTCAGAGGATGAGGAAGCACAGGACGATGATGAGGAGCAGCACGCCAACCCACTACTACACCAAGGAGGCAGGGACGCCCAGGACAATTTAATCCAGCGAACCTTCAGCTAGCTCCACACACATTGATCAGCAGGACCAGCATTGCCTGGCGCTTCCACACGTGGCACTTAGGTGCTACATCTTCCACCTCATCAGCTTAGTACAGAAACATCAATGTCCACTCAAACGCCCATGAGATGTCTGGGAAACATACAAATGCAGCACAAAGGAAACACCCTCAGCCATTGTCAGAAAACTGGACTTTATTCAGTCCAACGTCAAACACAAACGTCTCTCTTACAAACATGACTATTTGTTCCCTAATCTAGGTCCAACACAAAATCACCAGTGACGTACCCGTGGAGTGCCTAACGTGCCTTATGCTTTCGTTTGCGGGTGCTACGTCTAGGTGCCGCCCCATCGCTTGGAGTGGCTTATGACTCTGCTGTACTGTTGGCGTTGATGACCTTGGCAGGCATCCTCTGACCCGTGGAACCTGTGAGGGCCCCGCCTGGGAGGGTGTGGCCATTTCCAGAACTGGCACCCCCTCAACAGATGCACTGGTCACTGGCTGAGGGGCGGAGGAGTTGCTGCCCTCATCCGGAGTGCCCTGAGAGGAGCTCGCAGCGACGACAGGCAGCTGCTGCGCTGACGTGAGGTCACATTGGACCTCCCTGCTCACCGCAGATGCATGGGCACCGAGTGCCGACATTTGGTGCCCAGAACATCTCCCACATTGGAAATGACCACCCGTGGCCATTACCGCTGTGAGGGCTTGCAGGTCAGAGCGTAACCCAATCAGAAGACTCTCAATCCGATCAAAGCCCCTCTCCATGAGAGTCACCAATCTCTCAGTGGAAGAAGTCTGAAGCTCTGTCCTGAGGTTCATGCCATCACTGACACTCTGCCTGGACTCCTCCACCACAAAGGCCCTTCGCTTGCAGCACTGTATTCCTGTGCGCCGCATATTGTCATGGGTGCTTACTGCCTCGCCCACCTCCTGCCACGCCTGCCTGGTGACGTGAGGGGCCCTCCTCCTCCCATCCTCTGGATACAAAATATACCGACGGTAGGACACCTCTTCAAGGAGGACAGCAAGGCAGGCATCTGAGAAGTGAGGGGCACAGTGGCCTATCCTGCAGTTTGCCCCCCTCCTCCTCCTCCTCCTGTGCCCTGAAAGCAGCATGTCGCTCTGTCAGTGGCCATGGTGCACTGCCTCAATGAGGCTGCCTGGCCACTCTTTATACAGACTGCTGGTTCCCCATTGGAACAGCGGTCTGAACACGCCCGCCTCTGCAGCGATTTTCCCGTTGTACACGGGAGTCGCTAACCCGCTGGGCGGGCCTTAATTGGCCTGCCTGTGCAAAATGGCGGCACGGTCCGTTTCAGTGGCGGCAATTGGCTGCCTGCCCACCGGCGAGTTGGTCGGGCCCACCCGCCCAAGGGCAAAATTCTGCCCAGTACTTTACTAAACTCTCTACTTCACCATCCATCCCAGGCCACCTTAGATAGCTGCGTGCTATGGTCTTCATTCAGGAAATTCCTGGATGGGTACTGTGTAGTTCAATTAAAAGTGGCTCCCTTCCCTTTAGAGGATCTATCACTCGTGCTGCCCACAATAAGATGCCATCCTGGCTGGTTATTTCATGTCTCCTGTTGAAGCACGGTTTCATTTTGTCAGATATGGGCTCCTGAGACCAACCATGTAGCACTTGTTCTCGTACTTGAGATAGGACTGGGTCCCGACTTCCCCAGTCTCTGATCTGTCAAGCACATATTGGTGAGGAGTCTAAGAAATTTAACAGTAAAACAAGTTCCTGTGGAACTGGGACATGCTCATCATTTTCTTGTAAAGGCAAATTACTAAGGGCATTGGTGTTTGCAATTTGATTGCTAGGCCTATGTACAAAAGTGTACTTGTATGCTGCCAGAATTAAAGTCCATACTTGTTTTCTTGCTGAAGCTCTGGGTGTTATAGCCTTGTCATCACTAAACAATCCTAGCTATGGTTTGTGGGTTAAAATGGTAAAATTTCTTGACACCAAAGATGATGGACAGACCTTCTCTTTCTATCTGCAAGTATCCCTTTTCCACTGTGGTGAACGTTCTTGATACATAACCTATTGACCGTTCCGTGCCATCATCCATTCAATGAGAGAGCACTGCTCCCGCTCCATAGGGAGATGTGTCAAATGTCAGCACCAATTCTTTCATCTGGTCATAATGCACTAATAGATTGGATGGATGCAACAATTGTTTCACCTTTATGAAAGCTTCTTACTGGGGCGTCTCCCAAGACCAACGTTGGTTCTTTTTGAGTAGAGAATGCAAGGGGCCAGCACTGTAGACAAATTGGGTAAGAACCACCCATAATAGTTGATCATTCTTAGGAATGATTTGAGCTCTGAGGTGTTCTTTGGCGCAAGTGCCTCTCTTATGGTTCTCACTTTCTCCTAAATCAGAATGAGGCCCTGTGAATCTACCCAGTGACCCAAATAGATTACTTCCCTCGCTTGGAACGTGCACTTTTCTTTTTTTAAACACAGTCCAGCTTGCAAGAAATATTTTAAGACTTCTTCTAAGTTTGCCAAATGCTCTTTTTCAGTCAATCCTGTCACCAATATATTGTCTAAATGGACTACAACCTGAGGCAGTCCCTGCAGTAAGTTTTCCATTGTTCACGGAAAGACGGCACAAGCGGAGGAGACACCGAAAGGCAACCATGCATATTGGTACAACCCTTTGTGGGTATTAATTGTTTATAAATTCCCTGGAGGCATTATCCAACACTAGTTGTTGGTAAGCATGACTCATGTCAAACTTTGTGTACATTGTCCCTCCTGCCAGCTTGGCATACAGGTTTTCGATTTTTGGAATGGGGTGCCTGTCTAGCTTAGCTACTTTATTAATCATCAGTTTGTAGTCTCCACGAATTTGGACGCTTTGGTTGGGTTTAAGGACGGGGACTATGGATGCTGCCTGTTCTGAGAACTGAATGGGTTGTTTAATGCCCAGTTTCCCTAGTCTGCTCAGTTCAATGTTGACTTTTTCTCGCAGGGCATATGGCACCAATCTCACCTTCATCAAGTGAGGGGTTGCTTCCAGATCCACATGAATCTTGGTCGGCAGGCCCTGGATTTTCCCCAGTTTGCCCTTGAAGTCGGTGGTGTACCTTCTCAGTAGCTCTGGTAGCCCACTTGCTCTCAACTGGAAAATTTCAGCCCATTCTAACTTAATTTCCTTTAGCCAATTTCACCCCAGGAGGCTTGGCCCTTCACCTGCTACCACTATCAAGGGTAGCTTTGCCAATTGGCTTCCATAATGGACAGTTACTCTGCTTATGCCTTTTACTGGAATGTCTTCACCAATATATGTTTTGAGCTTGGTGGCTGTTTCTTCTAAACTTAATTGATGGTTACCATTATTCAAATATCTGAAGGTATGTTCCTCAATTACTGTAGTGGAAGCTCCCGTGTCCACTTCCATTCTAACAGGTTTGTCATTTACTTTCACTGTGACAAATATTGGTTCTGTCTTTCTAACTTTCAGATTAAACAATGAGTAAATGTCTGAATTTGTTTTTTCAGGCTCTTCTACATTGTAGATTTCATTGGGCTTCTTTTGTTTACAAGCCTGCTTGAATCTTTCCTTGCACTGCCTCATCATATGCCCATTTCTGTGACAATAGTAGCATTCGATTTTTTTAAACTGCCAATCATTATAAGACTGCTTGTTTCCACCTCCATTAAAATTATTCTTCAATTTCACTGCTAAGTTATTTTTCTTTATTCTTCAGCTAGCGGGGGCTGTTTCCCGCTTCTTGGCAGAGTCTCGCTTTTTCGCGCCTCTTTCGGTTGAGATTTCCCACCCAATGTGGAGGACGGCACCATTTTGTGCACACTGTGTTGCTTTTGAATCTCTTACTGCCCTTTCCATGGCCAGCGCTATCTCTAGCACCTTGAAATCCAGATTCACTTTGGACAATAATCTTTTCTGAATAGTGTCCTCTTTCACACCACATGTTAAACGATCTCTGAGCATGTCGTTCAGAGGTGCACCAAACTCAATGTTGCATTAGCTGTTTCAAATTTGCCACGTAGCACGCAAGTGTCTTGCCTGGGGCCCTATTTCGCAAATTAAACCTAAATCTCTACATTGTGACTGAGGGCTTTGGTTGAAAGTGACCCTTCACGGGGTCCACCAATTCATCAAAATTCTTTGAACTCTGGGGCACTGGGTGCTATTAAATCAAACTGTAGGTTTTGCTCCCATAAATACTCAAGAGGATTGTTCACCTCTTCTCCCGTAATCTCGTTCACTTGAAAAAAGAACGTGAGGTGTTCTATGTACTGAGACCAATCGTCTGTGGATCGTTCAAAGGGTCAATTCTCCCAAATTGTGGCATTTTGAGAGGGGATAACTTATTTAATTCTAATGGAGCTTGCTACTTACAATCACTGGGGGAGGTACCTTGCCAATTTCTTTCTAACTTGATTTCTTCTGTTCAATCATGTTTGATCCTCTTCTCCACTTTGTTGTAAATGGCTGAATTTTGCCATTAATGATAGAGTTGATCAGCAGACACAGGGTGGAAACCTTGGGCAGAATTTTCCAACAGCAGGATTTTACGTTCCCGCTGTTGTCAATGGCATTTATAACGGCCCACCTCATTTTACGGCCCCGCCCCTACCGACACGGGGCCGTAAAATTCTGCCCCTTAAGTTTATTTACAATATACTCAGCAGCAACTACACGTGTGCTTTCAACTCCAACTCTATCTCTTTACTGACTGCTGAGGTAACCCGCGCTACTCCCCTGTTGGGTACCACAGATCATATGATCTTCCTTAACAGATATTAGTTTTAAAGGTACATTGCACACTAAATAGAACCATAATTAGTACACCGACCTCAAGAGAGCTTTAAGGTTTTCTCAGAGGGAATGCACACTGCTGTCACCTTTCCTTTTAGAATTTTTGTAGAATGAGTGACTCTAATGCAGTACTGTATTTAGCTTTGATTGCTGCAGACAATGGCACTAATGCGTTGTGCAAATTGCTATGAGAAATAGGAATCTGCCAAGATCATTAATATTGTTCATAAGATCTGTGGACATTTCTAACATGCCATTAAAGCCAGGACACAGCTGAGACAGTCCCAAGAAAGAAGAAAATGTGTTAAAATACTACATGATATAGAATCTAACTGATACTCAGAGTTTGCATTATATCATTAACCAAGAGATAAATTTTCAATTGCTTTGTAAGCTATCTGAACCCTGAATTGTATTTCAGACACATTCCGAATCATTGGTTGCACTGCCTGGCAGCATTGCATCTTTTTATTAAGTATTAATTGTTGAAGGAAATTTGCTCTCTGCCAGTGTGTACATTGGCTTCTGTGCTATGAGTGCAGTGTAGTGATGCAAATGTAAAAGGGTGCACATTTGCATCAGACTGAATTTCAGAAATGTATTGGTCTTACAAGAAAGTTGAAGTTAAGTGTTCAGATATATCTAGCATTTTCGTTAATTATCTATCAGAAATGTAGTTATTGTTGTGTACTGTGCAGCATTGTCACGTTCAGAGAATGCCCGGCGGGGGTGTGGGGGGTGGGTGGTTGTCAGTCTTCAAGAATGCATTATGATGAAATAATAGGCAGCAGCCCAGTATGAAATGGATGTATGAATGTAATTCATATTGCACATTAAAATAATGCTTGAGTATGCTGCATGAAGGCCAACATGTTGACAGGAGTGCGTACAAAACTGTAGCATGTTGAAGAGATCAGATCATGTTACAGAGAATGAAAATAAACTTTTGCCAACACATTTACACTTTTTGAATGAGTTTTTCTCCCCAAGTAGCCAACATCATGACAAGCTGTTGTAATTAAATCCATGGTTTTGTAAACTCATTCTCAGGAAGTAGCCCTTGCTGGCAAGGCTGGCATTTATTGCCCATCCCTTGTTAGCCTGAGAAGGTGCTGGTCTTCTTCCTGAACTGATAGCAGCTCTGTGATACAACTGAATGGTTTGCCAGGCAATTTCCATTAGGGCTGCCAACCCTCCAGGATTGTCCTGGAGATTTCCAGGAACTAAAGATTAATAACCTCCTGGAAACTGCTGTGAGCAAGCCAGAAGAAACATCATAGGGATGTTAAAAAATTGTACACCTTTTTCATTTCTTTTAATAATTTTCTTTATTAATAGTAGAAAATACTGGAAAGGGGAGGGGGGTGGTGGTGGGGGAAATGGCCATTTGACAAGGAAGGTGGGAGGTCATGTGATGAGACATCCAACCAGAGTTGGCACCCCCTACTTCAGAGGACAGTTAAAAATCAATCACTTTTTGTGAAACTGGGGTTACGTGTAGGTCAGACCCTGAAAGAACAGCAAGCTTCCTCCCTAAAGAATATTATAAACTGGTTGAGTTTTTAATGATAAATCATTTGAATTACAGTGATATTTAGATTAATGCTACCTCATGTGAAGGGAAAAAACATATGCTGTGTTTACTCCAATTGGGGCTTCTAGTATAATTCTTATGAATGAACATTCCAAAATGATTTCTGTAAGTCTTCTGGATTTTCATGATATTTTCTTCCAGATGTGAAACATAGGTATCTTATGTAAATAAGTACACTCTTGAGGCTGAACCTTCGGCTCGGCGAGCAGGGGCGGCCGCGAAAGAGCGCACTCCCGACTCAGGGATCCACCCCCCCTGCCTGGACAGGGAGCGCACTGCACTTCCGGGCACGCATCACGCTAGGCGGACCTTAATTGGTCCGCCCACATAAAATGGCGGCGCGGACCCGATCTGGGGCGCCAATCGGGTCCGCCCCCGCCCCCGCACAACACCCCCGACGGGGGGAAAGTTCTACCCCTGGGGAAGCTTTCTCCTATCTGTTATATGTAGCGAAATCATAAATTTATGCTTTATGAACATAGCACAGAGAGAATTTTGTCCATCTATATTCTCGTGCCTTTCATAGCAAGGAACAATAGCCTAGAAATTCAAAAGCACCAAAAAATAGGCACAGCGCCAAACACATGCCTAAATGATGGCCAGGAAAAATATTCTCAAGCTCTTATTATGCCAGGTTGGTGTAGGTCAAAATAATGTGTGTTGGGCTACACCTAGAGCAAACTTTAAGCTTTTTGCATAAGCAATTAAGTAGACTATCATCTACTTGAAGCCCCCTTTGCAACACTGGGATACCGTGAATGCAGCTGGCACCAGGTTGCCTACATTCAGAGAAATCAGTTTTATATGCAATCTAACCAAGTGCCACCAAAAATTATAAACTTGTAAAATTTACTTGATGAATGTAGAACCAGAAGGAGCAGTGGGCCTAGTCCCCTCAATCACCACCTCAACACTCTTCTTCATCACTGGTTTCCTCCTCCTGCCGATTGCTGCATCAATACCCATTTCAATGTTGTGATCATCTTGTATCCCAATCATCCTTCTCTTACTCATCACCCTCTCTTTAAACATCCTAATATAGATTGGGATTGTAATTGTGTAAAAGGCTGAGAGGGGAAAGAGTTTCTCACATGTGTTCTGGAAACCTTTCTAGATCGCTGTGTATCTGGCCCAATGAAGGTGGATCTGGATCTGGTTCTTGGGAATGAGGTGGGTCAAGTAGATCAAATGTCAGTTGAACTTTTAGCAGACAGTGATCATAGTATCATAAGGTTTAGGTTAGCTATGGAAATGGACAAGGAACAATCCAGAGTAAAAATAATTAATCGGAGGAGGGCCAAGGGTGTGGGGAGAACAGATCTGGCCCAGATAAATTGGCAGACAAAAAAGTAACAGAACAATGGTCTGCCTTTAAAGAGGAGCTAGTCTGGTTCCAGTTGAAATACATTCACATGAGGCAGAAAGGTAGGACAAACAAAGCCAGAGCTCCCTCGATGACGAAAGAAATAGAGTAAGATGAAGCAAAAAAAGGGTGTGCACAACAGATGCCAGGTGGATAATGTAAGTGAAAAGCAGGCTGAGTATAGAAAGTTCAGAGGGGAAGTGAAAAAAGTAATAAGAGAATCAAAAAGGGAGTATGAGAAGAGACTGGCGGCCAACATGAAAGGTAATCCGAAAGTCTTCTATAGGCATATAAGTAGTAGAGTTAATAAAAAGAGGGGCGGGGATAATTAGGAACCAAAAAGGGAATTTACACATGAAGGCAAAAGGTATGGTTGAGGTACTAAATAAGGAGTTTGCCTCTGTTTTTACCAAGGAAAGATGAGGTAATTGAGAGGGATATTGAATTGGCCAAAAAATGATAGAGGCGGTTTTAAGAAGACTGTACTTAAAGTTGATAAGTCCCCAGACTGGATGAGGTGAATCCAAGGATACTGAGGGAAGTAAGGGTGGAAAGCACATAAGCACTGGCAATTATCTCCCAATCCTTTTTAGATACAGGGGTGGTGCCAGAAGACTGGAGAATTGCAAATGTTACACCTTCAAAAAAGGATGTAAGGATAAGCCCAGCAACTACAGGCTAGTCGGTTTAACCTTGGTGGTGGGAAAGCTTTAAGAAATGATGATCTAGGCCAAAATTAACAGGCACTTGGACAAATATGGGTTAATTAAGGAAAGCCAGCATGGATTTGTTAAAGGCAAGTCATGTTTAACAACTCGATTGAGTTTTTGGATTAAGTAGCAGAGAGGGTTGCTGAGGCTAATGCTGTTGGTGTGGTGTACATAGACTTTCAAAAGGAATTTGATAAATGTCACATAATAGACTTGCCAGCACAGTTGAAGCCCATGGAATAAAAGAGACAGTGGTAGCATGGATCCGAAGTTGACCGATTGACAGGAAACAGAGAACAGCAGTAAGCCATTGCATTTAGACTGGAGGAAGGTTTACAGTGAGGTTACTCAGAGATTAGTGCTAGGACCACTGCTTTTCTTGATCTATATTATTGGTCTAGCCTTGGGTGTAAAGGGCACAATTTCAGAAATTGCAGCAAATTGCGAAGAGGGTCATGATAGACTCCAAGAGGACATAGATAGACTGGTGGAATGGGGCAGACATGCGGCAAATTAAATGTAATGCAGAGAAGCATGTAGTAACACATTTTGGTAGGAAGAATGAGGAGAGGTAATATAAAATAAAGGATACAATTCTAGAAGGGGTGCAAGAGCAGAGGGACCTAGTGTGTATATACAAAATTGTTGAAGGTGGCAGGTCAGATTGAGAAAGAGGTTAGAAGGGCTATGGGATCCTGGGCTTTATGAGTAGAGGTATGCAACACAAAACCAAGAAGGTTATTGTGACACTTATTAAAACATTGATTCAGCCTCAACTGGAATATTGCATCTAATCCTTGGCGCCACACTTTTGGGAGGATGTGAAGGTATTAGAGAGAGTGCAGAAAAGATTTATAAGAATGGTTCCAGGGATGAGAGACTTCGGTTATGTAGGTCGATTGGTGAAATAGAGACAGTTCTCCTTAGCAATGAGAAGGCTGAGAGGAGATTTGATAGAGGTGTTCAAAATTGCAAGGAATCGGGACAGAGTAGATAGGGAGCAACTTTTCTCATTGGTGGAAGGGCCGAGAACCAGATTTAAGGTAGTAAACAAAGAACCAAAGGTTTTATGAGGATGTAGTAATTATGATTTTATTTAGTGTGTAATGTACCTTAAAGAATATTACTTGTTAAGGAAGATCACATCATCTGTAATAACCAATAGGAGAGTAGCGCAGGCTACCTCAGCAGTCAGTGTAGAAATAGAGTTGGAGTTGAAAGCACATGTGTAGTTGCTGCTGAGTGTATTGTAAATAAGCTTAATGTTTCCACTTAAGAAGTGTCTGCAGTTCAACTCTATTACTAATAGTACAACTCAGCCACCCTACAACAGAGGAAAAGCATTTTAAGCAGCGAGCATTAGAGTCTAGAATGCACAGCCTGAGTGTGTGATGAAGGCAGATTCAATCATGGCTTTCAAAAGGAAATTGGATAATTATCTGAAGAGAAGGAAAATTGCAGGGCTACATGAAAAGGGCAGGGGAATGAGACTAGCTGAGTTGCTCTTGCAGAGAGCTGGCACAGACACAACAGGCCCCAAATGGTCTTCATCTGTGCTGTAACCATTCTATAGTTCTATAAATCTTTCCTGGTTAAAACCCTTTTCCTGTTGCCGCCCTCCTGATCACCACCCCCCCCGCCCCCCGCCACCTTTAGTGACTTACCAGAGGGCCATTGGCAACACAGTAGCCGGCATTTGAAATCCCTTTGTCGGCGAGCTGCTCAGAAATTTGCAGGCCAATAAATTAACCACACAACTTATCTAGGAAAAAGGATAGAGCAATCTGGTAACTATGTGCTGGGCTGTTAAATACAAAACAATTGAATAGCAATAGATGCAAGAGTGGAATGCACAAAATTATTTCATGTGCTGAATTTTATGTGGGCGGTTGTGTGGGAGGTCCCTGCCCCCTGGTGTAAAAGTCAAGGGTGAGCCCGCCTGTGCTTGGCTGCTTCACCCCACAGCCATTTAACAGCCATTGGGCATTTAATTAGTTTGAGGTGGGCCTCCCTCCCCCATCAAATGTCTGGCAGCACTCTTTTCTCAGCAGTGTCATTGGGAGCAGTGGCCACTGCTAGAACTGCAGGCATCCCCTGAAGAAAAGGAGCCAGGAGCCCAGTTGATGATCGGTCCGGAGTTGCGCAAGGCTGGAAGGGCCCGGTGAAAGGGTTGGGGGTCCTGGGTGGACAAGGTTGAGTGGGGCGGGTGGGGGGATGGAAAACACAGGGAGGAAAATACCTTGGCTGGCCCTCTGATGGGCACAGGTGCCCAAAAAGGAAGCAAGGTCCCTGGCCCAGCCACAAGGCTCACTAGCGTTTACTGGGCACCTGGACACTTCTGTGTCAGTTTTCCCCGCCATGACTCAAACCCCAGCAGCAGGAGGAGGAGGCCCTTAAGTCGCCATTAATTAGCCACAAAGCCTCAATTGGTCCATGAGTGAATGTGTCACCTGATGCCTTCTCCGCTGCTGGTAAAATACTCGCTGGGTAGGCGGGGGGTGGGTATGTGACAGGCAGAGTGCTGCTGCCATGGCACCCAATTTTACACTCCCCCCACCTGCTATCCTGTCTTTGGGGATGGGGGCAGTCTAAAATTCTGGCCTATATTTAGGATTAAGAAATATTTAAAACCAGCTACAGCAGATGTAAATTGAACATTTTCGCTTTTCTTTGTATTTGATGTCAGAAAGTTTGCAAAAAATAGAAAAAGAATAGAAAATGATGAATAGGACTGTTTATTATTTTGTGTTAGTGAACTATGCTTTGGTCATTACTAGGAGAAGGAGAAAGTACAAATAGCCATATGTTTCCTGATGCTGGTGGCATTCTGCATATTGGAGAGGCTGGGGAATCTGTGTGCACCTGCAAATAATCGCAGTTTTCTTCCTCTGAAGCAACTAATGAGTGACTTAATTGCCTGACACTATAAAAAGCCTTTCTGCCAACTGTGCACTGAGGAAATTTTAAGGAAGAGAGAACTTGTATTTATACAGCACCTTATCAGATCTTTTAAAAACATCCCAAAATGTGTCAGGCACAGTGAATTTTAATGCAATCACTCTTGTTATTTAGCAAAGGCAGCAGCTATTTTGCACAGAGAAAAATCCCACACGCAGTAAAGAGATGAGTGACAATTTTGATAGCATTGGTTGAGGAAGGAATCTTGGCAAGGATACCAGGAGAACTCCATGCTCTTTTATAAATACTGCCAGAAGATCTTTACCAGATTAAGATCGTATAAGTGAATGCTGTTGTTATGGAGAAAGACTTTGGATCTAGTGGCCCTGAAACTTCTGGGACTGGATACATCTTTAGTCTCCCCAGGGACAGGCCAGGAACATGAGCTGCGCCCAGCTAACCTGGGGTTCTGCACACTTTGAGCCACATCTTCATATTTCGGGCAGTGGGCCATGGGAATTGATTGCCTGATCATGCTACACAAAAGGAAGTTCATCCTTTTATGCGAGTTGAGGCCTGATGTGAGGTCTTCTGTTGGCCCTTATCCTTTGCTTAAGTAATCATTCAATCCTGAAGACAACACCAGTGGACTTTTTAATTAAAAAAATTATCTATGGTTCATTTAGGCTTTGGGAGGATTCCCCTCAACCTGAGGAGGTTGGACTGACTTGGGCTGGGCAGTCACCACTGATGCATCCTCCCAGTTGTTGGCAGCCTGCTGCGGCTATGCAAATGACCTTGCCCCTGGTGTTTGGAATCGGGGATGCTGGTGTTAGCAGGGTTGAGCAATGGTTCTGCTCTGCTGAAGTTAAAGGAGCAGGACCCCAGGAATTTCCTGGCTACAATTTCACCTCTCGGAATCGATCTTCCCATTGTTGGCCTGCCACCATGTGAAGCTGCTGAACTCTCCTCCTTAAGCACTCAATATTCATGCAGGGCAATTTAAGAATGGTAAAACTGCTCTTTAATTTGGTATTGTCATTGGGAGGGAGCGAAAACGTTGCATGAGGGAGGGGGGTATCAGTTTTTCAGCAGCAGAGATTGTAAAGTACCTGAAGGAGCAGCAGCTTTGGGAAGGAGAGGTCAGCAGAAGGAAGGTGTTTTTGTCTGAAATCAGAGCTAGTGAGAAGGGTTAGCTGCAATAGCACTGAGGGCAGGAAGCCTCTTAAGAGAGTTGGTCAGGCTATGGATGGGTTTGCAGAAGCTGCCAGTGCTACATTTCTCATACCAATAACTGCCACACATTTTAGGACCAGGTTCAGTGATGCCTCAAGATGGCTACACCCTGCACTCACATTACTTACCTCAGTTATGCAAAAAGGAACCATTGAAAACACTCAAGCTTCACAATTGCTGAAGTCTTCAGCCAGCAGTTGGCATATTTCTCCAATAGCCTCCAGGTTGAAGCATAGTCTTCTAAGACACTGATATTCAGAAAATAAGACTTTCTTGATCAGTAAACCCCAGAGAGAGGGAATCTGTTATGGGATGACTCATCCTAAGAGCTCCATTTTAGGCCATCCGGCTCCTCATCCTCCTCATAACAAAGGAATTGTGGAATTCCCATTGGAAAATCCAAAGTTATCCCATTTTCAATGTTGACCAAAAAACATCAGAAGTCATAACAGATCTTCCAAAGTTCCAAACAGTTTGATATGCAGGCAAAGTAACACCAACCTTTTGTAGCAGGAAATAAAATGGCCTCTTCCAAGCAGCATCCACATCAGGGATACGAACATTACTTCTGCCCCTACTGCCATTTATATAGTGATGGTAATGTGGATTCGGTTTGAATCCAGGAGACTTCCAATTAGTACAAGCTAACATATATTTGGAAGTGCCAAACTATATACAATAATTGTATACCGGTGCTACCAATGTTAATTCAAAAATTTTTAATTTTCTTAACTCTACCACTATGTCTAGGTGCATCCCTGACATCCACAGCATAGGTGGAGGCAGCCTGCTGACTACTATGCCCCCTTATCTGTGATGATTTCAGTGGGCGTCTCCTGAAGGTCCAAGGCCTGGTGGGCTCCAGCCTGCTTTGGTTCTTCTGCGCCCTTCTCGCTCAGAGCAGCTGGGGCTCACAGGCAGAGGGGAATTGGGAACTCCCGGACAGCCTTGAAGTGTCCTTGGTGAATGTCCCCAGGGTGTCTGCCTGATGCTCCTCCACCCTTTGGGTGCCCAAGGACCCCTCCCTGACTCCTTGAGGGGAAGGGGCACCTGCAAGGAGGTTGAGGTGCCCCGTCCTCCTCTCACGTAGCCACTGTGAAAGCTCACCCATGGCTACAGTGATGGAGTGCAGGTTTGAGCACATCTCTAGCAGAAACTAAGTGTCCTACTCAGCAAGGTTCTCCATGGAGTCCACCATCCTCCCCATGGAGACTTCCATGCACTTGTGTGTTGGAGCCACGACATCAGAGAGCACATGTGCGCATATCTCCGCCTCTTGTGCCACTCTGTTTGAGGGCGCCTGACACCTCTGCCTGATGTTCCCCTGCGCCTCTTTGATACTCCAGCATCTTTTCCATGGCCATTTCCAGAGGATCATCATCCGACTTTGACTTAGCAGAGGCCTCTTCTCCAGCAGTCCCCCGGGTGCCAGAGATTTTTGCTGTCACTGCCTCCTCTGCCTGTGGACATGTGTCCGTGCGGTGACCACCAGAGTGTGAGTCCAAGCCTAAATTAGATATATGACTGACCGAGGTGTGTATCTCTGGGTTGGTAGAGGGTGCAGGTGAACGCTGTGATGGTTCCACAGATGTGAAGTTGTCCTCATTCTCCTCCGAGGTGTCTTGGGGGCTGGGGCTTACTTCTGTTTTGGGGGCTGGCCTCCCCTCTTCCTGCTGGCACCGAGAATGGAGAGAAGAGAGAATGAGTGACTGCCTAGGCTGGCTTAAACATGGCATTCATCAGTCACCTTGATTTTCCGAGGTTCTCGGGGTTATGCATGCTTCCTCACTAGATGTTTGGGGGAGGCCAACCTCGCCGTCAGCCGAGGTGGTCATGATCCTCTCCTGCCAGCATAGCAGCCAGCTGCTCAACTTGAGTGATGGGCCTGAAGGCATACCCCCTCCTGTCTTCTCTCTCTCCCTCCTGTTGTGAGTTGTCTTCTCCATAAAGACATATAAATTGTTTGTGAGTGCATATGATGAAAGAGCAGGTCGCAGACTGCTAATTCTGTGGCTAATAACTGACCTCATGACTCCCCAAAACCTAACCACCATGTGCATGGCACAAGTCAGGAGTTTGATGGAATACTCCCCACTTGCCTGGATGAGCACAGCTCCAACAACACTCGGGAAGCTGGACAACATCCAGGACAAAACAGCCCGGTTGATTGACATCCCATTCAGCACCCTCAACACTCACTCTCTCCACCACCAAGGTAGAGTGGCAGCGGTATGAATCATGTACAAGATGCACTGCAGCAAGTCATCAAGGCTCCATCAACAATCCTCTCCAACCCCACAAGCTCTACCAGCTAGAAGGGCGATGGTAGCAGAAGCGTGGCAACAGCAGAATCTGCACGTTGGCCTGTACTCCACCCCATGGCTGTGCTTTCACTGTGGCTGGTTGAAAAGCTTGCAGTTGCCTCACTAATAGTACAGCACATGGACTGTAGCGGTTCAATAAGGCAACAGCCCACCACCTTTCCAAGGGCATTTAGGGGTGGGCAACAGAAATGCTGGCCTTGCCAGTGATGCTCATGCCCCATGACAGAAACATAAAATGGGTGGTGATGTGAGTTGAAAGAGTAGAATGTTCACTTACCCTAGTGGCGCAGATGAGATAATAAGTCCGTTTCCTGCACTATAGGGTGGTCCTCCCCTGGACCCCACGGGCGCTGACCACCCTGGTGACCTCTCCCCAGGCCGGCATGGTCAGTCAAGTGGGTGTCCTGTGGCCATCCATGGGGAAGAGGATGTCCCACCTTTCCTGCATAGCCTTGAAGAGATGTTCCAGGGATTCATTGCTGAAGTGGGGAGCTGCAGCTTGGTGCCTTCTCCTGCTCATCCTTCTTCCAGGGTCCTGGTACCATTAATTAAGGCCTGTCCAGGTATCTTTTAAATCTGGAACCCAGACATAATGGCGGGGTGACCGACTTTCTGTCCACCCCTACCTGAGACCCGGCACGTGAATAATTAATGAGGTGGGGAGCACACGATTGCGTGTAAGAGCCTGCCCCATTCTGTAGTGCAATCCACTCTGACTTCCTGATCCCGCCACAGAACTGAGGGCGGGAGGGGACGATTCCGCCCTTAGTGTGGGTTTAGAATAGTAGCTACAAAATTTGCATCCAGAAGTTGTAAAATGAAAAGAAAAGAGAGAAGAAAATATAATTCCAACGCAGCTGGAATATGAGGAGCCTGGGCTTACCTCCTGTTATGCAGAATTGTGGTAGCTGTGCGGCAAAAAGTAATGGAAAATGCAATAGAAAGCTAGCAAAGTAAGTTAATTCAATTTTAAAATGTTGTCCATAAATGTTTATTTGTGTTGATTTTATAATCAGTCTCTATTATCTGCATATTTGCAATAAGATTTAAATGCAATTTTAATTCATCTTACATGACTCCATTATGCAAATAGAAGTGTGTACTAACATTAGTCAACAAAATGGACTGACAGATTCAGATTAATGCTGTAGTAATAAACTACTACTGTTTAATCTCTTGGCTCTGTGCTAAACAAACACCCATGATTAAAAACACTTTGATTTTGCTATAGCTGAAATGTGTGGAACTTTAAATTCTAAAGGCATAAATATTTTTCAATTTTAGTATTTGTGCGTTCACTTTTATTATATTGTACACCAAAATGTGTTTGCAATTATTAGTTCACTGACATTCATGGACATGAACGTGGACATGACCCGATACAGTGACCTACTTAGCAGTCTCTCTTGGTTTTATCCCAGAGGTATTGGCATGAGTCAGAAGAAAGAAAGTAGGGGTTGGGTTATAAATCAGGGCAAGAATAGTATTATTTAGATCACTCTGTTTTTTCAGTAGCTGAAATTAATTATAATTTTGTCTAAAGTTAAAATCTTCCTGTATGAAAAGCTGCAGTTATGAGGCTCCCAAAGAACAACTGGAATGAGTATGTTTGCTCTGAATGCATTAAAAAGTACAGCACATCCTGTGTGTAAACCACAAAGGGGAAAAATTCGATAGACCCTCGAAACAGGCATGGGAATCTTGATGCGTAATTAATCTGCATCCATTAATTACAATGTATGCAGAATACCAACTTCACACTGCCTGATCATTTCAATGATTTCAGTGTTCAGCCAGCACTAAACATGCCACTGATTTGCTTGATGCATCAGCAGGGGGCTGATGTTGTGCGTGGCTAGCACCAGTGAAAGCAAGCCTGCAATTCTTAAAGGAGATGCAAATTGTGACTGGAGCAGGTGCAGGTAGTCACGCAGAAAGTGGATTTGGCCTATGAAACATTGATGGTTAATGGATATTTTTCAGGCTGAAGGAAGATTTGTAGTAGAACCCCCTCCCCGGCATTATTATTGGGACCCTTGTTTTATTTTAATGATCTCGATCTTGATGTGAAAGGGACAATTTCAATGTCTGCAGATCATACAAAACTTGGAAGCATTGTAAACTGAGAGGAGGACAGTGTAGAACTTCAAAAGGACATGGACAAGTTGATGGAGTGGGCAGATAGGCGGCAGATGAAGTTCAATGCAGAGAAGTGTGGTGATTCATTTTGGTAGGAAGAGCATGGGGAGACAATATAAAATATGGGGTATGTATATAAAGGATGTGTAGGAACAAAGAGATCTGGGTGTATGTGTGCATAAGTCATAAAAGGTGGCAAGATAGGTGGAGAGAGCAGTTAATAAAACATTCAGTATCCTAGGCTTTATTAATAGGGGCATTGAGTACAAGGGCAGGGAGGTTATGCTGAACTTGTATAGGACGCTAGTTGGACCTCAATTTGGGCCCTATTAGACCTCAGCTGGAATATTGTGTACAGTTCTGGGCACCACGCTTTTTAGAAAGGATATGAACGAATTGGTGAGAATGCAGAAGAAGTTTACAAAAATGGTACCAGGGATGAGAAAGTTGAGTTATGAAGATAGATTGGAGAAGTTTGGACTGTTCTTGGAAAGGAGAAGGCTAAGAGGAGGTTTGATTGAAGTGTTCAAAACCATGAGGAGGCTGAACAGAATAGATAGGGAGCAACTGTTACTGCTCATAAAATGATTTAGAACAAGAGGGCACAGATTTAAAGTGATTTGTAAAAGAAGCAAATGCAATGTGAGAATAACCTTTTTCACACAATGAGTGGTTTGGGTCTGGAATACACTGCCTGGAAGCCAGTGGAGACAGGTTCAACTGAGGCATTCTATTTTTATTTGATCATGGGATGTGGGCGTCATTGACTAGGCCAGCATTTATTGCCCATCCCTAATTGTTTAGAGTACATTTTTTAAAAAGTCAACCACGTTGTTGTGCAGCCAGTCCCTAAAGGATATTACTGAACCAGCTGGGTTTTTGCAAGAATTGACAATGGTGGTCCAGATTTTTATTGAATTCAAATTCCACCATCTATCATGGCAGGATTCAAACCCGGGTCCCCAGAGCATTACCCTGGGTCTCTGGATTACTAGTCCAGTGACAATACCACTACGCCACCGCCTCCCCTAAAGAGGGCATTAGATGATTATTTAAATAGAAACAATGTGCAGGGTTACAGGGAAAAGGCAGGAGAATGGCACTGGGTCATAATGCTCATTTGGAGAGCCTGTGCAGAAATGATGGGCTGAATGGCCTCCTTCTGCAGCGTAACAATTTTGTGATTCTGTGATGTTTTTTCCTTTCAGATTTCCAAGTAGTGCAACCTGGCCAGGCAGTGAAGGGAACAGCAAGCAGACAATGATAATGAAAACATATCACCACTACTTGATTTCACGCTTGCAGCCATCAGTTCAGATACCAACATTGTACATATTTTAGAAGATAGCATAGGGGAGGGATCTGCAGGCAGTGAGACACGGGACCCGAGTGGATTTCAGTCAGGACAGAAGATAAGTATAACACAGTTGCCAGCTCACAGGAGGGAGGGGTCTCACAGGAGTTCTGCTGCAGAGGAGCTAGATGATAGGAAAACCTGCAAAAAAACACTGATGGGTATGCAAAACAAAATACCCTGTGCATTGGGAAGTCTGCCAAAAGGTTAATGGGCAATGTCAAGGAGCATGGAGGAGTCCAATGCCAATAAGTAAGTGGGGTTGCAGTTACTGGCATCAGAGTTGAATAAGTTGTTCACATAAAGCCTGGGCCGAAAGGGGCTAAACAGGTTGTCTCCCCACTTCCCCTTCTTCTTCCTACTCCATCTCCTCATGTTCCTCCTTCTGGCCCTCAGATGCTCACTGTATAGCTGGTAACAAGCATTGCCCCCTCACAATGGTGAGATTGTGCAGCATTCAGCAGACCACCACGAATCTTGACACCCACTCTGCTGAGTATTGCAGGCCTCCTACAGAGTGGTCCAGGCGGTGGAAGTATTCCTTCAGCATGCCAGTTGTTTGCTCTGTCACATTTCTTGTACTTTGAATGCTACTGCACAGGTGTGCATGCTTTGTGCACCGGAGTCATCATCACCCTTGTCACCCGGTAACCAATTTTGTCATTTGTTTTGGTAGCTCAAATACAGTTGGCATAGCAGGTTCCTGCAGAAAAAAGATTTTTTGCCAGGATACCAGGAATTTACCTACATAATTTGCTGTCTATGGTCAGACACCAGATGAGCATAAACAGAGTGGAATTCCTTTCAGTTCCAGACACTTTTTTCCTATTGCTGAACACGTTTTCAGCTGTGCAAGGTTAACGGAGGGTGTTATATAAAGCATTGAGCTTCAAAATAGCACTGGTGGTGTCAAATCACCATTGTGGGGTGGTGGGGAGCGGGGTGGTGGGAAGCTGGGTGGGGTTGATGTCATGATCTTGCTCTGTATACTTCTGATAGACATCCTGTGTGTGCACTAACACCCTCACCAGTATAATATGGGCAAATATGAAATTATTCAATTTGGCAGGAAGGATAAAAAGGAAGTTTAATGTCTAAATGGTGAGAGATTCAGAGGGATCTGGGTGTCCTAGTACATGAATCAGAAAAGGTTATTATGCAGGTACAGCAGGTAATTAGGAAAGCTAATAGAATGTTATCATTTATTGTGAGGGGACTTGATTACAAAAGTAGGGAGGTTATGCTTCAGTTGTACAGAGCACTAGTGAGGCTACATCTGGAGTACTGTGTACAGTACTGGTCCCCTTATTTAAATTAAGATGTAAATGTGTTGGAAGCAGTTCAGAGAAGGTTTACTAAACTAATACCAGGAACGGGCGGGTTGTCTTATGGGGAAAGGCTGGACAGGTTAGGCTTGTACCCACTGGAATTTAGAAGAGTAAGAGGCAACTTAATTGAAACTTTTAAGATCCTGAGGGGTCTTGACAGGGTGGATGTGGAGAGGATGTTTCCTCTTGTGGGAGAATCTAGAACTTGGGGTCACTATTTAAAAATAAGGGGTTGCTTATTTCAGTCAGTGATGAGGAGAATGTTTTTCTCTCGGAGGGTTGTGAGTCTTTGGAACTCTCTTCCTCAAAAGGCGGTGGAAGCAGAGTCTATGGATATTTTTAAGACAGAGCTAGATAGATTCTTGATTAACAAGGGGGTGAAAGGTTATTGGGGTAGGCAGGAATGTGGGGTTGAGGTTACATTCAGGTTAGCCATGATCTTATTGAAATGCAGAGCAGGCTCAAGGTGGGGGAGTGGCCTACTCCTGCTCCTGATCCGTATATTCATATGTTCATATGTCATACTGTTTGGCCCACAAGTAGTCCTGTGTTGTAGCTTCACCAGGTTGACACCTCATTTTTAGGTATGCCTGGTGCTGCTCCTGGCATGCCCTTCTACACTCTCCATTGAACCATGGTTGATCCCCTGGCTTGGTGGTTTTGGCAAAGTGGGAGATATACCGTACCATGATGTTACAGATTGTTGTTGAATTCAATTCTGCTATTGCTGATGGCCCACAGCACCTCATGGTTGCCCAGATTTAAGTTGCTCGGCTTGTTTGAAATCTATCCCAATTAGCACAGTGGTGGCGTCACACAACCCGATGATGGGCATTCTCAATGTGATGACTAGACTCCATGTCCACAAGGACTGTGGTGGTGGTCACTCCTATCAATGCTGTCATGGGCAGATACATCTGTGGCAGGCAGGTTAGTTAGGGTGAGGTCAAGTATGCTTTTCCCTCATGTTGGTTCCCTCACCACCTGCCCCAGACCCAGTCTAGCAGCTATTTCGTTTTAGAAGTCTCCCACCCAGAGCACAATCTGTGCCTTTGCCACCCTCAGTGCTCCCTCCAAGTGGTGTTCAACATGGAGGAGCACTGATTCATCAGCTGAGGCGAGGGGAGGTGGTGGGGGAGGGGGCGGTTGGGAGGGGCAGGGTTACAGTACGTGGTAACCAGCAGGAAGTTTCCTTGCACATGTTTGACCTGATGCCACGAGACTTCATGGGGTTTGGAGTCGATGTTGAGGACTCTCAGGGCAACTCCATCCCGAATGTATACCACTGTGCCGGGCCGGTCCTGCCGGTGGGACAGGACATACCCAGGGATGATGCTGGTGTCTGGGTCATTGTCTGTAAGGTAAGATTCCGTGACTATGACTATGTCAGGTTGTTGCTTAACTCATCTGTGGGACAGCTCTCCCAATTTGGCACAAGGCTCCCAGATGTTAGTAAGGAGAATTTTGCAGGGTTGACAGGGCTGAGTTTGCCATTGTCGTTTCTGATAGGTCAATGCCGGGTGGTCAGTCTGGTTTCATCCCATTGAGGCTTTTTAGCACTTTGTTACAACTGAGTGGCTTGCTAGGTCATTTCAGAAGGCATTTAAGAGTCAACCACATTGCTGTGGGCCTGGAGTCACATGAAGGCCAGACCAGGTAAGGACAGCAGATTTCCTTCCCTGAAGGACATTAGTGAACCAGATGGATTTTTACGACAATCGACAGTGGTTTCATGGTCACCATTAGACGTTTAATTCCAGATTTTTATTGAATTCAAATTTCACCACCTACCATGGTGGATTCTAACCTTGGTCCCTAGAGAATTACCCTGGATCTCTGGATCACTAGTCTAGTGACAATACAACTATGCCATCGCCTCCTGCTGAACCATTGGAGGCTGGTGAGGACAGGGATAATAGGTGAAGAGGACTTTTTCTGGACAGAATGCACGCAGCCTTGTGTTGCATGATTTGGAGTTTGTGCGCTGGTGGAGCTCAGGAAGCCACTGGTAAGAGCATTGAATAGGGGAAAATCTACAAATGAACATTACATGCAATGTCACACATTGAGAAATTGTGGGTTTTCTGCCCTAGACGTCCCATCTGATAAATAATGGAAAATTATGGGCAGCATACAGTGATTTCCGAATGTGCATGGCTGGTGGGCAATTCTCCTGGCACAGGTACAGATTCAAATCCAGAAGGTAAAATCCTGATTTGTACGTAAACTTCTTTTTCACCAAATTTTGCATGAGGAATCCAAAAGTAAAGAGGATTTGCAGTTACAGGAGTTTGGAGAAATTTCTGCCTTTAATCTTTGAATTTTTTTTTTATTGCCATACAGTTGTAGCTGTGTGAGTTGAGTAGAGATTATATAATGTAGGTGATCATGCACAAAATATTACAGTAATAAGAACTCCTGCCATCATGTGACTGATACTGTTGTTAACAGTGCTATGTTTTTATTCTTAGGAAGATAAGGCAATATATTGTTTATACTGCTGACAATGAGAAAATGTGCTTTTGCGATAATGCAAGTGTAAACTTCTACGTGCACCAGTGTTAATATTACTTTTTATACATTTTACCATAGTACACATGACCTTTCCCAGGTTCATTTGTGTGTACATGGTACAACTCTTCTTTCATGGTGATTCACAAAAACATTAATTATAACTATTGTCAGTCTGTGCATATCCCATAGCATTTCCCTTCAGTTTGATATCAAAATTATAGATGTTGAAAAAGCAGTGTCTTCAGAACTGAAGTTGATAGCCTGCAGCTCCAAACCAGGATGGGAATGCTAGAGCTTTATTCCATTGAAGCAATGAAGGAGGGGAGCAATTTTTAAAATTGTTTTATCTGCTCTAATTAAATGTTTTTTGGCATAACAAACAACGTGTCTGAGAGAATTTGGTAATGAAAGGAAGGAGCTTTGACCTCTGTCAGGAACTGGGGACTGATTTAAAAACACAGACTAAAGGTAGCTGAGCCTGAGTTCATGGGCATTGAAGGTGTCAGCCAAGAGCTGCTCTCACCTATGCAGGGATCTTTCAGGCCCCAGTAGGTGTTATTGTTGGAATCAGTCAGTCAACTGCACTTCGTTTTTATAAGCCATGTGACAGCCACTTTGCTCAGAGTGGCAGTTTAGGTTATCTATTTTGCCAACGACTGTGAAGAACAAAAAACACATTAATATTTTATTGTCATCATTGGTCTTCTCAAAGTGCTTGGAGCAATAAACTACACACAGTTTGAATAATTCCCCAGATTTAATTCCATTCCAAATCTGGAAGGAGTTCTATGACCATCAGTATAATCTGCAATGCACACATCATCAGCCATGTGTTAAATTATCTACAAGATTAGATCACAGCATATTAATCTTGAATCAGTCATCACTTACTTAGAGAGTTGAAAGTTACTGTGCAAATCTGTCACGTGATAATGGACAGTAGGCAGGCAGTAGTGAAAAAATGCTATTCGCCACTCATTACACTGCG
The DNA here is from genome assembly GCF_964194155.1 of Cetorhinus maximus. Classification (NCBI taxonomy): domain Eukaryota; kingdom Metazoa; phylum Chordata; class Chondrichthyes; order Lamniformes; family Cetorhinidae; genus Cetorhinus; species Cetorhinus maximus. The sequence goes on from NC_135892.1 coordinate 64,459,584, forward strand.
AGCTAGCCACAGACTTTGCATGGGCTTTTGAGTGGAGACTTGTGGAGCAGAATTTTATACCTCGGGAGGCAGCTTGAGAGATGGAAGGTGGGTGATGTGGGCAGTAAAATTTTGGGGAGCCTCAACGGGACAGCTGTTCCATTGCTGGGGTATTTTCCCAATGGCGGGACTGGATGTGGATTGGCTATTCACTCCAAGGAGGTGGGAAGCCGCTTGGCATAATTAAAGGCCCAATGAAGGGCCATTTTATGGACCATTGGGCATTTTGCCGACAGTAGAGTGCCCGCTGTGTGAGGAGGCCATTAGCTTAATTGAGGTTGTCTTCCTGCAGCAGTCTGGTGTTGCGGGGGGGCCTTCGGATCTGCAGAAGTGGTCACATTGCAGCTTAGGAGCATGGAGGCAGAAAGGTAATGGGTGATTGCCAGGCAGTGCAAGAGAGCCACGCAGGTTGTGCAGGGATCACCTGAGGCCCCGCTCGCTAATCAGTTTTCCATTTTGGATGCTGCTGAGAGCGATGGTTCCTCGGAGGAGTACAGTCAGAGCTAAGTTCGTGGCACCACAGGCGGCTCAGCTGCACAGGAGGGGAGGAAGAAGAAGGGAAGAGCAGTAGTGATAGGGTGTTCATTAATTAGGGGAACAGACAGGCACTTCTGTAGTCGCAGACGTGATTCCAGGATGGCATGTTACCTCCCTGGTGCAAGGGTCATGGATATCACCGAGTGGCTTCAGAGCATTCTGGAGGGTGAGGGTGCACAGCCAGAGGTCGTGGTTCACATCGGCACCAACAATATAGGTAAAAAAAGGAATGAGATTCTGTAGGATGAGTTTAGGGAGCTAGGAACGAGATTAACGAGCAGGACCTCAAAGATGGTAATCTCCGGATTACTAGTGAGCATGGAAATAGGAAAATACACCAAATGAGTGTGTGGCTGGAGAGATGGTGCAGGAGGGAGGGCTTCAATTTTCTGGAGCAATGGGACTGATTCTGGGGAGGGTGGGATCTGCACAAACTGGACGGTCTATACTTGAACAGGGACGAATATCCTTGCGGCGAGATTTGCTAGTGTTGTTGGGAAGGGTTTAAACTAAATTGGCAGGGGGTGGAACGTGAGGGCAGATTCAGATAGGACAAATTCAGAGCAGGGAATGGGAGGCAGAAAATTAGTGAGTGACTCTGAAAGACAAGAAGCAAAGGTTAAAAAGTGTACAGCATATGCATTTGGCAATGTTAAAAAGTATGAACATAAATGCAAGGAGTATAGCAAATAAAGCTGATGAGCTGAGGGCACACATAGACACATGGCAGCATGATATCATTGCTATAACAGACACTTGGCTGAAAGATGGGCAAAAATGGCAGCTCAAAATCCCTGGATATAGAGTTTCTAGGCAGGATAGAGAGGGGGCTAAAGAAGGTGGGGGTATAGCATTATTGGTTAAAGAATCAACTACAGCTATGAGGAGGAATGATATGCTAAATGAATCATCAGATGAGGCCATACAGGCTAAGCCCAGAAATTAAAAAAGGGGCAGCCACACTGCTGGGAGTGTGAGAAGGAGATAGAAGAGCAAATATATCGGCAAATTTCTGAGCTCAAAAACAACAGGGCAATAATAGTTGGGGACTTCAACTACCCAAATATCAACTGGGATACGAACAGCGTGAAAGGCACAGAGGGCGCAAAATTCTTGAACTGCATCCAAGGGAACTTTTTTTAGCCAGCACGTAACAAACCCAACAAGAATGAGTGCAATTCTAGATTTAGTCTTAGGAAATGAAGCTGGGCAAATGGATGAAGTAGCACTGGGGGGCCATTTTGGAGATAGTGACCACAATACAGTTAGATTTAGCATCATTGTGGAAAAGAATAAAGATAGAACAGGACTGAGTTCTAAACTGGGGGAAGACAAATTTTACGAAGCTGAGAGGTGATCTGGCGAAAGTGGACTGGTTACAGCTACTTGAAGGGAAATCAGTGACAGACCAGTGGGAGGCAATCAAAAGCAAGATTCAACGGGCACAGTGCAGACATGTCCCCACAAAGAAAAAGGTTGGTACTGCCAACTCTAGAGCCCCCTGGTTATCCAGAAACATACAGGGTAAGATAAAGCAGAAAAAGCAAGCTTATGACAGTCACAAAAAACTTAATGCCGTTGAAAGCCAGAGGAGTATAGAAAGTACAGGGGTGAAGTCAAAAAGGAAACTAGGAAAGCAAAGAGCGGCTATGAAAAAATAGTGGCAGGTAAAATCAAGTAAAACTCAAAAATGTTTTATCAGTGCAATAAGAGCAAGAGGATAACTAAGGAAAGAGTAGGGCCTGTCAGAGATGTACAGGGTAGTTTATGCGTCGATGCAGAAGATGTGGGCAATGATCTTAATGAGTACTTTATCTCTGTCTTCACTAAGGAGAGGGATGATGCAGACATTCTAGTTAGAGGAGGAGTGTGAAATATTAGATACAATAAGCATAGTGAGAGAGGAAGTACTGGAGGGACTGACATCCTTGAAGATGGATAAACACCAGGGCTGGATGGACTGCATCCCAGGCTGTTCAAGGAAGCCAGTGAAGAAATAGCAGATGCTCTGAGGATCATTTTTCAAACCCCACTCGATACCGGCAAGATATCAGAGGATTGGAGGTCAGTGAACATTGTACCTTAATTTAAAAAGTGTGTGAGGGATAGGACAAGTAATTATAGGTCAGTCAGTCCGATTTCAGTGGTGGGCAAATTATTGAAATCAATTCTTAGAAACAGGATTAACTGTCACTTAGAAGGGAATGGATTAATCAGGGATAGTCAGCATGGTTTTGTCAGGGGAAGATCATGTCTTACCAATTTAATCGAATTTTTTGAGGAAATAACAAGGAAGATTGATAAGGGTAGCATAGCAGATGTTGTCTACATGGATTTAGTAAGGCATTTGACAAGGTCCCACATAGCAGACTGGTCAGAAAAAGTAAAAGCCCATGGGATGCAGGGGAATGTGGTGAGTTGGATCCAATATTGGCTCAGCAACAGGAAACAAAGGGTAATGGTCAATGGTACAAAAGCAGGGATGTAATGATGGAACTGTATAAAACGCTGGTTAGGCCACAGCTGGAATTTTGTGTACAGTTCTTGTCACCACATTACAGGAAGGACATATTTGCTTTGGAGAGAATACAGAGGAAATTTACAAGAATGTTGCCAGGGCTTGAAACTTGCAGCTATGAGGAAAGATTGGATAGGCTGGGGTTGTTTTCCTTAGAACAGAGGAGGCTGAGGGGTGAATTAATTGATGTGTACAAAATTATGAGGGGCCTAGAAAGGGTAGACAGGAAAGATCTGTTTCCCCTAGTGGAGAGATCAATTCCCAGGGGGCACAGATGACTGGTGGAAGGATTAGAGGAGACATGAGGAAAAACTTCTTTCCCAGATGGTGGTGGGTGTCTGGAATTTGCTGCTCGGTTTGGTAATGGAGGCAGAAACCCTCAACTCATTTAAAAGGGATCTGGATCTGCACCTGAAGTGCTATGAACCAGTTGCTGGAAGGTGGGATCAGAATGGGCGGCTAAATTTGTATTTTTGCTTGTTCAGCCAGCACAGGCATGATGGGCTAAATGTCCACTTTCTGTGTAAATTTTCTTATGGGGCAGAATTTTTCGTTTGACATGCGGGGGGGGCGGTCCCTGCACGTCTGTGCGTAAAATGACATGCGGTAACGTCGGGCGAGCGTCCCGACATCACCGCGTGCCATGGCAATATTTCGCTGGTTGGGCGCGTGATGAAGTCCGATGCGCGCCCGCCATTAATTAACGGGTCACTTAAGGCCCTTTAGTCTTCATTTGACGCCGATTTTTCGGCGCCCGTACGATCTTCGGGTCGGCGCACGGGCGCAACGGGCAGACAGGAGGAGACATTTCTATTAACCTCATCCACGGGCGGGATAAGGGGGCTCAGTGGGGTCGTGAATCTGCTCTGTGAAGTATTTATTGGAGAAAGTTTTTTAAATTTGCCTGTGTGATCTGCAGTACTTCAGAACGCATCCCAGCTGCTTTTTCTGGACTCTTAACCTTCAGGTCAGCACTCTGCAGTGAGGAATCCTTTTCGGGCCTGCAGGTTTCATGAAGCCATCCCTTAGCCTGGGTATGGGGTCTGATCTGTCCACTGGAGGCAGCTCCTCTGAGGAGGAAGGGAGGGCTAGAAGGAGGAGGAGGCCAGGAATGCCCATTCAGCCTCCAGGGGAGCCACCGTTGGGAGGACAGGCGCAGACACAAGTTGCGCAGGACCAAGAGGTAGTCCAAGGTGGAAGGGGCCGCGGAAGATGCCACTATCCTGCTGCTAGAGTATACAGGCGGCGAAGCAGTTACCTCAATATGCCTGAGGTGCAGTGCTGAAGGAGGCTCCGACTGTCAAAGGAGACAGTGAACTATATCTGTCAGATGATTGGGCCAGAGATCTCCACTAACTGTGTGGATGGACACCCCATGCCAGTGGCTCTGAAGGTCACAGCTGCCCTCAACTTCTCTGCCTCTGGCTGCTTCCAGTGGATGATCTTTGTGGTGTCTCCCAATCAACTGTCCACACTTTTGTCAAGTAGGTCACAGACGCTCTGTTCAGATGTGCATTGACCTTCCTGCACTTCCACTGGGACCAGGCAAGCCAGACACAGCGAACCAGAGGCTTTGCAGCCATTGCTGGCTTCCCCCACGTCCAGGGTGCAATAGACTGTTCACATGTGCCATCAAGGCGCCAGCAGGTGACCCCGGTGCCTTCATCAACAGGAAGGGCTTCCACTCCATGAACGTGCAGATAGTGTGTGATCACAGGATGCTGATTCTACAAGTCTGTGCAAGGTACCCAGGCAGCTCCCACGATGCCTACATCCTCAGACACTCCCAGGTGCCTGAGCTCTTCAGTGCCATCTCCGCCATCCAAGAACAGAAGCTGAGCAGCGCTACAATAGGAGCCATGGCACCACAAGGTCTTCTCAAGATGCTCTTACGATGCCTGGACCGCTCAGGGGGCGCACTCTAATACCCCCCCAGATCGTGTGTCTGTGATAGTGGTTGCATGCTGCGCTCTCCACAATCTTGCGTTGGAAAGGGGGGACGCAGTGGACAATGAAGACGTCAATGCAGTGGCTGCGGCTGCACACGATGAGTCCAGCAGTGAGTCCGAGGATGAGCATGCACAGGGAAATGCCAAGGGGGTAGACACTGACCCAGGACTACTCCAAGAGGCAGGGACACCTGGGGGGCTTTAATCCAATGAACCTTCAGTTAGCACAACACAGATGGATCACCAGGGCAAGCCTGGGCTGGTGCCTCGATCCTCAACACCTAAGTGCAAAATCTGCCAGGTCATCAGTACTAAATAAGGGCCTTGTACATAAAGATGAATGTCCAAAAAACGCTCATGACACTTTTCTTAAACATACACATGCAGAAGAAATGAGCCACCCTCAGCCATGGTCGCACATCTGGTATTTAATGTGTGAATCAGAAGTTCTCACAAATATTAAACACTAGTGTAAACAATCCAAAATAAATCATAAGGGCCTAATCTCAGGCCAACCCAAAAGCACCAATGCAAATCCCGTGGTGTGCCTAATGTGTTTTAAGCTTTCATTTCCGGGTGCTACGTCTTGGTGCTGCCCCATCTCTCGGAGTGGCATCTGAGACAGCCTGCTGACTCTGCTGTCCTGTTAGCCTCGATGACCTTGGCAGACGTCCTCTGGCCCGTCAAGCCTGTGCTGACCCCACCTGGGTGTTTGCCTACCGGGGTGGGGGGTTCTATGCAGAGCTTGATGCACCCGCACACAATTGTGCTTATTAGAATGAGGGCGCAGTTGGTATGTTTTCTCCCCCTTTACCTAGAGATTTGTACATTGTGCCCTTGCAGACATGGTTCATTTTGATCTCTAGATAAAGCAGAAGATGAGTGTGATATGGGCCAGACCTGTACCATGTGGAGCATGCCTCACACTTGATGATCTGGTTCTTAGCTGCAATGGAAAGAGAACATTGCTTCCAAATGCCGAGTTTCTATTTCACCATGGTCCTTCCAGTTTTTGGTGCACATCCAGGCCCCTACAAACCAAAACCTCAGCACCTTCAGGACCAAGGGTCAGTCAGTCCAGTTCCCAAAGAACCTGGCCTCACTCAGAGGGGCAAAACTGTTAGGCTTCTTGTAGGGGGGAGGAAGGGTAAGCCCTCCTCTGGAAGTGTTTGGGCCATAGATCCTGCTGGCAGCTGCCTTTTTAGGGCACAGAGCCTCTGGCCCTGATGGCCCTGCCTCAGGGAGTCTCCCTACCTGGAGCTGGCAAAATGCCACCTGTTCTATAAAATTGCCCCTACTTGGGGCATTTGGTATGCAAACTGGTTGCCTGCCTCCGTTCAGTGGGAAGTTGATCCATTTCCCAAGCCATCCCTGGGAAACTTCCCCGGCAGAGGGAATGCCATCCTGACACAGCTACCTCACTATTTTCCCAGCAACCCCCCCTCGACCACCCCCTGCCCCCAAGGACACCACCATGGGGCCAGGAAAATTCACCCCTTATAGTTTCATAAACAAAGGACATATAGGGCTAGATTTTGCTGTCAAAATAACTGAGAATATTGGCAGTCACTATTATTTATGCATCAGTGGAACGGCAGCTATAGGCGAGGAGCTGATGTATGGTTAAACACAAATAACCAGAAATTGCAGCCTGAGTTATAACAGTCTGTTGTTAGCTTCACAGAAACAGGATTTTACTGTTCCGCCTCACCATTTCCATGCATGAAGTTGCTGTGCCTGCGTGGTATGTACAAACTAAACCCACCCGAGACAAGTAATTACAAGCACAAGTAGACTTTAAACAACATGATACGTTTTAATGACTGCCAGTCTACCTTTCAGGCACCTAAAGTGTCCTATTTTAAGTCTCATTCTTCAGGCTGTGAATTGTTTTGTGATATTTCAATAATGTAATTTTTTTTTCTTTTTCTTTCTTCCCCCCTTTTCTCTTTCTCTTAAACCAATCTTTATTTCCCTTTCTGTGCCTGATGTGACGTTGAATTTTATGCATTTAATTCATCCTCCTTGGTCCTTCTACTGTTTATTTCCCAATCCTTGAAGCTCATTAAGATAATACTCTGTTGGTTGCGTTGTTTCCTAAGGTCCCAAATGCCCCGTTCCCCTCACTGCATCGTTATCAGCTTGCATTTTCAGCAACTTTGTGGGAAAAATTTATTAAGCTGAAGGATGCAGAAGCAAGTCTATTAGCTACCCTGCTGGGGCAAAATATGGTCCGTTACTGGCTGCAGGCATGGAGCTGCTCTATGCCTTTATTTGTATATTGTATCAATTCATAATCCTGCCTTCCAATCAAATCCTCATAACACAAACCTTACAAAATAAATGTATCTTCTAAATTGTACAAGAGATGTCCTTTTCCAAGTTGTCAAAGAGTTGTGGTTTTGTAAACAAAGGAGTATATTAGTTGCTGCAACTGTGGAACACTTGGGGCAGATTAGCCTCGTACTTGCCCATTGGCTTCCTGTCGGCCAAGCGTGCAGCATAGCATAAAAACAAAAATCTGCGGATGCTGGAAATCCAAAACAAAAACAGAATTACCTGGAAAAACTCAGCAGGTCTGGCAACATCGGCAGAGAAGAAGAAAGTTGACGTTTCAAGTCCTCATGACCCTTCAACAGAACAGCATCCTCTACAAGGAATCTGGGACTTGCGTGAACAAGGTAAGCAACTGAGTATCTCCTTAACCAATCAAATGAAAGAATTCTTAATGAGCAGCACAGAGTCTGGACCAGTAAGTGTCAGTTGAAATATTGAACTCAAAATCAGGTAAAGAAAACAACATGGCCAGAATCTTCGGGTCGGTGAGTGGGGGCGGGCCCCACTCGCCGATGCGTAAAGTGACGTGCAGTGACATCGAGCATGCGTCCCGACGTCACCGGGCGTCATTCACATCTTCAGTTCGGTGGGCGCACAGCGGAGTCAGCTGCGCGCCTGCTGAACTGTCAAAGGCCTATTAAGGCCATTTAAAAACTAATTAAAATTATTAACTGAGCTGCCTGTCCAACCTTAAGGTTGGCGGGCAGGCACAGAGCCCAGGCGATCTTCGCATTTATCATGAAACCTCATCCACGGGCGGGACCTGACTCCCCCTCCTCCCCCTGCCCGCAGAGGGAGCGCTGAGCGCTTCCGGGTGCGCGTCACGCTGGGCGGGCCTTAATTGGCCCACCCACGCAAAATGGTGGTGCGCAGCCTATCACGGGTGGTGATCAGCTGCGTGCCCACCTGCGCTCGCTCCCGCTCAGCTCCCCCTAACGGGGAGAAAATTCTCCCCCATAAATAAAAAAAAAGCCAACATTAAGACAAAGAAATAAAAGACAGAGAAAGAAAGAGTCAAAAAAAAGTTCTAAATCCCTTATAATAATTAAAACTTGAAGGAATAAAACTCTACATTTCTAAAAAGTTCCAGAGAGATTGTTTGGCAGTGATTTAAGACTTACCACACTGTTTAAAGGATATATAGACTGGAATGGATGAGCCATCACATTGTTTTGGTGAGTTTAGCCCACATCTATGAGGTAAGTCCAGCAACTTGAAGTGCTCGATACATTTGAATGAGCAGGGCAACTCACTTAGTAACTTCCAGATTTCCGAATTTAACTGCGTGTGCGTCATAGAAGGTTGCCGCCTGATTTGCACACAAAAAATGATGAGCACAGTTAGCCTCACCATTGTTGCAGCAAAATCTGACTGCGTGTGTTTGTACATGTGGTATAAAAATTGGATATATTTCCTGTTCCCTCACTGTAGTTGGTGCTTTTTGAACGGAGATTCACATCTCCAAATTTAAAAGCTAAGAGGGGTGGGGTAGACCTGGCATACATACATTCATTTGTATATAAATAAAATTATGCCTCATCTTCCATTTCAATCTTAGCTGGTTTGCAAAAAAAAATTAAACTCACTTATCTCTCAGTTGCCTAATTATGTTACATGTAAGCACTTTAAGTACAGGGGTTTTGCCATTGCAAACATCATTTTATGCCTTTTTCTGTAAAAACATTGTTTTAAAAATGAGGAAGGATTAACTTTTATTTCCAGTTAGCACTGCTGCTCCTTTAATTAAGAATTATTAAACCTTTTTGCCGAACTACCCATGCCTGAACTCCATACCTGCTGACCTTTTGTACATAAGTAATCTTTCCTACATAATTCTGCCAGGATAAAAGCACTCTAATCCACTGATCGTTTGTCTCTTTCTTAGACGTTTAGAAACATTTTAGAAATCAATAACGAGATTAAAACATTGATCCCTTTAAGTTCTATTATTTAGATGATTTTTTGATACAATATTGCCTAATTATTGTTAAATTTTTCTTTTAAAATGACGGCTCAGTACAAATAAATTGATAGTTGCTTTACTTATAAGATACAACAAGTTACAGTTTATTTACATTTACTTCAAGGAGACAAATAGATGGTCAATAATGGTGGATAGAACACCATGAGTAGATTGCCAATTCTCAATGAAATACTAATTGTTTCTGGTTTGTATCAAAATGTACAATTTTTGATGAAGGAATGCTGCCTTCCTGTGAAGCATGGCACCAGGCACACCAATTTGCAAAACCCATCACACATGGCTGTGATTTTCTCTTTTGTCAAAATAAAATCGGAAGAAACCTGTCATTTGACTTTATGAATCCACTAATGAAATCACAGCAACATATGGCTTTGAGACATGCAATGCCTGTGAATGCTGTTTCATTAGGAGTAATGGCAAACTGCCAGCCAATCATGACACGTATGTAGTAATTAACTTCTAATGGTGCTTAAGAGCTAAGGGCGCAACTAACTGGTAAAGATTCCAAGACATTTGTTAATTTGGTTATTCTTGTTTGTCCTTCGAGGTGAAGCTGAGCATGTTCATCATCTGGGTGCTATTTCCGTTATAAAAGTGGTTGAAAGATAATTGGGAAAAAAACATCATACTTGCTGATAAGGGCCAGAATGGTGCTGGTGACTTCTATTATGGGGAACGATAAGCAGTTTTTAGGTGGAAACAACAGGTGTGATAAGTAGAAGAACATGGCTGAAGGTCCAACAGAATTGTCACAAACCAAAGAAGAACAGAAAAGAAAAGCATGAATATTATTCAATATGGAAGCATAAATTACATTCATAATCAAAGAAAAAAATGTTTAAGGTTATGTGCTAATAATGCTGCAGGGACATGGGAAAATGAGGTAGCTTTTTTATTAATTAAAGTAACAGTAATGTGTTGACATTATGTAGCCATGATGAGAAAAAGAATATCATTTATGTAATATTTGCTTTTATATATCACTTTGCACAATTAATTATTCTTTGATGTTTAATAACCATTGTTCTGGAGACAACATAGCAGATATGTTGAACCAGTAAGGTCCCATAAGCAACAATATGAGTTGCGTACTGTTTTGAAGTGATATAGGTTGAAGAACAAATGCTGGATAGAATAGCATGAAAACTTTCTGGGTGGAATTTTCCGTGCCCGCTGGCGTCATGGAGGGAAGGCCAAAAATCAGTTTCATGCTGCCGTGAAGCACATTTGCAACCATCTGTTCCAGAGTCTCATCAACTGACTTGGACTCAGCAGATTTCTGGCCTCCTGCAGTCCTCCAAGTGCCGAAAGTCCCTGCCGCCGCCTGCTGTGGATCAGATAGGGTGACGTGCTCATCTGATTGTGACCCCCGAGGCTACTCTAGAACTAGCTCCCACCGAGGTGCGTGTCTCTGCGCTGGTGGAGGGTGTGGGTGAGCGCTGTGATGGGACTTGGAGTTTCAGCAGCTTGCTCTCCCGAGGTGCCTTCAGGACTTGAGTTGAGGACCTGGGTCGTGGACCCCCTCAGCTGCTTCCCAGATGTGCCTGCGAAAGCAAGGGGAGATAATTAGTGCATGGCAGTGGCCTGTGAAACAGGACACATCACTCACAGCATGGTTATCTGGTGGATATTGCACTGCTGGATCCTCACTTGGTAGAGCACCACCAACCTCACCGTCAGCACAGGAATGATCAAGATCTTTGCCAGCCAGCTGAATGACTTTAATTTCAAAGTCCTTTGGGACCTTGATTTCAGGCGTTCCTCCACCAGTCTGTGACCTCTCCCTCTTGTGTGCCAGCTTCCTGCATGAAGATAGATGAAGAGAGTGTAAGCAGGATGCCTGCCAGGCCAGATGATAAGCATTCCTGGCATGTGTTGGTCGTGAGTGGTCCCATGGATGGGATGAGGACAATGAAGGTGTGTGTGAGAGTGAATGGTGATGTCCCTTGAACTGGCAGTGAGTGAGGGCCAAGTGGATGTGTGATGGGTTTGTGACACTGAGAGTTGAGATGATGAGAAGACTGACTTACCCTGGCAGAATGGAGGAGATCATTCATCCTCTTTCGACACTGGGTGGCTGCCCTCTTTTGCAGGGCAGTGGCACCAATAACTTCTGCCACTGCCTCCCAAGCCGGATTGGTGATGTTGCTGGCTCTCCTGCTATCAGAGTGGGGGTAGAGGACATCATGGTGGGCCTGCACAGCATCCAAAAGGCATTCCAGGGATGTGTCATTGAATCAGGGAGTAGCAGTCCTGGACTGGAAACACAGAGGTGTCCATGCAACTACACTTTAAATATGGTGCCCAGCGTGAGGAAGCAGTGAGGTGACAGTGTGGTGGGTGAACAAGAGCCCGCCCATCATCAAAAGGGCAGGTTTCCCAGGACTGCATAATTAATGAGGTGGGTTTGGGATGATACAGCTTAAAAAGCTGCCATTGCAGCCGGCAGGTAAAACATTCTTTTTCCTGCCTGCTATTGCACTTCATGCAAATCTGGGACAATTCCACCTTCTGTTTATTTTCAGAAGGTAGATTTTTACATCCACCTAAACCACAGCAATGGACAACTGATATTTTGATTTATGGTATCTCTGACAATGCAGCATTCCCACTGCACTGTCCTGGAGTGTCAGCCTGATATGGGACTTGCGCCTATACTCTTCTGATCCGGGAAAAAGCTTGCTACAATGTATAGGAAGAAGGAATTTCATTGTGCCAAATCAGTAGTTTTCCATTCTCTTCGGTCTTATACTTCAAAATAAAATGAAAGGGTATAAAGTGTGGAATAGTTTAACTGCCTAGAACTAATTTGCTCTTTCTGTGAGTGTAAGCAAGATGATTTGCAAAGGTTATTTTGGTATTATCATTTAGCTAGTGTTGACATTTAACAGCATCACCTAATAGGTACTGTCATTTAACAGTGATTTATTTTTCAATAGCCAAATATGTGATAGATAGGGCAAGTTATTGGCACATTATGACAGGCTGCAGTGTTCAGCATTTCCCTTATTTGCCAAACAAGTATTGCTGTTTTGCAAGAAAATATCAGAGACAGTAAAAATACCATTATCTGAACAAATCTGATTATTAAAATATCATTTGCCAATTTGAGCCGCAGGATATCTTCCTGCACTGTTGCTGGGTAAGTGATCACTAAAGATAGGTAATCGCCAAGGAGATTCTTTGTTTCCATTCCTATATCAGTAATTTATACAGGACTGGCTTGGCGTGTCTTGCTGTACAAGAATTGTGATTATTTTAAATGTTGTGATGGATAATGGTAAGAGAATTTTTAAAAAGTAAAAGCCACTTTAGGCTATGGACATAATTTAATGTAGCTGGGCATTGAATGGCATCCATTGTCAGTGACTTGCCCTCGTCTGTTTAATCACCATAATATTTTGCACCCCCCAGTTACTGAAAGTCTGAGTCAATAATGTTACAGTGAAAATAACTAGGTATCTGGGACCTGAGTGAATAGAAAAATCAATGGTGTGCCTTCTTGACCATCAGATTGATTGATTATGAAATTAACGGCACATGGACTGAGAAGGAAGTGTAAATTAGAGTTGGTGAATTAAATTCAAATTAGTTGCAGAAAGTGAAGTAAAGGGAGGGAAAGAAAGATTTCATGAAGAGAGAGGTAAAAGCGAAACAGAAAGGAAAAGTTTTTTAAAAACCCTTAAATTTAAAATGCAGCATTGTTAAAATCTCCAACAATAACTAAAACCTGAAGGAATGAAACTTCACAATGTTCAGTGCAGAGGTTGATTGGAAGATAAGTAACACTTTTCACATTGTTAAAAGGATACTTAGATCAAATGGACAAAATGTAACTTTCTGTTATGAGTTTAGTTTGTGTCTACCTTGCAAGAAGAGCAACTTTGCGGCATTCAATGGTTATGACCGGGGAGCCAAACAGCAAGATGGTGTTATAGATAGAGAAGGCAGCAGTGGAATGGCACAACTCCAACAGCAACTATTGGATTTTTACACTTAATCATGTATTTGCTCCTTCACTGAAGTTGCTGTATCATTTGTGCTTAGTTATGATAAGTTATGATAAGAATGATAAGTTATCTTCACTGTTATTTTGACAACAAATTATTGACCAATGTAAATACAAAATAAATGATATAAACTTTTTTTGCAAAAATATACTTTATCTAAAAGACTTGGCATTGAAATACATGGAACCATGGGCGCGATTTTACGCCAGGGGGATTTTACATTCCGGCCGAAGTCAATGGAGTTTAGAATGGCTCACTGCATTTTACAGCCCCATCCTCACTGAGACGGAGCTGTAAAATCCTAGCCCCTGTATAGTTGTTGCACTTACGTGATGGATACCTATTAAACACACCAGAGAAAGTTAGGGCTTGTCAATTCAATTGTAAGCGAATTTTGAATGAAATGCTAAACCTTAATTAATGTCAAGCAATCTCTCTGACACTGAAAATTAACTATTACAAATGTGGAGTCTCATTCCTTCTGATTTAAATTTGTGTTGGAGATTTAAAATTTAAATACGCCTTTTAAGTTTTTTTTTCTGTCGCTTTTATTTAATCTTTTAATCTAATCTTTTTTTTTTCCGCCTCTCTTCATGATGTTTTCTGAAGCTGATTTGACATTGAATTAAATAGTCTAACAAATTGGTTTAGAATCTGTGTGGGTGATTTTCACCGATTACTTCAGGTGCCGAATGAGGGAAAGGGATCTGAAGGCGAAACTTCAGTTTAATCCATGTTTAGTACAAGATGCCAGCTTGGTGTGGAGTTGAAGCCAGCTATAGGGATGGCCACCAAGAGGATAGTTAAACAGCTGCTTGCCACGTTAAAAGCTTGCTGGTGCTCATTAAAGAGGTTGCATTGCATTTTTGGGCCCAGTGATTCAATCTCCTAACAGCAACCAGTTCTTTTTGAGTAAACACAATAAACTATAGAACCAGAGAAAAATTATGATGCAGAAAGAGGCTATTCAGCCCATTGTATCTGTGCCGGCTATAAAAAGAGAAAAAAGAAGCTAGCCGCTCACTTTTTAATCCCACTTTCCAGCACCTGGTCTGTAGCCTTGCAGGTTACAGCACTTCAGGTGCAGGTCCAGGTACCTTTTAAATGAGTTGAGCGTTTCAGCCTCAACCGCCAATTTAGGCAGTGAATTCCAGACACCCACCACACTCTGGGTGAAAAGGTTTTTCCTCATGTCCCCTCTATTCCTTCTACTAATCACCTCAAATCTACGCCACCTGGTAATTGACCCCTCAGCTATGGGAAACAAGTCTTTCCTGTCTGCTCTATCTAGGTCCCTCATAATTTTGTACATCTCAGTTAGGTCATCCCTTAGCCTCCCCTGTTCTGAGGAAAACAACTCTAGGCTATCCAACCTTTTTTCATGTTGATGTCGATTTCAAGCATTACTTAAGGGGATAAAAACAAAAACAAAAATACCTGGAAAAACTCAGCAGCTCTGGCAGCATCTGCGGAGAGGGATACAGTTGACGTTTCGAGTCCGTATGACCCTTCATTATTAAGGGGATACTCCTGCTCAAAAGGATACTCACCATTTGATAATTGCTGCTGGAGTTGTAAAGAAACCCCTTTGAAACACATGAGGAGACTTTCTGGGATACTTCAAAATGCTTCATCCACACCAGCATTTATCCTGAAGTTCTCTGAGGGCTGCACCTAAAAACAATAAGTGCTGTGCTGCTGCATCTTATTGGAGAGTCACCAGGAGAAAGGCAGTACTTACCATTGGCATATTGCTTGGGGTCCCCTTGGTCTGAATAAAAAAATTGGGAAGAGGACATGAGACCAGCACCAACCACTTGGGAGAGAAGGACAGGAGGCCAAGCAGAGCGAGGTGGCGTACTTTCTGAATACAGGAACAGGATATTTCTCCTGCTCTGGATTTCCTTCACCAGTGCCGCATCCAAGAACTTATCCATGTCCCTGAATCATCCTGCAACATGCTGCTATGTGCCAGCCAGAGTACTCCACACCTTCAATGGAAGTGGGTGAATGAAGCCTATATTTTTTTTTACAAAAAATGCACCTAATCAGAACCTGAGCTCAGTCTGCTGGCTTCTGGTTAGTGCCTGCAGGCATGTTCAAATCATGATAATCATCAGCTAGCCTGAAAATTGTGTACTAAATCCAGAACTTCAAACAGATTTTTCTTATAAGCCTAGCAGTCGTTTAAGTGCCTGTTTTCACCCTTTGGCCAAAATAATGCCCCAGTGTGTTTCAGTAAAGATTCGTCAATCTGATTGGTTAAGGATGCACACCACTCGGTTCTAGATACCCTATCGAATGCAATATGCTGTGTAAGAGTTACAGTGCACATCCTTGATAGCGTCGCGAGAAAATCTGGGCCCCTATAAATTTTTGACAAGTTAATGGTTTAAGTAAGGGTGATTTGTAATTATGACTTGATAAAATAAACAACATGCAACTCTCACAGCTGTTCTTGAAAGTATAATACAGAATGATTGGAATAATTATTGTGCGTTAATTGTAAAGTCTGTGATCTTGATCGTGTGAAATATGTCTAAGGTTAAGCAATAGTATTTAATGAGATGATTTTCAAATAAATTAATAGCCTATCTATAATATTTGATGGAAGTAATGCTAACTGACAAGCCATATTTGTGCAAAATATAAGAGAAGTGACTTCCAATTATACTGAAAAGCACTTCTCAAAGAAGTTTTTGTAAAGGGATCAGGGTTGTACATATATGAGACTATGGGCTGAATTTTGCCGTCGGTGAGCAGGGGGCGGGGCCCGCTCACCGACGCGTAAAATGACGTGGGATGACGGGGGTAACCCCCGACCTCATGCCGCCCCATTTAAATTTTCAGGTAGGCGGGGGCGCAGCAAAGTCAGCTGTGCACCCGCCGACCTGTCAATGGCCAATTGTGGCCATTGACAGGATCATTGAAACAATTAAAGGACCTGCCTGTCCAACCATAAGGTTGGCGGGCAGGCCAGGAGCCCCAGCGGGAACAAGAAAAAACATGAAACCTCATCCACCGGCAGGATAAGGTTTCAAGTAGGGATTTTTAAAGTTTTAGTGTAACTTATGAACATGTCCCATCTCATGTGACATTGTCACATGAGGGGGACATGTTAAGGATTTTTCTTGTTTTATTTTTAATATTTTTAAAAGTGTAAGCGATCTCCCTGAGGCAGCACTTTGTCTCAGGGAGATGTGCGCATGCGCGAAACAGCGCACTCTCGCTTTTGGGGAATCCCCTCGCCCGCACGGGAAGTGCATAGCGCTTCCCGGCGGACATCACACTGGGCGGGCCTTAATTGACCCGCCCACATAAAATGGCGGCGGGGCCCACTCTCTGGCGGGGATCGGCTCCCCGCCCACCGGAGATTGGGTTGGGCCCACCCGCCCGGCAGGCAGAAAATTCTGCCCTATGACTTGTTTCTACCATTTATTTCTAGTGTTTGGAATTTATTTCCTAATATTTTGACATTGAGCACATGCATTGTTATTTACTGTTGGGAATGTTTTGACATAAAATCATAAAGGATTGCAGAATTTCTATTTTCTGATTTTGCTTTCCTGGTGTTGTGGTAGCTGAGCTTTTCAAAAGGATGTGAATATCTGTTAAGTTTGCTTTAGCACAGCTTGAATCTATTTATTGCAAGTCAACTTTCCGTTGACAACTATGTGCTGAAATTGATTTTGGGGAGTTTTTTTTTAAATTGCTGGTGTACAGATAAAGTAGACAAGTCACAGGCCCAATTGATAAGCAGTTACAGCTCTTCATTGAGCAGCAGTTTGCCAATGTGGTGTAGCCATTGATCTTCATCTGAGCAATATCTTTCTAAATATAGTCCGGAAAGGTTACACTTCCAAACATAGTACTACCATCCAAAAAGAGATTAATATCCCTGACAATACCATCAATAAGAATTAGCAAGAGGAGAGAACGAAAAAGTAAATACCTTACCCTTCACCATTAATAAGGCTCACTCTTGACTATTAGTCACTGGTTACTGCCCGATGCTGTTAATCAATGAAGATGGACATCCATCAAAGGAAATGTCCTCTTATAGTGTGGTGCTGCTTTGTTGCTGTCAAACGCAGCCCAGTTTTATCAAGCATCACCATGTGTTCTCGCAAGAATGATATAGTATATATTTCTAATAACAATCCACATGGATCGCAGGTCAATAATGAAGTGGCCCGGTTGACAGTAAAATGAGATTACTGATAGCTGCTTGTATCAGAAGATTATGAGAAGAAGGTGATATTCAGCTATAACTGCGTTATACATGAGTAATGTCAGTAATTATTGAGGTCTGCTCTAGTTAACATTTGCTGCAGTAAGAGAATTATTTCTGTAGAACAAGTTAAGGAATTATTGGTGACTGAATGACATACAAAGATACCCACCTAAACTGCCAATAACTGTTCAAGGTGAAGCCATTCCCTATCAGAAATGTTGCTGTTAATTTTGTGTTCAGTTGCACTCAAAATGATCAGTGCATCATTCAACATCATTTGACATCAAAAGGTGTCATTTGGAAGAGCTTTTGATTGCAGAAACAGTGCTCATTTGTGATCAATAGTGCTCAATTAGCCATCTTTTAGCATCATGAACCTTCTACTTCAGGGCTCATCAAACTGCTCAAAAGTGTTCAAAAGCCATCACAGCTTGTTAAATATGTGGAAGCAATCATTAGTCTTCAAGAGTGATCATTATAGGCATCAAATGATATTATTAGGCATCAAAAGCGACCATGAGGATATCAGTGCAGTTCCTACGTGTTATGAGGAAAAAATAAACAACAAGTCTTACCGCTTATTTTCAAAATTTTTCCCAAGCACATTCCTCGCCCCTTCCATTTCACCTGGCACATTACCCCTTCCATCCAATCATTCTCTTACTGTCTCCTTGCCTCCATTGCTGCTGTTTCTGCCATCTCCACCTCTCCTGCTGTTGCTGGTCTCCTCTGCCGTCACAGCCACTGCGCCTGCCGCCACCGATGCCTCAGCCACCAACTCCAGTGCTCTTTCCACCACCTCTGCCACTGTTGTCATCTCATCCTCTGCCATCACAGCCACTGCCTCCGCCTCCACTGCTGCTCCTGCCTACTCCACCTCTGTTGCTGCCTCCTTCTCTGAAGGCATCGTCACTGCCTCCACTTCCACCGCTGCTTCTGTCACTGTTGCCACCTCCCCATCTGCAGCCACAGCCGCTGCATCCGCCTACACCGCTGTCTTAGCTGCCTCCACCGCTGTTGCCACCTTCTCATCTGCTGCCACAGCTGCTGCCTCCACTTCCATTGCTGCCTCATCCACTGCTTCTGCCACTATTGCTGCCACCTCCTCCGCCACCACTGCTGTTGTTGCTACCTCTTTTGTTGCTGTTTCCACTGCCTCAGCTGCTGTTGCCAACTCCACCACCATTTCCATCGCTGCCACTTCTGCTGCTGTTGTCGACTACACCAGGCTCACTAACTCTGAGGAAAAATAAGGGATGCTTCACCAGCGAAGTGGGTGGAGGGTGCTGGTGTGTCCAGCAGAGTGGTCTGCAGCTCATCCTAGCCCTGAGACTGTGAGGTTGGGTGTAGGCCCGAGACTGGTGGGGGCATGAGTCAGACTGTGAAGCCCCGAGACGGGGGGTTGAGTCAAGCTCTGTCGGCCCAAGACTGGGGGGGTTGGGTGTAGGCCTGAGACTGGTGGTGGGGGGGCGCAATTTTGGGTCAGGCGCCTTGACCCATGCAGGTATATTTCCGGCAGGCCCAAGAGGAAGGGGAGGGTGGCGGTGGGGGGGGAATGGGTGAGACTGGTGGGGGGTGGTTCCCAGGCACCTGCAGGCTGGCTCCGATAACAAGTCACACACTCAAAGGGCCAAAGAAGACTGCAAAAATCCAGGATGTCCTGGTGTGGGACGTGGGACAAGAGCCTATGCACCCCCCTCCCACCCCCTAGACACAGCCGGACTCCCCTTCCCACCCTGGACAGAGCTGGACCCTCCCGCACCACCTCCCACTGCACGTTCCCCCTGCAGAGCAGTTTCCAGCCCCACCCCCAACCCCCCTGAACACCTTGCTGACACAGAGAAAACTACTCTGGGGTGGGGGGAACAAACAGTTTGGGGGGTTGGGTGGGCAGAAAACTGCTCCGGGCGAGGGAGGGGAGTATTGTTCTGGGTGAGAAGAAGCTCCTTATTAGCCTTTGATGTGAGTTGAATGCCCCCTGAACAATTAAATGATGCTGGATTCCTCATGAACAGGCTCCTTGATTGCATTTGATCAGTTGAATGCTTTCTGAGCACTTAAATGATGCTAGATGATCATATATGATGTTGTTTGAGCTATAATTTCATGTCAGCTGATCGCCAGTGATGTCGATTGATCGCTATTTGATGGCAAATGATGACTAAATGGTGGTTTTTGAAAACAGATGATCGCAGATGAGCGCATATGAATGCTGTTGAATGCAAAGTTTTTTGATACGGGTTCCTACCAAAGACCTGATTTTCATGTTTCTACTTTATGGAGGCATTTCAAATATACATTGGGGTAGAATCTGAACCTCTTTGTACCCATTTTATATGCAAAAAACAGGCAAAATGAGACCAATTTCAGAGAACAACATCCTGAAGCCCCAAGGACTCCAAATTTCCCTACCAGAAAATGTTGACACCATTTTGCATTCAAGTGTTCAGAAGCAATTATTATAGTGTTCAGAAACATTCATCTGCCCTCAAAAGTGTTCATTAGCAATCAAAAGCATCTATTAGCCCTGCAGGCTTTCTTCCACTTTGCTGCCCCCTCTCCCCCTTTTCACCACTCATCTACTCCTTTTGCAGCCCTCCTTCCCATTTTCAGCCCCTCACTCCCCTTTTTGCAGCCCCTCTCTCACCCTTGTAGCCCCTTTCTTCACCTTGCAGCCCCTGTCTCATCTCTGGAGACCCCCTCACCCCTTTTACAGTCCCTCTTTCCTGGCCTTACCAGCCTTGCCTCCCCCCAGCCTTGCTTCCCTTGGGCCTTGCTTCCCCACAGCATCACCTCCCCCGGGCCTCGCCTCCCTGTGGTCTTGCTTACCCAGCCCTGCCACCCACTTGGGATCTCGCTTTCCCCCGCCACTGCCACCCCACCCCCAGCCTCGCTCACTCCCCTTTCCACCCCAGCTACACATCTTGCCCAGTCTCACCTCCCGCCCAGTCTCACCTCCCACCCAGCCTTGCTTTACACTGGACTCCTGGCCTCACTTACCCCCGACTTCACTTCACCTGGCCTTGCCAGTCTTGCTTACCCCCGACTTTATCAACCTCATTTTCTCCTGGCCTCACCAACCTCATTTCCCCCTGGCCTCACCAACCTCATTTCCCCCTGGCCTCACCAACCTCATTTTCCCCTGGCCTCACCAACCTCAGTTCCCCCTGGCCTCACCAGCATTGCTTTCCATACAACTTTGCTTCCCGCCCAGTTTCACTTTCCCCCCAGGCTCGGCAGCCCCTCTCTCAGTCGCTTTTCGGGTCTTCAGGCCTCGCTCACCACTGCCACTCACCTTTCCACAGCTTGCCGCTCCTCCAATCACAGGCTGATTTGCTTCTGCATTTGCTGCTGATTGGCTCACTAGCGCGGGAGAGAAACAGCCTGTGATTGGAGGAGCAGCTCTTCACAGATTCTGTCACTTATACTTATGGGAGTGACTTTTCTCTGATTACATCTTGAGATTGAATTTTCCAGGACTTTTGGGGTTTTTTTTTGAACACTGAACCTAACTGCTTGTGAGAAAACACTAAAAATATGGAACATACTTGTAAATTAACTTCAACTGTATAACTATTTTATTTCCAATACATTTTTCTTTGTGTAGCATGGAATGAGGAATAAAAGTTGTGTGCACATGGATGGTCACTCATATGCAGGAATTGGAAAAATGACTTTACACAGTGTGCCATATTTTTACTTCTTAAAAGTGGAGGTATTAATCAGCTCGAAATCCGTCCCATCATGATAATTTTGAAAAAAAAATGTTGAATATGTGTCCCTTCCTTGCACATTAATTATGTCTATAAAGCTTATGCTTACATGTATGTTAGACTCAATGGAACCCTTAGGATTCTAAAAAGGAGGGATGTGAAATGGCTTTGCTGGGAATTCAGTGGGCTACGGCTTGGGAGATGTGATTGGTCAAGGCATCCTCGCGGGTTTGGGGGAGTTTGATGACCCTATGTTAAACAATCTACACAATGCTGCATCAACTGGGGCTTAGAAAATGCATGGCATGATACTATTGATGTCAACTGATGTCTGAAACTTAGTCAAATTTTGTTTTGATAGTCATAACTTAGAATTTTTCTATACAAACAAGCTCTATGATCATTTTTGATGTCAGTTGGCTGCTTCTGAGCACTTTGAAGGTAATTAGATGATTCTAAATAATTGCAAGTAATGTTGCTTGATTGCTGTGCGAATTCATTTGATGTCAGTTGATCACCAATGATGTCAGTTGCTATTTGATTACTTGAGAATCAAATGATGGCTAAATGATCATTCTTGAATGCAGATGATCACAAATGAGTGAATATGATCCCTGTTGAAAGCCATTGAACACAAAATGATGTCAACATTTTCTGGTAGGATTCTTACCAAGATATTCTTAGTGCTTTCCTCAACTAGCCTCTCCACTGAGTAACTTTTCATTCTTGGTGATCTCAACCATCTCAAGACATCTTACTTTCTCTCCTCTGAGTTCACTGCCCTGCTGCCCTCTCCTAATTTCCACATTGCAATAGTGGTTACACTTCCAAAGTACTTCAATTGCTGAAAAGCACTTTGGGGCACCCTGAGGTCATGGAAAGTGCTATATAAATGCGAGTCTTTTTTTCTTTTTTCTTCTTCTTTCTTAACCTTTCCTTCCATATAAACTCTCCTACCCATATTCAAGACCATTCATTGAGCCATATCTTATCAAATAACCTCTCTGTTTCCATTGCTTCAATCACAGCCATGGCTCATTAGGTAGCACTCTCACTTCTGAGTCACAAGGTTCTGGGCTCAAGTCTCACTCCAGGAATTGAGCACACAAATCAAGGTTGGCACTCCAGTGCAGCACTGAGGGAATGCTGCACCGTCAGAGGTGCCATTTTTTGGATAAGATATTAAACCGAGGGCCCATCTTAGATGAACATAAAAGATGCCATAGCACTATTTCGAAGACAAGCATTATCCTTCGTGTCCTAGTCAATATTTATCCCTCAATCAACATTACTAAAACTGATTATCTGGCATCATCACATTGCCATTTTGTGAAATCTTACTGTGCACATATCTGGGAGATGGTGGTGTAGCGATAATATCACCGAGCTGGTAATCCAGAGACTCAAGCTAATGCTCTGGGGACATGAGTTCAAATCCACCATGGTAGCTGGTGGAATCTGAATTCAATTAATAAATCTGGAATATAAATCTAGTTCTCAGTAATGGTGACCATGACAACTATCATTGATTATTGTAAAACCCAACCTGGTTCACAAATACTGTTTAGGGAGGGAAATCTGCCATCCTTACCTGGTCTGGCCTACATGTGATTCCAGACCCACAGCAATGTGGTTGATTCTTAACTGCCCTCTGAAATGGTCTAGCAATCCACTCATTTCAAGGGCAGATAGAGATGGGCAACACATGCTGGCCTTGACAATGACACCCACACCCCATGGAAGAATAGAGAAAATAAAAATCAGCTACTGTGTTATCCTAGACTACAAAGAAGTATTTAATTGGCTGTAAAGTGCTTTGAGTTATCTGGTGGCCATGAAAAGCATTATATAAATGCCAGTCTTTCTCCTTTCAGACAAAGCTATTTCTGACCACTTACGTATCCTTTGCCAATCAAAACTCCATTCCACCTTTCCACTTTCTTCTGTATCTGTCCTGGGAAAACAAAGAACAATATACTTACAGTAGCACTTTCAAACTCACAATTTTCTAGCCTGTGGCCTTTCATGTGAGATGATATGTCTACAGCTACTGATCTGCTCAATCACTCCCATACCTCTGCCTTTGAAACACTTGTCCCCAGTAAAACCATGACTCTTCCCCACCTTAGTCACTTCCTTTAGTATGGTCCCCATCTTCCATCCCTTAAGTCCAAAAGAGGGAGATTTAAATGTATATGGTACACTGCTGGTTTAGTCATGCATTGCCAGATGTGGCTGGACCACATATTCCAACATCAGCTTGGCTGGCCTCTGCCAGAACTGCTCACTATTCCAGGTTCATCCGAGGTTGCAAAGCTAACCCATCCACTGCAAAACATCTCCTTCAACCTATCTCCACTGTCCCCCACCCTTACCCCCAAATGCAAGTTCAGGAACATCGTGGACTTCTTTATCATTAAGATTAAGACCACCCATTGAGCTGCCTCTGCACACAGGACTAAACTTCATTTAAGTTTCCTATCGGCCTGAGCCCTGAACTGGCATTTTTCCCTGGTTTCTTTCTTGGCATTCCTCATAGACTCTCCAAGCTCAGCTGACCCATGAATCCAACTTTCTGCTCCCTCAAACCTATTTCCACTAATATGCTGATCACCCAACTCCCTTGTTCGCCCCCAGGTTAGCCAATATTGTAAACAGAACACTCCTATCAGGCACTGTCTACTTCCTTTTCAAATCTGCCATTATCAGCATCCCCCGCAAAATCATCCTTGACCCTTCTGTACTTGTGAATTGCTTCACTGTCTTTAACCTTCATTTTCTTTCCCGAGTCCTTGAATATGTTCGTGGTTCCCAAATCCATGGGCACCTTTTCCACATCTTCCTGCTTGAATCTTCCCAATCAAATTTCTGCTTCTGCCACAGTCCTAACCAAAGTCTCAAATTATATCCTCTGTGACTGTAACCATGATGCACTATTCTTTCTTACCCTTCATGACCTGTCTGCAATCTTTGACATGGTTAACCACACCAAGCTACTCCAATATCTGTATTCCATTGTCCACCTGGGTGGGACTGCTCTTTCCTGTGCTGCTCTTGTTGTTGTCGCTAGTGAATCTCCTACAATGATTTTTCTTCCTGTCCCATGACCATTACTTCAGGAGCACCCCAACAACAACAATAACTTGCATTTACATACTGCCTTTAACATAACAAAATGCCCTAAGGTGTTTCACAGAAGCATTATGGAACAAAATTTGATACCGAGCCATATAGGCCATTAGGCCAGAGCAGCAAAAACTTGGTCAAAGAGGTGGGTTGTAAAGCACACCTTAAAGGAAGAAAGGAAAAGTGAGAAGCAGTATAATATAGGGAGGAATTTTAAGGCCTAGGCAGCTGGAAACATTGGCCACCAATTGTGGAATGATTAAAATTGGGAATGCTGAAGAGGCTGGCATTGGCAGAGCACAGGAATTTAGGGGGATTATAGGGCTGCAAGTGATTGCAGTGATAGGGAGGCAATGCCAAGGAGTAATTTGAAAACAAAGATGAGAATTTTAAAATCGGGACTTTGCTTGATCAGAAGCTAATGTAATTCCTTGAGCACACATGAGATGGGTTAGTGGGACTCAGTACAAGGTAGGAAATGGGCAACAGAGTTTTGAACGACCTCAAGTTTGTGGAGGTTAGAACAATGGAGAGCAGCCAGGAGTGCATGGAAATAATCACCTAGATGTAGGAAAGGTATCAATTAGTGTTTCATTATCAGATCCCTCCGGGATCTATCCTTGGCCCCTCCTATTTTTCACCTACATCCCTCATTTACATTTTTTGTTTGTATGTTCAAATTCCTTATTGGTTTCACCCGCTCCTATCGCTTTAACTTCATCTCGACCCTTTGTATTCCTTCAATTTTGCCCTTATGCATCCTACACTTCCTCCACTGCACCATTGAGAACCAGGCCTTCAGCCATCAAGACCGGAAGGTCTGCAATTTCACTCTTGAGTCTCTTCACCTCTTTATCTCTTTGCTCTGCTTTAAAAAGCTCCTTTAAGATCTACCTCTTTGACCAAGCTTTTAGTTACATGCCCTAATACCCCTTTCCTTGGGACAGTGTCAATTTTTGCCTGATAAAGCTCCTATGATGTACCTTGGGGCATGTAACTATGTTAATAATGCTATAGAAATTCAATGTTGTGAGGGAGTGTAGGAAGTAACCTTTTACCCTCTACAGGTTATGGACATGAGAATTACGAGAATTAAGGAGACAAAACTCAAATTAAACACTAATATTTTTTCTGGGTTAGTAGGAATACTTGTTAGCAACACCAAGCACCTGTTACAATATACCCATCATCAATATACCCGTTAGTCACAAACTCATTACAAGAAATCATACATACAATCAACAGCAAGCAGACAACCTCCTGTCAATCGTTCCTTCTAGCCGCTGACCAAGCTATGCTGGTTAAGCAGTGGATCACCTTTTTGCAGCAATTTTAATAGCTTTCTTACCAAGCTGAGCAGGATGTTTCATTGACAAGATCATATTGTCCTATCAAAATTGAACTTAGGCTACAATTGTCCAATGAGGCATCCAATTCTTTGTTCAAACCATGATATTAGATACTCCTCTGACAACGTCCATATGTTCAGAACCTCCTTCAGTAAATTCCCATTCTTCATGGCTGTTGCAAGTCTATATCAGTAACATCTTTCCTGGTCCTGATCATATACTATACCACTATGCACTTGTGAAAAGGTTAGCTTGAAGGCTTGGGGCCAGGTTGAGCATTAAAAGCCATATTAGTAATGAACGAAAACATAACATTTATAAGAAAATCTGTCATTCAACTTAATAGCAAATTACTGAGTGAACAGTCAATCAGAGTTAACGACCTAGAAGGAATTTGCAAAGTACAATTAAATAAATGCAATGAATAAATTTTGTACAGTGAAGTATTGCTATTAAAACAGGACTGGGAATTTTAAATTGTCTGGTGCTTGAAACATCATGGAATTAAGAAGGCTTGTTTTAGAAGGTTGACCTTCCCTTTAAATTGAAGCTGCAAAAGAGAAATAGATACATTTTCTCAAAAAAGTGCTTGAGATGATCAAAAACCAAACTGGCTGTAGTAAGTGCTAATTCAAATGCCTGATTTAAACACGGGTTCTCCCTCAATGGTTGAATTGTGAAAGGGGATAGCTAATGCATTGATCTTGATGGACAAGGATGGTTCCAGGATTGAGCCAAATTAACTCTTCATAGCTGGCACAGTAATAGGGAGAATATAATTGCCCTCAACTTTACTGGGCTAGGAGGAGAATACCTAGGGCAAAATGTTTACCTCAGCGGATGGGCGTACATCTGACCCGCTCGGGCATAAAATAGCGTGTGTTGATGTCGGGCAAGCATCCTGATGTCAACGCGCAGTTGCACGATATTTCAGTTGGCCAGCACGCGTCGGAGTCAGCAATGCGCCCGCCGACAATTAAAAGGCCTATTAAGGCCATTAAAGGGACAATGAACTTAAATTTTTCTAGCTTTGGGCTCTTTTCAGGGGGTGGTAGCTGACTTCTGTGAAATCTCACAATCGGCCACTCACAGCTTCATGTCTCAGGTGACAGATGCAGTTCTTGTGAGGGTACCTGACTTTGTCATCTTCAACACAGATGCAGCCAGTCAGGTATAGAGGGCTGTGATTACTTCAATGGTAGGATTCTCTCATATGCAAGGTATGACTATCAAAGTCCCATCATCTCAGACCAGATCATTCATCAACAGGAAGGGTTTCCACTCATTAAATGTGCAGCTGGTGTCTGACCATTGTAAGTGGTTCCTTCAGGTGTGTGCTAGGTTTCCTGGCTGCTATCATGATTCTTTCATCCTGAGGCAGTCACAGGTGCTGCAACTGCTGGTTCCACCACAGACCCTCTATGAATGGCTCCTAGTGGACAAGAGGTACCCAGTAAAGAGAATGCTGCTGACCCCAGTGCAAAACCTCACAACTGAGGCACAGGAGCGATACAACCACTGCCATCTCAGCATAAGAAACCATTGAGCAGGCCATCAGCCTCCTGAAAATGTGATTCTGGTACCTTCTTTGGTTGGATGACACCCTCCACTATGTCCTATCAAATGTTTCCCACACTGTTGTGATCTGCTGCGGACTACACAAATGACCATCCACAGAGGTGTGTACCTGGAGGAGGTCCATGGGGATGGATGCACCTCCTCATTGGAGGATGATGATCTCAAGGTCGATCAGTCGGAAACGCAGCATAGCCATCCAGACATTTGACTCCTGTGGCCGAGGATCCAGAGTCCAACACCACATCCAATTCACATGGGGTTTCGTACTCATGATGCAGCAAGTCATTGCCACATGACACTTTCAAACCTCACCAACAGGCAGGACCTTATGATGAGTTTGCAATTTCCAAAACAAACGACATGACACATGTTACATGTGGACCTTTTCATTACATTAAAACGTACGCACTAAACATAAGCTTTATGACCTGAACGCAGGTGAAATCCAATGTGATGGGACAACTGCTTCTCTGTCTTCTTGTGAGATGTCATGCTCCCCCTGTGGCTCGAGTAGATTTGGAGGCAGGCTGCTTGAATGGGTGACCTCATGGCTGAGATGTCTGCGGTGCTCTTTCTTGGGGTTGTGGTGACCTCACCTGCACCATGACAGGCTGCACCAGCTGTGCTTATAGAGGAAAAGCCTCAGCCATGGGTGCCGAAGACTTACTGTGTGTGAAGTGCAGTCAGAGGGGCGGGAGGGTTGGCTTCAGAAGATGGGTTCCCTTGAATCGTGACACCATCTATATTTCCCCTTCCTGCCTCAACCCTCTCATGGCCCTTTTGCACATCCACAGTTACCAGGTGCTGAAGAACACCTGATTGGGCATGCAGGCATCCATGTGTCATCACTGCAACAGATCGGTCAATGCTGCAGAATGCATCATTCAGTCTGTTCATGCAGACACACTGTTCCTGCACCCATTCAGTAGACTACTGCGTATGACTCGTCGTGAAAGTGACCACTGTTTCAATGGAGGAGCTCATGTCCTCATATGTCTGAGACATTGTGGTGTTCCTGTCATGAATGGATTCCTCCATTTTCTGCACAAGGGAACGTAATGTCTCAGGAAACTCTGACAGATGTCCACACATCTCCCTCTGCTGCTCCACTGGCACCTACTTTGTATATTGTCCTTGAGGCTCAGCATCTCCAGCTGGGTAAGTATGGCTGGAGCTGCCCTCTGTCCTCCAATGGGAGCTGCCCATAGTGGCCTCTGCCTTGATCAGCTGCTCCTGCCATGATGCTCACCCTGTGCCACCTGTTCTAAAGTTATCTGGGGCCCCACCGAGGTGTGTGTAGCTGTACTGGCAGAGGGTGAACTATGACAGTGCTTCCTTAAATTACAAGTTGTCCTCTTAAGTCACTGTGGTTTCCAAACTCGGCTGCTCATCCTCCCCTATTGGCTGTGTAACAGAGAAAACATCAGTTACTTAACCTCCTTCATCTCAGCGGGTGATTCATTAGACATCTGTCAGCACATTAACTGACCTCTACTGAAAGTGACTTCATAAAATTGGAAGCTGCTCCAAGATGCATTCATGGATCAGTCAATAAACTTTCGCCCTCTCTCCACCCACACTAACTCACTGTCACCGCCTGCCTATACTAGGGACACCCAACCAAAATCAAAGGCCTCCTCTTCTATGTACATCAATATTGTCAGGTTGGCCACTTCACCCCTGAATAACTGCTCTCACGGGTATTATCTGACCTTTTCTCCTGCAATGTGAGGATGAAAGGTTCAGCTACAGGTAACCTTCCTATGATCCGCTATTATGAGTAATGATCCCATCATTGCATTGGCCCAGGGCTTAGATTACCATCCTCCCGAGCAAACATAGCTTTGATCCTTGATACTGTGAACACAACTCCTCACTGTACCTACGCACTGCCTGTCTTGAAGACCTTTGGGTGTATCATCTCTTTAAGATACTCATGCCTGTCAGCTTGGCTTTGTATCTTCCTCACCTTAGACCGTAGAAGGTTTCTGAAGCACTTTCTGCACTAGACCCAAGTCCTACTAACCGCAGCAGCTGCTGACCTCTCTGATGACATCCAGCCAGGCCTCCTTAGCTTGTCTGACAACCTCCTCCTGTTGCTCTCAGGAAATGAAATGCACAGATAGGAGTGCCAATGATCTGGTAAAAATCTAGCCCCAAAACTGGAGCAAGGTATATCTACCACTTGGCAGGAATGAGAAAGAAGGCAAAATTCAGCAAAACATCAGAGAGTAAATTTGAGCTTTTTGTAACCAAATTTACATCAATGCTGATTTGAAATGGCTATTCTTTAAAACACTGGTGCCATGGTAGTATTTTATATAGATTTCTTCAGTAAGTAAAAAATAATAATTTTGCACTTGTATAAATAATTATTATCTCAAAACATTCCAAAAGCACTTAATTAAATAAATTATTTTAGGAGTCTGGCAACTACATCAATGCAGCATTCCCTTACAACTGCACTGAATGCGCTGTAAACTTTGACCTCTAAATTTTGCTTTATTATTTTGGCCTAGTAGGCTCACTTTAATCTCAAGCCCAGCTGTGGCCAGTCTTTTCTCTAAACACTGCTAACCCAGTGCCCACATCAGCGTGGATTTCATTCTTTGTCCCTGGGGGCATGAAGAGGAAAAACCAGGTCTCTGTGCTCGCTTCAGTATCCCTGGATTTCCTAGGACTACCAAAAATTGCGTCACTGGGTGTGTGTGTGTGGATTAAATGCAGTGCAGTGAGATGAGAGGGATCTTTTTGGCCCCTTTTGGATTTTGAAATTGGGTAGTGTTTGGAAGATGATAGTAATTCATGAGATGGTGCTCGGAGCATAAGGCATGCTGCGAAAAATCCAAACATCTGGACAATCCTTTAAGGATACTTACAACTCATCTGGTTAAGTTCTGGCTCTGTCTGTGTATTATTGTAGGGGTGCTTCAATGTACAGGGGCCATGAGCCAATGGAGGAATGGGTATCCATTGTCTCTAAAGAGCCATTCTGGCAACTACCTTTGACTAAGGGAATGAGTGGTGATGTGATACAATCCGAGGATAAGAATATCATGGGATGTCTCAGCATTCTTTGCATTTGCTTGCAGGATATGACACCCATGAGTGTACATTCAAGGAATGAAATCCCTTTCTGTTGATGTGAATTTGGCACTGGCAGTCAGGCCACACATAACCACTTGAGTGCTATTGATTGCCCCAAGAAACTTGGGAAATCCAATAACTCTATAGAATGTTATTGCATGCTTGTTCACTTGCCTGGGACCACTGTCAAACTTAATAAATTGTGCAGCACTAATAAACAGGGCATTAGTGATTTGCCTGTTGTTGGTACACACAGCAAATTGACTTATGTGGCACAATTCTCCAGTGGTTTGGGAATGAGTTTGACTCAAAACAGTTTTGAGATTTTGTGATCTCTTCAGCTGTGGGCATCAGCTTTGTTCCTAAGGGCTCTGAAGATTTGGCAGTGGCAGAGAGTAAAATTCTCCAAGGCATTTGAGCTGGAACATGGATTTCTGTCAAACACCCTTCCAATGGCTATGTAAATAAGACGACCCAGGACTCCCTTGTGTAATTATCTCTCCTGACCACCCATGGCCACTAATTTATTTGGTATAGCTGTGTATTTTTAATAAACCCAAGCATCAAATGTTTATCTCGTGTTGCTAACACCTTCTTTTCTTCCAAATCCAGGACATTCAAATACACCAGTCTGAGCGTTATTCCAAGTGGAGCTTTCTCTGGACTCAGCAACTTAACAAGCATGTATGTATTCAACTGATGTGTGTAATGTGTTGGACATTCAGTTGTGGCTCTGCTTGCATCATCTAAAGCAAACTGGAACATAGAGAAATATGGTGGGAAGGATTATACAAATGATAACCCAGGATAAAATTAACAGTCACTTAGACAAATGCAGATGAATTAAGGAAAGCCAGCATGGCAAATGGCAATGGTTAATGGCAAATTGTGTTTAACTAACTTGATTGAATTTTTTGGTAACAGAGAGAGTAGATGAGAGTAATTTGGTTGATGTGGTGTCCATGAATACCCAAAAGATATGAACTGCAGTATTCTTCTTGGGACGAGGTTGGTTATTTCCTAACATTCAGAAGCAGAGAAACATGGGGATTGTGCAGTGCCAGGATTAAAGATTATGGTCATAATCTTCTGGCCATCATCATTATTAGAAAAATGAGTTCTGAGACAACACACAGACCATGGGTAAAAAAATTATTTCTGCTATATTTTAATGGATGAATGATTGTTTATGTGAAAGCAGTTTCAACTCTGAGATGTTCTCCAACACTGGCAGCCACTTCAAGGAAATGATGGGCAAAATATTACGTTTGGCATGCGGGTGCATGCCCAACACGCCCGAGCGTAAAAAGAAGCGTGATAATGTCGGGCGAGCATCCCGACGCCATCGCGCAGTCTCGTGATATTTTGTTTGGTGAGCGCGTGCTGGAGTCGGCTGCACACCTGCCGACAATTAAAAGGCCTTTTAAGGCCATTAACAATCTAATTAAATTCAAATTTACGCTGCCTGTCCAACTTAACGGTTAGCAGGCAGGCAAGGTGGCCAAGTGGCCTTTACAGTTTTTAAGAAACCTCAACCACGGGCGGGATGAGGTTTCCTAAAGCAGATAAACATCAAATAAAAATGTTATTTTTGAATTAAAAACATGTCCCAGCTCATGTGACAGAGTCACATGAGGGGACATGTTTTATGACTATTTTATTTCCTTTTTTAAACAGTGCTTCATCTCCCTGACGCAGCTCCATGCCTCAGGGAGATTGAAGCGCTCTTTTGCGCACATGCGCAAAGATTGCGCTAGGCCCATTCACCCTCCTCCCCCCGCCCGCCCGCACAGGCAGTGCTGAACGCTGCCGCTTGCGTCCAATGTTGGGCAGGCCTTAACTGCCCCGCCAGCGTGAAATCGCGATGCGGAACCTATCACGGTTGGCTTCCTGAGAACCCCTGCCCAGCCCCACTGAGCACCCCCGTAAAGGGCAAAATCCTGCCCGATGTTACTTCAAGATTAAGCATATCCAACTGAGACATTGGAACACTTGTGAACCAGACCATTAGTAGCCGTTGAAACATGTTTAAATTCTTTACCGAAAAGGAGAAAAACTTCAAAACAGAATCGCTGGGACTAAATGTAGATGGCAGAGTTTCCTCTGAATAATGAAGGTGTGACGCAAAAATAAATCCATTATGCCAGATCCCAAACCATTTTTCATTTGACAGATTTTCCCAATGTCACTCTTGTGAAATATTGGAGCACCTGACAAGCTAGGTGATAAAGGCCACGTAAGGTACTGTAAAGACTTGTAAAATCTTTGTTCCTGACAGATTTTTTTGATGTTGACAACAGCTTCACTGTCTTCCTTCATACCTATGACTGTGATCTGATGGTTTTACCATCTCCCCACATTCGAAAGAGGCCCCATTAGGTTTTAATTGAGAATGCTCCTATTTCTATGTTTTTATAGGAAGACTAGAGGGGACAGACTGTTTAGACACTATCTGAAGTATATGGCACTCAAACATCGGTAGCACCAGGTATAGGGACATATAAGTCACAGATGCATGTCACAATGCCTTCAGATTCTAAAGTAGTCCAATGTGCTAAGACTATTTGACCCAGAAAGCCGAGAACCTGAGTAGATATCAATGTAGAGGAATGTAATTATCCAGTTAAAGAATCAGAAAGACATTTAACTGCTTAGATACTGTGAAGCAAGGGTTTTGTTTAATTACTAGAAAATAAATATGTAATTACTGTTTCCCTTACCCAGTACAGCTGCATAAATGACAAAAAAGTATAATCACTGCATAAATATGTTTACAGATAAACAATCATTCTTTTGCAATTCTCCACCTAAAATAAAATCAAACTCAGTGTGATAACAATCAACAAAGTAAACATTAGCTTGAATGTTGCAGTACTGACAGCCACAACATAAGATGGAGGGAGATTGAACAAGTAGAATTCTTTCCTATTAATGTATATATTAGGATTATGAAAGGTGCACCCTATGGCTAACTGGGTGAAATCTAATTCACCTTTACTTTGGCAACAACAATGCAGCTTGTTAAAATTGATTGTCCTGTCATTCTTGGACCTGCTGTGCATGAAAAAGGTGAAAGCTATCCATCTGTATGTCCCTGTGCCTGCCTATTTTAAAATGGTGCTACCAATGCCTTTGTATGAATTATGTTGGTCTCTCACGTTCTCTCTTGTACTCTTTCTCCCTAATGTAAAAAAAAGACTTGATGGCAGATCCAATGTAAAATTTAAAACAAAAAACTGCTAAAATCTGTCTCCCAATGTGCTTTAAAATCATTTGGAGAAACAAACCTCACAAAGAGTATATAGTTTTTTATATAGTGTTGCATAAACAAAATAAAGCAAAAGTCCTCTGATCATCAGCCTCAGTCTTTGCCTGCATATATCTGTAATTCAGAACAGCCTCTCTGTAAAAGAACAAAAATAGTCATTTGAAATTGGTTTCTTGTCAAAATCTATGCAGCAAATGTTCTAAAATCATTGTCCAGTTTGCTTTCAAATCACTTGGGGAAACAAACCCATACATTATAATGCACTGAGGAATGATACCTTACCACATGTTGCAACGAACCATATTGACGCATGCTGGGAGATAGCCACAATGATTCTACTAATTCCCACAATGAATCTTAGAATCATAGAAATTAGAATGGTTACAACACAGAAGGAAACTATTCGTCCTGTTATATCTTTGCCAGTTTTCTGCAAGAACAATTCACCTTGTACCACTCCCTCGCTTTCTCCCCATAGCCCTCCAAATTTTTCCTCTTTTAGATAACGATTCAATTCTCTTTTGAAAGTCACAATTGAATCTGCCTCCACCATAGTCTCAGGCAGTGCATTCCAGATCCAAACTATTTGCAGCATAAAAACATTTTTCCTCATGTCACCATTGCTTCTTTTGCCAATCACCTTAAACGGGTGTCCTCTGGTCTTGATCCTTCCATCAAGGGGAACAGTTTCTTCTCATGTACTCTGTCCAGGCTACTCATGATTTTGAATACCTCTATCAAATGCTCTCTCAGCCTTCTGTTCTCCAAGGAGAACAGTCCCAACTTCTCCAATCTATCTATGTAACTGAAGTTCCTCACCCCTGGAAACCATTCCCTGAACCTTTTATGCACCCTGTCTAATGCCTTCACATCCTTTCTGAAGTGTGATGCTCAGAACTGGTTGCAATACTCCAGTTGAGACTGAGCCAGTGTTTTATACAGCTTTATAATTACTTCCTTGCCTTTGTACTTCATGCCCCTTAATAAAGCCCAGGAACCTGTATGCTATATTAACTGCCCTCTCAACCTGCCCTGCTACCTTCAATGGTTTGTGCACAAATACCACCAGGGCCTTCTGCTTCTACAACCCCTTTAGAATTTACCCTTTATGTTATGTTGCTTCTTCCCATACTTCCTATCAAAATGAATCACTTCTCTGCATTAAATTTCACCTGCCAATTGTGCACCCATTCCACCAATCTGCCTGGCACTAGAGCAGGAAATAGTAAGTTATTTGGTGGATTCAGAGTGAGGGAGAAAATAATAAAGTCTAAATTAGGGCTATTGTGCATTTGGGTGAATGCACAGAATATGGTAAATAAGGTCGGTAAGATACAGGCACAGATTGCCGTGTGGAAATATAACAGAGACTTGGTTTAAAGAAGGCAGGACTGAGCATTAAACATTCCTGGATACAAGGTACTCAGGAAAAATAGGAAAGGAGGAGGGGATGGCAGTATTAATTAAGGAGAGCATTGCAGTACTGGAGAGAGAGGATGCTTCAGAAGGGACAAGGGCAGAATCCATTTAGTTAAAACTAAGGAACATAAAAGGTGCAATTACGTTGCTCAGCGTGGTCTATAGACCGCCAACCAGTGGGAAAGACATAAAGGAACAAATTTGCAAGGAATTTACTGAGAGGTGTAAATATTATAGTGTAGTTATAAGAGGGGACTTTGATTATCCAAGTATGGACCTAACCATGTAAAGTACGGAGAGCAGCAAGAGCTCCTAGAGTGTGGTCAGGAAAATTTTCTAAAGCAGTATGTTTCCAGCCTAATGAAAAAGGAGGCACTGTTAGGCCTGGTTCCGGGGAATGAAGTGGGCCACGTGGACCAAGTGTCAGTAGGGGAACATTTTGGGGATAGTGATCATTGTATCATAAGGTTTAGGCTGGCTACGGAAAAGGACAAGGAAATGTCCAGAGTAAGAATAATTAACTAGGGGAGGGTGAACTTCAATGGGGTAAGAATGGATCTGGACCAGATAAATTGGAAACAAAGGTTGGCTGGCAAAATGGTAACTGAACAATGGACTGCCTTTAAAGAGGAGATAGCTCAGGCACAGTCAAGGTATATTCCCACAAAGGGGAAACACAGGGCAAACAGATCTAGGGCTCCCTGGATGTTGAAAGAGATAGAGAATAAGATAAAGAAGAAAAAGTGTGCTTAAGGCAGATGCCAGGTGGATAATACAACTGAGATCCAGGCTGAATATAAAAGATTCAGAGGTAAGTGAAAAGGCAATTAAGAAAAGCAGAGAGAGTATGAAAAGAGACTGGCAGCTAATATAAAAAGGAACCCTCAAAAGTCTCCCATAGGCATATAACTAGGAAAAGGGTAGTAAAAGGAGTAGGGTCGATTAGGGACCAAAAAGAAGATTTATGCGTCGAGGCACAGAGCATAGCTGAGTATTAAATGAATACTATGCATTTGTCTTTGCCAAGGAAGAAGATGCCATACAGGTCACATTGAGAGAGGAGGTAATTCAGACAATTGAAGGGTTTAAAATTGATAAAGAGGAGGTACTGGATAGGCTATACATAAAGTTGATAAGGCACCAGGACCCGATGGGATGCATCCAACGGTACTGAGGCAAGTGAGAATGGAAATTGTGGTGGCACTGGCCTTAATTTTCCAGTCTTCCTTTGGCTGAGGGGTGATTCCAGAGGACTGGAGAATTACAAATGCAATACCCTTGTTCAAAAAATAGTGTAATGATAAACCCAGCAACTACAGGTCGGTCAGTTTAACCTCAATGGTGGGGAAACTTCTAGAAATGATCATTCTGGACAAAATTAATAGCCACTTGGGCACATGCGGGTTAATTAAGGAAAGCCAGCATGGATTTGTTAAGGGCAAATAGTGTTTAACTATGTCACTGAAGCTTATTGATGAGATAACAGAGAGGATCGAGGCCCTCTTGTGGGGCAATCTGGAACTAGAAAACACAGTTTAACAATGAGGTATCTCCCATTTAAGACTGAGATGAGAATTATTTTTCTCTCAGAATGTTGCTGGTTTGTGGATTTCTGGTCCCCAGAGAGCAGTGGAGGCTGGGTCATTGAGTATATTCAAGGCTGAGTTAGATAGTTTTTTTGACTGACAAAGGAGTCAAGGGTTATGGGCGGAAGGCAGGAAAGTGGAATTGAGGCCATAATCAGATCAGCCATGATCTTATCGAATGGCGGAGCAGGCTCAAGGGGCCTACTGAAGAGCCTGAATTTTTGTCCGGGTGGGAAGGCCACTCACAAGCCTGGACTTAATCAGGGGGGTGTTGGGGAGGTAGCAGTATCTCCACCCCACATCCTTCTGGCGGTCACATAGCACACACCCGTGCCCTCCTGCCCCCACCCCTGCCTCCGAACTCGTGTCTGGGAGAGGCATTAATTTCTGCCCATCGTTTCTAAAAGCCTTTCCACCACTCTGACTAAACTGACTAGCCGGTAGTTGCTGGGCTTATCCTCATACCTTCTTATGACAAGGGTGTAACATTCAAAGTTCTCCAGTCCTCTGGCACCAGACCTGAATCTAAGGAAAATTATGGCCAGCGCTTTCAGAATTTCTACCCTTACTTCCCTCAGTATCCTTAGATGCACCTCATCTGGTCCTGATGACTTACCAACTTTACTTACATCCAGCCTATCTAATGGCTCTTCCTTATCAATTCTAAAACCATCTGGTGTCTCAAATACCTCCTCCTTCACCATGACTTGGGTAGCATCTTCTTCCTTGGTAAAGACATTTGCAAAGTACTCATTTAGTACCTCAGTCATGCTCCTACATCCCTACATAAACACCTTTTTCAGTCCTTAATCGGTCCCATTCCTCCTTTTATCACCCTTTACTATTTACATGTCTACAGAAGACTTTTGGATTTCCTTTTATGTTAGCTGCCAATCTCATCTCATACTTTCTCTTTGCGTCTCTTATTTGCTTTTTAAATTCTCTCTGAACCTTCAAAATTGAGCCTGATTCTCAGTTGTATTATCCACTTAACATCTGTGATATACATCCTTTTTCATCTTCATTTTGCTCTCCATCTCTTTTGTCTTTCCAGGAAATACTGGATTGTTTTTCCTTACCTTTCCCCTTGTAGGAATGTACCTTGACTGTACCCGAACAATCTCCTCTTTAAAGGAAGACCATTGTTCCTTTACAGTTTTGCTTGCCAACCTTTGATTCCAATTTACCCGGGACAGATCAGTTCTCACCCCACTGAAGTTCACCCCCTCGTAATTAATTACTCTTACTTTGGATTGCTCCTCTTTCTTTTCCATAGCCTACCTAAACCTGATGATACAATGATCACTTTTCCCCAAAATGTTCTCCCACTGACACTTGGTCCACTTGGCCCACCTCATTACCAAGAACCAGATTCAGCAATGCCTACTTTCTCATTGGATTGGAAACATACTGCTGTAGAAAATGTTCTGCGCATACTCTATGAATTTGTGTTCCTCTCTGCCCTTTACACAATTACTACCCTAACCTATATTCAAATAATTAAACTCCCCCATTATAACTGTTCTCTAATTCTTTAACCTCTCTGTATTTTCCTTGCAAACTTGTGCCTCCACATCTTTCCTACCTACATGATATATTGAGCATTGTAATGGTGCCCTTATTGTTTCTCAGCTCTAGCCAAATTGATTCTATAATGAACTGCTCTGGGACATCCTCTCTCTCCAGAATTGTAATGTTTTCCTTAATCAACACTGCCACCCCTCCTCCTTTCATTCCTTCCCTATCTTGTGTCCAGAAATATTTAGTACCCAGACATGCACTTCTTTGAGTCAGGCCTCTGTTATTGCCACACATTATATTTCCATGTGGCTGTCTGCACCTGCCGATCAACAATCTTATTTACCACACTCCCCGCATTCACACATGCACAGTAATCCTAATTTAGACTTTATTACATCTCCTCTTACTCTGACTCCACCTACTAGCTTACTGTTCCGTGTTCTAGTGCTATCTGTCTCTCCCAATTGTCTGCGCCACTTGGTTTTCCTTTCTAGTTTTACCTTCTGGTTCCCACACCCCCGCCAAGTTATTTTATCCCCAATACCATTAGCAAATCACTCTGCAAGGAAATTGGCCTGCCCCATACAGGTCCCATCTCCCCCAGAGCTGATCCCAATATCCCAGGAATCTAAAGCCCTCCCACCTGCACAATCTCTCCAGCCTCAAATTTATCTGCTTTATCCTCTTGTTTGTATACCCACTTGCGCGTGGTACCTGGAGTAATCCAGAGATCACCACTGTATATGCTCAACTAATAATTGATCTTGTGTAAAAGTCGACCCCTGGCCTTTGGCCAAAAAATCCGAACTTTTTCTACTTACCACCCACTCACTGCTTCTCCCACAAGCTGATTCTCTGCCTCTCACCAACTCTCCCAGTCGCCGCCTCTCCCACAGGCTGATTCTCTCCCTCTCACTGACTCTCCCAGTCACCGCCTCTCCCACAGGCTGACTCTCTCCCAGTCACCACCTCTCCCACAGGCTGATTCTCTCCCTCTCACAGACTCTCCCAGTCATCGCTTCTCCCACAGGCTGATTCTCTCCCTCTCACTGACTCTCTCAGTCACCACCTCTCCCACAGGCTGACTCTCTCCCTCTCACTGACTCTCCCAGTCACCGCCTCTCCCACAGGCTGATTCTCTCCCAGTCACCGCCTCTCCCACAGGCTGATTCTCTCCCTCTCACTGACTCTCCCAGTCATCGCTTCTCCCACAGGCTGATTCTCTCCCTCTCACTGACTCTCTCAGTCACCACCTCTCCCACAGGCTGACTCTCTCCCTCTCACTGACTCTCCCAATCACCGCCTCTCCCACAGGCTGACTCTCTCCCTCTCACTGACTCTCCCAATCACCGCCTCTCCCACAGGCTGACTCTCTCCCTCTCACTGACTCTCCCAATCACCGCCTCTCCCACAGGCTGATTCTCTCCCAGTCACCGCCTCTCCCACAGGCTGACTCTCTCCCTCTCACTGACTCTCCCAATCACCGCCTCTCCCACAGGCTGATTCTCTCCCTCTCACTGACTCTCCCAATCACCGCCTCTCCCACAGGCTGACTCTCTCCCTCTCACTGACTCTCCCAATCACCGCCTCTCCCACAGGCTGACTCTCTCCCTCTCACTGACTCTCCCAATCACCGCCTCTCCCACAGGCTGATTCTCTCCCAGTCACCACCTCTCCCACAGGCTGACTCTCTCCCTCTCACTGACTCTCCCAATCACCGCCTCTCCCACAGGCTGACTCTCTCCCTCTCACTGACTCTCCCAGTCACTGCCTCTCCCACAGGCTGATTCTCTCCCAGTCACCACCTCTCCCACAGGCTGATTCTCTCCCTCTCACTGACTTTCCCAGTCACCGCCTCTCCCACAGGCTGATTCTCTCCCTCTCACTGACTCTCCCAATCACCGCCTCTCCCACAGGCTGATACTCTCCCTCTCACAGACTCTCCCAGTCACCGCCTCTCCCACAGGCTGATTCTCTCCCTCTCACTGACTCTCCCAGTCATCGCTTCTCCCACAGGCTGATACTCTCCCTCTCACAGACTCTCCCAGTCACCGCCTCTCCCACAGGCTGATTCTCTCCCAGTCACCACCTCTCCCACAGGCTGACTCTCTCCCTCTCACTGACTCTCCCAGTCACTGCCTCTCCCACAGGCTGATTCTCTCCCAGTCACCACCTCTCCCACAGGCTGATTCTCTCCCTCTCACAGACTCTCCCAGTCACCGCCTCTCCCACAGGCTGATTCTCTCCCTCTCACAGACTCTCTCAGTCACCACCTCTCCCACAGGCTGACTCTCTCCCTCTCACTGACTCTCCCAGTCACCGCCTCTCCCACAGGCTGATTCTCTCCCAGTCACCGCCTCTCCCACAGGCTGATTCTCTCCCTCTCACTGACTCTCTCAGTCACCGCCTCTCCCACAGGCTGACTCTCTCCCTCTCACTGACTCTCCCAGTCACCACCTCTCCCACAGGCTGATTCTCTCCCTCTCACTGACTCTCCCAGTCACCGCCTCTCCCACAGGCTGATTCTCTCCCAGTCACCACCTCTCCCACAGGCTGATTCTCTCCCTCTCACAGACTCTCCCAGTCATCGCTTCTCCCACAGGCTGATTCTCTCCCTCTCACTGACTCTCTCAGTCACCACCTCTCCCACAGGCTGACTCTCTCCCTTTCACTGACTCTCCCAGTCACCGCCTCTCCCACAGGCTGATTCTCTCCCTCTCACTGACTCTCCCAGTCACCGCCTCTCCCACAGGCTGATTCTCTCCCTCTCACTGACTCTCCCAGTCACCGCCTCTCCCACAGGCTGATTCTCTCCCTCTCACTGCCTCTCCCACAGGCTGATTCTCTCCCAGTCACTGCCTCTCCCACAGGCTGATTCTCTCCCTCTCACTGACTCTCTCAGTCACCACCTCTCCCACAGGCTGATTCTCTCCCAGTCACCGCCTCTCCCACAGGCTGACTCTCTCCCTCTCACTGACTCTCCCAGTCACCGCCTCTCTCACAGGCTGACTCTCTCCCTCTCACTGACTCTCCCAGTCACCGCCTCTCCCACAGGCTGA
The DNA here is from genome assembly GCF_964194155.1 of Cetorhinus maximus. Classification (NCBI taxonomy): domain Eukaryota; kingdom Metazoa; phylum Chordata; class Chondrichthyes; order Lamniformes; family Cetorhinidae; genus Cetorhinus; species Cetorhinus maximus. The sequence goes on from NC_135892.1 coordinate 64,500,898, forward strand.
TTCTCTCTCTCTCACTGACTCTCTCAGTCACCGCCTCTCCCACAGGCTGATTCTCTCCCGATCCTGCTCCTCTCACTCGCTGCTTTCTCTCCCGAGCCCTTGCTATGAGCAACGGCTTAGGGGAGGGGCAACAACAGGGAGGAAGTGAGTGAAAGGAGCTGAGAGTGGGAGAGAGTCTCAGGGGGTGGAACAGGCCACTCCAAAATGGCCTGAGATTGGGTCACACGTGCTCCATCGGCCCCAGAGCAAAAGAGTGGTTAAGCAAAAGTCCCAAAGTCCCATCATCGTACCCAAGAACATGTATGGATTTAAACCCCTATAAAATATTCCTTATGTATAACCGGTCCCCTACTTAAAAATTTGTGCTCAAAATGTTGACTTTTACACAAGTATATGCGGTACTTTTGAGGTACTGCTTGCTAATTTCCTACCTAGCTCTGTAAACTCTGGCTGCAGGGCCACATCCCTCTGCCTCCCTAAGTTGTTAGTGCCGAGGTGGACCACAACTGCTGCCTGTTCATCTTCCCCAGCCCCTGTGCTCTGCAGCCACTCAGTTACATTCTTATCCCTAACACCAGAGGCAACACACCAACCTGGAGTCAAGCCTCTGGCTGCGGAAATGCCTGTCTGTTCCTCTAAATATCAATTCCCTTATCACTATGCTTTTCCAATCTTCCTTGTGCCCTTCCGTACAGTTGAGCCAGCCATAGTGCCATGGACTTGGCTCTGGCTGCACTCTGCAGTGAACCATCACTCTCACCAGTATTCAGAATGGAATACTGGTTGGAGAGTGAGATGCACTCAGGGCACTCCTGCACTACCTGCCTGGTCCTTCTTGACTGTCTGGCTATCATCCATTCCCTCTCTCCCTGCGTAACCTTACTCTCTCGAGTGTCTTCATCTATAAATGTGCTATCCATGAAGCTCTCAACCTTGTGGGTGTACCGCAATGACGGGGTAGTTACTGCTCAAGCTTCAAAACCCAGAGCTCGCACTGCTTCAGTTGACAACACTTCAAGCACATATGGTTATCCAGGACACAAGAAGCAGCCTGGAGTTCCCAAGTGGAACAGGATGCGCACTCCACGGTCTGAGCTGCCCTGTCATTGTTCTATCTAGCACAGAATAAAACTTACTGAATGAATGAAGACTTGCCAGCTACTCAACAATAAGCTGCTTTCCTCCTGCTGATGTCACTTCATTTTATAGGGAGGTTAGATGAAATATTTTACTTATTGCTGAAAAACCTTAGGTTTGAATTTACTGAAAAAAATCTGAACTCTCCAGTGTTACTGTCCCTTTTTATTTAATTATAGCTTTATCCTCTAGATTTGATTAATTTATTGAGCACTGATTGTAATTATATGACAAAGTTGTAAAATTTGCTTTGCTTTTTAGTGTATGCGCTAATTAATCAATCAATAAATTTAGCCTTAATTTATATTTGATTAATTTAGATTAAATTAAGGATTTCCCAGAAAACTCACCCCATGGGAGTCCTTGTCGTGTGACATCAAGTTGCTCCCAGGGCAGCCGGACCTGCATAGCTCTGCCCTTCAGCTCATGCTCTTTTTAAATCTCCACTCTTAGTCCCTGTTCTTTTTAAATCTCCACCCTCAGCTCCCGCTCTTTTTAAATCTCCCCTCTGGATCTCAGCACTTGCTCTTTTTAAAACTCTGATAATTTTTTTAAATTTCCTGGCTCCTGGTTTAGCTTAGCGTCCTGGTTGAGAGAAAGAAAAAGAAAGGCTCACCAGCAAATCACTTACCCGCTTTCCTCTGGTGGCACACTTTGACTTTTATTCTCTTTTTTTCAAACTTGTTCCATTTGACTTCTACTGATTCCTCACCACTGCTTTTAATTATGAGTCTGTTATGCTGTTCCCTCTCAGGTCGACTCTGGGAGGTGTCAGCTGTGGCTCAGTTCATAGCACCCTTGCCTTTGAATCAGAGGGTTGTGGGTTCATGTCCCACTCCCGGAAACCAAGAACTGTGATTGTACTCGAAAGAGTTGCAATCTGTGACTGTTGATAACTCGAAAGAGTTTGAAGTGTATCACTGCTGTAAAGTAAGAAACTCAGGTCGACTCTGACAGAAGTTCCCCATGAACATTAAAATAGAGACCTCTTCCAAATTATTACACAGTACAGAAGCAGTACACTTCAATCTACTCAAAAATGTTTTTATACCAGTCATAAGCTGAATTAAGAGGTAGATGGCAGCCCCCCTATTTCATGCACTCTTGCACCAAGAAGAACAAAAGAACCATCAACTTCAATCTCCCCGTCAAGCCACACAACATCCTGACTTTGAGATACATGGCTTTTCTTTCATCCACACTGGATCACTATCCTTGACTTTCCTACCTGGCACCCTTGTGGGGAGTACCATCACCACAAGTACTGCAACAATTTAACTAAAGAGAAACTTATCACTGACTTCTGAGGCCTTTCAAGTCCCTCCCACAAAAACATACAAAAAGAAATAAAGGTCAAAGTTTGGACAAAACCAGGATAAACTCTAATGTTTACAATATACATCCAGCTTTTAGTAGAAAGGCTGAAAAAATAAATTACTGTCATTGAAACTGGAATTCTTTGCGCTGTGTTAATGTGAGACGATTAAGAAAGGAGAAATGATCTTTCGACCCATTTGCCAGCTTTTTCTACAGACCAGTAATGTGCAATCCATCCCATTGTGGATTCTATGGGTGGAATCATGCCAGATTTGGACAAAGTGCGGTAGCGGGTGGGGAAAAAGGATGTTTTACCACCAGCCATAATGGCGGCTTGTCGTGCCATATTGTCCCATTCCTGCATGTCCCGCCTTATTAATTATGCATTCATGGGGAACACGCCGAATCATTGGCAGGTGGGCTCGGATTTGTCCACCATGCCATGACCTCAGCGCTTTCTCTCTCCGGGCACCTTATTTAAAGCACACCAGAGCGCAGCCTACTTCATGTCTTCAGACCAGGACTGTTCCAGATGATAGATGGCCCCGAAAGCAAAGAAGATGGCAGCTCCCAAATTTAGTGAAGCCTCTCTGGTACACCTGCTGGACGCAGTGGAAAGCTGCTATGATGTCCTCTAACCCATCGCTGGCCACAGGAGGTCCACCAGAGTCACCAATCCGGCCTGGGAGGCTGTGGCAGTGGCGGTCAGCACCACTGGAGCACAGAGGAGGTCAGCCATCCAGTGCAGTAAGAGTATGAATGACCTCCTCCATTCTGCCCGGATAAGTCAGCCACCTCATCACTCTCAACTCACACACTCTCAAACCCTTCACACATCCACAGGGATCTCACACCTCAAGGAACAACGCTACTAACTCTCACACACACCCTCACATCTCCATCAGACTGATATCCTCTGGAGCTTGGGTCCTCATCCCATCCATGGCTCTGCTCACCCCACAAACATTCCGCGCAGTGCCATATGTCCTGCTCACACCCTCTCCATCTGTTTTCATGCCGGAGAAGCCTGCTCACATCAGCAGGGAGAGGTCCCAGACCGGGGGCGGAGTGACCCACATTAGGCCCCTCAATCACTTTGAGGAGTGTGCCATCGCGCTGACTGGTGAGGACATGGACCCTGCCTGCGGCATTGGTGAGGTCGGTGGCGAATACCCTTGTGAGGATCCTGCACCACATCATCACCCTCTCAATGCAACTGTGAGTGCTCTCTCTCCTGCTTTTGACTCTGCTGCCATGCACTAATTATCTCTACTTTGGTTCACAGGGAGCTCTGCCAAGTGATCGACACCCTCAGCCAGCCAGTCCCTCAACTCCATCCAAGTCCTCACTTCCAGCCAAGAGGACACCTCCAATGAAGAGCTGGAAATAAACAGCCTGGAAGACCCATCACAGCGCTTACCCACACCCTCCACCAGAGCAAAGGTACACAGCTCAGTGGGACCTAGATCTAGAGCAGGCTTGGGTTCACAATCTGGTGGTCACCACACGGACACATGTCCACAGCAGGAAGAGGCAGCTTCAGCTGAGCTCCCCGGCACTTGGAGGACGGCTGGGGAAGAGGCATCTGTGAGCTCCGAGTCAGATGGCGAGCCTCTGGATTTGGCCTTCCAACTCATTGTGGAGAGTCAGCAGAAGGCGGGGGAACATCACGTAGAGCTGTTGGAAGCCCTCAACAGAGTGGCACTTGAGTTGGAGGTGTGTGTCTGCCTACTCTCTGATGAAGTGGCTCCCATATGTGCATGTATAGAGGTCTCCATGGGGTGGATAGCAAATGCCATGGGGACCCTGGTCCAGCAAAACGCGGAGATGTGCGCCGACCTGCACTCCATCGCGGTAGCTATGGGTGAGTTGCAGCAAAGGCAATGCGAGAGGGAAACGGGCCACCTCGATGTCCCTCCAGGTGTTCCTTCCCCTCAAGGAGTCAGGCTTGGGGCTCTTGGGCAGCCAAAGTGAAGAAGAGCAGCAGCTGGACATCCCTGGGCCATCCACTCAGGAATCTCGGAGACTGCCTGCTCCATCTGAGTCCCCTTTGCCTGTGACCCCCTCATCCTCGCCCCCTGTTACTGCAGTGGGAGCAGCTGGCCCACAGGAGGACAGCCAAAGCAAGCCAGGACCCTCAAGGCCTCGACCTCTCAGAGGACGTGTGCTAAAGTCATCTGAGGCAACAGGGCCAACCATATCACAGGCTGTCTCCACTCCTCCTGCACATGCCGGGCAGCACCTAGAAGTGGTAGGCCTAGAAAAGTTAAGAAATTCTGATCACAAGTGGTTGCACATCTGAACACATTTTGTCACTTTATAATCTGAAAATTTCTTCACTTTCACTGAATAATGTGCAATGTTGTGTTTCAGTTTCATTTGCCCCCCTGGCATCACCTTCCACCTCTCCACTGTCACCTACCAATCCGGGCCCTTTTCTTTCCAGGATGTCCAAGTGAACGTGCACGTTCCCTACCTTCCCAAGAATCCCATCCCCATCCACATTGATCTCCCCAACCTCCTCCTTCCCATCACCAGAGTCCGTGTCTGGCACTGAATCCCCACCAACCACCCTCACCGTCCCTTCTACCGCTACTATCGCACCACCACCCTTCCGGCTCATTTTGCCCCCTTTCATATTAACCATTTCCTCCTATCACGCCCACCCTCAGTTTGTTCCCGTGGAGGCAGTAATTGACTCCACAGACTCCTCCCTTGCTTGTGCACCTGGACATTTCCCCCTTACTCCGTCCTCCACCCTTGCTCGCTCCTCCACCCTTACTCCCTCCTGTGCCCTTACTCCCTCCCCCCTCTGAACTCCTTCCCACTGCAAACTCCTTCCCCCCCCTCCATACTCCCTTCCCCACTCTGAACTGCTTCCTCTCCCTGAAGTACTTCTCCCCTTTGAACTCCTCCCCCCCCCCCGAACTCCTTCCCTTACACCTACCTTCCTATTTGAATGTACGAAATAGGAACAGAAGTAGGCCATTTAGTCCCTTGAGCCTGCTCCACCATTCATTAAGATAATGGCTGATCTGTTTGTGTTTCGAAGTCCACATCCCATCTACCCCTGTTAACCTTTAATTCCCTTGCCTAACAGGAACCTATCCACCTCCGTCTTAAAAATATTCAGTGACACTATCTCCACCGCCCTCTGAGGCAGAGAGTTCCAAAGTGTGGCATTCTCCCCCATTACACCCTCTTCCACCATCCTCTCTCCACCCCCCTTCCAACCTCACCCCCCAATACCTTGGTCCCTCCCAACCTCACCCCCTGACACCTTTGTTTCCACCCCCCTCACAACCTCAACACCCCCTCACCTGGTGCATCTTCTTCTCTCAGTCAAACCTAGACCTTCCTCTCCCAACCAGCCTCCCCCAACCCCAGTACACCTTCCTCTCCCACTCACAAGTGGACCTTCCTCTTCCCTCCTCGCTGATCATCCATAGCAGCCCATGGTCAAGACTATGATGTTCTGAAGCAGACCCGAGACACCAACAGAGACCTCCCACCTTCCATGAGCTGCTTTGCAGCAGAGCCATATCTATGAGAGTGCACCCAGCGTGCAATGCACGTGTTCATGCAGGGTCTGGCAGCTGTAGCAGGGCTCTAGCACCTTTTGCTCCTCGGATGTCCATGACCTGAGCAACGGGAAGTCCCGACTTCTGCACGTAACACTTGTCCAGACATGTTCTGGATCAGCATGTCTTCCTGCCAGTGTAATGGTGTATCTGGCGTTGGGGGTCGATTCCAGTTGGGCCTTACTTTACATCCCATTAGCAGGATGCAAAGTGGGTTCACGCCTGCCTCCAGCGGGATTGGCGTTCCACCATGGCAGACACCATTGGTTGATCCTGCTGTGCTTTTATGCTGGCATGACAATGCTGTTTGACCTTCTCGCCATATTGTCCCCCTGCCCCCCCCCCACCCCTTTGCCGTGAAGCTCAATACCAACGGGGCCAGTAAATTCTGGCCTATACCATCAATTAAATCTCGCAAGGAAATTCTTCATAGATCCTCCCTAATTTTTTAGGTAATCATGGAATTTTCCACAATAGACATCAGTTCCACTGGTCAACCCACTTTGTTGTCCTCCAAAGAACATCTCCCAATCCTGGCAGCACAGAAACTACCGTGTCTATCTCAGTCTTCAACTTTCCCTGTAACTCCCATTTCTGTTCCAATTTGATTTGTTGCTTAAATCTATTTTCCTACATTCCAAATGCAGATTTTTAAGATTAAGTATAAAATCCTACTCCTTTCGTGAGGCATTGTGAAAAAGACTGCTTAAATAATTTAATCCACTGCAACTAACTTTAGAAGCTATTACAGTGAAGTTTTAGGGTTGTCGTCAGCAGAAATAATGGAAAAAATGCTCCTCTTTCATCAGAATGATACAAAGGCTTTCAAAGATAGAACACCTGGTGCTCTCCAGTCGAGGTCAAATATGTTTGAGGAAAACAAAGTCCTTGGATTTTGCGTTGCCATTATTAACAGTTTATGAGCACAAATAGAGTGTTATTCAAAGACTCTCCACTTTTCTGAACGTAACTTGCCTATTCAAATATCAAAACTCAATGCAATCATATTCTCAACCTGGCAATACTCACAATGAGATGCCATTAAATATACATTTGTAACCAAGAAATTACAAAGAAGCAAGTCACAAGAAGCCATACGCATGCAGCAACACATCTGAAAAAGCAAGATTTTTTTTTACATTTGTCCTTGGCATGTGGGTGTCGCTGGCTAGGGCAGCATTTACTGCCCATCCCTAACTGCCCTTGAGAAGTTGGTGCTCAGCTGCCACCTTGAACTGCTGCAGTCCATGTGGTAGGTTTACCCACAGTGCTGTTAGGGAGGGAGTTCCAGGATTTTAACCCAGCGACAGTGAAGGAACAGCGATATAGTTCCAAGTCAGGATGGTGAGTGACTTGGAGGAGAACTTCCAGGTGGTGATGTTCCCATGCATCTGCTGCCCTTGTCCTTCTAGATGGTAGTGGTCGCAGGTTTGGAAGATGCTGTCGAAGGAGCCTTGGTGAGTTGCTGCAGTGCATCTTGTAGGTGGTACACACTGCTGCTACTGTGCGTTGGTGGTGGAAGGAATGGATGTTGGAGATGGTGGATGGGATGTCAAGATCCTGTCAAGGACAAGTAATAGCGCTTGTAGGTACCTTGATTTTTTAAAAAAGTGAATACATTTTTGTAGCAGTAATTATTCATCAATAATTGTAGTCAAAATATATTTTGATAATTTTTTTCTTTACAAGTGATCTTGACTCGGGCTACCATAATGTTTTGGCAATATAAGCCATGAATAATGTACTTTATGCTTGGCCTATATGAATCTTGGGTAATATCAGGCACGTTGGTAGTACAAGTCCTACAATTGATTTTCAGGTACTTGCGTTACATAGAATTACACACAACTTACAGCATGGAAATTGGCCATTCAATCCAACAGGTTTATGCTCCACACAAGTTGCCTCCCACCCCTGTTCATCTAACCCTGTCAGCATAGCCTGTTATTCCCTTCTCCCACAGGTGCTTATCCAGCTTCCCCTTAAGTGTATCTATGCTGTTCACCTCAACAACTCCCTGTAGGAACAAGTTCCACATCCTAACCACTCGGTGCAAAAAAAGCCTTTATTCCCGATTGGATTTATTAATGACTGTCTTATATTCATGAAATGTAATTTTGATCTCCTCCATGAATGGAAACATTTTCTCTATGTATATACTATCAAACCCTTTCATTATCTTCAAGACTTTATCAGGTCACCGACCCTTCCTCTCTCCCCCTCCTCCCCACCCCACTCCCACCAATCCCCAATGAGTCATGGTAAATGATTGTTTTTCAGGTCTGAGGACAGTAGACAGTAGTGCTCCCCAATGGTCAGTGCTCAGACCATTGTTTTTTATGATACATAAAAATGACGTGAATTTTGAAATACACAGTCAAAATTTGCTGATGATACCAAACTTGGAGCTGTGACAAACAGTGAGGGTGATACCAGTCGACTGTAACAGGACATGTAAATAGGCTCCCAAAATTGGCCACAGAAAAGAATGAGGTGATACATTTTAGCAGAAGGGATAGGGAGAGGCAATATAGGCTCAGTGGCACAGTTCTAAAGAGTATACAGAGACAGAGGAACCGGGGGTAAATGTGCATAGATCTTTGAGGATGGCAGGACATATTGAGAGAACATTTATAAAAGGATTTAGGGCTTCATAAAGAGAGATATTGAGAACAAGAGCAGAGAAGTTACGCTGAACCTGCGTAAAGCTCTGGTTAGGGCACAACTAGAGTTTGGCTTCCAATTCTGGTCATCACACTTTAGAAAGACTGTGAGGGTCCTGGAGGGGGCACAAAGGAGATTTACCAGAATGGTCCCAGGCATGAGGGGTTTTAGCTACAAGGTTAGTTTGGAGAAGCTGGAGTTGTTCTCCTTGGAGCAAAGGAGATTGAGGAAGATTTGTTTAAGATTATGAAAGGTTTAGAAAAGATAGATAAAGAAAAGCTGTTCCAATTAGCTGATGGTACAAGGGACACAGATTTAAGGTTTTGGGCAAGAGCTACAGAGGGAATATAAGGAAGAACGTTTATACACAGCAAGTGTAAATGAGCTGGAGCTCGCTGCTCATGAGAGTGATGGAAGCGGAGATGATGAATAATTTCAAAAGGAAATTTGATGGGCACTTGAGCCAAATAAACTTCCAAGGATACGGGGATAGAGTGGGGAAATAGGCCTGATTGGACTGCTCTACATGGTGATGTTTATTATCCACCCACCTTACTTCATCTCTTATCAATGTATCCTTCTAGCTCTTTCTCCCTCATGTACTTACCTAATTATCTAAATAAGGCCACACATAAAGAATAATGAGATGTCCACGATTCCAGGAGGCACTTTATGCCAACTGAGTAATACACAAGGTCGTGTGAGTCCCTTCAGTAAAGTAATGGAAAAAGAAAATTGACAACAAAAGGAGAGGAAATAAGAAATCATTGCTGAGTTAAATCGAATGATTTTAAAAATATGTACCTCAAAATTCTTTGGTACATGATGCCATCAATTTTGACAAAATTGCACCCGCCAATGGCTTCCAATGCTAACAGACTGGCATTTGGAAGGTTGTTGGGAGGGTACCTAATTTGGAAGGGGCAAGGGGCACAAAAACCACTACAGGCTCATCTTTAGTATCTGCCCATAAACTTTGCCTTTCACCATCCTGGGGATGATGGCGCTATTGCCCAGTTACAGCCATGTTCCTCTCGGGCCACAATGCAAGTATTTTTTTAATTTTATTTCTACAAAAACATTTTTAACAAATGCGTAAATCCAAAGGGATATGATCGAAGAGCACATTGTATGTCTTAAGCATTGTTCTCAGTTTTAGGGGTTGAGATTTTATGGCTGTAGAAGGGATGGAGCTGAGGGATGTTGGAGGTATGGGAGGCAGTGGCATAAAGTCACTCTGACATCAATCCGCCAGCTTCGCATTTTACCAGTGGCAAACAGCAAGTCAAGTGTGAACTGTGCGTGCTTCAAAATTAACAATTGAGAGCTTGTTAAGCTGATTAAGATTCCAATTGACCGAACTATACAAGGCAAGTGGAGGCCATGGGGCGTCAGAGGCCCAGCAGCTATTTAAGGGTGGCAGCTGATGTCATTGCTGCATTCGGCAGCCAGAGGTTCAGCCAGTTCACAGGAAGGCTGGTGCAGCGCGGCCAGAGTGAAAAGCATGAGGGTGGAGAGTTATCGTGCCAGGGATTTTGGGTCAAGCCTCCATCATGTCAACTAGCTCCTGGCCTGGGCATCAATTGAGAGGGGCCTGAGAGGAAAGTGAGGTGGGCAATGTTGAGGAAGCAGCTGGCAAAGTGGCCCTTCAGACTGACTTTGCCCAAGAGCCATGGGCATCATGTACTCAGGAGGCAGCCCTCCAGTAAGGAAGAGAAGCTGAGAGGGAGGGAGGTGTCGGCACACAGTTCTGGACAGCAGCAACCTCATGTGTAACTGCAGGGGCAACCTCGGGATGGAGAAGTGGCTGAAGGGCACAGAGGAGAGCACAAGCAGGCATCAGCGCAAAGAAGATGGTACCCGGCCACAAAGGTATAAAGACAAAGGTTGAACTTGACTCCAGTGAGGAAGCATAGGACAGAGGCAGTGGAGAAATACACTAGCCATGCGGCGATTTGAGTCATCATCGAGCAGACCACCAGTCCCCTGAAGATGAGATTCTGGTGCCTGGATAATTCCAATGTGCCCCAGCAAGAGTTTCCCGGCTCGTGTTGGTCTGCTGCACTTTACACAACCTGACGCTGCAGAGGAGGGGAGGCCCTAGCCACTGAGGGTTTAGTGGAGTCCGAGGCATCCTCAGATGAGAACAATGATGAGGAAGCTGATGACCAGCTGCAGCTGGAGACAGTGCCATATGTAATGTCACCGTATTAGTAACTCAGAGGCCCAGGCTGATGCTCTGGGGACACAGGTTCAAATCCCACCACAGCAGTTGGTGGAGTTTAAATTCAATTAATAAAATCTGGAATTTAAATCTAGTCTCAGTGATGGTGACCATGAAACAATCATCAATTGTTTTGAAAACCCATCTGGTTCACTAACGTCCTTTAGGGGAGGAAATCTGCTTTCCATACCTGGTTTGGCCTACATGTGACTCCAGACCCACAGCAATGTGGTTGCCTCTTAACAGCTCTCTGCAATGGCCTAGCAAGCTATTCAGTTCAAGGGTAATTAGAGATGGGCAACAAATGTAGGCCTTGCCGTTGATGCCCACATCCCATGAAAGAATAAGTTAATGAAGCATCTGGAAAGATTTGAGGGGCCGCATGGAGGGTGCAATGACATGGTGGAAAGGAGGCTTTCGAGGTGCTCATACATACACGATTTGAAGAAGTCTTCCCACAGTACCTGCCTAATAAAGATCTGCCTTCAGTCTTCACTGTTGTCATTCATCTGAATTGCAAACCCAGGTCCCCTCACCCAATGTCACCGAGTTGTTCTGGATGGTCCAAAAGACAATCTAACCGAATGAGCAGATAATTGGCAGATGAAATAGAATACAGCAAGGGGTGAGCTGATACATTTTAGCAGAAGGGATAGGTAGAGGCAATATAGACTTAATGACACAGTTCTAAAGCCTGTGCAGGGACAGATGGACTTGTGAGTGATGTGATCTTTGGCAGGACACATTGAGTTAGCAAAGAATGTGGAATCTCGGGGCTCCTAAATAGAGGCATTGAGAGAAAAAGCCAGGAAGTTATGCTGAACTTATATAAAGCTCTGGTTGGGCCACAACTAGAGCATTGCTTCCACTCTTGTCACCGTACTTTAGGAGAGAAGTGAGGGTCCTTGAGAAGACGCACATGAAATTTACCAGAAAGGTTCCATGGATGAGAGATTTTAGCTGCAAGAATAGGCTGGAGAAGATGGGGTTGTCCTCCTTGGGGCAAAGGAGGTTGAGAGGATATTTGCTAAAGGTATACACAATTATGACAAGTATAGATCAGGTAAAAAGCTGTTCCTATTAGCTTATGGCACTTGGACGAGAGGGCACAGATTTAAGGTTTTGGGCAAGAGATGCAGAGGGAATGTGAGCAACAAAATTTTTGTGCAGCAAGTGGTAATGACCTGGAGCTCTCTGCCTATGAGGGTGATGGAAGCAGGGATGACCAATGATTTCAAAAGGAAATTGGGTTGACACTTGAGAAAAATAAACTGACAGGGCTTCAGGGAAGGAGAAGGTGTATGAGACTAACTGGATTGCTCTATAAAGTGCTGAAATGGGCTCAATGGGTTGAGTAGCCTCCTCCTATGCCATAATTGACTCTTATGATTTCATGTTATACCTATAATAATAATTCTGTAATACCCATAGCATTATGGAAGACAATATTGAAATATCCTTGTGTTATTTTAATTTTTAATCTCATCTTTATTCTGTTTTTTGCATATGGCAGTTGGGTGCTACAGAATGATGTTCTGGAGAACATTGAAGAAAATACCTTTGTCAATCTACCCAATCTTAATGAAATGTAAGTAAATGCACCTTGTAACCAGTTTTTGTTGGAGAATGAAAAAATACAATGTTTGCTTGAAGCTCTTTTTATCACAACATTCAGTGTTAAAGTTTGTTTGTGTTAATATCTATTTGTGTAAAATATATAAGGTGAACAGCTTGTGTAGTAGATAAATGCTGGAGAACTTAGACATATGGGCTGTATATGTCAAATACGTATCAATATTTTCATCGTCATAGGATCCAGTGATCACAAAATAGCCAAATTTGTGCAGTATGACTTTTCTGTCAGATGTTCAATAGGGGTATGTTACAAGATAGCAATAAATTATGTTTTAAATTACTAACTGGTGAGAGCTGAGCCAAAGTAGTTAATGAATAAAATCAGAAGATAGGGATGTATTTGCCTTTCATGTCACATACATGGAATTAATGGGGGTGAAATTGTTCTTTGGCTAAATGCAAAATGGACGATGGCAAATTGGTAGCTTGCTTAACTCTTCAATATAAACCTCAATGGAGGAGAAAATCGGTCAGAATGTAAAATGGCCTGCAATTCACTGACACCCATTGTGCACCATGACCAAAAATCAGCTTTACCCTCCATACAATTTATAGTGAACAATTTCTGTGGTCTCTACTACTTTTCCAACACTGCCAGTCTCAAAGAAGTTCTGGTTTCCCTGTCTTGATTGTCCTTAACCTCTCTGTTCATACTATTTTCCATTCAGAACTGGGTACAATAAGCCCCAACTTCTACCCTTCAATCCTGGATCGTGAATTGTTGATTTGCTCTTCATCCTTTGGTAGCATTGTACACACATCCCATCCTGACCTTATCTAGAATCCACAAGTTGCACTTTTTTAACACAAGTCACAAGCCAGCGCACAAGTCCTGTCCGATATTTCCATTATTACTCCAGTAGTGCTGAGGACCCGTGTTGTACCATGCCATACCATTATTACCATCTGGCTGCCTATAATTAGTTTAGCATAGAATGGGAATCAGCCCTGAGCTGCTGTTGCATATGGCTCAGTACCAAACTGGCTGTACATTTACCAAAACAACAATTGAAGAAATATGCTAACTTAATCTCTGTGCAGGTCTTGAGACTAAGAGCAGGGGAACTGCAAGTTCTGAATTTGGACCATTCTGGCGACTCTGGCCTTTGTCTTTCTCACCTGCTGTCCTATTTATGTTTTGCTTCTCATAACAGCATTTTTCTTTCTGTTTTGTGAATTACAGCTACTAAAAGGAAATGAGCGGCAGCATGTAGAATCTATTTTGTAGGTTTCAGGTCACAGCTTTCATTATCAAGTGATTGATCTAACTGCAGGCAGTTTGTTTTGGCTATAACATAGATTGTAACATTTTCACTCCCAGGCTGGGTGTGTTGATACGGGAGAATTCCTGGCTTTGCAAACCCAAACTTTAAAAATGGCTGCCTGGGCATTGGATTTTCAGTTGGGAGGGGGGTGGGGTGTGGGGCGTGGTGAGCTGGATTAGAGTTCAGGGCGGGCACCCCTAGAAGAACTGAGGAGAATGGTGGGTGTGGAGACCAGTTGGATGGAAGGCCTGCCTCAGGGTTCCTGCACTGCATCCAAAATATTAAAAGAAGAATAAAACATGAAACATCCCTCAGTACTCGGCACACTCCCCATACCCATCTGTGCCAACCCATGCCACCTCATGCTCCCCACCCACCCCCAATGACCCCTCATGCCCTCCATGCTAAGTTAGCCTCTAAACAAGCTTTATGGCCCCTCATACCCCCATGCCAGACTTTCCCCCTGCCCACCCTCCATGCCCCTTTACAGCCCCCACGCCAAGCTATGCCCCCCACCAACCCTCCATGACTGTTTACGGGCCACATGCAAAGCTGTGACATCCACAACCCCCACCCCCCGGCCCTTTATAGCCACTATCCCAACTTAATGCCACTCCATGCCCCCACTAACCATCCTTTTCCCTTATACCTACCATGCCAACTCACCTTGTATCCACCATAGGCAGACTTCAGAGATGAGATAAAATAAAGTTCTATAAAACTTCTAAGTTCCTGTTGCAGACCTTACTATATTGGAAAATGAACACTGTCCTTCATTAAAAACCCACTTACTACATTTACATTCCTTCAACTCAATGAAGCCTTATAACATTCAATGTTTTGTTCAAGTACACAATCCTGCACATCAACAAGCATTGGAATTCATCGTCCTACATCAAAGAGTCTGTAACTACTTGTAGCTGTCAATCAAACTGTTAAATGGCAAGCACCCTACAGTGATAATGGATGGTTGTGAAATCAGTCATAGATGATTAATTAAGTAATGGAAGCCCTCAGGCTCCTGTCAACAGAGAGAGTGAAATAACAAGCAACCATTTTTTTAACCTTCAGACATTTTTCTTTTTTTTTCAAAGATTTAAAGGCAGGACTTTTAAATGCTTTGACAGCTTTATAGCTCCCTTTGACAGCTCCCTTTGACAGTTCACCTTGACAATTTTGACAAGTCCTCTTGACAGGCCCTCTGGACAGTTGCTTCTGACAGATTTGATTTTTACAGATCTGTTGACAGTTCTAATTAGTTTGACAGTGATGCAATTTTTGCACACATTTATGCCCACTTCTAACAATTCTAAAGGGCATCTTAACTTTTTATTTCATTCATTCACAGGATGTGGGCTTCGCTGGCTGGGCCAGCATTTATTGCCCACCCCTAGTAGCCCTTGAGAAGGTGATGATGAGCTGCCTTCTTGAACCACTGCAGTCCCTGTGGCGTAGGTACACCCACAGTGCTGTTAGGAAGGGAGTTCCAGGAGTTTGACCCAGCGACAGTGAAGGAACGGTGATATATTTCCAAGTCCGGATGCTGAGTAACTTGGAGGGGAACTGCCCTTATTCTTCTAGATGGTAGTGGTCGTGGGGTGACCATCAACTTCTAATTTAATGCTCCAATTTTTATTTTATGTTTCGTTAACAACTTCTAAGAAGGTTATTTGTTTTTTCCTATGGCTCTTCCGCTACTTGAATTTTACTTTGTTTTGTTGTAACCTCTTTCTTCCCATGAGTTACAGGAACTTTGGATCTGCAGACTATTTTAAAATGTCCAAACTTCCCACAGTTGTGGCACTCAGCTTCTGCTGCTGCGCATTCTTCCCGCTTGCGTAGGGTTTTCCTGCCACACCAATAGCACCTCAAGGTAACAGTTTGCACGCTTTTTCCCGACTTTGATGGCTTTTGCTTTGTCTGCTTTGTCCAACATATGGAATGGTTTCACCTGTTTTTGTCCAAGGGACACCACTTACCCTGCAAATAACTGCTCTATTTAGCTTCCTGAGCTCAGTCTGTTGTGCTATTTGTACTGTCTTTATGATGAGATACAGAAACAGTATAGAGAAAGCAAGCGTAGGTGGACCAAGGGTAATATTGAATCTGTTCGTGTCCACTCAATTAGTAAATGCTCAACAATTTTTTTATTCATTCATGGGATGTGGGCCTGACTGGCTAGGCCAGCATTTATTGCCCATCCATAATTGCCCTTGAGAAGGTAGTGGTGAGCTGCCTTCTTGAACCACTGCAGTCCATGTGCTGTAGGTACACCTGAGGTGTTGTTAGGGAGGGGGTTCCAGGATTTTGACCCAGCGACAGTGAAGGAACGGTGATATATTTCCAATCCAGGGTGGTGAGTGACTTGGAGGGAAACTTCCAGGTGGTGGTGTTCTCATGCTGCCCTTGTCCTTCTAGATGGCATTTGGCTGTCATTTTTAAAAATTCATTCACGGGATGTGGGCTTCGCTGGCTGAGCCAACATTTATTGCTCATCGCTAGTTGCCCTTGGGAAGGTGGGGGTGAGCTGCCTTCTTGAACCACTGCAGTCCATGCGGTGTCCGCGATGTGGTTCCGCAGGGTAGTGTCCTCAGCCCAACCATCTTCAGTTGCTACATCAAAGGCTTTCCTTCCATCATAAGGTCAGAAGTGGGGATGTTTGCTGATGATTGCACAATGTTCAGCACCATTTGCAACTCCTCAGATACTGAAGCAGTCCATGTCCAAATGCAGCAAGACCTGGACAATATCCAGGTTTGGGCTGACAAGTGGCAAGTAACATTCGTGCCACACAAATGTCAGGCAATGACCATCTCCAACAAGAGAGAGTCTAATCATCGCCCCTTGATGTTCAATGGCATTACCATCACTGAATCCCCCACTATCAACATCCTGGGGGTTACCATTGACCAGAAACTGAACTGGACTAGCCATATAAATACAATGGCTACAAAAGCAGGTCAGGGGCTAGGAATCGTGTGACAA
The DNA here is from genome assembly GCF_964194155.1 of Cetorhinus maximus. Classification (NCBI taxonomy): domain Eukaryota; kingdom Metazoa; phylum Chordata; class Chondrichthyes; order Lamniformes; family Cetorhinidae; genus Cetorhinus; species Cetorhinus maximus. The sequence goes on from NC_135892.1 coordinate 64,517,706, forward strand.
GTAACCCACCACCTGACTCCCCAAACCTTGTCCACCATCTACAAGGAACAAGTCAGGAGTGTGATGGAATACTCCCCACTTGCCTGGATAAGTGCAGCTCCCACAACACTCACGAAGCTTGACACTATCCAGGACAAAGCAGCCCACTTGATTGGCACCACATCCGCAAACATTCACTCCCTCCACCACTGACGCACAGTAGCAGCAGTGTGTACCATCTACAAGATACACTGCAGGGATTCACCAAGGCTCCTGAGACAACACCTTCCAATCTCATGACCACTACCATATAGAAGGACAAGGGCAGCAGATAGATGGGAACACCACCACCTGGGCATTCCCCTCCAAGTCACTCATCATCCGGACTTGGATATATATCGCCGTTCCTTCACTGTCGCTGGGTCAAAGTCCCGGAATTCCCTTTCTAACAGCACTGTGGGTGTACCTACACCACATGGACTGCAGTGGTTCAAGAAGGCAGCTCATCACTAACTTCTCAAGGGCAACTAGGGATGGGCAACAAATGCTAGCCCAGCCAGTGAAGCACACATCCCACAAACGAATAAAAAAAAATTGAGGTGAGTGTGATACACGAAGGATCCACGTGCACTGGGGTGTGCTTACACAAGGCTCCGAAAGGCCCTGCTACACACACACTTCTCCCTCCAGGATCACTGGTTGGCCAGCTGCTCCCTCTCTGGTGACAGACGACGAGGTTGATAGGCTCACAGGCAAAGAGGACTCAGAAGGAGAAGACAACCTCTGAGATTCCCGAGTGGATTACCCAGGGGTGCCCAGCTACTGCTCCTCCCCCCTTTGAGTGCCGGGGACCTGACTCCTTGAGGGGAAGGAGCACCTGGAGGGACATTGAGGTGCCTTGTTTTCCTCTCCCATTGTCTCTGCAGAAGCTCACCCATGGCTCCTGAGATGGAATGCAGATCCACCTCCCACACTGGACTGGTGATGCAGCTGCCCGTCCTGCAGCCAGAGAGGGGGGTGAGGACATCATGGTGGGCCTCCACTGCTTCAAAAGGCGCTCGAGGGATGTTCACTGAAGCAAGGGGCTGAATTCTTTTTGCCTTTCGGGGCCACCCTGTCTTCCGTGCGGCAGTCCTGGGCTGGACGCACTGAGGGATGTGTGCACCACTGCGCTTTATCTGTGGCACCTGGCGTGATAAAGCAGCGAGGTGATGGAGTGGCGGGCGAATGAGAATCCACCCGCCATGGAAATGGCATGTTTCCCAGGAATGCATAATTAATGCGGCGGGTTTGGATGATATGGCGCAAGAAGTCGCCGTTGAGGCTGGCGGATAAAACGCCATTTTCTCCTGCCGGCTACAGCACTTAGTGCAAATCTGGGACAATCCCACCCTTGGCCGCAGTCAATAAAATGGGCGCAAACTGATCTTAAAATTGTGAACAAAAAATCTGCCATGAATGAGTTCAATCGGGCATATTTTTAAAATGTAATCCTTTAAAAAATAATTTTGCATTTAAATTATTCCTGTATGTATGTAAGAGTGGTAACTTTGCACAGTTTGATTAACACAGTTGCAAATTGATTGATTGCAAAAAAATGCACATTTTTAATTTTTATTTTTAAACACAGTGCCAATCCACCAGCTGTGATTGACCCACTTCTAAATAACAGAAGATGACTTTTAAAAAGTACACCAAACTATTTCCTGGTATATAACTAACAGATTCTTTGTTAATCAAAAGAAACATTCAAAAGCTTTTAAAATGTTCCTATTAGTGCCCTTGCACCCAAAAGAATCAGCTTAATTTTTATATACTTCTCAAAGGCTGCAAACAAGCACCGATTAATTCATACTGGGAGTGTGGCCAGTTTCGTAGGCAGGACCTGCTTCTAGCACAATGTTTTGGAAACTAGGGCAAGAGATTGGAGAAACTCGAGTTGTGCTAAACACATTTAGTGTATAAAATTCACCAATCTTTTGTGCCGATTACATTGATTATGACCGAATTACAATGCAAAAATACAGCAAAACAAATGGAAACATCCAGGCCAATATATGCTGCACTGTTGGCAGGTTTAAAGGTGGTGGGGAGTGTATAAAATCCAGCTGGCATCATGCTTGCCACCTACTTGCCTGCTGCTGCCCTCATTGTGCCTAAATGGTGGCGAGGGAGCTGTTAAGCAGCCTTCCCTCCCTTGGGGCTATTTGGGCCTTTGGCCAATTAATCACCACTTAAGGACCTCATCCCGCTGCTGAGGGTATTATACCCATGGCAGGGGGGTGGCTCAGAAAGCCCAGCAGCTTTACTGCGTGGGCTGATATCAGCCAAGGATCGGGAATGTGGGGGGGTGGGCGGGGAGGTGGGGGGGGAGGGGTCCTTGATTCTTGCTCGCTGGTCAGGCCCCACCTTTAATTATCCAATTGAACAGCAGCTCTCTAAGGCAGGACTTGCTCCCTAGAGAGGGGAAGAAGTCCCGCCTTCAGCCAGTTAATGCTGCTCCCAGCATGAAATGGTTGTGGGCAGCCATTGGGATTGTGGACGGACTTTTTAGCCAGGGAGAGCAGAGCCTACGGCACTGTGTTAAATCCAATCTCTGTTGCAATTTATGTCAGCAAATTTTGCAAGTAGGCTCGAGGAAAAACAGAACTTGCAAAAATGTATGAACATAAGTTTGCAAACTGATTTGTATTTGTGCATGCAGTATTGATGACCTGAAGACAATGCTGATATGACTCTTCCTGAATGTTAGCAATAATTATACTGGTTGAGGACGTGATAATGGGTTACAATTATTTAACATGCTTTGATATTTGCAGCATCTTACATTCCACAATGCATTGAGACATAAATCCTCAGAATTAGCAGAACATTGGAGTATTGATATTTATGTCTATACCAATAAGAGGTTGGCCACAACTTATTGAGGCAATAAAAAAAATCAAGCACTAGACTCTCTTTCTCAAGTGATTGAATCTAAATTAGGGATGTTATGCTAAACCTGAATCAAACCTTAGTTAGACCACACTTAGAGCAATATGTGCATTTTCAGTCGCCAAATTATAAAATATATATAGAGACACTGGAGAGGATACATGGATGATTTATAAGGATGTTACCAGAAATGTGTGGGTATACATATCAAGAAAGGATTGACAGGCTAGGTCTCTTTTCTCCTGAAAAAAGAAGGTTGAAGGGTCACTTATTCGAGGTCTTTAAAATTCTGAAAGGTTTGATAGAGTCGATACAGAGAAGATGTTCCCTCTTGTGGGGAAGAGCATAACCAGAGGCCATCAATATAAGATAGTCTCTATGAAATGCGATAGGAAATTCTTTACCAAAGACTGGTAATAATGTGGAACTCACTTCCACAGGGAGTGGTTGAAGTGAATAATTTCTCTTCCCTCTTTAGCAGTCCCTTGAAGTGAGAAGGATTCTTGCCGTAGAGCCCGTGGCAAGAGCTTGCACGTGGAATCCTTTAATGTGGGGAATGCTGCTGCATCGCAGTTACCACACATTTCTGACCAGGAAGCACTCCTGCTCTTACCACCTGCCGTAGGCTTATTGGAAGGATTTACAGGTTGACAATCAGCCTGCTTGGCAACACCATGCATGCACCTTCTGTGGTCATCATGTCACGGAGTGCAGGTTGAAATCAGAGCTTCTGGCTCAGAGGTAGGGATGCTAACCACTGCACCACAAGACTTCATGTAGACACATTTAAGGGGAAGTTAGAAAAGCGGATGAGGAAGAAGGGAATAGAGGGTGATGATGGTAGATTTAGATGAGGAAAGGTGGGAGGAGGCTTGAGTGGAGCATAAACACTGGCATGGACTGGTTGGGCTGAATGGCCTGTTCTGTTGTGTTTTTTCCTAATTCTGCCTTCCATTTACTCAGACTCAGGAGTTTATTTTCTAGTGGCATTTTTAGTTTTGATTTCAGCATAATGCTGAAGGGCAGTGGACTCCTCAATGCCTGTTGCTATCTAATGAAAGTAGAGTGCAGCAATCTCTCATCTTCATAGAATGCTTTTAGAGCAGGGCCCCTGGGATCAGCGTTCCTGCTCTTGTCAGCTAAGCAAGCTGAGCTTGCTGTCCAGGCTTTGGCTCATTCTCTGTCCCTTCCACCTGCTCCTGCTCACTTATGGTCGGTGCGTCATGCTGTACATCTTCCTTGCCTCAGTTTTTCCAATTCCCTTTGGGTGTTTTCAGAGTCAGTGTGAGGAACTGTGTGTTATGAAATATGAGGTTTGTCTACTGCCCCCAGTTGTTCATCTTGTGGTACATCTAGATGAAGGAAAGAGGAACATGTGTTATTCCGGTGGTTTGATGGCAACATTTTAAATGCAGCTCTCTAATGAATGAGTGGCTTGGAATTTCTAGTCAGTGTAAGCATTAGTGCTACTGTGTGATTTCAATTTTTATTTCTGGCACTGGCAAAGCCATATTTATTTTCCCTCCCTACTTGCCCTGAGACGGCGATGGGCCATCTTGAATGGCATTTGTTTGCACAATTGAGGATGTTAGAGCCCTGACTTTACTTGGAGTGGAAGTCAGAGGTGCAGGGACTTTTGTTTACAGCAAACACTGTTGCTCCTCCTTCTGCCATTTGAAGCCCCATCTTGCATCCCAAAGCAATTAACAACATTAGTGCTTCTCCTGGGGCTGCATGACTTGACCCACCTTCGTTGTTTCACAGCCTTGTCTTACCTGGATTGCTTGAGTGTCCCACCCCTTCTAAAATGACAAGCTGTTCCAAAAGAGCAAGCAGCTCATCAGCAGAATGCTAATGAAGTCCAACCATGAAAACAGCTTGGGCCTCTGACTAAAACTGGATGAAACGATGGGCTCACTCTGCACCCCACCCACCCAATATAAGCAGTCACATGCAAAACCAAACCCAATAGGGGTCATTTTCCTGAAACTGTGCTCCTGGCATGCAATCTGCAAGAAACATGAGGCAGTAATTCTGAGCACCATCGATATGCTGAAACCTTTGAGAGCTTGTGCACACTCTGCAAGATGTGATAGCTGGAATGCTGTTTCAGATGCAGTGATTCCATCTGCTATCCCTGCAGTTCACATTAGAATACATGTTCTGTCCACAAAGTTGTGGAATTGTCTGGACAATATCCTGATGTAGGCCTTTCACCAGCTTCATTGTAGACCTGTGTACTGCTTCAACACAGATAACAACTCATGCTCAGGTAGTACAGTGCAATAATGAGGGAGTCCTGCACTGTTGAAGGTGCCTTTTTCTCAGATAAGTCATGAAACAGAGTCCCCATTTGCTCTATCAGATGGATTTAAAATATTCCATGCATTGTTTTGAAGAAGGGCAGGGGAGTTTTCCCAGTGCCCTGATCAATATTGATCCTTCAAACAACATCATTAAAAATATCTAGCCATTATCTCATCACTGTTTGTAGGAGCTTGCTGTGCACAAATAGTCTGTTTTGTTTCCCAAACTACAACAATGACTACACTTCAAGGGTACTTCATTGACTGTAAAGTACTTTGGGACATCCTGAGGTTGTGTACAGCATTATGTAAACACAGCAGAGCATGGCAGCAATCAGCATGGCGAAAAAAGTTGATTCTCCCAGAGCTGGAGACTGATAACATTTCTGTATTTTATGAGTCATTTTAACACCAGTGAGGACAGATGGTGACTGCAGCCTAGTTAAATGTCCCTTTCCTCAACAAGTTCTAACACTGCTCCCAATCAAACATGACTCAAATTATATCACGAAGCAGGAACCAGCATAAATTATCAACCTCGGAAGATAACTGTTATTTTACTGCTCTTATACAATAGCCAATTTTAAAAATATCTTTATGCATAAAGAAAAGCCTTAGACTTCTTTGCAAAAGTTTGAAAATGCAGGAGCAGTCAGGTTTCATTGCAATATTTAAACCAGATGGGCTTTGATAAAGCAAAGTCCTGATATCAGAAACAGCCTGGAAAAACAGGATATTCACATCAGAACAGAGAGGCTACTGTGCAACTAAATTACTTTAACACGCCAATGACTCAAGCACCTTTGACTACAACAACTAAAGTTGAGGAATGTTACCTGCTGGCCCACTGGAGAACCCAACGCCAGGGGTACAAAGAGATTTACCAGCAAGGCAAAACAGATACATCCCAACAGTGGGCTAAAGAGCGAGTGTGTGTATTTTTTAAATAACTGTCTCAAACAAATCTCCAACTACAGCACGCCATCCAGAATTCACTACTTCACAGTAGACTTCAAAATCTTCCCAAAGATACTTGAAAATCAAGAAGTGAAAGAGAGGGAGAAACTTAAAACAATTACCATAACTAGGGAAAAGGTACTAGGGAAAACTCTTAGACCTAAAGGGTGACAAGTTTCCAGGACCTGATGGTCTGCATCCTAGGGTCTTAAAGGAAGTGGCTTCAGAGATACTAGAGGCATTGTTTATAATCTTCTAGAATTCCTTAGATTCTAGAATGGTCCCAGAAAATTGGGAAATAGCAAATGTAGTGTCTTTATTCAAGAAAGGAGGGAAACAGAAAGCGGGAAACTAAAGGCCAGTTAGCCCAACACCTGTCATAGGGAAATTGCTGGAATTCACCATTAAAGAGGTTATAGCATGATACTTAGATAAGCATAATGAGACCAGGCAGAGATAATCTTTTGAGGAAGTAACAAGCAAGTTGGATAAAGGGGAACCTGTAGATGTGGTGAACTTGGATTTCCAAATAGCATTTAATAAGATGCCACATCAAAGGTTTTTTTAAATTCACTCATGGGATGTGAGCGTCGCTGGCTAGGCCAGCATTTATTGCCCATCCCTAATTGCCCTTGAGAACTGAATGCCTTTCAGAAGGCATTTCAGTGTCAACCTGATAGGTTTTTACGATATTCAGCAATGGTTTAATGGTTATCATCCATGGTACCCCAGAGCATTACCCTGGATTACTAGACCAGTGACAACATCCTTACACCACCGCCTCCCCGATGTTACCATATTGGTATAGTGGTATTGCCACTGGACAAGCATTCCAGAGACCCAGGGTAATGTTCTGGGGACCTGGGTTTGAATCCTACCATGGCAGATGGTGAAATTTGAATTCAATAAAAATCTGGAATTAAAAACCTGATAATGATGACCACGGAACCATTGCCAATTGTTGTAAAAACCCATCTGGCTCACTGACATACTTTAGGGAAGGAAATCTGCCATCCTTACCTGGTCTGGCCTACATGTGACTCCAGACCCACAGCAATGTGGTTGACTCTTAAATGCCCTCTGAACAAGGGCAATTAGGGTTGGGCAATAAATGCTGGCCTAGACAGTGACACCCACATCCCGTGAACGAATTTAAAAAAAAAACATAAAATAGAGCTCATTGTGTAAGGGGCAATATATTAACATGAATCAAGGTTGGTAAGCTAACAGGAAGCAGAGAGTAAGAGATAAATGGATATTTTTGGGGTTGGCAAGCTACAACTAGTGGAGTGCCACAGGGATCAGTGCAGGGTCCTCAACTATTTACAATCTATATCAATGACTTGATGAAGGGACCAAATGTATGGTAGATAAATTTGTCGATGAGACCAAGATAGGCAGGACAGTAAGTTGTCATGAGGAGGTAGATAGTTTACAAAGGGATAGAGATAGATTAAGTGAGTGGGCAAAAGTTTGGCAGATGGAGTATAATGTGATAAAATGTGAACTTGTGCACTTTGGCAAGAAGAATAGAAAAACAGTGCACTATTTAAATGCAGAGAGACTGCAGAACTCGGTGGTACAGAGTGCTCTGGCCATCCTGGTACTTGAATCACAAAAAGTTACTATGCAGATAAAGCAAGTAATTAAGAAGGCAAATGGAACGTTGGCATTTATTGCAAGAGGAATATAATATAAAAATAGGGAAGTTTTACTACAACTGTACAGGGCCTTGGCGAGACCACATCTGGAATATTGTGTGCAGCTTTAATCTCTTTATTTGCAAAAGGATATAATTGCATTAGAAGCAGTTAAGATAAGGTTCACTCGACTGATTCCCGGGATGAGGGACTTATTGAACAGGTTGGGCCGATACCCATTAGGCTTTAGAAGAATGAGACAAGATCTTATTGAAACATATGAGATCCTGAGTGGACGTGATAGGATGGATACTGGGAGGATGTTTCCTCTTGTAGGAGAGACTAGAACTAGGTGACACAGTTTAAAAATAAGAGAACTCCAATTTAAGATGGAGATGAGTTTTTTTTCTCTCAGAAGGTTGTTAGTCTGGAATTCTCTTCTCCTGAAAGCGATGGAGGCTGGGTCATTGAATTTACTCAAGACTGAGTTGGATAGATTCTTGATGGACAAGAGAGTCGAGGGTTATGGGGACAGACCGGAAGCTGGAGTCGAGACTGTAATCAGGTCAGCCATGACCTTTTCGAATGGCAGAGCAAGCTTGAAAGGTTGAATAGCCTATTCCTGCTCCTAAGTCCTATGTTACTATGTTCCTATGAATTCCATTTTGCTATTCTTTGTGTAAGTGACCTTTAAGAACCCTGTTATTTTTCTTGATATTGTTTGGTCCTACATGGAGCATTGTCACTGGGTCGTTTGCAGTGCCCTTCATTATCTCTTTGAACCTCTCTTCAATATGTGCTGGTCCAGCTCCCAATAGACAGCTTAACATCTATAGGAATTGTCCTTACAACTGTGCTGGCCCATGTGGTTTTGGGGGGAAAATCCATATTTTATGTTGGGGTGATGGTGCCTTTAAGAACTAGGTTTCTGTAGAAGATGCTTTCTGGTAAAGCACCTTGCTTCCAGTAACTGATCAGTTTCCTGGGAGATAAACAAATAGAAAAACAGTCAACAAGAAGCTAATTATTTTTCTTGATATTGTTTGGTCCTACATGGAGCATTGTCACTGGGTCGTTTGCAGTGCCCTTCATTATCTCTTTGAACCTCTCTTCAATATGTGCTGGTCCAGCTCCCAATAGACAGCTTAACATCTATAGGAATTGTCTTTACAACTGTGCTGGCCCATGTGGTTTTGGGGGGAAAATCCATATTTTATGTTGGGGTGATGGTGCCTTTAAGAACTAGGTTTCTGTAGAAGATGCTTTCTGGTAAAGCACCTTGCTTCCAGTAACTGATCAGTTTCCTGGGAGATAAACAAATAGAAAAACAGTCAACAAGAAGCTAATTATGGGGCTGATTAGGTTGCAGGTGCGGTTCTGTTTCAAGCAGGGTTTTAGTTAAGGATAAGCTTACTGCAGGAAACATCTCTTTCAAGCAGAAATTCTGTGTTGGCTGAAAGAGTTTGAAATTCTTGGTAACTGAAGGACTCCTGAGATGAGCTTCTGAGACAGCCAAGCTCAGAAGAGAAAGAGAGAGATTTAAAGGCAAGACTCATAGGGGAGAACTTTCTCCCCATTGGGCGGGCCGGTCAGGAGCGAGCACGGAGCTGATCGCCACCCGCGATCGGCTGCGCGCCGCCATTTTACGTGGACGGGCCAATTAAGGCCTGACCAGGCATGACACGTGACTGGTAATGTTCAGTGCTACCTGTCTGGGTGGGGAGAGGAGGGAGAGTTGGGGCCTGCGCTCTTTCGCGCATGCATACAAAAGAGCACAGAAATCCCCCTGAGGCACAGAGCTGCCTCAGGGAGATTAAGCCCAGTTTCAAAATTCAAAATAAAAAAGGTAAAAATCATTTACACATGTCCCCTCATGTGACAGCGTCACATGAGCTGGAACATGTTTATCAAATGTTTAAAAATATTTATTAATTTAATAAACTCTTCATGAAACCTCACCCCGCCTGTGGATGAGGTTTCATGAAAAATGCCACCCGGGCTCTTCGCCTGCCCACCAACCTTAAGGTTGGACCGGCAGCCCTGTCAAATTGCTTAATTAGTTTATTAATGGCCTTAACAGGCCTTTGACAGTTCGACAGGCGTGTAGCCGACTCCGGTGCGCACCCACCAAACGAAAGATCGGAATGATGCGTGTTGGCATCAGGAATGCAAGCCTGACGTCACCGCGCGTCATTTTACGCATCAGCGTGTGGGGCCCGCCCCCACAGGCCGAACAGAAAATCCTGGCCATAGTTGAAGAGTAGTAAAATCAGGAGAGTTCTGACACTAGGCAGCTACGCTTAAGGCGACATCCATGTTGAACAGGGAGTCTACAACCATGGAACATTTGGAGGAGAATTAAAGGGACAACCTTGCTGGAAGTAAGCGGAAGGGCCAAGAAACCTCAACCCTTATACGAGTCTTTGAATTCAAAGTGGTCAGTGTCCCACTTTCTGATAAGTGCCTGACTTGCGCTTATTGAGAGCAAGTCAAATGGGTGTAGAAGGAAATTTGAATTAAGAAGTTTGATTTAGAGTAGAAGTAACTGAGTTCTTTGTACTTTTAGTATCGTTAATGTAACTGGTTATTAAAGCTAGAATGTAGTTATTAGCATTCATGTTCTTTGATTTTGGAGTAGTTTTTTTTTGTTTAAAACCATGAACCTTGTAGCTTTACTCCTTTAGTGAATGTCTGGGTTTTCATATTCAAAAAAAGAACTAAACAAGTTACCGGTCTCTATCGAGATCATAACACAATGTATAAGTTGATTTATTTTCCTGAACAAAGAATTTGCTGCAAATGTAATCTGTATGTGAGGGAACAAGAGGGTAAACCCTACTTCATCTTGTCCTCACCAACCTACCAGTCACAGAGACAGGAGTGACCATCACACAGTTCTTGTGGAGACAAAGTCCCAACTTCACATTGAGGATACCCTGTATCATGTTGTGCGGCACTACCACCGTTCTAAATGGGATAGACTCAGAGCAGTTCTAGAACCTCAAAACTGGGCACCCATGAGGCACTGTGGGCCATCAACAGCAGCAGAATTATATTCAACCACAATCTGTAACCTCATGGTCCAGCATATACCTCACTCTACCATTACCATCAAGCCAGGGGATTAACCCTGTTTCAATGAAGAGTGCAGGCGAGCATGCCAGGCGCAACACCAGGCACACCTACAAATTGGATGTCAACTTAATGAAGCTACAACTTGCGTGCCAAACAGCGGAAGCAGCATGTGATAGATTAAGCAATCCCACAACCAATGGGTCAGATCAAGGGTCTGCAGTCCTGGCACATCCAGTCATGAATGGTGGTGGACAATTAAACAACTAACCAGAGAAGAAGGTTCCACAAATATCCCCAACCTCAATAATGGGGAAGCCCAGCATATCAGTGAAAAATACAAGGCTGAAGTATTTGCAGCTGTCTTCAGCCAGAAGTGCCAAGTGGACGATCCTTCTCGGCCTCCTCCTGAGGTCCCCAGCATCACCGATACCAGTCTTCAGCCAATTTGATTCATTGCATGTGATATCAAGAAACGGCTGAAGACTTTGGATACTGCAACGGCTATGGGCCCTGACAGCATTCTGGCAGGATTATTGAAGACTTGTGCTCCAGAACTAGCCTCTCTCCTAGCCAAGCTGTTCCAATGCAGCCACAACACTGGCAGTGTGGGCAATTGCCCAGATATATCCTGTCCACAAAAAGCAGGACAAATACATCAGGCCAATTATCACCTCATTAATCTACTCTCAAAGTAACAGCACCATTTACCAGGTAGATAGTACAAGCCTTCACACAACTTTGCAACCCTGTCTTACCTCACCACCTATACCCATACTCCAGAAGGGTAATTGAAAATCTTGCCCTAACATATCTTCAAACAGCTTTATCATTGTATTACAACCTAACATGATGCATGTTCTGTAACTGGCACATAGGATGGGGCGTAGAGTGACTGACATCATGCATATGATCATTCAACTTACAATATCTTAAGATTATTTATATACCTCCATGACGAGAAAGCATTTATATAATGCCTTTCATGGCCACTGGATTCCCAAAGTGCTTTGTAGTCAATGAAGTACTTTTGAAGTGTGGGGCATAAAAGTGCTAACTTTTTGTCTTTTCCTTCCTTGTGGGTGATGAGTCTCAACCACTGGATGGGCATGTCAGAAATCCTGCCAAGTGCTACACGTGATTAATTGTTTGGTTGCTTTCCTGAATTTAAGATATGTGTTCTCCAGCAGACAAGATTATATGTATATGGAAAGTCAAAAATTACTTCAGGGAACAAACCTGAGCAGGAGGCAGGCTCAGAAATTGCATGCCTTACATTCTTTAGAAAAGGCCCCCCTGAATGAGCTTGTATATAACACTATCAGGTCACAGGCTTACAACTAGCTGAGGGATAGTGCCAACCAACTTTTACATCTGATTCAGAAACAGAAAACGCTGGAAGAATTCAGCTGGTCTGGCAGCATCTGTGGAGAGAGAAACAGAGTTAACGTTTTGAGTCTGTATGGCTCTTCCTTAGAGCTAGAGAAGTAGAAATGTGATGGATTTTATGCCATTTAAGAAGGGGTGGAGCAGGTGGAGCAAAATAGATGGTCAGGGACAGGTGGAAGCTAAGTAGAAATTTGACAAAAATGTCATAGACACAGGACAAAGGGAGTGTTAATGGTAGAATTAAAGACTAAAGAAGGCGCTGATAGTGGCAAAGAGGTAAGATAGCAGAATGTGTTAATGCCAGAACAAGGGTCAGTGCTCTGTGAAAGCAAAACAGAAAAGCAAGTGACAGATGGTCCTGTAGAGTGGTGGGAGGGGCAGGTGGAGCAGTGGTTGGTGTAAAAGATTTTACAAATGAATTTTAAAAAATGAATAAATAAATTTTAAAAATTTAAAATCGGATTGAAAAGGGGTAAAGATGGAGGAGAGAGTTCATGGTCTGAAGTTGTTGAACTCAATGTTAATTCCGGAAGGCTAATTGGGCCCTGGGAGGGAGGGTAAGGGGTGAGGGCAGAGTTGCAGAAGATGGGAAAGACAGAGTTGAGGGACCTGCCAACCACAGTGGGGGGAAACCTCGCTTGAAGAAGAAGGAAGCCATGTCAGAAGCGTCATTTTGGAGGGTAGCATCATCTGAATGAATGCGATGGAGGCAAAGGAACTGAGAGAATGGCATGGAGTTCTTAGAGGAAGCAGAGTGTGAGGAGCTGTATTGAGATTGCTAAGGGAAGCGGTAGGCTTGTGATGAATATTGGTAGACAGTCTATTACTAGAAATGGAGACAGAGGGGTTAAGGAAGGGAAGGGAAGTGTCGGAGGTGGACGATGTGAAGGTGAGAGAGGGGTGAAAATTGGAAGTAAAATCAATAAATTTTTCTAGATCCAAACAAGAGCATGAAGTGGCACCAAAACAGTCACTGTACATCTGATTATTCATCCAACTATCACTGACAGAAGTAGAGCATCATATCAAACAGTTAATATCATGATATGAGCTCTATTAGAAGGTATGTCTTGGAACCAATACTGTTATGATGCTGTTGGGGACCATTAACTTTTAAACAGTTTTTAACAGTCAGTAATTAACCAGAAGAACTACACCACAAGATTCCATGTTTCTTAACAAAACTAAACTTTGTCGTTTATGTAAAGAGAAATTAAATAACGCAAGCAGCATTAAATTCCCCACCCCCACCAACCCCCTCACCAAGAGTCTCCTGATCATTTGAAATCTTGATGGTTCATTCACCTTTCCTGGAACCAACCTAAGAGATATATCACAGGTCTCTGGAATTCACTCTGATTTCTCTTCAGTGTTCCAGCTATTCTCCGAGGTACAAGATTTCATGGGAGTCCTTCCATTAGCTTTTGGCTAAGCGACCCTACAACTTTCCTTTAAAACCTCATGGCCCTAGTTTCCACAGTTCAAGCATGGGCCTCTCTCAACTCCTGTGCAGTGGCTTAAAACATCAGAGATTTCCAGTCGCCCGCTGTTATAGTTTCAAACTGGAAGCCAAGCTGATTACTTCCAGAACTCCAACTGTAACACGGTTAACTCCCTTTCACTGAGTGGATTACTGTAGATTTCTTACTTTAGCTGCCAGTTAAACAAATCTTCCAGTCGTTTTTCCCCTTACCAACTTTGTCTTATACCGAATAACAGCTCCCAATCACAGGTTGTGTCAAGGACGATAGATATAGTGTTTACTCTCCTTAAGGTGTAGGTCTGGCTTTATCTCTCAACTTCCAAGGAGTTACAAACTAGATCCAAAGCTGACACAGTCACTTAACTGCTTTCCAAACATCAAACAGTCTTGTCTGCTGGCTATGCACTAACTGAATTCACAGAAATAAACTCAAAACAAAGAATCTCACTAAGCTCCACCCATCCCCATGGCAATGTGATGCACAGGGTCTGTTCCCAGGTAGAAAGGCAAATTAACTACCTTTTAGTTCCAAAGTTTTCCTTTAAGTCTGGGAAACCACATGAATAACTTATATTTCTAGCAAAGACAGGACAATGCTTCCCAGACTTACTGACACCATTATGAAGCTAAAAGCAAGCTTCCTGCTGTTTTATTATCTTACCTTTCGAGCCCCTAACCTCTTAAGTCAGCATGATCCCAGTCTTTTAAGCGTAATAGACATCAAGCTTGTTTGAATTGCATTTACTTCAGGGTTGCTTACCAGTTTCTTAACCATTTTTCTACAGTTAAAACTTTAATTCCTAAAACTAAAAGTTATATTCTAAAACATATGAATTACGAACTAGACATTTGCAACAATCCTCTAACATTTTATGTTATTGTGGGCCTGGAACAGGAGCTTGCTAGCACAACACAAGACCCAAGACATGGCACCTCACAGCTTTCCTATCACCAATGTTTTCAAGTATCAACACAACTACATATTACCCAGAAGAGGCTGTTTGTGAGCTTGACGGGGTAGCATTGGCTGAGTCATGATGTATAGATGAAGTGATATTGTTAGAGGAGGCACTATAACTGCCATCAATACTGCCATCAGTTGTAGTTTGAGGAATGCAATAGTGTATTGACATAAGGCAGCCAAATTATATTCCTATTGCTATACAGTGGAAAAGAAAATTAAACAGCTAGCTGTACTGACCTATTTATCAGTCACCCATGTAATATATTTGCGGATAGCATGTGGGCTTATACAGTATTACAGTGATTCCCTCACTGGAAGGTGTCAGAGGCAGAAAAATTGTCGGCAATAGTAAAATTGTTTCACACAGACATGGTTATCCATGGTCATTTTCAGTATGCCAGTGCCTGTACTTATGGTTGATGATACCATGGAAATGCAGAGCCTGATTCTAGTCTGACTCTCCTGAGCACATCTCACTTTCCAACCAGTATTCTATTCTGAATAATAATGGGAATGATGGTTCCTCTGGGATGTACAGATAGGGCTTAGCCCAAGGCACCAAGGCTGGTTTAGTTGTATATTGGGGGAAGGAGGAAGATTGGAAAAGCAATCGTGATAGGGCATGTGATAGGGGGTTGTTTCTGCAGCCACAGACATAAATCCAGGATGGCATATTACCTCTATGAGCAGCTACATAACACTCTGACAGGGGAGGATGAACAGCCAGTGTTGGAGGTCCAGATTGGTAACAACGCCATTGATAGAAAGAATGATGAGATCCTGCAGGCAGAGTTTAGGGAGCTAAGGAAGAAACTAGCAAGCAGGACATCAAAGCATTATTTCCAGGACCACATGCTAGAGAGTATAGAAATGGGAGAATAGAGCAGATGAATGTGTGGCTGGAGGGATGGTGCAGGAGGGAAATCTTTAGATTCCTGAGACATTGGGACCATTTTTTCCCCAAACCAACCCCCCTGCCCCCCACAGGGCCATCTGCCACTTGGTTTTATGTTCTGCTTTCACAAAATGTTGACCCTTGCTCTGCTGTTAACACCTTCTGCGATCTTACCCTTATGCCACTATCAGCACCTTGTTTACTTTTTACCACTACCACTGACACTCCCTTTGTCTTGTGTCCATGACATTTTTGTCAGTCACTCCTTGGCTGTCATCTATCCCTGACCTTTAATCTTGTCCCACCTGCTTCACCCCCTCTTAAACAGTATAAAATCCATCACATTTCTACTTCTCTTTAGCTCTGAAGAAGGGTCATATGGACTTGAAACATTAACTCTGTTTCTCTCTCCACAGATGCTGCCAGACCTGCTGAGTTTTTCCAGCATTTTCTACTTTCATTTCAAAAAAGGGCATGTCTGGTTACCAGGATTTTAGGAATTAGAGGGAAGGAAAGAAAGGAGGATGGGTTGCAGCATTGAGTAAGGAGAACATTACAGTTCTGGAGAGAGTGAATGTCCTAGAGAGGCAAGAACAGAATCTATTTGGTGAGAGCTAAGAAACAGTAGAGGTAACATTACATTTCTGGGCATTTTCTACAGGCCACTTTCTGGTGGGAAAGAGATGGAAGAAGACATTTGCAAGGAAATTACAGAGAGGTGAGGTTGTTATACAATTGTTAAAATGGGGCACTTTGATTACCCTATTTTTTTTATTCATTCATGGGATGTGGACGTTGCTGGCTAGGCCAGCATTTATTGCCCATCCCTAATTGCCCTTGAGAAGATGGTGGTGAGCTGCCTTCTTGAACCGCTGCAATTCATGTGGATTAGGAACATCCTAGGGAGGGAGGGAGTTCCAGGATTTTGACTGAGCGACAGTTAAGGAACTGTGTGAAGGCATTAAAGAGGGTGCAGAAAAGATTTACAAGAATGGTTCTACAGACGATGCACTTCAGTTACATGGATGGATTAGAGAAGCTGGGACTGTTCTCCTTGGAGAAGAGAAGATTAAGAAAGCAGATTTGATAGAGATGTTTAAAATCATAAAGGGTCTTGACAGACAGGGAGAAACTGCTCCCATTGGCAAAAAGATCAATAACCAGAGGGTACCATTTTAAGGTGATTGGCAAAAGAGCAACTTTTTTACACAGTGAGTAGTTAGGATTTGCAGTGCACTGCCTGAGAGTATGGTGGAGGCAGATTCAATCTTGGCTTTCAAAAGCAAATTGGGCAATTATCTGAAGAAGAAAAAATTGTGCTGCGGGGAAAAGGCTTGTAGTGAGATTAGGTGGTTGCTCTTCCAGACAGCCGGCAATGGGCCAAATGGCCTCCTTCTGTATTTTAACCATTCTATGATTCTTTGATGCTATTTATAGTCCCTATTCAGTCACCTGACATCACTTCTTTCATTTTGTGCCATTTCAACCATGAAATATTGCAATTGAGGCATTCCAAAACTATCGTTATTTTTAAAGCATCTTGCCATTTACCGCTGATTCTGGTAACAGGCTTGTCAATTTTCTCACTTTTATGTACCTCATTTAAACCTATCTTTCTGACTAACTTTTTTGTCACCCATCCTATTATCTCCATCAGTGGCTCAGTGTCATATTTTTACTTTGGCCTCTGTGAAACACCTTGGTATGTGCTTCCCTGTTGAAGGTGTTATATAAACGCAAGCTGTTGCATGAAGTGGTGGTTGCAGATGCACATCAATGCATAGATATTTATAATTTAAGTATGTGGTCAGCAATTTGGTACGTAATTTCACTTTGCTTTCACCATGGCATTGCAATATTGAAATACGTTTCTACAAAATAAAATGTTATTTTGCATTTACTGATTTTTCAGTCTTGAATTTTTTTGACATATTGCTAATAACATTTTGCACTGGTATTCTCATGTATGCGAAATGCAGAATTTATTCCATGCTAATGAGATAGCAGCCCAGCAGAACTACTTTGTCATGAGCTAGTTATGGTCAAAATTCTTTAAATACCTGTGCATTCAATCTCTGCACAAGTGAAGGATGATTGTAACCATAGCTACTCATACAATTGTTGTATGCATTAACATGGTATCATCCTACGGGATCAAACTCCACCACAGGAATGCAAGTTTATTTTAATATTTGATGAAATATCACATAAGAAAGGTTTATCCCTCCAGTGAAGGAGAACTGCATTAATATTTCACCTGTCGTATTTCTGTCTGATGGTTCAAATTGAGAATCCTGTGCCTGATATAGTAAGTATAATGGTTTAACAGTGCTTCAGGGTTTAAGAAAAATGCCAAATAAAGTAGTAACTCCATAGATTTTTTAACATCTCCACTGTTTAGATTGTAAAATGTGATGCATATAAATAAATGATTTTCTAAACATGCTTTATAATGGCTATAACCAATAGTGCGCTATGCACCAGGATTTACAATATAATCGGTTCCATTTTAACTATGCCATATTAACAGTATATTTATGCTGAGCAGCTTACACAATAGAGCAATAATCAATCACTCTATTCTTTGTTATTGTTTTACAGAATAATTGATAAAGCAAAGCTTCTTGCACATATCGAACAAGGAGCATTCGGAAATCTTCCCCATCTAAGATACATGTAAGAGAAATTCTTCTTTTTTGACAAACTATATACTATGTATATTTGTGTCAGTATGATAAAACAGGCCTTACTGTCGCAATCAATTATCTAGCAAGATAGCTCTCAAAGTTTGTAGCTGAAACTTAAAGGGAAGGGGAAATAAAGCAGATGTTCTATATTTTGTGTTGAACATAAAATCCAATGGCCCTGATAGTTACATGAAAATGGGCAAGATGTGAGTGAAGCCAGAAACTACCGAAGAACCCAGAGTTGGGGACGCAGAGATCCTGCCTTACTGAATGGCAGGACCTCATTGTAAAATTTTTCTTCTGTTTCCCACCCAGCAGCCGACCTATTTGGTATGCTGGCTGGCTGCTGGACAGGTAAACCGGCCCCCTGCTGATTGATTAACTGAGTGAAGGAAGACAGTTTGGAAACTTGTAGTAGGGACCTCCAGACCACATTGCACTACCTGTTTGAATCTCAAGCTAAGCAACTGGAATGGGCCCCACTGGGATGTGTGGGAAGACATAGGGCAGAATTTTATCCTTCTCAGGCAGGCTCGGTGGGGGTGGGCGGGAGTGGTCGGGAAGCTGACCACCGCCTGCGATTGGGCTGCAACTGCGATTTCACCCTGGTGGGCCAATTAAGGCCCGCCCAGCGTGAAACGTAGATGATCTTCCAAGTTTTTCAGTTTTACCCACCCTGGCCTCCTCCTGACCATGGTGGTGGGAGTTAATATTGAATCTAATATATTTATATGTTAAAGATCTTGCATAGAATCTGCAATTCCTATTATTGTCACTTCCTTTCACATTTCAGGCAGCATCCTTTAGTATATGCTCTAACGAACCTTGTGCAGTGCTACTCAAGAACACTTCTGAGACAGAGTTCAGATATCACACAGACACACCTGTAAATTTTATGCCTGTTTCAAAGGAAGCAATACTTTTCAATGTACAGAGAAACATCTCCATCAACAAACTGACCCTCTAATTGATCTCAGTCATCACATTATTAAGAAAAGATCGTGTGGCCTCTTCATTGACTTGAAGAACAGTCTAAGAACAATTAGCCTCAACAGAAGGAAGACACATTGCTGCCTTAAAGAAACGTGTACACCGCGGCACATTGACATCAAAACCATTCATGCAATGCTTTATAATGTATGGCTCTGTTATTATAAAACAGCATATTCTCTGATCAATGATGAGCAGTACCACAGGAAATTAGTATAATTAGAACAATCTAGACCACAGACCAGAACAAAGTGACCAATTGACCTAATTTAGCAAGAATACCCCTCAGAGTAAATACTATTGTTAAAGTTGACCACACTAGTGTCTGGAGATGGAACACATTCAGCTGGTAGCGTGTTTTCCTATGGTCATGTGGTCGTAGATCGGTACTCAGTCTGTTACAACATGTCTTCAATGAGGTTGCGCCAGGCTTCATGGGCCATATGTCCACTGGTGACATGAAAGGGTATGCTGTCAAGGTGGAAACCCAATCTGCTGAGTTTTTGGTGGATTGGCAAATGTATAGTAGATTGAATTATATAAGGCATTGGATTCCCTACTCCCACCCCCACTCTGGCTAGAAAGTCAGGGGAGAATCCAACAGGGGAAACAATGGCTACCCTGCAGCCATTTAACGGCCAATTGGTCATTGATGGACCAGAGATGGGATTCCGCCCTTCTGGATCAGGACGTCCCACCTTATAGCTCTTCAGGATGGAGGCATGTGACATTGGATCAGGATTTTGGTCAGTGTTTGAGGATTTCAGCAGATGCCAAGCTGGCAGGCTCTGGTGAGGGGGAGAAGCGTAGCCTGTCACCCAGGGGGTGCCGTTCACAGTGTCATCACTAATTGTTAGAGCCAGGTTTTTATTTTTCACAATGTAGTTCAAAACAATTTCTGTTAGCAAATTGTTTCATATCATAAAAAGGCAATAAAGCTACCATTAGGCCAAGCTAACATTGTACGTTTGTACTGAGTTTCTCACTTTCTTATGCATCCATTTAGAATGGGAGCAAAGGAACTCTTAACATGACAAAGGCTTTGAAATGCATTTATGATCTTTATGGTGTAGTGTTTTATCACTCACTCATTTCCCATTACTACATTTTTATTGACTCTTTTGGCAAATTTGAAGGATTTTTTTTTAGTCAAGTGGCTGAAATCTGGGATTTCATGGTTGGAGTGAAAACAAGGCTACTCTTGTTGCATTTTTTCTTGGTTTGATGTGTGAAACCTTTAGGAGTTTTGATTGTGGCATGGAAATTGTAAATTTCACATTGCATATGAGTCCTGCTGAAGTATGGAAATATATATAAGGAACAAAGGACAATTTATCCCAGAGGCTTTAGCACATAGTGTAAGCTAACAGCCCAGTTCAGTGCTGAGTGAATGTGGCACTGCCAGAGGTTCCATCTTTTAGATTACAATAGTGTCTACACGTTGAAAGTGCTTAATGTGGAGAGCTAAGGCACCTCTGGAGGACGTGAAAGACGCTTAATAAATGCAGGTTTGTTTTTACTTTCTTTTATGAGGTCATGGCATGGTTGACTAATAAATGTGGAAAAAGATTACCAGCAATTACTCTGCAGCGTATAATCTTGACCTTATTTACCTGATGTGTGGCTCTGTTGGGTGGTCTTCTCTTCAGGTTTATTTCAGTACACTATCTCCTCCCACATCTGTCCCTGGATGTCTAGTATTGAGACTGACCACCACCTATTTACAAGCAGGATGCACTGCCATCTTGTAAGGAGCCTATACTGAATGGGGGGGGGGAGGGAAAGTCAAGAACCCTGGACTAAGATGGCCCTGTAGAAAGCTGTAGAATTAGTCCAGTTCACAATGGCTCATTTTCCCTTTATTATGGACCAGATCTTTCATTTCATCTCCAGCGTCAACAGTGAACAAATTTTCATCTGCCTTTTCAGACATAAAGCCACTGACCATCCGGTCCTACTTTCCCCTTGCATTATAGAATCATAAATATCCTACTGCCCACCACCCAACGCCCTCTCGCATGCACCCAACACCACACCCCCCCACTCACCCACTCCCTGCCCCCTCCAGTATTACTGGTAATGCAGTTACAAAAACACAGGGCCTGGAGCAAACTTTCCACATGTTCTAGTCCCAAACCTTAAAATGCATCTGAGTGTTTGCGCAGCAAGCTTATACAGTTATCTTGTAGAGAGAACAACTCCATGCCCAACAAATGCCATATGCAGCTGGCAGGGCTCCAACAGAGCAATAGAGCTGGCACGAAAGAGGAATTGAGGCCTGAGGCAGATCAGCCATGATTTTATTGAACGGAGGGGCAGGCGCTTGAGAGGCTGAATGGCCTTCTCCTGCTCCTATTTTTTATGTTCTTATAAGTGACCCAGCAAGGGAAAATGTTTGGTCATTCCTTGGTATTCTGAGGTCGCCAAAGAAGGCGTGCTGAAAGAAGAACCAAATCCGATCACAGTGTTACAGAGAGAATTTATTGCATTGTGGAGATTATTGTTTCTGAAGAACACAATTTAAATTTTAAAAGAGGATTATAATGAGCTTCATTGAACTGACTGAATATAGCATTTTATAAACCTTATCAGATCTGCAGGGAATATAAATCAGAATAGGATCTAAATATGCTAATTAATCAGAAATAACCTTTAAAAAGTCGCTTATTTTGAAGAACTAATGGGTAAAATAGGTTTGTAAAAGATTTATTAATACTATTGATATTCGATGAATGAAGTCATTAATTATACCTTTATAGCAGTCATAATTAGGTATATCACAAAAAAATTACAACATTTAATCTTAACGATTCAGCTAATATTTTTCATCAATAGCATCTTAATATATTCAGCTGATTAAGTTGTACATTGCATTCATATTTTATTATTACAGTTGTTACCCATAAAATTTGCATGTTAATGAGAATTAGTCACCATCTGCCACTGAAGCATTATAGTTACTAATCAGCTTGATAGATTTGTTGAGACAATGTTATGCTACACATTTTACATAACCTAATCAGCAGCAGCAAAAATTCCAAGGCCTAAAAGCTCAAGAGCTGAGAATGATTGATTTCTACCCAATTCAGCCCAAGCAAAGCTTGTTTAACTTTTTCAGCTCTGACCAATGCCCATCTTCCCTTTTAAGAACAACGCCCACCATTAGAAATTCTTCGGCATGTCTTGTAGGTCATTGCCACATTTTCCACCACACAAGCACTCTATTACAGTCAATATAATGCAAACTACAGAGAATATTTGCATAGCTTATTACCATGATATATGAGGGCACATTGATCACATGCTAAGAAAGTGAGGCTGGTATGTTGCGAGCTTTGCACTCTCACAGCTGGTGAACATCTGCCAGTGTGGGGGCCATTCACAGCAACCTCCCAGTCCAGATTGTATCTGCAGCTGAGTGTTCACTGAATGCAGGGGTTGGGAAACACTAAAGCATTGCTTCAAGATGCCTTTACAATTTCTGCAAATGGTCTTGGTGGCTGTTGGAATAGCGCCATGGACTAGCGTTACAATTGTTAGTCATGGGGCAGAATTTTCCATGCCCACTGGTGTCGGGTGTGTTTGGCGGAGTGAGCGGACAATATGGTGAGAAGGCCAGAAATCGGTTTCACGACGTCGTGAAACCAATTTGCGATTATCCGCTCAGCCTGTCAATAGAAGGCCACGTTTCCCACCATCGTATGTCGGGAACCTCATTGTAATACATCTGCGTATCATTTTAAGGCCTGCCCTCCTGATAAATCCCTCTGCTGGATCAAATGCCCACATTGGTGGGAAAACATGCCGGTGTAGAACACACCTTGACAACTATGACGTGCAGAAGTTAGGACTTACCGCCAGGGCCTTGCTCATGTTGCAGATATCCGAGGAGCAGAAGATGCTAGAGTCCGACAGCAATGGGACCTTGGAGGAACGTCCATGGCATGCTGGGTGGATTCTCATGGACGTGACTCCACTGCGAAGCAGCTCATGGAAGTTGGAAAGTCACTGTTGAGGGTTATCACACAACGGATGATGGTCATTGGGGTGGAGGGGAAGGTTCCAGCTGTGTTTAGGAGAGGAAAATGTACCGGGGGGTGGGGGAAGAAGGCCTAGGATCGACTAGGAGAGGAAGAGGTGTCGGGGTGGTGGGGTTTGGGAGTTGGGGAGCGAAGGTGTCGAGGTGGGTGAGGTTGGGAGGGGGAGAATGAAGGTTTCGGGAGTAAGGTTGGGAGGCGGGAACAGAAGGTATCGGAGGGAGGTTGGGAGGGGGCGAGGGAATACAAGGGAGGAGGGGTAATGGGGGAGAGTTGGCAACTGAGGAGGTAGGTGTAAGGGGGCTGTAGAAGGTGTAAGGGAAGGAATTTGGAGTGGGGAAGGAGTGCGGAGAGGGGAGGGAATCTGGGAGAGGAAGGAATGTGGTAATGGGAGGGAATAAGGGTGCAGGAAGGAGTGCAGAGAGCGGAGGGAGTCCGGGGGAGGAAGGAGTGCAGAGAGGGGATGGAGTCCAGGGGGAGGCAGGAGTGCCGAAAGGGGAAGGAGTAAGGCTGGAGGAAGAAGGAAGGCTGAAGGAAGAAGTAAACTGGAGAAAAGAGTCCGGAGGGGGGAAGGACTAAGGGTGGCAGAAGAAGTAAGGCTGGAGGAAGGAGCCAGGAATGGGGGAAGGACTAAGCGGAGGGTTAGTCCAGGGTGGGGGTGTGGGGAGAGGACTAAGTGGGGGAGTCCAGGGAGAAGGGGTCCAGAGAGGGGAAGGGGTCCAGAGTGGGGGATGTACAGGTGAACATGCAAGGGAGGGCACTGATGAATCCATGACTGCCTCCTGGGGAGCAAACTGAGGGTGGGCATGGTATGAGAGAATGGTGACAATGACCAAGGGCAGAGTGAGGCAGTAGGGTGGGAAGAGTGACAGTTCGATGGTAGTGGTAGAAGGGACAACAAGAGTGGATGGTGGGGACTTGGAGGCAGACACAGACCCTTGGGGTGGGAAGGAGGAAGTCGGGGAGGTAAATAGGGGTGGGATTTTTGGGAAGGAAGGGAACGTGCACGTTTACCTGGACATCGCTGAAGGAAAGGGCATGTGGCTGGTAGGAGAGGTGGAAGGTGAGGCCAGGAGGTCAACATTGATGAGGGAAAGGAACTGGGTGACTGGGGGAGAGGAAAAGACGGGAGAGCACATGTAAAACTGAATCCAGACCATGCTGTCTAAATCAAAACTGAAACGAGAGTCGTGGTGGCCGAGATCAGGTGCTGCATGGGAGTGAGATCAGTGGGTGGGCGGAGATGCAGGTCAGCTCAGATGGACAACTGAAAGCAAACCCCAGCAGGCAGCATTGAAAATGCTCAGGACATTGAGGTGAGTATGATAAGTGAAGGATGCGCGTGCATGGGAGAGTGCTTGCACAGGGCCCTGAAAGGCCCTGCTACACACACACTTCTCCCTCAATCACTCGTTGGCCAGCTGCTCCCTCTGTGGTGACAGAGGATAAGGTTGAGGGGTTCACAGGGCAAAGGGGACTTGGGGAGAGGACAGCCTCTGAGATTCCAGAGTAGATGACCCAGGGGTGTACAGCTGCTGCTCCTCCTCCCTTTGGGCACCCAGGGGCTCCAGCCTGACTCCCTGAGGGGAAGGAGTACCTGGAGGGCTATTGAGGTGCCCTCTTTCTGCCTTGCATTGCCACTACAATGAACTCACCCATGGCTCCCGCGATGGAGTGCAGATCTGCACACATCCCCATGTTCTGCTGGACCAGGGTCTCCATGGCATCTGCCCTCCTCCCCATGCAGACCTCCGTACACACACGTGGGCACCACTTTATCAGAGAGCAGGTGGACGCACTGCTCCGACTCATGAGCCACTCTGTTGAGGGCTTCCTACAGCTCTGCATGACACTCCCACATCCACAAACTCTCCAGGTTGAAAGGTTAAACACAGCGGTTCATCATCTGACTCGGACCTCACAGATGCCTCTTTCCTAGTAGTTATCCGAGTGCCAGTGAGCTCGGTTGAACCTGCCTCCTCCTGCTGTGGACACGTGTCCATGCAGTGACCACAAGATCGTGAACCTGAGCCTGCTCTAGATCTAGGTACCACCGAGGCATGTGTCTCTACGCTTGTGGAGGGTGTGGGTAAGCGCTGTGATGGGTCTTCCAAGCTGCTTATTTCAAGCTCTTCAGTGTAGGAGGTGTCCTCTTGGCTGGAGATGAGGACCTGGAAGGATTTGAGGGACTGGCTGGCTGAGGGTCTCGGTCACTTGGCAGGATCCCTGTAAGCCAAAGTAGAGATAATTAGTGCATGGTGGCAGAGTCAAAAGCAGGAGAGAGAGCACCCACATTTGCCTTGAGAGAGGGATGATGTGTTGCAGGATCCTCATATGGGTGTTCACTGCTGACCTCACCGTCACCGTAGTCACGACCCATGTCCTCACTAATCAACGCGATGGCACGCTCCTCATAGTGAGTGAGGGGCCTAATGTGGGCCAGTCCACCCCCGGTCTGGGACCTCTCCCTGCTGATGTGAGCCAGCTTCTAAGCATGTAAACAGGTGGAGAGAGTGTGAGCAGGATACATGGCACTGCATGGAATGTTTGTGTGGTGAGTGGAGCCATGGTCAGGATAAGGACGGGAGCTCGAGAGGATATGAGCCTGATGGAGATGTGAGGGTGTGTGTGAGTGTTAGTGGGGGTGTCCCTTGAGGTGTGAGATCCCTGCCGATGTGTAATGGGTTTGTGAGTGTGTGAGTTGAGAGTGATGAGAAGAGTGACTTACCCTGGTGGAACAGATGAGATCATTCATCCTGTTGTGGCACTGGGTGGCTGTCCTCTTTTGCAAGGCATCGGCACTGATCACTGCCTCCCATGCTGGATTGGTGATGTTGCTGCCCCTCCTGTGGTCAGAGAGGGGGTAGAGGCCATCACAGCGGATCTCCACGGTGCACAAAAGGCACTCGAGGGACGCCTCCCTAAACCAGAGGGCTGCAATCCTTTTGCCTTTCAGGGCCATCTGTCTTCTGTGCAGCCTGCCCGCTATTTAAACAGCGAGTTTCCCGGGAATGCATAATTAATCCAGTGGATTTGGGACAATACAGCATGTGAAGCCGCCATTGCAAAATATCATTTTACCCACCCACTACCGCACTTAGTGCAAATCTGGGCCAATTCCACCCATGGTCTGCTGCATAGCAAATTATCTTAAAATGAATGTGTCATTGCTGCCACTTGAGATATAGGCATCAATTGCCATGATTCTGTTTTGCTGCTCATTGATCGCCCGTGCATCGATGGGATGGGACCGTTTGCAGTTCCTGAAAGCCATCGGCTTGTATGTTAGGGCCTGGATAGTCTTCTGGGTGCAGCTGATATAACGCTATAGACTCAGGGAAATGTGTGATGTGGAACAATTGCTGTGTCTTCTCATTCTGCTTCTAGTTTTCCACAGGGTAAATGTCAAAGGTTAGGGCAAACAATGCATCAGCGAGCTACTTGACACATCTGTGCACATGTGGATTGACTGATGGTGTTGCTATGGTTGCTTGAAAGAAACTTGAAGCATAACATTTCAGGCTGTAGGGACATTGATTTCCATTCCTGCAGTGGAGCTATCTACAGGTTTCTATTTGACAAAACAATTCTGTCACTTCCTCTACCTGCAACCATGTGTTCCTGAATTTGTATATGTGACAATGTAGGTGCATATCTTTCTCATATTGCTCCAAAAAAAAACTCAGAGGAAGGAATGCCTAAAGGATTTTTCCTTTCAGACTTTTAACAGTAACAAAAATAAATGCATAGCAAAAATAGAGTAGTAGCTTTAGGAGACTTTAATCACCCTGACAGGGGGCCTTTTAGCTCAGTTGGATGATTAGTGTGTGGTTCAGAATAACGCCAATAGCACGTGGCTCGATCCCTGATCCACTGAGGTAAACGTGGGGCCTGCCCCACAATAAAGTTATGGCAACCCTCGAATAATCCTGGCTTTGACCCAAAGAATGAGAATTACCCTGATATAGACAGGGAAAAGTATATAGGGTAAAATTTTTAGCTCGGCAGGTGGGTGCACCCGCCCTGACTGAACGTAAAATGACGCCCGATGGCGTCGGGCATGCGTCCCGATGTCATCACACACTTGCGCAATATTTTGGTTGGCGGGTGCGCTCCAGAGTCGGCAGCATGCCCGCCAATAATTAAAGCCATTGAAAAGTTAATTCAAAGAAATTTTTCACTACCCGTCCAACCTTACGGTTGGTGGGCAGGCAAAAAGGCCAAGCGGCGTTTGCACTTTTTTGGAAACGGGCGGGTGAGGTTTCCAAATAAAAATCAAATAAAAACTTTATTTTTTCATTAATAACATGTCCCTGCTCATGTGGCAGAGTCACATGAGAGGGTATGTTTCATAACATTTATAATGCCTCAGGGAGATTGCGTACATGAAAGTCGTGCTCGCTCGGCTCACACTCCCCCATCCCCCCCCCCCACCGGCTCACGTTTCACGCTGGGCAGGCCTTAATTGGCCACCAGCATGAAATTGCCTTCCAGGCCCGATCGCGGGCGGCAGTCAGCTTTCTGACCGCCCCCGCCCACTCCCGCCGAGCCCACACGTCAAGGACAAAATTCTGCCCATAGTGCTAAGGGTAGTGATGGAGAGGAATTTCTGCTTTATGTACAGGAGAACTTACTCAACATGTCTCCAGTCCAACAAAGAGAGAACCAGTTTGGATCTGGTACTGGGAGATTAAGTAGGGTAAGTCAAGTATATTCAATAGTAGATCATCTAGCTAACAGTGAACACAACATACTTCAGATTAAGTAAGTATAGAAAGAAGTTTTCGTTTGGAAAGGCATGAGTTAATCAAGGAGAGTCAGCATGGATTTGTTAAAGATAAATAAGGTCTGATTAAAATGATTGAATTCTTTGGTGAGTAGCAGAGAAGGGTGGTTAAGGTAGTGTAGTTGGCTCAGTTGGCTGGATGGCTGGTTTGTGATGCAGCGTGATGCCAACAGCGTGGGTTCAATTCCTGTATTGACTCAGGTCATCCATGAAGCCTTCTCAACCTTGCCTCTTGCCTGAAGTATATTGACCCTCAGGTTAAACTCACCAACAGTTGCCTCTCTCTGGTGAGAGAGCAGCCTATGGTCCTCTGAGACTATGGTGACTTTGAGTAGATGATGTATATATGGACTTCCAGAAGGTGTTCAGCAATTTGCCACACAAAGAGGCTTATTAAGCAGATAGAATTAAGGGGAAAATGGCAGCCTGAACATAAAGTTGACTTAGTCACAGGAAGCAAAGGATAGTTGTGGATCGATTCTTTTGGATTGGGGATGGTTTGCAGTGGTGTTTGCCAAGGTCAGTTTTGAGTCCAGAGTGGAATTTCGTGCTCCTGCCTGGAGGCAGGCTGGGAGGTGGGGGAGGCAGTACAATGGGGCGGGAAAGCATGTGAAGCAGAGCCCCTCACTTTTCCTACTGCCCCCAATTAAGCTTGGGGCAGGAAGAGTCGAGGGCAGCCTTCCCACCCAGAGGCTAATTGAAGCCCTTAAGTGGCCACTTAAGGGCCTTGTCCCTCTGGTGCAGCTGGCATGTAGACAAACAGCCAGGTAAACCCTGGCTGGCAAGCCTGAGGCCTGGTGGGGTTTCATCCTTCTCGGACATTCTGTGCCCAACAGACGGGCACACCAATGGCAAGAAGGGGCCCACAGGAAGCACATCCCTGCCCTTCACAACAGTCCACCTCCACCTTCCTCACCAGGGCCTCCCTGAATGGCCAAATGATCCACCCTGCTTTGTCTGGGGGCTCCAGCAACATACTTGACTTACCCTACTTAATCTCCCAGTACCAGATCCAAACTGGTTCCTTCTTTGTTGGACTGGAGACATGTTGAGTAAGTTCTCTTGTACATAAAGCAGAAATTCCTCTCCATCACTACCCTTAGCACTATGGGCAGAATTTTGCCCTTGACGTGTGGGCTCGGCAGGAGTGGGCGGGGGCGGTCAGAAAGCTGACTGCTGCCCGCGATCGGGCCTGGAAGGCAATTTCAGCCTTGGGCCTAATGCAGTACTAGCAGTGATCACTGCTCCTGGTGACGCTGAGGCCAGCAGCTCTCAGAGGCGGGATATCTGGTAAATGCAGTGGGAAATTTCCACTGGTGGAGCTGGCAACCCCGATGGCAGCCAGCGGGCTGCCTCATTGGGATGTAATCCGGAAAGGGCTCCTGGAAATGGCTGAGGTGGAATGGCCCCACTGCTGTGACCGTTAAATTCCACCCCATCACTTTTTTCTGTGCTTAGGAATGGCTTGGACTCAGATGTAGGGAGCAACATTATAAAGTTTTCAGGTGATAGCTATAGGCTTCATGATGACTGAGAATGGCCAAATGGAGAAAAGTATGGTCGATGGAATTCAACATGGAGAAGCGAGAACTGATGAACTTTGGGAGGATTAATATGGAGAAACACTATACTATAAATACAATGATTTTGAAGAATCTTGGGACTAGATTTTGCCACAGAGGTGCAGGCGGGGTTAGAGGGAGGGTAAGCTGGTAAATTCACGCTGCAGCATGTCAGGCTAGTTGCCCGATACATTGCCACCTCCACACGGTTTTTCCAGAAGCGACTTCGCAGGGAGAATGGCCACCTGCCCAATGGTGGTGGGAAGACAGTCAGTGTGAGGAAGCAGTCACTTGTGAGTTTGTTTGAGACAGTATTTCAGTTTTCTTAAAAGTGCACGGGACCCACACTGTGTCAGCACCTCATCCAAACAGATGAGCCGGCTGCGCAGAGGGAACCCCTTCACTAAAGCGGCAGACATTAAATCCTCTGTATAAAGTCACCATGACTCACCATGGCTTAAGCAGAGCACTAGGATTGGGAGTGTTGATGGAGAGGGTGGGTCTTGTAGAACAGCTTCTTCATCAAAGTGTAAGGGAAATTTGGCAGTGGCCATAGTGACCAAGTCTGTATTTCAATATGGGGGTCACCAGTTCCAATGCCCATTAGAGCAGTGGGGATGGGCAGCATCTTTTAAATGGAACTGCTATATCTATCTCCTGCCTCCTGATCATGCCCACCCTCTGTAATTGGATGAATATTGAAGAGGTGACTTATTGGTCGCCCACCCACAAAATACTGACACGCATCACACTCCGACCTCCAACGGGGTCGGAACCCAAAAATGGTCTTGACGTAAGGGCACTAGGTTGGGGGAGAGAATGGCGGGGGGCAGGTAATCTGTCCCCCTCTAAAGTCCACCCCATTGTGGCCAGTTCTGGGCACTACACATCAAGAGTGTTGTAAAGGCATCAGAAGTGGTTCAGAGCAGGCTTATCATGATGAAGGACTTCAGTTATGAGGAGAGGGTGGAAAAGTTAGCAGCGTTCTCCTTGGAACAAAGAAGATTAAAAGGAGACCTAATAGATTTACACATTTATCAATGCATAATCTTGTTACCTAGGAACTGTTGTTGGTACGCTAAGCAGAGGGAAAAGTTTTTGTAAATAATAAAACTTGCTTGTTATGTACAGTTTAGGACCTGTTATTTAGCCAATGCCAAGGGTACAGGCACATCTCAATGGAACAAAAATTCTGGAATTTCATCCCTGTGCCAGATCTGCACCTGCATCAGACCTTGCACTTATTCTGCATTGGCTGCACAGGAACCTTCCAATGGCCTACAGCACAAACCTCATTCAAACATTTATTAGAGGTATTATGGTGAAGTTTCCAGGCTGCTTCAAGAACTGTCAGTTTGCAGCAGGGGCACCAAACAAAAAGCTGGAGTAGACAGCTCTGGCACCGGTGCAACCCCTGGAACTTTTTAAAGGTGGCCTCATTGTCCCACTGCTTTTTTGTTGTGACGTGTGGGTTTTAGTATTTCTGTGGAGAAGAGCAGCCATTTGGAGATATTCTTTCTAGAACTCCAAACTTTATGCTCATTTTCCAACACTTTCGCCCTATCTGCACTCTCAAGCCAGACCACTAGAAATTGCACTCTTCCCTTATCTTGGTACATTGGAGCATGCACCAGGCTTCAGCACTTATATGTTAATACGTGTGCAACACAGGTGGAGTCCAGTCAGTGTGCTGGCTGAACAAAGTTTCCTTGTGTTGGGGCGCACCAAGCATGTAGTTTAATCCCCTTAGTTGTTTTGTGTCCTGTGAGTAACAAATCCTCTTAAACAGGTTATAGAAGGAAAATAAACTGCATATAGGAGGAAAATACAAATCTGAAGTACCACTGAAAAGAAGTTGCAGGCTAAATAAGAACATAAGAAGTAGGAACAGGAGTAGATCATTCGGCCCCTTGAGCCTGCTCCGCCGTTCAATAAGGTCATGGCTGATCACGCACAATCCATCACCCAAATGGGAATTACTGTCAAAGTGCTGACAACATTCACACATGACTCAATTCATTCAATAAATGTTATGAAGTTGATTTGTATGTTCTGCTGAGGAATTTTTCTCTGTGCAGAATAATAATGGATATTGGTGCTATTGGAGGAGGTGTTAAGGATGGTATTGTGATTTGGGACCTTATTTTTCTGAATGTTGACAGAGGGGTTCCTTAAAGGATCGGGTCAGATATTTAGCAATCAATACCCTGGATTATCGCCTGGCACACCAGTTTTCCAGATGATACTCGTGTTTTTGGAGCTACTTCCTTATATTCACTGCCTTTCTCCTGCACTTTGAGGGCTGGATTTTCACTACTGAGGCGGGTGGCTCAAGCTGGGAAATTTCCCGACTCGGCAGCTCCATCTCGGTTGAAAGTGCCCCGTCAGATTCAATTTTGTTCTGCGATGGCAGGTAGGGTTAGGCCGGCTAGCCCCAGAAGCAGATTGAAAGCATCCACAGGACTGACAAAGGCAGGCTGGTTAACAGGCTTGCCTCAGCTCTCTGGGACTTTGTCTCAGTTGTTTTGTTAAATTTTAGGCCCTCTAGCCCTTACCCCTTGCAACCCATCCACTCCATATCCCTCATACTCTCCACACCAACTCATGACCCCCACCCACTCCCTGGCCTCATATAGCCCCCATTCCAACTCAATGCCAATCTTTGCCAACTCATGCCAACCCACCCAACACCTTTGGCCCTTATATCCTCCATGCTAACTCACCTAGTATTCACCATGGGTAAACCTCAGGAGCCATGTTGAGATGAAATAAAGTAAAGGTCTAGCATTGTACAGTCTTCACTATATTAAGAAAAATCCCATTCTTGAAAGTCCATTCAAAGCTTTTAGATCTCCTCAAGTGGTGAATATCTTATAAAGGCAAACTTTCTATTTATAGCCCCTCATCAAAGACAGATAATCCTTTGATAACCTCTTTGAGCTGTCAATCAAACTGTCAACCTAGAAACCATCCTCCCCCACTCGTTGAGATAATTATAGCTTTTGGAAATCAACCAAGCATTCATAAAGAGCCCTTAGGGAAATGTCAATAAACAACTATTGTAACTGCTAGAACAGAGTATTTTTTACTCTGACTGACACTGGCAGCCTTTTTCTTATTTTTTAAAGTGCTGGGAATTTAAGTAACTTCACATCATGACATATATACAGATCTTATCCACCTTTTATGCCTACTACATAAATTTGTAACTCCCACACTACAGGTTATGGCCCTTGCTACAGCCAAATGGGGTCTGTTTAAACGCAGCACTGAGTTCATATGTCCCAGCTGAGTTTGAGTTTCCTTCACGTGCAACTCACATCCGCCACCTTTCCCCTAATGGCAAAAACGTGATTTGTCAGAAATGGAGGCCAGGCTTCTGCATCCTGGTCCCATCCACTATTCTGGGAGCTGTGCAGAGTCTCCACGACTCTGTGAAAATCCAGGCCATATTCTTCTGGACTCACTTTTCATCTTCCATGAATAAAACATCTTTGCAATATGGAGCTATAAAGCATGTAGCATCTGACAGTGATCCTGGAGACCTGAGCTGTGATGGGGATGGGGTGGAGGATTGTAACAGGACTACATTATAATGCTTTTTCTAATCAGTCCAGACATCTAAAGTACTTCTGCAAGATATCAAATATATGCTCAATAATGATCTTCTGATTATATTGGCAATCAGGATTTGTCTATATTTGCCTCAAAGCTGTCAGTAGCCAAAACTGAATAAGCATTGGTCTTCCAGGAACCATCCTTCCGTTCTACTTTCAACTTCAAACAAAAGCTAAATTAAATGTGTAACACCAAATAAATGCATTGTGAGAGCTGCCAGGAAACCAGGCATAGATTTGCACCATTCAGTTCTGGTGCAAGAAAGAATTTATTTGCATTTATTTAGCATCTTTCATGACCTCAGGCTATCCCAAAGTGCTTTACAGTCAGTGAAGTACTTTTGATGTGTAGTTGCACAGTGAAGGAAATGAGGCCGTCAATTCATACACAGCAAAATCCTACAAAGTTGAATGATGGATAAATATTGCCAGAACAGCAAAGGTAGGGCCTCTGTATTACTTCAGAATAGCGTCATGGGATTTTTTTGTCCACCTTACAGGCAGACAGGGCCTCAAGTTATCACCACACCTGAAAGATGACATCTCTGGCAGTACAGCATTCCCTCACTGCCGCACTAGGTATTTGTGCTCATATCCTGGAGTGGGGCTTGAACCCACAACTTTTTGGCTCAGAAGTGGTCACAGACTAGCTAGATATTGAGAGTATACCTCCTTCTGTTCATGCAAACAGGCTCAAAAGGCTACTTAATTATAATCAAATCACATTCCAATCCTGTGCTCGGGGAAAGCCAGTATTATGGTCAAAGTTTGTAGCCCTTTCCACACTGCTGCTGCTGCTCAATGGAAGATACTATGAGGGTGTTACCCAGCCTGAAAAAAGCAATTGTCAACTCCATGGTACATCTGTAAGTAACAAACTGGGTGATATTACTGTTATGGCATGCTGTGGAAAAACACACTGGACCAAATTTTATGTCAGGGCATTTAACAGTATCTGCCATTAGTTATAAAAACAGAAAATGCTGGAAAAACTCAGTTGGTCTGGCAGCATCTGTGGAGGGAGAAACAGCTGTGAAGAAGAGTCATATCGACTCAAAATGTTAACTCTGTTTCTCTCTCCACAGACTCTGCCATACCTGCTGAGTTTTTCAAGCATTTTCTGTTTTTATTTCAAATTTCCAGTATCTGCAGTAGTTTGGTTTTATCTGCCATTAGTTAGAATACTCTTACCCCACTAACCTCAATAACATTGTGCGCAGTAATTTGCTGAAAGTGCAAGCTAATGATGTTGCAGCCAGAGAAACAGGACAAGCATCTGTATATCCCCTTAACCAATCAGATCAAAGGATTTTGAAATTATCAGCTCAAGGACTAAGGAAGCGTAAATTAGAATGGGTGAATTCAATGTCAAATCAAATACAGGATTAACAATGAGTAAGGAGACAGAAAGGAAAATTAAAATAATGCATTTTTAATTTTAATTTTGACGTTATTTGAACTTCCAACAACAAATAAAACCTGAACGAATGGGACTCTGCATTTGTAATAGTTAATTTTGAATTATAGAGAGATTGATTGGCATTAATTAACAATTATCATATTTTAAAAGGGTACCGGCTGGAATGGGCAAGACTTAACTTTCTATAGCGAGTCTGTATCTACTGTGCAAATACAGTAACATCAAGACATTCAGTGCATTTCAGTGGTGAGTTTGATGATGAAATGTAGACTAATTATGCATGTAGTAGTATCGCTTTACGATATATTCAAGTTTAATATGCACCAGTTTTCCAGAAATTCATGCAAGGTAAAGATCTCAGGATTAGAGGGCTTTCAGGAGTGTATGAAAAAGTACAGCAAGCTGATATTCTGACAAATACAACTCTCTGTGCACCCAGTCAGATACATTTTAAGGTTTAGGAGCCTTGTGCAAACAAGCATTTGATTTAAGACCTGCAGTTCTTAGCCCAGCAGGAGACTTGGCACAGCTACACAAATGGTAGTGTTTTGGAGAGAAGCTGGTATATCCAAACAAACATTCAGACAAGATGGTACACAGAGCCAAGCTTCTGAAGAATCCCTGAAGAGCCATAAATCAGAGATGATTTAAAATGAAATTTTGAACCTCCCTGCTCGGTGCACATTGTGACTTGTAATGATTAGTTTTGAAGAGGATTTTAACCCAACCTGTACAGTGGAAACTGGGTACATGGGCAGTTAAAATTGTCCTGATTACTTACTCACTAGATAGTCACCAAGAGCTTACCATTCCAAATTTAAACCTGCTCTACTCAGCAAGCAGCAAGGACAATGGCCCAAACCAAGCACTCCTTCTAATGCGTATAAGGTCCCTATGATGTTATTGGAACCCAACTGCAATTTTAACTGGTGGTCTGAATGGGGAAGCCACTATAGCTTGCCCTCCAGGGAAAAACAGTAATAGTTTTAACTTATTGGCCAGGGAGCAGGGATGCTTCTCTGGACTCCACAAGGAAAGGTTAGGCCTCTCCTGTTGCCCTTCCAAAAGGGAGACCCCCCCCCCACCCCCCCCACCCCCACATGATAGTTTCCAAAGCTAATCCCACCGCACCGCCTACAGTTGTTGGTGAGCAGTTTCAGGTAAGTGCAGGTTTCAACCACTTTTTTTTATTCATTCATGGGATGTGGGCATCATTGGTCAGGCCAGGTCATTGGGCATTTAAGAGTCAACCACATTGCTGTGGGTCTGGAGTCACATGTAGGCCAGACC
Source organism: Cetorhinus maximus (assembly GCF_964194155.1). Classification (NCBI taxonomy): domain Eukaryota; kingdom Metazoa; phylum Chordata; class Chondrichthyes; order Lamniformes; family Cetorhinidae; genus Cetorhinus; species Cetorhinus maximus. Next base: position 64,553,714 of record NC_135892.1, read on the forward strand.
AGGTAAGGGCAGCAGATTTCCTTCCCTAAAGGACTTTAGTGTACCAGATGGGTTTTTAATAGCAATTGACAATGGTTTCATCGTCATCATTAGACTTTTAATTCCTGATTTTTATTGAATTCAAATTCCACTATCTGCCGTGGCAGGATTCGAATGCTGGTCCCCAGAACATTACCCTGTGTCTCTGGATTACTAGTCCAGTAACAATAGCACTACGCCATTGCCTCCCCGACCCCCTCATTCTCGGTGGGATATCATCTGGCTGGATTTAATAGAGGCCCAGCCATTGAAGTCAGCTGGTTCTAATTCTGCCAAAGGCAGGTGGGAAGTTAATTCATCAGCGGAATATCCTGCCGTAAACTCGCTGGAAGGTCTTTAAGTTGCAACTCTGAGTCACTGAAGAGAAGAAGCACTAAGAGCTTAAACATGCAGGACAAATTGGCCAAGAAGAAAATTTCTTTTTTGAAGAGAAAATCATCTTCAGAATAGAAGTAAAGCACCAAATGATGGAGTTATGGAGATGCTTGGAAAGCTTTTTTGCCGGAATACATAAACCAAAAGAATGGCCAAGTGGCAAACTTGCAGATTATAAATTAGTGCTACCATATTAAATTCATAAAGATTCCTTTGAAGTGTCAGTGGAGAACTTTCTGGAATGAAACTAGGGAGCACGATCTCTCCTGAAAGTCTTAATTTTGAAGTCACTAATATGATCATTTAGAATATCCTCATCTAGAAGAAAGGGGAATTTCTTAATGCCATAACAGCAGATCATAGCCCCGAATTATTTACGCGCATGTTGAACTTTTTAAAGGCAGATATGTGTTTAAACAAAAATGACATACATGCACGAGCTGGCTGAGAATATAAAGTAACCACTTTCTGGAAAATTCTTATGTTGGTTATACTTAACCGACTAGCCCAAAGAAAACATGGAATGTCGCTCCTAAAAGGGTGTCAAGGCCACTTCAGACAGAGACACTTGAAAGGGAGAGATGCAATGCAAAAGACTGAACTTTACTCTCCTGTGGCTGCAGAGTCAATGAATAATGATTACCACATCTCAGCAGAAACCATCTCCTGTTGAGTTATATCTCAAAATGTGGAAATGGTCTGAGTTGAAAGAAAGCAGATTCTGGATGAAAGACACGTTTATTTTTTTCCCTTCCAGAAATACCCAAGGAAATTGGTTAAAGAGCCAGCTGCAAACTTGGTCTGATGTGCTAGTTCTGGTGTGCTAGTGTGTGCTATGAAGGTCACAGCAGAAGAACATCAACTAGAAATCCCTGCAGCTTGCAGGTAAAAGTGCATCTCTCTCTCTCTCTCTCTCATTGTCTGGCTGGAGGCAAGTCAGCAAAGCCACAGTCAAAGAGGAAACAGGACAAGTCCTTCAGCTAACCTGCAGAACCAAGTGTCCACAAACCAAGTGCTCAACTACTAAAGTCAGCTCTACTGGAATCATCCAACTTTACAGTCACAAAGTTTTGTCATCTACTCCTCACAGACCAAACCAAAGATGATTTGTACATCTTTTTTAACTTTTATTTTTAGACTCAACTTTTCATTTCTGATCTGTGTGTATGTGTGTTGCATTTTTATTATTTCTTTCCCTGGTTTTTAGTAACTAATAAACTTACTCTTTCTTTGACTCAAGAGGGCCTGGTTAAATTGGCTCCTTCTAAAACATAAATACATTTGGGCTGGGAAAAGGAATTCACGAGGGAAGGGATCTCATTTAAATTGCAACTAACTGAGGGAATTGAATAAGGAAGGGGAGCCAGCTCATTCCTTCACACCCGAGAGCATAACAAAATTGGGGTCCCAGTCTGGAAGTTAACAATTAGGGGCACCTCGTCCGGGATCATAACAAATTGGGGGACCTCACCTGGGGACTGGCCGTAACACTTAGCTACACTTCATGTGTGGAGAACATGTGGTAGAAGTGGCAGAACCTATTCTATAAGACAAGATCCTTCTGAAAGACTAACAAAATGACAGGGAATATGGGAAAATACTTTTATAAGGGCCCTTATGGATCATGTGAAAAATATCTTATGACTGGAGTAGGTAAACGGCTGACATGAAGCAAACCTTTGACTTCAATTAAGGTAACAAATGATTCTAAGCTGGAGGCCCATCACAGGAACTTAAATCTGATAATTAATGCATGAAGAATATGTTTCCTCTCAGATGTTCTAGCCACTAAAGAAAGTATATGGCACCAAATTTTGTTTCCCCAAAATATAGGATCCTGAGACAATTGAATATTAAAGTCTAAAATAAATGCAGAAAAAGCTGGAAATATTCAGGAGATCATGCAGCATCTATAGCAAGAGAAACTTGGCTAACGTTTCAGGTCAATGACCTTTCATCAAAAATCTAACCTTAATCAACCATCTGGATAGCTGACTGGCACCAACTTGTTACAAGAAACCAAGCTTCCAGCAACCAGGGGCTGCATCTTCCGGTCGCCAAGCAGGGGGCGGGGCCTGCTCACCGACACGTAAAATGACGTGGGGTGACATCGGGCGTGCGTCTTAAGGTTGGCGGGCAGGCGAAGAGCCCAGGTGGCCTTCAGAAAAGACATGAAACCTCATCCACAGGTGGGATGAGGTTTCATGGTTGATTTAAAATGTGTATGAAATGTTTAAATAAAAGAAATTGACATGCCCCGGCTCATGTGACAGTGTCACGTGAGGGGACATGTCAGGAATTTTTTTTCTACCCTTCCAAAAATGTTTACAACTTCCACCGATATCCGTGAGGTGGCACTTTGCTTCTAGGTGTGCTCTTTCGCACAGAGCGCACTCCCGGCTCAGGGAATCCCCCCCCCCACCCCCCACCCCCACCCCGCACAGGGAGCGCACATCATGCTGGGCAGGCCTTAATTGGCCCACCCACGTAAAATGGCGGCACGCCCCCGAGTGGGGCCGCCGATTGGGAACCTGCCCGCTTGCACCCACTCCCGCACATCCCCCCCCAACGGGGGGAAAATGCTGCTCCAGGAATAAGGATGGCGTTCAAGAAAGAAATAAGAAAATAGTGAAGACGATGCAATAGTTGATGCAGGGGATCTTAAGGAAGAAAAGAAGTGGAGAGCAATTCAACACAGTCAAGGATGCCTGCTTGGGGAATTAATTCAGTTCACACAGAATGAAAAATGCTCAACTCTCACAACTGCTAAGAAAAGCTATTCTTGGCCATCGATTCAATGGCACGCAGTCTGGAATAGAAAAATGAGTCTGACCATGAAAGTGGATCTGTCTTTTGGGTTGCTAGGAATTTTTTGCAACAATCAGCTTTCTCTGGATTTATCTTGCAATGATGGGAAAAAGTTTTGGGTGAAAATTCTGAATATTGAGGTAAAGAAAACTTAGCCAGAATCGGAAATGGAAATGCTGCTGATAATGATTATATTGATTATTACATTTCAAGAAGTACAATTACAGGTATTGGATCAATTGCTTTCAGATAAGTCTTCAGCATGCCTAATATAAGCATGTATTCTGACTAGCTCAAATTTGAGTAATATTCATTTAATGGACATTTGCTATTTTGTTGTATAAAACATCGTTTCCTGTTATATCACTCTGAGTCCTCAAACAATATGTGGCACGTGACTCTTTTCCCAAAACTACACTGTGTAACATAGATTGTTGTCACAAAACTTTTTATTAAATTTTGTGGCAGTCTGTTAAAGTGCATGAACCATATTACCACAATCAAAATAAGCCTGTGAAGAGCTGGTTAAAAATTAAACCTGGTCACTCCAGAGAGCTGCATTTACACTTGTAATGTTGAACGAGCGCCAGATTTTACCCTAGTTTCCAGGAGGCCCACATCCCTGAAAAATTAATTAGCATTTTAGTTATAACCTTGGCGACAGGTGCATTCAGGCAGTAAATTTGTTTTGGGTTGCCTTTTTTATCTAATGTGAGAAGTGTAAGAATTCGGAAATCAATAAAATGAAGTGGTATTGAAAATCCATGGAATGAGATCTGCTGATAATGCTTGGGTTGACCAATCAGTGTTTTCTAGTGTTGACCCTGTTACAGATTGTGGGGTCAAAGGGAGGGCATATCATCTGCATGGGGTGGTCTGATGCAAGAACCACAGAAGGAACATTGTCAATACCGGCCTTCACCATGCCGTCAGCCTGTCTGTCAGTAGGAGTGCCCAGGCCCACTTTAGCCCCTAATGTAGACTTCATCTCACTATACATGGCAGTGTTCTTGTACTAAACTAGGTTCTGAATGTGCCAGGAATTCCTTTTGTAGAGACATTTTCCTTGTAAGGATTGAACATAAGTCCCACATTTTACAAGGTAGCCTAGGCAATCCCAGAAACAAGGGAGACCAATTGCAAGTGCACTCTTGTTATTCTTTACTGGGTTCTGCCAGACTCCTGCCAGAACTGCTATAGAAGGTTGATGGAAGTTCTGCGAATCTTTAGGGCCACAAGATTGAAACATATGAGTAGGTTAATGAATCTACTTGTCTGGTGCACTGATGAGCCAACACAAAGTCCTTTAGAATTTGTCTACATTTTAAATGTCAGTGTTACCATCCAGATTTGCAACAATCTGCAAAAGATTAGTGTGCCATCATGTTAACAAAACTGTCACCTTGTGCTTTAATTGGTTCTATTGGTCCAACTGCAGTTCAGAATCAGCATATAATCACACACAATTCCCTTCCCAAAACTGCGATGAAAGGCACAAGGTTTGTTCTAAATAATTTATCATTCATTCTGTTGCTAATAAGCCATAAACTTTGTTCTACAATGCATGTTTGACTACCATGTTTCATATCTGCTTCTTCATCTCCACAGGACTATTACAAACACTGGCATAAGATTCTTCCCTGATGTCACAAACATATATTCTGAAGACTTTTTGTTTCTGTAAGTCCTTTGAGCTGAGTCTGTTACATTAAGAAGTGTGATTGAATTAAGGCATTTTTCAATAAAGTTTGAAAATGTTTCTTCCTTAGTCGATTTTCTGTTCTCTTTTTTCTAGTTCTGATACTGATCATTTACAGATAAATCAATGCATGTTTTGTTGACTCAGGCTGGTGGGTACTAATTCCAGACAAGTTCTCTACCCTTTAAGGATCTGTTTCTAAAAATATGATTTGTAGCTGAATTTCAATGCGCTTTGAACTAACTTGCACAGAAATAGTTTAGTGTTGTCTGCAGGAGTTGTTATCCTGAAATAAGGAACCTTGAGTCTTAACTGATATGGAATATCTAATTACAGCAACTCTCCAGCTGAATTTTCAAACATTTGTCATAATAGACATCAAATATTTGGTACACAGCTCAAAATCATATTAATTTTAATTTAAACTATCCAAACAACTTGCAAATCTTTCAATATTGTTTGCTGCCTTATATTTTAATACTTATTGTATTAAATTATGCACATGGTGAGATGCCAGAAGGGAAAAAAACAGTTTGGACTAGTACTCTTATTTATCAGTTTTTACTGGTGCTCCATTTTAAAGTATACAGGACCAGTTCAGACCAGTATTCTTATTTCCCAGTTTTTACTGTTTTTCATTCTGGGTATTTACAGGACCAATGTCCAAGGTCATTATTGGGAAAATAGCTTTTATCTGCAAACAGAATACTTGCCTTACTGAGTGAAACTGACATTGCAGGTCATGTGAATCATATAGAATCAAACCTGTTTTTAAAATTCACCTGTCTTTAATTCTGCTCTTCACATACATCTCACAGCCTAATTCACATGCTTGACCTATGGGAACAGATTTTGCTGTTTAGGTCAAGGGGCTATTGGATTGGCTGGATGCCGCGAATACCAAAAAAGTGGGAGGAGAGAAAAGCCATCTGATTTCCCACCCATTCATGTGAATGAAGCCTCCCTTATGGGCATGAACTTCTCTCTGACCAATATTCTTTTATTCACTAGACCCAGATGAATCCCACAGGTAGAAACATGAAAATCTGTCCCATTCAGCCACTGTCATGCCCACTCCAAGTATATTTAGTGTCCCAGTGGAGAGCTTTGTGTGAAAGAAGCACAGGTTGAAGGCAGGGCAGCAACTTCCTCACACCATGGCTGTCTGATCCATGCTTCCTTTGAGTGCCTGGTACACTGGAAACACAGGAGCACTGAATTTGTCCTTATTGTTGCCCAATGTTCAACATATCTCTCTATTCTTATATGCAGTCTATTCACTTCCATGGATCTCCTTTGTTTTCCACTATGAATACACTCTTTCATTGTGATGAATGGAACCCTAAGGATGCAGAAGAAGTAACTCTGTGTATACCTGTTCTCCCAGACAATCCTTTCCCTGGGTGAGATTTCATGCTTCTGTGACGTGTGTGTACCACTAGCTGACCAATAAGTTGTAATTTCATACTTAAACTGATTAATTGCATCCATCACAGATTTATAACAAGACTGTACAGATCTAACGAGCTAAATGCTTATGCCGCTGGGTCCATCCCTCTTTCTGTAGGCAGGTCTACTTGACCTTGAACTGGAATTGTTTTAATCATGTGTGCCACTTCAAAGCTGCACCTTCTGAAACCCTCTGTTTTTCATTCTCGCTTTTCACATACAGCAAAGTGTGTTCTTCCTCCTCTGTGGAACAATATCTGCTTACACTCCTCAGCATTGTGTCACAAGGGCTGGGTCAGGCATATGCAGTGTATACCTTCATGCCCACTTCTAATTTCCTGGCATGCTCCTTGCTCCACCCCTCACTTTTCCTCTTGCGTAGACCTTGCATGGATCAGGAATAAATGCTGCTGTGGACTGACATTCTCACCCATTGTTTTGTGGCATCAACAATCTTGATCTTGCACAGCTATCACAAGAAGCCCCAACCATATCATTCTTCAGAGCAATAGCAGGTAGGAATGGGGAACAACATTGCAAGACAAAGCAAAGTGTTAGTGGGAACTGAGGGACAGCGTGTGGCTGAAAATTTGCCACCCTGAATTAAGAGGAAAGGGAATGGGAGGGTATTGGTATTAACTAAAGGGAGTAAGTGAGATAGGATTGAAGGATGCCAAATTAGCCTAAAGCAAAGAGTGCCAGGAGAGGGAAAGCACCAGCATGAACTGAGGGTGAAGGTGCTGACATAAACTGAAGGGAGACAAGTGTCAACATGGAATGAAGGAAGGGGGAAAAGATTACAATTTTGACTTAAATTGGAGAAGAATAAAAGTGGCAGCATAAACCAAGAATGGATGGATTGTGTATGAAATGTATGCTTGTATGAAATGGAAGGTGAGGGACGAGAAGTGTATCTGCATGTGTAAGCTTACAAACCCATAGACAGGTTTTGAGGGCAAGATATTCCATGTACTGCTCCTTGGCATGCTTTGGGAGCATGTATTACAAACTTCTGCATTCACACTTTGCGATCTTCCATCCATTGTGGAAAATTGTGATTGTCAGTGCTCTTGTCGGTCCTCTTTTTTAATGCTGCTATGTTAACTTGCCTTTCATCTCTTGATTCATTGAGTGTTTCCAGCACTTTTTGTTCTTGTTTAAGATTTCCAGCATTTGCAGTTTTCTGCTTTATGTTTATTCAAAAAGCGACAGGATTTCACACTTAGCTCATTTGTAACATGAAAAATGATGTCTTTGAGATAAAATACTTCTTAGAAATGACATCATTTTATTTGATTAACTTGCAATGAGTAATGTGTATGTACTGAAGAGTACAAATCAAGTCAATTTTAGAACCCGAAGAAACAGCTGCAATATTGTGAAGAAATAACAATAATTGCATAAGTTTTTGGTTCAGATCAAGCCCTCATTAATCACTTGCCCTTGTTTACATAAAATTGTAAACCTCATAATAAGGAGACAGGTTGACAGACGTTCCACTGAATTAAAATTTAGGTTCTATACACCTTGACAAAGATAAACACATAAGAAAATAAGAAATAGGAGCAGGAGTAGGCCCTCTGAGCCTGCTCTGCCATCCAATATGATCATAGCTGATCTTCTGCTTCATCTGCACCTTCTCATCCACTCCTTATGAGACATGGCAGATCAAAAATCTATTTATCCCAACCTTCAGTATACTCAACGATGGAGCATTTACAATCCTGTGAGATAGAGAAATCCCAAGATTCACAACCCTCTGAGTGAAGAAATTTCTTACATCCAGTTTGAAAGGGAGAAGAGTGAGTCTAAGACTAGTGTTTTAAACTTAAATAAGGGCAATTATGTGGACATGAAAGCTGAGCTAGCTAAAGTGAACTGGGATACTAGGCGAGGGAATAGATCAATAGAGCAGCAGTGGCAGACATTTAAGGGGATATTTCAGAAAACGTAGAATAAGTATATTCCTACTATAAAGAAAAGCTCTAACATCTGCGGTTAACTAAAGAAGTTAAGGAAAGCATCAAACTTAAGGAAAAAGCATAAAACTGCACAAAGGTAAGTGGAAGGTCAGATGATTGGTCAGAATATAAAGAATGGCAGAGAATTACTAAAAGGTTAATCAGGAGAAAGAAATTAGAGTATGAGAGAAAGCTAGGTGGAAATGTAAAAACAGATAGCAAGAGCTTCTACAGGGTATTTAAAAAGGAAGAGTAAGTAAAGCGAGTGTTGGTCCTCTGGAGAGTGACAATGGGGAGTTAATAGTTGAGAATAAGGAAATGGCAGATGAAATGAACAAATAATTTGCTGTTGTCTTCACTGTAGAGGATGCAAAAACATTCCAGTAATAACTGTAAATCAGGCGGTGGAAGGAAGAGAGGAACTTGGTGAAATTGCAATCACCAAGGAAATGGTACTGAACAAACTGACAGAGTTGCAGGCTGACAAGTCTCCAGTCCTGATGGACTTCACCTAGGGTCTTAAAAGAGGTGGCTAATGAGGTAGTAGTTGCGTTGGTGTTAATTTTCCAAAATTCCCTAGATTCTGGAAAAGTTCCATCAGACTGGAAAGTAGCAAATATAATCCCTCTATTCAAGCAGGGAGGGAGGCAGAAAACAGGGAACTATAGCCAGGTAGCTTGACATCTGTCGTGGGGAAGTTATTAGAATCGATCATTAAATAGGTTATAGCTGGGCACATAGAAGAGGTCAAGGCAATTGGGAAGAGTCAGCATGGTTTTGTGAAAGGGAAATCATGTTTAACCAATTTATTGTAGTTCTTTGGAGGAGTAACATGTGCTGTGGATAAAGGGGAGCCTGTAGATGTGCTGTACTTGGATTCCCAGAAGGCATTTGATAAGGTGCCACATCCAAGAATATTGCAGAAATTAAAAGCTCATGGTGTACGATGTAACATATTAGCATGGATAGAAGATTGGCTTGCTGGCAGAAAACAGAGAGTATGGGTAAATGGGTCTTTTTCCTATTGGCAGGATGTGATGAGTGGAGCCCCACAGAGGTCTGTGCTGGGCCTCAACCTTTTACAATTTATATCAATGACTTAGATGATGAAGGGAGTGAAGGCATGGTAGCTAAATTTGCACATGACATAAAGATAGATAAGAAAGCATATTGTGAAGACATAGGGAGATTGAAAATGGATATAGATAGTGCGTGTGAAAAAATCTGGCAGATGGAGTATAATGTGGGAAAATGCGAAGTCGTTCACTTTGGCATGAAGAATAAAAAAGCAGAGTATTACTAAATGGAGAATGGCTGCGGAATTCCAAGGTGCAGAAGGATCTAGGTCTTCTAGTGCATGAGTCACAAGAAGTTAGTACCCAGGTACGGCAAGTAATGAAGAAGGCCAATTGGGTGCTATCCTTTATTATGACAGGAATTGAACATAAAAGTAAGGATGTTATGCATCAGATATACAGGGCATTGGTGAGACCGCATCTCAGATACTCTGTTTAGTTTTGGTCCCCTTACTTAAGGAAGGATGCGAATGTGTTGGAGGTGGTTCAGAGGAGGTTTACTAGGTAGATACCTGGAATGAGCAGGTTGTCTTACAAGGAAGGGTTAGGCAGACTGGGCTTGTTTCTACTGGAGTTTAAAAGAGTGAGGGGTGACTTGACTGAAGTATATAAGACCCTGAACGGTATTGACAAGTTGGATGTGGAAAGGATGTTTCCTCTTGTGGGTGAGTCCAGAACTCTGGGGCACTGTTTTAAAATTAGGGGTTGCTTTTTAGGATAGAGATGAGGAAAAATGTTTTCTCTCAGAGGGTTGTGGAACTTTGGAACTCTCTGCCTCAGAAGGCAGTGGAGTTGGGGTCATTGAATATTTTTAAAGCAGAGGTAGATAGATTCTTGTTAGGTAAGGGAATCAAAGTCTATGGGGGTAGATGGGGATGTGGAATTCAAAACACAAACAGATCAGCCATGATCTTATTAAATGTTGGAGCAGGGTCAAAGGGCTGAATAGCCTATTTCTGCTCCTATTTTGAGTGTTTGTATGTTCGTATGTTCTCATCTCAGTCATAAATAATCAATCCTTATCCTGAGACTCTGCCTCATGTTCTAGCTTCCCCAATAAAACAACCCATGTGTCTACAATGTCAAGCCCTTCAGAATCCTCTATGTTGCAATAAGATCACCTCTTATTCTTCTAATTTCAGAGAGTATAGACCCAATTTACTCAGCCTCTCATTACAGGACAACCCTCTCAACCCAGGACCCAATCTAGTGAACCTTTGCTATACCGCCTCTAAGCAAGTATATCCTTCCTTAGGTATGAAAGCCAAGGCAGCGCACAGGAGTCCAGGTGTGGTCTCAACAAAGGCCTATGTATAATTGTGGCAACACTTCCTTGTTCTTGTACTCCAGTGAAGGCCAACATGCTATTTGCCTTGCTAATTGCTTGCTGTTCCTGCATGCTAACTTTCTGTGTTCTTTTTAGGAGCACACCTAAGTCTCTCTGAACATGAACATTTAAAAGTTTCATACCCTTTAAAAAAAACTTGTGCCTTTCTATTTTTACAACCAAAGTCAAAAATCTCACACTTCCCCATATTATACTCCATCTCCCAACTTTTTGCCCATTCACCTGCCTATATCTCTTTGCAGCTTTGTGTCTTTCTCACAGCTTAAATTCACACCTAGCTTTGTATCATCAGCAAACTTAGATCTTTACTCTCAGTCTCTTCATTGAAGTCATTCATATAGGTTGTAAATAGCTGAGGCCCCAGCACTGGTCCTTGCGGCATTCCGCTAGTCACAGCCTGCTAACTTGAAAATGCCCCGCTTATCCCTATTCTCTGCTTCCTGAATATTAACCAATCCTTTATCCATGCTAATATATTATGCCCAACTTCATGAGCCCTTATAAAAAGGCAAAATATTGCGGATGCTAGAAATCTGAAACTAAAACAAAAAATGCTGGGAAAACTCAGCAGGTCTGACAGCATCTGTGGAGAGAGAGACAGAGATAACATTTCGAGTCCGTATGACTCTTCTTCAGATCTAAAGGGAGGTAGAGATGTGGTGAAATATATACAGATTAAGGGGGGTGGAAACGGTGTAACTGGATAGAAGGCCAGCGATAGGTGGAGGCAAAGGAGAGATGGCAAAAGATGTCATAAACAAAAGGTCAAAGAGTTGTTAATGGTGGTTCTACTGGCTAAAGGAGGTGCTAATGGTGACATTAAGGAAGCGAGATATGATAATGGCCGGACCAGGGTAAGCACCCTGGAAAGTGACAGATGGCATCATCGGAACAGATGCGACGGAGGCACTTTCCAAAACAGTGCTTCTCACATGTCATCCTTCTTCCTTAATCGAGGTTTCCCACCCACGGTGGTTGACAGGGCCCTCAACCATGTCTGACCTATCTCCCGCACCTCTGCCCTCACACCTTCCTCTCCCTCCCAGAACCATGATAGGGTCCCCTTTGCCTTCATTTTTCACCCCACCAACCTCCGCATTCAAAGGATCATCCTCTACCATTTCTGCCAACTCCAGCATGATGCCACCACCAAACACATTTTCCCTTCACCCACCCTGTCGGCATTCCATAGGGACCTTTCCCTCCGGGACACCCTGGTCCACTCCTCCATCATGCCCAGCACCTCATCCCCCTTTCACGGTACCTTCCCATGCAATCGCAGAAGGTGCAACACCTGCCCTTTTACTTCCCCCCTCCTCACCGTCCAAGGGCCTAAACACTCCTTTCAAGTGAAGCAGCGCTTCACTTGCACCTCCCTCAATTTAGTCTACTGCATTCGCTGCTCCCAATGCGTTTTCCTCTACATTGGAGACCAAATGCAGACTGGGTGACCGCTTTGCGGAACACCTTCAGTCTGTCCACAAGCATGACCTAGACCTTCCTGTCACTTGCCATTTCAGCACCCCATCCTGTTCTCATGCCCACATGTCCATCCTTGGTCTGCTGCAATGTTCCATTGAAGCCCAGTGCAAACTGGAGGAACAGCACCTCATCTTCCGATTAGGCACTTTACAGCCTTCCGGATTTAACACTGAGTTCAACAACTTCAGACCATGAGCTCTCTCCTCCATCGCCCCCCACCCACCCCACCCAACTTTTCATCCCCTTTTTTTCCATATTCATTTTTATTTTATTTTAATTTTTTTTTTTAATTCTTTTTTTTTCTTTTCCCACTTATTTTCATTATTATTATTATTTTTCACATTTATTTCCATTTTCATTCATTGTTTTATCCCCAGCTTTTAGCCTATTTTCGATCTTTCTTCCCCACCCCACCCCCAATAGGGCCATCAATCACTTTCCAGGGTGCTTACCCTGGTCCGGCCATTATCATATCTCGCTTCCTTAGTGTCACCATTAGCACCTCCTTTAGCCAGTAGAACCACCATTAACAACTCTTTGACCTTTTGTTTATGACACCTTTTGACATCTCTCCTTTGCCTCCACCTATCGCTGGCCTTCTATCCAGCTACACCGGTTCCACCCCCCTTAATCAGTATATATTTCACCACATCTCTACCTCCCTTTAGATCTGAAGAAGAACCATAAGGACTCGAAACGTTATCTCTGACTCTCTCTCCATAGATGCTGTCAGACCTGCTGAGTTTTCCCAGCATTTTTTGTTTTCATTTCATGAGCCCTGATCTTGTTTATTAACTTCTTGTGTGGTGCCTTTATTGAATGCCTTTTGGAAATCCAACTCTATTACATCCACTGGTTCCAAATATCTACCTGACTAGCTACATCCTCAAAAGCCTCTAATAAATTTGTCAAACACAATTTCCCTTTCGCAAAACCATGTTAACTCTGTCATTCTCTCCTTAGCCCTCACCTATCGCTCGCCTTCTATCCAGCTTCACCTGCTCCACCCCCCCACCTTAAACAGTATAAATTTCATCACATTTCTACTTCTCTTTAGCTCTGAAGAAGGGTCATACAGGCTTGAAACGTTAACTCTGTTTCTCCCTCCACAGATGCTGTCAGACCTGCTAAGTTTTTCCAGCATTTTCTGTTTTTATTACCTATGATTTTCTAAGTGCATTGTTAAGACCCCCTTAATAATAGATTCCAGTTTTTTCCTAACAACTGATATCAGACTAGCTGGCCTGGTTTGTCTCCCTCATTTCTTGACTCAAATACTGTCTGTTTCCTTTAGTGAATTTCGAGACAACATACACATGCAAGTTATACCATCTTATGCTTTCCAGGGATTAAGCACTGGAAAGTTAAATATGTAAGTACATATCTACTATTATACCAGTCGGACACTGATAACGAAGTCACTAGCACAGCAACATGATAGCACTCAAGAGTGGAAGCACCTCTGGGAGGGTTGTGAACCTGAGGAGGTAATACTGAGTAAAGCAGACTTCAACAATGTTAAAATTAGCTTTTTCCATTATTGTTGGAGGATGCCCAAACTGACACCATAGCGAAGGTATGCAAATGAACCTTTGTTCCCAGCAATGGAGTCAGTGCCATTTTAGGTGGATATAAAAATGAGAGATTAAATTGGAAATAAATTTCTGTTCATTAAGCCTGGTTGTTAAAATGTCAGTGATCTTGAGTGGACACCCAGGACTGAACTGAGATTCATGCTTCCTTCCCCTCATTATGCAGGTTTCGGTAGTTCTTAGACCACTTAAATAATTCAACACTGCTGCTGTGAAGTATCATGGTGCTCTTTTCCAAAGGAGGAAATACGATTTTAAAAATAACATCTATTTGTAACAGAATGGGCAAGCTGCTTTTGCCCTTGTTTGCCACCAGTTTTTACATTCTCACATCAGGAGCAAATGAGCTCCACATGAAACTTGCCATGAGTTTCTGTCGTTAAAATCGGTGCAGGAACCAGGTAAATTTTGATGTGATTTCTGCATCAGTGTGATTTGAAATTAAAGAACTTAATTTCAGATTTGAAGCATTTACATTTGTTTATTATCAGTTTCTACTTGTGTTGTCATAAACCCTGATAATGGCCAGATGGCAAAACAATGTATCACAATTTGTTGCAGAAACCAGGAATTAGTTGTTTTTTGAAAAAAAATTAAATAGAACTTCTGTTTGCAATAAAATATTGTTTAATTTAGCGTTTTGTTTGTACAATATAGAAATTTTTTTAAAATCATGTGTGCTGTTTTAGGCTCATACAGTGTAAAATCATTTAGCAGCAGAGGCAAAAACCTAACAAATTTTTCATCCCATTTTCCCTTTGTTTATAAACACAGAAAGCTGATTAACAATGGCCTCATAGAAGTACAAAGCCATGCATTTAACGGAACAGATTTAGATCATCTGTAAGTTGACGATTTGGTTTTGTCCAAAAATCATGATTGCAGTTTTTAGGCCGTAACCTCTGAACTCCCCAATGCCGGATTTGGGGGGGTGGGGGTAGCCCAAAGATGCGCTGAGGAATCCCTCTGGGAAGCTCCCAAGTAAGGATTTGCATGGCAATTGCCCAGAAGTGCGCACTTCCTCGGGACAATTGCGCTGCAATGGGAACCATCCAAAAATGCGATTTAAATCACAAACTTCGGATGGTTCTGTCAGGGTTATGTCAATAGTTACCCAGAAAAAGTTAGAAGAATCAAAACCTCTTCTAACTTCTGGGTAACTATTGTAAAGACCCAGACTGATCCCCCCACGGGACTGCCCCCACAGCCCCAAACCTCCCAGGGGACTACCCTAGCACTGACTAACCACCACCCCCCCAACAGTATTCCCCACCCTTCGACCCCCCCCTGGGATTCTCCCCACCCGCACAGCACTCCTCAGCCGACAACCCCACATCTGGGCCTGGCTCTTACCCACCGACCCGGCAACCTGACACCCTACTGCCCCCCCACCAATGTCTGACCCAGACCCCCCGATATTCCAATCCCCCCAGCCCCCTTAACTTTCCAAACCCCCCGCCCCTCCCGATGTCTGAGGCCCCATCCCCCCCAGTTTTTCACCCCCACCGATTGTCCAGCCCGCACCAGCCGTCTCGATGTCTGACACCCCCAACCCCCCTGCCAATGTCCAACCCCCAAAGCCACCCAGTGTCTGGCCTGCTCTACCCCACCCCCCTGATGTCCGACCCCCCCCCACCCCAACCCCAGTCCCCCTGATGTCCGACTCCCCACGCCCCCCTTTGCTCTACCCTCAACCCCGCTGAATGTCCGGCCTGCTGCACCCCCTCCCAATGTCCAGCTCCCACCATACCACCCCCAATGTCTGACCCCATACCCCCATCCCCACTCAACCTCTGAACACCCCCAACCCCCAAATCCTTTTCACTTACCTTAGGCACCTACCTTCTGCCTGGCCTGTCAATTTCAATGGGACCTTTAAAATTACCTGCTTTACGGCAGCTAGTGCCATAAAAAAGGGAGCGTGTCACCCTTCAATTCGACTCTGCTGGTCTTTAGAGACAGCTTCGCTGCCTGGACCTCACCCGGCCAGAATTGGAAGGTCGGGCGAGGCAGGCACAGAAGAAATTGGCATAGCTAAGTGAGCATGGAGTGGCAATCCGATGCTGATTGCCGCTCTGAGGAAGTTACGGCCCTTTGTGTTTGTATTGTTGCAGGAGCACCCAGCACCTGATTATCTCATTGTATGGTGGCTGTTTAGGAACTGAAATGATTTTTGTCTTTCTTCATATACAGCAACCTTACAGGTAACCAGAATCTACAGAAACTACACGATGATGTTTTCATGGGAGCAAAAGGCCCAACTGTTCTGTAAGTGAAATGTCAATACAGCATATAGCACGGGGAAATGAGGCACATTGGTACAACTGACTGGCATTGTCCAACAACATTTTCAAACATAAAAATATAAAACGAAGTGAAATTCATTTTGGTTCAGTGACAGCTGGTAATATTTGTTAGACTGATTGGCCTGATGAACATTCATTTGATAATTCAATGGCCTCTCCCTCAGAAAAGAAATGACATTCTCTTGGTTAAATTTCCATTTTGAACTTAGTTCCATGCAGCTTGAATTGATTCAATCCCATCAATGTGAAGCAGCCCTCTCAATATGTGCTCGTTGCAACTTTATAATCAGCAGTTTAAATCCCTGCCCCTAACCCAATGCCTTCCCTTTGTCGCTAAAGTTTTATATTTGTTAAATGCATCTTTTTGTTTTTATACCTGCCCTATTTCCTTAATTTTCTTTAGACCGTTCTGTGCAGCAAATTATTTCCACAAAGGAGTAGTATTCTTCATAAGTGTCTCTACCCATCATTGTTCAACCAGCCAATAGATGGAAAACGATAGCCTTATACTTTGGGTGGGATTTTACCAGCCCCTTTGGGAGGAGGGGAAAGTATCAGGATTGCAGGGAGGGGGTTTGCTACCACCTTCCTGTCTCCATGCCGTTTTGCCAGTGGTGAGAATGTTGGCAGATTGGCTGTCCACCGGGAGCTCTATTGAGCCACTTAAGTGGCCAATTAAGAGCTACTCTCTGCCTCCGGGGAGGGCAGCGGTCAGGGGTGGGGGTTGGGGGGGGGGGTGGTGGGGGTGGTGGGGTTGGAGCGGAGCGAGGGGTAGGGGGACTGCTGCCACCTCGGACGGCCATCCAGTGAAACTTAGTGGCCTCCCAGCGGACTCCAGGTGGGCCTTCCTTTTTGGGCTCTCCCTGGCCCATGGCGGGGCCCTCTGGTTGCAATAGTTGTGCCCTCGGCAACAGCACCACTGGAACTTATTGGCCACACCCCCCACAATCATGTGGGCCTACCTGCCGGATCCTGGTATTCCCAGCCCCACTTACCCCTCTTCAAGTGTGCTCGACTATTGATACGTCCTCCTCCTGAAGCTGTTGCCTCAGTCATGTCCACCATTGATGGTGGCATTGCTGAGACTGCAGCCCTCTGGGTCAGTAGCACCACCATCCTTATTTGAGATAGTGGCCCCAGTGACAGCAGCTTAATTAGCCACCATCTCAAATATTCCTCCCAGGGTCCCACTGCAGACAAAGCAGGGTCAGCTCCCACATTTGGTTCAGACAGTGGGACTTCTGCCACCTTCAGAAAATCCAGCCCTTTAACTTGGCTTCCATGTTCTCTCCTTTTCGTGGAAAGTTCCTCATCCTTACTAGGCATCTGCTTAAAGAGAATCACTTCATGGACAATTCACACCTAGTTATTTCATGGCTTTGCCCATTGGTACACCAGTTAATATATGAATTGGCAGCCTGTATATTAACAACTGAATTTACTAATCTGACTTTTTAAATCAATTCTGACTGTACTCATTCATTAATTGTTATTTTGCATCTTGTCTCAGTATTGGTAATTATGCATTATGCTTTACAGCACTTCACTTATGCTGATGAGCATCATTATATCAACATTGTTAGCACACAGGGGCTAACTTTGATGTGACCTCTTAAATACAATGACAGTCAGGTGTAGTAAGTCCTGTTGGTCGTCCAGTGAACCTAGTCACAGGCCCAAAGCATCCTGCTGATCGAACTGTATTATTATTTTCATGAAAAGCTCACCGCCATTTGAGAGGGTATGGGGGGGTGTGGGAAATCCGAGCTGACGTGAGTAATGAAAGTTAAAGGAACATGGAGGAAATTCCAAGAAGAACCAAGCATTGGTCAGATCAATTTTTGTGAGACCTAGGGAAGTGTTATTGCTACTCCTGGCCCCATCTTTAGAGCAGCCTCTGGCAATCCCTTTGTTGATATCCGCTCTACATCCTGTACTACTGGGTAGAACATTTACCACCTATCTGAAGACCCATATCAAAAATGATGGCAGATGAAACAACAGCAGAAGCGAGATGACAGGGCTCAGAAGGACTCTGGACCTTTTAAAATAGCAGGCAGGATTTGATTCCTGGATTCCTACCTCCATTCCTGGCACCCACAATTTTCACTGGCACAGGATAAGAGTGTGAATAGCAAGCCTGCACACTGACTCCTGGCCTTGCCGGCTCCATTCTGGTGGGAGACATCTCCTAGCCCCCCACAATTTTCGTGGAGTTGAGCCAGCTTCTCCATGACTCATGATACACGGCCCCTCAGAGAAGTCATGAACCATAGTCTGCATTTGGGAACCTTTTGAAAGGTAACCTCAAAAAGTCTTACCCATGCCCCCTCCATGCTAAGTCAATGTCAGCTCATGCCACTACCTACCCACATGTCCCATTATAGCTCCATGCCAACTCAATAACAACTCATGCTCCCACCTACCCCTAATGGTCCTACCCCTCATACCCTCCATGCCAACTCTTGTCCCTTCTATGCCCATTAACCCAGTATACAGCATGTACAGAACCAATGGACCATAAAATGCCGATGCCCGTGTGAAACTGCTTAGAAAAAAATACCCATTCATATTTTTGGAAAAAAAAAACTGGTGTTTCTACAATCCTATAAAAGTGTCAATCAAACACGCCATTAACGTATCAATAGTAGAATCTTTAGGTACTTGAAACTTCTTAACCTTGTGCAAATAAACATTGAGACATTGGCAAAAGAGATCCCAGAAAAAAATAACTTGTTATAACCGCACAGCGATGTCAGTCAATCAAAGTCAACATTTCTCTGCAGCTGTGTAAAAAAAAATCTCACTCAAGTTATTCTTTTCTGAGATTCTGGGCTTTCAGCCAAGCATGAATAATGAGGTGATGGGGTATGAGCAGTGAAGACTAAAGGGCTTAAAATATAACCAAACAACTGGGACAAAGCCCCTATGTCTGCCTCTGATCTGCTTCCGGGGCAGCAGGCCCGACTCTATCCCGCCCCCTCCTTCCGGAGTGAAAATAGTGCATAAGAGGTACTTTATACCAAGGCGGGTCTGCCGAGTCGGGAAATTTCCCAACTCGAACTACCCACCTCAGTAACGAAAATCCAGCCCAACAAGTTCTGCACTCTGTACTACTGTGCCATTATTGCCCAAAAATGGCAATGAGAGGAAGAGTTACAGTTGGCATTTTGTTCACAAAAACAAAATAGGAAAGGTAGGGCAAATAACTAACACAAACTTAAGTTACAGCATTTCACACCACAGGTTCATGCCATTACTAATCATAGAGGTCTACAGCACAGAAAAAGGCCCCTCGGCCTAATGAGTCTGCACCAGTCAAACAAGTACCTAACTATTCTAATCCCATTTTCCAGCACCAGGCCCATAGCCTTGTATGCCATGGCATTGCAAGTGTAAACCCAAATACTTGTTAAATGTTATAAGGGTTTCTGCCTCTACCACCCTTTCAGGCAGTGTGTTCCAGATTCCCACCACCCTCTGGGTGAAAAACTTCTTCCTCATATCCCCTCTAAACCTCCTGCCCATTACCTTAAATCTATGCCCCCTGGTTATTGATTCCTCCACCAAGGGGGAAAGTTCCTTTCTATCTACCCTATCTATGCCCCTCATAATTTTATACACCTCAATCATGTCCCCCCTCAATCTCCTCTGCTCCAGGGAAAATAACCCCAGTCTATCCAATCTCTCCTCATAACCAAAACTCTCCAGCCCAGGCAACATCCTGTTAAATCTCCTCTGCACTCTCTCTAGTGCAACCACATCCTTCCTATACTGCAGATTCCAGAACTGCACGCAATACTCTAGCTGTGGCCTAACCAGCGTTTTATACAGTTCCAGCATGACCTCACTGCTCTTATATTCTATGCCTCGGCTAATAAAGGCCAAGTATCTCATATGCCTTCTTAGCCACCTTATCTACCTGTCCCGCTACCTTATGCACGCCAAGGTCCCTCTGATCCTTGGTACTTCCCAGGGTCCTATCATTCATCGTGTATTCCTGTGCCTTATTTGTCCTGCTCAAGTGCATCACCTCACACTTACCCGGATTAAATTCCATTTGCCACTGATCAGCCCATCTGACCAGCCTGTCTATATCCTCCTGTAATCTAAGGCTATCCTCCTCACTATTTACCACCCCACCAATTTTTGTGTTATCCGCAAACTTATTGATCAACCCTCCTACATTCAAGCCTAAGTTGTTTATATATACCACAAACAGCAAGGGACCCAACACCAATCCCTGTGGAACCCCACTGGACACAGGCATCCAGTCACAAAAACGCCTCTCGACCATCACCCTCTGCTTCCTGCCACTCAGCCACTTCTGGATCCAATTTGCCAAATTGCCTTGGATCGCATGGGCTCTTACCTTCGATCGCATGGGCTCTTACCTTCGCCATCAGTCTCCCATGCTGGACCTTATCAAAAGCCTTGCTGAAGTCCAAGTAGGCTACGTCAAATGCATTGCCCTCATCTACACACCTGGTCACCTCTTTGAAAAATTCAATCAAATTGGTCAGATATGACCTCCCCTTAACAAAACCATGCTGACTGTCCTTGATTAATCCCTGCCTCTCCAAGTGTAGATTAATTCTGTCCCTCAGAATTACTTCCAATAGTTTCCCCACCACTGAGGTTAGACTGACTGGCCTGTAGTTCCCTGGTTTATCCCTTCCTCCCTTCTTGAATAATGGTACCACATTGGCTGTCCTCCAGTCCTCTGGCACCTCTCCTGTGGCCAGGGAGGTATTGAAAATTATTGCTAGCGCCCCTGCTATCTCCTCCCTTGCCTCACTCAACAGCCTGGGATACATTTCATCCAGGCCTGGAGATTTATCTATTTTTAAGCCTGCCAGACCACTTAGAACCTTCTCCCTTTCTATGCTAATTTCTTTAATTATATCACAGTCCTTCTGCCCAATTTCCATACCCACGCTGTCCCTCTCACTTGTGAACACCGACACAAAGTATTCATTTAGAGCCCTACCGACATCTTCTGGCTCCACACACAAATTACCACTATAGTCCTTAATGGGCCCTACTCTTTCCCTAGTTATCCTCTTACTCTTAATGTACTTGTAAAATAATTTTGGGCTTTCCTTTATTTTACTTTTATTTTGATCAGTTATGTCTCTTTACATTTGCTGTAGTTTCTGGCTGATTTTCCTGCTTTTCTCTATCCTGACACCAGACAGGCCCAGATTCAAGCAGATTCAGTGTAATAAGCCATTAAAATAGTCCAGTTGCACTCCTATTACAGGCCCATCCATCCGGCATGGAGGAGAATCAAACTCAGCTGTGTGCAGGTCATGGAAGCGTAAAAGCACTTATCCAAGAAATAAGGGACTGGGGGGAAATCCTTTATTGTACAAATGAAAGCTCTTCCTGGAGGTGGCTGTTCTAACAGATTTGAGAATAGACTGTGGAGTGGGTGAAAGTTATGTCAAGAACCCAATGAAGCTGGAGAGATGTGAGAAAGAAAATGGCTGATCTCCAGAAAATGTTTAAGGCAAGCTTGAAGTACAGCTTGAAAAGTCTAGTATCCATGACAATATTTATCCTCAGAACTTGTAAAGCATGATGCTGAACCATGGTAACCATGGTTAGCTTGTTCAGTACTGCCATGAGAGGGACAGTGCACTGAATGCATGCTCTGCATGACCGTACCTCATGGGAGAAATATAATGAACTGTATAATCCGAACTGCAAAACATGAAAAGAAAGTCTTAAAGGGGATTCACGAGTTCTTGCCACTCAAGCCAGCTGCATGTTATACATTCTTTTGGTGTCAGACAGAATAGCCTTGAGGATGGGCAGCTGTACTAGACTCTCTGTGCTACATTAACTTGAAACATCTCAAAACTACTTGTTTACTTCCAGGACAAGATTGCGAATAATAAAATGGACTCAGACATAAACTGGAGAATGTCTCAGGCAGATGGCTTTTAACCCCTTTTGGAGCATAGCCCCAACAACCCCTCCCCCCCCCCCCGCAGTCACCATAACACACCGGAGTATCAAGGGAGTAGAGAATGAAGCAGGAGGTTTCCCCAAGCTCAGCTTCCTGTCACAATTTTCTGTTCTACTCAGTCACTGAGACTCAGACACAGTGAGGAAGATTTTCTGGATGGCAGGATTTCCCACCTGGACACCCAAAGAGTCACCGGGGAATGCATCCCCACTGATGCTGGCTGCCCTGCAGCCACTTAAACGCTCCGTGGAGCATTAATTGACTGGAGACGGGACTCACGCCCATCAGTCAGGAAAAATTCCTGTTGGCTGGCAACCCTGCAGTCCCAGCAGCACCAGAAGTGCAGTGGCCAGGTCTGAGACTTCAAGCAGCTCCTAGAGTCTAGAATAAAAACAAAAATAAAAATACCTGGAAAAACCCAGCAGGTCTGACAGCATCTGCAGAGAGGACTAGGGTTAACATTTTGAGTCTGTATGACTCTTCAACAGAAGTGCAGTTGGCCTCACAGCGGGGAGGGGAGGTGGGGCCTGAGAGGGTTGAGGGGAGGGTAGTGGGGGACTTGAAAGAGAGGCCAGCGGTTGAGGGAGCACCCACAGGGGGCAGAGCTTGAGGTGGAGTGTGCCCAATGTGGAAAGGAGGTCATTGAAGGAGCCACTCCCCATTGCCCTTCCTACCAGAGACCCGAGCAGGGTGATTTCCGGCCCTAAACTCCACCCAGCCTGAAAATTGAGGCTGGGCAGGAAATGGCCCTTCAGTGGTCATTAACTGCCCACTTAAGGGCCTCAGTTGAGGCAAGGGTGGCCAGGCCGGCCTTGGCCTCACTTGTCCCACTGTAAACTTGAGGACAGGTCGGGGTGGGCACGAGGATGGAGGAAAGGCCATCTGGGGAATTTTACAGGTCCTCCCCTCCCACCTGCGCACCTATTGGTGGGGGAGCATGGATTTCAACTCATGGTACAGCTTGATCCACATATAGAATCACAGAATCTTAACTGCACAGAAGGAGGCCATTCGGCCCATCATGTCTTCACTGGCTCTCCAAATGAGCATTAGGACCTAGTGCCACGGCCCTGCCTTTTCCCCGAACCCTTGCACATTGTCTCTATTCAAATAATCATTTAATGCCCTCTTGAATGCCTCGATTGAACATCCACCATACTTCCAGGCAGTGTATTCCAGACCCGAACCACTCATTGTGTGAAAAAGTTTTTTCTCACGTCACGTTTGTTTCTTTTGCGAATCACTTTAAACCAGTGCCGTCTTGTTCTCGACCCTTTTATGAGTGGGAACAGCTTCCCCCTGTCTACTCTGTCCAGCCCCCTCATGATTTTGAACATCGCTATCAAATCTCCTCTCAGCCTTCTTCTCTCCAAGGAGAACAATCTCTCCAATCTATCCTCATAGCTGAAACCTCTCATCCCTGGGACCATTCTTGTAAACCTCCTCTGCATTTTCTCCAACGTGTTCACATCCTTCCTATAATGTGGTGCCCATAACTGTACACAATACTCCAGTTGAGGTCTAACCAAGTGTCTTATATACATTTAGCATAGTCTCCCTGCTGTTGTACTTTCTGCCCCTATTAATGAAGCCCAGGATACTATATATTTTATTAACTGCTCTCTCCACTTGTCCTGCCACCTTCAATGATCTATGCACATATACACCCAAGTCTTTCTGCTCCTGCGCCCCCTTCAAAATTTCACCCCTTATTTTATATTGTCTGTCCATGTTCTTCCGACCAAAATTCATCACCTGACACTTCTCCACATTGAACTTCATTTGCCACCTATCTGCCCACTCCACCAACTTGTTTATGTCCTCTTGAAGTTCCACACCATCCTCCTCTCAGTTCATAACACTCCCAAGCTTCATATCATCCACAAAATTTGAAATTGTCCCCTGCACGACAAGATCTAGATCATTAATATATATCAGGAAAAACAAGGGTCCCAATACTGACCCCTGGGGAACTCCATTACAAACCTTCCTCCAGCCTGAAAAATATCCATTGATCATTACTCTCTGCTTCCTAATTTTCAGTCAATTTTGTAAGCACATTGCTACTGCCCCTTTTATTCCATGAGCAATAACTTTTCTCACAAGTCGGTTGTGTGGCACCATATCAAATGCCTTTTGAAAGTCCATGTACACCACATCAACAACATTACGCTCATTGACCTTTTCTGTTACCTCTTCAAAAAACCCCAGCAAGTTAGTTAAACATGATTTCCCCTTTAGAAATCCATGTTGGCCCTTCCTTGTTTCTATGTGACTACTAATTCTATCCCGAATAATTGTTTCTAGAATCTTAAACAAAAACAGAATTACCTGGAAAAACTCAGCAGGTCTGGCAGCATCGGTGGAGAAGAAAAGAGTCGACGTTTCGAGTCCACATGACCCTTCAACAGAACTGGGAATACAGATTCCTGTATTCCAGTTCTGTTGAAGGGTCATGTGGATTCGAAACGTCGACTCTTTTCTTCTCCACCGATGCTGCCAGACCTGCTGAGTTTTTCCAGGTAATTCTGTTTTTGTTTTGGATTTCCAGCATCCGCAGTAGTTTTTTGTTTTTATTTCTAGAATCTTGCCCACCAATGAAGTTAAACTGACTGGTCTGTAATTGCTGGGCTTATCCTTACAACTTTTTTTGAATAAGGGCGTAATGTTTGCAATTCTCCAGTCCTCTGGCATCACCCCTCAGTCTAGGGAAGACTGAAAGACTATGGTCAGTGCCCCTACAATTTCTACTCTCACTTCCTTTAATATCCTTGGACACATCTCATCTGGTCCTGATGCCTTGTCAACTTTAAGTACCGACAGTCTATTCAACACTTTCTCCTTATCAATTTTGAACCCGCCTAGTGACAGAGTTTCCTCGTCTATCACCATGGCCTGGGTAGCATCAACCTCCTTGATAAAGATGGATGCAAAGTATCCATTTAATGGCCCCTTTGTCTATTCGTAAATTCCCTTTTAGATCCCTATTGGCCCTACTCCTCCTTTTACCACCCTTTTATTATTTATATGCCTGTAGAAGACTTTGGGATTCCCCTTTGTTGGCTGTCAGTCTTTTCTCATAATCCCTCTTTGCTTCTCTAATATGCATTTTCACCTCCCTTCTGAACCTTCTGTATTCCTCTTGGTTCTCAATTGTATTTTCTACCTGACACCTGTTTTAAGTGCACTTTTTCTTAATTTCAATCTCCTTTTTCATCCAGGGAGCTCTGGATTTGTCTGTCCTGTCTTTCCTTTTGTATGGAATATACATTGACTGTGCCCGAACCAATTTTTTTTTTTGAAGGTAGCCCATTGTTCAGCTACAGTTTTTCCCGCCAATCTTTCATTCCTGTCTATCTGGCCCAGCTCCGTTCTTGCCCCATTGAAGTCGGTTCTTGTCCAGTTAATCACTCTTACACTGGATTGCCTATCGTCCTTTTCTATCATCAGCCTAAAATGTACAATACAATGATCACTGTCTCCAAAATGTTCCCCCACTGACACTTGATCTACTTGGCCCACCTCATTTCCAAGAACCAGGTCCAATAGTGTGTCTTTTCTTGTTGGATTGGACACATACTGCTGTAGAAAATTCTCCTGAACACAATCCAGGAACTTTTGTCCCTCTCTGCCCTTTACAGTACCGCTTTCCCAGCCTACATTTGGATAATTAAAGCCCCCCATTATAGCTACTGTATAATGCTTGCATCTCTCTCTAACTTACCTGCAGATTTGTTCTTCTACGTCCTTCCCACCAGTTGGTGGTCTATAGACTACACCGAGCAATGTAATTGCACCCTTTTTGTTCCTTAGCTGTAGCCAAATTGATTCTGTCCTTGAACCCTCTGGGACATCCTCTTTCTCCAGCACTGCAATGTTCTCCTTAACCAATACCGCCACCCCTCCTCCTTTCCTTCCTTTCCTATCTCTTCTGAACACTTTGTACCCAGGAACATTTAGGACCCAGTTCTGTCCTTCCTTGAACCAGGTCTCTGTTATCGCCACAACACCATATTTCCATATGGTAATCTGCGCCTGTAACTCCCCAATCTTACTTACTATACTCCGTTGATTCACATACATGCTAAGTAACCCTGATTTAGATTTTGTTACTTTCTCCCTTACCCTGACTTTACCTACCAACTTACTATTCTCTATATTAGTTCTATCTGTCCTTCCCAGCATTTTGTGCACCCTGGTATTCCTCTTTAATATTTTTTCTTGCTTCCCACACCCCTGAGTTTGTTTAAAGCCCTCCCAACAGCACTAGCGAAATGCCCCGCAAGGCACTCAGCCCCGGCTCTGTTCAGGTGCAACCCATCTGGTTTGTTCAGGTGCCATCTCCCCAGAGCAAGTCCCAGTTTCCTAGGAATCTAAAGCCCTCCCTCCTGCACCATCTTTCCAGGCGCACGTTCATCTGCCTTATCCTCCTATTTCTGTACTCACAGGCATGTGGCCCTGGGAGCAATCTGGAGATTACTACACTAGAGGTCCTGCTTGCTAATTTTCTACTTAGCTCCCTAAACTCTGATGGCAGGACCACATCCCCCTTCCTACCTAAGGCATTGGTGCCAATGTGAATCACAACCTCTGGCTGTTCATCCTCCCCCAGAAGAATGTCCTGGAGCCGCTCTGTGACACCCTTAACCCTGACACCAGGAAGACAACATATCATACAATAGGTGGAATTTATTGCAAATGATGCAGGTGCTCAATATTGAGCCTAATTAACATAAGTTTCCCCCATGGGTCCCTTCCAGCCTCCAAGAGGTGTCAGCTGTAGCTCAGTTCATAGCACCCTCGCCTTTGAATCAGAGGGTTGTGGGTTCATGTCCCACTCCCGGAAACCAAGAACTGTGATTGTACTCGAAAGAGTTGCAATCTGTGACTGTTGATAACTCGAAAGAGTTTCCAGCCTCCAACTTTACCGCTGGAGATTTCCCCTCCACTGGGAGACTGACATGCAGCCACTCCCATAATTAGGTCGGCCCAACCACCATGTTCCCCATGCCACAGGCTACATTAAACCCAGCCGAATATGTTGAATTGAAAGCACAACTTGTAGATGCTTAATTGATGTGGCAACAGCTTGCATTTATATAATGCCTTCAGTGTAGTTAATGTCCTAAGGTGCTTCATAGGAGTATTTTCAGACAAAACGAAGCACCTTAACATATATTCTCCTCTTGTTTTTAGACCTGGAATGAAATCTCAGCTGCTGTAATTGTGCAGACCATCATCTCACAGCATCATTCTCACCATCTTCACCAAGGACAGAAACATAGAAATATAGGGCAGAATAGTACAGCGGGGTAGACGGCTTGATAACAAGCCTAATTGACCCTTAATTATTAATTTAAATATGGCAGCCTGCCCGTCCCCCATATGATGGGGGAGAGCTCGGGCGTGTGTGGGAAGGTGCTGGGATGAGTGCCCACCCCATCTTACATGACCCCCAATGGGAAACACACCCGCTGGGGGCACATAAAATTCAGCCCACACAGTGAGTTTGAGCAGTACTAGGTGAGTGACAGTGCAGTGGTGGGAAGAAGCAAGTGGTGATCACGGCAGCTGGAGAGCAAGAATCTGCTGACCAAGGGTTAGCATAGTCCCTGTCTCTTTTGAAATTTCTCTGGACTCAAACCTCACACACCCGGTTTTAAAAAGAGATTAGTGTCTCAGAAGGTCCATCTACAGGAGTTGTCATTGTGGAAAATACTCTGCCAGATCAGGTGAAAAATTTGGAAGAGTCCCCCAGCTTGATCTGCACAGTTACAGATTAAAAGTTATTCGCACTCCAGTCTACCATAGAATGTTGGTGGTATGCAGTGTACTTTGTAATGAAGGTCCCAAGAATGGAGGAATATCATTTATGAATGTTTTGACTGGCTTTAAGGATGCCTTGCTCTCTTGCCTAGCTTCAGCAGGCTGGGTGATTGGATTGAGAGAACTTTGAGGCTGGCACACATGAGCCTGCTGTTCTTTGCATCTTTTCAATAGTTGCTGCACCATCAGTTATGTTTATATGCCACAATTTGTGAAGCACTGTGAAGCATTCCATGTGCTCTTAGTTCCAGCTCTTCTTCATCCTCTGAAACAAGATATCAGAGGTAAAATTGAGTAATGATAAAGGCAACTAATTATTCATTGGTAACTGTAGACCAACAATCCAAATGAGTAGATGAAGGCTAATGTTAGTTTTCGGATGACATATATTAATGTTAATGGAAATGAACTATCTGATGATCATATGCCTTTAGTTACTCACTATTTACTAAGTAGTAGGGTCAGTTGTACAAATCTCTAATGTTTTACTATTGCTTCAGACCCTAGTTATAGTAGAGGGTATTGCAAGTCGTGTTGGAGCCAGGGTTAGACCCTTTCTTTCCCTTTTCCCTTGTTCTCTGTATTTCCACTGCAATTAGGCTCAAGTGATACATGGTGGCTCCAATTTTCTAGTGTTAGCATACGTCTGGTGTGCAACAGATAGTTGCTTCTTCATGCCCTAAATTCTTAATACATCATTAAGCCCAAAGATGAGCACATTCACATTCTCATGCATTCTTATTGGTATTACATTCTTCTTCAAGATGTTTGTAGTATGCTTGAAACAGATAAAAATTCAATTAATACATCTAGATAATTCTTTCCTCAAGCATGAACAAAATTCTAAATGTCTTATGTCAGCAGCAACATCATGGTTTAGTGGGCATAATACTGATAATATGGAAACCAACAGTCTTACTGTTTTAACAGGGACATTTCCAGAACTGGTATCACTGGACTTCCAATTCATGGCTTGAAATCTATTAAGAAGCTCATAGCTCGGTCGACCAATAACTTGAAAAGGTTACCACCTCTGGATAACTTTGTAGAGCTAAGAGAGGCCAGTATGACATATCCGAGCCACTGCTGTGCCTTTGAAAATGAAAATGCTAAGAAGAAAAAGGAGTGAGTATTACTTATTCTTTTACGCATGTAGAATCAATGTAAACACATAAGAGAAAGGGTAGACTTCTGAGAGGCTGTAAATAAAACAGAAAATGCTGGAAATACACAACATAAGAGTCGGCAATTGTAATGTAAAAAGACAGGTTACATCAGAATGAATACTGTATATTTTCAGCAGTTTATTTTTATTTCAGATACCCAGCATTTGCATTTCCTTCCCTTTTGTTGCCCTGAGATTTTGGGTTGTGTCGTTTTAAGAAGACCTTTAATTATGTGGGACAGCCTTCCTTAAGAGTGCCTGTATACTGAAAATGCACATGGGAATATGAACAGTAAAAAAAATTGAATATGACTGCAGATCAACAGATTAATCAATGATGACAGGTTATTTTCTAGGACATACAATAGAACTATTTTTAAGCATGATTTTTTATTCATTCATGGGATGTGAACGTCGCTGGCAAGGCCAGCATTTATTGCCCATCCCTACTTGCACTTGAGAAGGTGGTGAGCTGCCTTCTTGAATCGCTGCAATCTGTGTGGTGCAGGTACACCCACAGAACTGTTAGAGATGAAAGTTCCAGGATTTTGATCTAGCTAGTGAAAAAATGGCAATATAGTTCGAAGTCAGAATGATCTATGACCTGAAGGGGAACTTGCAGGCGGTGATGTTCCCATTCATCTGCTACCCTTGTTCTTCTAGGTGGTAGAGGTCGCTGGTTTGGAACGTGCCATTGAAGGAGCCTTCCTGAAGAAATCTACAGAGGAATTTAGATAGGTTAAGTGAGTGGGCAAAAATTTGGCAGTTGGAGTATAATGTGGGAAAATGTGTACTTGTCCACTTTGACAGGAAGAATAGAAAAGTAGTATATTATTTAAGTGGAGAGAGATTGTAGAATTCTATGGTACAGATTGTACAGTTGCTATACAGGTGCAGCAAGTGATTAGGAAGGCAAATGGAATGTTGGTGTTCATTGCAAAGGGAATAGAAATATAAAAATAGGGAAGTCTTGCTACAGTTGTACAAGGCATTTGTGAGACCACACCTAGAGTACTGTGTACAGTTTTGGTCTCCTTACTTAAGAGAGGATATAATTGCATTATAAGCTGTTCAGAGAAGGTTCACTCGACTGATTCCTGAGATGAAGTGGGTGGCTTATGAGGAAAGGCTGAGCAGGTTGGGCCTATACAATTGGAGTTTGGAAGAATGAGAGGTGAACTTATTGAAACGTATAATGTCCTGAGGGGACTTCGCAAGGGTGGATGCTGAGAAGCTGTTTCCTCTTGTGGGGGAGTCTATAACCAGTTTAAAAATTTAAGACTGGGATAAGGAGATTTTTTTTTCTCTCAGATTGTCATTCATCTCTGCAATTTTCTTCCCCAGAGAGCAGTGGAATCTGAGTCATTGAATATATTCAAGACTGAGTTAGATAGATTTTTGATCGACAAGCGAGTCAAGAGTTATGGG
Organism: Cetorhinus maximus; assembly: GCF_964194155.1. NCBI lineage: Eukaryota > Metazoa > Chordata > Chondrichthyes > Lamniformes > Cetorhinidae > Cetorhinus > Cetorhinus maximus. The sequence goes on from NC_135892.1 coordinate 64,584,242, forward strand.
GTCAGACAGGGAAGTAGAGTTGAGATCACAATCAGATCAGCCATGATCTTATTCAATGATGGAGAAGGCTAGAGGGGCCAAACGGCCTACTCCTGCTCTTAATTTGTGTTCTCGGTGAGTTTGTGTTGTACATTTTGTAGATGGTGCACACTCCTGCCATGGTGTGCCAGTGGTGGAGGAAGTGAATGGGGTGCCGATGAAGCAGATACTTTGTCCTGGATGGTGTTCACTTTCTTGAGTGTCGTTGGAGTTGCAGTCATTCAGGCAAGTGGAAAGTATTCCATCACAATCCTGACTTGTGTCTTGTAGATTGTGGACAGGCTTTGGGGAGTCAACAGATGAGTTATCATGAATTCCCAGCCTCTGACCTGCTCTTGTAGCCACAGGATTTATATGGCTAGTCCAGTTCAGTTTCTGGTCAATGGTAAACCCCAGGATATTGATGGTCCGGCATTGAGTGATGGGCAGGCCCTTGATGAAGCAGCTGAAGATGGTTGGGCATAGGACAAGGTCCTAAGGAACTCCTGCAACATTGTTCCAGGACTGAGATGATTGACCTCCAACAAACACAACCGTCTTCCTTTATGCTAGGTATGTCTGCAACCAGTGAAGAGTTCTCCCTTGATTCCCACTGACTTCAGTTTTGCTAGGGCTCCTTGATTGCTATGCTCAGTCAAATGCTGCCAGGATCTCAAGGGCGGTCAATCTCACCTTACCTCATGAATTCAGCTCTTTTGTCTATGTTTGTAACAAGACTGTAATAGGATCTGGAATCTAAGTTGAGTATTGGTGAGCAGCTTATTGTTGAATAAGGGTCACTTGACAGCACTGTCAACAACGCCTTCCATCAGTTTTCTGATGATTGAGGGTAGATTGATGGGGCGTTAAGTGGTCAGATTGTATTTGTCCTGATTTTTGTGGACAGGATATAACTGGACAATTTTCCACATGTTCGGGTAGATGCCAGTGTTGTAGCTACACTGGAACAGCTTGGCTAGGGGCACAGCTATTTCGGGAGCACAAGTCTTCATTACTATAGCCAGGATGTTGTCAGGTCCCATAGCCTTTGCTATATCCACTGCCCTCAGCTGTTTCCTGATATTCCATGGAGTGAATTGTATTGGCTGAAGACTGGCATCTGTGAAGCTGGGGGCCTCAGGAGGCGGCCGAGATGGATCATCCACTCGGCACTTCTGGCTGGAAATTATTGCAAATAATTCAGCCTTGTCTTTTGCATTGACATACTGCGCTGCCCCATCATTGAGAATGCGGATGGTTAGGTGTTTATTTGTTCACCATTGTTCATGATTGGATGTGGCAGGATTGAAGACCTTTGATCCGATCCACAAGTTTTGGGATCATTTATTTCTGTCTATAGCACGCTGCTTCCATTATTTATCATGCATGTAGTCCTGTGTTGTAGTTTCACTAGCTTGGTACCTTTTCTTTAGGTATGTCTGCTGCTGCTCCTGGCATTGCCCTCATTGAATCTAGGTTGGCCCCCTGGCTTGATGGTAATGGCAGAGTGAGGGATGTGCCAGGCCAGAGGTTATAGATGGTGATTAAATATAATTCTGCTGCTGCTGATGGCCTAAAGCACCCCAGGGATGCCCAGTTTTGAGCTGTGGTATCTGTTCTGAATCCATCCCATTTGGCATGATTTACAATGCCGCGCAACATGATAGAGAATGTTCACAGTGTGAAGACTGGATTTCATCTTAGACCATAAGACATAGGAGCAGAAATTAGGCCATTCGGCCCATCAAGTCTGCTCCGCCATTCAATCATGGCTGATAAGTTTCTCAACCCCGTTCTCCCACCTTCTCCCCGTAACCTTTGATCCCCTTACCAATCAAGAACCTATCTATCTCGGTCTTAAATACACTCAAGGACCTGGCCTCCACAGCCTTCTGTGGCAATGAATTCCATAGATTCACCACTCTCTGGCTAAAGAAGTTTCTCCTCATTTCTGTTCTAGAAGGTCTTCCCTTTACTCTGAGGCTGTGCCCTCGGGTCCTAGTCTCTGCTACTAATGGGGAAACATCTTCCCCACGTCCACTCTATCCAGGCCTTTCAGTATTCTGTAAGTTTCAATCAATTCCGTTCTTTGACAGTGGGTCCTCCTCGATTCCCTCCTGAGTCGTGGTGACTGCGACGACTTCTCCCAGAATGCTTCAGTCACTTCTCACCAGCGCCCTCTTTTGGATCTTTGCGGGCTGTGAAGTGATCACTCCTGCCAATACTGTTATGCACAGATGCATCTGCGACAGATAGATTGGTGAGCATGAAGTCAGGCAGGAATTTTCCTCTTGCTGGTTCTCTCACCACCTGGCGCAGGCCCAATCTAGCACCTATGCCCTTCAGGACTCAGCCAGCTCTGTCACTAGTGGTGCTACCGAGCCACTCTTGGTAAGGGACATTATAGTTCCCCAATCCTTCCCCATGCTGTGCCCTTGCTACCCTCAATGTTTTATTCAAGTGGTGTTCAACATGGAGAAGCACTGATTCATCAGCTGAGGGAGGGCAATAGGTAGTAATCGGAAAGAGATTTCCTTACCCATATTTGACCTGATGTCATGAGTCTTCATGGGGTACAGAGTCAGTGCTGAGACTCCCAAAGGCAACTCACTTCTGGCTGTACACCACTGTGCTACACCTCTGGTGGGTCTGTGTTTCTGGTGGCACAGGACACACCTGAAATGGTGATGGAGGAGCTTGGGACATTGACTTTAAGATATGATTCAGTGAATATGACTACGGCCCAAATTCTGGCCATGACAAAGAGCCTCTCCGTCGTGGCGAAAATCTTGGAAATGACTGAAAATTCTAAGTCCTTCCTCTGGACCCGTCTTTGCTGGGGTGGAACTAGAATCGGGCCGGGGTCCGTGCATGAGCAATTCGCGGAGGCAACTGGCCATTTAAATCACCAGCTGCCTCCACTGAAGTGGGATTTTCGAAGAACAGGAGTGTAGAATCTGGAGTATGCAGAATAGAACAGCCAAGGGCAGGTCTGAACTTGGTGCATGTATTTGGATAACCAGGATACCCCTTTGGAGACGTAAGGTAATCCTTTGGTAGGGTCCCAGGACACCTTCGGGAGAAGTGAGACACTCTTTGTGAGAGGTGAGGTACCCCTTTGGATTGTTAAAAGGGAACATGATTATGCAATTTTTCTGCACAAAATCATTGGACCTGTCAAGCTGTCAAAGAGCTGTCCAGCTGTCCAGAAACTGTTAAACAGCTGTTCAGCTGTCAAAGAAATGTCCAGTTGTCAAGGAAATATTATGGAGTATTACAGACCAGAGGGGGATTAAGTTAAACAGCCCTGATTTCTTCTCCCTCTACCCGCCTGTAAACAGAAAGGTGTTTTTGATTTCTGATTTCCCTCCTTTATAAGTGGTGGCATGTTTTCCCCAGCCCTTCATTTTGGAGTGATCCGCTCCTCTATTAATAACCCCACAGAAAACTCGAGTTAAGGTAAAATAAGAGGATTGGTTTATTTTACACACACACACAATGTGGGAAAGGGGTTTCACAATGCTCGCCCCTTTTTGCACTCATACAATAAAAGAGGGATAAGGGAAAGAAAGGGGTACAGGGCAAGACCATGATAAAAATAAGAGTTATGGTTTCAGGCGAGTCTGGAGTCCAGAATCAAACGTCCAGTGGCATATCCCTTCAGAGGTTAGCAGGCTGAAACTATTGCAGAGTGAACCCACTTTCTGAAAGCAAGGACTTCCATGATGGGAGAAGGCACGTAGGGATTAGTTAGTCTTGAAGGCACAGATACAAAAGTTCCAATGTTCCAATAGTTCACAGTGTAAATGAGGGTCAGGCACTCCACCTGGACAGAGCTCTTTCTCCTGCCACCTGTTAGGTCGTAAAATAGTAGACTGCCTGTGTTCAGTCAGTGCCACGTGGCAATATTAAAGGTTCTAGCAGCTTGGAGAGGCAATGTGACATGCTTCTTCTCCTGGGTGTAGGACAAAAAATATATTTTCTTAGATCTGGAATCTCGAGGTGTTTAATAGAGGAGATGTATCATTTCCATTGTCCTTTTCCAATGTACCATTTCCATTGGCTGGAGTTCTGCCTTAGAAATGCAAAGGTAGTTGTTGCATTCCTTTGGAACTTTATTGTCAGCAGTCACAAAGGGCATTAATGCCTCTTTAAAGATAACAAGGTCCCTGTTGGTTTCTGAAGGTTAGAAATTCCTCTGGTATGAGTCATGGCTAGTCAGGGTAAAGTCTTGTCCATTTTAAAAATAAAAATAATAATTGTACAAAGTAACCAGGTTGACGTAGATACATATATATATATATATATATATATATATATGTATATATCTTCCTTTCTGTCTCCTGGCCGGGACATGGAGTTATCCAGCTGTCAAACCTGTCAAAGCTATCCAGAAAGTGTCAAAGCTGTCAAGGAACTGTCCAAGGATACTGGGTCAGTTGGCATGGAGGGCATAAGGGCAAAGGGTGGTGTGTGGGAGGATGGCTTGGCATAAGTTGGCACTAAATTGGCATAGGGGTATAGGGCAATGTGGTGAGTAGAAGGGCATCAAGTTGACATGGGGGTATGGGGCCACGTGGAGGTGGGTGGCGGGACATGGGTTGGCATAAGTTGACCTGGATGGGGCATAGGGATTGTGTGTGGGGGGGTGAGGAGCAAAGGTGGTAGAATGTTTTTTTTGTTTTATTATTATTTTTTCTTTATTTAAACACAGCGCTATGGCATGGAGGCTAGCCTTGTGCCAAGCCCACTTCTGCACCCAGAAGCTTGCACATTTGATCCAGTGTCGCCCGCCCAGACCAAAAATCCAACCCGCGTGCGGATATTTTTAAAGGTTGGGTTCGCTGAGCCAAGAAATCTCCCAACTCAGCAAACCCAACCCAGGGGTAAAAACCTGGGCCTATGTCAGCCTATTGCTGGATTAGTCTATGGGGCAATCTCCCAATTTTTGTACAAGTCTCCAGATGTTAGTTAGGAGGACTTTTCAGGGTCGCTTGAACACGGTGTGCCTTTGCCTTTTCTAGTGCCTAGGTCAGTGCCAAGTGGCTGGTCTGGTTTTAGTCTTATTTAACTTTTCTGTAGTATTTTGTTACAATTGAATGGCTTGCTAGTGTATTTCAGAGGGAAGTTGAGAGTCAACCACATTGCAGTAGGCCTGCAGTCACATGTAGGCCAGACCAAGTCAGGATTTCCTCCATTGAAGGAGATAAGTGAACCAGATGGTGTTTATTATTATTGAGTTTAGATTTTTATTCCAGATTTATTAATTCATTGAACGCGATATTTCAGTTGACGGGCGTGTGCCGGAGTCAGCAGCGCACCCGGCAAGAATTAAAAGCCTATTAAGGCCAGTAAAAGGCTAATTAAAAGAAATTTTTCACTGCCCGTCCAATCTTAGGCAAAAAGGCCAAGCAGCCTTTTCATTTTTTTGGAAACCTCATCAATGGGTGAGATGAGCTTTCCAACGACAAATAAAAGTAAAATTAAAATTTTAAATCTTAATTAATAACATGCCCTGCTCATGTGACAGAGTCACATGACAGAGTCACATGAGGGGACATGTTTCATAACATCTTAGAAAACTTTATTTTCTATTTTGAAAAATATCCATCTCCCCGAGGAAGCTCTGCGCCTCGGAGTTTTTCAAGCGTGCACCCGTGTACATGTGCAAAGTTCGCACTCACCCTCCTCCCTCCACCTCTCCCCAGACTGGCAGCGCTTAGTGCTGCCGCTCGCGTTTCACTCTGAGCAGGCCTTAATTGATCCACCAGTGGGAAATCACTGTCCGGCCCCAATCAACCCTGCCCACCCCCGCCTGACGAGGGACAAATGCTCCCCATAGAGTACAGTTCTGGTTGCATATTGTGAAAGGATAAAGAGGCACTGGAGAGGGTGAAGAAAGAGTTTGCAAAGATGATATCAGAACTGAGAGATTATACCTATTAGGGTAGATTGAACAAGTGAGGATCTTTTTTCTAGAAAGGAGAAGTGTGAATGGTGACCAGATCGGGTCTTTAAGATTATAGAAGGGTTTAATAGGATAGGTGTAGGGGAAACTAGATAAGCACTTGAGGGAGAAAGAAATAAAAGGATATGCTGAAAGAGCAGAATGAAGAAAGACATAAGGAGGCTCATGAGGAACATAAACACTAGCTTGGATCAGTATGACCAGTTTCTGTGCTTACATAATTCTATGTAATGCAGATGGCTTTGAGTTGTTGCTCCTTTTTTGTGGGGGTCTGCCTGAGCTTAACTCAATATATCTGCATCATGGCAAAGCTAACATCAAAACACACCTTCAAAGAAATACGAGGATGGGAATTCTTATGAGCAGAACACGCGTATATGACATTCTCTTGAGCATTAACCTCTTTAAAATGGGTTAGCATCTGCATATACATAACAATGCAGGAACCTAGCCTGTGCACATTAAGCATTCATGTGTGAACTTCACTGCTCATAACTTCTACCATCCGATGCCATGTTTTACCAAACTTTCTGTGAGAAATTAATTTAAAATTCAGTTAGCCCGTTGCCCCCAGTTTAATTCCAGAGCCTTTGTTTAATTCAGAACTGTTGCTCTGGGAGAGGTGCCACATCCGCAGTGTATATTGAAGTGAATGATTATAATTCCAAACTTTTTCTTGAAAAAATTAAGCTGCCATCTGGACAGACGACATAGTTCTGCTTTTCTGCAAAATTTACTGAATTCTCCTCTATTAATTTAAGATAAAGGATCATTTTAGTGCAATCTTTACCAATTAGTACAATTGAATATCCATCTTTGTTCACTAGTCTAAGTGACGAATAATTCTTGCCGTTAAGGAAGGAAGAACTCCAAGTTATATGAGAGGATTCTGCCTTGACCAGGATTTCCCTACTCTGCCCCCTTCCCTGTCAGGACTGCTGCAGACTCCTCTTTCCCTGCCTGGCACATGTTAATAATAGTAAGGGGTGGGATCTGGGCCCTCAGCAGATTTCGCTTCATTCCACTCCACTTCCCACTGCTTCCCACTGTCTGAAAGGATTCTCTGCTCTAGATTAGTGGCACCATCCTAAATGGTGTTCAACCCATCAAGAGTTTACACTTGATCATATGTAATGAGCCACCACCCAGAAAATTGAGACAGGGCGAGGAATCTTGATTTCCTGCTACTCCATTCCTCCAAAACATCTGAATGTTGGCACTGGTTAAAAAAACACACATGTTCATGGCCGATAGTAATGTTAAGGGGGAGACGGTAGTGTAGTGATAATATCGCTGGACTAATAATGCAGAGTCCCAGGCTAATGCTCTGGGGACATATGTTCAAATTTCAGCAGGGCAGTTGGTGGAATATAAAGCTAGTTTCAGAAGTGGTGACTATGAAACTACCACTGATTGTTGTTTAGAAACCCATCTGGTTCACTAATGCCTTTTAGGGAAATAAATCTGCCATCCTTACCCAGTCTGACATACATGTAACTCCAGACCCACAGCAATGTGGTTGACTCTTAATTAACCTCTGCGATGGCCTAGCAAGCCAGTCAGTTGAAAGGGCAGTTAGAGATAGGCAACAAATGCTGTCCTTGCCAGTGACACCCACGTCCCATAATTTTTTTTAAAGCATTAAAAGAGGAAGATATGGATAAGGCAATACTTTAGTTTAAAGTAGTTTTGACAAAGAAAGGAATACATGAAACTGATTTGGAGCAGTCCAACTCCAGAAGAGCTGTTCACCAGCTGAATGTGCAGTAGTGCCTATTCAGTAGGGTGGGCACCAGATTGGTTCCCAGGCCAATCTGATGTTGCAACTTTCATTGAAATGAGTGGAGTGCTCCAGGACTCAGATGTTCTGCTATGTCCGGGGCCTCTCTAGAGTAGCTTTGTGAAGAAAGAAAAACAATGGTATCTTATTAATTGTGAAATGGATTTCTGACTTTTTTTCCACATACTCATTGATTTTATACTTTAAGCCAAAGACACTCTGCCCTAGATGTTCCTTACCCTTTATGTACCCTAAATGTTATTGATTCCAGGTTGCTCAATTCTCAATAGGATTGTTCTAAAAGTTGTAACTTTTCTTTCTTCCAGGTTACAATGGGTTCCCATATGTAACAAGTTCTTTAGCAAGAATTATGATTTCAGCAACACAAGCTCCGAGGCTGAATCTGAGCTCGGTTCCACGCATTTAAAAAGATCTTTGCAGATGATCTCTTCTGTACCTCAGCAATATGCATTCCTTGAAAATGAGGCATCGTTTGAATTAAATGAAGATGAACCATTTTTTGACTATGGTCTCTGCTCAAATGTAGCAGATGTGATTTGTAATCCAAAAGCGGATGACTTCAACCCATGTGAAGATATTGTGGGAAAAGATATTTTAAGAGTCATAATATGGCTAATGAATATTCTTGCTATTATAGGGAATACTGTTGTTCTCATAGTCTTATTAACCAGTCGATATAAACTCACCGTTCCACGATTTCTTATGTGCAATCTTGCTTTTTCTGACTTTTGCATGGGCCTTTATTTGTTGCTTATTGCTTCTGTAGACATCCGAACCAAAGGCCAGTATTATAACTATGCCATAGACTGGCAGACTGGTGCTGGTTGTGCGTCCGCTGGGTTCTTCACTGTTTTTGCCAGTGAGCTCTCAGTGTACACACTTACTGCTATCACCTTGGAAAGGTGGCACACAATTACTTATGCCATGCAGCTGGACAGAAAACTCCATCTGAGGCATGCCATTGTGATTATGTGTGGTGGTTGGGCATTTTCTTTCATTGTTGCAGTACTGCCTCTTGTCGGGATCAGTAACTACAAGAAGGTTAGCATCTGCCTCCCTATGGACATAAACTCCCCAGTTTCTCAGGCTTACATTATTTTCATTTTGCTACTGAACGTTATTGCATTTTTGATCATTTGTTTCTGCTATATTAAAATCTACCTAACAGTTAGAAACCCCAACTTTATCTCTACAAATGGTGATACAAAAATTGCCAAACGCATGGCTGTGCTAATCTTCACAGATTTCGTTTGCATGTCACCAATATCTTTCTTTGCTATTTCAGCAGCTCTAAAGGTCCCTTTTATCACAGTGTCCAGTTCCAAAATACTTCTGGTTTTGTTTTACCCAATCAATTCTTGTGCCAACCCTTTCCTGTATGCATTTTTCACAAAGACTTTTCGCCGAGATTTCTACATTCTTTTAAGTAGGTTTGGTTACTGTGAAATGAAAGCACAGCTTTACAGGACAGAAACAACATCCTCGATTCAGAATTCCAATGTGAGAAATGGTGCTTTGGCCTCTATGCCGCACTTTGGCCAAGGCACGGTATATACAGAGCTTCTGGTAGCCACTCATCGGCAACCATGTGGAGCTCATAACCTCGATTCTCAAGAGTCCCACCAATCGCTTGCAGGAACTTATGCTATTAACTGACAGTGCATAGACTTTCCTAAAGTAAATTTATATTGTTAACCTCGAAGAAAATAGCCTATTTCCTGGAGAATCTCTGATATCTTCCTGTTAAAATACCAAGAAGTTATTATCTATTGTCAAATGTATCAGGATCCCAAGCCTCAGGTTAGCAAAACTCTGATGCATCCTTGCAACTGAGCAGGCACCTTGAATTTATGGCTAATTTTACAGGGAATTAATCAATGGTTGTACAACATGGAATTAGCATGACCTAAGTGCAGGCTACAGATGTATGATTCAAGTAATTTGTAAAGACCCATTTTGTGCAACAAGTTATTACTGTCATACTACAAATGCACTTGAGTTACTTCGTCAACGTAAGACTTGCTCTAAAGTTTACCAAATGTTATTGTTATTTATACAGTTTTAATGTAAAATAGTAATGATATTGTACTCTGGATTTCTTTAATGTGATAGAGACAATTTGCTCCTGTGTTTCCTAGAACTTGAATGTTTAAAACATGTGCAGCAGTAAAATCTGTTGCAATGGCCTCACTTTTTAAAAAAAACTCTAAATAATGACCACTTGATGTTGAGCCAATGCTGAATTAATGATTCATGTTTTACTCTGAAGTAGATAATCACAATAGTGGTCAACATCCTGTTTTATTGTATAAGTCTCAGTACAAAAGTTGTTGCTGTTATTAAAATATTAATATTATTGTGTTATTATTGGTGTTAGGGCATCTGGATGAGAGAGGGGGAAATCAGCAAAGATTCTTGCTCCTGATTCCAATCTAGTAATATCTAGTTGGAAAGATTGCAATCAGGAGTATTCTGGGTGAGGACAGGCAAACAGGTTTGGGTTTTTTTGGGTTTTGTCACAATGTACGCCATCCCCACTAAAGTCAAATAATATTCAGGAGTGTAAGGAAGAAAGTAGAGGAGGAGTGACGAGGCTTATCAGCAATTATCTAACTATAGCTTAAGATTTGTTTTATATGTATTGCCCATATATGCAGGATTGTTAATTGTTGTAAAGATTGGGATTTTTTTCATTACCGAAGAGTCAGGTTTGTACCTGTTGATTGAAAATTTTGCTCAAGCCTATGGATATCGATGGTGATAATAAATAACTGGATCATCTTTGAACGTTATAAGCGAATTATATTATGTGCAGTCAGTTTCTCAGCACCTTCACATGTGGATTTACAGAAAAATGCATTGAACGTGGGGAAGTTGTTGAGTTTGCTGTGGCCATTTGTATTGTGCAGTGAATCATGCATGACAGTCACAGAATCACCAAATTTGATTATCAAGTAATACAAAAGTTCTGTAGCTTAGTAGTGCTTCATTCCTTTCCACTGAGGCAAGTAAACACCAATGTATTGCACCACTACATTGCCCTTTTAATATTATTTATTCATATTTATGGCCTAAGGTGTGAAACTCATAACTGAAGAGTGCTGGATGTCATTATACACTCTATGAACAATTCAGTCTTGGTACTGTGTTGAGATCTCAGGCCATCACCCACCTACCTACCCTGACCCATTCTGTCCTCCGACTGCAAAACTCTTTACCTCCCTCAGTCTTTCCTGCCTACTGCAACATTTAAGGTTTTAAAACCAGATTTTACTGTCAGATAATCACTGCTTCCTGATTTACTTTGTTTTCTTTTTTACCCCTTTTCGTCTTGATGAGGTTTTACATGATGGACCTTGTATTTTAATTCTGAAAACATTGAAATTGAGATAGCAAAGAAGAGAAATCAGGGGAAAAAAAAATTGGGGCGGAAGTTTGCCCTCGTCAGGCGGGCCCAGGAGTGCCGACCACCGCCCACGATCGGGCCCCGACATGGATTTCACGCTGGCTGGCCAATTAATGAACACTGATGTTCACGCGGGTGCGCACAGTAAAAGCTCCCTGAGGCACAGAGCTGCCTCGAGGAGCTGAAGATTTTTATCAATATAAATAAAGAATTTTAAAATAATGAAAACATATCCCCTCATGTGGCTTTGTCACATGAGCAGGGACATGTAAAATATGAGTGCAAAAGGTTTTTTTAAATCACTGGATGAAACCTCATCCTGCCCGTGGATGAGGTTTCACCAAAAATGCTAAGGCCTGGCCTTTTTGCCCGCCCGCCAACCGAACAGTTGGACAGACAGCAAAAAATTCAAGCCAATTAGTTCCTTAAGGGCTTTAATAGGCTGCTTAATTATCGGTGGGCGCGCTGCTGACTCCTACACCTGCCTGCCGACTGAAATAGCGCGCAAGTGTGCGATGACGCCGGGATGCTCGACTGACGCTATCGTGTGTCATTTTACGTTTGTTCGTGTCGGGCACTCGTCCACCCAACGATTGCAATATTCTGCCCTTGAAACATATTCACACCTCATTACTCGTAGCAAACAGGAACCAAATCATCACACCAATCTTTTTGCCAATACAAATTGCTTAGCCTTTGGTGCTCCAGCCAGGATATTGTTGGGTCGCTAGCCTTCCCTCCATCCAGTATGTTCAGCCATTCTTTGATATCAGGTGGAGTGAATTGAATTGGCAGGAGCCTGGCGTCTGTAATGCTAGGAGGCTGAGATAGATAATCCACTTAGCACTTTTGCTGAAGATGGTTGCAAATGATTCAGCCTTGTCTTTTGTACTGACATACTGCGCACCTACATTATTGAGGATGGGTGTGCTAATGGAGCCTCCTCCTCTACCCTCCCCACCCTTTCAGCATTCTGAGGGCACCATTCCCTCCGTGACACCCAGGTCCACTCCTCAGTCACCCCTAACACCCTCTCCCTTCCCTAAATACCTTTCCGTGCAAGCACAAGGATGCAACACCTGCCCTTTCACCTCCTCCCTTCTCACCATCCAAGGTCCAGAACACTCCATCCAAGTGAAGCAGTGTTTTCCATGATGTACCTTTAATTTAGTATCCTGTATTTGCTGCTCACAATGTGGTCTCCCATACACTGGGGAGACTGAATGCAGACCAAGTGCCATTTTGTGGACTGCTTCCATTCAGTCCGTAAGTATGATCCTGAGCTTCCTGTCGCTTGTCATTTTAATTCTCCACCTTGCCTCCAAGGTCTGACCTTTCTGTCCATGGCCTGCTACAATGTTCCAGTGAAGGTCAACGCCAGCTCAAAGAACAACACCTCATCTTTCAACTCGCTACTCTACAGCCTTTTGGACTCAATATTGAGTTCAACTAGATCATAACCTCTGCCTCCATCTTGTTCTATGTGTTTTTTTGCTGGCTTGTTTCTTTCTTTATCCACTCATGTTGCATTCAGATGGTTGCTAAATAACCATTTACACCTCATCTGGACACAATCTTTGTTATTTTTACCATATCCATGACCATTTGGCTTTTGCAGCAAGAAATCTTTTGTTAGTTAATCTCCCCGGCCCTCCGTCCTATCACTACCCTTCCATTTTCTTCTTCCTGCCCCATCCCCCCTTCTACTGGCTAAAAAACTCGTACAATTCTATCTTCCTTAAATTCGGATGAAAGGTTGTCAACCTGAAGTGTTAACTGTTTCTCTCCACACATGCTGCCTGACCTGCTGAGTATTTCCAGCATTTTTTTGTTTTTATAGTAGTTGTTGGAATTTGCTAACTCTAACTTATGATATTTAGATTTGAGTAAGGAGACTGCTGGGTGATCATTGTGTTGGGCCTAAGCCAGGGATCAATCTTTGATTTTTTTCTAGAATATCTCATCTTTACAGTGAGAAGACACAAGTACAATTTGAAAATACTGGGAACTTGATTAGGTCATTTAAGTACTCCTGAAGATCGGAAGTTAAAACTCATTGTGTCAGGCTAAGTATAGAAAGAATAAAGATTATTCACAAATTTCCTTTATCTATGGGTGATGTCCTCTCCTTTATGGTAGATAACCAAGGTTCTGGTGTGACAGGAACTACATCCCAAGAATGGTGTTCATCCAGTCAAAAACTGACTTTCCTAATACTGAACAAATGATTGGTATTGAATGAATGGTGTTGTGCAGATTTGAATTATTCAAAGTCCCATGTTGCAGTCAAAATTCCAATATTAAATATATATGAAATCTGGATCAAGGGGTGGGATCTTATGTTCTGGTGTCTAAGTTTGGTGACAGGCGTGTAAGTGAGAGTGATTTCCAATAGGAAGCACAATGGTTGACCATATGGGATCTTGCGCTGTTCAGCTACATATGCATCTGCGAGGAGCTCGCCAATTCTCGCAGTGGGGGCAGGCAGGAAGCCACCATCCCTGCCATTACTTCATGGGGTCGAAGGTCCAGGAGCCATCATTAAAGAGCACCTGGTCAGCCAGGAGCATCACTGCAGGCCAGGAGCATCAGCCTGGCTGTCATCCAAGACTCTGCCGGGACCACAATGTCACAGAGAAGATAGTGTGTGGCCCCACGGTTCTGTGAAACCTCCCTGCAGACTCTCCTCCAGGCCCTCCGGGGAAGACGGGAGGTGCTGTTTCCTGGAAGGAGGTCGCAGTTAAGTCAGTGCCCCTGGGGCCCACAGGTGATCTGCCCAGCAGTGCAGAAAATTAATGAATGAACTGCTGCACTCTGCCAGGGTAAGTGGCATAGTCTACTCACTGCAAAATGACTCTCGAAAGGGCATCCAAATGGCCCACTCTTCCTATCAGGCAGTGTAAGTGTGTGAGTGCACAGGGATGTCAGACAGGAGTTAGTGTTGCTTGACTCAGCAGCAGATGGAATATGTGCACTGAATGTGTGCCAGTCACTTCAAGCTCTCAATGTTCTATCTGTTGCAGGACATCTTGCTTATTAATCACTGACTGGAGATGAATCAGGAGCTGGCATAGGCATGCATGCCCTAAACTGCTCATACACCCATTGAGATGACACTCAATCCTTCTGTCTTTCTGTAGGTCAAGAACTTGCACAACAGGAGGGAGCAGGCCAGACCAGAGGTGGCCTGTCCGGCATTAGAATCCTCATCTTTTTTGAGGAGGAGGCCGCTGAGCTAGCTGGAGAGGAGTAGGACCTTGCCTGCACTGAAGGCGAGATAGGACTCCCCCAACAATCCAGTAAGAATGCCTCCAGTCTGCAGTTGTCAGATGTGACAACTGAGTGAGACATTGCCTTAGTAAGGCAGCCTGCTCAGGCATCCACTAAATCTTTCTTTTCTCCGTTCCAGGCACCAGCAAGAAAAGCAGGAAGCCCACAAGGGAGACCAGTCACAGGACCAGCCCCAACCCCATCTCTGAAGATGATGCCTCAGAAGATGCACTGTCACAGCATTCACGTGCACGCTCCACCAGCGCAGATAGACTCACCTCAGTGTGTGTGCTTCCTAGAGTAGGCTCAAAGTCGCAATCTAGTGAGCACACCACAGACACGGGTCCACAGCTGATGGAGAAAGTGACAGCCGAGGTCTCTGACACTCAGAGGACTGCTGGAGACCAGGCCCCTACTCAGCCCCATGTAGATGATAAGCCTCTGGACTCAGCCATAAGAGACCTGTTGGAGATGCAGAGACAGGCAGGGAAACTTCAGGCAGAGGCCATACACAGACTGGACCAAAGGCTGGAGGAATCTATTCAAGTTCTGTATGATGTTGTGGCTTCAGCATATGAGAGCTTGGCTGCCTCCATGGAAAAAGTGGCGGCCGCCTTGGAGACCCAGGTCCAACAGAACTCACAGTGGCTGCCGGATAAGCGCTTGGACCTGCACTCTGTCACTTTAACCATGGGTGCAGTGAAGGAGTGGCTAGGTGAGAGGAGGATGGGAAACCTCAACCCTCCTCCAGGTGTCTCTTCTCCTCAAGCAGTTGGGGAGGTGTCATTGGGCACCCACAGGGAGGAGGAAAGCCAGTCAGTCACCCCGGGGGCTTCATCCCAGGACACTACAAGGGTGCTCTGCCATTCCCTCTGCCAGTGACCTCATCGCCTCCAGCAGGTCAGACCAGGAAGGGTACACCTTGAGACACCTAGCAGGCAGGGCCCTCTGAGCCTCGGGCCACGAGAGGATGCTCACCAAATTCTTCACAGTCAACCGGGCATAGCAGTCAGCAGGCTACCTCCACCTCAGATGTGGATGTCAGAGCTGCACCTAGAAGTAATAATAGAAAAAGAAAGATTAAAAAGTTTAGAAGGCACACAAATGACGTGGGTGTGCATCCATTGTATATAGTATTGGCACTTGTAAATATATGTTCACTTTACAGTTTGGAAGCATCCCAGATTCCATCTTGTGGTAGTTACTTTAATTGTCGCCGGCATTTAAGGGTTTGGAATTTGGGCCCCCATCAGAGTCCAATAATGAACTCCTATATATTCAGATCTCTCACATTATTAACATAGTGATTACTCAATAATCCCAAGTGAATGATTAAGGATTGGCCATCATTTGTGAGTGTATGGCTGGACACACATCATGTCAGCCATTACTTTCAGCTCATGTTCCCACCTCTGAAAATGATGTCTGCGCAGAGTGTTCAGCAAGGTCATTGCATCTACTGCTGCTGGTGCCCTGATGTGAGATGTGGATTGATGCAAGGAGTGTTCAAGGGAAACCATACATGCTACGTGAGTGGCAAGGAACACAGCAGACGCAGTGTTCAGGGCTGAGAGAGTGAAGCTCTACACTGTTTTTAAGAATAGAAAACCAGAGGCTTCCCTACATGTCTGGAGAAAACTGTGGTGGGCGTGTCGAATCATTACTGACTGTCCTTGCTGATTTGTTATTTTGAGTTAACATGCAGGTGAAAGCTGCAAGTAAAGAGGCAGCGAGCAAGTTAACCTTCACTGCAAGAGGAATTTGAGAGTAGGATTAAAGAGATGTGTATTCAGTTGACTGAAGCCTTTGTCAGGCCTCACACGGAGGTTTGTTTGGCCTGCTAGTCTCCTTGTCAAGGGCAGCAGTGGACCTCGCATAAAGGGTTTGCAACCAAAGTGCATTGGGCATCATTGAAGGGCCGGGGTATTAGTGAGAGAGAGTAGAGTGGGCCTATGTGCTGGACCATGCTAATGACTGAGATGCTATCCATGTAAAGCATCAGCAGCTCTAAGGGGTCTATGCAGGGACAATGTTTACTTTGTTTAGGGTGTCCAGAATGACGGATCACACTAATGCTAAGGCCATCTAGGGCTGAGACTTGTAGGACTCTCTGCAATTGGAGGGTCCAGAGTGTTTCCTACTCAACAACCCATAGTGCAGGTGAGGCACTCTCAATGACTGAACTCCAAAGTAACCTTGACAGATTTTGGCAGGGTAAAAATGTCGCAGGATATGGATTCACTGTGGGGATGTGGCGATTGTGGGGCAGGAACATGATCTCCCTTGATTGACCTGCATGGAGGAGTGATCTCAAGATGCCAAATGGTGCTCACAGGCTGCTCCTCCCTGTGGACCCATCTATTTGGTTCCACATGAAAGAGTTCTCTGCAAGGTCTGCCCCCGCACTGGGAGCAGGTGTGAGGCTGACATGGGGCAGCATCTTCCGGTCGGCGAGCGGGGGCGGGGCCCACTCGCCAACGTGTAAAATGGCGCGGGGATACGTCGGCCATGTGCCCCGACGTCACCCCGTGTCATTTAGACTTGCAGTTCGGTGGGCACGCAGCCGATCCGGCCTAACTGTCAACGGCTTATTAGGGCCATTAAAAAACTAATTAAGATGATTCATGGACCTGCCCGTCCAACCTGAGAGGAAGAGAGATGGGCGCAGATTGGCACAGGGCTAGAAGGCGCAACTGCCCGAGCAGCAAGAGGCAGCAGGACCTCAAGAAGGCCAGGACGCTGGCGAACGGAGACTAGTGCAATGGTGAGCATTGGTCCGATCATCGGGTATATCGCAGGTGGTACACATATCTACAGATGAGCAAAAGGCAATGCTGGAGGCACTTCAGGATGTCCCAGAATATGGTTGCTTACAACTGCCAACTTCTCCACAAGGGCCTTCCAGCCACACGGACATGGAGAGAATCCCATGCTGGTGGCATTAATGGTCACTGCCACCTATACTTTGCCAGTGGCTCCTTCCAGCACTCCACTGGGCACCTGTACATCTCAGTCAGCACCACACAAGTTCACGTATTTTTAAAATTTTTATTTGGACTCAACTTCTCATTTCTAACCTGTGTGTTTTGTGTTTTCATTATTTTTTTCCTCTGGTTTTTGGTAACTAATAAACTTACTCTTTCTTTCGCTAAAGGAAGCCTGGTTAAATTGGCTCCTTCTAAACCATAAATACATTTGGACCGGGAAAAGGTGCCACGAGGGAAGGTACCTTTTTTTAAATTAAACCTTGTTGTGACCAACTGATAGGGAGTTGAATAAAGAAGGGGAGCCAGCTCATTCCTCCTCATCCGGGGGGCATAACAAAATTGGGGTCCCGTTCAGGAAGTTAACAATTTGGGGTATCTCATCCAGGCTCATAACAAATTGTGGGGGACCTCACCTGGGGGCTGGTCATAACAAATTGGGGGCTCGGTGCCAAGATAGTTCCCACAGATGAAACAAAAGAATTAGAGTGGGAAAAGTAAATTGGTCCTTTGAAATCAATTTTAAAAACTACAAAAAGGCTTCCTTGAGTCTGCACCACTGAAGTGTAAAAATGCCCATATTTGATGCCAGTGCTTTTCTAGGAGAATTATGGGAAGTTACTTTGAGGATTTAAATTTCTTGTGCCTCAAACAGTTAATAGATATAGTGAGGCACTTAGGATTAGAATTTTTCCCAAAAGCCAGAAAACCCAAAATTTTAAAAGGGTCGACGGGTGAAAATTGAGGATGATGAAACAGATGGAGCAGCGGTTGGGAGATTAAAATCGGAGCAGCGGAAATTTGAATTTCAGGAAAGAGAAAAGGAAAGGGGAAGAGAAAGGGGGAAGGGAAAGGGCACGGAGAGAAGAGAAAGAATTTCAGGACAGAGAGAGGGAAAGGGAGTTTAAACTAAAACATCTCGAGCTGAGGGGTAGGAATCCTACTGTTTCCCTTGAAGATGCCACTAGCTCAGAATTAAGGGCTGAGGCAATCCAGTTTGCTCATTTAATCCCTAAGTTTGATGAAGCAGAGATGGAAACCTTCTTTATCTCTTTCAAGCGGTGAGCACAGCAGTTAAAGTGGCCAGTCCAACATTGGTCCCGACTACTGCTAAGTAAGCTTTCAGGAAAAGCTCACGAGGTTTACTCCCTCTTAGGGAAAGTGCCACTGACTATGAGGCAACAAAAAGTCTATTTTAAGTGCATACCAGTTAGTGCCGACAGCGTACCATCAGAAATTCCACACCCTCAGGAAACGGCCTGACCAGACGTACCTGGAATTTGAAAGGCTTAAGCAACTTGCCTTTGACCAGTGGATGTGGGCACTTAAAACAGAAACCAGTTGTGAAAACCTCAATGAAATATTTCTCCTGGAGGAATTTAAAAACTCCGTACCCTTCCCAATAAGAACACACCCAGAGGAACAGAGGATAACAGGAGCCAGGCAGGTAGCCACACTGGTTGATGATTAGGGGCTGATCCACAAACCCTTGTCCCAGAAGAGATCATCCCTTAGTCACCCCCAACCAACTGGAAAGGAGAGACATGGAGAGAGTGATAGGAAACTGAGCACCCATGGGAGAGAAGGAGATACTGGGGGGCCCACCTCAGGATAGAAAGGGTGGTGCTGAGATGAAAAGTGAGGCCATGAAGCCTGTGTGCTTTGACTGCCGAAAGCTAGGGCACCTCCGGGCCAACTGCTGGAGGTTAGGGGGAAAACCAGTGGGATTTATCGGCGAACATACACCCTGTGCAGAGAATGGGAGTCAGCCAGAGGGCATAGCAGACCAGGCTATGGCTCTGACTGCAGCTGCAAATCCCTGTGGATGCACTCCTGAGAGTGCGAGGGAGGTTAAACAAATCCCTGAAAGTTACAAAGGTTTTGTATCTGAAGGAAGTGTGGCCACATTTCCCCAGGGTGAGGCGAGTAAGCATATAGTAATACTGAGGGATACAGGGACCACGCTAACTCTACTGCAGGGAAAAGCATGACATTTCCTTTTCCACCAGAAAGTGCAGTAAGTGCCATGGTGTTGGTAAAGGGGATTGAAGGAAGGTACATGCACATCCCCTTATACTGGAGTATGACCTTGTGTCAAGCCCAGTGACTGTGGCAGTCGTCCCCAGTTTGCCTGGGGTTGACTTGCTCCTCAGCAATTACCTGGCAGGATCAAAGGTCATAGCATCTCCAATGGTCTCAGAGAAGCCATTGAAGTCAGGGAGACAGAAGAGCTGTAGGAGAAAGTGCCTGGCATTTTCCTGTGTGGTAACATGGTCTATGGCAGACAATCTCCATCAGTGGGAGAGGAAGTGGCACTGCAGACAGAAGACCCCACGGTCTGGTTATCTGAAGCGTTTTTGAAGAATCTAGAAGACCCAAATGAGGAAATAAACAGATCTTCCTTGGTTCTGGCCCAGCAAGCTGACCCACTGTTAAAAACATTAGCTCAGACTGCACACACTGAAGCTGAAGCAGAAGTAGCCCCTCAATGTTACTACTTTAAAAATGAGGTGTTGATGAGGAAACGGAGACCCCTTATGGACCTGCGAATGAGGAGTGGGCAGTGATCCACCAGGAAGTCGTGCCACCGAGGACCACAGGGAACTATTACAGCTAGCTCACAAAATTCTGATGGCTGGGCATGTCGGCATACACAAAACCCCAGCCCACATCAGCCAGCATTTTTACTGGCCACATCTCCACAGGGATGCAGTATAGTTTAGCAGAACCTGCCACACCTGTCAGTTTGTTGGTAAACTCCAGCCTGCAATGAAACCTGCACCTATGATTCCCATGCTGGCTTTTGGGGACCCATACAGCAAGGTGTTAGTGGACTGTGTGGGCCCCTGCCCAAAACTAAAGAGGACTACCAGTGTATACTTACCATCATGGATGTGGCTACCCATTTCACTGAGGCTGTTCCCCTGAGATGCATATCTGCCAAAACAGTGGTGAGGGAATTGACCCAATTCTTTACCAGGTATGGGCTGCCCACCAAGATCCAGTTGGATCAGGGCTCAAATTTCATGTCCAAAATATTCCAGGAAGTCATAGGTAGCCTGGGCTTGACCCAGCTAAAGTCTTCAGCATTTCACCCACAGCCGCAGGGAGCACTAGAATGGTACCACTAGACCCTAAAACATTGATCAGGACACACTGCCATGAATACCCCCATAATTGGGATAAAGGACTAGGCCTTCTGCTGTTCACTTCCAGGGACTCACCCAATGAATCCATCGGTTTTACTCCATTTGAATTAGTTTATGGGCAAGTGCCAATGAAACGAATCAAGGAAAGGGTTTTAGAACAGAAGAAGGAAGTCTCCATGTTAGACTACGTAGCAGTATTCCATGAGTGACTCATGGGAGCCAGTGATGTGGCCTGAGAACACTTGAAGATCTCCCAGAGAGCTATGAAGAAACAGGCAGACAAACATGCCAGGGCCCAAAACTTTCAGCCAGGAAGCTATATGTCAGGTTTTTAAAATTCATTTACAGGATGTGGGCATTGCTGGCTAGGCCAGCATTTATTGCCCATCCCTAATTGCCCTTGAGAATGTCATAGTGAGCTTTCTTCTTGAACTGCTGCGGTATCTATGGTGTAGGTACACCCACAGTACTGTTGGGGAGGGAGTTCCAGGATTTTGACCCAGCGACAGTGAAGGAATGGCGATATATTTCCAAGTCAGGATGGTGAGTGTCTTGGAGGGAAACTTCCAGGTGGTAGTGTACCCATGTATCTGCTGCCCTTATCCTCCTAGATGGTAACAGTCATGGGTTTGGAAGGTAGCAGTGGAAATGAATTAGAGGGAGTCATGGGTGAGGCCCACTTTGAACCCCCTACTACCCAGCTAACCAACACAGAGATGCTAGCAAACCTAGACTCCTTATTCCCCCACCTAAGTGCAGAACAGTGAGCAGGCTTGACAAGGCTGCTCACTGCCCTTAAAGGATTATGCATAGACAAGCCAGGCTGCACCACACTAGGTCTACATGATGTGGATGTGGGAGGGGCTCCTTCCATATGGCAACATCCTTATCACCTAGGCCCAGAAAAGGTGGCCCAGGTCCGAGGGGAGATTAACTACATTCTGGAGCCCAACTAATAAAGCTTAATAGCTGGAGCTTCCCAATTGTGCTTGTTCCCAAGTCGGACGGCTCCACAAGGTTCTGCATTGACTACTGAAAAGTTAATGCCATGACCAGAGCCGACTCCTACCCAATATCCCAGCTGGAAAACAGCATAGATAGGGTAGGTAAAGCAGCCTGCTTTATAAAGAAAGATTTACTCAAGGAATACTGGCATACTTAACTGCCCGCGTGAAGGAAATCTCTGTCTTCATAACTCTGGATGGGATATACTAGTGTCGAGTCATGATATGTGGACTCCAAAATGCCCCAGCCACCTTTCAAAGGCTGATGAACCAACTAGTGGCAGGCTTATCCAATTGCATTGTGTACCTAGATGACCTCCTAGTGTTCAGTGACGCCTTGAAACTCACTGAGAACAAACTGGAAGCCCTCTTCTAGAAAGTACAGTCAGCTGACCTAGTGGTCAATCTCACAAAGAGCGAGTTCACTAAGGCTCAAGTGACCTGCCCAGGGCACATAGCGGGCCAAGGTCAAATACTGCCCAGGGCTGCAAAGGTAAAAGCAATAGTACAGTTTCCCATTCCCATAATGAAATGTGAAATCATGAGGTTCTTGGGGATGTGTAGGTTCTATCAAAAATTCGATACAAACTTCAGCATATGAGCTGCTCGGCTAACAGAACTACTACAGAAAAAAGCAAAGGTGCTATGGGCTGAGAAATGCCAGACAGCTTTCGAAAAGCTGAAAGCCATTTTAATTTTAAGCCTGTTCTTGCAACTCTGAACTTTAACCAAGCATTTAAAGTAGCCAGCGATGAGAGTGACATCAGGGTAGGGGCTGACTTCCTCCAGGGCGATGAATCAGGGATAGAGAGACCGATCAGGTACTTCTCCAAAGAACTAAGCATGCATCAGGAACGGTACTCCAATAAAGAGAAGGAAACCCTTGGTTTATTATTGGTTCTTAAACATATTGTGATATATGCCCGAAATGGATAGAGAGAGACCACAGTTTAAACTGACCACAATCCGTTAACCTTTGTGGAAAAGTTTAAGACCCAGATTGCCAGGTTATTCCACTGGAGTTTGTTTCTCCAACCCATAACACCCAAAAATTACGCATATCTCCGGGGAAAAAAAATTGTGATTGCAGGCAGAACTTTTAAGCCCAGAACTTAAAGAGACCCAGTCAGAGATAATATTGGCCAAAGCTAGGAGAACGAATGTGAGTGCTATAGCGTGTTGTTTTATTATTTCCTTTCTCTCTTTGTAATGAAATGAGAATTAGTCTCATTTCATTCGTCGTATGGGGGAAGTGTCATCGCAGCGGAACACAGCCCAAATTACTGATGGGCATATTGAACTTTTTGAGGAAGATGAATTCTTTTAAAAAAGGGCATACAAATTAAAGCTGGCTGAGAATGTAAAGTAACCATTTGCTGGAAAATGCCTATGTGGATTACACTTAATCGACTAGTTCAGAGGCCTTGGAATGTTGCACCTAAAAAGGTGTCAAGGCCCACTTCTGACAGAGACACTTGAAAGGGAGAGATTCAATGCAAAAGACTGAACTTTAATCCCCTATGGTTGCAGAGGCAATAGAGACTGATTGCCATCTCAGCAGAAACCATCTCCTGTTGAGTTATATCTCAGAATGTGGACATGATCTGAGTTGAAAGAAAGCAGATTCTGTGCGAAAGACATGCTTGTTTTTCCCTTCCAGGAATACGCAAGAAAAGGGGTTAAAAAGCCAGCTGCAAACGTGGTCTGGAATGCTAGTTTTGGTGTCCTAGTGTGTGCTGTGAAGGTCACTGCAGAAGAACAGCAACTAGGCATCCCTGCAAGCTTGGTCGTAAAAATCTCTCTCTGTTGCTGGTGGCAAGTTACAAATCAGCAAAGCCACAGTCAAAAAGGAAACAGGACAACTCCTTCAGCTAACCTGTAGGACCAAGTGCCTCCAAAACCACTGCTCAACAGCCAAAGTCAGCTCTACCTAAATCACCCAACTTCATGGCCACAATGTTTCACCATCTACTCCTCACAGATAAGCCAAAGGCTGATTTGTATTTTCTTTTAACTTTTATTTTTGGACTCAACTTTTTATTTCATATCTGTGTGTATGTGTATTATGTTTTTATTATTTTTTCTTGTGTTTTTACTAACTAATAAACTTACTTTTTCTTTGACTCAAGAAAGCCTTATTAAATTGGCTCCAAAATATAAATACATTTGGACTGGGAAAGGTATCCACAAGGGAAGGGATCCTTTATAAATTATCCTTGTTGTGACCAACCAAGGGGGTTGGATAAAGAAAGGGAGCCAGTTCATCCGTCCTGATCCAGGATCATAACAAATTGGGGGGGCCTTGCCCGGGGACCAATCATAACAACATATATGTGGAAGTTGGCATGGCTTCTGAGAATGATGTCACTAAAGGATGGCAAATAAGTGGTGAGGGTGGTAATACAGGGGTGGGAAGAGAAACCTTTGTTGAAGATGCTTTTAAGGAATTAGCCCACTCATGTTCCAGTGCGCTGATACCAATCATGAACATACCAGCTGGCATTGTGACTTTGGCAAGTCTATAAGCAGAGGAGTGAACAACAAACCATATTTGTTAAATTGTTGGCATCACTGTGACAACTGCATGTTGTCATAATACACATAGTAAATATTAATAATTAGCTCCTTATATAAATAATGACTAATCAAACCTGCCAAATGTGAATTCGTCTGCATTTAGTTAGCTGATCTCAACCAGGGAAGATATTGAGTGCCACAATTGGCTTCTGTACCTCTTAGGCTAAGAAAGCAAAATTGCCTTTGGTTTCTCTTTATTCATTTATGGGATGTAGATCGCTGGCAAGGTCAACATTAATTGTTCATCATTGATTCCCCTTGAGAAGGTGGTGGTGAGCCGCCTTTTTATACTGTTGCAGCCCATGTGGTTAAGGCACTCCTATTGTCCTACTACGTAGGGAGTTCCAGGATTTTCCCCCAGTGGTGATAAAAGAACTGTGATAAATTTGCAAGTCAGGTTGAAGTGCAACTTAGAGGGAAACTTGCATGTGGTGCTATTCCTGTGCGCCTGCAGCCCTTGCCCATCTAGGTGCTGAAAGTTGCAGGTTTGGGAACTGCTGCCGAAGAAGCCTTGATGAATTGTTGCAGTACAGCATGTATACAGTACACACTGCAGCCACAGTGTGCCAGTCGTGGAGGGAGTGAGGGTTTAAGGTGGTGGATGGGGCACCGATCAAGTAGGGTGCTTTGACTTGAATGGTTCTTGAACGTTGTTACAGATACGCTCATCCAGACAAATCAAAAGTATTCTAAAGCACTCCTGATGTGTGCCTTGTAGATGGTGAAAAGGTTTTTCAGGAGGTAAACCAGTCACCGCAGAATACCCAGCCACTGATCTGCTCTTGTAGCCACGCTATTTATAGGGTTAGGTCCAGTTAATTTTCTGGTCAATGGTGACCCCCAAAACGTCAATGGTGGGAATTCAACATTGGTAATGCCCTTGAATATCAGGGGGAGTTGGTTAGACTCTCTTAAGTTGGAGAAGGACATTTCTAATGCTTCTGTGGCACATATGCTACTTGCCACTTATCACGCCTGAATGTTGTCCAGGTCTTGCTGCACATGAACATAGACTGCTTCAGTATCTGAGTTACAAATGGTGCTGAACATTGTGCAATTATCACTTCTGGCCTTATGTTGGAGAGAAGGTCACTGATGAAACAGCTGAAGATGTTTAGTCCTAGGGTACTGCCTTGAGGAACTCCAGCAGTGATGACTTGGGCTGAGATGATTAGCCTCCAACAAACACAACGATTTTCCTTTGTGCTAGTATAACTCCAACCAGTGGACATATTTATCCTGATTCACAGTGACTTCAATTTTATTAGGGTTTCTTGGAGCTACGCTAAGTCAAATGCTGCTAGATGTCAGAGGCAGTCACTCTAACCTCACTAGCTCTGAAATTCAGCTCTTTTGTCAATGTTTGTACCAGGATTGTAATAAGGTCTGGGGCTTAGTGTCCTTGGCAGAACCCAAACAAAGCATGTGTGAACTAGTTACTGGTGAGCAAATGCCATTTCAGACCACTGTTGGGGGCCCCTTCCATCACTATGCTGATGGGCATTAATTGGCCAGATTTGGCTTGCCTGGCTTTTACTGGCTAGGGCATAGCTGGACAAAGTTTCACGTTGTAGAATAGATGCCAGTTTTGTAGCTTTACTGCAACAGCTTGGCTGGGACATGGCTAGTTCTGGAGCAAAAGTCTGGAATGTTGCTGGGGCCCATAGCCTTTACTGTATCCAGTGCACTCATCTATTTCTTGCTATCACATGGAGTAAATCAAACTGACTGAAGACTGGCATCTGTGATGGTGGAGACCTCTGGAGGAGGCCAATATGGATCACCCATTTGGCACTTTTGGCTGAAGGTGGTTGTAAATGCTTCAGCCTTGTCTTTTGCACTCTCACGCTGGGCTCTGCCATTATTGATAATGGGAGTGTTGTTACGATCCCCGTAGAGACTGATAACTTTTAAGAAGATATTTGAATTTGCAGTGACTGACTGAAAAGATCACACGACACGATTTTAAGTGTTAAGATATTTACTGCAGCTAACAAGCAAAATAAAAGCAACATTGACTGAACCTATTTTTGTAAGCACCTTAAATCTTAAACTTCAAGAATGAAATTCCTCATTAAGCTTTTAACATGGCTGATAAAATCCTGTTATGGTTAGACTCTATAGTCTCCCTTAAGTGGACATTCCATTCTCCAGAAACCAGTCTCAAGTTATTCACAGCTCCAATGACTTGCTTCCTTTTCCCTTTCCCAGCCAGGTAACTTCTAATCCCAGAACTGACTTTCACTGTGAGGATTACATTTGAGATTTCTTCCCTCTAGCCCAAGTTAGGCGATTCTTCCAGCCTCCTTAAAATTCTCGCAGACTCGGTCTCTTGAACCTGATGGTGAGCTCCCACAGCCAATTTGCATGATGACCAATAGAGTCAGCATTTTCTTTGCTTTAGTGCAGGACTGACTGCCTCTGTCTTTCTGCTCTTTCTTGCTCAGGTTCTAGCAGGTTGATTGTGTCTGTGAGTTTCAGGGATATCATAGAAAATCCACAACCTGAAACTACAATGGCTTTCTATGGCCTGTGCCCCTGACAAAGCCCATCTCCATTACAATGTGAATCGCATGGGCCTTGTATCCAGGCAGAAATGCTATTTAGCTATCTTCTTGACCCCCAACTCCATTCTATCTTGCAATTAAAAAGACAATTTAAAGTATAACTGTTTATAAAGCCTCCTCCTGGCATCCACCAATTTCCCCATGTCACCCTTGACCCACCAAAAATAACCATTCCGCTCCCTCTGACACCCTTGAATCTCTCCCCATTAGTCTTGAACCTATAACTGCCATCCTTCACATGTCTTCTCTCCCCTCTGAGCCTACATCTGTTACCATCCCCATGCCCACCTTGACCCAGATCTCTCCCATAATCAGAGCCACCTGTTCTGTATGCTTATGTAACCCCTGCCCCATGAAACCTTCAGCTACCCAATTATTATCTTGGACCTGTGACTGTTCCCTCCTCAGCCTAGCACCCTCAGTTCAAACCCCAAGACCCCACTGTAAACCACACCGACCTTTGTCATCCAGGGCCATCTCCCTCCCCTGCCCAACCAAAGGACCCCAGAACCAACAAGCAAGACCCTTCCCTCCATTCCACATCCCTACACCCTCGTCACCTCCCTCTCTGCCTCAAACAATCTGTCTTCCTTCCCCAGACATCCTCCCTACCTGCCCCAGATAGCCTGCCTTCCTGCCCTGAACAGTCTGTCTCCCTTCCTTGGACAGCCTCCCACCCTTAGCCTACCTCCCCTGTCCAGCCTGAGCTCTACCCCTCCACCCTTCCCCACTGGTCTTGCCTCCCATGACCAACCTTCAGGCAGCTTGGCCTAACAGTCCTGAACTCAATCAAGAGGCTGACATTTGTGAGTGGTCCCCAAGAAGGCCAAAGCACTGGCTACTCACTTCAAAGACATGGAAGAAGTCAACCTTGCCAGGTACACACCACTTATATGCAGTCGTAAATGTGAACGTTCTAATTGATGACTGGTGGGGAACTTAATTTGGAGGGGCAATTTATTTCAGGTGAGGTGACCTTTTATTGAGCACGCATGGCTTACTAATTGTTCATCGGAAGCTCGGGCCGTCTTTAAAGCCCTGAGAACTTAATTGCAAAAGTTCATTCCACCATCGGAAACTGGTTTTTGGCCTCATGCCAAATTAAGTTCCCCCGCCCAACAAGCTTCCTGCTGCTGACGGGCCTGAAGGATTCTGCCCAAGTTGCAGATTGTTATCCTTTTAGAGTCAACAAACAAGTATGTTTTCATTCTCTTCCACCTAAACTGGGTCTCCAATCCCAAAGTAGCATTCTAATTGATTCACTCTTAATGCTCTGTATTTCAGTTATTCTGATATGTATAGACGTTTGATAGGCAATGCATTAAAAAGCTGATAGATGAATTGCCTAAAGCCCTAAAAGATCCACCCATGAAGATTGACTGATCAGAAAGCTTTGATTGACTTACACCAAATTGGACTGAGCTACTATTCCCAGAGGTAATGTTTTGCCAGTAGAGACAATTCTATGGGAGAATTTTTAATTTCCTTAAAAGAATTTGATGTGCACATGTATTATACCAAATGACTTATTGGGGATGATTGCTGACTTTCTCAGCTTCCTGACATAATCAAAACTAGTTTTACTGTTGTCAATCAACAACATGCAAGTGACAACATCTTTGTTTTGATCAACTTGAGTTTTTTGGTCTATTTCTGCTCATCTATCAAATCTGATGACAAGCTGGTGCATCACCGGTTTATCTTGTCACTAGCTACATATCAGTCCATACAAGCTTATTTGATAAAGTGAAAATGCAGTATAACTGGAAACTAATGTGAGAAATTGTGCAATTATAAAACAATAGCTGATAAACATTTACGTAAATAGCCTCTATTTCCTAATTTTGATGTTAGATACATGATAGAGAAATGAATAGAAGGATATGCCAATATACTTAGATAAAACAAGGTGGAAGAAGACTTGTGCAGTGTAAGTTGAATTATAAGAGCAGAGGAATCTAATTTATGCTTTCCAATTAAAGCTTCCTAATATCCCTTGAAGGATTATTTTCTATGGCAGATCCTTTCTATATTTTACTCACTTTTTGAACAGCACATAGCAAGGACAATACTTTGGAATTCCCTTTCCTGTTCCATCTCTCTTTTCTTCTTCAATTCCCTTCACCCATCTCTCTGATCAAACTTTTGATAACCTCTGTTTATACCTTTTTTTCTTGTCCCAACATCCATTGTTGTCAGATAACATCTTTTAAAGTGCCTTGAAACACAAAGCACCATCTAATTTCAAGGTTATCTTTAGTGGATTTATTTACACAAATACAGAATAATATAATTTAACTAAGTATCCATCCTCAAAGATGTTATCATTCAAAAGCTACAAAGTCTGGAGTGAAACTCAAACTTCTTCAAACTGAATTAACGTGTTGTTAACAAATAAAGTCAATGAACTCTATTGAGAAAAAGAAACATGAATTCACTGATGAATCCTTACAAATGCATTTGCAGCACAAGAGAGCACTCAGTAGAGTGCCTATGTCCACCACACTGTGCTAACTCAACATTATTACAATGATGCAGCTATTCTTGGAGGCTTTTTTCCTGCCCGGTTGATGCTCTTTAACTACAAAGCTGAAAAAATTAAATATTTTTTATTTAGACCTTCCATGTTACTAAGGGGTTTCAGGTCAATCTACATCCAACAACCTGCTCTGAAAACTCTGCTCTCATTTTGACAACTGTGACAAATTCCACCACAGCACGTAAGACAATCCACAACATTCTAAAACAATCAACAGCATTCTAAATGAAGCAACCCACAAAATTCTAAAAAAAACAAAGGTCAATTTGCCCTATCTCCCAAAGTTAATGGACCCTTTATAAAATTCCAGGATTCAGATCCGCATCTTCTCTTAAAAACTAATCAGTTTTCCCTTGGGCTATACCCTATATGTAAACCAAGTTTCGTTGAAATCTGTCCATTAGTTTTTAAGATATACTGTTTATAGTCAAACCGACTGGCAGGGGTGAAAACATTACCTCCACCCACCTTCAGCATTAGAAGTAACAAGAAAATATAACCTTAGAATATCCAGTTGGCTGGGGTTCTTCAGGCTAGCCCTCTACTCATGGTAGCGTCGGATGCCTATGGTCGCATTCAAAATCTCACAAAGAATTGATTTGTTGAGATTTAAATTATTGCAGAATGTGTAGATAATGAAAATTGGATACTGAATAATAATATTTATCAGCATTTACAAGATCGTTAAGTGGTAACACAGCTTTGTTTTTGATGATCAAGTGACAAATATTGCCACAAAGTTAAATCTGCATTCTGATTACTACAGCTAGAAATGTGAAGATGGAGACTCATATTGATTTTGATGGTGTGAAATAAAGTATACTCTGAGGCACACTGGAGCAACAGCCTATTTGCATAAAAAGTGGGCATTCTTTGTGTAGCAGATGACCTGTTTTTATACAATTGCAGTGCACAAACAAACTAATGTCAAGCATTTCATCAGCAGCTCTTGATACATTTTCAGAGATTGGTCCTCTTGGTATGGGGAGCATAAATTTCACAAAAATTACATTGTACTTTACAGATATTTACAGTTGATTCAAAGATTCATGTGGTTCCACACGAGTAAGTACTTAGCTTTTATCAGAGTGCATTGTGTGTTGTGCTGTAGATTCAGCTTATTGTACTGTTTACCAATCCAGCAGGAAATGATTGTTGGTTACATTAGCCATGTGTTAACAGAGAACAAAAGGGTAAGTTTTGCAACCCTTTAAGATAGCTCAACAATATTTGCATTGACAATCCTCATTTTTTTGATTTTCTAACATTCCCTCTGGATTCAGGTTTCATCTTTCTCCTAGGATGGTTCCTTTGCAGCCCCCAGGTTCAGCACTTCAACTGAGTATGCACATTCTCTTTCTGCAACCAAAGGAACTAACTGTAGCTCTCTAATAGTTTTCTGAGCCATTATCATCATTTTAAAGTAGCTTCTTACTGTTCAATTTGTTTTAAATTCAAAATATTTGAATATCCATTTGATATGATAGTCCCTAAAATTGCCACCATAGTTATGATTTTGCAACATCACGCTCCATATCTTCCTCATGCTCAGCATCATTGACCCCTCCTGCAAGTGGACCTTGTGTCCCTTATGATTCAGTGTGCCATTGCCCATCCAATAAGTTAAATGTAGCAAAACCTGGGAGTCAGAAAATCCTTGCCACTGTACTCTGGTTTATTGGAATATATCACCAGTCACCAGATTATTTTAACTTGACAAGATGCAAAATTATGCACACTTATCAGTCCAAGGTCAAGTCTATGTACAACATTATTTTAACATTAAGTAGTTAAATAAACCAAAATCAATAAAAGCAGTATGGCGCTGCAAGTCTGAAGTCATTCCACCAGCCACTGATCAAGAATGTGATTTGGCTCGAACATAAATACTAACACGGGCTAGTTTGATCAAGCTGCCTGTAATTTCTATATAATTCTACATTAGAACTCAACCCACAATATGTTATCACATCTATAAATGTGCAAATCACTGTCCCCATCTTTCACTGAAAATTTCTAATTATCTGAAGCTGTATTGACAGTTCGGTGACTGCCAGACAGAATGGTTTCCATCAACTCAGGCAGGCCTGGCATATTTCCTCACCAGCTCATTATATGCTTTCTAGAACTACTTGTATGCTCACTGAACAGCCTTTCATACCTGATGGAATGTAGGCTGCTCAGTATTACCTCCTGATGTTTAAAGGGGCCCTTTTGTCTCTTTTCAAAGCAGCAAAATGGACATAACTATGAACAGAGAACACAAACTGGCAGAAGACCAGTTAATCTACAATGTCTTAACTGCTACAAGAAGAAAGCCATCCAAATATTTGGGATAGAACTTATTGAGAGAATGGTCAGGGAAGAATTTTGTGACTTTGTACTAGCCCAACTTGGTAAGAGTTGGCTTTAACTTCATCTTCTTGTTAGCATCCAACGCTCAGTTGCTCTGCTGCATGACGCTGTGGAAAACTTGCTATCTTTGTATTGCCATTGGCAACGTACACCATTTTAACATTGATTCTCTTCGACTTTGCATAGGGATCTCCTGGCACCAGAGAAGAGGAAGGGGAAGCAGCCTTTCACTTCAGCATAAATCAACCACCCTAAGTGAAGCAAGCACCTAACTATATGTGTCAACTTTGGGGTAATTTGACAGGAAGGTCAGGAGAGAACATTGGATTTAGCAGAGTTGGGCTGGATTTTATGTACCCTACCAGTGGGTTAGATGGTGGGGAAGCATGTAAAATCCAGTAGGTGGCTTTTCTGCTGCCTAACTGCCCACCACCAATCTGTCAGAAATTTAACGGGGGTCAGGGGAGGCATTAGGTGGCCCGGGCAGCCTTGGACCCACCGAGGCCCTTAGATTGTCAATTAATGGCCATTTTAAGGGGCTCTATCCGCCCCTGCCGGTATTTTACCCGTAGCAGGGAAGGCCAGCAGGAAGCAGGTGTCAGGCAAGAGGGCAGAACCTCCTTTGTGTGTTCCCTTCGTCCAGTGGAGGCAACATCCCCAAGGTCATCTACCCACTTTAGCCCTTCCCCTGGCCTCTTAAACCTGACCATCCCCACTCCCCCTCACAGAGATTCCCCCTCACCCCCATCCCCCGCCCCAATCACCCCCCACCCCACCACCCCTCTCCCCACCCCGATGTCAGACTTAATTAGGCACTTCAGTGTGGTGGGACTGCCTGTAATCCCAGCAGTGGTAACCACTCCTGGCTGGCACTGCTGGGACTACAGAGCTCTACGATAGGCTAGCAGATCCTTAAGGCTGGGCTTCCTGAGCCCTGAGAAAGGGGCAGAAATCTTGCCTTAAAGTAATTAACACTACTCCCAGTGTTAAATTGTTGTGGGGCAGCTGTCAGGGTCATTGGCAGGCCCCTTCTCAGGCTGGGGGTGGTGGGGGGGGGAGGGGTGCAGGGACTACGGTGCCCCATAAAATCCAGCACCATGGAGTTAGTAGAGAGGACAACAGACAATCAGCAACAAGACGAACAAACGTCCACAGCCACCTAGGGTTTATATATAATGAGCTGCATTGATTAATCAGCTCGAGACTTTTCATGAAATCCTGATACAGACATCAGAGCTCAGTTCATGGATAGTTAGTGAATGAATATACAGTAGTCTTGCTCCAACATTTGCGTAGGCATGTAAGAGGGTGACACATCAGTTGACAAATCAGTGCAGTACAGAGAGGGCTGCCCACAGAGGGCCACTGAGAAATTTAAGATATTTTGAAGCTGAGGACTGAGGTTGGACAGTAATGGAGGCTAATGGGGTTCCAGGTCTGGTAGCATTGATTTTTAAAATTCTCAGGAATTTCTGCAAAAAATGGAATTTGGTGTCTAGTGAGCAGTTCTTGGACATCTATCTCTGTACCAAGTTTCCTCCTATTTCCCTCTATCTTGCTGTGTTTCTCTTTCTACCTATTTCTTTCTCTTCCTCTCTGTCTCTTTGTCTGTTTATATCTCTGTTTCTATCTCTTCCCTCATGCGCATGAGCCAGATAGAGGGAAACAGGAGGGATTTAAGCCTACTTGTCTCCACAAACCACCTCCTGCGATTTGAGTCTCCAAAAGAAAAAGAGAAATCAACATGCCCTCATATCCAGATCAAAACTTATTCACTTCTGGTTCTGTTTCTTTCCTGCCCAGTCTGGTTTCTCTCTTGGCTATACTTGGTGTCACACTTGTGCTGTTCAGGGCACTTCATGCCTCCATTCTCCTCCCCATTCCCATCACAGTTCTGCCTCTTAGTCAATATTTGCATAAACCTGCAGGAAGAGGGTCATCACAAATAGACAGAGCAGAACTCCATAAAACATTATTACCCACCGTTCTGAAAAACTGTCCTTAACTTCTTTTCTTCCCTTTCAAAATAATTTGTGTTGTAATATGCCTTTAAGGGATAGCAGCATGCCATCACTAAAAGGGAGGTGTGTCATGTGATCCAGTCTCAGTTTTACTTTTGCCCTGTGGGCAGAACACAGAACACACAGCCCTGCTGCTGTTGTCTTCAAAGCCTTTTTGTGCAGTCACCACACTGTGATTTCAACACCCTCTGATGCTACGGCTTCATTCTGGTCTGACCAAATGTTGAGGGTCATCTCATGCCATGTAACATGATCTGAGGCTATTCACTATGCTGTACCTAGACTTAACCTTGCTATCACACTGTTTAAGCACTGCTGAACACTATGTTGCATTTTTATAATGATATAAATGCACCAATCACTCATAAGGGATTGGGTAACCATGCTGTGGGTTCATTTATTTAGACTTGTGTTGTGATATGGCAGGTGGTATTTGTCAGGATTGACCAAATTCCAAAGGGAAACTTGGCCACGCTATCACAACGATTTTGTAATTTGTATTTATTGCAAGAAGGTTCATGCACTGAAGTCAGAAGTAATGGCCGGGATTTTCCATGTTCACTGGTGTCGGCCGTGTTTGGTGGCGTGAGTGGACAGAATGGCAAGAAGGCCAAAAATCGGTTTCACGATGTCGTGAAACCGGTTTGCGATCATCTGCTCAGCCCGTCGATGGCGGGCTATGTTCCCCGCCATTGAACATTGGGAACTTCATTGTAATACATCAGCATATCATTAGCCAGCCCGCCAGATCATCCCCCTGTTGGATCATCCACCCACGTCAGCAGGAAAGCATGCCGATACAGAACATGTCTTGACAACTGCAACATGGAGAGGTTGGGACTTACTGCCAAGGCCTTGGTCACATCGCGGACATCCGAGGAGCAGAAGATGCTGGAGCCTGACAGCAATGGGATCCTGGGTGGATTCTCATGGACATGGCTCTGCTACAAAGCAGCTCACGGAAGCTGGATGTTCAAGGGGGTGGGAGAGGGAGGTCTCGGATCGACTGGGAGAGGAAGAGGTGTCAGGGGTGAGGTTGGGAGTGGGGGAATGAAGGTGTTGGGGTATGAGTTTGGGAAGGGAGAGGGAACACGGGGAAGGAGGGGTTAAGGGGGAGAAGATGGCAACTGGGATGTAGGTGTAAGGGGGTGTAAGGTGTAAGGGATGGAGCTCAGAGGGGGGAAAGGAGTGCAGAGAGGAGAAGGAGTCCAGGGGGAGGAAGAGGGAGAAAATGTTGTTTTATCCGCCCGCTACCGTCCTTAGTGCATGTCTGGGATGATTCAGCCCACTGAGTCCACTACCGCCTTCAGAGATTTTAAAGATTAAATTGAAACACTTAACAAAAGAAAAGAAAACTTAAACACACAATACTATAGATACACAGTTATATTTAGTTTTATAACAGTTCTCAAAAGATTTCTATTTAACTAGACTCTTAACAGTTCAAATAGATTCTTAATCTATAAAACATCCAACAATATTACCACAATCATCCACTGTTGCAGTAAGGGAGGTATTTCACAGCTTCTTTCTGCCTCTCACTTGACAATCCCAAAGGTTTTTAATACAACCTCGGCTACTGGAACAACAAATTTCTCCAGAGCAGCTAGAGGCTTTTCTACTGGTCTGTTTCACACAGTGCACCTTCCAAGATCTCACACAGCCACTTCTCCATATAGATTTCCATCTTTCTTTAAATATATTTCTCTCTTTTGATCTGTAAATCTCATTGTTTCAACCTTTCTTTGGAAGTTACTTTCCCAGAATATAAAATCTTTCACGTTGTCATTATGGACAGCACTTTCGGGAAAAATATACACATACGAACATGCAAACAAGGTGCAAGAGTAGGCCTTTCAGCTGCTTGAGCCTGTTCCGCCATTTAATAAGATCATGGCTGAACTGATAGTAACCTTAAATCTGCATCCAATCTACCACTGATAACCTATCATCCCCTTGCTTACCAAGAATCTATCCACCTCGACCTTAAAAATATTCAAAGACTCTGCTTCCACCACCTTTTCAGGAAGAGAATTCCAAAGACTCACGACCTTCTGAGTGAAACAATTTCACCTCATCTCTGTTTCAAATGGGTGACCCCTTATTTTTAAACAGTAGCCCCTAGTTCTAGATTTTTCCACAAAAGGAAATATCCTCTCCACATCCACCCTATCAAGACCCCCCAGGATCTTATATGTTTCAATCAAGTCACCTCTTACTCTTCTAAACTCCAGCGGATACAAGCTAGTCTGTCTAACCTTTCCTCATAAGACAACCCACCCATTCCAGGTATTAGTTTGGTAAACCTTCTCTGAACTGCTTCCAACACATTTACGTCCTTCCTTAAATAAGGTGACCAATACTGTACACGGTGCTCCAAATGAGGTTGAACTAGTGTACTGTACAACTGAAGCATTACCTCCCTACTTTTGCATTGAATTCCCATCACAATAAATGATAACAATCTATTAGCTTTCCTAATTACTTGCTGTACTTGCATACTAGCCTTTTGTGATTCATGCACTTGGACACCAAGGTCCCTCTGCACCTTAGAGCCCTGCAATCTCTTACCGTTTTGATAATATGCTTCTCTTTTATTCTTCCTGCCAAAATGGACAATTTCACATTTTCCTACATCATACTCCACTTGCCAGATCTTTGCCCATCCACTTAGCCTATCTATATCTTTTTGTAGCCTCCTTATGTTAACTTCACAACTTACTTTCCTACCTATCCTTGTGTCATCAGCAAATTTGGCAACCATCTCTTCAATACCCTCATCCAAGTCATTTATATAAATTGCAAACAGTTGCGGTCCTAGCACTGATCCATGTGGCACATCACTCATTACATCTGCCCAACCAGAAAAGACCCATTTTACTCTCTGCTTCCTGTTAGCCAGCCAGTCTTTTATCCATGCCAATATGTTACCCCCTATATCATGAGCTATTATTTTCTGCAATAACCTTTGATGTGGCACTTTATCAAATGCCTTCTGGAATCTAAGTACAGTACATCCAACGGTTCCCCATTATCCACAGCACATGTTACTTCCTCAAAGAACTTCAGTAAGTTGGTTAAACACAATTTCCCTTTCACAAAACCATGTTGACTCTGCCTGATGGCCCTGAGCTCATCCAAGTGCCCTGCTATAACTTCTTTAATAATAGCTTCTAACATTTTCCCTAGGACAGATATTAACCTAACTGGCCTGTAGTTTCCTGCTTTCCGTCTCTCTCCCTTTTTGAATAATGGAGTTACATTTGCTATCTTCCAATCTAATGGGACCTTCCCCGAATCTAGAGAGTTTTGGAAAATTAAAACCAATGCATCAGCTATCTCACAAGACACTTCTCTTAAGGCCCTAGGATGAAGTTCATCAGGACCCGGGCTCTTGTCAGCCGGCAGCTCCATCAATGTACTCAGTACCACTTCTCCGGTGATTGTAATTTTCCTGACTTCCTTGACCACTTCCATTTCCTGGTTTATAGCTGCTTCTGGGGTGTTACTTGTATCTTCTACAGTGAAAACTGATGCAAAATACCTGTTCAAAATAAACTTAATAACTTTGCCTTATTTATCATGCCAACTGTAAACATCTTATCATGACCCTTTGAAAATCAAACAACTCTCAACTTATCTAAAAATGCAAATTCCATTCACACTGTATCTGCTGAGACCTCATCCGAGCTTACCCATCTCAATTTCAAATGCCTGCTCTGCACCTAACCCCTTTTGATGATTCAAACATTGCAGTCTGGCTGTCTGCAGTTTAATTAAACTGATTAAATTAAATTAATTAAATTAAATTAAATACACAGTTCCCATAAGACTGCTTTAGTATCCCACAGTAATATTAGGGGAAAATGATATTTCCTCTATACTAGGCATATTAGAACATTTCTACAAGGTAGAAAGCTTGAAGCAGAGCTGTGTGTGCTGTATTCTGCTCACAGGCAAAATTGAAACTGTGGCTGGATCACACGACACACTTCCCTTCGAGTGATGGCATGCTTCTATCTCTTCCTGTGAAATACTATTATCTACTTCCAACCACTCTGAAATATTGTCCTTAACTTCTACTCCATTTCCTCCCTTTCAAAATAATTTGTATTCATAAAAGCTGTGTTTCTTCATTTCCATTAATTTATTGCATTGCTCTTACATATCATATGCTCACTGCCTGTGTTTTTTTAAATTTGCTGTTGCCCATTCTTTTAACCTTTTGATTTGCTTGTGTTAAGTGCTCTATTAATTTATTAATTCACCAGGACTTACTGACCTATTGATGTATTCATTTGCAGGTGGGCTGTATTAAGTTATACTGTATTAATTTATATATTTGTTAATATTCTCACTACTTTTTTTTGATTTGATGGTGGTTGTTGCTTTATTAATTGATTAGCTATGCTGTCCCCACTGCTGTATTAACTTATTAATTTGCTGGACTTTCTGCTCTATAAGTATATTGACTTGCTGATTGCCAGTGCTCTATTAATTCATTAGCTTACTGGCTGCCTGTTTTTATGTTAATTTATTGATTGTCATTCCATTAATATATTCGGTTACTGGTGCCTGCATAGTTGTTCTGCAATCTTCATCAGTAACCAATTTTTTTTTTTTTAAATCCTTCCATGGTCTCACCCTTCCTTATCTTTGCAATCTCCTGCAGCCGCCCCACAACCCTCCGAGATATCTGTGCTCCACCAATCTCAGCCTCTTGAGCATCCCTGATTTTAATCACTCTATCTTTGGTGGCCATGCCTCTGGCTGCCAAGGCCCTAAGCTGTGGAATTTTATGATAAGCATTCTTCATTCATGATATTGCTAATATGAAGCAATCAGAGAAATTTCTCCCAATGGCATTTACTGAGCTTCCTTTGTTGTCAGATCTGCAAAAGTTGAGCTTTAGGCATTCGGTCTTTTCTCTGCAGAAAAAGTTCAGAAAGACTTAGAAATAACTTTAACCAATGTTAGTATTAAATGCAAAATCAATATTGAGCAAAACAAGTCCTATTACTTGAATTTGACTTGCATATTTAACTTATCATTTAGTCTCCTGCTGACTGCAAAATATTTTATGTAACAGGCACAAAATGCAAGTCCATTCTATCACTTATTTGGGAATTGACAATCAGCCAGGATTGTTACTCACCTGAGTATTGACAATTCTTAATAGTTTAGTTCACGCAGTTGCAATTTTTTTCAGAAGGAGGAATATTTGAGTCTTCCTACGTTATTTTATTTTGGCATCAGCATTTTTCATGCTCATTCCCAATAATAGCACTAAACAATTTTTTAAAGTTCTTTTCTCATCAAAGTGAGGATATCATTGCTGGGGAATGAAATTGTTTCCATTTTAGGTTTCCAGTATTGGTATCAAGAACTTTCAGGTCATGTTTAGCATTGCTAGATACAGAATAAAACTCCCTCTACTTTGCCTCACAATGTGATTCAACATCAATGCACAATTTCTTCCTATTTTCCACACCAAAATTATTTTGGATTTGTTTGAGTGACATTGCCAATTAATAAAAATTAGAGGCATTTTATACTGCAGGTCCATGTTCACACTTATTTCATAGAGGACTCTTAATGCAAGCCGGGGGCACTTTCATCAATTTGGACCTGATCTCAGTGCCAACCTAAGAGTAAGAGCATGCTGTAAGTATTGCAGCAATGTGCAAAGCCTAGTAATGTATTCACGAGGTAGTATCAGGGTGTGGCTGTGTGCTCACAGAAAACTATTACCTGTCCACTATAGCCCTGCATCTTTTACTACTCACTACCTAGTCAACAAATTGTTGACAAATGTAATGAGCAGTTATAAAATGGATCACCTGGGTAAAAGTAGTTCATATAACTATCATATTTCAGGATTTCAGACTATGCTGCAATGGAGAAGCCTTTGCCTAATATATTAACAATGGTACACTTGACCTACAGTTAGCTTTAAACTTAGCTGTCAAGGATATAAATTCACAGGACGGTGGCACTGGCAGGTGTAGATGAGTTTTCACACTAGTCATCTGGACCAACACCTTGGACACAAAGAAAGATGGTTTGGCATTGCAGTGAACACTCATAATTGTTCCCATTTGAACTCAGCAGAAGTCATTGCCAACAAAACAGAAAATACTGCAAGTCAGGCAGCTTAACATTTCAGGTGTCGGCCCTTCATCAAAACAGTACAGTCAGCACAAATTTAGGATGGAGGATTCTGCCTTGGATGCTAGTCAGTATTCAGTCTGGCTAAAAGCAGAAGCTGAAGTCAGACAAAAAAAATGATTAAGTACACCAAAGACAAAGAATTGCAGGAAGAGGAAGTTCTTTCCTGGATGTAGGGTGGAATACAAAGAATTTTACCTGTTCATTTCAAGCAAGACAACCTCATGAAATGGGGTAATGTAACATTTTCATTATCTTATATCAACACAGGGAGATTAGCTTACTGAATGAATAAATTGAATATGATCAGAACTGTTTGCTTATGTCACCACCTTACAGGGACCTTAAAGGTGAAGAAGTGCTCCAAAGCCCACGTCACGGCTTCCAATGAAAGCCTCAACCAAAACCAAAATCTCCAGCAAGAAAGTGCTGAGCCAGAATAGCAGAGGGAAGGGACCCCCTTACCCAATTAAGGGGGCTTTGAGGCCAAGACCATCATTTCCTGGGGCATGCTGCCAATTTCCAAGTGATGGCCCTAGGAATTAGTGGTAAGTGGGAGAGGAACAGCCAGCAATGGCACTGGCAAGGCCAGGAGGAGGGAAAACTTCCTCAGGTTATATGGGGTATGCCTCATAGTCCTAAAGCTCTCTCTTTCCTTGTCAAGGTTCCTCACTATTTTGGGCAGGAATGTGGAAAATAATCCAGCCCTTAGTGTTATAAATGTATCCCTTTTAAATTCAAATTGTGCTTATTCAACCACAAAATCATTATTGTGTGCAAACATATTTATAAATTTGGAAAATTGTTTTCCTATCAGCAGTCAAAAGCAGGAGAGAGAGCACTGACATTTGCATTGAGAGGGGGATGATGCAGTGCAGGATCCTCGCGTGGGTGTTTGCTGCCAACCTCACCACTGCTGCAGGCACGATCCACGTCCTCACCATCAGTGCAATGGCATGCTTCTCAAAGTGAATGAGGGGCCTAATGTGGGCCACTCCATCCCCGGTCTGGGACCTCTCCCTGCTGTTGTGAACAGGCTTCTCCTGCATGAAAACAGATGGAGAGAGTGTGAGCAAGATACATGGCACTGCATGGAATGTTTGTGTGGTGAGCAGAGCCATGGACAGGATGAGGGCACGAGCTTCAGAGGATATGAACGTGATGGAGTTCTGAGGGTGTGTGTGAGAGTTAGTGGTGTTGTCCCTTGAGGTGCGAGATCCTTGTGGATATGTGATGGGTATGGGAGTGTGCGAACTGAGAGCGATGAGGTAGTTTACTTACCCTGGAAAAATGGATGAGATCATTCATCCTCTTCCTGCACTGGATGGCTGACCTCTTCTGTGCTCTGGTGGCGCTGACCACTGCTGCCACCCCTCCCAGGCTGAATTGTTGCCTCTGGTGGACCTCCTGCAGCCAAAGCGGAGGTAGAGGACAGTGCGACCACCTTCCACTGTGTCCAGTTGGCACCCAGACAGGTGTCACTAAATTTGGGGGCTTCCACCTTCTTTACTTTCGGGGCCACCTATCACCTGGAACAGTACTGGTCTGGAGATATTGGGCAGAATCCTCTGTTCTGCACACCGGCATATAAAATGATGCATGGTGACATTGGGCATATGTCCCGACATTACCATACGTCATTCCGATCTGCATACCCGCCAAACTGTCAAAGGCCTGTTAAGGCCATTAATAAACCAATTAAAGATATTGACAGGGCTGGCCGTCCAATCTTGAGGTTGGCGGGCAGGGAAGAGGCATCTGTGAGGTCCGAGTCAAATGACAAGCCTCTCAATTCGGCCTTCCAACTCATTGTGGAGAGTCAGTGGAAGGCAGGGGAACATCACGCAGAGCTGTTAGAAGCCCTCAATAGAGTGACATGCGAGTCAGAGGACTGTGTCCGCCTGCTCTCTGATGAAGTGGTGACCACACGTGCGCACATGGAAGTCTCCATGGGAAGGATTGCGGATGCCATGGAGACCCTGGTCCAGCAGAAAGTGGAGAAGCGCGCAGACCTGTACCTGCAGTGGCAATGCGAGAGGGAAACGGGGCACCTGGATGTCCCTCCAAGTGCTCCTTCCCCTCAAGGAATCAGTGAGGGACCCTTGGGCATCCGAAGGGAGGAGGAGCGACAGCTGGACACTCCTGGGTCATCCACTCAGGAATTTCAGAGGCTGTCTTCTCCCTCTGAGTCCCCTTT
Source organism: Cetorhinus maximus (assembly GCF_964194155.1). Classification (NCBI taxonomy): domain Eukaryota; kingdom Metazoa; phylum Chordata; class Chondrichthyes; order Lamniformes; family Cetorhinidae; genus Cetorhinus; species Cetorhinus maximus. The sequence goes on from NC_135892.1 coordinate 64,626,266, forward strand.
ATCTGTGAGCCCCTCAACCACATCCTCTGTCACTGCAGAGGGAGCAACTGGCTCATAGGAGGACAGCTAAAGCAAGCTGGAGCCCTCAAGGCCTCGGTTCTCCAGAGGATGCACAGCGAAGTCATCTGAGGCAACAGGGCCAACCATTGTGCAGGCCTGCTGCAGATGTCAGGGTAGCAGCTAGAAGTGGTAGACCTAGAAAAGTTAAGAAATTCTGATCACAATTGGTTGCACAGGTGAACACATTTTGTCTCTTCGTAATCTGAAAATATATTTTCTTTCACTGAATAATGTGTAATGTTGTCTTTCAGATTCATTGACAAGCTTCGCGAGTCCTTCCACTGCATTCCCTCTTGCACTAGCAGTTCAGCTGCGTGCAGCTGGACCACGAGTGATTCTGGAGGGAGAAGTGTGTGTGCGTTGCAGGGCCTTACGGAGTCTTGTGCGAGCACTCTCCCACACACACGGAGCCTTCATCCATCGCACTCATCTTCCTGTCCTGAGTATTTTCAATGCTGCCTGCTGGGGTTCTCTTTCAGTTGTCCATCTGAGCTGACCTGCATCTCCGCCCACCCACAGATCACACTCCCATGCAGCACCTGTGCCCGTCCAAAATGATGCTCTGCTCACTTTCGATTTCAACAACCCTGGTCGTAGCGATATATAGAGCTAGCTCCCCCATTCTTTCCCCTCCCTGAGTCACCCATGTCCTTTCCACCATCTCTGTCGAGCTCCCTGGCATCACCTTCCACCTCCCCACCGCCACCTATCAAACCAAATCCTTGTCTTTCCAGGGTTTCCAGGCGAATATGCATGTTCCCTACCTTCCTGAGAATCCCATCCCTATCCACATTGACCTCCCCGACCTCCTCCTTCCTACTTCCAGGGTCCATGTCTGCCTCCTAGTCCTCCTAGCCAATCACACCTGCTGTCCTTACTGTCACTACCGATGCACCCTCACCCTCCCACCCTACCCGCTCCCTTTGCCCCCTCTCATTCTCACCATTCTCTCCTACCGTGCCTGCCCTCAGTTCCCTCCCCAGGAGGCAGTCATTGACTCCAGAAACCCCTGCCTTGCACGTTCATCTGGACATATCCCCCCCCTTCCTCCCTCCTCCCCCTTTACTCCCTCCTCCCCCCTGGACACCTTCCCCCCTTCGAATTCCTTCCTCCCCCCAGACACCTTCCCCCCTCTGAACTCCCTCCCTTACACCTTCCTCCCCTTTTACACCTATCTCTCCACTTGCTGCATTCTTCCCCCATTACACCCTCCTCCTCCTATACCCTCTCCTCTCCCTCCCAACCTCAGCCCCAAGACACCTTTGTCCCCCCCCCAGCCTCATTCCCCCCTGACACCTTCATTCCCCCTCCCCCTCTCAGCCTCATCCACCCCCACCACCATGGTACACCTTCCTCTCCCACTCACAACTGGATCTTCCTCGCCACCCCCCCAACCCCACCCCCTACTTTGCCGATCATCCTTGGCAGCCCGTGGTCGAGACCATGATGTTCCGAAGCAGACCCGAAGCATGAACTGAGACATCCCACCTTCCATGAGCTGCTTTGCAATGGAGCCATGTTCATGAGGATCCATCCAGCATGTGATGCATGTGTTCCTTCAGGTAGCTGCCGGGCTCCAGCATCTTCTGCTCCTTGGGTGTCCGTGATCTGAGCAAGGCCCTAACGCTAAGTCCTGACTTCTGCATGTCACACTTGTCCAGATGTGTTCTGGGCCGGGGTGTTTTGCCGCCGGTGTAACGGTAAATCGGGCATGGGGGACAATTCTGGTTGGGCTTACTTTGCATCTCATTAGAGGGATGCAAATCAGGTTCACATCGGCCTCCAGGCGGGAGTCACATTCCGCCATGGTGGGCACCGTCACATGATCCCGTTGTGCTTTCACGCCAGCGTCAAACTGATTTCTGCCCCTCCCGCTGAACTGTTGCCCCCCAACCCACCCACTGCCACCTGGACTGGACGATTCCACCCTATATCTCCCACTTCACGAAAATCATTTAACGTTTCAACTCAATTCAAAGATACCTTCCCCCAACATATAACATGCTGAAGACAAAATTACTTTGAATTCCCATGAGACAATCCATTCCTTATGAACCTCCATGGCAAAATGTAGATAAAAGCACAAAAAAAAACCCTTCAAGACACATGATAAATACAAATGCAATTGGAAAGCCTGCACAAACAAAGGTAATACTAGAGATAATAGACTATTCTCAGGACAGAAAGTGAAGGCATCACAGCAGCAACAGAACAGTAAAAACGACTACAGAGAATGAACTAATCCATGCAGAGCATCTACCACTGTGCAAACAGGCAGCATGCAGAGAATACTAACACTAGTCAGAGACTATCAGATATAGACTCAACACGGGAACAAAACCTAGACTGGGGAAAGAAAACAATGCAACAATTACAGATTTCAGATAATATCAGACAAATATGTTTCATGATGATAAGTAACCATGACACCTAAAGAATTAGGCAAACATTTTTTTTTAAAGGCAAAATACTGCGGGTGCTGGAAAATCAGAACTAAAAACAGAAAATGCTGAAAAAACTCAGCAGGTCTGACAGCATCTGTGGAGAGAGAAACAGAGTTAACTTTTCGAGTCCGTATGACTCGAAGACTCTGAAGAAGAGTCATACGGACTCGAAACGTTAACTCTGTTTCTCTCTCCACAGATGGAGTCAGACCTGCTGAACTGTTCCAGCATTTTCTGTTTTCATTAAACATTTTAAAAATACTTTTTGGCCTGTCAGCAGAAAGATAAATACAAAATTTGATGCTCAATCAGATGAACCATAGGTGCTTAAAGAATGGGTGTTTTTACATTTGGTAGCAAAGATCCAATATTAATAACAAGGAGAACATCCCAAAAAATAAATTACACAAATGAGTAAAAGGGCATAAACAACATGAGCAGGTAAAGTAATCACAGTAGCTCCAATACTCCTGGAAAAACAATTACCTCATGACTGTTTGCAGCCAGAGCTTTGAATGGCAACAATGTTAAACTTTTGAAACCGCAGACTAGAAATACTTGAGGAAATTAGAAATGGATAAATGTAAATAAGTGTATTTGGAACATAATGCAGAATGATGAACAAAAGAACAAATAACAATGTCCATTCTTGACTGCACCATCCTCTTCCAATTCCTCTGTTGTCAAGTTGGGTGGGGCTAACCTCACCTAGTTCCACTCTTACCTCTATACAACCGTAGCCGGAAAATCCCTTGCAACGGCTGCTCTTCCTACCCCGCAATTTTTTGCCTGAAGTTCCCCCAGGATCTATCCTTGGCCCTTTCCTATTTCTTATCTACATGCTGCCCCTCAGTGACAACTTTTGAACACATGGCATTAAGATCCCCATGTATGCTGATGACACTGAGCTCCATCTCATCACCATCACTCCTAATCCCTCCACTGCCTGTTTTGCCAGACCACTTGTCCAACATCCAGTCTTGGATGAGTCACAATTTTCTCCAATTAAGCATTGGGAACACCAAAGCCATTGTCTTTGGCTGCTATCACAAAATCTGTTCTATCAACATGGTTTCCACCCTTTTCCCTGGCCAGTGTTTCAGGATGACCCAGACTTTTTATATCCTTGGCGTTCTATTTGACCATGAGCTGAGTATCTGATCCCATGTTCCTCTCATCAAAAAGTCCACCAAACTCCACCCCTGCCTTAAAGTACCTGCTGCCAAAACCATTGTCCACTCTTTTGTTACTCTGGCCTCGACTAATCCAATGCTGTCCTGACCAGCCTCCAAACTTCCACCCTCAATAAGCTTAAGGTTATCCAAAACTGCATGTGTCCAAGCTGCACTAAGTCCCATTCACTCTTCACCCTCACTGGCCTACATTGGCTTCCAATCCACCAACACATTGGGCTGAATTATACAGGCGCGTGTTGCTTGCACCCTGGGAAGAAATGTTGGATACCAGCCGAGCTACATTAAACTGCCGAAAATACACCTGGGGACGGGGCTGTAAAATCCAGCCAGTTGATTTTAAACTTATAATCCTTGTCTTCAAATATATAAAAAGAAAGATTTGCATCCATAATGTGCCTTGCATAACTTCAGGATGTCTAAAAGTGCTTTACAGACAATGAAGTACTTTTGAAGTGTAGTTACTATTACAGCACAGCAAATGCAGCAATTTACACCAAAGAGTTCCCACAAATAACAATATGATAATGATCCAATAATCTGTTTTAGTGATGCTGATTGTAGGATAAATATTGGTCTGGGAACTGGGTGTAGCTCCCCTGCTCTTCTTTGAAGTAGCGCCAAAAGATCTGTTACATGCACCTAACAGAGCCTCAATGTAACATCTCATCTGAAAGACATTGGGCTGAATTTTCCATGCTCGCTGGCGTCGGGTATGTTCGGCAGCGTGCACGGACAATATGTGAGAAGGCCAAAAATCGGTTTCACGACATTACGAAACCAGTTTGGGACTGTCCGCTCAGCCCGTTAATGGCAGGTCACGTCTTCTGCCATCGGACGTTGGGAACTTCATTGTAATACATCTGCATATCATTATAAGGCCGGCCCACCAGACTCATCCCCCCACGCTGGATCGCCCACCCAGGTCAGCGTGATAGCACGTCGACATGTTTCACAACAGCACATAAGCGACGTGCACCTGGCGATCTGCACTTCTCTCGGGGCTTTGAGGTTTGTTTGCCTACCTTGCTTCGGGCAGCACTTGCAGTTATCAGCACCAGGCGTCGCAGGCAGCACCACATCACTTGTAGGGGGATGCTCACGGGCAGGTCTCTACTTACCAGACGAGCCATAGGTGAGGGTGGCTTTGTGCGGCTGCAGGGCTAGGGCTTGCTTGAGGAAGGAGGAGAGGTGGCCTCGGGCAAGGGAAGAGGCTGCAGGGCGAGGGCTGTACTGGGGACAGAAGGTATCCCAGGGTCTGTGTGGGGACACAAGTTGATCTGTACAAGAGGCCTCAAGATGGTGAGGGCTGAGGAGACAGTCTCCAGGGCAGATGAGACCAGATGGAGATGTGAGGGCGTGTGTGAAAGAATGAGTGGTGATGTCTCTTGAGCTGGCAATGAGAGAGATACCAGTGCATGTGTGATGTGCTTGAGTGTATGCGTTTAGATTGATGAAATGTTTGCCTTACCCTGATGGCACAGATGAGATCATTTGTCCTCTATCTGCATTGAATGGCTCTTCTGTGCAACATTAGTCCTGATCACCACTGCCATCACCTACCAAGCCGGAGTGGTAATGTTGTTGCCCCTCCTACAGCCAGAGTGGGAATAGACGACATCATGGTGGCCTTCACGCCGTCCAAAAGGCGCTTGAGGGACACGTCACTAAACCTGGAGGCTGCAGTCTTCTTGCTTTTGGGGCCGTATCTTACTTGCTTTTGAAGCACTGAGAGGTGTGCACGCAGCTGTACTTTAAATGTGGCACCTGGCACGGTGAAACAGCAAGGTGACAGTGTGGTGGGCGAATCAGAGCCCGCCCGCCATGGAAATGACGTGTTTCTTGGGAATGCGTAATTAATGTGGCAGGTTTGGGACGATAAGGCGGGAGAAGCTGCCATTGGGGCCGATGGGTAAAATATCATTTTACCTGCCCGCCCGCTTCAGCACTTAGTGTATATCTGGGATGATTCTGCCCATGGCCTCTGTCAGTACAGCACACCCTCGGTGCTGTAGTGGGTTTTTGTATTCAAGTTTCTGGAGTGGGATGTGAAACCACAACTTTCTGACTTAGGGGCAAGAGCTAAAACATGGTTAACACAAATCTCTCTATGGCCTCACCCTTCCTCATTTCTGTGACTTGCTTGCAAAATCTCTACATTCCCCCAACTCTGGCCCCCTCCATTCCCCGCTGCCAACATTCCACCATTGGTTGCTGTGCTTTTAGCCATCTGGCCAAAACTCCAGAATTCCCTCTCAAAGACTTTGCCTCTCCATTTCACTTCCTTTAAGTCACTCTGTAAAACCTATTTCTTTAACCAAGCTCTAATTCACCTAATAATTCTTTATGTCGTTGGTAAATTTTGTCTGACTATGGTTTTAGGAAACAGCTTGGAACATTTTGCTACATTAAATGTACTATGTAAATACAAGTTGTTGTTGTTGTTGTACCTCAAAATGAGCTGAGTTAGGGTTATCCAACCAGCACTTTTGCCTAAAGGAACTTTCAGCACCTCAGTCTTATCTCTTGCACTCCACCTGCTGGGCTACAGAATGTTTGAAAATGGGATTTTTACGGAACCTCTCTTGTTAACGTTATTTTGCCATTTTTATTCCTTCCTGTCCTCATCTCCCCAACCTCCCCCCCATTCTTACATCCTCCCTTTCCTTCATCCCATGTTCTTCTTGCTGCACCTATCTTCATCGTCCCCTGGCCTCTCCACTTCTCTCACCTGTCTCCTTCACCTTCCTCTTCTCCTCTCTTCCTTATTTTACATCTTCTAGCCAGATGCCTTTCCTCCTGCCTCTTCCCTCCTCTGCTATTCTTCAACTTCTCTCCTGCTGTGCTCTCTTCTCCATTTCTCTCCTCCTGTCCTCTGTTAACTTCTCTCTATCCTTTCCCCTCTATTGCCCCTCCCTTCATTCTTATACTTACCCAACCACTCCACCCCTGGCTCCTGCCCTTCTCTATTCCTACTTTCCCACATCCCCTTCCTCCTGGTGCCCACTCATTTTCTTGCTCTTTACCTTGCTTGACCTCAATACTGCACTTGGTCATGACGCACTAGCCTCTAAACTCATTAGTGCTTGAAACTCAGCATGATTTATATTGGATAAAAATCTATGGGCAGAATTTTACGTCCCATGGGTGGGTGCACGCCTGGCCTGATTGGGCGTAAAATTGCACGTGATGATGTCAGGGGAGCATAGCGACATCATCGTGCACTCACGTGATATTTCACTCGCGTGCAAAAATCAGAAGCATGCCTGCCGACAATTAAGAGGGCAATTAAGCCAAGTAACGGCGCAGTTGTCTCGATTTTTTGTGGCCCGTCCAACCTTACGATTGGCAGACAGGCGAATTGGCCAGGCGGCCTTTATATTTTGAATCAAACTTCATCCATGGGTTGGGATGAAATCTCCTTTATGAAATAAAATAAAAATAAATATTTTTATGAGGTAAGCTTTCAGATGCTTGATTGCGATGCATGGACATCCTTTTGCAGATTTCTAAACCCTTATTTAATTATTTGAAGGTTTGCAGCTCCCTGAGGCAGCTGTCTGCCTTTAGGGAGCTCTCTTGCAGAGCTAACCCTCGCCTGCGGTGACACCATCGCCTGCCCTATTCCCGCCCCCACCCCGGCAGTGCTGCGCTTTTCAGTGCGTGTTTCACACTGGCTGGCCAACGGGGGTCCATTTCCCGGATGAATCCCCCCACCGGGCCAGCCAATCGCAAGTGCCCGCCAAGGGGAAAATTGAGGCAGATATTTTTAGATAGATAAATAGTCGGACAGATAGATAACTAAATCTGGATGAGCACTGTAATTTTAGGATTGAAGTTCGTTCATGGATTTTTTCTGAACAGTAGACATGATGGGGTAGCATTTCCATTAGGTTGCGCTGGTATTTACTGCAGAACTCAACCAAACCTGGCCAAACCAGCGCAAAACCATTGAAGAATTTAAAGTGCTAATTACAGTCAGTGCAAATCAAGTCTTCTAGATCTTTTGCGCTGGTTTAGAAAACATTGCTCTTGCAGTTGGCCCAGTCCAGAAAGTTGGTCACATTCTAAGATTGAATTAATCACGGGGCAGAATTTTGCCCTCGTCAGACGGGAGCGGCGGGTGGGCCCGGGAGTGGTCGCGAAGCCAATTAATGGCCAGCCAGCGTGAATCGCACACTGCAATGCTCAGCGCTACCGGGGTGGGGGCAGCAGGAGCACGAACGCTGATGTCCGTGCATGCCTGCGGGTGCGTGCAGTAAAAGCTCCTTGAGGCACACAGCACAACACAAGGTTTTTACCAATATGAATAAAGAATTCTAAAATAATGAAAAAAGTCCCCCTATGTGACTCTGTCACATGAGCAGGGACATGTAAAATACGAATGCAATAAGTTTTTATATGTTTTTGATCACTGGACGAAACCTCATCCCGCCCGTGGATTAGGTTTTGCCAGGAATGGTAAGTCCGCTTGACCTTTTTGGCTGTCCACAACTGAACGGTTGGATGGGCAGCAAAGAATTCAAGTCAGTTAGTTCCTTAAGGGCCTTATTAGAGTGCTTTATTGTCGGAGAGCATGCTGCTGACTCCTGCACACGCCCGCCGACCGAAATATCGCGCGAGTGCGCAATGACACCAGGACGCTCACCCAATGTCATCGTGTATCATTTTATGCTCATTCAGATTGGACGTGCACCCATCTGGCAAGTGCAATATTCTGCCCATGATTACGAGTTTCTGCTAATGAAGCCTTTTTTAGGTGCAAGGACACCTTTTTAAAACTTTTAAACATTTAAGAGTATTTAATTTACTTTAAAATGTTCTCTGTTCACCAATGAAGCTAATAAATGGTTCTGTATGGTTTGTCAGTTATTTCAAACTGGGTTATTCACAGGTGGTGCACTAGACAGTGACTAATGTTGCAATCGCCATAGAGACGGATAATATTTAATAAGAAATTCAAAGAATAGGATGACACCACAAGATTTCACATTTTGAGTTTTTTTACTGTAACTTACGACTAAAAACACAACTAAACACTATTGTTATAGGCAACTTATACTTTAAACTGCAGAAATGTACGGTCCCCATTTATACTTATCACACCTTGCACTCTCCACAGAATTACTGTCATAGCGAACAATACACAGTTGCTCCTAGCTTCCAATGGGTTCACATTTCCCCATTTCGCCAAATCATAACTTCAAGTGATTGTCTCCCAATGCTTCCCTTAGTTGTCAGAGAAGTCGCTAAATCCACCACCAGCAGTAAAGCTGTCCCAATGATTTTTCCCCTCTGGCCATGCCAGGATGAATCTCCCAGAACCTTTAGATGGCTGCAGGGTGCATCGCTTCCACTAGAGACAGCCTCCCTCCCGCATCCAGCTGTGATAGTTCGCAAAGCCAAGCAACCTTTTAAGGACAGGATTACCAGACTTGCTCCGCGGTCAGAGCACTGTTTGTTATGTGGAAACCAGATGGGTGCAATAATTGCTAATTACATCAATACTTGTTAATTGCAGTGATACCGCTGAATTGAATAGGACAATTTACATTGAAATAGAATAATTAACCACAGAAAATTGATCAAAGCCAGACAGGAAATCACAGCTGGACAGGAAGAAGCCCTTATATGGCTAAGCCATTTGGAAGACAGCTTGGCAATACACGAGTGAACCAACAGCCATTCACGCTTCTTCTTCTTACGCTGTCACTCGGGGTCGAGGATGATTTGCTTCTAACTAAGATGACTGAAGAGCTCAATGCGCAGCCTACAGTCTCTGTCACATGTGGGGCAGATGTTGGTAGGGGGGATAAGTGGGCGAGGTGCCTGGGTTGCCATGCGCTCCTTTCGGTGTCGACACCTGTCAACTAGCCCTTGGCGATGAGACTTGAGATGTTCAACTCCTTCCCGGATGCTTTCCCTCCACTTCATGCAGTCTTGGGTGAGGGATTTCCAGATGTCGGTGGGGATGTTGCACTTTTCCAAGGAGGCTTTGAGGGTGTCCTTGAAGCATTTCCTCTGCTCTCCTGGGGCTCACTTGCCGTGTCGAAACTCTGAGTAGAGCGCTTGTTTCAGGAGTCTCATGTCAGGTATGCGGACGATGTGGCCCGCCCAGCGGGGCTGATCAAGCATGGTCAATGCCTTGATGCTGGAGATGCTGGCCTGAGTGGGAACACTGACATTGGTTCGCCTATCCTGCCAACGGGTTTGCAGGATCTTGCAGAGGCAAGTGGTACTTGTCCAGAGTTTTGAGGTGCCTACTATACATAGTCCACGTCCCTGAGCCATATAGGAGGGCGGGTATCAGTACTGCTCTGTAGACCACGAGCTTGGTGCTGGGTTCGAGGTCCTGGTTTTCAAATAACCTCTTCCTCAGGCAGGCGAAGGCTGTGCTGGCACACTGAAGGCAGTGTTGAACGTCATCGTCATTGTCTGCTCTTGTTGACAGTCGGCTCCCAAGGTATGGAAAGTGGTCCATGTTGTCCAAGGCCTCATTATGGATTTTGACAACCTGGGGGGGCGCAGTGCGGTGTGGAAGGGACAGGTTGGTAGAGGACCTTTGTCTTACAGATGTTTAGTGTAAGGACCATGCTCTCATAAGCCTCGGTGAAGGTGTTGTCAATGGCTTGGAACTCGGCCTCCGAGCGTGCGCAGACGCAAGCATCATCTGCATACTGTAGTTCAATGACAGAGGATGGGATAACCTTGGATCCGGCCTGCAGGCAGAGGAGGTTGAACAGGTTCCCACTTGTTCTGTGGTTTAGCTCCACTCCAGCGGGGAGCTTACTGAGGGTGAGATGGAGCATTGCTGCAAGGAAGATTGAGAAGAGCGTCGGTCTGATGGGACAGCCTTGCTTGACCCGGGCCCAGACATGGATTGGGTCTGTGGTGGATCCGTTGGTCAGGATCATGGCTTGTATGTCACTGTGGAGCAGGCAGAGGATGGTGACAAACTTTAGAGAGTGGCCAGAACCGAGGAGGATGCTCCATAAACTCTCACGGTTGCCAGTGTCAAAGGCTTTTGTGACGTCAAAGAAGACCATGGTGCTGTTCCCTGCATTTCCCTTGCAGTTGCCGCGCGGTGAAGATTATGCCCATTGTGCGCCTTAGTGGGTGGAATCCGCATTGCGATTCAGGGAGGAGCTCTTCAGCCATGGGGAGAAGGTGATTGAGGAGGATTCTTGCGATGGCCTTCCCTGTGGCTGACAGCAGGGAGATTCCTCTATAGTTACTGCAGTCAGACTTGTCATCTTTCCTGAAGATGATCATGATTACGGTGTCTCTGAGATCTCCTGGCATGCTATCCGCCTTCCAGATAAGGGAGATGAGGCCATGTATTTGCATCAATAGTGCTTCTCCACCATGCTTTAGTGCTTTGGCAGGGATTCCATCTACTCCTGATGCCTTACAAAGAAAGAAAAGTACAGCACAGGAACAGGCCCTTCGGCCCTCCAAACCTGCACTGATCATATTGCCTGTCAAACTAAAACATTTTGCACTTCCAGGGTCCGTATCCCTCTATTCCCATCCTATTCATGTATTTGTCAAGCTGCCTCTTAAACACCACTATAGTACCTGCTTCCACCACCTCCTCTGGCAGCGAATTCCAGACACTCACTACCCTCTGCATAAAAAACTTGCCCCGCACATCTCCTCTAAAGCTTTCTCCTCTCACCTTAAATCTATGTCCCCTAGTAATTGACTCTTCCACCCTGGGAAAAAGCTTCTGACTATCTACTCTGTCCATGCCACTCATACTTTTGTAAACTTCTATCAAGTCACCTCTCAATCTCCGTCACTCGAGTGAGAACAATCCGAGTTTCTCCAACCTCTCCTCATAGCTAATAACCTCCAGACCAGGCAGCATCCTGGTAAACCTCCTCTGCACCCTCTCCAATGCCTCCATATCCTTCTGGTAATGTGGCGACCAGAATTGCACGCAATATTCCAAGTGTGGCCTAACCAAGGTTCTATACAGCTGCAGCATGACTTCCCAGCTTTTATACTCAATACCCCTGCTGATGAAGGCAAGCATGCCATATGCCTTCCTGTCTACCTTATCCACCTGTGTTGCTACTTTCAGTGACCTGTGGACCTGTACACCCAGATCCTTCTGCCCATCGATGCACTTAAGGGTTCTGCCATTTACTACATAATTCCTACCTGTATTAGACCTTCCAAAATGCATTACCTCGTATTTGTCCAATTAAACTCCATCTGCCATTTCTCCGCCCAAGTCTCCAACTGATCTATATCCCGTTGTATCCTTCCACAATCCTCTTCACTATCTGTAACTCTTCCAACCTTAGTATCGTCTGCAAACTTACTAATTAGCCCAGTTACATTTTCCTCCAAATCATTTACGTATACTACAAACAGCAAAGGTCCCAGCACTGACCCCTGCGGAACTCCACTAGTCACAGCTCTCCATTCAGAAAAGCACCCTTCCACTGCTACCCTCTGTCTTCTATGACCAAGCCAATTCTGTATCCATCTTGCCAGCTCACCTCTGATCCCATGCGACTTTACCTTCTGTACCAGTCTGCCATGAGGGACCTTGTCAAAGGCCTTACTGAAATCCATGTATATAACATCCACTGCCCTTCCATCGTCGATCATCTTTGTCACTTCCTCGAAAAACTTGATCAAGTTAGTGAGTCACGACCTCCCATTCACAAAACCATGATGTCTCTCACTAATACACCCATTTGCTTCCAAATGGTAGTAAATCCTGTCACGAAGGATCTTCTCCAATAATTTCCCTACCATTGACGTAAGGTTCACCGGCCTGTAATTTCCTGGATTATCCCTGCTACCTTTCTTAAACAATGGAACAACATTGGCCATTCTCCAGTCCTCTGGGACCTCAACCGTAGCCAGTGAGGATACAAAGATTTCTGTCAAGGCCCCATCAATCTCCTCCCTTGCCTCCCTCAGTACTCTTGGGTAGATCCCATCTGGCCCTGGGGACTTATCCACCTCAATATTCTTAAAGACGCCTAACACCTCCTCTTTTTTGATCCAGGCTATTTACACAGTCTTCCCTAGACAAATCGATCGCCAAGTCCTCTTTGGTGAATACTGATGAAAAGTACTCATTTAGTATCTCTCCCATTTCTTCTGGCTCCACACACAGATTCCCACCTCCGTCCCTGAGTGGGCCTACCCTTTCCCTGGCTACCCTCTTGCCTGTTACATATGTATAAAAGGCGTTGGAATTTTCCTTAATCCTGGTTGCCAATGACTTTTCATGACCCCTTTTAGCCCTCCTGATTCCTTGCTTAAGTTTCTTCCTACTTTCTTTATATTCTCCACGGGCTTCGTCTGTTCCCAGCCTTCTAGCCCTTATGAATGCTTCCCTTTTCTTTTTGACTAATCTCACAATATCCTTTGTTATCCAAGGTTCCTGAAACGTGCCATACTTATCCTTCATCCTAGCAGGAACATGCCGGTCCTGAATTCTTATCAACTGACATTTGAAAGCCCCCCCACATGTCAGTTGTTGATTTGTCCTCAAACATTCGCCTCCAATCCAGATTCCTCAGTTTTTGCCTAATATTGTTATAATTAGCCTTCCCCCAATTAAGCACCTTAACCCGAGGACTCCTGTTATCCTTATCCACCAGTACCTTGAAACTTACTGAATTATGGTCACTTTTCCTGAAATGCTCTCCTACTGAAACTTCAACCACCTGGCCAGGTTCATTCCCTAATACCAGGTCCAGTATTGCCCCTTCCCTAGTTGGACTATCTACATATTGTCTCAGGAAGCCCTCCTGGATACACCTTACAAATTCTGCACCATCCAAACTTCTAGCACTAAGTGATTCCCAGTCAATATAGGGAAAGCTAAAATCACCCACCACAACAACCCTATTGCTTTTACATCTTTCCAAAATCTGCCTACATAACTGTTACTCAATCTCCCGCTGGCAATTGGGAGGCCTATAATAAACCCCCAACATTGTGACTGCACCCTTCCTATTCCGGAGCTCTACCCATATTGCCTCTCTGCATGAGCCCAACGAGGTGTCTTCCTGTCGTACAGCTGTGATATTCTCCTTAACCAGCAGTGCAACGCCCCCACCTCTTCTACATCCCTCTCTATCCTGCCTGAAACATCGAAATCCTGGAACGTTTATCTGCCAATCCTGTCCATCCTTCAACCAAGTCTCTGTAATAGCAATAACATCATAGTCCCAAGTACTAATCCAAGCTCTAAGCTCATCTGCCTTGCCTGTTATACTTCTTGCATTGAAACAAATGCATTTCAGACCCCCAGTCCCACTGTGTTCAGTAATTTCTCTCTGCCTGCTCTTCCTCTTAGTCCTACTGGCCATATTCACTAGTTCCCAGTCATTTATTTCACCTGCTAACCTATTGCACTGGTTCCCAACCCCCTGACATACTAGTTTAAACCCTCCCGAGTGACACTAGCAAACCTCGCAGCCAGGATATTGGTGCCCCTCCAGTTTAGATGCAACCCATCCTTCTTGTACGGGTCCCACCTGCCCCGGAAGAGATCCCAATGATCCAGATATCGGAAACCCTCCCTCCTACACCATCTGTTCAGCCACTTGTTTAGCTGCACTATCTTGCTGTTTCTAGCCTCACTGGCATGTGGCACAGGGAGTAATCCTGAGATTACAACCCCAGAGGTCCTGTTTTTTAACTTTCTGCCTAACTCCCTGAACTCCCGCTGCAGGACCTCGTCACTCTTCCTGCCTATGTCGTTAGTACCAATGTGTACCACGACCTCTGGCTGTTCTCCCTCCCCCTTCAGAATGTCCCATACCCGATCAGAGACAACCTGGACCCTGGCACCAGGGAGGCAACATATCATCCTGGTGTCTCTGTCACGACCACAGAGGTGCCTATCTGAGCCCCTGACTATATAGTCCCCTATGACAATTGCTCTTCTGTGCTTTGACCTGCCCTGCTGAACAACAGAGCCAGCTGTGGTGCCACTGCTCTGGCTACTGCTGTCGTTTTCACCTGATAGGCCATCCACCCCAGCAGTATCCAAATCGGTATACCTGTTAAAGAGGGGGACAGCCACAGGGGATTTCTGCACTGACTGCCTGTCCCTTCTAGCGGTCACCCATCTATCTGTCTGTACCTTGGTTGTGACCACATCTGCAAAACTCCTGTCTATGACGCTTTCCGCCACCTGAATGCTCCTAAATGCATCCATCTGCTGCTCCAACCGATCCATGCGGTCTGTGAGGAGCTGCAATTGGGTACACTTCCTGCAGATGTAGTTGTCCGGGACACTTGAAGCATCACAGATTTCCCACATCCCACAGGTGAAGCACTTCACCCCAGCAACTGCCATTTCTAGAACTATTTAATAAATTAATTTAAGTCTAATGACTGCTTCTTAACTCCTTATTAACTATATGTTCCCTAGAGCTAGATTTCTACTATAAATGCTAAATTCTAAGAACGGTAATCCCCTGTTTCTGGTCTAGATATCCTCTACTTATTAATTAAGTGATTAATTTATTTAGTTTTAATTAGTTTAACAATGTTTTAGTTTCAAATTCAGTGTAGATTCCCTACCAGCCAATCAGGTCACAGATTTACCGTGACGCCATTTTTAATTTTTTCTTTTAAGACCCGAGGTCCGCCCTCCGACTCTGCTCCCTGGAACTAGGCCGCGAATCCCCGAGGTAAGGTTTTTATACTCACTGCTCTGGAACTCCACCCTCCAACTCTGCTCCCTTGTTGCTCTTTTGCTGCTGAATGGTCTTTTCTACCTCCTGCCGGGTTGGGGTTGTGCTCAGATGGTGGTGGGTACTATGCTGCGGGATGGAGTCAAGGGCACTTGCGTTAAAGACAGAGGATGGGATTTTCTGCACCCGCCCGCCGCTGGGATCATCCGGTCCCATTGCAAATCAATGGACTTCTGGCTGGGTTGCCACCTCGCCTGCAGCAGGTCCCGCCCATGTCGGGGTCGGAAAATCCCGGCCAGAGTCTCTGTTAATATCTTCGAAGTGCTCCTGGCTGCCTCTCTGTCCTAGATGAGTACCTCTCCTTTTTTGGCCAGCAGTGGGGTGGGACCTTGGGTGCTTGGGCCGTAGGTGGTCTTGACTGCGCTAAAGAAACCTCGTATGTCATGGTTGTCGACTAACTGTTGGATCTCCTGCGCTTTCTCCACTCACCATCTGTTCTTTAGTTCATGGGTCTTTTGCTGGACCTCAGTCTTCAGCCGTCTGTAGAGCTGCTTTCTTGCTCTCGTGTTGGGTTGCTGCTTCAGGTTCAGAAATGCCTTGCGCTTGCACATATTAGCTCCTGGATCTCCTGGCCATTCTCATCAAACCAGTCTTGGTGTTTCCTGGTTGAATGACCAAGCGTCTCTTCACAGGTGCTGATTATGGTGGCCTTGAGGGCAGACCAGATGCCGTGGACACTCTTATGTCTCTGGGTGAACAGGAGTCGCCAGGTTGGCCGTGGGGCATTGGCTGAATCAGGCTTTCTTATCAGGGTCCCTGGGTGCCTCAGTGTTGATTTTCCTGCAGCATTGTTTCTGTTGGCATCACTGCTTTGGGGCTACATTGATGTTGATGAGAGCGCGAATTAGGTGGGGGTCCGTCCAGCAGTCGTCGGCTCCTGTCTTGGCACGGGTGAATATGCATGTCCTTGTGGTCCCTTGCTTGGACAATGACGTAGTCAAGCAGGTGCTAGCGCTTGGAGCGAGGGTGTTGCCACGAGGCCTTGTACTTGCCTATCTGATGGAACAAGGTGTTGGTAATGAAAAATCTATGTCCCAGGCATTTTGTCAGGAGCAGGGTACCGTTGGTGTTGGATTTCCCTACCCCCTCTCTGCCGATTACATCTCCCCAGAGGTCTGTGTCCTTCCCAACTCTGGCATCGAAGTCACCAAGGAGGATCAGATTATTGCCTGTTGAGACTCAGGCCAGGGGTTACATATGAACATATGAATTAGGAGCAGGATTAGGCCACTCGGCCCCTCGAGCCTGCTCCGCCATTCAATAAGGCCTTTCTGAATGTAACTCCAACCCCACATTCCTGCCTACCCCCGATAACCTTCCATCCCCTTCTTAATTCAGAATCTATCTAGCTCTGCCTTAAAAATATTCAAAGACTCTGCTTCCACCACCTTTTGAGGAAGAGAGTTCCAAATACTCACAAACTTCGGAGAGAAAAAATTTCTCCTCGTCTCTGTCTTAAATGAGCGACTCCTTATTTTTAAACAGTGACCCCTAGTTCTAGATTCTCCCACAAGACAAAACATGCTCTCCACATCCACTCTGTCAAGAACCCTCAAGATCTTAAAGGTTTCAATTAAGTTGCCTCTTACTCTTCTAAATTCCATTGGATACAAGCCTAACCTGTCCAGCCTTTCCTCATGAGGCATTCCTGGTATTAGTCAAGTCAACCTTCTCTGAACTGCTTCTAACGTATTTACATATTTCTTTAAATAAGGAGACCAGTACTACACGCAATACTCCAGATGTGGTCCCACCAATGCCCCGTACAACTGAAACATAACCTCCTTACTTATGTAATAAATTCCCCCACAATAAATGATAATATTCTATTAACTTTCATAAGGACCTGCTCCACCTACATACTAACCTTCTGTGATTCATGCACTAGGACACCCAGATCCCTCTGAATCTCAGAGCTCTACAACCTCTCACCATTTAGATAATAAGCTTCTTTTTTATTCTTCCTGCCAAAATGAACAATTTCACATTTGCCCACATTACACTCCATTTGCCAGATCTTTGCTCATTCACTTAACCTATCCATGTCACTTTGTAGCCTTCTTACATCCTCTTCGCAATTTACCTTCCTACCTATCTTTGTGTCATTAGAAATTTAGCAACCATTCCTTTAATCCCATCATCCAAGTCATTTATATAAATTGTAAAAAGTTGAGGCCTCAGCACTGATCCCTGTGGCACATCACTCATCACATCCTGCCAACCAGAAAAAGACCCATTCATGCCAACTCTCTGCTTCCTGTTAGCTAGCCAATCTTCTATCCCCTCCAATATGTTACCTCCCACACCATGAGCTTTTATTTTCTGCAATAACCTTTGGTGTGGCACTTTATCAAATGCCTTCTGGAAATCTAAGTACAGTACATCCACGGGTTCCCATTTATCCACAGCATACGTGACTCCTTCAAAGAACTCCAATAATTTGGTTAAACATGATTTCCCTTTTACAAACCATGTTGATTCTGCCTGATTGCCTTGAATTTTTCGAAGTGCCATGATATTACATCTTTAATAATAGCTTTTAACATTTTCCATTTGACAGGTGTTAGGCTAACTGGCCTATAGTTTCTTACTTTCTGTCTCTCTCCCTTTTTGAATATAGGAATTATATTTGCTATTTTCCAATCTAATGGAAACATCCCTGAATCTAGGGAGTTTTGGAAAATTAAAACCAGTGCATCAACTATCTCACTAGCTACTTCTTTCAAGACCTTAGGGTGAAGTCCATCTGGACCTGAGGATTTGTCAGCATGCAGCCCCAACAATTTGCTCAATACCACTTCCCTGGCAATTGTAATTTTCCCAAGTTCCTCCCTCCCTTCCATTTCCAGATTTACTGCTATTTTTGGCATGTTACTTGTATCCTCCATAGTGAAGACCAAAGCAAAGTATCCTGTTTAATTCACCTGCCATCTCCCTACTTTCCATTATCTATTCCCCAGACGCATTCTCTATATGACCAACACTCACTTTATTAACTCTTTTCTTATTTAAGTATCTATAGAAGCTCTTACTACCCGTCTTATTATATACTACTAGCTAGCTTTCTCTTTCATCCTAAATTTTCCCTCCATATTAATCTTTTGTCACTCTTTGCTGTTCTTTATATTCTCTCCAATCTTCTGACCTGCCACCCATCTTTGCCTTTATCATTCATCATTTCAACCCAAACCGCTTCTAC
The DNA here is from genome assembly GCF_964194155.1 of Cetorhinus maximus. Lineage (NCBI taxonomy): Eukaryota > Metazoa > Chordata > Chondrichthyes > Lamniformes > Cetorhinidae > Cetorhinus > Cetorhinus maximus. Next base: position 64,644,900 of record NC_135892.1, read on the forward strand.
ATCCTGGTTTCCTGAACTTACGTCATCCCTCTCTAATGTGCTAATACCATAATTAATTAACAGAGTCACCCGTCCATCTTTTCCTAACTTCCTGCCCTTCCTAAATGTCACATACCCTTCAATATTCAGGTCCAAGTCAATGTCATCCAATAGCCATTTCTCTGTAATGGCTATCAGATTGTACTTATTTATTTCTATTTGCGCTATCAATTCATCTGCTATGTTTTGAATGCTTTGTGCGTTTAGATACAGAGCCTTTGGTTTTGTTCTTTTATTATTTTTGTAGCGCCTAGCCTTATCTGCTGATTTACTGTTGGATTTGTACTCTCTGTCCTTTCTTGTCACAGTCTGTTCATCATGTCCCATATTAATACCTGCTTTTTCTTTAAGTTTGATACTGTCTTTAACTTTTTTAGTTAACCACACATGGTGGGCCCTCCCCTTGGAATTTTTCTTTCTCATTGGAATGTATATATTCTGTGTATCTGCCACTGAACTTCTATTGACATATCCCTTAACCTCATTTGGGCAGTTCACTTTAGCTAGCTCTGGTTTCATGCCCTCATAATTGCTCTTATTTAAGTTTAAAATACTAGTCTCAGATCCACTTGTTTCTCCCTCAAAATGAGTGTAAAATTCAGTCATATTATGATCACTGCTACCTAGGGGTGCCTTCACTGGGAAATTATGAATTAATCCTATCTCATTGCTCAATACCAGGTCTGGTATAGCCTGCTCTCTAGTTGGCTCCAGAACATGCTGTTCTAAGAAACTATCCCAAAAACATTCTATGAACTCCTCACCTACGCTACCTTTGCCCATCTGATTTTTCCAGTCTATATGTAGATTGAAATCCCCCATGATTATTGTTGTATCTTCCTGGCTACCTCCCATTATCTCTTTATTTATACTCTGTCCTACTGTGTAGTTACAATTAGGAGGCCTGTACACCACTCCCACAAGTGACTTTTTGCCTTTATCATTCCTCATTTCAACCCAAATCACTTCTACATCCTGGTTTCCTGAACTTATGTCATCCCTCTCTAATGCGCTAATACCATCATTAATTAACAGAGTCACCCGTCCATCTTTTCCTAACTTCCTGCCCTTCCTAAATATTCAGGTCCAAGTCAATGTCATCCAATAGCCATTTCTCTTTAATGGCTTTCAGATTGTACTTATTTATTTCTATTTGCGCTATCAATTCATCTGCTATGTTTTGAATGCTTTGTGCGTTTAGATACAGAGCCTTTGGTTTTGTTCTTTTATTATTTTTGTAGCGCCTAGCCTTATCTGCTGGTTTACTGTTAGATTTGTACTCTCTGTCCTTTCTTGTCACAGTCTGTTCATCATTTCCCATATTAATACCTGCCTCTCCTGCCTTGCTCTGCTCTTTGCTTTATCACATCTTCCCAAATTTGATCCCTTGTCCCCACTATTCAATTTAAAACCCTCTCTACTTCCCTAGTTAGGCGGCTCACAAGGACACCAGCCCCAGCACAGTTCAGGTGTAAACTGTCCCAATGGTACAGACCCCACCTTCCCCATTACTGGTGCCAGTGCCCCACAAACCGGAACCCACTTCTCCCACACCAGTCTTTGAGCCACACATTAATTTCTCTAATCTTTTTTGTCCAATGCCAATTTTCAAGTGGCTCAGGTAATAATCTAGAAATTATTGCCTTTGAGGTTCTGCTTCTTAATTTGGTGCCTAGCTTGTCATACTTGTCAGAGCTTCCTCCTGCCTATGTCGTTAGTACTTACATGGACCACAACCACTGGATTCTCACCCTCCCACTGCAAGTTTCTCTCCAGCCCTAAGAAAATGTCCTGAACCCTGGCACCCGGCAGGCAACAAAGCCGTCTGAAGTCTTGCTGTTTGCTACAGAGAACAGTGCCATTCCCCCTTACTATACTGTACCCTACTACCACTATGTTCCTTTTTGCTTGCCCCACTTGAATGGCCTCCTGAGTCAGTTAGCTCATCCACCCTGCAACCTCACTCTCATCCAAACAAGCTGAGAGAACCTCAAACCTATTGGACAATTACAGAGGCTCACACTCCTGCACTCCTGCCCTCTTGGTCCCCTTACCTGCCTCACTCACAGTCACACCCTCCTCTCCCTGGCAACTGATCAAATCAGAAGATCCTATCCTAACTGCTGTGACTGCCTCCTGGTATAAAGCATCCAGGTAACTTTCGCCCTCTCTGATGAACGCAGGGTCTGCGGCTCAACCTCCAGCTCAATGACTCTGAGCCGAAGTTCCTCAGACTTACTGTAGCCATGTTTGCCCTGGATCACAATGTTAACCAGAAGCTCCCACATGCCACAGCCTTGACACATCACCTGCCTGGCCATCCTTAATACTTTTTTAATAAAATTACTTAATTATATTACTCATTTAATTATGTTGCTTTCTGGTATGTTTTATTAATTTTATCACCAAATTGTGTACTATTTTAAAATTTAGGGAAAGAATAGAACTTACCCACTTACCAGATACTCAGATTGTTCGAGGCTGGAGTAAAATTGCTTCCTGGACTCGTCTGTAGTATCCAGTGTTGGGGCGTATGCGCTGAGGACTGTAGCACATTTGTTCTGGGCTAGGGTGAGCCAAAGGGTCATGAGGCACTTGGTTATGCCACAAGGGGTTTCTTTGAGACGGCCAACTAGTTTGTATTTAATGGCGAAGCCAACCCCGTGGTGGCGGTGATCTTCTACTGATTTACCTTTCCAGAAGAAGGTGTAGCTGCCACCTTGTTCCTTGAGCTGGACTTCCCCTGCCCGCTGGGTCTCATTTCGGGTGGCGATGTCAATGTTGAAACGTCTGAGCTCCGGGCAACGATAGCAGGACGCTGTTCTGGGCTGCCCTTGTTGGGGCTGTCCATGAGGGTCCTGACGTTCCAGATCCTGAACTCCATTTTAAGGGAGTGTAAGATGCCTGTGCATGAGTTCTTTTAATGTGGGTTAGCTGTTGCACACCACACGGGCTTCACGGAGCAAGGCCTTGTTCTAGTAGCAAGCGGGTCCTGGACGACCGGAGATCAGGCTCCCCTCTGTGGGCCTAGGACATACAATCCTTATACTACAGTCTTTTGGATGTGAGGGATGCCGACTCCTCCTTGTAACATCTTGTACAGGTTGCTCTCATAGAGAAGCTGAGGATGCCTCACTGTCTGTGATTCCAATTTCACTGCCACCTCCTCCCCATCGGTGATGTTAATCGCCAGGTAGACGTTGCCAAACGAGCCACCGCCGATTTTCCTGACCAGTTTGTATTTCTGCCGATGATAGATTCTGCTTTGGAACAACTGGCGCTCGCCATCCTCATCGTTATTATATTTTTCTCTCTCTCAGCACAACGACAGGTGGGATGTGGATATATAGAAGCCACCGAGTTATGTTGCTTTCCCCCAGCCCCCTCTCCTGAATTATTCAGATCCATTTCCTACTTCTTTTCCTATTCCTTTCCTTTCCTTCCCTGAACTCTGCCGACTCTCCCTAATGCTCCATCTTCTCCCTCAATCAATGCAGTGATGTGGGGCTAGGGCAGTTGACTGACCCAATGCCAATCATACACCCAACTAAGCAACACACATCAAGAAGAGGAATGTGCATCAGCTCTTTCAAAAGCTGTATTCTGTATGTGAACCCCTGAAAAAGTCCCACATAGCAACATTTAAGAAGGAATATAGAAAATGTATATCAATGGGGAGCACTCGAAGAAAGGAGATCAAAGATACGTATCAGGGGAAGAAGCCCAGTGAACCTAGCAAGAATATCTCAGTCAAAGATCACTCCTAAGAGACCTACAGTCATGTCAGATTGACCACCTAGGGGTAACTGTATAACAGGTATGACAGTTCACAAACTGCGGATCACAACCACCAGTGAGATCGCGGGATGAGCAATTAGGGTCACAAGCTCTGAGCCAGTAATGGCAGCTGTGGAATGGAGTTAGATTTAACAGTCCTGGATTGGCTTGGAAGGCTGTATTAAATATACGGGTGGTTTTTTGCCTGTGAATATGTGGATTTGTGAATAATCCAACAAGCCCTGAAGTCTGATAGCTGACACCAAGAGGCCTGAAAATGGTCAGTATCTTAGCTGGTTTTTGTGCTTCTATCCCTGCTGTTTAACCCCCTCCCCGATCCTGCCCGTACCCCCCGCACCCCCCACTCTCAACAACTAACAACTCTTCCCAATCTTCCACACTTCCACTCCTTCAATCCTTCATCAATTTTCATTCTGGGGTAGCACCAATTATGAAGCATTAAAATGGTATTCAGCAGAAAAAAAGTTTGGGAGGCACTGCTGTATGGCTTAATTGAAACTGTTTTGTTTAAAATTCTCAATAAAGATGTTGTAATTGGTGTGAGATTGTGTAAATTGTAATTATGGTCTCTGAATTTAAGAAACAGGTAAGATCACCTACACTACTGACTATACAACACTGCTATCTGTCAGTGATATTCATTGATGTGTCGGAAGCCTGTAACCTGATCTCAAAAATGTCTTCCTCTGCACTCTTTCTCATGGCAATGTGAAACAAATTAGCCTTGTATCCAGGTAGAAATGCTGATTAGTTATATTTGACTCCAACTACCTTTCATCTTAGAAGTAAATGAACGGTTTATAGCACAAATGTTTACAACCTGATAATTTCAGCAATTTTATGGGACTTTGGGCGACTGAGTCTACTCTGTGAACTCACAAGCTGCTGCCATTGTCTCCAACCGTGAACACCTTACACCATCGACCCAGAAACATAATCTTGTTCTCCCTTTGATCTTTAACTGCCCCAGGCCCTTTGTCAAGCAGACTTCAGAACAGGTCACATGTCCCCTTCCTTTTTATCTTAGAGACATGGGCCAGAATTTTACACTGACCGGGCGGTTTGCGCCCGGCCAGATCAGACGTGAAATTGCGCAAGATGATGTCAGGCGAGCATCCTGACGTCATCCCGCGCTTGCGTGATATTTTGGTCGGCGGGGGCACGCAAAAATCGGAAGCGTGCCCACTGGCAATTAAGATGGCAATTAAGCCCATTAACAGAGCAATTGTCCGATTTTTCGTGGTCCGTCCAAACTTACTGTTGGTGGACGGGCGAATTGGCCAGGCGGACTTTGCATTTTTCATGAAACCTCATCCAAGGGCAGAAGGGCGGGGTGAGGTTTCAGTTAATAAATAGAATAAAAATTAAAATCTATGGACAGCATTGTTATCATCTATATGTTCAGGTGCCTGACTGTGATGCTTGGACATTTTTCCATGATTTTCAAAATTTTATTTTTAATGGTTTTCGGGTCTGCAGCTCCCTGAGGCAGCTCACTGCCTTCAGGGAGCTTTCTCTCAGCGCTCACCCACACCCGCGGAAACGTCATCGCCTGCCCTCCTCCCGCTCCCCCACCCCAGCAGCGCTGAGCATTTCAGCGGGTGTTTCACGCCATTGGCCAGCCAGCGTGAAATTGCAGCCGGGGGCCGATCGCGGTCAGCGGTCCATTTCCCGACTGCTCCCGGGCCCACCGATCGTGCCTGCCCGCCGAGCTGAAAATTCAGGCCCTAGTTCCAAAACATAACAATCTTATACACCTCATAATTGTAACATTAAAAATGTTTTTCTTATAAACCCACTTTCAGTTTTATTAATAAAACTGCACCAAATACTAATATATTAAGGAATAACATGAAATGCAGTTTTTCCAAATACTCTTTAACATGTGTTAAAATGTGGCGGCTCATGGCAGATTTTACATTTGGCAATCTGCAAATGAGTTTGAAAGCAAATTGTAGCATAATAAATCAATTCAGAAAACTAGCATAGTTTTGAGCACAACGTGTATCCGGATTTCTGACCGCACCCAAGATAGAAACTCTACCCCAGTGTACCTTAACCCATTTTCAGAGTAACATAGATTCAATAGTTAGAATTTAGCAAGATTTTAATGTTGTGACAAGGTGGACTTAAAAATATATGACAGACTACACAATGGAAAGAAACATCATATTGAACACAGCATACTGTCAAATTTATTGTCTGTTAAGAATGTTGTATATCCTTGTGTAATCTTTCAAAGAGAATCAGATATTGCTGAGGAACAGGCTTGATATTCAAAACTCAGAAGTTTGCAGACAGAACAAAGAAGAACCAATATCAATTTAGACCTTGAGAAGGGAACAGTAAGAACAGAAAACTTCTCTTGTGCAAGATACTTATGCATGTAAAACTTCTGATCCTTTTTAAGTGTCCCTTTTCAAGCTATTTAAATAGATTTTCTAATTGTGACGTTAATGGATAGAGTTTATTTCAAGGAAATTTTACAGTTGCATAAATAGGTGAGGAATCAGACTTTTTTCATTTAGATCACAAGTTTTAAAACTGTAATCTCGTGCAAATGCCAACTTTAGAAGTGGACAATTTTATTTTTCAGTACGTTACATTTTTAAATTACTTTTCTCTTTGTATCAGCAGTCCATATGTTGCACATTAAAAGAAAAAGCATATCTAAACTTCAAATTTTTGACCTCTCGATATTGCAGTAGATATAGGACCAGAACTTCAGACGAGTGGAAATCACAGTCGGATTGCCACTCCACTCCTTTTTACTTGCCCTAGAATGCAGCTGAACCTTTTTCACCTGACCTTCCGACTCAGACTAAGTGAGAAATGTGCAGTGCAGTGGGTTCCCAAGGCCTTCAGCTGAGTGCAGCAGAGTCGGAGGAAAGGAAGCCACACCCCCTTTTTGCAGCACAAGCTGCTATAAAGCAGGTAACTTTAAAGGTGCCGCCACTTTGAGAAGCCAGGGAGATGATAAGCATGTAAGGTAAGTGTGTGGCGGTTGAGGTGGTTCGGTACTATAGTTATCCAGGAGTTTGAAGTGCTTTTAATTCTTCTAACCTTTCCTGGATAACTATTCTGGTCAGACAGTGGGAGCCATCTGATGTCTCCTAATTGCCCATCAAACCTCCCAGCCAATTCCCATGGGGTCCTCCAGAGGAGAGGTCCTCCAGTGCACCTTCTGGGGTACCCGCCCTCAGGCTATGACCCCCCGCAGAAGTTATGGGCCATAATATATTTGGGGCAGAATTTTATGCTTCACGGGTGGACATGTGCCCGACTGTACGTAAAATAGCGCAAGAAGACGTTGGGCGAGCGCCGAAGAGGTCAGCGGGCGCCACTAGTATCAGAACTGCTGCCGTCATCAATTAAGAGGCCATTTAAGGCCATTAAAAACCCACTTGAACCCAATTTAGTGTTGCCCGTGCGATTTAGCACTCATCGCACGGGCAGAATGGGCAGGCGGGCAGTCCACATTTTGCAAAACCTCATCCAAGAGTAGGATAAAAAGGGCCAGCAGCATTTCCAGTGTGAGTAGTGAGGAGTATAGGAGATAATTTGCTGCTGGTTGCTTATTTGAACTTGACAGCTTCATCTCCATTCTAAGCTTCATTCTTAGCGTTTCTAGGCTTCATTTCAGGACTCATTGGTGTCTCCAATCCCTGGAGAATTTTGACCGTGTGGACCCTTCCAGGTATCCTGATGATGGGGATTGTGGTCCCTGCTGGAGCACCTCCTCTGAGGTAGAAGAGAGGGGCAGAAGAGGGAGGAAGCCAGGTGTCCCAGTGCAACTTCCAGGGGAGTGACCTGTGGGAGGAGAGGCACAGGCACAAGGGGTGCAGGGCCAGCAGGTAGTCCAAGGTGGAAGGGGCCACAGAAGACACCACTATCCTGCTGCCAGGGTTTACAGGCGGTGATGCAACTACCTCAACATGTCCGAGGTGCAATGCCGAAGGAGGCTCCACCTCTCCAGGAAGGCCGTAAGCATCATTTATCAGATGATTAGGCCTGAGATCAGCTCCGACTGTGTGGGTGGAAACCCCCTGCCCCTGAAGGTCACAGTTGCCCTCAACTTCTATGCCTCTGGCTCTTTCCAGGGCTCAGTAGGGGGATCTGTGTGGAGTCTCCCAATCAGCTGTCCACAGTTGTGTCAAGCTGGTGACAGAAGCTCTGTTCAGGTGGGTATTGACTTTCATTCATTACTGTACAGACGAGGCCAGCCAGGCTGAGTGAGCCAGAGGATTTGCAGTGATTGCTGGGTTCCCGTGTCCAGTGTGCCATTGACTGCAAACATGTGGCCACTAAGGCGCCAGAGGGTCAGCCGGGTGCCTTTGTCAACAGGAAGGGATTTCACTCGATGAACGTCTAGATAGTGTGTGAAAACAGGACGCAGATTCTGCAAGTCTGTGCATGGTACCCTGGCAGCTTCCATGACGCTTATATCCTCAGACACCCCCAAGTGCCGAGGTTCTTCAGTGCTCCAGCCTGACTAGATGGATGGCTGCTGGGTGGCTAAATGGATGGCTACTGGGTGACAAGGGCTATCCATTGAAAAGTTGGCTTATGACGCCTCTCCACCACCAACCAACAGAGGCAGAGCATTGTTATAATAGGAGTCATGCCTCCACAAGGGTGGTGATAGAGAGGACCAATAGGCCTTCTGAAGATGCGTTTCCGATGACTGGACCATTCAGGGGGAGCACTACAATACCTCCCAGAGTGGATGTCACTGATAGTGGTTGTATGCTGCGCTCTCCACAGTCTGGCACTGGCAAAGGGGGACCCACTGGAGAAAGAGGATCTTGGCGCAGCTACACAGGCCACAAGGGATGAATCCAGCATTGAGTCAGAAGAGGAGCATGGTGAGGAGAATGCTGAGGGTGTGGAGGCAGACTTCTGTATCCTTTAGGGAGGCAGGGACACCAGGGACGCCTTGATCCTACGCTGCTTCAGCTAAGCTGCCAGTGATCTGCTTCCACCTCATGCCAGGGCTGCCGCACGCATCCCAACAAGACACTAGAGTCAGCCGGCTGTCTCCAATGCCGGTATCAGTGAGGCGGTGAGGGTGGCGGTGGGGAGGGCACCAAGACGTAGCACTCGCAAATGTAAATTTAAGGCACCATGAGCACAAGGTGCCTTAAACTTACATTTGCAAGTGCTAAGTCTTGGTGCCCCCTCCCACACCACCCCCTCTCCCCCCACCCACCCTCTCACCCGACCCTGACACCAGCATTGGAGACAGCCTGCTGACTCTGGTGTCTTAAAAACAAAAAACTGCGGATGCTGGAAATCCAAAACAAAAACAGAATTACCTGGAAAAACTCAGCAGCTCTGGCAGCATCGGCGGAGAAGAAAAAAGTTGACGTTTCGAGTCCTCATTACCCTTCAACAGAACTGAGTAATATTAGGAGAGGGGTGAAATATAGGCTGGTTTAAGGTGGGGTGGGGGGTGGGGGGAGAGAAGTGTGGGGGGGTGCGGGTGGTGGGCTGTGGTTGTAGGGACAAGCAAGCAGTGATAGGAGCCGATAATCAAAAGATGTCATAGACAAAAGAACAAAGAGGTGTTGAAGGTGGTGATATTATCTAAGAGAATGTGCTAATTAAGAATGGATAGCAGGACACTCAAGGTACAGCTCTAGTGGGGGTGGGGTGGAAAGACTGACTGGGCATTACAGTTATAGATTTAAAAATAATGGAAATAGGTGGGAAAAGAAAAATCTATATAAATTATTGGAAAAAACAAAAGGAAGGGGGAAGAAACAGAAAGGAGTGGGGATGGAGGAGGGAGTTCAAGATCTAAAGTTGTTGAACTCAATATTCAGTCCGGAAGGCTGTAAAGTGCCTAGTCGGAAGATGAGGTGCTGTTCCTTCAGTTTGCGTTGGGCTTCACTGGAACAATGCAGCAAGCCAAGGACAGACATGTGGGCAAGAGAGCAGGGTGGAGTGTTAAAATGGCAAGCGACAGGGAGGTTTGGGTCTTTCTTGCGGATAGACTGCAGGTGTTCTGCAAAGTGGTCGCCCAGTTTACATTTGGTCTCTCCAATGTAGAGGAGACTGCATTGCGAGCAACGAATGCAGTAGAATAAGTTGGGGGAAATGCAAGTGAAAGGCTGCTTCACTTGAAAGGAGTGTTTGGGCCCTTGGACGGTGAGGAGAGAGGAAGTGAAGGGGCAGGTGTTGCATCTTTTACGTTTGCATGGGGAGGTGCCGTAGGTGGGGGTTGAGGAGTAGGGGGTGATGGAGGAGTGGACCAGGGTGTTCCGGAGGGAACGATCCCTACGGAATGCTGCCGGGGGAGTGAAGGGAAGATGTGTTTGGTGGTGGCATCATGCTGGAGTTGGCGGAAATGGCAGAGGGTGATCCTTTGAATGCGGAGGCTGGTGGGGTGATAAGTGAGGACAAGGGGGACCCTATCATGTTTCTGGGAGGGAGGAGAAGGCGTGAGGGCGGATGCGCGGGAGATGGGCCCGACACGGTTGAGGGTCCTGTCAATGACCGTGGGTGGAAAACCTCAGTTAAGGAAGAAGGAGGACATGTCAGAGGTAATTCTGTTTTTGTTTTTGACTCTGGTGTCTTGTTGTCCTTGATGACGTTGGTGGTTGTCCTCTGGCCAGTGCAGCCTGTGCCGGCCCTGCCTGGGAAGGAGCGGCCAGTGCCACGGCTGGCATCTCGCTAGTCATCTCAGCCTCATCAGGTGACATGGTCACTGGCAGAGGGACGGAGGAGCTGCTGCTGTCATCCAGGGTGCCCTGAGAGGAGCCCGCAGAAATGACAAACAGCTCGTGTGTCAACGTGAGGTTGCTCTGGACCTCCCTGCTCACCATTGATGGACGGGCACCTAGCTGGGATACTGGGTGCCTCATCCATCTCCCACATTGGCACTGACCGCCAGACGCTATTCCCTGTATGAAGGCCTGCAGATCCAAGCACAATCCCAGGAACCTCTAATTCCATTCGTGGAGCTGCCTCACCATGAGAGTCACCACTCTCTCAATGGAGAAGGCAGTGTGCTCGGCTATAATGGTGAATGCAGTGCTTATGCTCCTCCTCAACAACACCATGGCACGCAGACCCTCATAGATCTCTGACAGATCCTCCCGCACATCCCGCTGGACATCCAGCATCTGCTGCCTAATGGATAACTCCAGAGGCTCATCATCTGCCTTTAACTGAGAATCGTCCTGGTATTCCTTCGATTGCTGGTGCCTTGGGCACACTCTGCCTCCACCTGCTCCTCAAGTGAGTGTGACGTGCTCTCACTGCTGTGCCCTGGCATTCTCGCCGAGGATGTAATGCCCACCGAGGTGCTGGTATCTGTGCTGGTGCCTGGTTCAGAGAGCGGGTGTGATGCAGGTGCATGTGAAGCCTGGTGGTCCTCTGGCATCAGGGGTGGCTCTTTGGGGTCCCGTGATTGAGTGCGTGCTGGTTAATCTAAGGAAGAACAACAACATGTCATTAGTTTAAGTCATCACACTGTCACTGTGCATGCCAGGCAACCTGGTGAGACCATGGAGATCTGCATCATGGTGCTATTGTCTTTCAATGGTCAATGGGGAATCCATTTTTGAGGCCTCCATCAATGATGAGACTATACAAGAATATTTGCACCATCCGAAACTCTCACCTCTGTGCACTGCACTCTTACCTTCACCTGACACCCCAGCCTCCCTGCAGCCAGTTGACCGAAGTGCGTGGTGCCTCTTCAGCTTCAAGGTGCCCTGCTCGAGTCTGGATAGGATTAGGAGGTTTTGGGGGCCTCTGCCTGTCTGCAACCTTTCAATGTTGTTATAGCTCATCTTCTCCTGAAAGGACGGAGGAATATTGATTAGTTCATTTTCTACCTGCAGCACCATTGCAGCCTGGCCAACCTCACCTGAAGAACGCCTTGGAGGGCAGAACTGAATCATGGCCCTTGAGCAAAGCAGCCAGGGGCTCACCCCCTTGGCCATCTCCGGCATCATTGACAGTTGCCACCCAGACTCTAACACCTCTGAGCTCCACGGTGGGGATGGCCAGACCTTAACACTTCAACACACTGATCCATGCCGACACGGTACTCACACTTCCCAATCGCAGCAGGTCATTAAACCTTTTGTGGCACTGCACCCATGTGCGCTGCACAATGTCGTGGCTGCTGAGCTGTGCTGCAACCTCATCCCAAGCTCCTTTTGTCAGGTGCAGTGGCCTCCTCCTTCCATCTCTGGGTACAAGGGTGTCCCTCCTGCCAGCCACCACCTCCAGGAGGACCACGAGGCACTCATCAGAAAATCAGGGTCCAAGTGCCCACACAACTTGCCCTCCTGCCTGGCGTTTCCAGCTACAATTGATGCCATAGCCTCTATGTTAACAATGCAGAAGATATGTTCTTCCATGGCAGCATTCAAGGAGCTGCCTGTGCCATTTTTAACCCGGCCACTGGGTCACTATTGGACCTGGAGTTCAACAGGCCCCTGCCCCTGCCCGCTCCTTCCCAACCATTGGGAGGACGTGTTTTATGCTGGGCGGGCCTTAAGTGGCCGGCCAACATGAAATTGTAGTCGGGGGCCGATCGCGGGCAGTGGCCCGTTTCCAAACCGGTCGTGGGCCGCCGATCACGCCCGCCCGCCAAGGGTAAAATTCAGGCCTTGGATTTTCAATAAGCCCCAATAAAGTAGCCGCATGGTAGGCTGATGACTCTGGGTTGAAGATGTGGACTCAGAGGACAGTTAGCAGAATGATTAGTAAACTGGTTACAAAACTAGGGGTCAGAGGTAGCCACTCAAAAAATAGTGGAGTTCCTTGGAGATCGGTCCTGGGGCTACTATTCTTCATCATTTGCAGATAGAATTTGGACTCAGGAACCAGAAGTACAATTTCAAAATTTGGGGATGACACCAAATTAGTGGATACAGTTCATATAAGAGAAGAACGTGACAAAATACGTAAAAAAACATTAAAGGGCTTTCAGAATAGCATATAACTGGCAAATGAATTTCGATACAGATGTGTGTGAGGTGGTTCATTTTGGTCGGAAGATTAAGGCCACATACTGATTGAAAAATAATCGTCTAAATGGGGAAAAAGATCAAGTGGTACAGATACACAAATCACTCAAAGTAGCGAACAGGTTAATAAGACCATAAGCACAGGGATTCATTTCGAGAGGAAGAGCATTGAAAAACAGAGCACTTAGGTTAAATCTGCATAGAACCTTGTTCAGACCACACTTGGAATACTGTGTACCATTCTGCTCTCCATATTAGGATATAGAGCTATTGGTGAAGGTGCAAAACATATTCACAATGATGATGTCAGAACTGAAAAGTTATGACTATCAGTAAAGGCAGAACAGAGTTTTCTCTAGAAAAGAGAAGGCTGAGAGGTAACCTATTTTTACATTTTTTGTGAAATAACAGGGGGGGCTTATTTGGTAAGAGATAGCGAAAATATTTCCATTAGTGGCAAGGGGAGGAGGGAGCTGAAATTAAGGGTCATAAATATAAGATAGTCCACTAATAAAGCCAATAGAGAATTCAAGAGAAACGTCTTGACCCAAAGAATGGTTAGAATATGGAACTTGCTACCAGAAAGAATAGCTGAGGTGAACAGCATAGAATTTAAGGAGAAGCTGATAAGCGCATGAAGGAGAAAAGAATAGAAAAGTATGCAATAGGGTTAAATGAAGAAAGGTGAGAGGAGGCTCATGTGGAGCATAAATGCTGACATGGATTAATTGGGTTGAATAGCCTGTTTCCGTGCTGTAGATGTGATGTAATTCAATGTAATCATTAGCCTCCTCACATCGTCCATTATGTTCGCAACACTGGCATTTTTGAATGTCACAGCCCTACACAGACCCTGTACAAGATCAGGCAGGAAAATAATATTTAATAAAGTAGAGAAGTTGTGAATGTTATAAAATTTACCTCAAATTTTCATTTATCTATAATATAGTTAAAATCTTGCATCCACGTATCTTTCCTGTCTGCACCACTTGAATTCATGTGATTGCGCTTTTGTCACACTTCTTGTTTCAACTTTTTGGTCTTATTAATTCTCATGTCTGCTTTTATAATACGTTTTGGATTTGTGAACCTATTGTGCTGTAATTATGCAATCTAACCAATAGGTGAGCCGTGGCATAGACTGCTGAACATTCTCTTAGCTCCAGTGCCATTTCGGTTTTGGTCGGTGATTGTTCTATTGATTTCTCTCTTGAGTAAATTCATTTTACATGTTAAAATGTAACATTCTTATTTGTATATGTTACTAGATTATTTCCTTCCTGTAGATTTTCCACCATTTTATTTAAAAAGCCCATTCCCAATCATCGCTCTGCTCAAAATTTGCCCATGTACTGCTTGGCCCATCTGCCAAAGTTTCGTCCAATCCATCTCTTTAAACTTGCAGCTGCCCACTTGTGGTCCAGCCTTGCTTTTTGCTTGGCTTCCAAACACCTATCAGTCACATTGTTGCCGGTGCAACTTCTGCCCTGTTTGCCCTCCTGCCCCAACGCAGACCCATTGTCACTTTTGTGGCCTCACTCCATATAGAAATGTCAATCCCAGCCTTTAGCTTTCATCCCCTCTCCATCATGAGTATTTTAAGTATGAATCTGCGTACACACAGGTTGAATATAACTTGGTTCTTATCTGTGGAGTTTGGGCTTGCAATAGTGTACTTCTGACATATGTGTAGATGTCTATTATAATCAGTTTGTGATGCTCAGCGTATGCTCAGTTCTGCAGTGCAATCATTATTTCTACAAAACTACTTCCCTTGCACTAACTGAATTGGTGCTGATTTGTCCATTAAGTATTCATTATAATAATATCTATTTTTTCTTAAATTGTCCCTATTCTTGAAATGCTGCACATTGCTTAAAAGTAGTTTGGGAAGTGAAAGTGATCATCCCTGTCATAAGTCAGCTTGGTAGGCTTGAGTCTATGAGAGTTGGGAGAACACAAGTTTTAATATGACTCCACTTTGGAGCAAAATCACATTTTAAAGTCTTCATTTATATGGTTATTTTGATGTAGTAAAAAGTAACTTCATAGTTCATTCATGTGTGCTCTGGAGGTGGATCCTTGGCTCGTTGTCTGCTGACGCTGTACCCTGAGCCATTTCCTTGGTGTTTTTTTTTTCAGTGGTGCTTTGCCATTGCCTTCCCACACTCAGAGGCAAGGCAAGGAGGCAGGTCCCGAGTCTACCTCAACCAGAGCAGGAATCAAACCCACGCTGTTGGCATTATTCTGAACTACGTGCTCACCATCTGAGCTAATTGGCACCATTTTCATAGGAGTGTCATCAGGAAAATAATTGTCCAGGCCACAGAAGAAGCTATTAGGCAATGATCTGAAGTTTGGTCACAGAGAAAGGCTTTAACAAGCATCATAAAGGAGGAGAGAAAGGTAGCGAGGCAAAGAGATTTAGGGAGGGAATTGCAGAGTTTAAGACCTAGGAAGTTGAAAGTACAGCTGCCAATGGAGGCAGGCAAAGAAAATTAGCCACGGACCACAATTGGCGGACTGCAGAGCTCTGAGTGGGTTATAAAGCTGGAGAAGGTTACAGAGATAGAGAGAGGCAAAGCCATGTTGGGATTTGAACAGAAGGTTGAGAAGTTTTATTTTGAGCTTTTGCTGGACAATTAGCCAATGTAGGTCAGCAAGCATGGGGGCAATTGCTGAATTGAACTTGGTGCGAGTCAGGATGTGGGTAGTAGAGATTTAGATGAGCTGAAAATTACATAGATGATCCAGTACACCAACTGAAACCTTAATAAGATTATTATTAATACTTTATAACACTAGGACAGAATCAGTCCTGTTGTCTCTTCTCTAAAAATATAAATAATTACAGCCTTACGAGTGGATTTATGCAGAGAGCTCCATTGTCACTGAGCTCAGTATGAGTTGCAGCCAGCTGTATTATTCTACTGACTCCAGATTGCACTATAAATATCAGATGTTGTCACATCTGTCACAGGGCTTCGCTTATCATGGGAATAAAGCACAAAAAAATTCTTCACGAGAAGCAAACTTTTTGACTCCTTATTCAATTATTAACAGTTTGAGAGTAACTCTATAAAAGGAATGCTCACAAAGAACTGACAAATTTCACCCTTGTTCTCTCACAATGAATGGGAATCTGGCAACTATAGTTCCACAAAACAGATGCAGATACTTTCCAACAATCAAAGTGGCTATAAATGTAAATAACAATGCAAACTATTGTGTTATATTTTGAGGTTTATGTAACAATAAAGCATAGCATGCTTAACAAGTAATTATTAAAATTAAATGTGGCAAGCTTATTCAGTGCTGGTGAGAACATAGAATCATCGAATGACACAGCACAGAGGTAGACTGTGCCGTGTCTTTGGTAGAGCAATGCAACTAGTCCTTTTGACCCCGCATTTTCCGCATAGCCTTCCAAATTCTTTCCTATGAGGAATAATCTAATTCATTTTTGAAAATTACTATTGAATCTGCTTCCACCACCCTTTCAGGCAATGCATTCTAAACTATAACTCTGTCGAAAATTATGCTTCCTCATGCTGCCTCTGTTTCTTTTATCAATCAATGTTGCCATAAATTTATAAAAGCAAAAAACTGCGGATGCTGGAAATCCAAAACAAAAACAAAAATACCTGGAAAAACTCAGCAGGTCTGGCAGCATCTGCGGAGAGGAGCACAGTTAACGTTTCCAGTCCGAATGACCCTTCAACAGAACTAAGTAAAAATAGAAGAGAGGTGAAATATAAGCTGGTTTAAGGGGGGGTGGGCCAAGTAGAGCTGGATAAAGGGCCAGTGATAGGTGGAGATAGCCAAAAGACGCCACAGACAAAAGGATAAAGAGGTGTTGAAGGTGGTGATATTATCTAAGGAATGTGCTAATTAAGGGTAGAAAGCAGGACAAGCAAGGCACAGATAGCCCTAGTGGGGGTGGTTTGGGGTGAAGGAATCAAAAAAGGCTAAAAGGTAGAGACAAAACAATGGATGGAAATACATCCAAAAATAAAGGAAGTAGGTGGGAAAAGAAAAATCTACATGAATCATTGGAAAAAAAAGGCGGGGGGGGTGGAATATCCGAAAGTGGGTGGGGATGTAGAGAGAGTTCATGATCTAAAATTGCTGAACTCAATATTCAGTCCGGAAAGCTGTAAAGTGCCTAGTCGGAAGATGAGGTGCTGTTCCTCCAGTTTGCATTGAGCTTCACTGGAACAATGCAGCAAGCCAAGGACGGACATGTGGGCATGAGAGCAGGGTGGAGTGTTGAATTTTAGATGTGTGTGCTACAGTTATCAACCTTTCTGCCAATAGAGATAGTTTGTCTCAATCAAAACTCTTCCTGATTTTAAACACCTCTAGCTT
Organism: Cetorhinus maximus; assembly: GCF_964194155.1. NCBI lineage: Eukaryota > Metazoa > Chordata > Chondrichthyes > Lamniformes > Cetorhinidae > Cetorhinus > Cetorhinus maximus. The sequence goes on from NC_135892.1 coordinate 64,662,092, forward strand.
TAAGGAGACCAATCCTAGTTTCTCAAATCTCTCCACATAACTGACGTCTCTTGTCCCTGATACCCTTCCAGTAAACCTCTTCTGTACCCTCCCTAAGGTCTCAACATCCTTCCTAAAGTGTGGTGCCTTGATTAAACACGATACTCCAGTTTATACAAAGGTTTAGCATAACCTCCCTTGTTTTTGTACATTGTACCTCAAGGATTATAGACGAGGATTTTTTATGCCTTTCTAACAGTCTCTCAGTTTGTCCTACCATCTTCAAATACTTGGGTACATACAATCAAGGACTCTTTTTGCACAAATGCGTAGAATTCTCTGTTTTACCCCTCCTGCTTCCAAATGAATGTAAAACTAATTAATACTACTTTTTGAACTGCAATGAAGTGAATGCTCTGAAACCTGTCTACTGACCCCAGTCTTCATTGATTCCTGGTGCCGACAGGTCAAAACTTCTCACAGAAAAAGCCAAAAGCCCAAATTCAGGAAAGATGGGCAGAGGACTTTAACCACATCCTCAATCGGCTTTCATCCATCATTGAAGAAGCAATCAACAAGCAGCTACAGGCTATCATCAACTGCTCTCTTGATGACCCTCCCACTCTGTTAGAAATGATGAATGCAATCAAGCTCCTGTCTAGCAGCAAACCTCCAGAAGTGAATGCTATTCCAGTTGAGGACTACAAGGCTGGAGGTCATTGCCTGATCTCATTTGGTCTCATTGCAGTTTTCTTCAACCTTATGATCAGCCTGAAGAAAACTGAAGTAATGTACCCAACCTGCACGAGGAAAGCTGCATCTTGAGTCCAAGTTTTCAGTCCATGACCAGAACCTGTCAGCAGTGGATAAGTTCACTTATCTTGGCAGCACACTCTCTCGAGCTGTTCATATTGACAATGAGATGGATGCAAGAATTGCCAAAGCAAGTGTAGTCTTCAGTAGACTTCGAACATCAGCCTGGCAATGAAAAGGGGTAAGTCTACCCATCAAACTGGAAGTCTGTAGAACAATAGTCCTGTCTACTCTGCTCTCCACATGCAAGACTTGGACAGTGTACCAGTATCATGCCAAGAAGCTTAACCACTTTCACTTGAGCTGCCTTCAGAAACTTCTGAGGATCAGATGGCAGGACAAAATACCAGTCACTGAAGTGATCACCCAAGCTGGCATGCCAAGCATCCAGGCCATATTGAGACAGTCACAAGTGAGATGTGCTGGTCTTGTAGCCAGAATGCCTTATACTCGATTACCAAAGCAAATCTTCTATGGAGAGTTTCAGTCTGGGGTGTGCTCTAATGGCAGTCAAAGGAAGCGCGACAAGGACAAGCTAAAGGCTTCACTTGAGTTTTGATGTTGACTTCAAGTCCTGGGAGAAACTCACCCAGCATCACTGCCCCTGGTGCAGCCTCCAGAGTTGTTCCAGTCAGTGAATGTGGGATGGATTGATATGTGCGCAGTGCGACATGAATAGATTGTTCAGATGTTTTCCCCTCTGACATACTAGCTCTCAGGCTGTGCTTGATCACCCTGTCGAATTGTTCAACACAACCATTTGATTGTGGATTGCATTGTGATGTCAAATGATGATATATTCCATAGCTTACTAGGTGCTCCATGAACTGACTGGAAACAAACTGCAATCCATTGTCTGTAGTGATAGTCTCAGGAAAACCCCATTTTTTAAACAACTTGTCTGGAATATTAATGACCAAAGTAGTGGTTATGGAATTGCATAATGATTTGCAGCCATTTGCTATGTAGATTGTTAACAACAAGCAAAAAACATTGCTTCCTAAAGACTGCTTGCACTCCTCCAAAAATATCCACTTGCGATTGTTGCCATGGTTTTGTTGGCCATGAGGTGAGTTGTAAAAATGTGGGATATGGTTTAACAGATTTTTCACTGAGTGTATAAACTGCGCAGTTTCTAATGAATTCTTCTATGTGGTGATCTATTGCTGGTCACCTATTGCAGGATCATTGTTTCATCTTAACAACATCCAGATGTCCTTCATGGACAAGATGCAATACAATTTGCTGTAGCACTTTTGGAATAGCCACTCGAATTCCGCATAGGAGATAGTTGTCATCAAACAATGCGAGCTCATTGTATACCCTGCACTACGGGACCAGTTCTTCCTCCATTTCACAAGGCCACTTGGTTCTTAGGTACTGGCTTACTTTCTGTAGTATGCTGTCTGTCACCAATTCTGCCTTCAACTCTTCTCAAGTAACAAAATTTGTGGTCGTTTATGAAATCACCTTGATCACATAGGGCAGAATCTTGCCCTTGGATGGCGGGCGGGCCCCACTGGCTTGGTGGTGGGCGGGCAGCCGACCCCTGCTACTGAAACGGGGCCCACCGCCATTTTTAGTGGGCGGGCCAATTAAGGCCCGCCCATCGGCATCCCCGATGGGAAGTGCTATGCGTTTCCTGTGCGGGGGTGGAGGGATTCCCCATCTGTCAAAGAGCACACTTCTTCCTGAGGCAAAGTCCTGTCTCAAGTAGAATACTGACAGTGGTAAAAACTTTAAAAATAGAAACATTAAAAAATTATTAACATGTCCCCCTCATGTGACAATGTCACACGAGATGGGACATGTTAATAAAGAACACATAAACTTTATTATTTTTGTACAAAACGGACATGAAACTTCATCCCGCCAATTGGCCATTGACAGGTCAGCGGGTGGACAGCTGATTTTGCTATCTGCCCGCCTTCCTAAAAATTTAAATGATTCCTCCCGATGTCATCCCACATCATTTTCCTCTCGGTGACCAGGCCCCGCCCCCAAATCACTGAGGGGAAAATCCTGGCCATAGTCTTCAACGTCGCAAGTTGCTTACTATCTCAAATGCTATCTGCGATAGTAGTACAGCTCAGTATATCAGCTACTCAGTTGCGTGAACCTGCGAGATACTCAAACTCAAAGTTGTACTGTTGAAGATGGTATGACCATTTGTAGGTGCATAGAGGTCAATGACCAGATCCTGTTGCGGCTAACAATGTGGTCAGCACTTGGTGGTCAATGCAGAGTGAATTTTCTATCATAGAGATACATGTGCCAATGTTCACAGCACAGATGCAGGCTCGTGCTTCCTGCTGTCCAGTAGAGTATTTGTATTTAGTTTCTGACAATGTGCATGATGTGTAAGAGATTGGTCATTCACTTCCTTTAATGTACAGCTCCTATCTCACTTCCTGTCTCATCTGTTGTGACATAAATTTCTGCATGTAGGTTGAAAAGCATGAGGACTGGCTGAGATGCTATCCATGCCTTTAAACAATGTTTGCTGTGTGATTGTCCATTCTCATTGTGCATCTTTGCACAGTAGCTTTCAAACAGACTCCTACAATCTCTGCATATTTAAGAATGAATTTGTGACAAAAGTTCGTAGTACCAAGGAGCAAGGCCAACTCTTTCACATTAGTTGGGGCCAGAAGCACATGAATGACTTTGATATTGTTGTGTGTAGGCTTTACTCCAGCTGCTGTCACTCCATACCCTAGAAAGCCAATCCTGAATTCTGCAAATATGCCTTTGTCCTTGTTGAGCATTGAATTCCATTGTGCAAGTCCAGTGAGCACTTCTGATAACCATTCATTGTATCCTGCTTTATTCCTTTCATGGGCAACAGCATCATCAAGTAGGTTGAGTGTCCTTTCAATATCTGACAAGACTGAAGAAATGATCCTCCAGAATGCACTAGGTGATGAATTTAGTCCTCCGATAAGTTGTTGTTGTTGGCATTCAGTTCCTTTCGCAACTCCTCAGATAATGATGCAGCCCTGTGTCCACGTGCAGTAAGATCTAAACAACATTCAGGCTTGGGCTATTAAGTGGCAAGTAACATTCATGCTACACAAGTGACAGGTAATGACCATCTTTGACAAGAGAGAATCTAACCATCTGGCTCTGCCATTCTGCCATTTATAGGCATTAACATTGAGAATCCCCCACCATCAACATCCTGGGGTCACCATTGAGCAGAAACTTTATTTGACTAAGCCATAAATACTGTGGGTGTAAGAACAGGTCAGAAGCTGGGCATTCTGTGGCAAGTGACTCACCTCCTGATTCTCCAAAACCATCTACAAGGTATGAGTCAGGAGTGTAGTGGAATACTCTCCACTTGTCTGGATGAGTGCACCTCCTAAAACACCCAAGTGGCTCAACACCAAAGCAACCTGCTTGATCTTAATCACCGTCCATCACCAATGCACTGTGGCTGCAGTGTGTACTATTTACAAGATGCACCACAGCAACCTGCCAAGGCTTCTTCAACAACATCTCCTAAATCCATGATCTACCACCTAGAAGGACAAGTGCAGCAGCATGGAAACACTTCCATTTCCAAGTATCCCGCCAAGTCACGCACCATTCTGACTTGGAAATATATCACTGTTCCTCCATTGTTGTTGGATTAAATTCCTGGAACCCCTTACCTAACAGTACTGTGGGAGTACTCCACCAAATGGACTGCAGCGATTCAAGAAGGAGGCTTACCACCACTTTCTCAAGAGCAATTAGGGATGGGCAATAAATGCAAGCCAGTGATATCCACATCCCGTGAATCAATTAAAATAAAAAAATCAGGATAACATTTTCCTTCCTGATGATACAACTCCGGTATGCTCTACAGTAGAATTGCAGAATAATCAAATCCTTTTTACAGAATGTGTGGTTAATAAAAACTGTTGATATAAAGAAAACCATCATTAAAAAGCCCAAATGCTTCAGTCACTTCGAGTGCCCAATCTGTTATTCATCCAAAATCATTGGCACCCTTTAAGATTTGATAAAATCCTGGTATCAAAGTGATCATAGACAATCATCTGATGGCTATTTTTATCACTCATGGAATAATACTGACGTGTCAAAGTAGATTCATTTAAATTCAAACTGCAGATTCAGAAATATTCCTTTACAAACGTACACTCGAATCTGCTCAATGTTCCAATATTCACTGCAGTCGAATGATCTAAAATGCGTGGCTGAAGATGCAGATAAGTGTCTCCTACCCTTTGTTATCAAAATGACTGTCACCAATTATAGCACCAAACTGATTGTAGCTTTGTGCCAAACTAATTATGTCTGTTATGACTTTATCACCAACTGTATCATACAGCCTACTGAGCTGGCATCAAAGTTGTTGCATTTGTATCTTCAAATTCTTCCCTTGGAGAATAGTGTGAAGTAGTACTGTAGAAGAAGGATTCATAGGCTGATTAACGGTCTGATGGGCAATGTGAGTGCTCCTTCTTTGTACTAAAATCATTCTGACAGTTATAATTGGCACCTCATTTAGCTCTAAATTTTATGCTTGCAAAATCCAGTAAATTTCTGAAGCCACTAATCAGTCTGTCAATTCCAAGAAAATAAATGTGCATGACACATAATGCCACTTGCAACTGAATGAGAACAATCACAGGTTGAAACTGAAAAAAGAGCTCTGTTCTTTTGCCTGGTGAAAAAATGAACATATTCCCTGTGATCAAAGTGGAGAATTTGTTTAAAAAGCAAAGGGAAGCGGTGAAACACTTTAGCATTTCATGTTCAAATGCTCTAAAACTAGATGACCATTATGTCAGGCTGAGCTGCTGATCACAAAAGAAAATAAACTGAAATGGAACTGAAGTAACAGAAGCAGTACGGCACTGGTTTAAATTCATTAGATGTAGCAACATTTTATTCTGGAGGACATTTCAGATGCAAAAGACACTTCTGATCTAGCTTAGAGGGTAAAACAAGCTTCATCACAATGTTGGAAAGAATGAGATAACTTTCATTACAAAAGGCCTCATGGCAAGATGATGTCTGGAAGTATCACTTCAGGAGCCAACTTTCTGACTACAATCTGCCCAAGCTCATGAGAAACTATACAGGTGAAGAAGCTGTGTTTAATGTGGATGAATCTTAATAAGTTGGTAGGGTTATTCTCCACGGATATATATATATATAGATTTTAGGAAAAAACACAAAAAGGAACAATCATCGGTTCTGAGTCCAGCACTGCTGGGTCTTTGAAATTGAAACCACTGATCTATCAACTTTTTTTAGTGGTTTTCACCTCTTAACCATGGATTTAAAGCAAGTTTGCTAGTCTGATGCTCGTCACAATTTTATTTATTGATTGAAAGAAGGATTCAATTTCATACATCCAAATATCACATAAACTAAAATCCATCATGTGCCACTCAACAAAATATCAATAAAAAAAGCTTTTGAAGAAAATCCATATTCTGTTTTCAGGAGAGTTTGTGGAATAATAGTCTAGCAGCATGTTCCAGGCATCGCTAGAACAATGGGAGTCAGGAACAAAAGGAATTATATTTATGGAAACTTCGCCATTGATATCTTAAACAATTTAATTTTTATTAGTTTTAGGAAGAGAATATTCACACCACCTTTACCATAGATACACTGGTAGGTGACTTTCATCTCACCACTCTAATGTTCAATGTGAATGGGGTGGTAGCAAGAAGGGCATTTTTAAAAACGTGGCAATAGTCATGCTACAGCTCTGAATGAAATATTAATGACCTCTATGTGAAATAGCTTTTTCTCCTGTTCAACCAGCTCCTAGTTTGCTATTTTTCTCTCTTAAAAACACAGTTAAAAGCAGTCTAACTAGACTACGGTAATATCATTTGTCAGTAAAGAACAACAACAATGACCTGCATTTACATAGCATCACTAATGTAGGAAAGGTTGCATGGCACTTTACCGAGAGCAAAGAAAATGTAGATAAAAGAAATAAAAGAACAGCCAAGATATAAGCAGTGATCAAAAACTTAATTAAATAGGTGGTTTTTGAGATGGTGTTTAAAGTCTGAAATGTTTTGTTTTGAGTTTGGTGCCTTGATGGGGTTTCTTTAGGGTTTGCTTGTTACCCTAAGAATGCTACCATAGACTGTTATTCGTAAAAAAAAATTCTTGTTTATTTACAGATCAATGTACATCTCAGTACTCTACACGAGGCGAAACTTCTGCTTCCCACCAGATTGCAGTCTCTTAGTCATGTGACATTGCATCACAGTTTCATCAGTATCAGGTGCTCCTGGTGTTAACCCTTTACTCTACAGGAAAGAGAAGTGAGAAGGTGAAGGAAGATACAAATTTAGAGCTAAAGTGGCTGAATTGTCTACCACCAATAGTAGGGAGTTGGGGAGAGTGTTCATAAGAAGCCAGAGTCAGGGCACTGAAGGATGTGGTATGAAATATAAGGCTGGAGGAGGTTGCAATGATACAAAGGGGTTAGAGCATGGGCCGATTTGAAGACAAACATGAGGATTTTAAAGTTGATGCATGACAGAGACGGGTGGGAGTCAGCAGGGAGGCCAATGAAGATGAATGAGGATGGGATTGATAGGTGAGCAGGATTTAGTGCACTGCAGGACACATGAAAGCTGTAAATGAAGTTGTTTTAGTAGTTTAGTTAAAAAAAAACATGTTTCTCAAAATTGCTAATAAATTTATAACATTTTTTTGAAGGATGACAACCTCATTTTTTTAAATTAGAAACTTCCAAGATAAAAACAATTTAGGGAATCAGACTCTCTTCATTGAGGACACTTTCTGTTCAGAGCATTTGCCAGCACATTTTCACATTCACTGTGATAAACGTATAAACAACAAAAAATTATAAGCACATACGCAAACTGTGTGCAGATGCAAATCCATAAGTTAACTGATGCAATCTTGTTTCTTTTTTATAGATTCATAGTGTTGTGTCTGACGACCTACGATTTGGAAAGTTTCTTATGCATAGTAGTTAAAACTTGACGACTTTAATTAAACACATGTTGCCAGCACATATGATTTCAAATACAGTTGAGTCATTCAGTGACTTCTTTTTCTCCAGACTTCATTTGACCACCAGTTCTCACAGCCAACAACATCAACAACAGATTAACTGATCTCATTAATGCTTATTGGACCATGCCGTCGAACGAACTGGCTGCGGCATTCAGCCGCAAAGAGAAGGTGACTGAACTTCAAGTTAATTCATTGCAGATGAAGTGATTGGGACATCGTTCAGAGTCACAGTGAGGTTTTAAATAAGTGCAAGTTCTTTCATTTATTAACTGGGAGGCTGATTGATCTCAAGAAGTGAAAGGGTGCAGACTCTGTGACTGGTATAATGTTGAAGAATTTCTTTAGATTGATCATTGTCAAAGCAATAACATTTTCCCCGGTTGTTGTAGTGGTGGTACTAGGCGTTCATTTGCTGTAGCTATTTCACAGAAGGCTCTGTTGATAACGATGCAATTAGACAAAACTAAAACTTTGTAAGCACAACTGTGCAAATTGATACGTATTTGTACCCGGTGCCTCCTGTGCACTTAGGTTTGTTGATCATGGGTTTAAGATAGATGATGAAGTCAATAACTATCATTGAACAAGCAATTTTTGAATTCAAATGATGGCACAGAGTGTAAGAATAGCGTTGAATTATGCAAAGTTATGGTGATGTAGTGTTCTTCTTTGACTATATAGTGTATTCCAAGAATATCTACTGTTGTTTTCAGTGATTCATTCTATGATGTAATGTTGAGTTCCTTCAGTTTGAAACATTTTAATTTTAAGGGCGGCATAGTGATATTATCACTGGACCAGTAATCCAGAGACCCAGGGTAATTCTCTGGGTACCCAGGTTTGAATCTCACCACAGCAGATGGTGGAATTTGAATTCAATAAAAATGTGGAATTAAAAGTCTAATGATGAGCATGAAACCAATGCTGATTGCCATAAAGAACCCATCTGGTTTACTAATGTCCTTTAGGGAAGGAAATCTGCTGTCCTTACCTGGTCTGGCCTACATGTGAGTCCAGACCCACAGAAATGGAGTTGAATCTTAACTGTCTTCTGAAATGGCCTAGCAAGTCATTCAGCTGTATAAACGGCTACGAAGTCTATAAGGAATGAAACTGCACGGCCTAGGCACCGGAAACGACAACAGCAAACTCAGCTCTGCAAAGTCCTCCTTACTAACATCTGGGGGCTTGTGCCAAAATTGGAAGAGCTTCTCACAGACTAGTCAAGCAACAGCCTGACATAATCATATTCATAGAATCATACCTTACAGATAATGTCCCAGGCTCCACCATCACCATCACTGGGTATGTCTTGTCCCACTCGCAGGACAGACCCAGCAGAAGTGGCGGCACAGTGGTATACAGTTGGGAGGGAGTTGCCCTGGGAGTCCTCAACATTGGCTCCAGATGCCATGAAGTTTCATGGCATCAGGTCAAACATGGGTAAGGAAGCCTCCTGCAGATTACTATGTACAGCCCCCCGCCCTTGCCTGCCCCCCTCAGCTGATGTATCAGTACTCCACCATGTTGAACACTTCTTGGAGGAAGCACTGAGGATGGCAAGGGCGCAGAATGTACTATGGAGTGGGGGGCTTCAATGTCCATCACCAAGAGTGGCTCGGTAGCACCACTACTGACTGAGCTGGCCGAGTCCTAAAGGACAAAGCTGCTCTACTGGGTCTGTAGCAGGTGACAAGGGAACCAACAAGAGGGAAATATATACCTGACCTCATCCTCACCAATCTGCATGCTGCAGATGCATCTGCCAATGACCAGTAGGAGTGACCACAGCACGGTCCTTTTGGAGATGAAGTCCTGTCTTCACATTGAGGATATCCTCCATCGTGTTGTGTGGCACTACCACTGTTCTAAGTGGGATAGATTTCGAACAGATATAGCAACTCAAAACTGGGCAACCGTGAGGCACTGTGGACCATCAGCAGTTGTTTGTTGTTTGTGCGCGTGTGAGGGGGAAAAGGGAGGGGGAGAATTACCTTGGGGGATTGGGGGAGGCCTCTGATGAGCACAGGGTGCCTAAAAAGGAGGCACCCTTCTTCGTCAGGTTTCACCTTGCGAGGTGGACACTTGGCAGGTAAAATCCCAGCAGCTGTGGGAAGAGGCCCTTCAGTGGTGATTAATTGGCCAATTAAGGGCCTCAATTTCCAACAGGTAATTTGGCCATGTGATACCTTCCCTGCCACTTGTAAAATCCCAGAGGCAGAGAGCAGGGTCGGGTAGACAGTGGGCACAGTGTCACTACCTTGGCACTCAATTTTAGGCTCTATCCCTCCCCCCCCTCCCCCCACCCCCAACCCCCTGCTCCCCATGGGTGATAAAATTCCAGCCCATAGGTCCAAAGTCATCTTTATCCTCCCAACTGCAGGTGGTCATCATAGTTAGCTTAAAATGTGCCACGAATTTGTGATTAGATTATAATACAAGTTAGTTTAGAGAGGCAAGTTATAACCATGTTTAAGGATTTTCTGTTAACGATGGCGCCATCAAATTAAGTGCTAAATTAGAGTTATGTATCAGGGAATGTTATTGTGAAGGGCTATATACATTCGCCCCTTTATGCTCCTTATGAGTTAAATACAACATGTGCCTTGGTGAGGATGTTTTATGTAAAACCTTTGATTTGGGGAAGCTGAGGAAGCAATGAAAATATATATATAATCCATCAATAGCTGAATGTTTAGCTAAGATAGTATTGTGCATGCAAGAATTGAACAATAAACATTTTAATCCTACAAAACAAAAGTTGTCCGTGCTGGAAAACTGAAACAAAAGCAGAAAATACTAGAAACATTCAGTAAGTGAGTCAGCATCTTTGGAGCAATCAGATAAGCTACCATTTCCCCCCCCTCATTTTCTAACAAGAGCATGTTCATTCTAGTAGCCATTGCTATTGAGTCAGGAAGACTGATGTTAGGATCTGGAAGCCTTTGACTGAGGGTCAGCAGATTGTTATGGCCTTAAATTGATGAGCAGTGCTCACAGATTCCAGCCTGAAATCTTGTAACAGATTTTGGGATGAAACGTTATTAAACACTCCCAGGCACATAATATCTACAGTGTTTCATTTGCAGAGGCAGCTGACTTTCTAAGGCGATGTTTATCCTCTTCCCCGTTTATTTATGCAAACAAATGAGACAGCACCAAATGCGAGTGGAGGCTGACCCACAAACTTAACACTGAAGGTCTACCCATTATAAATTTTGGGAGGACCTCAATTTGGGCAGTGAGACCTTCCACTGGAACCAGGCAGAGCTTCATTAACATATGGACAAGAGCCCAAAGGGTGGCTTTACCCAATGCCATTTTTGTCTCTACCTGCATTGCAAACACCAGTTCCTCAACACACCCACAATCCATGGACAGTATAAACCAGGAGGCAGCAAGTTCCGATGATACTGAAAGGGTTGCTCATCAGTTCATAGGTAAATGGCCGGAGGCATTTTGCTTTTATTGCTTTGTGATTGTTTGCAATTGTCCATGTTAAAGTGCTTCCACTGGCTGGACAATGCTCTGGATCATTAAAGGATTATTAACAGCACATGTTTTTCTTTGTGAGTCCTCCTGACAATTCTAATCCATGAGGAGGAGAAACAGCAATTGGAGAAAATATTAAAGCTGAAGGAAGATCAAACAGAAGAAGGCTTACTTGAAGGAACGATTACTCTTCCAGCAGAGTCTATGGGCGGAATAATCTCAGATTTGCACAAAGTGCGGTCGCAGGCGGGAAAAAAGTTTTTACCTGACAGCCGCAGTGGCGGGTTTTCGTGCCATATCATCCCATTCCTGCCTCATTAATTATGCAGCTACAGGATACACACTGTCTCGCTGGTGGGCAGCCTCCGATTTGCCCGCCACGCCGTTGTCTCGCCACTTCCTCATGCTGGGTGCCACATTTAAACTGCAGCTGCGTGCACACTTCTCAAAGCGTGCAGCCCAGGACTGCTCCTGACGCTATATCTCCCCCTTCCCCAAGCAAGCCTTCCCCTGCAGCTGCACAAAGCCACTCTGCCTTACGGCTGGTCTGGTAGGTAGAGAGCTGCCCGTGAGCCCCCCCTAAAAGCAATGTGGTTCTGCCTGCGAAGCCTGGTGCTGATGACTACGAGTGCTGACCGAAGCAAGGTAAGCAAACAAAACTTAAAGTCCCGAATGAAGTGGAACTCACCAGGTGCACATTGCTTATGTACAGTTGTGAAACACATCGGCATGAGGTGCCCAGATGATCCATCGTGAGGGGGATGATTCCGGCGAGCAGGGCTAGTAATGAAATGCTAAAGTATTGAAATTAGGTTCCTGACATTCAGCAGCAGGAAACGTGGTCCGCCATTGATGGGTGGAGCAGACAATCATAACCTGGTTTCATGATGGCGTGAAACCGATTTTTGGCGATCTCGCAATATTGTCCCCTGCCAGTGACCCCCCCAGCCCCCATGACACCTGACGCCAACAGGGCTGGAAATTTCCGGCCTATAGGTCTAGAACAACACCACTACAGCTCTCTGAGGATCAGTGCCCTACTCTAGGGAGACTGTCACACATTTGTGTCACTTCTTGCAAGATATGTTGTAGGCAAGATCCCTGCAGATCCCAAATCCATCACCTCCAGTTCCTTCCATCCTGCCATTGGGGTTATCAGTTACTTCAGTTAGTCTGTACTCCTAGGGGAGAATTTTCCGGTTGGCGTTTGGGGACGGGGCCCCCTCGCTGATGCATAAAATGATGCGGGGTGACGTTGTGCAGGCATCCCGACGTCACCGCACGTCATTTAGATTTTCAGTTTGGTGGGTGCACAGCTGACTCGGCTGCGCACTCGCTGAACTGTCAAAGGCCTTTTAAGGCCTGTTTAAAACTAATTATACCAATTAAATGAGCCACCTGTCCAACCTTAAGGTTGGCGGGCAGGTGAAGAGCCCAGGCAGCCTTCGCATTTTTAATGGAACCTCATCCATGGGCGGGATGAGGTTTCATGAAGTTTTTACAAAATAAATACATTTTTAAATTAATGTTCCTGGACATGTCCCAGCTCATGTGACACTGTCACATGAAGGGACATGTCTCAAAATATTTTCAATTCTTTATTTAAATGTTTGAACCTTAAACATATCTCCGTGAGGCATCTCTGTGTCCTCAGGGAGATTCCTGCGCTTTTTCGCACGCATGCACGAAAGAGCGCAGGCCTGGACTCAGGGAATCCCCACCCCCCTGCCCACACAGGGAGTGCTCAGTGCTTCCGGGCGAGCATCACGCTGGGCAGGCCTTAATTGGCCCGCCCACGTAAAATGGCGGCACACACCCGATCAGGGGCGCCGATCGGGTTCACGCTCACTCCCGCCCCGCCTCTGCCCCCGCCCACCCCGCACTGCCCCATGTTTTAATTACACAAGTGCCTGATACCATGTTTACTAGGCAAACATTTTGATTACCTTCTGCACAACCAGAAGCAGCAGAGTAAGGCTCTGGGTTTCACACAGATTTACAAGCTTCCCTTTAGTATGACAGCTGCACTGTCGGAGGTTACATCTTTCAGGTAAGACGTTCAATTGAACCCCTGCCTGCTCTCTCAAGTGGATGTAATACATTTTCAAGGAGCATTGGGGAATTTTGCTGCAGAGCTGACCAACATTTATCCCTCTGCCAGTATCACAAGCTTAGGTGATCTGTTTTTGGAACCTTGCTGTGAACAAATCAGCTGCCTTTTCATCACATTACAACAGTGACCACACTTCAAATATACTCCTTTGGCTGTGAAGTTCTTTGACATCCTTAGGCCACAAAAGGCATTATATAATTTCAAACATATTTCTTATTTCTGCTTTTCTAAATTTTGGATCGTTTTGACTACACCTGTATCAAGCGGCAGGCTCCTTCATATGATTCTACTGCCTTCTTAAATTCCAGGCAATTCCACCCCATGAATGTGTAACTGCTGTGTGATCACCAGCAGTGCATCAGATAGGTCTGATCCCACTTTCTGGCAGCTGCCAAAATATGTCAAATCCCCCATCACTCTACTCACTCTATGCTCTTGTACAACAAGTGAGAGGTTAGCTGCACAAAGGCAACAGCTAATGCCATGACATTTGGAATATGATTCCTCTCAGGAGCCCATGCTTGGCAGTCAGACCGTGCCAAATCCATAGCTCAGCTACAGCCCTCAACTAGCAGGACACTTCAAGCAACGGTTGGGCAGGTCTGGTAGCTTCCCTCAAATCAGCTGGCAAAGAGCTTTGTGTATGGCAATGATTTGCTCCATGCTGCTTAAAGTTGCTCTGCAATTCAATTACTAAAATATTGATTATGAAGCTAGACTCAGTCATGGTGACCATGGGCAGAATTTTACGCCTTGCGGGCGGGCACGTGCCCGACCTGATTGGGCATAAAATAACGCGAGAAGACGTCCGGTGAGCGTCTCGACGTCATCCCGCTCGCACGTGATCTTCAGGTCAGCGGGCGCTCGCGGGAGTCAGATCTGCGCCTGCCATCGATTGAAAACCACTTAAGACCATTAAAAACCCAACTGAACCCGATTTTACGTTGCCCGTGCGATTTCACGCTCATCGCACAGGCAAAATGGGCAGGCAGGCAGCCCGCATTTTGCAAAACCTCATCCAAGGGTGGGATAAAGAGGTTCGGCAGTATTACCACTGTGAGCAGTAAGGAGTTTAGGAGATAATTTGCTGCTGGTTGTTGATTTGAACTTGACAGCTTCATCTCAGTTCTGAGCTTCATTCTTAGCATTTCCAGGCTTCATTTCACGAGTTATTGATGTCTCCAAGGCCCCAGGATGATTTTACCCGTGTGGACCCTTCCAGGTATCAGGCAGTCTTCTGTGACCCTGGTAATGGAGATTGTGGTCTCCGCCGGTGACACCTCCTTTGAGGAGGAAGAGAGAGGAAGAAGGGAGAGGAGACCATGTGTCCCAAGGCAGCTTGCAGGGGAGCAACCTGTGGGAGGAGATACGCAGGCATAAGGGGTGCAGGGCCAGCAAGTAGTCCAAGGCAGAAATGGGCTGCAAAAGACACCATTATCCTGCTGCCGGGGTTTACAGGCGGTGAAGCAGCTACCTCAATATGTGCTGGCCCCACCTGGGAGGGAGCAGCCAGTGCCACGACAATGGAGATCTGCATCATGGTGCCATTGTCTTTCAATGATCATGGGGAATGCAGTTTTGAGGCTCCCATCAATGATGAGACTACACATTGCACCACCCGAAACTTTCAGCCCTGTGCACTGCACTCTTACCTTTATCAGACACCCCTGCCTCTACACAGCCGGTTGACTGAGGTGCCTGGTGCCTCTCCAGCTCTAAGGCATCTTGCTTGAACCTGGTTAGGATTAAGAGGTTTGGGGGGCCTCTGCCTGTCCGCGACCTTTCAATGTTGTTATGGGCCATCTTCTCCTGAAAGGACAGAGGGGCATTGATCAGTTCACTCTCTACCTGCAGCGCCATTGCAGCCTGGCCAACCCCACCTGAGGAACATCTTGTGGGGCACATCATGGCACAGTCATGGCCCTCGAGCTGCAAGGCACTCAGTCCAAGCAGCCAGGGCTCACCCCCTTGGCCAGCTCCGGCATCAGAGACAGTTGGCACTCAGGCTTTAATACCCCTGAGCTCCATGGGGGCACAGCCAGATCTTAACACTTCCCCACACTGATCCATGCCAACACGGTACTCACCCTTCCTGAGCTCAGCAGGTCATTAAACCTTTTGCGGCACTGCCCCCATGTGCGCCACACAACATCGTGGCTGCTGACCTGCGCTTTTTGTTACGTGTGGTGGCCTCCTCCTTCCATCATGGGGACAAGAGTGTCTGTCCTGTCAGCCACCTCCTCCAGGAGGATCACGAGGCACTCATCCGAAAACCGGGGGGCCCGAGTGCCCACCGATCTGCCCTCCCGCCTGGTGTCTCCAGCTGCACTTGAAGCCATGGTTTCAATGTTCACAACACAGAAGGTATGTTCTTCCCCACCAGCCTTCAAGGAGCTGCCTGTGGCATTTTAAAACCTGCCACCAGGTCGCCATTGGAACCGGCGGCCGACAGTCCCCTGCCCCCGCCCACCCCTTCCCACCCATTGGGAGGGCCCGTTTTACTCTGGGTGTGCCTTAATTGGCCAGCTAGCGTGAAATCGCAGCCGGGGGCCAATCATGGGCAGCAGTTCATTTCCCAACTGGTTGCAGGGCCTGCCGATCATGCCCACCTGCCAAGGGTAATATTCAGGCCCACGAAAACTATCAGCAATTGTTGTAAAAACTCATCTTGTTCACTAATGTCCTTTAGGGAAGGAAATCTGCCATCCTTACCTGGTCTGGCCTAATTGTGACTCCAGACCCAAAGCAATTTGGTTGATTCATAGCTATCCTCTGAAATGGCCGAGCAAGCCACTCATTTCCAGAGCAATTAGTGATGGGCAACAAATGCTGGCCTTATCAGCAACATCCACACTCCATGAAATAATGAAGGGAAAAAAGGTTGGGATAACAAATGGAGTTACCAGTGGACAAGGAACTTCAACATGATGAGGGGAATGACCCTTATGGCATGGAGAATGACCAGGAAGCAAGAAGGTTCCAACAGTTTCCCTCATTCAGAGAACTTCAGCAGCAATTCATTGAAGAGTGCTTCAGCTGGAGAATCTATTCTCCCCTGCATTAACAGTCTTGTTTATCCTATTCTAAAATATTCTAAAATTTCCATTCTAAAATAAACTGCATCTGCCTAAACAGCTTCATTGATATTCATGTTATTGTTCAACATCTATTAAAGGAAAGCCCAGCACACACAATTTGAAAAAGATTTAACAATTTCCTGCCCTAGACAAATGTGTACAGACCAATTGTCAGCCAGGTATGAATTCCCAGCCCCTATATTCGGCTCTCTTTCTCCTACTCTAGTTTTCTAAGAGCTATTCCCCCAGCCATGGCAGAGGAGATGCTGGAGCCCACAGTTCACATGTCCCAGTATAAACACATCTGAGAGGTGCTACCCCTGGTGTCACAAGGAGGGCCCAGCTGCAATGTCCATTCAGTGACTCCAAGGTTGACTGCAAACTGTTAATGCCACATGCGAGATTCTAACAAATTTGGTTGAGGACTCCTTCAGATTCCCCAACATGCTGCACAAGCTTTATGACAGGGACTCCAATACCTTCAGAAATTGTGGATGTCCGGAAGATACTTTTCTTTTACAAGTTGGGCCCCTAATATCTGCAGCCAAACTTGCCCTCCAATGAGCCATTTCCAAGGCTGTCCTGCAAATAGTCCTGCTCACTTATGCCCAGTGAATCACTCGGTATAGATTCCTTTAGTTATTACCTGTACCACATGGATTTCCAATTTCTATGCTGGCAGAAGGGTAAGAGCAATAGTGCACCTTTGGAAGGTTCTCCCCTCAGTTTCTGCTGCTGCAGGGCCTGAATCTTTTGATGGACCTAGAAAAAGGACACATGGACAAGGATTAGCATGTAATGGCAATGGTAAGCAGTAGCAAATGAGTGGCAGTTAAATGCAGCTCTGGGTTATCATTGCTGTGTGTGTATGTACATGTGTATGAGAGAGAGTTAAGTAAAAAGACAAAAGGAAGAGAAAATACCTAAACAGCTAAGGTGGCTTGAGGTCTGCTTATTTCCCATGTTACATGATCACTTTCTGCCAATGATGTTGACGGATGTGTCTTCCATTGGAGTGAGAATTTTGTGTCCCCTGCGAGGTGTGTGGCAGTGGATTAATGCTGACTGCAAGATGTGTGACTTAGCATACAGTATCCTGCATGCTGAGAGCAAGAAGCAGCACATGTAGCTAAGAAGTTGTGATAGTAGGAGGAGGTGCTGAATATAAGCAAGAGGAGTTGTAGCAAAGTGTCCTTTTCTGATTGGAGGCAAAAGCATAGGCAATGAGGGGGCCAAAAGTTGAAAGCGCTATATTTAAAGAAGGGTGTCATAGAGCTACATAGAGGGTAAGAGAGATGTGAAGGGTCCAGATCAAGTGGTTTCATTTCTTCCTTCACTGAAGTCAGGTTCTTGGAACTATACTGCTAACATTAACTTGTTCAGTCACTCTCTAATGCTGCTGGTTGATTTTGTGAAGCACCAGTCACCCACCTCTTCGAAAGAAGACTTCTTTCCTATTGCTCATCTGTGCAACTGCATTGGAGAATAGAGGTCCCCTGACAATATCTAACCCTTAGATATTCAATATAAGCTGCAATATCGAAGTATGGCTCTGCAATGTGTTTGTAATATCCATATTTAAATATGGCTCCAAAATGTGCATACACAGTAAGGTAATGAATTGGCAAATTGATACATTTGATTTTAGATTACTTTGAATACCTAAACGTTAAACCTCAGAATAAAATCTTACACGAGAATACCTGACTAAATAACTACTGCTATTCCGGTTGATTGTTTGTTGCTACTTCAAGTCTGACCACTGTCAGAGCATTCACCATCAAACTGCCAACATGAAAGAGATCATTAGGCAGATCCAGAACAAAATGGGATGATTAAGTGCTCCTGAACAGCATGGAACTTTCTACTGAAGAAACATAAGTGAGAATTTGGAACCACTGCTGTTAGAAAAAGTTGACAGCATCAACATCCTCATGGATAAGCCCGTGGATGACCAGTAATTGCATAACAATATGCTGCCTTTTGCTTTAATAATTCATTCTTCACTGGCTACCTTTGAAAAGTGCACTTATCCTTTAAGGGGTTTCTGTGGTGGATCTCCCAACCATGAGTTAGCCATATGGTGCATGATTAGCACTCATAGCTCACCTATTCAAAGTAAATGAGGCCTGAT
Source organism: Cetorhinus maximus (assembly GCF_964194155.1). Taxonomy (NCBI): domain Eukaryota; kingdom Metazoa; phylum Chordata; class Chondrichthyes; order Lamniformes; family Cetorhinidae; genus Cetorhinus; species Cetorhinus maximus. Next base: position 64,680,729 of record NC_135892.1, read on the forward strand.
CACGCAAATTGATCAGGCCTCCTCTCAGCTGCACCAAGATGTGCACCTTCTGCCTGCCTGAGATAGGTTAGAAATGAAAAATAGGCCCACTGGTCTTTACTCACAGTGCTATCAGTCCTAGAACTCAGGAAACATGCTTTAACTGTAGAATTCAGTATTTCTTGAAACATGCAGGGAAACATTCTGCCTATCACTCAGTGTTACATTGTGTTCTTTCAGCTATAATTAGAAGCCTTATCTTGTTATGTGAAAATCCTGAGATGAAGGGGAAGAGTGGAGGGAGTAGTCCCTGTGATGTAGCAAAAGTTATTTTGCACTTTAACAATATGGTTAACATTTAACATTTTAACAATAACAAAACAGATTCCATATATAACAATTATGATAAATTACCTCTGAAATGCATGTATGGATACTTGCAAGGAAATAAATACTTTTCGATATTTGGCCACCCTAATAAACTCAATTAATTCTCACACAATCTTGAGCTAGGACTGCAAGATTTATAATCATCAGCTGCAAGGCTATTGCTGAATTACAGCCATTTCAGAATGGAGAACAAAACCTAATTGTTAACCCCACTTGCACATTAAATTTACCTAGTAATCATTAATTTATGCATGTTTAGTTTTAGATTTATGTAGGCTTGGGGAAGTCGGGAACTTCACACATCCCAAAACATTGTTTTAGTTTAGGAGAATGAAGCAAAGTGTTTCCCCTTGTTGGTATATTGAGGGTAAATTAATAGTCGTCCAGGGATTGGGAAATGAGGCAGGGGAACTTAATCGGGTGGGAGACAAAGTTTCAGCTTCCCAACTTTGGGATGATATTGCCAAATTAAATCAGCGGTGGCTTGGAGAAGGGTCGAGTTTCCCGACGGCAAATGGCAGGAACCTATTTGTAATGCTTTAGCATGTCATGAGTACTCATTAAATCACTAATTCACCAAGTAAATGCTATCTTTGCGATTGCGTTGGCAGCGAATGTGAAGCACATCTACAATTCCACAACTGGTTAAAGTCATGTGGAGCAGAGGAGGTAGACTTTAAGGTGGATTTGGAGTTTTCTTCTATGGTGAAGATCATTAGAACAGGGGAAAGAAGGTGGAGTTGCTTTGTTGCAGCTGGGTGTTCGACGTCTGAGGGACATCAGGTGTTAGCTGTCCGGGGAGGGGGGAGGAGGGTTGTTGGCTATCTGAGGGTGGGAGGGTGTTGGCTGTCTGAGGGAGGAGGGTGTTGGTTGCCCGAGGGAGGGAGGGTGTTGGCTGTCTTAGGGTGGGAGGGTGTTGGCTGTCTGAAGGAGGGAGGGTGTTGGCTATCTGAGAGAGGGAGGGTATTGGTTGTCTGAGGGAGGGAGGGTGTTTGGCTGTCTGAGGGAGGGAGGGCATTGGCTGTCTGAGGGAGGGAGGGTGTTGGCTGTTCAAGCAGGGAGGGTGTTTGGCTGTCCAAGGGAGGGTATTGACTATCTGAGGGAGGGAGGATGTTGGTTGCCTGAGGGAGGCAGGGTGTTGGCTGTCTGGAGAGGGAGGGTGTTGGCTGTCCGAGGGAGGGTGTTGGCTGTCTGAGAGAGGGAGGGTGTTGGATGTCCAAAGGAGGGATGGTGTTGGATGCCCAAGGGATGGAGGGTGTTAGCTCTCTGAGAAAGGATGTTGGCTATCTGAGGGACGGTGGTGTTAGATGTCCGAGGGGAGGGAGGGTCATGGTGGGCCTAAGGAGAGCCATGGGGGATAGAGGGAGGGAGTTTGATGGCAGAGGGAAGGTCAAAGTTAACCAATGGGAAGGCAAGCTTGATGGAGGGGAGATCAATAAGGAAGGTCAGGGGTGACAGTAGGAGAGTCGAGGGCAGGATAAGTGTGATGGAGGGATGGTTGAGGCTGACGGATGGAAGACCTAGGATGACTGAGAGTTGTTCTAGGATGATGGTGGGAGGGTCAAGGCTTACTGAAGGCAAAGCAAGGGTGATGGAGAAAAGGTCAAAAGTGACCGAGGGAGATTAGAGGATGATGGCTGACAGCACCAGGGTGATATTTCGAGAATCGAGGGACACACTGCTGCAACAGGTTGAGGTGGCCAGAGGCTATGGCCGGGATTTTGCGGCCCCATCATGACGGGCATTGTTGTGGGTGGGATGGGAAAGTTTGGAGACCCGTTAACTTTTAACAGCTCTCCAAAATATTCCCGTCCCACCTGCGATGGTGCCCGCCAGTGTCGGGGCAGGAAAATCCTGCCCAGGGGTGGGTGGATACCAAGGTGTGGTTGATGCAAAGCAGTGTATCATGAATATGTAATTTCATAATTCATATATTTTAGGAGTATAACTTTTAGTTTGTGTGTTGAAATTTTAAGATAAAGGGAAAATTCTGAGGTTAGGAAGCTAGTAAACAGACCTAATGGCCTTTCAAAGGATGGTCCAAAGTTACTTAGAGGTCAGAAGTAGCAGTGTGAAAACACTAAACAATGGATTACTCTCTGAGAGTATTGGTGGAGATGAGGGTCAGGATTTTCCCCTCGCCAGGTGGGCATGGCGGGCGGGCCCGGGAGCAGCTTCGAAACAGACCACCACACGCGATCAGGCCCCGACTATGATTTCACGCTGGTGGGCCAATTAACGTCTGCCCAGGGTGAAACACGGCTCCACACTGGCTGGGAAGGGCCAACCGGGGGCGGGGACAGGGGCCTGTCGGCTGCCAGGAAGTCTTGCTAAAACTATACAAGGCACTAGTTAGACCACACCTAGAATACTGTGAACAATTTTGGTCCCCTTATCTAAGGAAAGGTTTACTAGCATTGGAGGCAATCCAGAGAAGGTTCACTAGGTTGATCCGGGATATGGAGGAATTTCTCTTATGAGGGGAGATTGAGTAGGTTGGGCCTGTACTCATTGGAATTTAGAAGCATGAGAGGTGACCTTATTGAAACATGTAAGTTTCTTAGGGGGCTTGACAGGGTAGATGCTGAGAGGTTGTTTCGCCTTGTGGGAGAGCCTAGGACCAGAGGGCATAATCTCAGAGTAAGGGGTCACCCATATAAGACAGAGTTGAGGAGGAATTTCTTCTCTCAGAGGGTAGTCAATCTGTGGAATTCTTTACTGCAGAGGACTGTAGAGGCTGGGTTGTTCAGTATATTCAAAGCTGAGATAGACAGATGTTTAATCTGTAAGGGAATCAAGGGTTATGGGGAAAAGGCAGGAAAGTGGAGTTGAGGATTATCAGATCAGCCATGATCTCATTGAATGGCAGAGCAGTCTCAATGGGCTGAATGGCCTACTTCTGCACCGATGTCTTATGGTGCAATGGCAACCCGGTGGCCAGTTTAGAAGTGACCCAGGCAGTTCCTGGAAGGCTGCTGTGGAGGACATTCCCTGAACTGACACCATGGACTCGAGAGCAGCTGGAGGGCAGGTCAGGTGGGCACTCAGCCCCCCGTTTCTCTGGTAAGTGCCTCGCCGTCCTTCTGAAGGAGATGGCTGCCAAGAGGGACACCCTTGTGCCCAGGGATAGGAGGAGGAGGCCACCGCACCTCACCAAGAGGGCATGGGAGGAGGTTGCAGCACTGGTCAGAAGCCGTGATGTGGTGCAGCGCTCCTGGTGCATTGCCGGAAGTGCTTCAATGACCTGCTACACTCAGGAAGGGTGAGTACCATGTTGGCATGGGTCAGTGTACAGATGTGTTAAGGTCTGGCTGTCGCCCTGTGGACTTCAGGGGTGCTAGAGTCCAAGCGCCAACTGTCAATCATGCTGGAGCTAGCCAAGGGGGTGAGCCCTGGCTGCTTGGACTGAGTCTGTTGTGGCTCGAAGGCCACAACTGGGAAGTGCCCTGCCAGGTGCTCCTCAGCTGGAGTTTGCCAGGCTGCAATGGCGCTGCAGGTACAGAGTGGACAAACCAATGCTCCTTTGTTGTTTCAGGAGAAGACGGCCCACAACAATATAGAAAGGTCGCTAGCCTCTTAATCCTCTCTAGGTATGAGCAAGGTGCCCTAGAGCTCAGGAGCTGGCATGCTTCAGGTGTGGGGAGGCGGGGGTGCCAGATGAAGGTAAGTGTGCAGAGCACAGAGATGAGAATTTTGGCTTGTCCAACCATTCTAGTGCAGTCTTTTCATTATGTGAGCCTCGAACCTGGAGTCCCCATTGATCATTCGAAGACGAGGGCACCTTGTTGCAGATCTTCATTGTCTCACCAGGGTGCCTGGCATGCACAGTGACAATGTGATGACTTTAACTAGTGACATGTCCTTCTTCTCCCTTTTAGGTTCTCCAGCAGGTGTTTGATCTCCGTATCCCGAAGGTCCACCCCTGACACTAGAGGACCACTGGGCGTCATTTGCACCAGCATCACACCTGCTCTCTGAAGCAGGCACCAGTGCAGATACCAGCACCTTGGCGGGCATTAGAGCAGTGGCTAGTATCTCGCTGCACATTGGTGAGGTCACTTCTCAATCTCTTGAGGTGCAAGTGGAGGCAGAGAGTGCCCAGGGCGCCGGCAGTCAAATGACTGCTGGGGACCAGGACGATGCTCAGTCGAAGGCAGATGATGAGCCTCTGGAGTTATCCATTTAGCAGCAGATGCTGGGTGTACAGCATGATGTGGGGGAGGATCTGGCAGTGATCTATGGGGGTCTGCTTGCCATGGTCTCTGTGATGGAGGAGTCCATGCGGAACGTGAGCACTGTGTTGGCCATCATGGCCAAGCGCATTGCCTCCTTCATTGAGAGGGTGGCGACTCTCATGGGACAGAATCAGGGGTTCCTGGGGTTGTGCTCGGACCTGCAAGCCCTCGCCCAGGCACTGACCTCAGGTGGTCAGTGCCAGTGTGGGAGATGGATGAGGCACCCAGTATCCCAGCTCGGTGCCCATCCATCAATGGTGAGCAGGGAGGACATGAGCGAACTCACGTTGGCGCACGAGCTGCCTGTTGTCTCTGTGGGCTCCTCTCAGGACACTCTGCATGATTGCAGCAGCTCCTCTGCCCCTCTGCCAGTGATGGGGCATCTGATGAGGCTGTGGTAGCCAGGTAGATGCCAGCCTTGGCAGTGGCCACTCCCTCCCAGGCAAGGCCAGCACAGACTCCACTGACCAGAGGACGATCGTCAAGGTCATCAAGGCCAACAAGACAGCAGAGTCAGCAGGCGCGGGGGGAATACCTAGAAGTAGCACCCGCAAATGTGAGTTAAAGGCACCACGAGCACAAGAGGGACAGGTCACGGGTGATTTTATGTTCGTTTTTGTTTACTTTATGTATGCTGGTCTGATGCTGAATAGCAGAAATGTTTCTGTTAAGATTATTGAAGTGTCAGAATGACATAAATTGTGTTTTTGTCATCGTGGCCTGAGTATGCTTCACCTTTGTATTTCAGTGGTGTGGGGAATGCCTGTATGTAATGCTGTACTTAGTGCCTGTGCAATAAAGTTCACAGCAACCTGAGTGTTCTTTGTGTTCAAATGAAAGGGTCCTTTCAGGCATTCGGGATGGAGGCAGCAGCCCTGGCATGTGTTTGAAGCTGATCTTCGGTACCCTAACTGAAGGAGCATTGGATCAAGGCATCTCTGATGTTCCTGCATCCCTGCAAGTTACCGAGAACTGGCTCCACACCCTCAGCGTTCTCCTCATCGTGCTCCTATTCAGACTCACTACTGGACTCATCATCTGTGGCCTGTGGAGCTGTGTCAAGATTCTCTTCCTCCAGTGGGTCCCCCCTTACTAGTTCCAGATTGTGGAGAGTGCAGTGTGCAACCATGATTAGTGACACCCGCTCTGGGGGGTATTGTAGTGCTTCACTTGAATGGTCCAGGCATTGGAAGCACATCTTGAGAAGACCCATGGTCCTCTCCTCTCTGCCACCACCCTTGTGGAGGCATGACTCACATTGTAACGCTTCTCTGCCTCTATTCTTATGCATATTCCATCAAAAGGGAAAGTTAGGGCAAACAAATCCAGAGCTCCCTGGATGAAAAAGGAGATTGGAATTAAGATAAAGAAGAAAAAGTGTGCTTATGACAGGTGTCAGGTAAAAAATACCATTGAGAACCAAGAGGAATACAGAAGGTTCACAAGGTAGGTGAAAAAGAATATTACAGGAGCGAAGAGCGATTATGAGAAAAGACTGACAGCCAACATAATGGGGGATCTAAAAGTCTTCTATAGGCATATAAATAGTAAAAGGGTGGTAAAAGGAGGAGTAGGGCCGATTAGGGACCTAAAACGAAATTTACTCATGGGTGAAGGGGCCATGACTGAGGTATTAAATGAATACTTTACATCCATTTTTATCAAGGAGGTAAATGCTACCCAGGCCATGGTGACAGACAACGAAATTCTGTCACTAGAAGGGTTCAAAATTGATGAGGAGGAAGTGTTGAATAGGTTGTCGGTACTTAAAGTTGACAAAGCAGCGGGACCGAATGAGATGTGTCCAAGGATATTGAAGGAAGTGAGAGTAGAAATTGCAGGAGCACTGACTGTAACTTTCAATCCTCCCTAGACTCAGGGGTGGTGCCAGAGGACTGGAGAATTGCAAACACTATGCCCTTGTTCAAAAAAGGTTGTAATGATAAGCCCAGCAATTACAGACCAGTCAGTTTAACTTCAATGATGGGTAAGATTCTAGAAACAATTATTTGGGATAGAATTAGCAGTGACATGGAAAAATATGGGTTGATAAGGAAGGGCCAACATGGATTTCTAAAGGGAAAATCATGTTTAACTAACTTGTTGGGGTTTTTTGAAGAGGTAACAGAAAAGGTTGATGAGGGTAATGCTGTTGATGTGGTGTATATGGACTTTGAAAAGACATTTGATACAGTGCCACACAGCAGACTTAGAGAAAAGATATTGCTCATGGAATAAAAGGGACAGTCACATTATGGATACAAAATTGGCTGAAAAATAGGAAGCAGAGAGTAATGGCCAATGGATATTTTTTGTGCTGGAGAAAAGTTTGTAGTGGAGTTCCCCAGGAGTTGGTATTGGAGCCCTTGCTTTTCCTGATATATATTAGTGATCTAGATCTTAGTGTGCAGGGAACAATTTCAAAGTTTGTGCATGATACGAAGCTTGGGGGTGTTGTGAACTGCGAGGAGGATGGTGTGGAATTTCAAGAGGACATAGACAAGTTGGTGGAGTGGGCAGATAGATGGCAGATGAAGTTCAATGCAGAGAAGTATGAGGTAATGCATTTTGGTAGGAAGAACATGGACAGACAACATAAAATAAGGGGTGAAATTTTGAAGGGTGTGCAAGGAGCAGAAAGACTTGGGTGTATATGTGCATAGATCTTTGAAGGTGGCAGAGCAGGTGGAGAGAGTAGTTAATAAAGCATATAGTATCCTGGGCTTCATTAATAGGGGCATAGAATACAAGAGCAAGGAGGTTGTGCTGAGTTTGTATAAGACGCTCATTAGACCTCAGCTGGAGTATTCTGTACAGTTCTGGGCGCCATATTATAGGAAGGATGTGAACATATTGGAGAGAGTGCAGAAGAGGTTTACAAGAATGGTTCCAGGGATGAGAAGCTTCAGCTATGAGGATAGATTGGAGAGGTTGGGACTGTTCTCCTTGGAGAGTAGAAGGCTAAGAGGAGATTTGATAGAGATGTTCAAAATCATGAGAGAGCTGGATAGAGTAGATAGGGAGAAGCCATTCCCACTCATGAAAGGATTAAGAACGAGAGGGTACAGATTTAAGGTGATTTGCAAAAGGAGCAAATGTGACGTGAGAAAAAACTTTTTCACACGAGTGGTTAGGGTCTGGAATGCACTGCCTGGAAGTGTGGTGGAGGCAGGTTCAATCGAGGCATTCAAGAGGGCATTAAATGATTATTTGAATAGAACAACGTGCAAGGGTACGGGGAGAAGGCAGAGAAATGGCACAAGGTCATAATGCTCATTTGGAGAGCTGGTGCAGATAAGATGGGCTGAATGTCTTCCTTCTGTGCTGTGAAAATTCTGTGATTCTGTGATTATTGGGTGACAGAGAGGCATAATGAGCCACCTCTTCAACAGATAGCCCTTGTCACCCAGCAGCCATCCATCCAGTCGGGCTGGAGCATTGAAGAGTCTCGGCACCTGGGGGTGTCTCATGATGTATGCATGATGGGAGCTGCCTGGGTACCTTGCACAGACTTGCAGAATCTGCATCCCGTGGTCACACACTATCTGCATGTTCATGGAGTGGAAGCTCTTCCTGTTGATGAAGGCATCCGTTTGACCCGCTAGCACCTTGATGGCCACACGTGTTCAGTCGATTGCTCCCTGGACGTGGGGGAATCCAGCAATTGCAGCAAAGCTTCTGGCTCGCTCAGCCTGGCTGACCTTGTCCATATGGTAAAGAATAAAGGTCAGTACCTGCCTGAACAGAGCTTCTGTCACCAGCTTGATGCAACAACGGACAGCTGATTAAGAGGCTTCACACAGATCCCCCAGTGACCCCTGGAAAGAGCCGGAGGCTTAGACGTTGAGGGCCATTGTGACCTTCAGAGCCACTGGCATGGGGTGTCCACCAATACAGTCGGAGCTGATCTCGGGCCCAATTAACTGGCAAATGGACGTCACGCTCTCCCTTGAGAGGCGGAGCCTCCTTCGGCATTGCAACTCGGACATATTGAGGTAGCTGTATTGCTACCTTTAAACCCTGGCAGCAGAATAATGGTGTCATCTGCAGCCCCTTCCACCTTGGACTAGCTGCTGGCCCTGCGTCCCTTGTGCCTGCGCCTCTCCTGCCACAGGTCCCTCCCCTGGAAGCTGCATAGGGACACCTGGCCTCCTCTCCCTTCTGCCGTTCTCTTCCTCCTCAGAGAGGGTGCCTCCAGCAGAGACCACAATCCCCATTACCAGGGTAAGGGAAGGCTGTCTTTTACCTGGAAGGGTCCACACGGTCTGAAGCCTCCAGGGGCCTGGCGGACAACAATGAGTCCTGAAATGAGGCCTGGAAATGCTAAGAATGAAACCTCGAACAGAAATGAAGCTGCCAAGAACCAATAAGCAATCAGCTGCAAACAATCTACAAAGTCCCTCAGCATTCACACTGGCAATGCTGCTGACCCCTTTTATCCTGCCCTTGGGTGAGGCTTGTGAAAATATCAGCTGGCCACCTGCCCGTTTTGCTCGTGCAACGAGCAGAAAATTGCATGGGCAAGGAAAAAAAATCACAGTCAATTGGATTGTTAAGAGCCTTAGTGGTCGCTTAATTAACGGTGTCGCTGCTCCAGCACCCGCGCACACCCGCCGAGTGAAATATCGTGGCGCCAGGATGCTCACCCAATGTCACCGCGCACTATTTTAATCCCGTTCAGGTTGGGCGCGGCCCACCCACAGGATGAAAATTTCTGCCTGAGACATTTACAGCTGCCTCATTAAGATGTTGAAATTATTTATGTGGTTTTTCAGATCAAGGGACAGATTTGGGATTTAAATTTAATTTGCTTAAGTCTCTCTGTGAAACATCCCAGGTGTGACACCTTGCTATGGAAATAAGTTATGCAGGGTGGCACCCTTTTGATTTGGGTTTTATCGGTATGTTTTCTCACAGAAACACTGAGGAGAATCAAAGTGAATTCCTAACAGCTGTGGCACATCTTGGTTTGATCCCAGGGGAAGTGAAGGAACCTTCAAGATCCTGTAAAGTATAGGGGGACTCTTGGGTGAAAATAAAAGTAGAACAGCAAATGGTCTGCTAAAATTTTTGTGTTTAAACAATAAGTGTATGAATTATAGGACAGAATCCTCCCAGATTTGCACTAAGTGCAGTAGTGGCCGTGAAAAAAGCCATCTTACCTGCTAGCCGCAATGGTGGGTTTTTGTGCCATATTGTCCCCTCCCTGGTGCGTCCTGCCTCATTAATAATGCATTCAGGGAAAACGCACTGGATAGCTGGTTGGGTGGCTTATGATTCCCCCGTGTCACCATCACCGCAGCCCTTTAATAATCCGGGCGCCACATTTAAAGTCTGGCCCTGCAGAGAGCTAGCTCTTTCTAAGGGATCGAAAGCTGCTGGAAAGTTATGGCTGCCAAAGGGACGAAACATGCTGCCCCCAAATATAGCGATGCCTGCCTTGGGTGCCTACTGGACACAGTGGAGGCCAGCTGTGAAGTGCTCTACCCCAGCTCTGGGCGAAGACCAGCAAGCAAAGTGACAAATCCAGCATGCGAGGTGGTGGCAGCAGTGGTCAGCGCCAACACCTTGCAAAAGAGGACAGCCACCCAGTGCCAAAAGAGGATGAATGATTTCCCTTGCTATGCCAGGGTAAGTCACTCTTCTCATCATTCTCAGCTCACACTCTCAGCACCATTTACTCTCTCACACTTACAATCCCCAACAAGGCTGGTCTGTCTGGTATTGAATGTAGGCCTGAGTCAGTGTGGCCAGCCCTGACCCTCCTTCCCTCTGCAGCCCAGATACTCAGGTGTGTTCTTCTTTTATAATAACCCAGAAGGAAAAATCAGTTTGGACCAGTACTCTTATTTCCCAGTTTTCACTGGTGTCGGATGAGTACTCTTATTTCCCAGTTTTTACTGGTGTTCCATTTTAAGGTATACAAGACCAGTTCAGAGCAGCATTCTTATTTCCCTGTTTTTACTACTTTTTCGTCTGGGAATTTAACTCAGAAATGTCAAAACATATTCCCTGTTGTTCCAATGTCCATTTAGTTGATTCCATGCAAAGGCCAGACAAATATCATCAGCTCCTTCTGGTTGAAACAATGCGGGGTTTTCCATGGAAGATGTATCCTGACGAATGTTATCAATTCTCATTATATGAGCAATTCTCCTGCTGTTTGAGGTGACACACCCTGGCTCCAAAGTTAATGAGGTTTGAATGAACCTATTTCCAGTACTATTATCTGTGGTTATAGACCTTAGTTGCATAATTCCTTGAGTGTATTGTATTGATATGTCCTTTGTGCCATTATATTGGGTAATCAGACTTGTTGATTGCATTAGTCAATGTCAGGTAATAGCATGTCCCTGGTACCATTGTTCCCTGATAGCAGTCAGTCATTGTTCAAACCCGTTTGATGACTCTTTTTTTTAAACTAAATGTCCAAATTAACCCCTTGCTGCCCAGCCCTGTACTGCTGGCTGCAGCTTGGCTTTTGTAATTTTTAGTTTCAATCATGAGGTCAAAACATGTCCGTGGCTTTGAAATTATATTCCATAAATTTCCCAATTGGAGGTGATTCTGACCTTACAAACCAAGATGGGCACACCACCGAACCAGGTTGCAGCACACTCAATGAAACACTGCCCTCTCTCTTCCAGGGCAAAATGGCATATAACTACAGACAGCAGCATCTAACTGGCAGCATATTGGCACAACTGCATATGCTTACCCTCATGGCAGAGAAAATGCTTAACATCATTGGAGCAGTCATTGCTGAGGTGTGGACAGCTGTGGGGCTGAAACCATTGAAGATGATGGGATGCTCACACACTATCCAAATTCTAACATTCCACTTACCCCTCACTCCACAACCTCTTCTGAATTACAAGATGTAGATGGTGTAAGCATACACCTCTTGATTTCCCTCCCCACAACCCCTCCCTCACTATAGCCATAGTCATGCACCTTGCAGATAATCAGGAGCTACAGCCTGGCCAAGCAGCGGCGGAATAGGAGGAGATGGAAGAGCAGGAAGGCAGTGATGAAGATGAAACGCTGTCACTTGATCTCACACTTACCAGCCACCAGCTCAAATGCTGACACTGCCCATATTTTAGAGGATAGCTTCGAGGCAGGATCTGCACCTGGTGGGGCATGAGCTATGAGTGCCAAGGTAGCAAAGGTGCCAGCTCATGGGAGGATGAGGCCACACAGGAATTCTGCTGCAAAGGACTCAGATGAGAACTTATCTGGGCCCAAAAGAAAAGGGCTGATGGGTAGGCATAATATAATGCTTGGTTCTTTGCCAGGCCTACCAGAAACCTACGTTCAATATCAAGGAGCGTGGGGGAGATCAGCACCAACTTTGCACAGGGCTTTGCAGAGCTTGGAGCCCAACCCTTCCAGCATGAAGGTGGTCGTCAACTCTATAAGGACACTTGCCGACCCAACCATGTTGAAGTGTCTGGTGGCCAATGTCTCAGCCTCCATTCATGCACAGGCAGGAGCCACCCATAATCTTGGTGCTGCAGCAAAAGCTCAGATTGCTCTCATGCAAGCTCAGACTTCAGGCACGAAGGCTCAGGCTGTTGCCACCATGGCTAGAGATGTCAGTGCTCAAAACAGTTTGTGGGGTGTCACAGCAGTCCACAATCTATCTTCCAAAACATTGTTAAAATTGCTAAGGAGCCACTCTAGGGGAATGGCAATAGCACTGTGGAGCAGACTCTCAGAGTGACAACATTTGACCTCGAACCCCTGCTACTCCATCAGCGCCCTTGCTGTTGTCTGTCAGCCAGCCTAGACTGCTGCCACCTTTGCCTAGGAAGTGCAGACCAGGAATGTCCTGAAAAGCTGTCTGAAGTCTAATCCACTGAAAGTCAGCAGCCTTCCACCAGACATGCTGCAGCCACTGGGGTAGCTTTGCAAAGGAACACGAGGGCAGGAAAATGCGCACAGAAGACGAGCACTAAGGGAATGCACAGGGGTGGTCAATTGATTTTTGTATGCATTTGGAAATGTTTGTAAATTTGTTATGGAATGTTGGTTTTGTGATGGCTTTTATTTTAACACTGTGGCCAAGAATACATAGTGAAGGTCAGTAGTAGGGGGAAGGTAAGGTGTGAGACTGTTGATGAATGGGGAATTGGGATTGCAATCACTGGTGCTGCAATCAGATGAGTTGACCATAGACAGCCCACTCAGAAAGGAGCTGTGTTTCCCCCCCTCTTCTCCTCTTACTTCTCCACCTCATCCTCTTACTCCTCCACCTCTTCCTCCTGCAGGTCACCATATAACTGGTGGCAATTTTGTGTAGCATGCAACATACCACAGTGAGTTTTGACACATGCTCTGTCAAGTACTGCAAAGGTGTTTGGGAGCAAGTCACCTAAACAGAGCCCTTGAAGTCAGGACAAGGTCCTTCAGCACGGGCCACATAACTCCCTGTAAACTTCAGTAACTGTACACAACTCTGGAAGTTACCAAACACTTCTACAATCACAGCAAAAGTCAGTAAAAAACAACCAGCAACTAGCCTGACATTAGGTGATGAACTCTTAATTAGCACTGGTTGGCGTGTTCAGCTGTGCCAGGTTAGGAGAGGGCATTAGCTGGAGCACTGAGCTCTAAACTGGCAGTGCTGGTGTCAAATTGGCATAAAACCTCTACTCTGCATACTGCAAACATCCCATGCATGCACGCTAACACCTCCATCAAAAGGGCATCTGGCGCAGTGAGCACTAGAAATGTGTGTGCACACCACAGGCACTATTTTGAAGGCAAAGTTGCATGCGTAGCACCGAGAAAATAGGAGACACACATCCAAATTTTGCAGCCATGTTTTTTTTCAGCTGTTTTGAGAGTAACTTTGGCAGACTGGGTACAACTCCCTCTCTTACATCTAATTTTGTTGAAGTGAGCATTCCTGGTATTTTTGAAAGAAGGATTTAATCTTTTAAAATGTTTATTTAATGAGATTATCGTAGTTTGTTGACATTGGGCAGGGTTTCAATAGAAATAAAAGTATAAGAGATTGAGGAAAATATTTAGGCAAAATACCCCAGCAAGGTTGTATTCTCTGGATATAATACACAATCCAAGCTATCAAAAATTCCAATCCAACTCAAAATTTATTTCCTGGCGCAAGATCATATCAATTTCCCCCAGGCAGCAAATGAACTGCATTTCAAAACACTCATCTAACATCCCAACCTACATTGGCTTGAATTTTTTGGATGGCGGGTGCTCACCTCCTGTCATCCGAAGGGTCGGCAGATAACACAGCCCTGCTGACTCCAAAAGCCCCGCAGCCATTTTACCCTCCAATGAGCATTAATTGATGGCACGTGGGACTGCCGCCCTCACTCGGGAGGAAGTCCCACCTTAGAGAGCTTCTTGTCAATCAGATTGGCCGACAGCTCTCCAGTCTCTGCAGCGACAGTGCTGCAGTGGACAGAAGAGGAACTGCACCAACCAGCCTAAGACTAGGTCCTGGGAACCAGAGGAAAAGGTAATTGGAAGGGGAGGGTAGGGAAGACCTGTTGGGTCATGAGGGGGGTGATCGGGGTCTCGGGGGAGAGGCTAGCTGGGAGAAGGAGGTCCGGGGGTCACCTTAAGGGGGCTTCTGATGGAGGCGCCCGAGGTTAGGTGGGAAAGATCCCTTAAGTGGTCATTAATTGGCTACTTAAGGGCCTCAATTGGGGCAAAGGCGAGCTTCGCCTCGGAGGCCTCGCCCATCCCAGCGCAATATGGTGAGAAGGCCAAAAATCAGTTCACGACGTGGTGAAACCAGTTTGCAATTGTCTGCTTTGCCCGTTGATGGCGGGCTGAATTTCCTGCCCTTAGACATCGGGAAACTCATTGTAATACATCTGCATTTCATTATAAGGCTAGCCCGCCAGAATCATTCCCCACTCCTGCTGGATTGTCCAGCCACATCGGCATAATTGCACACTGACATGTTTCACAACAGCATTTATAAAGTGTGCACCTGGCGGGCTGCACTTTGAGGGGAACTCGGAGGTGAGTGCACAGTAACGTTGCACAGTGCTTGCCCGGTTGGCCGTTGGATTTTAAGGTTGAGGCACATCGGAGGCATGGGCTGCCCTACAGTTGAGACACGTTGGGGGCTGAGGGCAAGGGCTGCCCAGCGGTTGTAGGTAGCGCACAAGCATGTGTGGGGTGGGGGGCAGGGAAGCAGCCATGCATTCAGGAAACCTTGTTTAAGGTGACCATTCTGCTGCAGCTAAGACAGTTCAGACGCAGCCACATTGACATGTGGAGTTGGGTCTCTAGCTTATCTGCCCCTCAAGTAACGCAGAGGCATAAAAATGCCACTAAGTGCTCCAGACTCCTGTGCTCCGTCGGGCACAGACTGCAAACTAATGAGTGTTTCAGTGGACTGCAGAACAGTTGGATGACTGGGCACGTTGTACAATCTCTGTGCTAAAGCTGGGCATGGAGCAGTCACTAGTGGAGGCGCTCACAGCCTCTTGCAATGTCATCATCCCAGTTTGGTCCAGTCTTCCCCATGGTTCAAGCTAACAGTGCAGATTTGCAGTGTGGGTTAGGAGAATGCCTGCGCCTGAGCTGAGAGCACAGCATGCAGTCCAATGGGCAAAGCTGCCGCCAATCGGTCAGGTGGAGTAGGGTGGAGGGAGGTGAGATTCGGGCAGCCATGCAACGCACTAATCACTGGCCATTCAAGTGGTGGCCAGCACTCTCCTGCATGTGTTAAGGGGTCTTCAGACTTAACCAGGAGAGGTTCTTAGTATACCCATGCTAACCCACGCATCTCTCTCTTTCATCCTGCAGAAGGAGTACACCAGGAGCACGGAGCCGAGTGAACTAGCTGCATGCCTTGACAGAGAAGAGAGTGGCGGAGGCTCCTGGCTGTGCAGGGGGAGGAGCAGCACCCTCAGGAAGAAAGGGCAGCTGGGGTTCCTGCACACGCTGCTGAAGAGCCCCAGTGAGTCATCGCTGGTTGGCACGTAACTAGACCCAGGGTCTATATACAACGCCTTTCAATCCTGCAGCTGACTGGCAACCAGTGTCACTGAAGACTGTGCATGTCTAGGGAACTGGTCGCTCACATCTGTCAGCTAATGCAGGATTTGGCGCCAAGGGGACATGGAGGGCATCCACTGCCAGTGGCCGTGAAAGTGACTGTGGCGCTCAATTTTTACACCAATGGCTCCTTTCAGGGCTCCACAGGTGACCTCAGTGGAACATTGCCAACCTCCACCCACAAATGCACCCATGAGGATGGATATCATCTTCGCGAGGGCACACAACTTTTTGCATTTTGCCCAGGACCAAGAAAGCCAGGATGCATGAGCGACTGTATTTGCCCAGATCTCAGGTTTCCCACAGCTGCAGGGTGCCATGAACTACACTCACGTGGCGCTCAGATCTCCATCACAACAAGGGGCCAACTATGTCAACCGCAAGGGCCTCCATTCGCTGAACGTGCAGCTGTGTATGACCACCACAAACGCATCCGGCAGGTCTGCACACGGTTTGCGGAGAGTGTCCATGACTCCTACATTCTCAATTGGTCACAGAATCTTGATGTCTTCCAGGGTCCACAGAGGCTGCAGGGATGGCTCCTCGGGGACAAGGGCTACCCGCAGAGGGCGTGGTGATGACACCCGTGCAGCGGCCTCAGACTGCAGCATAGTGAAGGTATAATGAAACTCATGCTGTAGCTCACAACCTGGTGGAGCAAACCATCAGGTTTTAGGCTTCGCTGCCTGCACGGTCTGGTGGAGCCCTGCAATATAGTCCACAGAGGGTGTCGCACATCGTTGTCACCTGCTGCGCCCTTTACAACCTGGTGCTGCAACGGGGAGAGGAGCTGGCTGAGGAGGAGATGGAGGAGCTGGAGGTCTCCTCCAATGAGAAGGACGCCGATGGGGATGAGGGTGAAGAGGCCCTCGAAGGCTATGATGATGGTGATGAGATCCTCGCACTGGACAGATGAGGCAGGCGCACTCGGGAGGTGCTCATAGTTGCTAGATTTGTGGAGGATGATGACAAAATGCAGTGAGGAGACACCATAGATCCTCACATTGCATCTGACTCCAGTCTGGCTTATGACAGCGCACATAGCCCCTGTGAGAATGCTCCTGTCATGGAGATGCAGTGGAGGCCTGAATTGCTCAATTACAGGAGGATGATGACAACATGCAGTGAGGACACTCCATAGATCTTCACACAGTCTCTGAGAATGTCTGACTCCTGTCTGGCCAAGGGGGCAGCTTGCTAGTGCTCTGTGATCAGGGTCATCTGGATGGATGGCCCCAGGAGTGGGGGTACACCTGCTGATCCTCCTCCCTCTGGGTGGCCAAGGCTGACTTCTTGAGGAGAAGGGGTAGCTGGAGTGAGATCAGGTTGCCCTGCACCGCTCTCGCGTACACACTGTTGGAGGCCAAGTATGGCATCGGCGATGGAGTTCAGCAGTGTAGGAGTGACGTCCTGGACCAAGGTCTCCATGGTGGTTGCCATCCTACCAGTGTAGGCCTCGGTGCATTGGCACGCTGGAGCTATCACCTGAGCCTGAATGCGGACGGACTCCTACATCGTGCCTTGCAATCTGAGGAGCGCAGCGGACATCCCTTCCTGTTGTTCCCGAGCTTGCATTTGCCGCTTCAGCAACTGTGACGTGACCGAGTCCAGAGGCTCGTCATCTGACTCAGACTCAGCAAATTTCTGGCCTCCAGTAATCCTCCAAGTGCCGGACACCTGGGAAGTCCCTGCCTCCGCCTGCTGTGGATCAGAAAGTGTGATGTGCTCACCAGATTGTGATCCTGAGGCTACCTTAAAGCTAGGTCCCACCAGGTGTGTGTCTCTGTGCTGGTGGAGGGTGTGCCTGAGTGCTGTGACGGGACTTCAGGGAGGGTTTCAGGGCTTCTGAGTTTCCCTTGGGGCTTGATTGGAGGCCCTGGGCCGTGGGCTGTCTTGGCCTTTTCCCAGATGTGCCTGTGAAAGCGAAGGGAGATAATGAGTGCATGGCAGCAGCATGTGAAACAGGACACATCACTCACAGCATGTTTGCCTGATGGATGTTGCACTGCTGGACCCTCACTTGGTTGGGCACCGCCTGGCTCACCGTCAGCACAGGAATGGTCCAGATCGTCGCCGGCCAGCTGGATGGCTCTGTTTTCAAAGCCTGCGAGGACCTTGATTTCAGGCATTCCTCCACCGGTCCGCGACATCTCCCTTTTGTTGTGTGCCAGCTTGTCCTGCATGAATGGAGATGGAGAGAATGTAAGCAGGAGGCCTGCCAGGCCCAATGATAAGTATGCCTGGCATGTGAGTGGTGAGTGGTGCCATGGATGGGATGAGGACAATGATGGTGTGTGTGAGAGAGTGAATGATGATGTCCCTTGAACTGTCAGTGAGCGAGGGCCCTGTGGATGTGTGGTGGGGTTGTGAGTTGAGAGTGATGAGAAAAGTGACTTACTCTGGTGCAACGAAGGAGATAATTCATCTCTTGTGCCATTTGCTGGCTGTCCTCTTTTGCAGGGCATTGGCGCTGACCATTACTGCCACTGCCTCCCAAGCCTGAATAGTGATGTTTCTGCCCCTCCTGCGCCCAGAATGGTGGTAGAAGATATCATGGCGGGCCTCCACTGCACCTAAAAGGTGCTCGAGGGACGTGTCATTCAACCTGGGGGCTACAGCCTTCTTGCCTTTCGGGACCATGTCTTCCATGCAGTAGTAGTAGGCTGAAAGCACAGAGAGGTTTGCATGCGACTGCACTTTAAATATGACGAAGTGGCGAGGTGATGGTGTGGCAGGCGAATGAGAGCCTGCCCGCCATGTAAGTGGCCTGTTTTCTGGGAATACATAATAAACATGGCAGGTTTGGGACGATACGATGTGTGAAGCTGCCATTGCGACCAGCGGGTAAAACATCGTTTTACCTGCCCACTGCCGCACGTAGTGCAAATCTGGGACACTTCTGCCCATAATGTGCAATAACAAATATGTTTGTGAACATGTGAAAATTTCAAAGGATGTGAATTCTATCAGATGAAGTCAGCTCTGAATTTAAGGCAGGTAGTGTTAAAGTAGTAAAAGACTTTTAACTGAAGATTTGGTGAGATAGAGACTTAACGTTGTTTTCCTCCTGTGAATAAGCATTTTATTTCTTAAAAAGTACTCCGCTCTGCTAATGCCCCACTGTCTAGATAAATTAATCAAGTTACCAATAAAAATGAGCAACATTAATTTAAATGAACTGAGATATCCACAGAACAATTACAGCCATGCAAGGTTGTATTGTTTTTATCAGCTTCTCTTGTCAGGCACTTCTACATAAGCCATGGCCTTGATTATAACATTCCATTGGCCTTGTGCCCAGTGACTGGATGTTATGAATTCCCCAAGTGTAATTGTTGATGTAAGTGCATATTTTAGAAGAGAAAGGTAAGGTGGTTTGTTTGGCATTAAATGGAAGATGGACAAAAGAAAAACACAATTCTCTGCTAAGGTCCCAAGTGCTATTGCGGAAAAGCATACAGCAGGTGTGTTTTAATATCCTATTATTGCTGATGTTCTGTGAATAAATCTGAAATGTTAAATATGATTCAGGGAGAAGGATACAGTGTGTACAGCTGGTCCCCAAGGAACACATGCAATTATAATGTTTTATGAATTATAATTTGTCATTAATAGAATTTAATGCGATAATCAAGTCTTTATTAACATTAAATTGGAAAAAAAAAATTACTCTATACTCAATATAGTGTGACTCCAGTTATCAAAACGAATGCCTTGATCTAAAAAGCTGCATATGCTTAAGTTTGAAAAGTCTAATCTACTTTTATCACAGACTATTATAAATACTAATCATCTAACTGTGGTGTTTATTGTTAGTGTATAATGAGTGCATTATTTGAGGGGAACAGCCTGCATTTCTAGATGCAAAGTGGTAATTATTCTTCCTGTAAATCATTATGACTTGAAGTATGTGCCTTTTCCATGACAATGCAATGATAAATGATGGTTATCCTAGCAGACTTTAAACTAGGATGATGCAAATGTGTATGTGGTTTGTGAAACACTCTGAATCTGCCAGGAATGTGAATGAAACACTAAAGGCTAGATTTTAACTTTCCCCAAACAAATGATTAACTGTTCACTCAATTATTTGGTCTTCTACTGCAGAAAATAATGAAACAAAATCAAAATGGCTGGTGGACCACATAGTCCCTAAATGCACATATTAACATTCCATGTTGCTGTTCAATCACAAAACTATAGAAGCTTCTAGCACAGAATGTGGCCATTCAATCCATTATGCTTGAGCTTACTCTTTACTAAAATAATCCAAAATTAATCCCACTGCCCTGCTCTCTTCCCATAGTCCTATATTTTCTTCAGCATCAAATATTTATCCAATTTTCTTTTAAAAGTTGCAGGGCTTGAATGCAATAACTCTTGAAAATGGGTGCAGGGGCTGCAATAAGGAGTTTACTCTTGCCTGTTGATTGCAATGCAGGCATCATGCCAACTTTGTGCTGCCTGCTCATTTCAAAGATTTCAGGTTACCCAACTCTAACAGTGCTTTTGATTGGTGGGCATCAGCAGGGGCCTAACATTGTGAGTGGCAAGTATCTTGTAAAGCTAGCCTGCACCACGTAAAGCTAGCCTACACCTCTTAAAGGAGAGCAATTGTGCAGCAAGTGACACTGACCTAGGAAATATTGAAGAATAGCACAACATGGGAGAAAGTGACCTCCAAGGTTTCAAGATCCTGCACTGGAGGTCTTGGTGGAGGAAATGGAAAGGAGAAGAGATGTCCTGTGTCCACAAAGGGACCAGGAGGCTACTCAGATACATGTTCAGAAGGCATTGGGAGGATGTAGCATTGGAGGCCAACGCCAGGAGTCTCGCCCCAAAGATGTAGAGTGCAAGAAGTTCAAAGACCTCACAAAATGATCAAAATCAATGACTATATCATCAAATGCCAAACGCTACCAACTGCACTACCAGCCTCAGACACTCAATTCACCATACTCCCTATCATTCACCTACCAACGATCTTTATCAATCAGGACTCATATCCTCCACTCAGCACCGTTTCAAATCTCAGACCTTGCAGTTTGCACACAGTTCCAGCTTTTCAGTGATGACACCCACACCATGACGCTCACTGACACACTTCCCTCTTGCAGAAAAAGATGGTACACAACCAGAGGCAGCAGGAGCTAAATGGAGGGGGACAGGTGTGCCTGTATCCCCTAACCCTATGGAGGCGGTGGTGCTGACCAACACTGATAAAGCCTTTGTTGAGGCCATGGCGCGTGGCGGGAGACCAAAACCATTTGTATCCTCACACTGAATCCTCCTCACATCCCACTTCCCTCTCATCCTATACTCTCAATGATGTACAAGCTGCAACTGGAATAAACATGCACCACTAATTTCTCCCCTTCGTATGTGTTTCTCCCTTCAGATACCCAAGAAGTGAAACTTGGTCAGGTGGGGGAGGAACAGCAAGAAGGTGGTGATGGTGACAATCATCTGTCACTCAATTTCACACTCACAACCACCAGCTCAGATTGCTGTTACTATAACTAATCTAGAGAAATACGTGGAGGTGGGATCTGAATATTTGAACACCGCTCACAAGTAGGCTATGGTCAGCACAGGCGACAAGGGTAACATTGGTGTCAGCTCACCGGAGGGAAAGGTTGCACACATGGTCTGTGGCAGAGGATAGTGCAGGTTATGGAAAAATGCTGATGGAACAAAATACTTGGTGCATTGGGAAGCATGTCAGGAAGACTGCGCTGAATGTCAAAGAGCATGGAAAAGTCCAGCACCAACTTTGCACAGGACCTTGTTCAGAGCTTGGAGCCCAAGATTTCCAGCATGGAAGTCATGGCACAATCCATTTGCACACCTGGGGCTGCATTTTACCTGCCCCCACTGGGGATTTTTTCAGCGGGGGTGGGCGAGGCATGTAAAATGGGGTGGGTGCCCCACCCCACCACCTTCCCACCCATCCCCGAGGTCATCCCATAATCAAGCGGGTTGGACAGGGAGGTGCCAAAATCAGCATACTGCCTATCATATTTACTTTAAAATGTTAATAAATACTTAAGAATCAATTAGGCTTACTACTGAACCAATTGACTGTGATAATGTGCTGCCCTCAGCACAAAACATTTGGCGTGGGCAGTGGGGTCGGAGTGGGCAGCCCAATTTTTTAAATGGAATCTTCAAATGGCGGGAAGAGGGGTTTCTATCTTTGGGGGCTACCCTTTACAGACAAGGTGGGCAGTGGTCCCCCCTAAGACAGAATCCCCCCGCCCCCCTTTCTTCCTACCTGTCTGCTGTCAATCCAATTAGCCGGCAGCTTCTGAGGGGGGGTTTCCTTCCCAGTGAGGGGTGGAAGTCCCACAGGCTGCCTATTTAGCCCACCCGTGGCACATTATGGCTGTGGGACATGCCAGGTCAGTGCAGGTCAGCCCTGCGCTGACTTTCCTTCCGGGCTGGTGAGGGTGCATGGGTGAGCTCAGACTACTTTTACGGTACTAGTTTGAAAGCTTGAATTTTACATTAAACATCATCCCCTCTCCCCTGGGAGCAGGCTGGCAGGTACTAGGGTAGGTGTAAAATCGGGTGGGAGGGCAGAGACATTATGACCATTGCCTACCCACCTCTGCTGCTATTTTACCAGTGGGGGAGGGGCCGCGTGTCCCATCTGGCCTTGGGTCAATTGAGGCCATTAAGTAGCCAATCAATAGCCAATCAAGGGT
The DNA here is from genome assembly GCF_964194155.1 of Cetorhinus maximus. Taxonomy (NCBI): domain Eukaryota; kingdom Metazoa; phylum Chordata; class Chondrichthyes; order Lamniformes; family Cetorhinidae; genus Cetorhinus; species Cetorhinus maximus. Next base: position 64,703,095 of record NC_135892.1, read on the forward strand.
CTCTTCCTGCTGCTGCTGGTATGTTACCAGCAGTGGGGGATGTCCATACCACATTGCAATGCCTGGCCTGGCTGTGGGTTCGGGGTGACGGGAGTTCCTTGCTGTTTGGGCACCCCATGTTCCACAGCCTGCCCCCCAATTAAAAAAGCCACCCCTACATGATCACCCCACCTTGGACTCCCAATCACCACCCAACCTCTCGCTGGGTGCTGATTGACTGATAGAATGGTGACCAAACAATTGCTGACTGTTGTAAAAACCTTTTTGGTTCACTAATGTCCTTTGGGGAGGTAAATCTGCTGCCCTTACCTGGTCTTGCCAAAACGTGACTCCAGACCCACAGCGATGTATTTGACTCTTGACTGAGCTTTGATATGGCCTGGCAAGCCATTCAGTTGTACAAACCATTACGATGTCTAAAAGGAATAAAAATGGATGGACCACTCGGCTTCGATCTAGGCACCATAAACAATGATGGCCTCAACATCGACTCCGGACCCCATGAAGTTCCATGGAATCAGATCAAACATGGGCAAGGAAACCTCCTGCTAATTACAACATACCATGGCTGATGAATCAGTGCTCCTCCATGTTGAACGCCAACTGGAAGAAGGACTACGGGTGGCAAGGGCGCAAAATATACCTTGGGTGGGGCCTTCAATGCCTACCACCAAGGTTCGGTAGCACCACTACTGGCCGAGCTGGCCGAGCCCTAAAGGGCATAGCTGCTAGACTGGGTCTGCAGCAAGTGGTGAGGGAAAAACCTGCTTGACCTTATCCTCACCAATCTATCTATCACAGATGCTTTGGTCCATGATAGTATTGGTAGAAGTGACCACCACACATTCCTTGTGGAGATGAAGTCCTGCCTTCACATTGAGGGTGCCCTCCATCGTGTTATGTGGCACTACCGCCGTGCTAAATGGGATAGATCTCGAACAAATCAAGCATCTCAAGGCTGGGCAACCATGAGGCACTGTGGGCCATCAGGAGCAGCAGAATAGTACTCAACCTCAATCTGTAGCCTCATGGCCCGGCATATCCCCCACTCTACCATTATCACCAAGCTGGAGATTCAACCCTGGTTCAATGAAGAAGTGCAGGCGGGCATGCCAGGAATAATGCACACTCAGCTAAAAATGAGGTTTCAACTGATGAAGCTGCAACACAGGATGACTTGCATGCCAAAGAGTAGAAGCAGCATGTAATAAACAGCTAAGTGATCCCACAACCAACGGATCAGATCTAAGCTCTGCAGTCCTCCACATCCAATCTTGAATGGTGATGGGCAATTAAACAACCCACTGGAAGAGGAAGCTCCACAAGTATCACCATTCTCAATGATGGGGGAGCCCAGCATATCAGTGCAAATGAAAAGGCTGAAGCGTTTGCAACCATTTTCAGCCAGAAGTACCAAGCGGATGATCCATCTTGGTCTCCTCCTGAGGTTCCCAGCATCACAGATGCCAGTCTTCAGCTAATTTGATTCACATGATATCAAGAAATGCCTGAAGGTGCTAGATACCTAGATACTTCAAAGGCTATGGACCCTGACAAGATTTCAGCAACTGAAGACTTGTGCTCCAGAACTTGCCGCAACCCTAGCCAAGCTGTTCCAGTACAGCTACAACAATGGCATCTACCCGAAAATGTGGGAAATTGCCCAGGTTTGTCCTGTACACAAAAAGCAGAGCAAATACAACCCGACCAATTACTATCCCATCAATCTATTCTAGATCATCAGCAAAATTATGGAAGGGGTCATCGATAGTGCAATAAAGTTGCACTTACTCAACAATAAACTGTTCACTGTGGTTCAGTTTGGGTTCTGCCATGACAAAGGCATATGTGAAGTGGGTTAGGGCCATGTTTTGCACATTTGAAGGTTTAACCCCCTCCTGCACCCACCCTCCTGCTTATTGTGGAACAATTAATATCTGTCATGATCACTCAACTCCTGCCTTTGTCCAAACATGGGCAAAAGAGCTGAACTTGGTTGCCCTTTGACATCAAGGCAACATTTGATCGAGTGTGGCATCAAGGAGCCCTAGAAAAACTAAAGTCAATGGGAATTGGGGGAAACTCTCCATAAGTTAGAGTCATACATAGCACAAAGCAAGATTGTTGTGGTTGTTGGAGGTCAGTCATCTCAGCCCTGGGACAGCACTGCAGCAGTTCCTCAGGATAGTGTCCTAGGTTCAACTATCTTCAGCTGCTTCATCATAAGGTCTGAAGTGGGGATGTTCGCAGATGATTGCACACTGTTCAGCACCATTCATGACTCCTCAGATGTTGAAGCCGTCCGTGTCCAAATGCATAAGTTTTGGACAATATTCAGGCTTGGGCTGTTAAGTGGCAAATGCCAGGCAATGATATCTCCAACAAGAGAGAACCTAACCCTCCCCCTTGATGTTCAATGGCATTACCATCATAGAACCCCGCACTATCAACATCCTGGGTGTTACCATTGACCAGAATCTGAACTGGACTAGCCATATAAATACTGTGGTTGCAAATGCACGTCAGAGGCTGGCAATTTGGCAGAGGGTAACTCACCTCCTCACTCCCCAAAACCTGTCCAACATCTACAAGGCACAAGTCAGGAATGTGATGGAATACTCTCAACCTTCCTGGCTCCAACAACACTGAAGAAACTTGACATCATCCAGGATGAAACAGCTTGCTTGATTGGTGCCACATCCATCACCTTAAACATTCACTTCCTCCACGACCAACGTAACACTGCAGCAACTCGCCAAGGCTCCATCTACAGCACCTTCCAAACTTGTGAACTTTACCACCTAGAAGGACAAGGGCAGCAGATACATGGGAACACCACCGACTGCAAGTTCCCCTCCAAGTCACACACCATCCTGACTTAGAAATATATCGCCGTTCCTTCACTGTGACTGGGTCAAAATCCTGGAACTCCCTCCTTAACAGCACTGTGGGTGTACCTACACCACATGGACTGCAGTGGTTCTAGAAGGCAGTTCACCATCACCTTCTCAAGGACAATTAGGGATGGGGAATAAATGCTGGTCTAGCCAGCAACACCCACATCACATGAACAAACAAAAATAATTAATGCCTCTTAAGGGCCTCATCCCACAACTACTGGTATTAACCCTGCAGTGAACAGAGGTCTCACCATGTGAGGAGCCCAAAAAGCAAACCCGGTTATGTGGGGTTGTGGGCTTCTGGGGAGGGTCGCTTGTTCAAAGGCATTTAGTACCTGATTGAGGGATCTAGCATCCAGAATGGAGGGTGCCTGCCATGAGCCCGCCCTTTCTGACGACAACCCTCCCCCTCCTGTGACACCTCACCCCGCGGGACCAGGCCGTTCTCAGTCACCTGACCTTGGCCCCTCACCGAGGCTTCTTGCTTGGTGCATTGCCGGCGGCTTCACTCAGTCCCACTGGCTCCGCCTACAACGGACAGTTGCCAGCCTCTCATTGGCCTAAAGATCACAGGATTTCCACCCTCGGTGTCTTTGATCCCAGGGTAGGTCCGTTGCGGGCTGCTTAAGCTCCTGAGAGGCATTTAATACCAGTGGGCCTTCCCCAAAGAAGGCGATATAGGACCCTCACCAGTTCTCCAGCCGGTGGGCAAGACCCTATTGCCTAGATTAGATGCCACCCATTGTTTCTGCATGCCAATGGCGCTCTATGAGATTTTGTGCGGCAGCATGGTTTTTATTGGATGCAAGCCGTGCACTTGTGCATGGTTTGCGAACTAGAGACAGGAATGATGTTGCCAATTAATATTTCTAGTTACCCACCAGTGGACTGCAACAATTTGAAGACATCACAACAGTTGGCAGGGTGCTGAGCACATGACCTGCTTTATTTGCTGCTTTTGGTGACACAACAGCTGAATGTTGAGGAAGTGGAAGCCCTTTAGGTTCTGGTATAGGGCAGATTGATTAATGGCATGTGCAAAGTTGTTGCCAATGGCAGACTTCACCATAGGGAAATTTACAATCCAAGCCAAGCCATGTGCTTGCTCTAACTGTTTTAGTTTGACAAGAGAGAATGAAATTTAGCTCACTCTATTTGAATAGAGTCCTCCATCACAACCCCTACCCCCTCCAACCTTATGGCGTGTGGCAAACCGTGACATGCTGTAAACATCCTGAAAGGAGCCAGATGCATAGAGGCTTATGTCACCTTCACACCCGCCAGTCCTTGCCCTACTCTGCAACATGAAGCAGATTTTAGCTGGGATATCCTTACTGAAGTGTTTTTCCTCACTGAGGTTTAAGTAGGGGAATTGCTCCATCAGCCCCAAGGGCAGATATAGCTTCCTGCTAAATGCCCTTCTTCACTTTCTCTTCTCCTCTCCCAGCAGCTTGTCTTTCTCTGTATGGGCTCTGTTCATTCTCCAAGTTACCTCAGAAGGAAAAAGCAGTTCAGACCAGTAGTCTTATTTCCCAGTTTTTACTGTTTTTTTAACCCTTTTGGGGGGAAATGTCTACTGGTATGCCCATTTCTGGGAGCAACTGGTTTGTGTAGAAGCCTCGCAGTCAGTAGAAATGCCATCGACACCTGCCACACCACTTCCTGTGGAATTTTGCAACTTTAAGCAACAATTGAAAATAGCAAATGATTGTAGAATTGAAGCAAACTGATTTCACGACATTGTGAACCTGATTTTTGATGGTCTTGCCATACTGTCGTCGTCCCCCGCCCACCATGATGCCCGATGCCAACGGGGTTGCAAAATTCCGGCCTTGGTCACTGAGGATAAGCGGGCAGGTGTTTGGGTTTTCTCTTGTTTGATGTGGTCACTGTCTGGCATATATGGGTGTGATTGGCCCCTAGACCCTAGAAACTTCTGACAAAGAAGTAACAGTGAAAGTGTTACAATTGAGCTAAGCTGACATTAAAAGGGGAAAATTGAGGAATTCTGTGTTTCTTCCCTGAACTACAATATTTGTAATCCATATAAGTACCATGGTCTCAATATTAATTGTTCCACGATGAGCAGGGCAGGATTGGGTGGGTGCGGGAAGGGGTTAAACTTTCAAATGCGCAAGATGTGGGCATAACCCACTTCACACATGCCTTTGCCATTTTTAAGGCAGTGGATATTGGGGCACCTGATCATCCTCCAGTGGAGAAACCCATCTGTCATTAATATGTCTAAATCAGCTTCCACAGTGTATTTGGGAGTCTGATTTAAAATTCAGCGCTGCTACATTGGTTTCCCAGGGATTGGACAGTGAAAGGGAGAAATAAGTGGAGCCAGTAACTCTCCCTCCCTCATGCCAGCCCTTCAAATAAGTCTTTGGCTTCCCCCCAGATGATGTTGGGTCTCCATCTCCCCCATCTCAATTGTCCAACCCCCAACCACCCCATCAACTCCAATGTTCTCTCTTTCCACCTTCCAATGCCTGATCTTCCCCCCACTGTGGTTTCTGATCTTCTCCCCTCTAAGCCCTGAAAACCTTTCCCCAATGCCCTGCTGTTGGGCAAGAAATGATTCCAAAAATAGCTATGATGTTGTGTTTTTAAGTTCGGCAGCACCTCCTCAACCTTGCTTATCCTTCAGCCATTTTTGGACTCTCTTGCATCCCACACTCCATCCTTGTAAATTGGGACCCGTATCTCATCAGCCATTCCTGACGAGGGAAAAATGTCATAAAACTAATGTTCCAATGCATGTCTATATTGCTGAAAATATACTTTTTTTTATTCACTCATGGGATGTGGGCATTGCTGGCTAAACCAGCATTTATGCCTATCCCTATTTGCCCTTGAGAAGGTGGTGGTGAGCTGCTTTCTTGAACTGCTGCTGCCCTGTGGTGTAGGTACACCCAAAACGCTGTTAGGAAGGAAGTTCCAAGGTTTTGACCCAGCGACAGTGAAGGAACAGCGATATAGTTCCAAGTCAGGATGGTGAGTGGCTTGGAGGGGAACTTCCAGGTGGTGGTGTTCCCATTTGTCTGCTGCCCTCGTCTTTCTCGATGGTAGCAGTCGTGGGTTTGCAAAGTGCTCTCTAAGGAGCCTTGGTGAGTTCCTGCAGTGTATCTTGTAGATGATACACATTGCTGCCACTGTGCATTAGTGATGGAGGGAGTGAATGTTTGTGGATCAGGTGTCAATCAAGCGAGCTGCTTTATCCTGGATGGTGTCAAGCTACTTGAGTGTTGTTGGAACTGCACTCACCCAGGCAAGTGGGGAGTATTCCATCACACTCCTGACCTATGCTGTGTAGATGGTGGACAGACTTTGGGGAGTCAGGAGGTGAGTTACTCACCGCAGGATTCCAAGCCTCTGACCTGCACTTGTAGCCACAGTATTTATATGGCTAGTCCAGTTCAGCTCCTGGTTATTGGTAACCTCTAGGGTGTTGATAGTGTTGATTCAACGATGGTAATGCCATTGAATGTCAAGGGGCAATGACTACATTTTCTCTTGTTGAAGATGGTCATTGCCTGGCACTTGGGTGCCGCGAATGTTACTCACCACTTGTCAGCCCAAGCCTGGGTATTGTCCAAGTTTTGCTGCATTTGGACATGGACTACTTGCACTGTATGTCTTATTCCACTTTATATCTTATGAAAAACTTAGCCCACATTTCTGCTAGGTCAAAGCAGAGCCCAGTATAAATTTAACCCATTTGATTTTCTATTTTTCACGAGCCAGAGTAAAATAAAATGTCTATTTTTCCTTTAAAAAAACACAGAAAAGCCATTAAGAAATCCAGATTTTAAATTCTATTTAAAGACATAAAAATCCACCTTCATTATCTTTTACTTTTGTATTCAAATGCAATCAACACTTCACTCAATCAACATTGCATCATTATTTCCCTTGGTTGCATCCATATTTGTGTTTTGCCTTCTTTGCTTTTTACAAGTAACATGTTTGAAAGATGGTTTGCATATAAGAGTTTTCATTATGAGCTTAATTGTTTGCCATGCCAATATTCATTCATTATTGAAGATGCCACTTGGCATCATTGCCACTGCAGTTTTTGATCCCAAGAGGGTGGCAATTGGCATCATTATCTCAGCTGTGCAGATCGAATATGGGCTGTGCCAAGTGACTTAATAATTATTGAGTTTAGAGAATGAGTTCAACTTTGACACAATTTTAATGAAAATATTGCAAATGAGGCATTGGAGCACTTAAGGAATATTTTTTCACAAATGAGTTGTCAAACAATAACAATCATCTTGCCTCAGTATCAGTGATTTCAGCAGTGCTCCTCTCACTGTGGCAATGGCTACATTTGTAACAAAATGCAAACAAAGGTCACCCAGTTTCTCAGCTAACACCACCAAATTAGTTACTTTGTGAATAGGTGGAAGATTATTGAATGCAGAGCAAATTCAGAGTTACAGCCTAAATGTTCTCAATACTTCCTGGGAAAATGATATCCCAGCCAAAATAAAAACTTTTTTGCAGTAGATGTGGCAGAACATAGGCAGACCTTGCGATTTTTTAAATGAACTTTAAGCTTAACTTGTTTTGATTTGACCTTAAAAAAAATTAAGGAATGTTCTAAGTGCACATTTGGCTTTTTAAGTAGAGAGTATCATGTTCTATTTTGAGTTAGTGTTCCTGAGAAAACCTGGTTCAGATCTACATATAGTGGACAAAAACATTCCTAACAAAAAGTGTCTTTTGCAAGAATGTATGCAAAAATATTTGATGCCCATTGCAGGCAGCCAAATACTGAGAAGGAGGTGGCAGAAAGCATTTGCAAACAATTCAAAGAGATTTCAGAAAGTGTAACAGCTATAATAATGAAGGAACTGAAATATCTGGAGACAGGCCTTCCAGGGACAAGATAAATGATAACCTAATTTAGTGGAGCAGCAGAGATACCAAGAGGTGCAGATGCATTAAAGTCGTGAAATAGTCATAAAAGTGTCAAATGGATTCTTGCCTTTTGTACGAAGGGGACATTGAAAACAAAAATTAAGCAGAAGATGAATCTGTTTCAAACACTGTTAGAGTAATATGTATGTTGTACTAAGGCTTGTAAGGATTAATGTGTGGGACTGTGTAAATAGCACTTCCGATAATGACGATGTAAGAGAACACATGTCTAAGAGACGAGAGAAGGATGTTCATGTTTTCAACAGTCATAGATAGCTGTATATAGCTCAGTTATATAAAATAAACCAGTTGTTGTTTGGACAAACCAACATCTCACTCAGTAGTCATTCCGAAGCTGGACTAACCAACATACAACATGGTGGCAGCAGTGATAGACCCCCAAAAGACTGAAAATTCAACTTTAAAGAAGATTAAATGTCAGACCTCTAAAAGTGTCGCCAAAACTGCCAAGCCCTGTGAAATACAGTTGAAGAACTCCAAAGTTGGAGGCAGGAAGTCAGAAACTCAATTATCAAAGTCATTCAGGGCTGCACCACAGCATGTGGTGGTCTGTGAAGAAAATCTCAATCCAGCAATAGTATACTTTGAATCAGAGAATAAAGCAAACTGGTGATCAATCCTTAAAGAAGGGTACAAATTGATTTTGACAGCACACTGGGAAGGCAGCACTGGGAAAAGCTGAACACTAGCAAGGGCAGTTTACAGAAACCCCTTCAGTCTGGGTCTGGGTCAGCACCATTACATGTGGCGACCACGGGACAGCATGAAATAAATGGCTAAAAATACATGATGCTTTAGGGAAAGGGAATGAAGAAATTATTGAAATAACTTAAAGCAAAGCAGTTTTTATAACAGTTTTGCAGTGTTCAAGAAATAAATGCCAAGTCTAGCTGAGAGATCCCTAAGGAAAGGCAGTGACCACAGTGAGTCTTGCTGAGTGGCAAACAGCATGAGAAAGCTTCACAAGCTGGAAGGAAAATTTAAAACTTCAGGTAAACAACCTAAAAGCTTTGAAAAGCCCATGGATCCTAAATTCATGCTACCTGAGAAATTTTGACACATGGAAGGACCAAATAAAACTCAAAAGTGGGCACTTTGGAGAAAAAGATTCTTAAAGTTCCCAATTGCTTCAGGATTAGACAGTAAATCTAAAGCTGAACAGATCAACACATTAATTTACTCCACAGGAACAGTAGCAGATGATGTTATTGCAAGATAGGATATCAATGAGACCTCTGATAAATTTGAAGAAGTCTTAAAAGCCTTTGATAACTATTTGAACCTGAGGAGCAATAAGATTCCGGAAAGGGCCAAATTTAACAGAACAGTCCAGAAACCAGGTGAACCAGTAGATGTTTTTATTAATGACATTTACAGGCTGGTTGAAGGATGTGAATATGGAAACCTGAAAACAGAATGAATACAAGATCGCATTGAAATCAGTGTTACTGATGAATTCTTATCAGACTTATTGCAATCAGTCAAATAAGACCTCATCTAGAAAAAACAATACAGCTGGTGAGACAAACACTGGTCCATAAATAGAACAGGGCAATACTGAGAGGTGAAGAAAAACCTTGGCTCAGGACACCTCCAGTTCCTTAAGCTCAGGAACATAAAAGAAGCATCAGAAAAGAAGCATCAGAAAAGAAGGTACAATTTGGAGAGAAAGTGCATGATGCCATAAAACTCTATCAGTGCCGTGGCACCAAAAAGACCCATAGGTGCAAACAGTGTCCTGCAAACATTGCAGAATACCTTGCAGAAGAATTGGCCATCTTGGGAATATGCACCAAAGTAAAACCTCTAACTTCACAGGTTTCGAAGAAAAAGTCTTTACACGTAAGGCTATGAATGAAGTTGTAGAATTTCTGCCAGAAGAGGAACAAAAATAATTTCTGAGTGAGATCATTGACCCTCATCAGGCATTCTGGAATGCAGATACATATGTCAACAGACATATCACCAACTTTAAACTAGATACTGGAGTGGGTGTAACCATTTTATCAAACAAACAACCGTGGTTACCAGCATATTGCTTGCAGCCAAAGGAAATTCAGCTGAGCAATCCAGCAGGGATCAGACTAAAAGTCAGGGGAAAGTTACAGGCAACACTCCAGTAGAAGGGAAAGCAGATATTGGAAACATCGTATGTTATACAGAATCAGAAATCCTCTCTTTTAAGCAGAAGAACCTGTATAGACCTCAATCTTAGCAGGAAAGTGGAAGATGTCAATCAGCAAGAATCCAAGGATGACTTCAGAAATTAATTCCTGAAACTACCCAACTACAATAAAGATCTGGATTTTTTGACACTTCACAGAGATTGATGGGCCAGACATTTTGCAGGAGGCAGGAGGTCCACTTGCTCACAATGAATGTACAGTGAAAAAAATAGATCAGAAGAGGCATGAGAATGAGAATGATCACTCATCACTCTGTAGTATTGCTTTGAAAGTGGAAAATGAAAGTCTGGTGATGGAATACTCTGTTCAATTACCACATTTATCCAACAGTGGTGACCTTCTAGAAAGTACACCTGCACCTATCCATCCACCCAAAAGTGGTCATCAAGGATGCTATCAGTCAAAGAAACCAAAAGCTAGACATGGAATCAAGCCACAAAATGGCTGGGGTTTTCCGTGCCTGCTGGCGTGAGCGGACAATATGGCGAGAAGGCCAAAAATTGGTTTCATGACTTCGTAAAATCAGTTTGCGATCATCCGCTCAGCCCATCAATGGCGGGCCCTGTTCCCCGCCATCAGACATAGGGAACCTCATTGTAATACATTCACATATCATTATAAGGCCAGCCCGCCAGACTCATCCCCCTCCCACTGATTCGTTTGCCCACATCGGCAGGAAAATGCACTGACGTGTTTCACAACAGCATATATAAGGTGTGCACTTGGTGGGCTGCACTTCGTTTGGGACCTCAAGTATTGTTTGCCTACCTTGCTTCGGTCAGTATTCGCAGTCATCAGCGCCAGACTTCACAGACAGCACCACATCACTTTTAGAGGGGCTGACGGGCAGGTCTCTGCCTACCAGATCAGCCATATGTGGATGGCTTTTCAATGGTTGCAGGGCTAGTGCTTTCTTGGGGATGGGGGAGACGTGGCCTCAGGCAAGGGAAGAGGCTGCAGGACGAGAGTTGTACCGAGGAATGTGGGTATCCCAGGGTGTGTGTGGGGGCACATGTTGATCTGTGCAAGTGTCCTCAAGATGGTGAGGGCTGAGGAGGCAGCCTCCAGAGGAGATGAGGCCAGATGGACATGTGAGGGTATATGTGTGAGAATGGGTGGTGATGTCCCTTGAGCTGGCAGTGAGTGAAATGCCAGTGAATGTGTGATGGGCTTGAGTGTGTGAGTTTAGAGTGATGAAATGACTGCCATACTCTGGCTGCATGGATGAGATAATTCATCCTCTATCTGCATTGGATGATCAACCTCTCCTGTGCAGCATTGGCACTGATCACCACTGCTGTTGCCTACTAAGCCATAATGATAATGTTGCTGCCCCTTCTAGGGCCAGAGTGGGGGTAAAGGACGAAGGGCCTCCACAGCGTCCAAAAGGCGCTGGAGGGCTACTGTCTTCTTTGCTGCAGTCCTGAGCTGGAAGTACTGAGTGCCGCTATACTTTAAGTATGGTGCCTGGCGTGATGAAGCAGCAAGATGATGGCATGGCAGGTGAATCGGAGCCTGTCTGCCATCGAAATGGCGTGTATCCAGGGGATACATAATTAATGCGGCGAGTTTGGGACAATACGGCATGAAAAGCTGCTATTGCGGCCAGTGGGTAAAACGTTGTTTTTCCTGCCCGCTACCACACTTAGTGCAAATCTGGTACTACTGCCCAATGTCCACCTTTTCTACGTGGGAATAAAGTGAACTTACTGATAAACCAGGCCTGCTAGGTTTTGAGGGGAACCAGAGCATTGATCAGATGAATTCTTCACAGCTTCCCATCCTACCCAAAGAATTACTTCCAGGGCTATAAGTCCAGGACTATCCTAGAGTTAAAGGATGAGATACTCTCATGGAGTCATTGCTCCAGGAGTAAGAAAGGACAGGGAAAAACAAACAAATGAAACAGGGCAAACTCAAGAAACAAGTATAGGGAGCATGTGAAACACAAGGTAAGGGATAAACCTACAAATTCAAATAAAGAGAGAGGCAAATGTGATAGAGAAAAGTATAACAGTAAAGAGAGGAAGAAATGGATCAAGTCCAGATCCAGAAGTCAGACTGAGGAAAAGAAGAAGTAATAATCCAGACAGACAACAATCGATGAAGATCTTATTTAGTACGTACTTCAAAACATACTATATGTAGAAATCAGAGGAATCTTGTTTCTATTCATTAAAATGACAGTCAGTCATACATTCGGAAGAACCAGAAGTTGAGTCACAAATTAATAAAGAACCAAATTCTACAACTCTCAATGAAGACCACCCAAATCAAGAAAAAGGAATTCAGAGAGAGACTATGGGTCTTCCAAGTCTAACAAGAACACAATCAGGGAGAGTTATGAGGTCTCCTGACAGATTGAAATCACAGATTCAGAGAATTGTGGGGAGATGAGGTAGTAGGTAAATATGAACGTAAAAAAAATATGGACGAGGACTTGGGGGAGATGTAGTATTAGGGTTTGGAAGGGTTAATGTGTGGGACTGTGTAAATAGCACCTCCCATAATGATGTTGTAAGAAAACACATGACTTAGAGAGGAGAGGAGGATGTTCATGGCTCCAGCAGTGTAATACATATTCATGGATAGCTGTACATAATTCAGTTGTACAAAATAAACTAGTTGTTGTTTGAACATACCAATGCCTCAGTAGTCACTCCGAAGCTAGACCAACCAACATACAACAATGTACAGTTTCTGGTAGGTATTATAGAAAGAATCTTAGATCCAGAGCAAAGGTGCATTGTAGATTTATTAGGGATGTAAGGTTGCCAACTCTGGCTGGACATGTTCCAGGAGATGTCGGCAGAAGTGATGCCATGGAAAGCTGGCAGCATGGCACAAGCAGGCGAATTTCTTCACTGGCCCAATTTCTCACCCACCCCACCATCTCACCCCATTCCCCTTGGTCGCTCTCCCAGACTCCGTTTTTTTAACATTTATTTATTTTTGTTTTCTCCTTTCTCTCCCCTGCAACAGCCACCTCTAGGTCTTTTAATTCTGGCTTCCAATGAGTTGTGTTCAACATCCCAAGATTAGAAGGAAACAAACAAATACGGCAACACTCCCATCCCCTGTCTCTTTGGGATTGAATAATGCATTTGAACCTTAATGGCTGATACAGGCACAGGAAAGGCCCAGGCTTTAAGCAGGGCCTGGGTTGTCATTTCCTGCTCGATTGCTGCCATTTCACTGCAACCATTGTCCGACAAGTTACTGAGCCGAGCATTTTTCAACAAAATGAATGCGACTTCACAAACAGAAATTTGCTAAATCAGCAACTTTACCGATTACACTGTCTTAAGACAACTGACCCTTTTAGGCCTTTTTAATCAGTGTAATTTTTCAAGTGCGCAGCACTCCCTCTTACCTCGAGTCCTAGGACTTCCTTACAGCCACATGTAGAGGCTGATTCAAGACTCAAACAGTGCAGGAGGGAAAAAAAACAGGCAGCGCTGGCAGTGACGTTTGTGAGCATAGTACGTGCGCGTGGTCACATTGGTTAAGCCTATGTCATCATGCTGCACCTATACTGCTGCTGCAAACTCAATCATCAACATTCATGAATGGACTGTGGCAGGGCACTATGAAATACAGAATGGAATCATGGAATTATCATTTTACATCTCCCAGATTGCATTTAATGGCCGCCAGGAGATTGATGGCGAACCCAGTAGACTTCCAACCATTCCAGGAGGATTGACAATCTTACTGAGAGGATATAGCTATGACTTGCAAGACCAGGAAGTACCCATTTCAGCAGAAAATTTTGAAGGGAAACTGGTGGAAGTGTTAAAAGTTTTGAAGAGGTTTTAAAGGGGAAATAGTGAAATGATGAGATGAATTTTATCATGGAGGCTGATGTCCCACTACTGGACTGAAAGCAGGAGGTGACCCCACTTTGGCTGGTGTTGAGTCCCAGGATGGCAATTCCCAGCGTGCCCAATCAGGTGGCTGCTGCTGGGGCCGCCCTCTCTATTAAGGATGGCAGCTCACCCCCAAGAGCTGCTGGTCCAATCAGTGGGCCACCAGATCAGCAGCGCCACCTGAGGCTGCAGGATGAGGGTGCACCGAGATGCATGCTTGAAGAGTGGTAAGTGGGATCTGGGGCACCAGGGTTAGGCAGGCAGGCTCTACCGATCGAGAGAGAATCAGTGAGGTCTGGCAACGCGCTTGCCAGGGGGGCTGCCATTACCACCAGGGCCCTTCTGTGGGTCATGCAGTGCCCTAAAAGGAGAGTCCCCCTTGAAGCTTGCTGGGAGGCCACCAGGTTTCCCCACACAGTAACGGGCCCCCACCGCTGGAAAAATGTCCACAGAGATGAAAAAAGGCCCTTAGTTGGCCATTTAAGTCTATGAATTGGGTGGCACATCTCCTGACATAATGGCATGGTGCTGGAAAACAACAGGCATGCACCATCGCCAAGGAACTGGTAAAATTCCAGTCAATATTTCTACTGATCAGTAATTAACAAGGCAGCAATAGTTTAGGATTAGCATCAAATTGATTGCTCCAAAATCAATGGCCAGCACTCTTGAGCAAAACAAGCAGGAGATCACTTAAATGTGGAACCCTGACACAATTCCCAGTGCCCAGTAGGCAAAGCAATCCTTGTTGCATGATTTCCTGACCAACCAATTAGCAAGCCAAGTGTCCCCAATGATGTCAGCTGCTCATTTACCTATCAAAATTGCATTAGGGTCCTATGTACGTCACAGGACCCTGGTTGTATATAGTGAAGAGATTCCTCCTGGTGAAGGGACTTCTCCTGGTGACTGTCTATTTCGAGGGCATAAACAAAATCGAAGTGAATATGAAGATGATGATATGCTTTCCATTAAAATTTTAGTCTTGCTACTGCCCTGTACTGTTCCCTTTGGTGGTGACCAAGATCACCATAGCCTCTTAGCACATGTGGAAAACAGGAAGATATTCTTCATAAATGTTGCAAACTACAAGCTTCACAGAAGCCTGATTGTGGTTGTGTTAAGCTTTCCACCTTCAAATGCCTTTGCACAATGTTCTTTCTCTCCTGCAAAGCAAATGGATGAACTGCAAGAATAAAGACAGCAGAGAGCTGATAAAGAGTGAATCAATGCCCAGTATGAATTATAGGACAAGACAATATGAATTTCTGCTTCCTGGGCAAGGCAGTCTCTCAGGTTGTAAAAACAACTCATAACATTGTTTTTAAGACCCATCACATGTAATTATGTCACCAGACACCTCTCAATGCCACTCATCATGTATCCTGACTTGGGCTATTCAGAAGGTGGTAAATCCAGGGTATGAGGGAAACAGCCAGGCAGAATATCAAAATAAGGAAAAGTAATTTTAAAGTGCATATAGAGTATTAAAGTATTAGAGTGGCAGGCTGGGATATCTACAATATCCAAGGATGGTGACCTCATGAATTCCCAGGGTCAGATTCTTTATGTTATGCTGGGTAAGACAATGTTTCAAGTCCAGTGAACAGTGCAGCAGTTACACCAGAGAAGGGAAGTGGAAAACACAGAAAGAGGTGTAGAGGATGTAACTTCCTTATCCAAATGGCTCAGTCAATTCAAAGGGCTGAAGAGCCCAGGTAAGAAGGAATGCACTGGCAGCACCAAGAGGAGGAAAGAAGGTAAGCATTGAATTCTTCTGAGGGGATGTTGAAGCGCTGCTGTCAAGTAATAGGCAAAAGATGGATGCCATTGTTGCAATTTATAGCTTCTTCCAATCTATTGCAGTATTATAGGCAATGTAGAAGGATGTGGCTGTGGTTGTAGGTGTCACCATCAAGGATACTCCTTTCCCATTCGCTTTTTCATTTTCCCGATGACTTTGAAAGGTGGCCAGGACAGCTTCGGGGAGAAGGTAACTGTATTTGCAGCAATGCTTGTGGGTCAGGAGGAGCAGGAGTGCTTCCTCCAGGCCCCCCAAGTTTACCCACCAATTAGACCCCTTCCTGTACAAAGACATATAAAGACCTCAGGGGTTGCAGATTGAACCACCCCAGGATCAGACTTCCCCTTCCCACAAGGTTCGGAATCAGACTCCACCAGGAGTCACCCAGAAAAAAAAACAGGAAAAACCGGGAAATAAGAGTACTGGTCCGAATTGGCGCTCCATTTTAAGGTATACAAGACCAGTTTAGACCTGTACTCTTATCTCCCAGTCTTTACTGTGTTTTTCCTATTGCAACTTTATCTATTCCTGCAGCCTTTTCCAGAGTCGTCACTGCTAATCACCCAGCTTTCTTGTCCAAAAACTCCCTCCCACCTATCCCGCCAACACAACTCACCTCTATCAATAGCAGGGCATTCGTTTCAGATTTCCAGTATCTACAGTTTGTTTGCTTTTTGTTTCAGAAGCTGTGTAAAATGTCTTCCCTCATGTCAGATGTCTCACATCCTGCACTGCATGCTAACACATTGAAGTCTCACATTCTTCCTTTCCGCTTACTATTATTATCACCCATTCCATGAATCTGACAGATTGTGCCTGTAAAATCTGGAGACTGTTACAGCTAATTAACACTATACATTCCTCCTGCAGAGGCCGACAGGACTTAATGCCAGACCACTGGGGAGGAATTGCTGACATCTGCACATTAAGACACTATGACAAGAAAGCACTGTCAATCATTGGAATTTACTCTGACCAAGCAATTGGAGATGGAGATGTGGGAGTTGATCTGCATTCAGCTGTTTAATAATCATTAAACATTTCTATATATTTTCCGATCAATTAATCAGCTACACATTTCCTCACAAATGCTCGACTAAGTAGCTATGTAAAATAACATGCTGGTCATCAGAAATGAAGGCTACAAGCCAGGAAATGGAAAAGGTATCGATGACCAGGAGATTACACTTCCCCCTACCACCAACAGCACTACTGCCCACTCATACGAACATATGGATTCGGAGCCATCAACGACCCATCAGCCTTCACCCAACCCCCATCCACCCATTACCCATCATCCATCGCCTGTCCACCCCATCACCCACCCACCTCATCACTCATGCATCACATTATGCACCCACTACAACACACACCCACCCCATCACCACCCACCCCATCACCATCCATTCCATCACCCACCCACCCCATTACCCACCCATCACATCACCACTCACCCCATCACCCACCCAGACCATCACCATCCATTCCATCACCATCCACCCCATCACCCATCACTTGTCATCCATCACCATCCACCCCACCACCCGTCACCTATCACCCATCACTCATCTGTCTGTCAGTCATCACCCATCACTCGTCACCCATCACTTTTGTCACTCATCACCTACCCACTCCATCCCCCATTATACATCACCGTGCATCCCATCACCCACAAACTCCATCTCTACCCTGTGCCTTGCATTCACTGGTCCTGAGATAGTCATTTGGATGGTGAAAGTTAAGTCGGAATTTTATGGTCCCGTTGAAATCAATGGACTTCTGAATGGCTGCTGCATTTTACAGCCTCACCCCTGCCGCAAGGAGGCCATAAAATTCCACCCCTAACGTAGCTGAGGAATTTGTGCGTGGAATGGCACAGTGCACAAGAAAGCTAAATGATGCAGTTTGTGAAAGTGGAGCCTATTGCAGAGAGCAGAGCCTTAAGAAATGTCGGTGTGACTCAACAGCAGTGAGGCAGGCAATGTAAAAGGAGTGATACATGTCAGCCATAAGGCACGACACTTTGTATTAAAGTGAGTACATTTCTTGTTATTAATGCCCAAAAAGCAGCACTTTACACCGTTAGGCTTCTTTAAGAAATGCTCCTTTCTTCACAGCCTTATGTAACATCACTCACTAAAAAGCTCACAAAGGCTTTAGTTGAACACTGCATCCACCAGTCATCACTCCCATTGCGAACTATTTGCTGCCATTGGCTTTTATTGCCATTCGTGGTACCTGAATGCAATTATGTAATTTTAGCTAATTACATTTTTTCATGGATAACACAGTCCATAATAGGTTGTAAAATGCCACAGGCAATGGACTCACCAACCTCTGCCCTGTGGCTACCTCTCCCATAAGAAGGAAGTTCTTTCAATTTAGATCATTGAGCTTGTCAGAGATGGTGAAATAGAAGGTCATATGTCAGGTGCAGATTCATCATGACTTGTGCTTCTCCTTCTTGTATTACTGGATCATGCATTACCCACATACTAAATAGATGATGGATGGCTGTATTGCACTACAATTCTACATTGTGGCAGTGACAGGGAGAACTGTGGGGGAGGTGGGAGTGGGTGCCATGACAGTCTTCTCAAACTGCTGTCAAAGGTCTGACATCAGTTTGGAGAGGCACTTCAGGATCCAACTGATTGCTGTGGAATCTAACAATATCTCAAAGGACTTTACCAAGCTGATTGGTAGCTTTGATTTTGCTTTCCTGTGAGTAATTACACAGAGTCAGTGCTCAGTAACCATGTTATGGCAAGAAAACTGATGATGATGGGCTAACTTTTGCTGATCAGATGGATAGCCTGACATTGGCCAGAAAAGTGGGTGGCCGGCGGGACTGCCCTCTCAATTTTATGGATGGCAGCCAATTAAATGGCCTAGTAAGGAAGGCAGCCTGCTCCAAGAACTGCTGCTTAATCAAAGGGAGCTTCAGCAGTGTAACCAGGAATGGTGCTCATTTCTGAGGCAAGTAAGGGCACTGAAGCCTAGAGCAGGAAGGGGCACTGATAAAAAAAAGCAAATTAAGGGGAAATCCTTCTGAGGAAATCACTTGGGTTGGAGGGGCTGCCATCCCTGCCCGGAGCCCCTTCCATGCTTCAAAAGTCCTTCCTCCCGAGCTGCTGCTAGGATGCTGTGGTAATCTGAGGTGCAATACACCTTTAAGAGAATGTGAGCAGATTGACCACGTGACTGTATTACCCAATTGCTGTGTAGCACAGGCTACAATGTTAATCATTAGTTTAGAATAGGTTCTGGTTGGAGAAGCACACATTGTGTTAGTGCTCTGATACTTGTGTAAATAAAGAGCATGTGCTTCATCTTACATTGGTCTCTGTGTCTGCAGTATCTTGTTTACCAACTCATTCACCAGTAGATAGGCATGCAACCGTGTTCGCTGAGCAAAGCGACCCAACAGAGATGGAACATAACAACTGGTGACAAGGCAAAGCATGACCAGTCGACGACACCAAAGAAAGCTGCGGAAATTCAACAGAAGTAAATCAGCCGTACCTTGCAAGGTGATTGTAAGTACAGCCTTCATCATAGTAGTCGAAGTTATCTCCCTCCAGTATGCCAAAGTTTGGCTGTATGGAACCGTTTGATCAGACCACCGATGACTGGCCACATTGTATTGAACGCCTTGCGTCCTTCTTTTTGGCCAACGACATATCGGGAGAGAAGAAGCAAGTGGTCCTCTTACGACTTGTGGCAGTAAAACATACGGCCTAATCCATAGTCTAACGGCACCCCACACCCCAGATTCCAAGAGCTTTGATGAGTTGGTAAATTTTGTGAAAAGCCACTTTCAACCAAAACCCTTGGTAACGATGCAGCGTTTTAAATTTAATTTGAGATGTCGCGCCCCTGGAGAGACAGTCACTTGCTATGTTGCAGCCTTAAAATAACTGACAGAGCACTGTGAGTTTGGAACATTGATTAATGACATATGAAGAGACCGATTAGTATGTGGGATTAATGAAGACGCCATTCAAAAAAGGTTGTTGTCAGAAACGAATTTAGACTTCAGCAAGGCGCTGGAGTTGGCGCTCGCAATGGAGAGTACAGTCAGGGATTCAGACACAATCAGGGGAGCACAAAATGGTGCTGCCCTTCATGTCAAGAGGGAAGCATTGGTTAGAAATGGCGTGGAAGCGTTGAGCTCCGCGGAAAGGCTGGAAACAGTTGCCATTAACAGACCAGCAGCAAGCAATGGTTTAACAGAGAAAACCTGCAGTAATAATGGCAGAAATGGAACCAAACAGCCTGCAAGCGAATGACAACTTAAAAGAGCCTAGTGTCTCTACTGCCATTGTAATGGGCACATTATGCAATATTGTAAAGACAGATTAAGGCACAACTTAAAGCAAAAAGGTAGAAATCACGAAATCCACATAATAGAAGAACCAGAAGAAACAGAGTCAGATTTTTACTCACTACACAACTTAAAGATGGGTGAAACAGAGCTAATCCACGTGACAGTGAAAGTGAATGGGAAATCCATCTGAATGGAGGTGGATACAGGGGCATCCACGACAGTTATAGGGGAATATATGTTCAAATATCTGAATGGAGGAGGCCGCTCATTAAATCTGGAAAATTCAGATGATAAATTAAAGATGTATGCTGGTGAAGACATACGAGTGGGACGTAAATACAAGGCTCTAGTCCAGTATAGAAATCAGCCTGCTAATCTACGCCTGATAGTGGTAGCAGGGGAGAGTCCATGTCTACTCGGTCGGAACTGGCTGAAGGAAATGAAATTGGAGTGGACCGAGATTTTTCAACTCAGAATGAAAGATCTACAAGAATTATTACAGAAATATGCCACTGTGTTCAGGGAAGAGCTCGGGAAGATTCAGGGGCTGCAAGCTAAAATCCACGTGGATCCTGAGGCAACTCCCAGATCTTTGAAGGTGAGGCCAATTCCCTATGCATTATGAGAAAAAGTTAATATTGAATTAGACAGGTTGGAAAGGTTGGGAGCCTTACAATTTTCCGAATGGGCAACACCCATAATTCCAGTACTAAAGCCAGACCAGAGTGTGCGAATATGTGGGGACTACAAATTGACAGTTAACAAAATGGCCAGACTTGACAAGCATTCTAGATTGAGAACTGATGAATTGCACTCCAAGCTGGCAGGGGGAATTGCACATTCGAAACTCAACATGAGCCACGCTTACCAGCAAGATGAGCTAGAAAAGGCCTCTCGGGATTTTGTGACTATCAACACACATAGGGGGTTATACCAATGTACCAGGTTACCCTTTGAAGTCTCGTCGGCTTGTGCCATTTTCAAACAGACTACGGAAAATTTACTCCAAGGTCTGCCCCATGTGATGGTTTATCTTGATGATGTCCTAGTAACAGCACTAACTGATGAAGGACACCAAGCTAACTTGGAAGAGGTATTGATGCGTTTCTCACAAGCCAGAGTACGTTTGAAAAGGGAAAACTGTATTTTCCAAGCAAAAGAAGTGGTTTACCTGGATCATAGGGTCAACTCGCAGGGCCTTCACCCAAGTAGAAGACAAGGTGAGAGTTTTTCATGAGGCACCAGCACCGAAAGATGCCACAGAACTCAAGTCCTTCTTGGGAATGGTTAACTACTACGGTCGTTTTCTCCCAAATTTGTCGACAGTACTGGTTCCATTACACGGGTTACTCAAGAGAAACCACAGCTGGACTTGGCAAGCTCCACAACAACAGACTTTTATGATGGTAAAGCAGCTGCTACATTCATCGGCCCTGTTGGTGCATTTCGACCCAAAGAAAGAATTAATTTTAACCTGCAATGCATCCCCTTACAGAGTAGGGGCAGTACTCTCCAACCGGATGATGGATGGCTCCAAACAGCCCATTGGTTACATCTCAAGAACACTCAGTTTGCAGAATGAAGATACTCACAAATAGAGAAAGAAAGCTTATCCAATGTATCTGCCATTAATAAGTTCCACCAATACATCTATGATCGCCACTTCATAATCGTATCCGATCACAAGCCACTACTAGGCTTGTTCGGGGAAGATAAGGCAGTACCCCTAATTGCCTCTGCACGCATCCAAAGGTGGGCACTGATTCCAGCTGCTTACAAATATACTTTTATCCAACAGCCGGGAAACCAGATTGCCAATGCCGACGCGCTGAGCCGGTTATCTCTAAAAGACAGCAATGTGAACATCCCAATTCCTTGGGAACTTGTCTTGTTATTAAATTTTCTGGATTCATCACCAACACATGCCAAACAAATAAGTTTTGTCTTACATAAGGGAACAAGTCTTACAGGGATCGTCTAATGAGCCAAAGTCTGATGAATTGAAGCCCTATTTTAATAGGAGATACGAGCTCACCTGCCATGATGGCATCTTACTGTGGGAAGCCAGAATCATTGTGCCTCCAAGAGGAAGAAAGCCATTATTGACCGAATTACATAGTCCTCACCCTGGCATCTCTAGAATGAAAATGTTGGTGTGCAGCTACTTATGGTGGCCAGGGATGGACACTGAAATTGAAAACTTGGTCAAGAGCTACATGCAGTGCCAACAGGTACAGAAATTGCCTCCTTCTGCTCCACTGCATCCCTGAGAATGACCAGGAAGGCCATGGGTTCACCACCACGTTGACTACACGGGGCCTTTTTTGTGCAAAATGTTCCTCTTGATTATAGATGTTCACTTGAAGTGGATAGGTGTATACGAGGTGAGATCACCCACATCTGCTGCCACCGTAGACAGATTGCATCAGAGTTTTGCAATACACGGGTTACCAGAGATAATAGTGTCTGATAATGGAACGGCATTCACCAGCGGGGGATTCCAAAGATTTCCAAGTCTCAATGGCATAACACATGTTAAGACCTTGCCATACCACTCTGCATCCAATGGGTTGGCCGAGAGTGCAGTCCAGGCCTTCAAGTCCGGAATGAAAAAACTGGATGGAGACTTTATTGTAACTAGATTATCATGTTTCCTGCTCAACTATAGGACTACGCCAGATACGACCACCGGTATTGCCCCTGCAGCATTACTGATGAAGAGACGTCCCTGGACACATTTGAGTCTCATAAGGCCGTATTTAGGGGGGAGGATAGAGAGAAGTCAGGAGGCCCAGAAAAACAGACATGACTACCACAGTCATGAAAGACACTTCACTGTTGGAGACATAGTTTTTGCAAAGAAGTTTGGTGATGGGCCCAAATGGCTATCAGGTGAAGTTAGTGCAGTGACAGGACCCCCTGTCCTACCACATATCGGTCGAAGGTTGGATAATTAGGAGACACATCGATCACCTCAAGAAAAAGGAAACAGATCTACAAGAAAGGATACGCCAAGCATTCCCGTTGGAGTCTACACCACATGTGGAAGGAACTCCACTTGGTTTGGAAGTGCCTTTAGGATCCATTGAGCCTGAGAGAGTCGAAGAAACAAACTTACAGGTTCCTGTTGGAGAGCCTAGTAGACAGATGACTCCTGAGAGGGAGGCCTCGGATAAACTATCCAAAGTCGTAGAACTACGATATTCGACACGTTTGAAGAAGCCTCCAGAGAGACTGAATTTGTAAGTAGTTTATTCATGTAAATAGTTAATATATTATAATGACTATAAATTGTACTTTTGAGTATAGGGGGAGGAATCTGGTAATCTGAGGTACAAACACCTATAAGAAAATGTGAGCAGATTAAGCACGTGACTGTATTACCCACTTGCTTTGTAGCGTGGGCTGCAGTGTTAATCAGTAGTTTAGAATAGGGTCTGGTTGGAGAAGCACACATGTGTTAGTGCTTTGTGACTTGTGTTAATAAACAGCATGTGCTTCATCTTACATTGATCTCTGCATTTGCAGTATCTTGTTTACTAACTCACCAGTAGATAGGCATGCAACAGTGTTCACTAAGCAAAGCGACCTGACAGAGAAGGAACATAACAGAGGCTGTTGCGATTCAGCTGGCAAAGGCCTGGTAAAATGGCCCCTAATAAGTCCTTAATATTTAAATTGGCTGCCACCTCCTTGGGGTGGGCAGCCTGCCCAATTTCATCTTCCATCTGTAAAATTCTCCCACAGTGGGATCTGGTTAGGGAGCCGATCCACTCGGGTCCCCGCGATTTTACCACTTTCCACCTGCCCCGTTCCACCCTTCCCTTCCTGCCTCTTGGGAGCTGGTTAACTTCTGCCCAAAGGTGCTGACTGTCAGGATAGCAACATATGCATGCCGTAGTACCAGCTGTCTCAGGTGTGGCAGCAGTCAGAGTCAGGGTGCCAATTACGAGACAGCATCAGAAGTGCAGTTTGAAATAGATTCATCTCAGGGCCTCAATGATGGATAATGACAGCCCCTCCTGAAACACAGCAGCCCAGCCAACTCTCACACTCCCATCACTCCAGAGGGGCACACGGTGAGGTCCACATATTTCCACAAATCCTGTATTTGCACCAAGAGGAATCACAGTGGAAAGAAGTAATGGCACACAAACAAAAAAAGATTCCAATGAAATTTTGGTTGCACTACATTCATTTTGTGCAGACACTTTTTGCAATACTTGGAAGTTATTTTCACCTGGCAGAATGAATGAGGAACATGAGGGGAAAAACATTGGTCGGGGCACCAGGAATCTTCCTCAGCGTATCTTAAAAAAAATGCTGAGATATTTTACATAAGGGCGCGGAAAGGCCCTCGATGTAACATCCTCATCGAAACTGCTGACAGTGCAGTACTCCTGCAGTTCGGCTCAAGATTATTTACTGAAGCCTCTAGAGTGGAGCTTGAACCTACAACTTTCTGACTCAATGGTACACATGCTACCACTAAACAAAGGCAACTGTACACAGGTGGTAGTGATGGAAATTGGAACATACTGTAACCAATCTGCATGACTGTATATCAATCACTATCAAGAGGGAAATTCAGGCTTAACTAGTGTGCAACCTATCTATTTTTACACAAGTCTTTTTACATAAGCCATGGTGTTGGTGTACAAAGAGTTAAACATTTATGTCTTATTTTTTAAAGGATGTGGTGATATATTTTGCATTTTCCATCGTTACAGCTTTATGTACACTCAGGGTAATCCTGGCCATACACACTTAGCATGAAGCATTGCTACCTTCTGAAATAAGTTCAAAGAGAACATTAGTTAATAATGTCATCAGAATACAGTCAAGCTATCAAGATACCAATCTGAAATACCGAAAGAAATTATTCCTTGAGAATAACTGAAAATCTGGTAGAAAACATGAAAATATATCAGTTCATTGACTGGAACTTATTGTTAATTAGGATTAACCTGAATTTCTGACAGACTTGCTGTGTCCTTGCCTCAATAGTAGGGTAGAGCTTCTGGCTGTTTGTGTTAGTTCAATCTGAGAGAAATTAGCTAAACGAGCGCAAAGGATCTTGGCATTTTTAATGTAAGTTTACCTCAGTCATAAATCAAGTTTCTACATTCTTTAACATGGCTTTAAAAATCATTTTCACTCCAATCCGGTCCCACCCACAAAACTGGGCCTGCCCCCAGATCAGAATAATGGGGAAGGTGAGTTTCAGCCTATTGTTGCCATTCCATGAGGATCTACAAATTAAGGTCAATTTCTTAGGTGCACAAGGCACGTTTTAAAAGTTTTTACATTTAGGTCTGAATTTTATCCTTGGCGGGCGGGTGGGATTGGTGAGCCTGCGACTAGTCGGGAAACGGGCCGCCGCCTACAACTGGCCCCTGAACGCTATTTCATGCTGGCTGGCCAATTAAGGCCCACCCAACATGAAATGCATCTTCCCAATGGTCGGGAGGGGCTGGGTGGGGGAAGGGGCCTGTCGGGCGCCGGGTCCAATGGTGACCCAGCGGCTGGTTTAAAAACGGCCCAGGCAGCTCTTTGAAGGCTGCCAGGGAAGAACCTATCTGCAGCGTTCTGAAGACTGAAGTTATAGCCTCAAGTGCGGCTGGAGACACTGGCTGGGAGGGCAGGTCGGGTGGGCACTCGGCCCCCTGGTTTTTGGACGAGTGCCTCACGATCCTCCTGGAGGAGGTGGCTGCCAGGACGGACACCCTCTTTCCCAGAGATGGAAGGAGGGGGCCACTGCACCTGACAAAAAGAGCTTTGGAGGTGGCAACTCAGCAGCCACGATGTTGTGCGGTGCACATGGGTGCGGTGCCGCAAAATGTTTAATGACCTGCTGCGCTCGGGAAGGTTGAGTGCCATGTTGACATGGATCAGTGTGTTGAAGTGTTAAGGCCTGGCCGTCCCCCATGGAGCTCAGGGGTATTAGAGTCTGAGTGCCAATTGTCAATGACACCAGAGCTGGCCAAAGGAGTGAGCCCTGGCTGCTTGGACTGAGTGCCTTGCGGCTCGAGGGCCAACACTCGGATGTGACCTGCGAGGTGTTCCTCAGGTGGGGTTGGCCAGGCTGTAATGGTGCTGCAGGTAGAGAGTGGATTAATCAATGCTCCTCTGTCCTTTCAGGAGAAGACGGCCCATAACCACAATGAAAGGTCGCAGACAGGAGGAGGCCCCCCCAGATCTCCCAATCCTTTCCAGATACGAACAGGATGCCTTGGAGTTCGAGAGGTGCCATGCACCTCGGTCAACCGGCCGCGGAGAGGCTGGGGTGTCAGACCATGGTAAGAGTGCAGTGCACAGAGGTGAGAGTTTCAGATGGTGCACACATTCTTGTGTAGTCTCATCATTGTTGGGACTTTCAAAACTGCATTCCCCATGATCATTGAAAGACGATGGCACCATGATGCAGATCTCCATTGTCTCACCAGGGTGCCTGGCATACACAGTAACATGTGATGACTTAAACTAATGACATGTTGTTGTTCTCCCTTAGATTAACCAGCATGCACTCAATTGCAGGACCCTGAAGACCCACCCCTGATGCCAGAGGACCACCAGGCTTCACATGCACCTGCGTCACCAATAAGTTTAAGGTGCCATGAGCACAGGTGGGACTGGTCACGGGTGATCTGGTGTGTAACGTTTTGTTTATGTTTACTGGTCTGGGAATGAAGACCGGAGAAGGTGATGTTAAATTTTTTGGATTTTCAAAATGAGATAAATTTTGTTTTTGTCATAATGGCCTGAGTATACTTCACCTTTGTATCTTTTTTCTGCAGAGTAAGCCAGTAGTAATGCTGGACATGAGTGGCTCTATACTTTATTGCACAGGCACTGAGTGGACTTTGGGTTCAAATGAAAAGGTCATTACAGAGATCCGGGATGGAGGCGGCAGACTTGGCATCAGGTGGAAGCAAATCTTTGGTAGATTAGCTGAAGGAGCGTTGGATTAAGGTCCCTGGTGTCCTTGCCTCCTTGAAGGATACAGAATTCTGGCTGCATGCCCTCAGTGTTCTCCTCACCATGCTCCTCTTCTGACTCACTACTGGATTCATCAGCTGTGGCCTGTGGAGCTACATCAAAATCCTCTTCCTCCAGTGGGTGCCCCCTTGCCAGTGCCAGATTGTGGAGAGCGCAGCATGCAGCCACTATCAGTGACATTTGGGGTATTGTGGGGTATTGCAGTGCTCTGCCTGAACTATCCAGGGATCGGAAATACATCTTCAGAAGTCCTATGGTCCTCTCTATCACCGCCCTTGTGGAGGCATGACTCCTATTATAATGCTCCCCTGCCTCTGTTCTTGGGTGATAGAGAGGCGCCATAAGCTACCTTTTCAAAGGATAGCCCTTGTCACCCAGCAGCCATCCATCCAGTCGGGCTGGAGCACTGAATAGCCTCGGCACTTGGGAGTGTCTGAGGGTATAAGCGTCATGAGAGTTACCAAGATACCATGCACAGACTTGCAGAATCTGCGTCCTGTGGTCACATGTTATTTGGATGTTCATCAAGTGGAATCCTTTCCTGTAGACAAAGGCACCCGGCAGGCCCACTGGTGCCTTGATGGCCACATGTGTGCAGTCTATTGCACCCTGGATGCAGGGGAAGCCAGCAATCACTGCAAAGCCTCTGGCTCGCTCAGCCTGACTGGCCTTGTCTGTACGGAAATGAATAAATGTCATTACCCGCCTGAACAGAGCTTCTGTCACCAGCTTAATGCAACTGTGGACACTGATTGGGAAACTCCATACAGATCGCCCGCCCACTGACACCTGGAAAGAGCTAGAGGCATTGAAGTTGAGGGCCACTGTGACCTTCAGAGCCACTGGCATGGGGTTTCCACCCACACAGTTGGAGGTGATCTCAGGCCCAATCATCTGACAAATGGAGGTCACTGTCTCGCTGGAGATGTGGAGCCTCCTTCAGCATTGCGCCTCGGACATATTGAGGTAGCTGTATCGCCGCCTAAAAACCCTGGCAGCAGGATAGTGGCATCTTCTGTATCCCCTTCCACCTTGGACCACCTGCTGGCCCTGCGCCCCTTTTGCCTGCGCCTCTCCTCCCACAGGTTACTCCCCTGGAAACTGCGTTGGGACATCTGTCTTCCTCACCCTTCTGCCCCTCTCTCAGAGGAGATGCTTCCAGTGGAGACCACAATCTCCATTACCAGGGTAAGGGAAGGGTGTCTGATACCTGGAAGGGTCCACATGCTCAAAATCCTCCAGGGGCTTTGGAGACTCCAATGCGTCCTGAAATGAAGCCTAGAAATGCCAAGAATGAAGCTCAGAACAGAGATGAAGCTGCGAAATACGAATAGGCAGCCAGCAGCAAACTATCTCCTAAACTCTTCTATACTTACACTGGCAATGCTGCTGAACCTTTTTTCCTGCACTTGGATGATGTCTTGCACAATGGGGGCTGCGTGCCTGCCCGTTCTGCCCGTGTGATGAGACCGAAACCTCACAGGCAACGTAAAATCGGGCTGAATGGGTTTTTAATGGCCTAAAGCGGCTCCTTAATTGATGGCGGGCACGGCTCTGACACCCGTGCGTGCCCGCCAACCTGAAGAATGCGCGCGTGCGGGATGACGTCGGGACGCTCGCCCAATGTCTTCTCGTGCCATTTTATGCCCGATGGGGCTGGGTGTGCACCCGCCCACGAGGCGTAAAATTCTGCCTATGTTTAATTTACTAAGAAACTGACCAGTGTGCACCAATGAAACTGATAAATGGTTTGGTATTTTTTTAAAAGTCAAATTCAGTGCTTCAAAATCAGGTTGCTCACAGGTGTCGGACTAGACACTCTTGTTAAAAATGCTCATTTTTGGTGATAACCCATTTTCTGTTGTATTATTAAAACTGCAGCAGGTTAACTCTCTGAAATACATCAAGGATTTTTTTAAAGCAAAGAAAGTGAATGAACCATTACATTTGATTACACTTCCCGATCACCCAGTCCATGGAAAGGTTTTACATTTGTGATGATGCTGATGCATTCTTGTGGTAAACTTGAACTGTAACCTAACCAGCACAAATTCAAGTACAATTTCTGTCATTTCCCAAATGCTCCCAAAGAAGTTTTCAAAGTGTCTGCTCAATTATGGAGACTACAGCACTGCTAAATAAAATTAGTACAGTGACATGTAGCTCATGTGCTATTTAGCAGGATGAAATTAGAAAGTAGATTTCTGCTGCCAGTTTTCTGAAATTCAGAATTATGGAAAGATGGAGAAATTCAAAATCTTCTTTTAAGTGGAATGTGCCCCCAACAGTCCCGAATTTACTCGTTACGGGGATTTTAAGGTTGGTTTTAACCCTGCCTGCTCAGTGAGTAGGATGGTTAGAATGGAGCCTGAGAGGAAGCTCCTCATTGCATTTCTGCAGCATTAACACCTTGAAATATTTTAAGCTCTCACGTTTTCAGGAGGGTCCCGCGCAGCAGGTAATTCCAATAAGTATTGAAATGTTGGGGGGGGTGGTCCAATGAGGTCATTCAAACCCCAATAGCAGTTTAACTTGGAGATGTGAAAACTGTACCCAGCCTCCAAGCCACCAGTAACAGCATCAGGGCGATCATCTTTAAATTTTGGAGAGGTTCCTTACGGCCCATAAGCAGTAGGAGAGTTCTTCCTGGTCCAACTGGGAACCTTTGATATCATTTGACCAGATCTCCACTCCTGTTTGTAATCATGCAGTCCCTCCCACTCCACTCACTTTCCTTGCTGGCAACACTTTTTTTGTGGCTGTGTTGCAGTTGCAAAACTTTCCTGTCCCGCTGACCATCCACCATGTCATCCCCACCCATAAAGGGTGAGAATCAGCTGCTGGAAATGTTAATGAGGCCAAGGAATTGAAATCTTCAGGGCCTCACGCTCTGGGAGTAGGGGTAGGGTGAGTAGGCTGCCGGATCACGGCCTGTTTGGTCCTCCCATGCTACCAATTTCTGCCTCAAGTTAAAATTAGGACTTCTGTGTCAGAAACTCCAAGGATGCCAGTTTTGGGAAGGGGTAAGAGGTTGTTTAATGCTAAAAGCTGATTTAAATATGAATATGTCACGTGGGCAAATAGTTGCAAATAAATGGGGAAGGAGTAGTAAATTTTCACTCTATGTTAGTACATGGCAATAAGTTGGCACTACCTACACCATTTTGTATCTAATGCCCTGTTGGAACCTGTATCCTGGTTTGTTGGGACTTTACGATCCGGGTTGCATGCTTGTTTCAGGGTGGCTGAGTTGGCATCAAAGACAGAGAAGATCAGTAGATCGTTCTTAGAAGAAACACATTCTGTATATTTACAAAAGGAACTCAGCAGCTGCACTTGTGCCCTTACAACTCAAAACTCTGTATTTACACTTCATACTCTACCTCCAGACAACTGACTTCAGAGGCAGCCTGCGCTACTCTGCTATTGGATACCAAGATCATGTGATCTTTCATTACACATTCAGCTTAAAGGTATATTACACATCATGGGCAGAATTTTCTGTTGGGGTTGGGGAGCAGGAGCGGGCGCGGACCCGGTCGCTGTGCACAATCGGCTCCGCGCCTCCATTTTACGCGTGCCGCCAATTAAGGCCCACCCAGCGTACTTGCTGACTCCCGTGGATAGCAGGAGTGTGCGGGTGGCATCGGGCATGCACAGACCGCCGGGTCCAATGTCGACCTGGCAGTATGTTTGAAAGAGGCCTGGCAGCCTTTTGTAGGCCGCTCACAATGGCTAGTTCCAGGCCGCACCAGAGGGGTTCGGGTGAGCAGGCCAGGCTGGAGGGAAGGCCAGAGGAGCAGGGCAGGCTGGAGGGAAGGCCAGAGGAGCAGGCCAGGCTGCAGGGTAGAGCAGCGGGGGACCAAAGCGCCCCTCGTTTTTCTGATAAATGCCTTGCTGCCCTCCTTGAGGAGGTGACAGCACAGCGGGAGGTGTTGGTCCCCCAGGATGGGAGGAGGAGGCCCACCCGACATGACCAAACGTGCCTGGGAGGAGGTGGTGAGCTCCCGCGACGTGGTGCGGCGCACCTGGATCCAGTGCCGCAAGCGCTTCAATGATTTGTTGCGCTCTGGCAGGGTGAGTACCATGTTGGCATTGGGCATTTAAACCAGCAGGTAGCCTTAGCCTTTGAGCCCCCCCCCCCCCCACAACAAGTCTTATTGTCATTGCATTGAATCATTTAGGACATTTTTCCTTCGCTGGGTGGCCAAGCAGATAGTGGCCATGCTGAGGTCAGCCTAAGTGGGTCATGAGGAGATGAGTTCTCCTTGGCACCATACGTTGTTCTTAGTCGTACATCATTAGTTTTGGGGCAACCTGGAGGAACTGCAGCTAGGCACATACTCAGAACTCCAGGACATGTCCTTTTCAGGGTGATGAGATGGTGGAAGGGGAGCATCAAGGTGTCGTGGCAACGAACCATCTGCTGCCCTCTATGCTGCACATGGATGTGTCTCCTTGCTATGGGAGGAAATATCGTGTGCTTCTTAATGTTGGGGGGGGTGGGGAGCAGGCCTAGCATCTTTGTCTGAGTGATCAGCAGCAGCGGGGAGAGGAGGCACTGGAGGCCTGATATGCCCACTGTGGTTGGGGTGTGGCGTGTGTGAGCAGAGTCCATGTGCAATTTGCCCTAATGAATGGTTTTCTCTCTTTTTCAGGAGAAGAATGCTCATAACGTGGCCGAGCGCGTGAGGACTGGAGGCGGCCAGGCACAGCTCTCCATATTAAGCCGTTTTGAGCAGGAGGCCCTTGAGCTGGAGAGGCGCCATGCACCCAGGTCTACTGGTGTCGGTGAGGCTGGGGTGGCACGGCCAGGTATTTAAGACCAACAGTGAGGTCCGCATTGTCCTCCCAACAGCCATAGCGCTGAAGATTGTTAAATTCGTTATTGTTGCAACATTACTGGGTCATAGAGTCATACAGGCATAGAGGTCTACAGCACAGAAAATAGGCCCTTTGGCCCATCAAATCCGCACCAGTCAAACAAGTACCTAACTATTCTAATCCCATTTTCCAGCACTAGGCCTATAGCCTTGTATGCCATGGCATCGTAAGTACACATGCAAGTACTTCTTAAATGTTATGAGGGTTTCTGCCTCTACCACCCTTTCAAGCAGTGAGTTCCAGATTCCCACCACCCTCTGGGTGAAAAAATTCTTCCTCACATCCCCTCTAAGCCTCCTGCCCCTTACTTTAAATCTATGCCCCCTGGTTATTGATCCCTCCACCAAGGGGAAATGTTCCTTCCTGTCTACCCTCTCTATGTCCTTCATAATTTTATACACCTCAATCATGTCCCCCCTCAATCTCCTCTGCTCCAGGGAAAATAACCCCAGTCTATCTAATCTCTCCTCATAACTAAAACTCTCCAGCCCAGGCAGCATCCTGGTAAATCTCCTCTGCACTCTCTCTAGTGCAATCACATCCTTCCTATAATGTGGATTCCAGAACTGCACGCAATTCTCTAGCTGTGGCCTAACCAGCATTTTATACAGTTCCAGCATAACCTCCCTGCCCTTATATTCTATGCCTCGGCTAATAAAGGCAAGAATCTCATATGCCTTCTTAACCACCTTATCTACCTGTCCCGCAACCTTAAGGAACCAGTGGACATACACACCAAGGTCCCTCTGATCCTCGTTTCTTCCCAGGGTCCTACCATTCATCGTGTATTCCCGTACCTATGTTGTCTTGCCCAAGTGCATCACTTCACACTTACCTGCATTAAATTCCATTTGCCACTGATCAGCCCATCTGACCAGCCCCTCTATATCCTCTTGTAATCTAAGGGTATCCTCCTCACTATTTACCACCCCAAAATTTTTCGTGTCAATTGGTTCTGGAAGATTGAGCGCATAATGAGCCGGGGGGACAGCCATGAAGTTTGTCAGTGTGTGCACGCTAACTGATCCACTGTCCTTGTTCTTCCTTTCAGCATCATCAGAGCATGGCCGGGAGGAGGAGCAGCAGATGCCCCCTCTCACTCCTGTGGGACCTGAAGTCTCACCAGTGTCACACCATTTCTGTGAGGCAGGCACCAGCGCAGATATTAGCACCTCGGTGGGAATTGGAACATCAGCTAGTGTCCCAGGGCACAGTGGAGAGGGCACTTCACAGTCACTGGAGGAGCTGGCAGAGACAGAGAGTGCCCATGGTGCCAGCAGTCAGAGGACTGCAGGGGACCAGGCATACGCTCAGTCGGTGCCTGAAGATGTGCCTCTGGAGTTGTCTGCGATGTAGCAGCTGCAGGAAATGCAGCCGGGTGTGTGGGAGCATCTGGAGGAGATACATGAGGCTATGCTTGGCTTGGTCTCCGTGGTGGAGGAGTCTACGCGGACGCTCGCTGAAGCAATGAGCCACATGTCCGAGCATCATGCGTCCTCCATGGAGAGAGTGGCGACCCACCAGGGCTTCCTGGGGAAGCGCTCTGACCTGCAATGCCTCACATCCACAATGAGCTCCATTGGTCACTGCCAATGTGGAAGATGGTGTGGGCATTAAGCTTCCCAGCTCATTGCCCATTCATCCACGCTGAGCAAGGAGGCCTGAGGCAACCTCACGTCGTCTCTGCGGGCTCCTCTCAGGGCGCTCTGGATGAGAGCACCAGTTCCTTTCCCAGTGACCGTATCATCCAGTGAGGCTGCGACGACTGGGGAGATGCCAGCTGTAGAACTGGCAGCTCCCTCCCAGGCAGGGCCAGCACAGGCTCCATGGGCCAGAGAACGGCCACCAAGGTCATCGAGGCCAACAGGACAGCAGAGTCAGCAGACTGTCTCAGATGCCACTCCGAGCAATGGGGCAGCACCAAGACGTAGCGCCCGTAAATGTAAGCATAAGGCACATTAGGCACACCATGGGATTTTCACTGGTGCTTTTGTGTTAGCCCGAGATTAGGTCCTTATCATTTATTTTTGATTGTTTACACTAGTGTTTAAGAATTGTGAGAATTTCTGAATCGCACATTAAATGCCAGATGTGTGACCATGGCTGAGGGAGGCTCATTTCTTCTGCATGTGTATGTTTAAGAAAAGTGTCATGAGTGTTTCTTTGGAAATTCAGCTTTATGTACAAGGCCCTTAGTTACTGCTGATGACCTGGCAGATTTTGCACTTAGGTGTCGAGTATCGAGGTGCCAGGCAAGGCTGGTCCTGCTGATCCATCTGTGTTGTGCTAACTGAAGGTTCATTGGGTTAAAGCATCCCGGGTGTCCCTGCCCCCTTTGAGTAGTCCCGGGTCAGCATCTACCCCCTCAGCATTTCCCTGTGCATGCTCATCCTTGGAATCACTGCTGGACTCATTATGTGCAGCCACAGACACTGTGTCAACGTCTTCATCGTCCACTGTGTCCCCCTTTTCCAGGGCAAAATTGTGGAGAGCGCAGCATGTAACCACTATCAGCGAGACACGATCTGGGGAGTATTGGAGTGCACCCACTGAACGGTCCAGGCATCGGAAGCACATCTTGAGAAGACCGATGGCTCTCTCCACCACAGCCCTTGTGGTGCCGTGGCTCCTATAGTACTGCTGCTCAGCTTCTGTTCTTGGATGGCGGAGAGGCGTCATGAGCCACCTTCTGAGGGGATAACCCTTGTCACCCAGCAGCCACCCATCAAGCCGGGCTGGAGCACTGAAGAACCCTGGCACCTGGGAGTGTCTGAGGATGTAAGCGTCATGGGAGCTGCCTGGGTACCTTGCACAGACTTGTAGAATCAGCGTCCTGTGATCACACACTATCTGCACGTTCATGGAGTGGAAGCCCTTCCTGCTGAGGAAGGCACCGGGCTCAGCTGCTGGCGCCTTGATGGCCACGTGTGTGCAGTCTATTGCACCCTGGACATGGGGGAAGCCAGCAATGGCTGCGAAGCCTCTGGTTCACTGTGCCTGACTTGCCTGGTCGCAGCGGAAGTGGATGAAGGTTAATGCACGCTTGAACAGAGCGTCTGTAACCTGCTTGACACAAGTGTGCACAGCTGATTGGGAGACACCGCAAAGATCACCCACTGACCCCTGGAATGAGCCAGAGGCATAGAAGTTGAGAGCAGCTGACAGATGTAGTTGACTGTCTCCCTTGACAGTTGGAGCCTGCTTCGCCACTGCTCCCCAGACATATTGAGTTAACTGCTTCTTGCCTGTATACCCTGGCAGCAGGATAGTGGCGTCTTCTGCGGCCTCTTCCATCTTGAACTACCTCTTGGCCCTGCACCCCTTGTGCCTGAGCCTGTACTCCTCACTGCAAAGTGCTGACCTGAAGGTTAAAAGTCCATAAAAAGCTGCTGGGATGTGTTCTGAAGCACTGCAGGTCACACAGACAAGTTTTAAGTACTTTCTCCAATAAATACTTCACAAAGCAGATTCACGACTCCACTGAGCCCTCTTATCCCGCGTGGATGAGGTTAATAGAAAAGTCTCTTACCCACCTACCTTACCCACGTGCGCCGACCTGAAGATCGCACGGGCATCAAAAAAAATCAGCGTCTATTGAAGACTAAAGGGCCTTAACTGGCCCGTTAATTAATGGCGGGCGTGTGTCGGACTTCATCGCGCGCCCGCCCAGTGATATATTGCAATGGCACATGGTGACATCGGGACGCTCACCTGACATTATTTTACACGCGGACGTGCGGGGCCTGCCCCCTGCACGTCAAACGGAAAATTCTGACCCATATTACTACATGCCCACACAATTTAAGGCTCTCCAGGGTCTTTTATTTGAATCAGAAATGGTTCAACAATCATCACTACTTGCTTCTAATATTTCATATTAAGTCCTGCAGCAGTATAAATGCTAACTTGACTTAGATTTTAAGGTCCAGGGTTCAAATTTTATATCATGTGATTACAGTCATTGTTTTGACTTATAATTGGCTAAATGTTATTGCCCTTTTCTCGACTATGGGTCAAATTTGCAGGCTCACATTCAAAACCATAATTTCAGATGTAAAGTAATGATTTTTGTTCGCAATTCATTTAAGTACCTAAATGAATGGATCATGTTGTCCATCAGAAAACAGCCCTATTCAAGATTTGATAAAAGATAAGAAACTTTTCGTGCTATGTCAAAATGAATATTAACCATGACATTAGCATTGTATGGCAGAAGTGAAATTTTGGCCAGAGTATTCAAATATTTTGGTTACAGGAATAGTAATCCAAGTTTTTTTTTTAGATAAAATGAAAACAAGAAATAATTGACCTTTCTGACTAATGGGTACAATCAAAGTAATAATAGCAGGCAAAACCACTTCAGACATAATCGAGCTCGGGGGAAGAATCAAATCCTTTCATGAGATAATCAAACGCATCATTTAAAGTTGACAGAGAAGACCGGCACACAGTCAAACTCAGCCATGTGGAATGACATTCTGGAGAAATAAATAATCAAATCCCAAAGATAAGTCAAGTAATAAGAAAGCAAAATTGTAGCATTTGAAAAATAAACTAATTTAAGACCTTTTCTTTAGAAATACCTGAAAGGGTGTTGAAGAAATACACAGATATATCATGAATGAAAATGGAATACATCTACTTCGGAATCTGCAGAAATGAATCAGAAACCCTTAATAAAATCACAAAGACCTTGGTAAAACAAAGATGCAATTACTATATTAAAACAAGTGGACATAGCAGCAATAAATTGCTTTTTTTCTATTATTTTAAAAGCTCCAGAGGTGATTCAATTCACAACATGATTGCTGCAATGCTTCACTGATTTTGTCATTTTTCCAGCTCTAGGTCACATGTACAATATTTGTGGGAGCCTAGGAACTGGTTGCATTCATGTTATCCTGACTGTTTAGATATGCAAGAGGTGGACAAAAATACCTCGAAGCGATTTGTGTTGTAAGAAATTTTAGGTAGGATGTCAGGTAGGACTGTCTAAGGCCTTATAGGCTTAAGTTGGAGGAAGTCCTGCTCTGCTGGAAATATGCCAAGCTTAAGTCACTATACATCATGTTGTGGAGGTGGAGCAAAGGCTCGAGAACTGCCTACCTCAGAGGCAAGGGCTTTTCATTCAACAGGTATTTGAGAGTATAATGGACTTGCACTTCCAATTCCTGTGTCCTTTGCAATAGATGTGCTCACATGTCTGTCACTCGGGTCTGAAATTTCAGGGTCTCCCAGCAGAAATGTGGTGGGGCATGGCCTCCATGTAGCCAGGGA
Source organism: Cetorhinus maximus (assembly GCF_964194155.1). Taxonomy (NCBI): domain Eukaryota; kingdom Metazoa; phylum Chordata; class Chondrichthyes; order Lamniformes; family Cetorhinidae; genus Cetorhinus; species Cetorhinus maximus. The sequence goes on from NC_135892.1 coordinate 64,740,297, forward strand.
TGCAGACCCTATTACAAGTCACATAGATGTGGTCATTACATTATCGGACAAATGGCCCATATCTAAAAGATCATATCAAGGGTCTGCTCTGATAAACTAGGGAATATCAGAACATTGCCTTGTTGTTCAAATGCTGGAGACTGACAGCCAAGCAGGGCCATCGATAAAATACTGTTAAAATATTAAAATGTTCCTAAAGAAGCAGAATGCTATTTGTTTCAAAAACTATTGATTTCCTCTGAGATTGATTATCTTTCTCTTGGAGAGTTATGGAGCCTTTATTAAAATCTCAATGGAACTCCTGTAAACTCTTACCTTGAAGAGGGTCTCAATGCAGGCTTTCCCCGAGACATGCCCTCAAGATGTGGGGTGGGGAGTGGACAGAAGACACACCACGTCACAGGTACTTTCTCAATTGTGGCCCTCCTTTTTTATGGGATGTTCATGGGATGAAAGCATCACTGGGAAGGACAGTATTTAATGCCCATCTTTGATTGCCCTTGAGAAAGTGATGGTGAACCATATTTTTGAATCGCTGTAGTCTGTGTGGTGTAGGCACACCCATACGCCTGAATTGTTTGGTCGACGGGCGCATGCAATTGGTGGTCCCGAGAGCGGCTGGGAAATGGAGCCCCCCCCCTCCACTGCAATTGGCCCCCGGGCGCGATTTTGTGCTGGCTGGCCAATTAATGGCCGGCCAGTGTGAAACGCGTGCTGAAAAACTCAGCACTGCTGGCGTGAAGCTGGGAAGAGGGCGGCCGACAGCGTCACCGCGGGCATGGGTGAGCGCTGCGAGAGGGTTCCCTGAAGGCAGACAGCTGCCTCAGGGAGCCACAGACTTGCAAATAATGAAATTAAGCTGTAAAATGGTGCAAAAAAGTAACTATGCATCACAATCATGCACCTGAAATCATACTTCAGAAAAATCTTTATTTTTATTTTATTTTCTAGTGGAGTTTTCATGAAACATGTAAAGGCCGCCTGGCCGATTTGCTCATCCGTAAGGTTGGACGTGCCACGTAAAACCATAGACAATTGCGCCGTTAATGGGCTTAATTGCCTGCTTAATTGTCGCTTCTGACTTTTGTGCATGCTTGCTGAGCGAAATATCACATCTCGTGTGATACTACGCCTGATCGGGTCGGGTGCGTGCTGGCTCACATAGTGCTTTTGGGACGCGAGTTCCAAGATTTTGATTTAGCTGTGATGAAGGAAAGGCGATATGGTTCCAAGTCAGGATGGTGTGTGACTATGAGGGGAACTTGCATGTGGGAGTGTTTCCATATACTTGCTGCCCTTTTTGTAGCAGTCACAGTTTGGTAGGTGCTGTTGAAGAAAACTTGGTGGGTTGCTGCAGTACATCTTGTCCACACTGTTGCCACAGAACATCGGTGGTGGGGTGAGTGGATGTTTAAGGTGGTAGATGGAGTGTCAATCAAATGGACTGCTTTGTCCTGGATACTGTTGAGCTTCTTGAGTGTTGTTAGAGCTAAAATCATCAGGTAAGTGGACAATATTCCATCATACTCCTGACATGTACCTTGTGGACAGGTTTTGGGGAGTCAGGGGGTGAGTTACTCGCTGCAGAGTTCCCAGCCTCTTACCTGGTCTTGTGGCCACAATATTTATGTGTCTGATCTAGTTAAGTTACTGGTCAATAGTGACCCCAGGATGATGATGGTAGGGGATTCAGGAATGGTAATGTCACTAAATATCAAGCATCATCTGAAGGAGAGCGGTAAGTGGTAATCATCAGGAGATTTCCATGTGCATATTTACACTGCTGGCATGAGGCATTAAAGGCTCCAGAATCAATGTTGAGAGCTCCAGGGCCACTCCTTCCTGAGCATATACTGTGTCGTCCACTCTGGTGGGTCTGTCCTGATAGTGGGACAGGACATACTCAGGGACTGGGATGTTGGGTCTCAGACTTTGGCTGGAAGATATGATTCTGTGAGTATAATTAAGCCATGCTGGTGCCTGACTGGTCAGGGGGACAGCTCTCCCCATTTTGACAGAAGTTCCCAGGTGTTAGTGGGGAGGACTTTGCAGGTCTGATTGGGCTGGGTGTGTTTTTGTCACCTCCGGCACCTAGGTCAATGTCAGGTGTTGTGTCGGTTTTGCACTATGAATTTAATGCAACTTCTTTCCTTTTACTTTATTGAAGATCGCTGGCATCTGAAAGCAGCGAAAGTCAACAGGGAGGAAATTGGTGCATGTAGAGCCATTTGTAGCGCTGCTTGGCAGACTTACTTCAATACAGTGAGATATCATTGAAGGAGACTATATGGGCTTCTACCTCTGTGATCTGCAGAGCTGTCTGTCTCATGGGGAATCAGCTCAGGCCTGTGCAGTACCACAAACACATTTCTCCCCCAGTTCAAGACAGGAGGAAATAAAAGACAAGGAAACATAAGAGCATAGGAAATAGGAGCAGCAGAAGGCCTTTTGACCTCTCGAGCCTGCTCTGACATTCAACAAGATGATGGTTCATCTGATTGTGGCTTTAACTCTATTTTCCTGCCTGCCCCTCATTACTTTTGACTCCGTATTAGACCAAAAATCTGTCTAAATCAGCTTTGAATTTATTCAATGATTTTTAAACTTCATTGTTCTCTGGGGTAGTGAATTCCAAAGAATACCGACACTCTGAGACGTCGCTGTCTTAAATAGGAGATTCCTTATATTGAAACTGTTGCTGGATTTTCTGGCCCCATCATGGTGGGACACGCCATGGGTCATTCAACGGCCCAGCCAAATGTCCACTGGCTTTTGGTGGGATCGAACTATCCCGGCAACGGGCGGGGGTGGAAAATGCCACCCTGTATCACCTAGTTCTAGATTCCCCCCATGAGGGGAAACATCCTCTCAACATTTACCCTATGAAGGCCCATCAGAATCTTATATGTTTCAATAAGCTCACCACTCATTCTTCTAAACCCCAATGAGTATAGGCTCAGCCTGCTCAACCTTTCCTCATAAGAAATCCCCTTTATCCCAGGAATCAAACTAGTGAACATTCACTGAACTGCCTCCAATGCAAGTATATCATATCCCCTCTTAAGGAGATCAAAACTGTAAACAGTGCTCCTGGTGTGGTCCAACCAATGCCTTGTACAGTTGTAGCAAGACTTCCCTACTTGTATACTCCATTCCCCCTTGTAATAATGGCCAACATTCTATTTACCTTCCTTATTACATGCTAACTTTTTGTGATTCATGTACAAAGACACCCAGATCCCTCTGCAGTATTCCCACATTTTCCCACATTATGCTCCCTCTGCCAAATTTTTGCCAACTCACTTAAGCTACCTATATGCCTTTACAGATGCTTTGGATGTAATCATCCCAGATTTGCACTAAGTGTGGTAGCAGACCATGGCGGCTTTTCTTGCCATATCCTTTCAAACCTGCGGCATTATTCATGCATTCCTGGGAAACACACTGTTTCCATGGTGGGTGGGTTCTCATTCGCCTGCCATGCCATCACCTTGCCGCTTCAGCTGCCAGGTGCCATATTTAAAGTGCAATCGTGTGCACACCTCTCAGAGCTTCTAGCCCAGGACTGCTGCACAGAAGACAGGATGGCCCTGAAAGGCAAAAAGACTGCAGCCCCCAGGTTTAGTGACGCATCCCTTGAGCACCTTCTGGACACCATGGAGGCCCGCCATGACATCCTCTACTACTACTCTGGCTGCAGGAGGGGAAGCAATATTACCACTCCGGCTTGGTAGGCGATGGCAGTGGTGGTCAATGCCAATGCTGTACAGAAAAGGTTGGCCATCCAATGCCGACAGAGCATAAATGATCTCATCTGTACTGCCGGGGTAAGGCAACCATCTCATACTCTAATTTCACTAACTCAAGCCCATCACACATTCACTGGCATTTCACTCACTGCCAGCTCAAGGGGCATCACCACTCATTCGTTCACACACACCCTCACATCTCCACCTGGCCTCATCTGCCCTGGAGACTGACTCCTCAGCCCTCACCATCTTGAGGCCACTTGATTATATCAACTTGCCCCCACACAAACCCTGATATACCCCACTTCCCTGGTGCAGCACTCACCCTGCAGGTGCCTGAGGCCACTTCTCCCCCTTCACCAAACAAGACTTAGCCCTGCAGCCATACAAAGCCGCCCCCACCTTATGGCTGGTCTGGTGGGTAGAGACCTGCCCGTGAGTCCACCTAAAAATGATGTGGTGCTATCTGTGAAGCCTGGCACTGATGACTGTGAATCTGGGCAAACAAACCTCCAAGTCCTGAGTGAGGTGTAGCTCGCCAGGTGCATGTTGCTTATGTGCTGTTGTGAAACACGTCGGTGTGCTATGTGGACAATCCAGTGTGGGGGATGAGTCCAGCAGGTTAGACTTATAATGATATGCTGATATATTACAATGAGGTTCTCGATGACCGATGGTGGAGAATGCCATTGATGGGCCGAGTGGAAAATTACAAACTGGTTTGACGACATCGTGAAACCGATTTTGGGCCTTCTTGCCATACTGTCCGCTCACGCCACCGAACACGCCCAACGCCAGTGGGCACGGACAATTTCACCCTTTGTGTCCTCTTCACAACTTGCTTTCCTACCTATTTTTGTATAGTCAACAAATTTGGCCATAATACACTCTGTCCCTTCATCCAAGCCATTAGTATAGATTGTAAATTGTTAAAGCATCAGCACCGATCCCTGTGGCACCTGCTAAGGTCCCTGTGGTGATGGTGATGTAATGGTAATATTACTGAACTAGTAATCCAAAGATTCAGGTTAATGGTCTGGGGATGGGGACATGGGTTCAAATCCCATCATAACAGCTGGTGGAATTTGAATTCAGTTAATAAATCTGGAACATAAAGCTAGTCTCAGTAATGGTAACCATGAAACTATCATCAATTGTCATAAAAACCCACCTGGTTCACTAATGTCCTTTAGGGAAGGAAATCTACAGCCCTTACTTGGGTCTGGATTACATGTGACTCCAGATCCACAGCAATGTGGTTGACTCTTAACTGTCCTCTGCAATGGTCTGCAATTGAACCTCAGTTCAAGGGCAATTAAGGATGGAAAACAAATGCTGCTGGCATTGCCCATGAAAGAAACAAAATTTACCAAAAGATCCTCAAATTAAGAAATTCCTGGACAAGATTTCACTACTTTAACGCAAGTTAGAATCAACATAAACTAAATGTAAATTAGCAGGCAAATCATGATCAGTACAAACTATAAATTACACATGGAATAGCAAATATAATAGAGGCTATTTCACTGATTTTTAAGACATTCCACTCTGCCTGTGAGGTCCCAGTTTCAGCCACACAATTCTTCCAAATAGAATTGAAGACCCGTTCCTTCCAGGCTAATTCTCCACAGGCAAGAGCTTCCACCTAAACAGGTTTCCACCCATGTAACCTTCTACACAATGGCACACTTCTTTCTGCAATCTTCTGAACTATCAGCTCCCATCAGTCCTGGTCACATGGATCTACTAGAACCACCTTTACATTTGCACAATATGGTGGGTTCTGGGCATTCAGTCACTTGGAAGTGAAAGAAATAGGGGCAGCAGTCCTAAAAGTGCTTTCTGATTGCTTGAGAATCCAGCTCTCTGTCTCGGCTTCCTGACGACCTTCTCCCCCCAGTTCACCCCTTTCCTCTTTGCGTTTGGCTGCCACACGCACTCCATATTTTAACTTCCTTCTCGTTGGTACTGATTCCAGGTCAAGGGTCACCAGGTCACATGGACCAGTATTTCTTATTCTCCAAAAATTATAATTAATCCCTTTATAATTGATAAAGCTTTCAAAAGTCATTTTCAAACATTTTTAAAAACAATTAAAGGTTCCCCAAACATATTAAAGTAATTACAAATTTCCCTTACTGTTGCTGTTTTGGAGTCAAAGGCCAGCACACTTTATGGGTTTCTATTTGAGTTTCTCTGCCCATAACAACCGAATCACATGGGCATGTCTCCGAGCTGAGGTGTTTTCATGAATTCTCTGTTTTACTTTGAGTTAAAGGCACATTTCAAAACACAAACGTCTTGTAAAGTTCAGCATTCATAATACACCCCCACTGGTTATAGTTTGCCAATCTGAAAATGGTCCATTTATCCAGACTCTCCGTTTCCTGTTAGATAGCCAACACTCTATCCATGTTAATATATTTCCCCCAACACCATGAGCATTGAAGAAGAGTCATATGAACTTGAAACATTAACTCTGTTTCTCTCTCCACAGATGCTGCCAGGCCTGCTAAGTTTTTCCAGCATTTTCTGTTTTTATTTCAGATTTCCAATATCAGCAGTGTTTTGCTTTTACCAAGAGCTCTTGTTCTTGTTTAATAAACAAAGTCAAATCTCCAGGCAATTTGGCAGGCATTTTCTCAGTGAAAGAGGGCACCAGTCAGATATTTACATAATGTATGGATGTGGAAAAAAATGCATGTTTTTCTTTTTGGCATGAGGCCTTTACCCTAAATATTTCAACATGCTTTACTTCTGGCAGTCCCTATGGATTTCTCACAACAAAAGCTCATGTGCCACAAGCAGGAAATATTTCAGGACACCTTGTTAACAGCAGCAGAAAATTAATTCATTTGTTAAGATCTTGTTTAATTTAATGAGATAACTGTTCTGATACTGATATCATTGCATACAAAAACATTTTTTTTTGTTCCTGCAAGCAGCCAAAATAACTTGCCACCCGACACCTACAGTGATATAAATGTGGGTGTAAATAAATCTTCTGAGTTCATTTTGCTTATGATATCATTACCACATGTGCATTCTCGTGGAAAATAATCAAATTCAAAACTGTTTAATAAATTTTCAAACTCTGGGATATGGCATTAAATCAAACTTGCCAGAATGTCTAATCTTTGGAGCAGCAACGAATCAGAAAATAACTATCAAACAATTAAAATTTAAATGGAAATAATATGAAAAAATGTTGTCCATAAATATTTTCCGAACAGCATAATGTCAGCATATAATTTTTTTTGCTAGAAAGGATATTTATGCATGCACCATGGATTTAATGATTAAGTTGCATGCCCCAGTCTTGCTGCTCCTAAATGGAATTGCTGGAGTGCAAATTAGATGCAAATAGAGCAAGAAGTGATATCTATAGTAATAGGCAAAATCAAATTTCCCTGAAACACTGAAATAGTTACAAGGTTCAGATATTTGCACCTTAATCTTCAGCAAATATTCTGGACTGCATTGTTCTGCTTGTGTAACAAATTGTTGTGTAACTTTTAACCCTTTAGGCAAACATTTATAGCTGTATTTTCGACTGGGTCGGAATTTTACGTGCCATGATTGGACGCACGGCCGACTTGAACTAGTGCAAAGTCAAGCGAGAAAATGTCGGGCCTGATGCCATAGCGACGTTGCACCATATCACGGTCGGCGGTGTGCGCGGGAGTTGGAATTGCGCTCGGCAACAAAGTTCCAATTTAAACCACTAAAGCCCCAATCGACCAGGTTTTTTAGTGGCCCATGCGCGTTTACACTTGGCCAATCAGCCGGGTGGCTTTCACATTTTTGCATCATTCCTCAGTCCAGGGCGGGATAAAATGCCAAGATGTTTGAAGGTTGAGGAGTTATGACTACTGCTGTCAGTTGTTTGTAGTTGCATTAGAGATGGTTTGTGGCATTTTTTGTGTGCAAGTACCTGTTGAACAATACTGCAGCTCTGTGAGGCAGCTCCACAGCAGTTGTCAGCCTTCAGGGAGCTTGTTGTAAACAGTCCGCCAGCACCCTTGATTGTCTCGGCGCCTGCTCCCTTCCCATTGCACCCCCCTTCAGTGCACGTTTGACGCTGGCTGTCAGTTAATTGGCCAGTCAGCATGAAATTGCGTGTCAGCTGCGATCGTGACTGGAAGCACATAACGTCTACTTCTGGGCCTGCACACAATAAGTGCAAAATTCAGGCCCTGGAAACTTGGCTAGAAATGAGTGTTGGTGATATTAATAGAAAAAACAACCACAATGCACCTACAGCAGTAGCAACAAGGGCACTCCTACCTTCTTTGCCAGTCAGAGTGTGGAAGCTGCAATCTGAAGATTAATCCAAAGTGTCTCTTGGGTTAAAGACTTGAGGCAGTGTCAAAGTTTTTAAAGAAAAAAGTGGCAGGCTCTGAAAAAACAGTAATTGGTGTTATGCCCTATAAAATATTCAATGTCAAACAATTCATCCACCCTAGCCCTTCATTTCTTTGGGGTGATTATCTTAAATTTGTGTCTCTGACAAAGGATGGGACCAACAAATCCAGGGAACCCTGGATGTCAAGGGATATACTGGATTGGATAAAGAGAAAAAGGGAGGCTTATGGCAGATACTAAGGGCTCAAAACAGCGGAAGCCCTAGAAGAGTATAGAATGTGTCGGGGGAAATTTAAAAAGGAAATTAGTAGAGCAAAAAGAGGGCATGAAAAAACATTGGTAGGTAAAATAAAGGAAAATCCAAAGTTATTTTACAAGTACATTAAGAGTAAGGGGACAACTAGGGAAAGAGTAGGGCCCATTAAGGACCATAGCAGTAATTTGTGTATGGAGCCGGAAGATATAAGTAGGGTTCTAAATGAATACTTTGTGTCGGTGTTCACAAGTGAGAGGGATGACATGGGTATGGAAATCAGGCAGAAGGACTGTGATATAATTAAAGAAATTAGCATAGAAAGGGAGGAGTTTCTAAGTGGTCTGGCAGGCTTAAAAGTAGACAAATCTCCAAACCCGGATGAAATGTATCCCAGGCTGTTGAGTGAGGCAAGGGAGGAGACAGCAGGAGCTCTGGCAAAATTTTCAATACTTCCCTGGCCACAGGAGAGGTGTCAGAGGACTGGAGGACAGCCAATGTGGTGTCGTTATTCAAGAAGGGAGGAAGGGATAAACCAGGGAACTACGGGTCTGTCAGTCTAACCTCAGTGGTGGCAAAACTATTGGAAGCAATTCTGAGGGACAGAATTAATCCAAACTTGGAGAGGCAATCAAGGACAGTCAGCATGGTTTTGTTAAGGGAAGGCCATGTCTGACCAATTTGATTGAATTTTTCGAAGAGGTAACCAGGTGTGTAGATGTGGGCAATGCATTTGACGTAGTCTACTTGGACTTCAGCAAGGCTTTTGATAAGGTCCCACATGGGAGACTGATAACGAAGGTAAGAGCCCATGGGATCCAAGGCAATTTGGCAAATTGGATCCAGAAGAGGCTGAGTGGCAGGAAGCAGAGGGTGATGGTCGAGGGGTGATTTTGTGACTGGATGCCTGTGTCCAGTGGGGTTGCACAGGGATCAGTGTTGGGCCCCTTGCTGTTTGTGGTATATATAAATGATTTAAACTTGAATGTAGGAGGGTTGATCAGTAAGTTTGTGGATGACACGAAAATTGGTGGGGTGGTAAATAGCGAGGAGGTTAGCATTAGGTTACAGGAGGATATAGATGGGCTGGTCAGATGGGCTGATCAGTGGCAAATGGAATTTAATCTGGATAAGTGTGAGGTGATGCACTTGGGCAGGGCAAACAAAGCATGGGAATACACGATGAATGGTAGGACCCTGGGAAGTACCGAGGATTAGAGGGACCTTGGTGTGCATGTCCGCCGGTCTCTTAAGGTAGCGGGACAGGTAGATGATGTGATTAAGAAGGCATATGAGATACTTGCCTCATTAGCCGAGGCATAGAATATAAGAGCAGGGAGGTTATGCTGGAACTGTATAAAACGCTTGTTAGGCCACAGCTAGAGTATTGAGTGCGTTTCTGGAATCCGCATTGTAGGAAGGATGTGATTGCACTAGAGAGAGGGCAGAGGAGATTTACCAGGATGTTGCCTAGGCTGGAGAGTTTTAATTATGAGGAGAGATTAGATAGACTGGGGTTATTTTCCCTGGAGCAGAGGAGATTGAGGGGGGACATGATTGAGGCGTATTAAATTATGAGAGACATAGATAGGGTAGACAGGAAGGAACTTTTCCCCTTGGTGGAGGGATCAATAACCAGGTGGCATAGATTTAAGGTAAGGGGCAGGAGGTTTTGAGGGGATGTGAGGAAGAATTTTTTCATCCAGAGTGTGGTGGAAATCTGGAATTCACTGTCTAAAAGGGTGGTAGAGGCAGATACCCTCATAACATTTAAGAAGTATTTGCATGTGCACTTGTGATGCCATGGCATACAAGGCTATGGGCCTTGTGCTGGAAAATGGGATTAGAATAGTTAGGTACTTGTTTGACTAGAGCAGGCTTGATGGGCCAAAGGGCCTTTTCCTGTGCTGCAGACTTCAATGATTATATGACTCTATGATGATCAACTCACCAGCCAGTGGAAACAAATTTTAGCAATTTATACTATCAAAAAATATCACAATTTTGAATACCTCTATCAGATTTCCTCTTACTCTTCCTTGATTTAAAGAAGGGATCGTCACTTGTCTCTCTAGTCTCCCTTATAATTAACGTCTGTCATGGCATCATCGTAGTGAAACCAGGTGAAAGGCACAATATTTCTGTATAATGGCTTGATGGAAATACTATAAAGTCTATCTGAATGACAGTATGTCTTTGTCAACTGTGTTTTAATTAGCAGGGGTCACCTTTCTAAACCAGATCCCTAGTGTTAAGCAAATGACTATATTGCAAAAATAAGGTGAACTGACTATTGAACATTTTGAAGATTGGAGCACCTGGAAGAATTGTACAACTTAATTAAGAGCACACAGATAAGGTCTCAGTATTATTTTGAAGAAGTACCACTGATCACTGATGGAGCTGAAAGAAAATCATCATGTCATAGATTCATATAAAAATAAATGTATGAAGGCAATTTTCCGTGGATACATTAGGTGTTAATGAGACTCAATGTGGCCAAGATGGGGACTTAAACTGTAATGCTGGTTTAGCTCATGTTTTGACCAAGTTGCCATCTTCGTAAAAGAGTTGAAGCATGCGGTAGAAATGGCCACCTGAAGAATTGTTAAGAGGCTAATTGCCAATTAAGTTGCTTAGAACATTTGTTAAAGAGAATTCCGCCATTTTGGTAGGTAATGTTTCAGCTGATGACTTCTTCTAACAGTGACCAGCTGGACAAGTGTAAAGACACCCTTGCTGAGGATTTTGAGTGCTACTTAAAGCCACGTTCAGTGTTCATTTGCCGATTGTGATTGGCTGAGCACACTGTGAAGAGAAATTTTCAAGCACACCAGAAACTCAGAAACTTTCTAAAAGGCTGTGTTAAGACTATATCAACATTCCATCAACATTTATCCTGAAAATCTTCTCACAACTTCACCTAAAATGGGCGAGTGCTATGGATACCTTACAGGGGTTACAAGGAGAAGGGGAGTGATTGGACATGGGCAGTTTGCAAGGGGGCCACCTTGAGCTGCATGAGGAATTGGAGGAGGAAGTGAGGCTGTCAGAGCAGAACTAGCTGCTGGAAGTGAGAGGGGTAGCAGGGATAGAAAGGCAATGATGGTTCTCTGTCTACGGCCCTGTCCACCCATGGTGTTCAGAGAGCATAACTCCTACATTCATGTGACCCGAGGCCAGTGGATGAGGAGATTTCCCTTTACAAAGGAGATCTTTGACCTCAAGGAATCATGATTCACACATTGCAACATAACTAAGGCGGCATTGCCTATAGCAGTTATGGTCACAGTGACGTCTGTGCTACTGGCACCTTCCAGGCTGCCACAGATGATATTAGCCACAGATCACAACCATCTGTGCATTTTTAAATGAGGAAGATCTCTGCGGCTCTAAACTCTCTCAGGAATGACTATGTAAATCATTCCGTGTTGTCAGAGAACTCCACTAAACACGAAGATTCAACAGCATTATGAGATTCCCTGTGGTCCAGGGAGTCATTAACTGCACACACATGGCCATAGGAGCCCCTCATTTAAACTCAAATGTATTCAGGAACAGGAAGGAATTCCAATCCCTTAATGTACAGCTTGTCTGTGACTGCCAGCACATCAAGTAGATGAATGCCTGCTGTCCAGGAAGCTGCCAACGTTCAATTATCATGAAGTGGTTCTCTGTCCCACAGATCTTTCAGCCCCAATGCAATGTGCCTAGCTGGCTAGAAGGTGTCAAGAAATTCCCTCTTCTGCCATGGATCATGATTTCCCTGAGAAATCCTCAGACAGCAGTTGAGCACCCATATAATGAGAGCCAATCGACACCGGGGATATCTCTGAGCAGACCAATTAAACAATTACTTTAGTTCTGTCTTCATGGAGGAAGACACAAATAACTTCCCAGAAATGCTAGGGAACCCAAGGTCTAGTGAGAAGGAGGAATTGAAGGAAATGAGTATTATTAAAAAAACAATGCTGGAGAAATTGATGGGACTGAAAGCCAATAAATCCCCAGGGCCCAATAATCTACATTCCCAGGGTAATAAAGGAGGTGACCATGGAAATAGTGGATGTGTTGGCTGGCATCTTCCAAAATTCTGTAGATTCTGGAACAGTTCTGGCAGATTGGAGGGTGGCAAATGTAACTCCATTATTTAAAAAAGGAGGGAGGGGAAAACAGGGAATTACAGACCCGTTAGCCTAACATCAGTGGTAGGGAAAAATGCTCGAGTCTATTATATAGGATGCGATAGCAGGACAATTAGAAAATATCAATGGAATTAGGGAAAGTCAACATGGATTTATGAAGGGGAAATCATTGTTGACAAAACTACTGGAGTTTTTTGAGGACATAACTAGCAGAATAGATAAGGGAGACCTGTGGATGTGGTGTATTTGGGTTTTCAGAAAGCTTTTGATAAAGTTCCACATAAGAGGTTAGTGTGTAAAATTAAAGCACATGGGATTGAGGGTAATATATTGGCATGGATTGAGAGTTGGTTAGCAGACAGGAAACAGAGAGTAGGAACAAATGGGTCTTTTTCAGAATGGCAGGCAATGACTAGTGGGGCACCGCAGGGATCAGTACTTGGGCCCCAGCTATTCACAATGTATATCAATGACTTGGATGAAGGAACCAAATGTAAAATTTCCAAGCTTGTTGATGGCACAAAACTCGATGGGAATGTGAGTGGTGAGGAGGATGTTAAGAGGCTTCAAGGCAATTTAGACAAGTTGAGTGAGTGGATAAATACATGGCAGATGCAGTATAACGTGGATAAGTGTGAAGTTATCCACTTTGGTAGGAAAAACAGAGTGGCAGAGTACTATTTAAAAAGTGATAGATTGGGAAATGTTGATGTATAAAGGGACCTGGGTTTCTTGTACAACAATCACTAAAGCAAGCATGCAGGTGCAGCAAGCAGTTAAGAAAGCAAATGGTATGCTGGCCTTTATTGCGAGAGGGCTTGAATACATGAGCAAGAATGTCTTACTGCAGCTGTCCAGGGTCTTGGTAAGGTAACGCCTGGAGTATTGTGTGCGGCTTTGGTCTCCGTACCTAAGAAAGGATATACTTGCCATAGAGGGAATGCAGCGAAGGTTCACCAGACTGATTCCTGGGATGGCAGGATTGTCTTTTGAGGAGAGATTGGGCCGACTAGGCCTGCATTCACTGGAATTTAGAAAAATGGGAGGGGATCTCATTGAAACTTATACAATTCTGAAGGGCAGAACAGACTGGGTGCAGGGATGATGTTTCCTCTGGCTGGGAAGTGTAGAACAAGGGGTCACAATCTCAGGTTACTGGGTAGGACATTTAGGACTGAGATGAGGAGAATCTCCTTCATTCAGAGGGTGGTGAACCTGTGGAATTCTCTATCACAGAAGGCTGTGGAGGCCAAGTCACTGAATATATTTAAGAAGAAAATAGATACATTTCTAGATTTTAAAGGTCTCCAGGGATATGGAGAGAGAACAGGAGTATCGTGTTGAGATGGAGGATCAGCCATGATCATATTGAATGGCGGAGCAGGCTCGAAGGGCCGAATGACCTACTCCTGCCTCTATTTTTCTATGTTTCTATGTTTCTATGAGGTGCCCCCTCTCTGATCTTCTCCCACTTTCCTTCCAATCACCTGGCTCTACCGTCTCAAGGGAAGTGATATCATGATCTCCTCCCCAAGTCAGGCCCTGCTATGACCTGTTATGAGTGAATTTCTCCTTCAAGAGAAAGAATGGTGATTGTGAATGAGAGTATTGACAGGTGTGCCTGTATGTGCGTGGGATGACTTATATGATGGATCGTCATACAAAATCCATTTGGTTCGCTAATGTCTGTTAGGGAAGGAAATCGGCCAATCCTTACCTGGTCTGTCCTTCATGTAACTCCAGACCCACTGCAATGTAGTTGACTCTTAATGGCCTCTGAAATAGCCTAGCAAGCCACTCAGACTTAACAAACTGTTACAACATCAAAAAGTGATTAAACCAGACGGGCCACCCAGTATTGAACTAGGCACCAGAAATGACAATGACACACCCACCCCTGTTGAATCTGTAAAGTGCTCCTTACTAACATGTTGGGGCTTTTACCAACATTAGGAGAGCTGTCTCACAGACTAGTCAACTAACAGCCTGGCATAGTGATACTCACCAAATCACACCTTACAGATAATGTCCCAGACACTACTATCACCATCCCCGGGTATGTCCTGTCCCGCTGGCAGGATAGAACCAGCAGAGGTGACAGCACAGTGGTACACAGTCACAGGAAGGAATTACCCCGGGCGTCCTCAACATCGACTCAGGCCCTCTGGAAGTCTCATGGCATCAGGTCAAACATGGGCAAGGAAACCTTCTTCTGAAAGCCACCTACTGCCCAACACCCACGCCCCCACCTCAGCTATGAATCAGTACTCCACCATGCTGAATACCATTTAGAAGAAGCACTAAAGGTGGCAAGGGCGCAGAATGTACTCTGGGTGGGGGACTTCAATGCCCATCCCCAAGAGTGGCTCAGTAGTATCGCTACTGACTGAGCTGGCCAAGTCCTGAAGGACATAGCTGCTAGCCTGTGCCTGAGGCAGGTGGTGAGGGAAACAACAAAAGGGAAATACCTATTTAAACCTCATCCTCACCAACCTGCCTGTCACAGATACATCTGTCCATGACAGTATAGGATTAACTATCGGACAGTCCTTGTGGAGACAAAGTGCCGTCTTTACATTGAGGACCCCATCCATTGCATTATGCTAAATGGGATAGATTTTGAACAGAACTAGCAACCCAAAACTGGGTATCCATGAGGTGCTGTGGGCCATCAGCAGCGGCAAAATTGCATTCAACCACAATCTGTAACCTAATTGCCCGGCATTCCCCCCCCACTCTACCATTACCATTAAACAGGGGGGATCAACTCTGGTTCAATGAAGAGTTGCAGGAGGGCATGCCAGGAGTAGCACCAGGCATACCTAGAAATGAGGCATCAATCTAGTGAAGCTATAACACAGGACTACAGGCATGCCAAACAGTGGAAACAGCATGCAATAGACAGAGCTAAGCAACCCCACAACCAACGGATCAGATCTAAGTTCAGCAGTCCTGCTAATACAGCTGTGAATGGTGGTGGACAATTAAAGAACTCACTGGAGGAGAAGGCTCCACAATTATCCCAATCCTCACTGATGGGGAAGCCCAGCATGTCAGTGCAAAAGACAAGGCTGAGTCAAGGACAAAAGAACTGAACTCAAGAGGTGAGGTGAGAGTGACTACCCTTGACACCCAGGCGACAGCCAACCGAAAGTGGCATCAAGGAGCCCTAACAAAACTGAAGTCAATGAGAATCAGGGGAAAACTCTCCACTGGTTGGAGTCATACCTAGTTCAAAGGAAGACGGTTGGAGTTGTTCGAGGACAGTTATATAGGTCAGAGAGCATCGCTGCAGGAGTTCCTCAGGGTAGTGTCCTAGGCCCAGAAATCTTCAGCTGCTTCAACAATGCTCTTCCCTCCATCATAAGGTCAGAAGTGGGGATGTTCGCTGATATTTGCGCAATGTTCAGTACCATTCACAACTCCTCAGACACTGAAGCAGTTTGTGTTCTTATGCAACAAAATCTGGACAATATTCAGGCTTCGACTGATAAGTGGCAAGTAACATTAGCATCACACATGTGCCAGGCGATGACCATCTCCAACAAGAGAGAATCAAACTACTCTTTGACATTCAATGGCATTGCCATCTCTGAATCCCCTACTATCAACATCCTGGGGCTTACCATTGACCAGAAGCTGAACTGGACTAGCCAAATAAATACTGTGGTTACAGGAGCAGGTCAGAGGTTGGGAATTCTGCAGCAAGTAACTCACCTCCTGACTCCTCAAAGCCTATCCACCATCTACAAGGTACAAGTCGGGAGTGTGACGGAATACTCTCCACTTGCCTGGATGAGTGCAGCTCCAACAACACTCAAGAAGCTGGACACCAGTCAGATAAATCAGCCCTCTTGATTGGCACATTATCCACCACCTTTAACATTCACTCCCTCCACCACCGACGCACAGTGGCAGCAGTGTGTACCATCTACAAGATGCACTGCAGGAACAGCACCTTCCAAACCCATGACCTCTACCATCTAGAAAAAAAGGGAACGCCACCACCTGCAAGTTCCCCTCCAAGTTACACAACACCCTGACTTGGAACTATATTACCATTTAATTACTAACACTGTATCAAAATCCAGGAACTCCCATTCTAACAGCACCATGGGTGTTCCTACATCTCATTGACTGCAGCTGGTTCAAAAAGGTAGCTCACCACCACCTTCTCAAGGATAATTAGAGATAGGCATCAACTGCTGGCCAAGCCAGCGATGCCCACATCCTTTGGAAGAATAAAAAGAAATGATTGAAGAGCAGTGAGATATGTCTGAGGTGTGGGTAGTGCCTGAGAATGTGGATGTCAGTCTGTAGTTAGATGTTGGATGGTGTGTTTTGTGGTTATGATGCTGGTTGTGCTGGCATGGTTATTGAGCAACATATTTGTGAGATGGGATCTTACCTTGACCACTCATGTCAAGTCATTAAATTCATTATGGTACTGGAGCCTTATCCTGGGGCCAGGAATCCTGGTTGTCACAAGCGCCATATTAGCTGCCTCCATGGCCTTCCTCCCAACTGCAAGTAAGGACACCCTAATCCTCTAATCGGATCTTCGGTGTCACATCAGAGAACCTGGGCACCCTTGCTCTACTTCCTTGAGACATCTTTCCACATTGGCATCTCTGCCAACCTGCATCCTGCAGTTGAAGGCAATGAGTGATGGAGCCCTGCAATATAGTCCATAGAGGGTGTCACGCATTGTTCTCATCTGTTGCACCCTTTACAACCTAGCACTGCAACAGGGAGAGGAGCTGGCTGAGGAGGAACTGGACGTCTCCTCCGATGAGGAGGACATCTACTGGGCTGAGGGTGGGGAGATTCTCAAAGGCGAGGATGATGGTGATGAGGCTATTGCACTGACCAGACGAGGCAGGAGCGCTCGGAAGGCCCTGATAGCGGCTAGATTCATGGAGGATGATGACGACATGCATTGAGGAGACACCATAGATCCTTACATTGCATCTGTGAATGTTTGACTTCAGTCTGGCTGATGGCAGCGTACATAACCTTTGCAATAAGGCTTCTGTCATGGATACGCAGTGGAGGCCCTAATAGTTGCTTGATTCCAGGAGGATGATGACGACTTGCAGTGATTACACTCCATAGATCTTCACATTGCCCCTGTGAATGTCTGACTCCTGTCTGGCTGAGGGCAGCTTGCTTGTGCTCTGTGATCAGGGTCATATCGTAGAGACAAAGGTGTGAAACTTTAAAAGCACCTGATCCTTTGTCAGCCTTCAGCATCTGACCCCTTCAGGAGCACAGAATCACTGGTCACAGATGCTGAAGAGATGGGGGTCTAGCCCCACCGCTAAGGTGCTGAGAGCACACAGAGAGAATGATGGAACTCTGTGATGTCTGTCCAAAACACTCTAGCAGCAATGACAAGCATCACCGAGGTACAGGCATCACTAATGTGTCCAGTGAGTGTGAAGCCAGGCCATTACTTTTGTCTGAAGGCTCCACAAGGCATAGGGAAGAGGCCCTGGACTGAGACACCTGCCTTTATCTCAAGGTTTCACATCTGAGTGACACGAACACGACTTATCAGAACAAGGAGCCATAGGCAAGGAGACATTTTTGGGAGTTTATTTACGATAGTGAACATTGTGTACAAGTGATTAACACCTGTGCCCAGGCTGTGCAACTACATCTTCTTAACTGGGAGGTGTCAGCTGTGGCTCAGTTCATAGCACCCTCGCCTTTGAATCAGAAGGTTGTGGGTTCATGTCCCACTCCCGGAAACCAAGAACTGTGAATGTACTCGAAAGAGTTACATTCTGTGACTGTTGATAACTTGAAAGAGTTACATCTTCTTAACCTTCCTAACCCTGCCACCAAGTCTTGGTGCTACCCAGACATCCACAGTGGAGGTGGAGGCAGCCTGCTGACTGCTACGGCCTGTCTGAGATGACCTTGATGGGCGTCCTTTGGAGGACCAATACCTAGAAGGCCCTGGCCTGCTTTCGGGGTCCTGTTGGGTGACAGTAGCACCCTCCCTGAGCTGTGGAGCTGGAACTGCTGGGGTCACAGGAAGAGGGGATTGGGATGGGGTGGACACTCCCGGAGTCACTTGGGTAGATGGCCCCAGTGTGCACACTTGCTGATCCTCCTCCCTATTGGTGCCCAAGGGCCCCTGGCTGACTCCTTGAGGAGAAGGGGTAGCTGGAGTGAGATTGAGCTGCTCCGCATCCCTCTTGCGTACACACTTTTGGAGGCCAATTATGGCGCCAGCCCGCACAGCAGTGCAGGAGTGATGCCATCCTACCAGTGGTAACCTTGCTGTGTTGGCATCCTGACGCCATCATCTCAGCTTCAAGGCGGATGGACTCTTCCATCGTGCCTTGCAATCTGAGGAGTGCAGCGGACATCCCTTTCTGATGTTCCTGATCTTGCCTTTGCAGTTTCTGCAACTGAGACTTGATCGGGGCTTGATTGGAGGCCCAGGGTCGTGGACTCCCTTAATGATTCCCAATTATGCCTGCAAAAGCAAGAAGAGATAAATAGTGCACGTCAGTGGCCTGTGAAAGAGAACACATCACTCACAGCATCATTGTCTATGGGTATTGCACTGCTGGATCCTCACTTGGTAGAGCACCGCCGACCTCACCGTCAGCCCAGGAACCATCCAGATCCTCACCGGCCAGCTGTATAACTCTATTTTCAAAGTCCATGAGAACCTTGATTTCAGGCATTCCTCCACCAGTCTGCAACCTCTCCTTTTTTTTTGTGCCAGCTTGTCCTGCATGAATAGAGATGAAGAGAGTGTAAGTGGAATGCCTGCCAGGCCAGATGATAAGCATGCCTGGCATATGTGGGCGGTGAGTGGTGCCATGGATGGGCTGAGGACAATGAATGAATGGTGATGGCCTTTGAATTGGCAGTGAGTGAGATCCCTGTGGATGAGTCATGAGTTTGTGAGTGTGTGAGATGAGAGTGATGAGAAGAGTGACTTACCCTAGCAGAACGGAGGTGATCATTTGTCCTCTTTTGCCACTGGGTGGCTGTCCTCTTTTGCGGGGCGTTGGCACTGACTTCTGTTGCCACAGCCTCCCAAGTCAGATTGGTAATGTTGCTGTGCCCCCCTCCCTGCGACCATAGTGGGGATAGAGGGCTTCACAGCGGGCCTCCATGGCATCCAAAAGGGCTCGAGGAACACATTACTAAACTGGGGTGCTGCAGTTTTATTGCCTTTTAGGTCCATGTCTTCCTGCAGGAGTCCTGGGCTGGAAACACTGAGAGGTGTGCACGCGGCTGCACTTTAAATATAGTGTCCGGCGTGATAAAGCGGCGAGGTGTCGGCGTGGCAGGTGAATGTGAGCCCACCTGTCATTGAAACAGCGTGTTTTCCAGGAATGCATAACTAATGAGGTGGGATTGGGGCGATATGGTGTGAAAAGCCGCCATTGCGGCCGATGGGTAAAATGTTCTTTATTCTGCCCGATACCTCACAGTGCAAAGCTGGGATGATTCTGTCCTGTGTCTTATCAGTATTTGACTGCTAGACCTGCAGTTACCTGTTTCAGAACTTGCAGACATGTTTGAATCATTCTAATTATCAATTATTCTGAAAATTGTTTGCTAAATCTACTTTCAAATGGGCACTTCTTATTAGCCTGGCAACCATTTAGCGCTTGTTTTCACTCTTTAGCCAAAATCACTACTTCTTTTTGCATAGAAGGTTGTTGAAGAGAATGTAGCAAGGACATTATATGTGTGAAAATAGCAGAATTATGCCATGATAGCAAAGCAAATCTACTTCAGCCAAGTCACACTGTTCTTATGCTTAAGTGCAAAACTCACACATAATAGGTCGAGGAGTGGAGCAGATGATGCTGTACAGCAAGGGAAATCTTGCAGTAAATATGAACAGACAATTGCAGAATTATTTAAGAAGGAGGTTTTAAAAATGTTGTGTCTGAGATGGTTCGATGGGCTGTAAAGTTCCACAGTATTCACCATATTAATAATACATTTCATGATTTTCACTTTTCATTATATCAATGTATCATACAAACTTAAACTTGGATTTTTTGATTCATGCCATCACAATGCCAGCAGTAACTCATTTAAAATACTGTACATGAATTGCTCCCAGCATTTCAAAATCTGGCATTAATTAATATTCAACCTGACAATCACAGAAGACCTGAATGGATGGGACCTTATACACTCAAATATCCCATGTGGTCTCCACAAAGAGCATAAGTCAAGTGGTCAACTCTGTCCCAAAGAATACCAGTCACCAGAGCTAAATAGTCACCCATTAAGCAGCAGCAGCATTCTTACAGGCATTTTGGGACAATTGCACAGTGATGCTGATGAGTAAGTTCACGGCAATCACCGGACAGCTAGGAGTCAGAAGTGGGACCAATGAGGCCAGCAGGGACTGAGGATTATATTAGTATACTGCCTGACCTTTGAGAATTATCTGGAGATATTGATTTTAGTGTTGTGATATCTAATTTATACTATTCTGCCTCCAAAACATCTAGAGTGGCCTCCTCAGAAATCTTCATCTCCAGGCTACAGCAAACAGCCACAAGCTGATGTTTCTTTGGACAGATGATCTTAACTGAAGGTCTTTGAGTAGGAGGAGACACAGCTGTCCTATTTCTTCTTTGTTGAATTGCCTTTTTTATCAAATGAAGCTCTTCATTAACATCTCAATGATATTTGTGTGGTCTATAGATTTTGTTAGGGGAGGAGTAATATTTCGTAGGGCACTGTCTCATCACATGCTGCCTAAATTTCCTTTCTTTCATCGTGGATTGCTCCATCTCTATCAAGATTACATATAAGGGAATGTCCATTAATGGGGTGGGGGTGGGGAGAAGATGTGGTCATATTGGGATAGACCTATTCAATGGCCACCAGCCTAGAGATAGGTGGTAACTGATGAAAATCAGGTTTTGTTTCCAAACAGAATGTTTAACCACAGCTAGCCCAGCTCTGCCAAATTTAAAATCAGTAGATCCAGGTACATGATTCCTATGTAATTCTTAGCCAAAGCTAAATAGTAAAGCAATTAGAGGTTTAATGGTTGTGTAATGAGAGCTCAATAATCTGTCTTTCTGGCTGCCATATGTCATCATTGCCACTGCTGTTGTGTGACTTAATTACTTCTGCTCTTCATTTAAACCCATGTAAGGCCTTGGTTCATGATAATATGTGCAGCATGCAACATGTTGTTAACATTTTATTGGCCTTTGGTACATGTTGCAAAGACCCAATCACCTTTTCGTCCAAGGATTTAAGGCATTTTTGCAGTCCCCAAATATGTGTCTGAGGTTCATTGTATCTGTTCTCTGATGCACTATGGGGACAATGCAGTTGTGTCATCAGCTACAATTGCATCACAGATCCCATATCCCTAAGGTAAAAGTCGTTGTTCATTTTCACGTTGACTGCCACAGAATGTAAAAAGTCTCTTAGAAAACTCATGTTAAAGGCATCATTCTTTGGTGAAATTTGCTTGCCAATTTGCATCTTAATAGAATGACCTGCCACCACCTTTTCAAGAGCAAATGGGGTAGGTTGGTCTCACCAGCGATGTCCATACCCTGAGAATGATTTTCTTTTTAAGTTAGTTCTTCTTACTGAGTTTTGCTACAAGATTTTTGACAGATGTGGATGTTTCCACACTTACAGCTTTGTGCCACCTGGAAGTCACCTATTGGCTAAAATTCTTGGTACCTCTGCCTTTGCTGGTATATGCAAAAGTGTACATAAATAGGGACATGACAAATCAGTACTTTGGTTGGGTCCTTAACCGATGACAGTGATCATTTTCATGGCCACATCAACCACATGATCCTGAGCCTCATCATCACTGTTAATCCTTCATGCTCAGTCCCACTACCTTTGGTAACTTGTTCTGAAAGTGTTGCTTTTCTGAACTGCCAGGCTGCCCACTTGTCCAGCTTCTGCTGCTTCTTTATGTTGCTCTTATCTGGAGCTCAATACTCCCTTTTCAGTTTTATCCCAGCGCCACTAATGTAATTCTGGGTGAATGTTTCATAATTGAACTTTAATTGGGCATTTTCACAAATTTTTGTAAGCTCGTTTTTGGATGGGAGCACTACCCATTGTAGCAGTTGAACAGAGGAATATTGTATTCCACCAGTACCATCACTGTTAACGTGCATTACATTTTTTGTAACCATTAACATAATATATCGCAATAATATTTTCAGCTGACTGCTGTCTGCAAAACATCATAATGATTTCTAGAGAATCAATGCATGCTCTTCATAAATTGTTCGAATGCACATGGTATCCTGTAGGGGAAGAGGGAAATAATTCAAAGTGACTCGCATCCATTTTTAATAAGGAAAGATTATGGCTTTGTTGTATTAAAACTGCATGATAAAATAATCTATATTTGTACGATTTGGTTATTAAATGAATTGAATAAGCTTGTTTCATTGATTGCATGCACAATTTATTTAATTTCCCGCTCTGGAAATTAACTTCATGGTAGTTAATCACAGTATATGATCATTATCCTTTGATACACTATATTTAATAATTGGAAAAACTATTGATGGAAAAAGGATCTGTTAAATCATCTTGTGTGAGGTAATGTTGCAGTACATTTACCGGCAACCAGAAAAGTATTATTTACAACCATTGCTGCTATTTCACATATTCCACTTAATAATAAATGCAGCAGCAATGCAACACCAGCCTACAATCACATGGCCATTTTTTCTATTTTACACTTAAAATGTTGCCTTCTATTCTTATCCAAATGTTGTCCAGCAATTGGAATATTATTTCTGCAGGAAGTGCCTTACTGCTTTGCCCAGCATATTCCTTCTGCCTTCCAGTATTACACTTATGATATGTGGTGATATCACATCTAAACTAGTATAACAACAGCTTGTTAATGCAATTTTAATTTAATAGGAAGTGTGAAGAACAAAGTGAAATATGTCCGCCAAACACTTTTTAATGACAATTACCATTAATAACTTGACAGAAACTGGAATTAAAGGAGGAAAAATTAGACTAGACCTGACATTGGACAGGGGCATCACGATGCACAATTACCCCACACACAAACTTCATGCTGTGTGCTCATCAACAAGATTGCAGTGTGCAGCCTAGCATGAAATGCAATGCTGAATGGCTGCACGCTCGGCAGGGGGCCCAGCAACCTTTGTGTCTAGCACAAAGTAAAGCTAGCCTGCACTTCTCAAAGGCAGGCTACCCTTCTCAAAAGGGGCTGGGGTGAGGGGGGTGGGGAGAGTGCACTTAGGTTACAGCAGCTGCTGGAACAGATTCAAAAGGACTTTGGTAACTTAAAAGCATAAGGAATAGTAGCCAGGGTAAACGGCACGTCCCGACGAGCCTGCTCCACCATTCAATAGAATTATGGCTGATCTGATGCCTCAGCTCCACTTTCTTGCCTGCTCACCATATCCCTCAACTCCCTGAAAGACGAAAAATCTGCCTCCCTCAGCCTCAAATATGTTCAACAATGGGGTATGCATGTAGAGAATTCCAAAGATTCACAACTGTTTGAGTGATCGCATTTGTGCACATAGCCATGATGCAGTGTCTGGTGGCTGATGCCTCAGTGTCCATTGTAGTGCAGGCAGAAGTTATCCAACATCTCGATGCTATAATGGAAACTCAGACTGACCTCATGGGTTCCATGCTCTTTGTCATACAGGCTCAGACTGTTGCCAACATGCTTGTGGATACCGGTGCTCTAAGGTGCATGCAGGCTCTCACAGCAGTCCAGCAACTGGTGTTCCAGCAGATTATTAAAATTGCTGAGGCATTGTCTCATGGAACCGGCAATGACTGCATAGTGCATGAACCTGCTGTCCTCTCTCAAGGTGATAGCAATTGTACACCCATCACACCACTCTGCCAGTGGCCCTGCTGATGCCTCTCAGTAAGCCAGCTCAGACTGTTGCCACCCAAGCTGAGATGGTCCAAAGTCAGGACATCAAGATTCAGAGCATCATGCAAGGCCTTCTGCAGTCTCCCCCACTGAACATCAGCAGCCTTCCATTAGCATTCACTGGGGTGACATTGTGTAGGAGCACTAGGACAAGAAATGACATCCATAAGTCAGGCAATAAGGGAATGTACTAGGGTGAATAGTTTGTTTTGTATGTATTATTGGAAGTGTTGTTGGATAAAGTTGTTATGGAACGGTTTTTAGTGGTGGCTTTTATTTCAGGATTTTGACCAAGAGGACATTGTGATGGGATATAGCCACTGGATTGAAAAGTAGGGAATTGTGGAACAACAGTGATATAGGGATGAGATCTCAGGGGAATCAAAGCCTGATTCCACTCATGTGCAGCCCTCCCTTCTTCCTTATCCTCCTCTTCCTCCTCTTTCTCCTCTCTTTGATGTAGCCTCTGAAGGCCTGGTGGCACCACCACAAACTTGGTGGCAACCTCCAATGAGTACTGGAGGTCTCCTCCCGAATGGGTCAGGCAGTGAGACAGTTGTTTTTGGATGCTGATGGTTTGATCCACAATGTTCCTGGTTGTAGCATGGCTCTCGTTGTAGACATGCTGCCCATGGATGGTTGGGTGGTAGAGGGGTGTCAAGAGCAATAGAATGTCATCCAAAAAACAACTGCTGGTTCTTTGTGGTGGCTCAAAATGGCAAGTGCAGCTGACAAGTGCAGAATGAATGAGTCGTGGCTGCTGCCCAGATGGCGGGCATTCCAACAGGATTGTCTGGGCATAGTTGCACACCAACTCTAGTTTAGGGAATGGCAGCCCTTGCAGTTGCGGTTCATCTTCCCCATTAATATGTGGTACCTGTAGAGACATGGGCATGCAATTGATGACTTCCTTTGAGGACTTCTGTACGTTGACATCCCATTGGTCTGGCAAAGCCACATGTCCACTCTTCCTGTTTCTCCATGGTAAGAGAGCAAATGATGAAGTTTCTTTTCCTCTCTACAGGGTGCTGTCACCTCCTTGATGCAGCAGTCCATGGTGAATTGTGGGATGTTGGAAATATCACCTGCTCCTGCCTGGAAAGATCCGTTGATGTAGAAAGCGAGGACCACAGTGATCTTGACGGCCACTGACAGTGCCGTCCTCACCTTACTGTGCAGTTGCCGGTCCAATTGCTGGAGGTGACACAGTTCTGTGATCATCTGTATGGTGAAACGTAAGTGCCTCAGACACCACTCCCGGCTGAGGCGGAGGTAGGAGCAGTCATCTCTGAAAATTCTTGGTGGTAGGACCTTCTGTTGAGAGCCCTCCTCCTCCTCTGCTCCCTCTGCATGCTGCTTTCCTTTTCTATGTTGCTGTCATGCTGCAGCCCAAGACGGACTGCAACAATAGAGCCCTTTACTGAAGCAGGTTTTCTTCTGACAGACCAACAAACTCTTCTACAACAAAAACAGAAACAGAAATACTTGGAAAAACTCAGCAGGTCTGGCAGCATCGACGGAGGAGAGCACAGTTGATGTTCCGAGTCCTCATGACCCTTCAACAGAACTGTATTTCTGTTTCTGTTTTTGTTTTGGAGTTCCAGCATCCGCAGTTTTTTGCTTTTATATCAACAAACTCTTCTAACCTCTTTGTCAACATTGAGCACCTGTGAATCCATAATACTTGTCAACAGCTCCAATAACACTCAACACAATAGTTGCATTTATTCTGCAGCAGCAGACAAAATTCAAAAGCACCTCACCTGGGAGCTGAGTAGTGTCTCTTTAAATACTGCTAGTGGACAGCTGAATGCATGTTCAACTGGGAGCGATTAACAGAAGGAGTTAACAGGATCAACGAGGGCCAAAATGGAGGGTCTATCACCAAATCAGCATTTGACGTTGTTTGATGTCACAAACTGCCCACTCTACGTGCTTTCAGCGCAAGCATCGCACAACTGCACTAGCGCCTTAAGTGACTGGAAATGTTCCGGATGACATTTTTAGAATTTTGGTCTTTTGTTGTGCCAGCAACAACAGTGCTCAGGAGCTGAATTTCATGGCCAAGCTTTCTTCAATCTGAGGCGCAATAAGTAAATCTGACCAAACTCCATACTACTCCAGGACTATCTCGCACAGCAAAGTTAACCAGACTTCTGTCCCCCACAAATAACTGTCTCCTTAAATCCTTTCCCCTCTCCCCTCTACCTTCAACAGCAAGTGCAAGGAACTCATGGATTTCTTTATCACTGAGCCCATTTTTTCAGTTGCCTCGGCTGCTTCCCCCTTTCGTACCAAGTCAAACCTCCCCCACAAGCTACTCCTTGCCCTATCCCTAGCCCTGAGCTCACATCTTTCCCTAGTTGCTCTCCTATCTCCCTTCATGCCTTCTCCAAACTTATCTTATCATATGATCCATCTTCAGTCCATTTGACCTCATTCACACTAAACAGCTGAGCACCCATTCCTGGGCACCCACCCCCCCATCTTAGCTGACATTGCAAATGTCAGGTACTGCTCTTCTTACTTTGAAACAAGCATCACCAACCACCTCAAAAAGCTACCATCTACCTCTCTGTCCTTACATGCTACTTCTTTTTCTCTCCAAAGTCTTTGAACATGCTGTTGTCTTTCAAATCCCTATGCACGATGAATGACAACACCCGCCGGTTAACACTGGGAAGACTAAAGATTTTATGGAAGCATTTTAACTTATCTGACCTGCTGGGAATGGGGGTAGGGAGGGATAATACAGCATCCTGAATCCAGAAGTTGGAGCTTCCCTACACACTGTGGAGTTCTAACTCACTCCACTGCATGAGGGTGACATCTCCAACAGCTTCACTGTCTGGAAACCAGCCTGATTGACAGGCTTGATTCCCTGGTTGGGCAGGGGACAGTTTGAAGGAGGCTGTAGGCCCATGCCCTTTTCAAGGGTATGTAGGATGGGGAGAATGTGATCAATACACTGGAGTAAGGTGCAAACCCATGGGTGATGGGGGCTGGGTCCGGTCCCAGTGTGTGTACAATACTGGGATCTGATTTCAGCGTCTGTTGGGATTAAAGGGATGTGTCGAAGGCCTGGCAGGGGTCAGAAGCCTCAGAAAAGGGATGTTGGCTGGGGGAATTGAGGCCGTATGGAGAGCGGAATGGGCACCTCTACCAGAAACCTACCAGACAACCGAGATCTCATAATAATTGCAGCATCTTCTACGTCTGACCACATCCAAGAAACCAGCTAGCATAAATGGGCCACAAAGTTTAAAATTTATGCCTCAAGGACAATCAAAAGACACTTAACTATATACTCTTTTACCTTTTTTTTATTGGACTCTAACTCCCCTTATTTCTGATACGTGTGTGTGTCTGTGCGTGAGAGCTCCAATGGCTGCATGAGGCCCAAATGCTTGATGTCATGTTTTTATTGTTTTTCTCAGATTTAGTGGTTAATAAACTTTATCTTCCTTTGACTCAAGACAACCTTGTTTGATTAGCTCCTTATTGGTCACATCTTAAATAGTTAAATATATTCTGATTTGGAAAAGGCATATCCTCATGAAAAAGAAGCTTAAACATTTGTTGTGACTAACCAAGGAGGCTGAATGGAGGGGAGCCAGTTCACCCCTTCTCATCTGGCCACACCAGCCCCCATTCAAGATGGTATTCAGTGGGGAGGTGGGGTGGCAGGGTGATTGAAGGCAAGGGGTTAAAGCAGAGGCTGTGGGGGAGGCAGGATGTCAGAGGCAACATCTCTCTAAATTATTTTGGAGCGAGCGGATGATTTACTAAAGAGCATGGCCACTTTAATTTTTTTTTGCAAGGCCATGCACGTGCAGTAACTTGTAGGGCCTACTTGTACGCTGCCTACACAGGGAATTTTGGGTTGCCTCAGGGTCACGTAGCTTACAGGGAACATTGGCTGGAGAATTTGGTAGGAAGCGGTTAGAGTGGGAGAAAATCGGAGGCCTGGGAGTGGATGAGAGGTCTCTGGGGATAAAGGCTGGAGGTCTGGTTGGGTTTTGGAGGCTTGGATGGGGTGATCATAGGCCAGGTGGCAGTTGCTGGGGACCTATAATGCCAAGGGAGGGCGGGGTTTGGCCAGAGGCCTGGGAGGGCTGGGAAGTTGGAGGCCTTGGACAAAGGTTGGAGGCCTTGGAGGAGATCAGGTGACAGATCTGAGAGGTCAGTGGGGTGTGGGGGGGAATGAGTGTGGTGTTGTTTGATCATGTGGTAGCTATCCAGAGAGGCCTTATGTCATAATAATATTGAATATTGCAAGTGTGCACAGACAAGCACCATCTTTTGGTGGAAGTCATTCAGTTTACATGTTGCTGGATTAATATCCCCTCCGATTTAAACAGGGGCAGATTTCATGATGGTGCTGATTTGGATATACATCAGTATAAGCTAGAGGCAGGCATGTAGCCATTTTGTTCATTGTCAGTCTGTTGTCCATTTTGGATTGGTTTTAATTCTTTTAAAATTAAATAAAAATCAAAAACATTTGCTCACATACATCCATGCAGCATTTAGCATGAGGAGTCCATGTATTAAAAGAACAAACCTATACCTTATCAATGGAGTTGCTTCACTGACCATAAGCTGCACAAGCAACATTGCCAAATGAGATCCTCATTTGTGGGTCTGTATATTATAACTATACCTGAAAGTCAGCACTATGTCTCAGTTTAGACTTTAGACCAGATTCAATTAAAACCTTCCCCAAACACTCTTCATTTAAAATTCCTTCAGTAAAATAAAAGCTGTCTGTACTAAACCTTTGATTTATGAGGTTTTACCCAGCTGTAATGAAAGGAAAAGCAAAGTGTAACCTAGATGTAATTTTAAACGGTGTATTAATGCAACATTTTGTGTGGAATTTAGTCAGCACTATTAGCCTTTGTCAACAATAATAAATAGTCCAGGCATCAATCCCTTCAATGCATCAACAGGAAGAAATCAAAAATATTTATAAAACTATGGTTCCACCTACAGGCTGGTGATATATTTGCTGACTGCACTTTCAACAATTGAAAGAAAACAAGAGGAGGGAAGATTATCACACAAAAGCTGCAAAATTGGGTTTCATAGTTCCCAAAGATTCGCCTCTATACTTTTATTTCAGTGTTAAAATGACATCTGTACTGTGCACACTCACTTCCAGTATGGTCCCCACCGAATACCATCTTGATGGGGGCTGGTATGGCCAGGTGAGAAGGGGTGAACTGGCTCCCCTCCATTCAACCTCCTTGGTTTGTCACAACAAACGTTTAAGCTTCTTTTTCCTCAGCATATGCCTTTTCCAAATCAGAATACATTTAACTATTTAAGATGTGAGCAATAAGGAGCTAATCAAACAAGGTTGTCTTGAGCCAAAGAAAGATAAAATTTATTAACCACTAAATCTGGGAAAAATAATAAAAGCACGAATATGTCGAAAAGCACGAAAAGCCCTCCAGTAAGTTGGCACCCATCCTGTCATTTCTCCCTGCCCTGGCTGCAGACTATTTGTGCCTGATGATCACGTACATATCCCTCCTCAACGGTACCCTCCAAAGTTAGTGCAGTGCACTTT
Organism: Cetorhinus maximus; assembly: GCF_964194155.1. Taxonomy (NCBI): domain Eukaryota; kingdom Metazoa; phylum Chordata; class Chondrichthyes; order Lamniformes; family Cetorhinidae; genus Cetorhinus; species Cetorhinus maximus. Next base: position 64,770,310 of record NC_135892.1, read on the forward strand.
CTTAGCTGATGGCTGCAAGTGTGAGATTGAGTGATGGTGGTTCATCATCATCAGTGTCCTGATCCTCTTCGCCTTCATACTCTCGCAGCCATGACTGGCCATTCTAGGACATCGAAAAGGAGAAAAGCACAACAGTATGGCTGTGGTGAGGGAAGGTGGGAAATCAAAAGGTGCATGGTTACAACATCTGCAATTTGTGAATCAGAAGTGGTTGCAGGATGAGAGGTAAATGGAATGTGAGAAGATGGATTAGGTAGGAGTAGACCGTCATCTTTGGCAATTTCAGTCTCAGCCTTAGCAATGGCCACTCCATTTATAGGTCCATTGTCCCTTTCTTAGGAGTGAGGACCTGCAGTCATGCCTGTCCCCTGCTGGTTAACTCCTGTTCCCTCTGCTTGTATGCCACCTTCTCCTGTAAGAGAGGGTGAAGTGAGCCAGTGAGTGAGGTGCACAGTGTTGGGGTGAGGTGCACAGTGTTGGGGTGAGGTGGCTGTTACATTGAATAACTGGAGTGTGTGCAAGCTGAAAGACGTGCCATCTTCTTCTTCCTTCTTCTTCAGTCAGTTCCAATATCTGCTGCGGCCAAATTTTTTTTTCATTCATTCATGGGATGTGGGCTTCACTGGCTAGGCCAGCATTTATTGTCCATCCCTAATTGCCCTTGAGAAGTTGGTAGTGAGCTGCCTTCTTGAACTGCTGCAGTTCATGTGGTGTAGGTATACCCACAGTGCTGTTAGGGAGAGAGTTCCAGGATTTTGACCCAGTGACAGTGAAGCAACGGTGATATATTTCCAAATCAGGATGGTGAATGACTTGGAGGGGAACCTTCAGGTGGTGGTGGTCCCAATTATCTGCTGCCCTTGTTCTTCTAGGTGGTAGTGGTTGTGAGTTTGGAAGGTGCTGTCTAAAGAGCCTTGGTGAATTCCTGCAGTGCATCTTGTAGATGGTACACACTGCTGCTACTGTGCATCGGTGGTGGAGGGAGTTAATGTTTGTGGATGGTGCCAATCAAGCGGACTGCTTTGTCCTGGATGGTGTCAAGCTTCTTGAATGTTGTGGGAGCTGCACTCATCCAGGCAAGTGGGGAGTATTCCATCACACTCCTGACTTGTGTCTTGTAGATGGTGGACAGGCTTTGGAGAGTCAGGAGGTGAGTTACTCTTCGCACGATTCCTGGCCTCTGACCTGCTCTTGTAGCCACAGTATTTATATGGCTAGTCCAGTTCAGTTTCTGGTCAATGGTAACCCCCAGGCTGTTGATAGTGGGGGATTCAGTGATGGTAATGTCATTGAACATCAAGGGGCGACGGTTGGATTCTCTCTTGTTGGAGATGGTCATTGCCTGACACTAACATGGCATGAATGCTGTTAGCCACCTGTCAGCCCAAGCCTGGATATTGTCCAGGTCTTGCTGCAATGGGACATGAACTGCTTCAGTATCTGAGGAGTTGCGAATGGTGCTGAACATTGTGCAATTATCAGTGGACATCCCCACTTCTGATCTTATGATGGAAGGAAGGTCATTGATGAAGCAGCTGAAGATAGTTTGGCCGAGGACACTACCCTGAGGAACTCCTGCAGTGATATCCTGGAGCTGACATGGCTGATCTCCAACAACCACAACCATCTTCCTTTGTGCTAGGTATGACTCCAACCAGCAGAGAGTTTTCCCCCTGATTCCCACTGACTCCAGTTTTGCTAGGGCTCCTTGATGCCACACTCAGTCAAACGCTGCCTTAATTTCAAGGGCAGTCACTTTCACCTCTTGGGAGTTCAGCTCTTTGTCCATGTTTGAACCAAGGCCGTAATGAGATCAGGAGCTGGTGGCCCTGGTGGAATCCAAACTGGGCATCAGTGAGCAGGTTATCGCTAAGCAAGTGCTGCTTGATAGCACTGTTGATGACCCCTTCCATTAATTTACTAACGATGGAGAGTAGACTGATGAAGCGGTAATTGGCTGGGTTAGATTTGTCCTGCTTTTTGTGTACAGGGCACACCTGGGCAATTTTCTACATAGTCGGGTAGGTGCCAGTGTTGTAGCTGTACTGGAACAGCTTGGCTTGGGGCGTGGGAAGTTCTGAAGCATAAGTCTTCAGTGCTATTGCCAGAATATTGTCAGGGCCCATAGCCTTTCCAGTACCTAGTGCCTTCACCCGTTTCCTGATATCACGTGTAGTGAATTGAATTGGCTGAAGACTGGCATCTGTGATGATGGGGACCTCCAGAGGAGCCCAAGATGGATCATCCAATCATCACTTCTGGCTGAAGATTGTTGCAAATGCTTCAGCCTTTTCTTTTGCACTGCTGTGCTTGGCTCCTCCATCATTGAGGATGGGGATGATTGTGGAGCCTCCTCCTCCAGTGAGTTGTTTAATTGTCCACCGCTATTCACGATTGGATGTGACAGGACTGCAGAGCTTAGATCTTATCCATTGGCTGTGGGATTGCTTAGCTCTGTCTATCACTTGCTGCTTATGCTGTTTGGCACATAGGTAGTCATGTGTTATAGCTTCACCAGGTTAACACCTCATTTTTAGTTATGCCTGGTGCTGCTCCTGGCATGCCCTTCTACACTCTCCATTGAACCATGGTTGATCCCCTGGCTTGATGGTAATGGTAGAGCGGGGCCCGGCCATGAGGTTACAGATTGTGGTTGAGTACAGTTCTTCTGCAGCTGATGGCCCACAGTACCTCATGGTTGCCTAGTCTTAAGTTGCTAGATCTGTTTGAAGTCTATCCCATTTAGCACAGTGGTAGTGCCACACAACACGATGGAGGGTATCCTCAGTGTGAAGACAGGACTTCATCTCCACAAGGAGTATGCGGTGGCCACTCCTACCAATACTGTCATGTACCGATGCATCTGCGGCAGGTAGGTTAGTGAGGATGAGGTCAAGTATGTTTTTCCCTCTTGTTGGTTACCTCATCACCTGCCGCAGACCCAGGCTAGCACTATGTCCATTAGGACTCAGCCAGCTCGGTCAGTAGTTGTACTACCGAGCCACTCTTGGTGATAAACATTGAGCCCCTCACCCAGAGTACAATCTGCACCCTTGCCACCCTCAATGCTTCATCCAAGTGGTATTCAACCCAGAGGAGTACTGATTCATCAGCTGAGGGGATGTGGTGGGGTGGGGGGAAGGGGGTGCGTGGTATGTGGTAATCAGCAGAAGGTTTCCTTCCCCATGTTTGCCCAGATGCTATGAGACTTCCTGAGGCCCTAAGTCGATATTGAGGACTCCGAGGGCAACTCCATTCCAACTGTATACCATCGTGCCACCACCTCTGCTGGGTCTGATCTACAAGTGGGACAGGACAAACCCAGGGATGTTGACGGTGGTGGCGTCTGGGACATTATCTGTAAGATTTGATTCCGTGAGGGTGACTATGTCAGGCTGTTGCTTGACTAGTCTGTGGGACAGCTATCTTAATTTTGGCACACACTCCCAGATGTTAGTAAGGAGGACTTTGCAGGGTCATCAGGGGTGGGTTTTCTGTTGTGGTTTCTGGTGCCTAGGTCGATGCTGGGTGGTCCATCGGGTTTCATTCCTTATCCAATTTTCTGCAGTGGTTTGATACAACTGAGTGGCTTGCTAGGCCATTTCAGTGGGCAGTTAAGAGTCAACCACATTGCTGTGGGTCTGGAGTCACGTGTAGGCAGCCCATGTAAGGATGGCAGATTTTCCTCCCTAAGGGGCATCAGTGAACCAGATGGGTTTTTACAATAATCGACAATGGTTTCATGGTCCAAGTTTTTACTGAATTCAAATTCCACCATCGACCATGTTGTGATTTGAACCTGGGTCCCCAGAGCAATACCTTCGGTCTCTGGATTACTAGTCCAGTGACAATACCACTACGTCTCCGCCACTGCCTCCATCTCCGCCTCCCCTCTAATGTCCCTCCTCTTTAAGATGTGCAGGCTGCCTGTAAATAGTGCAGACTGCTTTTAAGCGGCATTAGCCATATGAACTTGGGCCTCCTGCTGAGGACTGCAACCACTCAGCAGCACATTTAGCACTAAGCTGTTTGCCACTATCATTTAAATAAGCAGGCAGCACAAAGTTTCTTTTCATATTCTCTTTTTGTAGTTCTTAATATGTGTTTTGCCACCCTTTGCTGTTCTTTGTATCCATCCCATTCAATAGGATCTGGTATTTTTTGGAAGGTTTCCATGTTTTTTGTTTTAGTTTTAAGTTCTCTTCTCCTTCTTTAGTTTCCAATGTGTTTTTTGGCAGAGTTCTTGCCTTTTGGGATGTGAATTAGTCTGTGCCACGTTAAATTCTTTTTTGAACACTTGCTATTGATCTTCTGTTGTTTTACCCATTATTGAAGTTGCCCAGTTTATGTGCTGTGGGCAACCTCTGTGTCATCAAATTAAAGTCAGCCTTACCCAAACCTAAGATCCCAGCAGCTGTTTCGTGTTTCCCCCGTTCAAACATTCCATTGTACTCAATCATATTAGGATCACTATTGGATAACTAACATCTGCCTGAGGTGAGAGCCCTGGCCCTGCACCCAAAGATATTCCCTGAGAAATGTAAGCTCAGCCAAACTGTTGACAGAAACAGGTTGATAAGTCATTTACAACCACTTTTGGGGCATCCCCATGTCGTTTCCAGCCAGCAGGAGACCTCAAAGTCTTTTCATGGCTCTGGGTGTCTTCTTAACCCAACATGGTAAGAAAGCAGCACACTGGTCATGAAATTTATGCATCCCGATTTTTGGGCATGGGGACCGCGACATGTGCTGTGCTCCTGCCCATTGGGAGCAAGGTAAGGAAGACACAAAGTGTGTCTTCCCACCTCCTTTCCATGATTGTAGCATGGCTGTAAACAACCCTGGTCTCTGTTCCAGTGCATACATCCTCTGCACACTTCAGAGGACCGAGTTGTTTTATTTAGTAACCGTGTACTCCAAATCACCTTCCCTTATGGGCGCAGGCCGTATAAAAGCAGACTTGCAGCAAAGCACTAGAGGATAAGACCATAAGACCATAAGACATAGGAGCAGAAATTAGGCCACTCGGCCCATCGAGTCCGCTCCGCCATTCAATCATGGCTGATAAGTTTCTCAACCCCATTCTCCCGCCTTCTCCCCGTAACCTTTGATTCCCTTACCAATCAAGAACCTATCTATCTCGGTCTTAAATACACTCAATGACCTGGCCTCCACAGCCCTCTGTGGCAATGAATTCCACTCTCTGGCTAAAGAAGTTTCTCCTCATCTCTGTTCTAAAAGGTCTTCCTTTTACTCTGAGGCTGTGCCCTCAGGTCCTAGTCTCTCCTACCATTGGAAACATCTTCCCCACGTCCACTCTATCCAGGCCTTTCAGTATTCTGTAAGTTTCAATCAGATCCCCCCTTATCCTTCTAAACTCCATCGAGTATAGACCCAGAGTCCTCAAACGTTCCTCATATGTTAAGCCTTTCATTCCTGGGATCGTTCTCGTGAACCTCCTCTGGACCCTCTCCAGGGCCAGCACATCCTTCCTGAGATACGGGGCCCAAAATTGCTCACAATATTCTAAATGTGGTATGACTAGAGCTTTATAAAGCCTCAGCAGCACATCTCTGCTTTTATATTCTAGTCCTCTCGAAATAATGCCAACATTGCATTTGCCTTCCTAACTACCGACTCAACCTGCAAGTTAACCTTAAGAGAATCCTGGACTAGGACTCCCAAGTCCCTTTGCACTCCAGATTTCTGAATTCTCTCCCCATTTAGAAAATAGTCTATGCCTCTATTCTTTCTACCAAAGTGCATGACCTCACACTTCCCCCTGTTGTATTCCATCTGCCGCTTCTTTGCCCATTCTCCTAACCTGTCTAAATCCTTCTGGAGCCTCCCCACCTCCTCAATACTACCTGTCCCTCCACCTATCTTTGTATCATCTGCAAACTTAGCCAGAATGCCCTCAGTTCCTTCATCTAGATCATTAATGTATAAAGTGAAAAGTTGTGGTTCCAACACTGACCCCTGCGGAACTCCACTAGTCACCGGCCGCCATCCTGAGAAGGACCCCCTTATCCCCACTCTCTGCCTCCTGCCAGACAGCCAATCTTCTATCCATGCTAGTACCTTGCCTCTAACACCATGGGTTCTTATCTTACTGAGCAGTGTCCTGTGTGGCACCTTGTCAAAGGCTTTCTGGAAGTCCAAGTAGATAACATCCATTGGCTCTCCTTTGTCTAACCTACTCGTTACCTCCTCAAAGAATTCTAACAGATTTGTCAGGCATGACCTCCCCTTGATGAAACCATTGCTGACTTTGCCCTATTTTACCATGCACTTCCAAGTATTCTGAAATCTCATCCTTAATAATGGACTCTAAAATCTTACCAACGACCGAAGTCAGGCTAATTGGCCTGATGCTGCATAATCACATTTTGCCATACCAGGAGAAGCTATGGCACCACTAAAAGAAGGGAAGGACCCCAGATTTTGTGATGTTGCCCTGGCCTCAGTGTGCCAAGGGGTCAAGACTAGGAAGAAGGTCATCTATCCAGCTGGGGATAGAAAGCCCTCGAGACTAACCATGTGAAGAGGATAGATGCAGGTGGCGATGGCCATCAATTCCCTGAGTTTGCACCATGAACCTGGCAGCAGTGCATTTTTCTATCATCTTAAACCTTTGCCCACTAATTCTCTACCCTTGCGCCAATGGGAGGGTAGAGTCTGTCTAAACCCCTCATGATTTTGAACACCTCTATCAAATCTCCTTTCAATGTTCTCTTATGGAGAACAACCCCAGTTTCTACAATCTATCCTCATAACTGAAATTCCTCATTCTGTGGAACCATTCTCATAAATCTATTCTTCACTCTCTATAAAGCCTTTGCATGCTTCCTAAGGTGCAGTACCCAGAATTGAACGCAGCACACCAGTTGAGACAAAACTAATGTTTTATAAGGGTTCATCATAATTACCTGTCTTTTGTATTTTATGACTCTCTTTATAAAGTCCAGGATCCCATACGCTTTATTGTTATGAAGTACCGCTCTATCAAGAAATGACTTTGTGAATTTACTGGCGGATTATCACTGACTCAGAGCGGAATCGTCCCAGATTTGCACTAAGTGCGGTAGCGGGCTGGTAAAATGACGTTTTACCCGCCAGCCACAATGGCAGCTTTTTGCGCTGTATTGTCCCAAACCTGCCGCATTAATTATGCATTCCTGGGAAACACGCCGTTTCCATGGCAGATGGGCCCTCATTTTCCAGCCATGCCATCACCTCGCCACTTCATCATGTGGGTGCCATATTTAAAGTCCAGCCATGTGCACTCCTCTCAGTGCTTCCAGCCCATGACTGCTACAAAGGAGACAGGATGGCCCCGAAAGGCAAAAAGTCTGCAGCCTCCAGGTTCAAAGATGTGTCCCTCCAGTACCTTTTAGATGTAGTGGAGGCTTGCCCTGATGTCCTCTACCCTCTCACTGGCTGCAGGATGGGCAGCAACCTCATTTATCTGGCCTCGGAGGCGGTGGAAGCGATGGTCAGCGCCAATGACCTGCAAAAGAGGACAGCCACACAGTGCTGATAAAGGATAAATGGTCTCATCCGTTCTGCCAGGGTGAGTCAGTCTTCTCATCACTCTCAACTCACACACTCACAAACCCAGCACACATCCACAGGGATCTCACACCTCAAAGGACAACACCACCAACTCACACACACCCCATCACATCTCCATCAGGGTCATACCTCTCGAGCTCCCCTCCTCATCCTGTCCATGGCTCCTCTCACCACACAAACATTCCGTGCAGTGACGTGTGTCCTGCTCACACTCTCTCCATCTGTTTCCACATACGAGAGGCCTGCTCACATCAGCAGGGAGAGGTCCCAGACCAGGGGTGGAGTGTCCCACATTAGGCCCCTCACTCACTTTGAGGAGTGTGCTATTGCACTGACTGGTGAGAACATGGGCTGTGCCTGCGGTGATGGTGAGGTCGACAGCGAGCGCCCTCGTAAGGATCCTGCACCACATCATCCCTCTTTCAATGCAAATGTGAGTGCTCTCTCTCCTGCTTTTGGCTCTGTTGCTGTTCACTGGGAGCTCTGCCAAATGACCAACACCCTCAGCCAGCCAGTCCCTCAGCTCCATCCACATTCTCACCTCCAGCCAAGAGGACACCTCCTCCATTGAAGAGATGGAAATAAGTAGCCTGGAAGACCTGTCACAGCCCTTACCCACACCTTGCACCAGCGCAGAGACACATACCTCAGTAGGACCTAGACCTAGAGCAGGCTCGGATTCATGGACACATGTCTGCAGCAGCAAGAGGCGGGTTTGTGTGAGCTCCCCTGAACTTGGAGGACTGCTGGGGAAGAGGCATCTGTGAGGTCCGAGCGGCATGTGAGTCGGAGGAGTGTGTCCACCTGCTCTCTGATGAAGTAATATGTGCATGTGCACGTATGGGGGTCTCCTTGGGGAAGATGGTGGATGCCATGCAGACTCTGGTCCAGCAGAATGCAGAGATGTGTGCAGACCTGCACATTACCGGAATGAGGTTTCATGCAGGGTTTTAAACATTTTAATAAAGTTAATCTGTAAATTATGAACATGTCCCATCTCATGTGACATTGTCACATGAGGGGGACATGTTAGGGAATTTTTTTTTTCTATTTTTAACATTTTTCAAAGCATAAGCGATCTCCCTGAGGCCGCACTTAGCCTTGGGGAGATGTGCGCTCTTTCGTGTGCATGCGCGAAAGAGCACACTCTCACTTTTGGGGAATCCCCCCACCTGCACAGGAAGTGCATAGCGCTTCCCACTGGACATCACGCTGGGCGGGCCTTAATTGGCCCGCCCACGTAAAATGGCGGTGCGACCCACTTCGCTGGTGGGGATCGGCTCCCCGCCCGCCGGAGATTGGGTTGGGCCCACCTGCCCGACAGGCAGAAAATTCTGCCCATACTGTTAAGAGCCAAAAAATGGACAAAAGAAAGGACCTGTCATCCAAACAGGTAAGATTCACAGATCAAAAATTAATAGATTCATTGTAAAGAATTGTGACTTTAGAGGAAATTGGTTATCAGTGAAAAATGTCAGTGTTAACTACACAAATCTGATCAAGAATATTGCTATGCAGCATCAGAATCCACCTGTGAGTGTACACTTCTGAGCACATGGGATCAATTCATTTGTTAACTACAATATGATAAAGAGATTTGAGAGCTTTTGTGTCATTTTAGATAATTTGAACATTATATCATTGTTATCCCTTAAATTGGTTCACTGACAAATAAATTTCATTTTCTGTGAACATGGCAGCTCATTGCTTGCAGTAGGTTGGGACAGAGGGAAACAAAAGTTGCTTATCATTAATGTAATGGAATATTATTTACCACTTCAGCAACCTTGAAAACAACAACTTGATTTATATAGCACCTTTAACATAACAAAGCATATCAAGGCGCTTCTCAACAGCATTATAAAGCAAAATTTGACATCAAGCCACAAAAGGCAGTATTAGGACACATAACCAAATGTTTAGTCCAAAGAGGTAGATTTTAAGCAGTATCTTTATTGAGGAAAGAAAGTTGGAGAGGCTTAGGAAGATAATTCCAGAATTTAGGACATTGGTAGCTTAGGACATGGCCACTGATGTTGGAGAAATTAAAATTGGGGATGCTCTAGAGACCTGAATTATATGAATGCAAATATCTCTGGGAGGGAGGGAGTGTGGCCATGGCTGAGAAATTTTAAAATTGAGGTATTGCTTAACTGGTAGCCAATGTAGGTCAGCCAGCACAAGGGTGATGGGTGAACGGTACATGGGGAAAAATATTCCCCCCGTTGTGGGGAGAAGTGCAGGAGTGGGTGTGGGCGGGCATGTCTTCGATCGGTGCCCCCAATCAGGGGCACGCCGCCATTTTACGTGGGCAGGCCAATTAAGGCCCAGCGTGACGTCCACTCAGAAGCGCTATGAGCTCCCTATGCAGGCGGGGGGAATTCCCTCAGCTGGTAGTGCGCTCTTTCACGCATGCGCACGAAAGAGCGCACAGATCTCCCTGAGTCCCTGAGGCTAAGTGCTACCTCAGGGAGATCATCTCTGATTTAAAACTTTAAATAAAGAGGTTTTAAAAATTTCCCTGCCATGTCCCCTCATGTGACACTGTCACATGAGTTGGGACGTGTCCATAACTTTTATTGAAAGATGTGAATAAAATTTAAATACTCTCATGAAACCTCATCCTGCCCGTGGATTAGGTTTCATGCTTTTTCCGAAGCCCGCCAACCTTAAGGTTGGACGGGCAGGTCCATTAATGACTTTAATTAGTTTGTCAATGGCCTCAATTGGCCGTTGACAGGTTGGCGGGTGCGCAGCTGACTCGGCTGCACCCCCAACGACCTGAAAACAGAAATGATGCCGGGTGACGTCGGGTGTTCCACCCGACATCATCCCGCATCATTTTACGTGTCGGTGAGTGGGCCCCGCCCCTGCTCGCCAACCGGAAGATCCTGCCCATGATATGAGTAAGGATGCGGACAGCAAAAATTTGGATGACCTTCAGTTTTGTGGGCTAATGGGAGGGAGGGAAGAAACAGAGGCAGTTGGTCAGATTGTCTCGATCTTAGTGACAAAGAAGTCCACGAGCTCTTTACTCCAGTGCAGGGGACAGGGGATAGTGCTTTAAGAAGGTGGTATGCAGTAAAGAAATGAAGCCGATGGTTACCTTTGTTTTCTAGAATGATCCTGGAATAGTGTAATGTGTGATTTAAGTACATGGATAGCAGCAAGGTTAAAAAAAAGTGTTCATTTATTCCACCAGAATCAAAGCTGTATAAGCTCTAAAGGGAAAGCTTAACATAAAGGAACACGCTATTTGAAGTATTCATAACCAATGCTCCGGATCCTTCCTGCTGCCCTGCTCTCTCTCTCAGACTCGGGGATGCTGCCAGTCAGTCTAGCCACCATCAGAGGCTTCAAGCTGCACTATTCATGGCCTTGTCTCCCAGAACACTACAACTCATAAGTCCTGAACTTTTCCTTGTTGCTTTCTCCCTCGCCTCATGGTATCTGGCTCTGTCCCTCAGCTCGCCAAAGACACTTTTCCTTACTGGGAAGGACCCAGAGGGGCTGACCAGTCCCCCTGATCAATGCTGTCCCTCACCATCGCCACCTGCTGCCGGAGACCCAGTTTTAGCAGATGAGAGCAGGATCCCATAGTGCTTTATGTTGTCCAGTCAGATCAGGCATTGAATGGCTAAACCACTTGCACTTTATATCCATTCATGTCTGCGCCCTTTGGATTTCCTCGATGAATAGGTTTACTACTTCATCATGCCCAAGGCACAAGAGAACATCTATGCCCAACATATATTTTCAAAATGATCACTGTTCACAGTTAGTAGCAACATGATTAATGATTAAGGTGTCTTGTTAGTATAGGCTAAGGCTACTGTTGCTATGGAAACCACCCAGTTTATATGTGGGTGTACTCCACAGAACAGCAATTGTATGAAAGTCACCATTTGCCAGTTTATTCATTGTTAGCTACAGCAGGTGCAAAATAATAAGTTGATGCAAAAGATGTAGCCTCTTTTGGCCCATTAGTGATACTTATTGCTGAAACACACAAGTGACATCTGTCCCAAGATCCAGGATTTGATAAATAAAGCCAGCTTAAAGAATGGAGGCTCGCTATTTTGGCTAAGTTTCAAAAAGCATCATGCCACATTTATCCAACATATTACTTGTGTGGACTGGCTAAGCTACTCAACCAATCAGCAAAGATTGCAGCCACTCCCTCCAGCAGAGCATTTATATTTGCTGCTAATGTAGGTATTGACAAAATTAATATCCTTAGTGCCTTGCAAGCCAGCACCGCTTCAGTTACGTTACAGAATTAAGTTTGTTATTAATGGCAGAATTCTAAAGCAAATTCATTAACAGGAGTGTTTTTAAATTTGACATCCAGCATCTCATCAATGAACAACTAACAGGCAACCAGAAAACATAAAGGGACACAGTTTTCTACACCACCATGATCCCTCCCTGACTTTGGACAATTAGCACATGAGGCGTGCTTCTCCTAACCCTGGCTGAACTGTGGCTGAAGTTAGTGTCCTGAGCCGTTAACATGGACTCCCACCCCAGGCACAGGCCCATTTACTTGCAGGTCTTAATGCCAAAACAAAGCAAAGGATTAAAATGGAGCACAGTTGCAGGCATGGTCACTAGCCTCCAAAGTCTTAGGGTAAGAGACCGATCATTAATGACTGATATGAGGAGAAATTGCTTCACTCAAAGGGCTGTGAATCTTTGGAATTCTGCACCACAGAAGTTTGTGGATACTCCATCGTTGAATACATTTAAGGCTGGAATAGACAGATTTTTGGTCTCTCAGGGAATTAAGGAATATGGGGAACAGGCAGGAAATGGAGTTGAAGCCCAAGATCAGCCATGATCATATTGAATGACGGAGCAGGCTCAATGTGCCATATGGTTTACCCCCGCTCCTATTTCTTGTGTTCTTGTGGGTCTGCTGGCTATTGCTCTCCAGCAAAACCCTAAAGTCCAAAGATCTGGTGGGTCACTTTGACTTACTGAGAACCCATCAGACACCACAATATGATCCTGGGGTTTCCCTGCAGCCTGGGTCCATGAATCTAAGCATTGCATGTCTGTGACAACAGGAAGTTAAGGTTGAAGGCCAGGAATATCCCTTCCCATCTCTGTAATATGTCAGCAATGGGCTTGAACTTATTGCAGGCGCAGTCACAGGCTCAGTTCTGCTCCTTCCACTGGAAATCCTAGGACAACATAAAAGGAGTTGGGAAATTGAACATTAAAGCTCTCTGTCCCATTGTTCTGACTATTACATATTCTCAAATCGGGAAAAAATAAGGGAAAGAAACAGGAAAATTGGTCCCTTATTGTTTTCAAAATTATTTATTTTCTTTATTGCTTTTTGAATGTAAAAGTTTTAATGATGTTCACACATATGCTATTTATATGGTAATCTTGGCTCTGTGCATAATTGGAGCTGTGAAGTTTAATAACTAGAGATTAAGAAACATGATTTGTCAAGGCTTACTAACATGGTCAAATTGAAGAGAATTTTTTTGCCTACAAATGGGATTTGTATACGGTGTTGCATTGCAATCAGTCTAATTGTATTGAAGCTAAAATAATGAGTCAGCATGTGGGAAAATGTGCATACAGCAGGGATGTCAATGTGTCAGAGTTGCATCTCAATACGCTTGACAGTTTGTTATATTATCAGACACACAAGATTATGTTTACCTACAATTTCTAGGCGGAGCATTAGTCATGCCTACGCAGTGAAAAATGGGCTGAAAACAGTGGGGTTTCCAAATTTGCATAATGGGTGCAATCTTCCGGTGCCAGGGACACCACTCATTGGGAACTCACCATTGCGGAGCCAGACACTTGCATGTTGCTGTGGGATTCAAAGACCTAGAGCAACTTTAAGGGGCAACATTCCAAATAATTGGTTTTGCAGTTGCGTCTTCCGCATGAGATAGCCTGATAGGCTGTGAGAATGAATGAAAGCTGAAAGCCTCTAGGTTAACTGGTGAGGCAGTAGGAACTCTGTCTTACTGGAATCAGGCCCATTGAAAAAAAACATTATTTGGAACTCCATGACAGCATCCCATAAGGAGACCAACACAGTAGCAATGGTAAGAGATGGTCAGTACCATCTCCACAATTGCACACATAGCTATAGAGTGGTGCAAAAAAATTAAGATATAATTGTAAGGTGGACATTTTATCATCATCTACTAACAGATATATTAAAATCCTAAAAGTACCACCGCAACTGTCTACCAATCTTGATGAGTCTGGTGAAGTAAGAGGAACCAGCCACGGCTTCCAAAAATGCACTGACCCAAGCAGGTTGTAACATACAATCACCCAATACCTCAGTGGGCTGAATTTTCAACCCTGCTTCCTGGTAACAACAGAGCGGAAATGCCTCCAAAATGGTGAACAATCATTGACCACCCTATTTTCACCAGGCAGAAGGGTTGAAAATTCAACTGAGGGGGAGAAATAATTGGAAATTGCAAACCTGCTTAGTTCAGTGTATTCTTGGAAGGGATGGCTGAGTCCTCTTCTTTATCAGCCTGACAGCATGTGGTCATGCACAGGTAGAGATGGGTGGCCCTGGGAAACATGTGGAAACTGACTCCTTCTCTGCAGATGATGTTGGAAAGCATATACATAAGGAAGAGGAGCAGGCCAAGGATAAATTCATATTCTTCTCTGACTATTGCCTGCATTACTAATCTCCCAGTCCTCACCAAGATCCTCTGAACATAATTTCTAGTAACTCACAGTGTGAAGCACTCCAGCCTAGTTTCTGTCATATCACTGCAGCAAAATAGCAGCAGTCAAAGTCACGAATGACATTATGAGCGGTGCTAGGTCTTTTTTTGGCTCCCTCAATCTCTCAATGGAATTTGATAGCTAACCTTGCTAGTCACTGCCTGCTTTGATTAAACATGTTCCAGTTATGCAGGCAAAGTTAGTGTAACTCCAACAACAGCTTCCTCTCTCTTCCTCCCGCACCAAGGGGTGATGGTGGCATAGTGGTAATGTCACTGGACTAGTAATCCAGAGGCCCAGGCTAATGGGAACATGGGTTAAAATCCCACCGCGGCAGCTGGTGGAATTTAAATTCAGTAAACAAACCTGGAATATAAAGTAATAGTGACCATGAAACTATGATCGATTGTTGTAAAAACTGATCTGCTCCATTGAAAGGAAATCTGCTGTCTTTACTTGGTCTGGCCTACATGTGTCTCCTGACCTACAGCAATATGGTTGACTCTTAACTTCCCTCTGAAATGGCCAAGTAAGACACTTCATCCAAGGGCAATTAGGGATGGGCAGCAAATGTTGGCAAATGTTGACATCCCATGAAAGAATTAAAAAAAACATCATCTGGAGTTCCCCAACAATCTATCCTTGTCCAGTTCCCCTTTCTTATGTAAATGCTGTCATGGAGTTCCAGATAATTTTTTTTAATGGGACTGATTCCAGTAAGACAGAGTTCTTACTCACCAGTTAGCCTTTTAGCTTTCAGGCTTTCAGCTTTCATTTGTTCTTACAGTCTATCAGACTATCTCATGCAGAAGATGTGACTGCAAAACCAATTACTTGGAGTGTTGCCCCTTAAAGTTGTTCTTTGAAACCCACAGCAGCATGCCCTTTGCAACATGGGTCAGCTTCCAAATGCTTGGTGAGAACATCCAGCTTTACCTGTGCACCAGTTGTCTTGGCACCATGACGACAAGCTGTCAGGCTGCACAAATCAAGCCTTGGGTGAGTAACAATTTTTTTTGGCTGAACATTAGTATATTCCAAAGAATTTGATTTTGCACCTGCTTTCAACTCTGCTCTACTTCCATTGATGTTGCTCACTCCTTTGACATCCATGTGTGTGTTATTTGAAAAAAAGTTCGTTCAAATCAAACTGAGCCTTGGGAAACAAAACTTTGCAAATGATCTGTTTTGTGCCCTGACTATTGAAATGCCTTGCTTCTGTTTATAATGAAAGTAGGAACCCTATTAAGAGCTATGCACACACTTTCTCTCTCTCTCTCTCACACTCACACAAACACTGTTGTGACATGTACATAAGGAGGGGTATAAATAACTCTCCTATTCCCCCACTCCAGGTCTGACTGGAACAGGGTTTTTTGTGGATTTAGAGAGGATGTGCTTTGCCAATACTACCAGGAGTCCTACTGTTTACTCTTTCAGATTGTAAATAATCAATCAGACAGGGTTTCTTAGGTTAAACAAAGAACAAGATAAGTTAATTGAAACTATCACCCGAATTAGAAAGAAATAGGCAAACCGCAACTACCATTCATACGTCACACACATACCCTGGTCCCACACATACAACATTACAGGTGGCAGAATAAGAGGATAGGCTGAAGGATTTTTTACAGTTCATGAGAAAGATAAAAACAGAGGGGTATAAGGTTAGCTGTCCTTTGGTCTTGATGCGGTGATTCCATGTTGCGGCCATTTTGTTCAGTCCTCTCCCTGGGTGTAGTTGCATGGAGCAGATTTCCATGTTTTATCCCCAAAAGATCTCAATTTGCAGTAGATTTCTCTTTTTAGGATGGTTACTTTGCAAATCTGGGCACAATACTTTCAAGAGAGAGAGCAAGCAAACAGCTTTTGCAGCCTGTTTTCGGTACAGCCCTCTGATTTCTGATCTCTCTCTACTTAGTAACACAGTCCCTTCAAGTACCCTGCTGGCTGTATATTCCAGGGAGATTCTTTTAATCCATCTCTGCTGCACTGCTAGAACAGGTAATTGCATTTTGATGTCTCATCTCAGAAACTTTTGGAAAGTTTCAAGATAGTGTAAACCCAACAGGAGATGGGGTCTTTCATGCTCCCCAGGGGGTTGAGTGCCTGTTCTGTTTCATCCCACTTGGTGGAATGCAAGCTTGTCTGGCAGTCCTCCATTGTGTTAAGAGGATTTCAGTTTATTTTTAAAATCCAGCCATAAAAAGAAAAAAAAATAGAAATTGTATCTTTTAAACAAAAAAGCACACCTTTGCAACAAACACACACACACAGACACACATAAACACACACACACACACACAGACACAGACACACACACACACACACACTCTCCAGAATTTTATGCTGTTTGTGCGGGCCCACACCCGACCCGAAATCACGTGTCCTGATGTCATCATGCTCATGGGCAACATTACGGTTGGTGGGCGCATACAGGAGTTGGAAGCGTGCCCACTGACAATTAAGCGGGCAATTAAGCCCATTAAGGAGCCACTTGTCAGTGATTTTACACAGCCCGTCCACTTTTATGGTTGCGGATGGGCCAAATGGTCAGGTGGCTTCATGTTTTCGCTACAATTACATCCAGGGCAGGATGAAATGTCTGGGGTTAAATAAAATAAAAGAAGATCTTTGAGTCTTCTATACTGTGTAGTCTGCTGCCTGGTGCTTGCATTTATGGTATTGTCACAGTTTGCAGCAGTTTATTGAGCTCATTTCATTTTTAAATTACTGCAGCTCTCTGAGGTAGCTCCACAGCTGCCATCAGCCTTCAGGGAGTATGAGCCCAATCCCTGCCTTCGCTCAGCGCCCGCCCTCTTCCCGTACCTCTTGGCAGCGCTGAACCTTTCTCAACGCAGGTTTCATGCTGGCTGGCTGTTAATTGGCCAGCCAGTGTGAAATTGCGTTTGGGGGCTGATCGTGGGCAGAAGCACATTTTGCATCTGCTTCTGGGCCTGCCAATCGCGTGTGCCTGACGAACGTAAGATTCAGACCATAGACACATACACATATATTAAAAGATAAAAGAATATAATTTCATAAAATGAGAAAAGTTTCAGAAAATGCTAAGATGCACTTTAGTACTTTCGTAAGTTAATTTATTTCTTCTTTTTCACGTTTAGCATTGGAAATTGACACAAAATCATTTTATATCCTATTCTTATTCTAGAAAGTTGAGGTACATTATTATGTAATAAGTGCCCAGGCGGTTAAATACAACTGGGAAATGAGGAAAGCAGAGAGAAATTGCTCACCACAGTAAAAGCTATAAACCAGAGGAAGAAACACATCAAACAACCTGACCGATAATAACAAGACATACAAATTAGTGAAAAAGATTTGTCTTTGACTGCAGTCTGAAAGATTCAGAGTTGTTTTGGATTTGCAAATATTTAACTTCTGGAATGTATCTCTGGATGAATTTGAGTGATACCTCTGTGTACTGTATTATTCAAGTTCATTGACAGTTGAACTTTTGGATCACTGGAAGAAATTTTGTTTCCCATAAACACCTCAGTGCAAGGATTAAGCATTGAGCTGCCAGTTTTTATTATCCTCAAAATTGAAGTGGGTGTCAAAGTGAGCCAGAGATCATGACATATTATAAAATGGAAAATAAAAAGAAAGTGTTGAGAAATTAATACCTGCACATTGTTAAGAATATTCCATTCTAAAATAGTATTACTAGAATACTGTAATTGCCTCCTTAAATTCAAGTCCGAGTACCATGGAAAGCTATATTGTAATGTTCACTGTTTTCCTTTTAATCATTGTGAGTTTTGGCATAAGTATAAAGTCGTGAACAGTAAGTTGCATTATAGGTTAAGATTAAGAGGTTAATCTTACAGTCCCATTTACCCTTTCTGAATACAATAGATCAAGTTGGGGCAGATTCTCAATTTAAAAACAAGCTGTTTCTGCTAGTTGGGTTGTTTCCTGAAAAAATGAAGGGGCCTTGTTAAATATTCTTCATGAATATTTATTCAAAATGTTTAATCTGAAAATTATGAGCTAAATTAATGTGTGTTGGGATAAAATTTCTTCCTCTGTTATATTAATGGAACTGTTAACCCATTTAATTGAAGGGGTTAACATTTCTATTATAATAGTGGACTAGTAATTATGCAGGAAATTTAGGTTTATGTTTATTTGACACAAATAATTGGAAATTTTAATGATGTAGCAAAAGGCACTATTTAGGCTAGAAAGCAAAGAACACATGTCCTGAATATAAAATCAACATTCTCGGGGACGAGCTACAGGATTCAATTTGTGAAGGGTATTTTATATTTTGAGTTCAACCTAATCTCACTCAGGGTTCATTTTTGGAAGGGACCTGAGAAAAGATAGACCTGATGGGATGGTTTCTGGTTAATAATTTATCTCCTTCACATAATGGAAGTGCAATAAACGGATAAGAGATGAATGTCTGAAGCGTAGTATTGACATTGCGTTGGTACTGCATGCGCTCTAAGTTATTACCTCACAATTCCCTTGTCTCTTATATTTCAATGGGATAGGATAGGTAAGATGCATTGGTTGCCTGTGTAAAATAAGTGAAAATGCTGCAAGAAGCAAAAAAAGAGCATGGTAAGACACATGGGTTTCTAACTAAGGGCTACGGTAGCTTGTTAAATTTCAATAATGGTCCAGTTATGGAAATTTGGAATGGAGAATCCCAAGGGAGCTGGAGTATTTCTTGGTCAGAAGACTGAATTAAGAAATAATGTGATAGCTTATTCATGAGTTAGCATTCTCTAATGTCATAGATTTATAGCTTATTGGTGCAAAATTCCATTTCAGAATATTAAATCTGTACAGTTGGATTAGTGCAGTTTAGTGCTGATTCTATCAGTGATTTTTTTTGCACCATACCTCATTTTAGTTACATTTTTATTTTATTTATGCATGGATGCACAGAATTGTATGGTGTGCAATATGCTAGGCAAAATGTGTGATATATGGCTGTAGTGGAGATAAAATGAAACGTATACACTTGTATTTCATTGTGGCTGAATAGCAACTACAAATCCAACCCTTGACTACAGAAATAAGGGGGTTATATTTGATCCCTGGACTACTGGCTATGGGGTCATATTTAAATTAGTGGTGGTCTGGTTGGAATTCACATTCATCTGGGTGTGTCCTTAGGCAGTACATCCCTGGCAGTCTATTGGTAATAATAATAATTCCTGGATGGTCTAATGGAGAGAATGCTATGAGTTTAGGGAGTGATGTTTTGTGTTCCAAGTGAGTGTTATGGGTCCTTGTCCCTTCATGGTCTACAGGGAAGTGTGCACCAGGTTCTTGACAGCAAGGTGGTGAAAATAAAACAGATTCTTGTTGATCAAATGGAAAGATGGATCTGATTCTAGACAAATGCGACCATGTTTCATTACTGCACTAATGTTTACATTGGGGTTTTACTTCTATTCTTTCATGGGATGTAGGCATCACTGGCAAGGCTAGCATTTGTTGCCCATCCTTACTTGCCCTTGAGCTGCGTGGCTTGATAAGCCATTTCAGAGGTCAGGTAAAAGTCAAGCACATTGCTGTGGGTCTGGAGTTACATGCAGGCCAGACCGGGTAAAGATGGCTGATTTCCTCCCCTAAAGGACATTAGTGAACTGGATGGATTTTTACAACAATCAATAATAGTTGTCAAGGTCACCATTACTGAGACCAGCTTTACATTCCAATTCTTATTAGTTGAATTTAAATCCCACCAGCTGTCGTGGTGGAATTCTAACCAATGCCCCGAAAGCATTAGCCTGGGCTTCTAGATTACTAGTCCAGTAACATTCACTACTCCACCATCTCTCCCTTTGGGATTATCCTTTGTGGTTTATGGTGATTGATTAGCCATGATTTGTGACTTATAGTACATGTATATTTTACCTCTTATAAAGCCTGAGCAGGCTTGTTATAACTATCCTAGATGAGGAAAATCAGATTGAATCAGGGTCCTTCTTTAAACAATATCAATAATTGTGCTTTGCTACTCAAAATCATTTTTGTTTTATTAGCCTATATAGTTATTTCAGTGCTAAGATTCAAAGAAATTAAATGTTCAGAGTTCAATGCTACTTCAGAATCAGAACACTGGTGGAAAATGTTCACAGTTTAACTATGTTAATTTAACACTATTAAGTTGGCAGGGCAGGTGATGTGTGGTGGCTGCAGAATGTAGGGACTTGTGGCCACCAGTATAATCCAAGGCAAACCTAGTGACAGGGTTTGGGATTGGGCAGTAGGGAGGGCTTTAAACTAAATTGTGAGGGTGAGGGATCAGGCAAGGGGAGATGTGATAAATTAAAAAGAGAGGACAAGGCAAGAGAGCAAGGTGCCAATAATAGAATTGATAATCAAACTATGGCAGGAAGGAACAAAGCATACAAACTTAAGAGTGTGCCAGCAGACAAGGCCAGAGATTGCATAAATAATAAAAAGAGAATTAAAGGCACTCTATCTGAATGCACACTCATTCACACTGAGATAGGTGAATTGATGGCATGGGTATGATCTAACTGCCATCACGGAAACATGGTAGTAGGGTGGCCAAGGCTGGGAACTGAGTGTTCAAGGATATTTGATGTTTAGGAAGGATAGGCAGAAAGGAAAAGAAGGTGGGGTAGCGCTGTTAATAAGGATGAGATCAGTACATTAGTGAGTGAGGATCTTAGATCAGAAGATCAAGGTGTAGAATCAATTTGGATGAAGCTGAGAAACAGCAACAGGCAGAAACCATGTAGGCCACCAAATAGTGGTGGTAATGTAGGGCACGGTGTAAATCAGGGAATGAGAAATGCATGTAACAAGGATAATACAGTAATCATGGAGAACTTCGATCTACATATAGAATGTGTAAACCTAATTAGCATTAATGCTATGGAGGACAAGTTCCTGGAATATATACAAGATGGTTTTCTAGAACAGTGTGTTGAAGAACCAACAAGAGAATGAAATATTTTAGAACTAGTGATGTGCAATGAGAAAGAGCTAATTAGTAATCTCATTGTATAGGAGCTTCTGGGAAAGAGTGACTATAATATGTTAGAATTTTACATTACATTTAAAAGTGATGTAGTTCAATCTGTGAATCTGAAACTAGGGCCTTAAATCTAAACAAAGGAAATTATGAAGGTATGAGGGGTAAGTTTGCTGCGATAGATTGGGAAACCGCATTTAAAGGTATGATGGTAGACGGGCAATAGTGAGCATTTAATGAATTAATACATGGTTTACAGCAAATTTACGTTCCTTTGAGGCACAAAAACCTAACAGGATAAGTGATCCAACCATGGCTAACAAGCGAAGTTAAAGACTGTATTCGATCAAAGGAAGAGGCTTATAAAGTTGCTAAAAAGCAGTAAGCCTGAGGATCGGGAGCATTTTAGAATTCAACAAAGGAGGATCAAGAAACTGATAAAGAAAGAGAAAATAGAATATTAAATCAAGCGAGAAACATTAAAACAGATTGCAAAAGCTTCTATAGGTATGTAAAAAGGTAAAGATTAGCAAAGGCAAATGTGGGCCCACTACAGTCAGAGACTGGATCATTTATATTGGGGAATAAGGAAATGGCAGATAAACTAAACAAATACTTTGTGTCTGTTTTCATGGGGGAAGATACAAAAAAACCTCCCAGGAATTCAAGAGAACCAAGGGACCAGTGAGAATGAGGAACTGAAGGAAATTAGTATTAGCAAAAACGTAATGCTGGAGAAATTAATGGGACTGAAGTTTGGTAAATCGCTTGCGCTGGATGATCTACATCCCAGAGTATTGAAAGAGGTCGCTGAAGAGATAGCGGATGCATTGGTGGCCAAAGTTCTATAGGTTCTGGAATGGTTCCTGCAGACTTGAAGGTAGCAAATGTAACCCCACTATTTAAAGAGGGAGAGAAAACACAAGGAACTACAGAGCTGTTAGCCTGACATCAGTAGACAGGAGAATGCTGGAATCCATGATAAAGGAGGTGATAACTGGACACTTGGGCCCAAATTTTCACCACAATGGAGAGCCTCTCCGATGTGGCAAAAATGGCAGAAGTCTTTGGAAATCCTAAGTCCCGCCCCCGAACACAGCATTTCTAATTTCTGTGGGGGCAGGATTGGAGACCAGCCAAGTTTCACATATGATGGAATACTTTCCACTTGCCTGATAGAGTGCAGCTCCAACAATACTCAAGAAGATTGACACCATCCAGGACAAAGCAGCCTGCTTGATTAGCACCACATCCACTGCCTTAAAAATTAACTCCCTCCACAACTGATGCACAGTGGCAGCAGTGTATATCATCTACAAGATACAAAGCAGCAACTCATCAAGGTTCCTTCAACAGCACCTTACAAATTAGCGACCTCTACGACCTAGAAAGACAAGGGCAACAGATGCAGGGAAACACCACTGCCTGCAAATTCCCCTCCAAGCCACTCACCATCCTGACTTAGAGCTATATCACCATTCCTTCACTGTTGCTGGGTCAAAGCCCTGGAACTCCCTTCCTACCAGCACTGTGGGTGTACCTATACCAGATGGCCTGCAGCAGCTCGAGAAGGCAGCTTACAACCACCTTCTCAAGGGCAATTAGGGATGGGCAATAAACGTTGGCCTAGCCAGTGATGTCCGCACCCCTTAAAAGAATATATTTTTAAAATGTGCAGTCCATGGAGGCAGCTGGCCATTTAAATCTTCAGCTGCCTCCATTGAAATTGAATTTTGGCATCCCTGTTGTCTGGAACCAAAAGTGTGCACAGCAGATCAGGTCAAAGCAGGTCTGTTCTTAGTGCATTTGTTGTGGATAGCCAGGGTACCGCTTTGGAGAGGTGAGGTACCCCTGTAGAGTCATCTGTACGTTTGTATTTACTGGCCCAGAAGTGTCAAGAAACGAACTCCAACCGCCTTGCACCCAAGTGCAAGGAAAAAATTAACGCTTCAGAAGTGTGCACTGTGTTTTGCCCAAAGAAGCATAAAAGATGACATGACACCCTCTCACATAGAGGCCACAGAAGCTAGTCCAAGTGAGCATCCAGAGCCCAGAGAGATGGCCGAAGGTGAGAAGGAAGAGGCTGCAGCATAAGTAGCAGGAAGGAGGAGGAGGAGAGGGAGAACAACCAGGTTCTACTCTGTAGGGAAGGTGTACAGACCTTAGGCATCATATCTCAATATGACAGAAAACCAGTGCCAAAGGAGACTTAGGGCAGCATCGTCCCAGATTTGCACTAAGTGTGGTAGTGGGCGGGAAAAGAGGATGTTTTACCTGCCAGCCGCAATGGTGGCTTTTGAAGCTGCATCGACTCAGCCCGCCTCATTATTTATACAGCAATAGGAAACACGCCATCTCGCTGGCGGGCAGCCTCTGATTTGCCTGCCATGCCATTACCTCGCTACTTCCTCATGCAGGGCACCAGATTTAAACTGCAGCTACGTGCAGACTTCTCAATGCTTGCAGCCCGGGAGGGCACCGATGAAGTCATGGCCCCAAAAGCCAAGAAGAGTGCAGCCCCCGATTAATTGGTGCATCCCTGGAACACCTTATGGACACACTGGAGGCCTGCTGTGATGTCCTCTACCCCCGTTCTGGCTGCAGGAGGTCCATCAGCTTCTGCTTGGGCGGTAGTGGCAGAGGTGGTCAGTGCCAATGCTGCACACAAGGGGTTGACCATCCAGTGCAGGAAACGAATGAATGATCTCATCCGTGCCGCCATGGTAAGGCAACCATTTTATCACTCTAAACTCTCACACTCACAAGCCCATCATACATTCACTGGCATCTCACTCACTGCCCGCTCAAGGGACATCACCACTCATTATCTTACACAGACCCTCACATCACCATCTGGCCTCACCTCCTCTAGAGACTGCCTCCTCAGCCCGCACTGTCTTGAGGCCATTGCACAGATCAACATACGTCCCCACACATACCCTGGGATACCTTCCCCAGTACAGCCCTCGCCCTGCAGCCTCTTCCCTTGCCAATGGCTACAATGGCAGCTTCTCATGACGTATCATCCCAGTCCTGCTGCATTAATTATGCATTCCAAGGAAACACACCATCTCCAATATGGGCAGGCTCTCATTCGCTGTCATGCCGTCATCTCGCCGCTTCATCACACTGGGCACCATATTTAAAGTGCAGCCACGCTCACACCGCTTGGTGCTTCCAGCCCACGACTGCTGCATGGAAGACATGGCCCCAAAGGCAAAAAGACTGAAACCCCCAGGTTCAATGATGTGTCCCTCAAGTGCCTTTTGAGTGCAATGGAGGCCCACCATGATGTCCTCCACCCCAGCTCTGGCTGCAGGATGGGCAGCAACATCACCAATCCAGCTTGGAAGGCAGTAGCAGCGGTGATCAGCGCCAACACCCTGCAAAAGAGGACAGCCACCCAGTGGCGCAAGAGGATGAATGATCTGCTCCGTTCTGCCAGTGTAAGTACCTCTTCTCATCAATCTCAACTCACACACTCACAAACCCATCACACATCCACAGGCATCTCACACCTCAAGGGACAACACCACTAACTCTCACACACGCCCTCACATCTCCATCAGGCTCATACCTTCTCGAGCACACGTCCTCATTTCACCTCACAAACATTCCATACAGTGCCATGTGTCCTGCTTACACTCTCCATCTGTTTCCATGCAGGAGAAGTCTGCTCACATCAGCTGGGAGCAGTCCCAGACCAGGGGTGGAGTGTCCCACATTAGGACCCTCACTCACTTTGAGGAGTGTACCATTGTGCTGGCTGGTGAGGATGTGAAACCATGCCTGCGATGACAGTGAGGTCAGTGGCAACACCCTTATAAAGATCCTCCACCACATCAGCCCCCTCTCAACGCAAATGTAAGTGCTCTCTCTCCTGCTTTTGACTCTGCTACCATGCACTAATTATCTCTATTTTGGTTCACAGGGAGCTCTGCCAATCGACCAACACCCTCAGCCAGCCAGTCCCTCAACTCCATCCAGGTCCTCACCTACAGCCAAGAGGACACCTCCTCCATTGAAGAGCTGGAAATAAGCAACCTGGAAGACCCGTCACAGCGCTTACCTACACCCTCCACAAGCACAGAGACACACCTTGGTGGGAACTAGGTCTAAAGCAGGCTCGGGTTCACAATCTGGTGGTCACCGCAGGGTCACGTGTCCACAGCAGGAGAAGGCAGGTTCGGCCGAGCTCCTGGCACATGGAGGGCTGCTGAGTAAGAGGCATCTGTGAGGTCCGAGTCAGATGACGAACCTCTGGATTTGGCCTTCCAACTCATCATGGAGAATAAGCAGAAGGCTGAGAGCATCACACAGAGTTGTGGAAGCCTTCAGAGTGGCACCTGAGTCAGAGGAGTGCGTCCACCTGCTCTCTGATGAAATGGTGCCCACATGTGCGCATATGGAGGTCTCCATGGGGAGGATGACGGGCATCATGGAGACCCTGGTCCAGCAGAATGCGGAGATGTGTGCAGACCTGCACTCCATCACGGGAGCCATGGGTGAGTCCCTGCAGTGGCGACGCAAGAAGGAAACAGGGCACCTCGATTTCCCTCCTGATGCTCCTTCTCCTCAAGAAGTCATGAGAACATAAGAAAATAACATAAGATGCAGGAGCAGAAGTAGGCCATTCAGCCCATCGAGTCTGCTCCACCATTCAATGAGACCATGGCTGATCTGATAGTCCTCAACTCCACTTTCCTACCTTTTCCCCATAACCCTTCATTCCCTTACTGATTAAAAATTTGTCCATCTCAGCCTTGAATATACTTAATGACCCAGCTTCTACAGCCCTCTACGGTAAAGAATTCCACAGATTCACTACCCCCTGAGTGAAGAAATTCCTCCTCATCTCTGTCTTAAAAGGTGACCTCTTACTCTGAGAAGCCCTTTGGCCCTAGGCTTTCCCACAAGGGGAAACATCCTCTCAGTATCTATCCTGTCAAGCCCCCTGAGAACTTATATGTTTCAATAATGTTGCCTCTCATTCTTCTAAACTCCAATGAGTACAGGCCCAATCTACTCAACCTCTCCTCATAAGAAAATCCTTCCATACCCGGGATCAACCTAATGAATCTTCTCTGGACTGCCTCCAAAGCCAGCATATCTTTCCTCAGATAAGTGGGCCAAAACTGTTCACAGTATTATGTGTGGTCTAACGAGTCCCTTGTATAATTTTAGCAAGACTTCCCTATTTTTATACTCATTTCCTTTGAAATAAAGGCCAACATTCCATTTGCCTTCCCTATTATCTGTTGAACTTGTATGTTAGCTTTTTGAGATTCATGCACAAGGACTCCCAATTCTCTCTGTGCTGTAGCTTTCTGCAGTCTTTCTCCATTTAAATAATATTCAGCTCCTCTATTCTTCCTCCCAAAATGCATAACCTCACATTTTCACACATTATATTCCATCTGCCAAGTTTTTGCCCCCTCACTTAACCTGTCTATACCCCTCTGTAGACTCTATGTCATCCTCACCACTTGCCTTCCTACCTATTTTTGTGTCATCCACAAACTTGGTGATTGTACATTTACTTCCCTCATCTAAGTCATTAATGTATCTAGTAAATAATTGTGGCCCCAGCACGGATCCCTGTGGCACTCCATTAGGTACAGGTTGCCATCCTGAAAATGCTTCCCTTTTCCCAGCTCTCTGTCTTCTATTAGTTAGCCAATTCTCTGTCCATGCTAATATACTAGCCACAACACCATGGGCTCTTATCTTATTAAGTAGCCTTACGTGTGGTACCTTATCGAACACCTTTTGGAAATCCAAATATATTTCTTCTACTGGCTCCCCTTCACTTATCCTTCTCAAAGAATTCCAATAAATTTGTCAGGCATGATTTCCCCTTCATGAAGCCCATGCTGACTCTGCTTGATTAGATTATGCATTTCTAAATGCTCAGCTATTACATCCTTTATAACAGACTATAACATTTTCCCAATGACGGATGTTAAGTTAACTGGCCTATAGTTACCTGTTTTTTGTCTCCCTCCCTCTTTGAATAAGAGTGTTACATTGGCAGTTTTCCAATTTTCTGGGACTTTTCCAGAACCTAATGATTCTTGGAAGATTACTATCAGTGCATCCACTATCTCTGTAGCGATTTCCTTTAATATCCTAGGATGCAACTCATCAGGTCCAGGTGACTTATCTGCCTTTAGTCCCATTAGTTTCCCTAGTACTTTTTCTCTAGTGATAGCTACTGTATTTATTTCTTCCCACTCTTTTGTCCCTTGATTATTAAGTATTTTTGGAATGCTATTATTGTCTTCTGGAAGACTGATGCATAGTATTTATTCAACTCCTCTGCCATTTCCTGGTTCCCCATTATTATTTCCCCAGCCTCATTCTGTAAGGGGCCTATGTTCACTTTGGTCTCTCGCTCCCTTTTTATATATTTAAAGAAGCTCAGTTTTATATTACTTGCTAGTTTACCCTTAAAGTTTATTTTCTCCCTCTTTTTTTTGGTCATCTTTTGTTGGTTTTTAAAACTTTCCCAATCCTCTGGCTTACCACTAATCTTTGCCACATTGTACGTTTTTCCTTTCAAATTGATATTATCCTTAACTTCCTTGATAAACCACGGTTGGTTTACCCCCTTCCTAGAATCCTTCTTTCTCTTTGGGATATATCTTTGTGAGTCATGAACTATTTTCTTAAATGCTTGCCATTGTTTATCAACAATCTTTTCTGCTCAACTCCTTTCCCAGTCCACTCCAGCCAACTCTGCCCTTATTCCTTTGTAATTATCCGTATTTAAGTTTAGCACAGTTGTTTCCAACCCAAGTTTCTCACTCTCAAACTGAATGCTAAATTCTCTCATGTTATGGTCACTGTTTCCTAGGGGATCTTCTATTCTGAGATCATTTATTAAACCTGCCAAATTACATGTTACCAGATCTAAAATAGCTTGATCTGTGGTTGGATCCACACATATTTTTCTAGGAAACTGTCCCGAATACACTATGAATTCTTGCTGGTGGTTACCTCTGCCAATTAGATTTTCCCAATCTACATTAAAGTCACCCATGATTAATGTACTACCTTTTTTACATACCCTCATTATCTTCTGATTTATTCCCTGTCCTACAGTATAGCTACAGTTAGGAGGCCTATAGACTACTCCCACCAATGTCTTCATCTCCTTGTTATTTCTTACCACCACCCATATGAATTCTACATCTTCCGATCCAAGATAATTTCTTGCTATCATACTTATTCCACCTCACACTAACAAAGTTACTCCACCACCCTTTCCTCCCTGCCTGTCCTTTCAAAAAGTCACATACCCCTGAAAATTTAGTTCCCCAGCTTTGATCTACTTGCAACCATGTCTCCGTAATGGCTATAAGATCATACACATTAAGCTCTAATACAAGTACAGATATGATAGTATTTATACAGGTTGGGCACATGAAGGGAGGAGAAGTGGCAGCTGGACACCCCTAGGCCATCCACTCAGGAATTTCAGAGGCAGTCCTCTCCTCCAAGTCCCCTTTGCCTGTGATCCCTTCAACCTCATCCTCTGTCCCCGAAGAGGGAGCAGCTGGCCCACTGGAGGACAGCCAGAGCAAACTGGGGCCTCGACTCTCCAGAGGACCCACGCCAAAGGCATCAGAGGCAACAGGGCCAGCCATTGCACAGGCTGTCTCCACCCCTGCTGTGCATGTCAGGGCAGCAACTAGAAGTCTAAGGCGTTTAAAATTTAAGAAATTCTGATCACAGTTGGTTGCACAGGTGAACACATTTTGTCACTTTACAATCTGAAAACATATACACTTTCACTGAATAATGTGTAGTTGTGTCTTTCAGCTTTATTGACAGGCTTTGCGACTCCTCCCAATGCATTCTCCACCCCCCCCACCACTTGCAGACCAGCCGCATGCAGCCGGTCCATGAGTGATTCTGGTGGGAGAAGTTTGTGTGTGTGTGTGTGTGTGTGTGTATGGGTGTGGGTGTGGGTGTGGCAGGGCCTTTCAGAGTCCCTTGCAAGCACTCTCCAATACATATGGATCCATCCTTCCCGTGTCACGCTCATCTCAATGTGATGCGCATCTTCAATGCTGCCTGCTGGGGTTCTCTTTCAACTGACCATCTGAGCTGATCTGCATCTCCACCCACCCATGGATAACAGTCCCATGTAGCACCTGATCTCTCCCAATATGACTCTAGTTTCACTTTCAATTTAGCCAGCACAGTCGAAATGTAGTTTTTCTTTCCTTCCCCCATCCTTTTCCTTCCCCCATCACAGTTGAACCCCTGGCATCACCTTCTGCCTCTCCTCTGCGATCTACCACCCTCAGCCTTTTTCTTTCAGGGATGTCCAGGTGAATGTACACGTTACCTTCCTTTCCAAAAATCCCACCCCCAACCACATTAACCTCCACACGCCTCATTCTTCCCACCCCCAGGATCTGTGTCTGCCTCCGAGTCCCACCAGCCATCCTTGTCATCCCTTTTACTGCAACCTTCGAACCCTCGCCCTCCCACCCTACTGCCTCACTCTACCCTTGGTCATTCTCACCATTCCCTCGTACCACGCCCACCCTCAGTTCGCTCCCCAGAAAGCAGTGATGGACTCATCAGAGCCCTACCTTGCACACTCACCTGGACATCCCGCCCCACCCTCCCCCCCACACCGGACTCCTTCCACCCTTGGAACTCCTTCCCTCCTTGGAACTCCTTCCCTCCTTGGAACCTCCATTACACCTTCCACCACCCCCCTTACTCCCCAGTTGCCATCTTCTCTCCTATTACCCACTACTCCCCACCGCAGTCCCTACCCCCTCCCAACTCACCCCCTGACACCTTTGTTCCTCCCTCCCAACCTCACCCTCCAGACAGCTTTGCTCCCGCCGTCCCAACCTCATCCCCCGACGCCTCTTCCTCTCCCAGTCAATCCTAGACCTTCCTCTCCCACCCCCAGTACATCTTCCTCTCCCAGACACAGTTGGATCTTCCTCTCCACCCCCTCAACCATCACCCATTGTAGCAGATCCTCAACGGTGACTTTCACCCTTCTGCGAGCTGCTTCGCGCCGGAGCCATGTCCATGAGAATCCACCCAGCATGTCATGGACGTTCCTCTAGGGTCCTGTTGCTGTCGGGCTCCAGCATCTTCTGCTCCTTGGGTGTCCGTAATGAGAGCAAGGCCCTGGCAGTAAGTCCCGACTTCGGCGCATCACACTTGTCAAGACGTATTCTGCACTGGCAAATTTTCCCGCCAGCATGGGCGGATGATCCAGCCCGGTGGGGGGGGGGGGGGGGCTTTGCGGGGGAATGCTGGCCTTATAACGATATGCAGGTGTGTAACGATGAGGTTTCCAATCTCCAACAGTAGGAAATGCGGCCCACCCTCGACAGGCAGAGTGGGCGATCGTAAACTGGCTTCACAATGTGGTGAAACCGATGTTTGGCCTTCTCGCCATATTGTCCACTCACACCACTGAACAAACCTGACGCCAGCAGGCCCGAACATTCTGTCCTGTGTTTTAATTCACCATGCTTTTGATTAGGCAGCAGCAATGACAACATGCTCAAAGGGAAAGCCCATGATGGGCCATTCGTTCTAGGATAATCTAACCTTTACAGCTTGACAGTCACTTGGCAACCCAATAACGTCTACTCCAAGGCTCAGGAAGTGCAGCATGGAGGACTTACTTCTCAGACAGACAATTCTGAAGGGGCACTTTTTATAAGCGCCCAATTCACCCAACTTGTTTTGGGCCCGCATCCAACCCTTCACCACTTCTAGGCTCACCACTCGACTTCAAATCTAGCCTGCCCCACAGACCTCGACTGAAAATAAGAACTGTGGGCCACCACGTTTAAAGGTCAGGTTCGAAGAGCAGGCAAGTCTCCCATCTCTATTCCTGACCCGCGAGCTAAAGTCTGGGCCTTAGAAAATAATGGTAGGATTGGACAGAGTCAACATGGATTCGTGAAAGGAAAATCATATTTGACAAACCTGCTAGACTTTTTGTAGGATGAGACTAGCAGAATTGATATGGGGGAGCCATTGGATGTGGTGTATTTGAATTTTTAGAAGGCTTTTGATAAGGTCCCACAAAGGATGTTAGTCAGCAAAATTAGAACACATGGGATTGGAGGTAATTGACTGGCATGGATTGAGTACTGGTTAACAGACAGAAAACAGAGAATATGGATCATTCTCAGGTTGGCAGGCTGTAACTAGTGGGGTACTGCAAGGGAGGATTTTTTACCTTGTCAGGCGGGCGTGGTTGGCAAGCCTGGGGGAGTGGTTGCGACGCTGACCGCCGCTCACGATCGGGCCCTGACAACGATTTCACGCTGGCTGGCCAATTAACGGCGCTACAACGCTGAGCGCTGCTGGGGTGGGGGCGGGAGGACAGCGAGCACGGAAGTTTGTGCACACGCGCGGGCGCGCACAATGAAAGCGCCCTGGGACACAGAGCTGCCTCAGGGAGCTGATGATTTTTAAAATCAAAAATAAATAACATACAAATGTTAAAAACATGTCCCCTCATGTGACTCTGTCACATGAGCAGAGACGTGTTATAAATGACATTTCAACGTTCTTCTTTATTTTTAATTCCTGTTGGAAACCTCATCCCCCCAACTGTAAGTTTGGACGGCAGCGGAAAATTGAATTCAATTAATACTTTAATGACTTTAATAGGCCAGCTAATTGTCAGCGGGCGCACTGCTGGCTCCTGCATGTGCCCGCTGACTGAAATATCGCACGAATGCATGATGACATCGGGATGCTTGTCCGACGTCATTGCGCGTCATTTTACGCTCGAGCGAGTCGGGTGCACGCCTACCCGCTCAGCGAAAAATTCAGGCCCAAGGATTAGTGCTGGGGCCCCGGCTAATCACAATCTGTATCAATGATTTGGATTTAGGGACAAAATGTAATATTTCCAAGTTTGCTGATGACACGAAACTAGATGGGAATGTGAGTTTTGAGGAGGATTCAAAGAGGCTTCAAGGGATTTAAATAGGCTAAATAAGTGGGCAAGAACAGATAGAATATAATGTAGAAAAATGTGAAGTTATCCTCTTTGGTAGGAAAAACAAAAATATAGAGTATTTCTTTGTAGTGAGATATTAGGAACTGTTGACGAGAAAAGAGGCCTGGGTGTCCTTGTTCAAACCCTGAAAGCCAACATGCAGGTGCAACAAGCAATTAGGAAGGCAAATGGCATGTTAGCCTTTATTGTAAGGAGACTTGAGTACAGGAGTAAAGAAGTCTTGTGCAATTTTATAGAGCCTTGGTGAGACCGCACCAGGGGTATCGTGTATAGTTTTGGCCTCCTTACCTAAGGAAGGGTATACTTGCCATAGAGGGAGAGTAACAAAGGTTCACCAGTCTGATCTCTGGGATGGCGGGATTGTCCGATGAGGAGAGATTGAGGAGGCTGGGCCTGTATTCTCTAGAGTTTAGAAGAATGAGAGGTGATCTCATTGAAGCATGTAGAATTCTTAAAGGGCTTGACTGGGTGAATGTAGATAAAATGTTTCCCCTGGTTGGAGGGTCTAGAACCAGGGGACACAGTCTCAGAATAAGGAGTAGGCCATTTAGGACAGAGATGAGGAGGAATTTCTTCACTCAGAGGTTGGTGAATCTTCAGAATTCTCTACTCAAGAGGGCTGTGGAGGCTCAGTCAGTGAGCATATTCAAGACAGAGATCGATAGATTTCTAGATATTAAGGCTATCGAGGGGTATTGGGATAGTGCAGGAAAATGGTGTTCAGGTAGAAGATCAGCCATGGTCTAGATGCATGGTGGAGCAAGCTTGAGGGGCCGAATGGCCTACTCCTGCTCCTATTTCCTAAGTTCCTATGTTAATTTAATGTTTATGTTAAATTGCAAAATCAAACCAATTCACTTCACAATGGAATACAAAACGCTGGGGCAAATATTATAAATTGAAAAGAAATCCTATTTTCACGCTCATGAAATGCACTTTTGTTTCAGATTGAATTGTATTGTCCATTTCTTCCTTACACTGCAGAAGTGATATATGAACGATTGTTATTAATAACTGTATTCTGTAAAGATTATTTTAATCTGCAAGCTAATCTGTGAAAAAATTCAATATACTCCCCTATTACGGAATGACAAATTGAACCAAGAGTAAGATGCTGTTTAGTTCTGATCAAAGGTCACCAACCTGAAATGTTAAACGGAACATAAAATGCTGGAAAGACTCAGCAGGTCTGACGGCATCTGTAGAGAGAAAGACAGAGTTAACATTTTGAGTCCGTATGACTCTTCTTCAGAGCTAAAGGGAAATAGAAATGTGGTGAAGTATATACTGTTTAAGTGGGGTGGAGCAGGTGTAGCTGGATAGAAGGCCAGCGATAAGGTGGAGGTAAAGGAGAGATTGCGAAAGATGTCATAAACAAAAGGTCAAAGGGTTGTGAATAGTGGTGGTACTGGCTAAAGGAGGTGCTAATGGTGACATTAAGAGTGGAAAGCAGAATGTGATAATGGCAGGACCAGGGTAAGCACTCTGGAAAGTGACAGGCCCTAGTGGGGGTGGGGTGGGGGGAGGGGACGGTGGTGGGGAAAAAAGATCGAAAAGGCTAAAAGCTGGGGATAAAACAATGAATAAAAATGGAAATAAATTTTAAAAATAATAATAATGAAAATAAGTGGGGGGGGGGGGAATAAATAAATAAATAATAAAAAATAAAAATGAATATAGAAGAGAGTGGGGGATCAAAAAGGGGTGGGGATGGAGGAGAGAGTTCATGATCTGAATTTGTTGAACTCAATGTTAAGTCTGGAAGGCTGTAAAGTGCCTAGTCGGAAGATGAGATGCTGTTCCTCCAGTTTGCATTGATCTTCGCTGGAACATTGCAGCAGGCCAAAGACGGACATGTGGCCATGAAAGCAGGGTGGAGTGTTGAAATGGTAAGCGACAGGAAGGTCTGGGTCATACTTGCGGACAGACCAAAGGTGTTCCGCAAAGTGGTCACCCAGTCTGTGTTTGGTCTCTCCAATGTAGAGGAAACTGCATTGGACCTGAAACATTAACTCTTCTTCTCTATCCACAGATGCTGCCAGACCTGCTGAATATTTCCAGCATTTCCTGTTTATAATTGAAATTTATTTTGTTTATCTTTATAATTTTACACTGAACTTGTCTTACAACTCCCCCCACCACCATTAAGTGTTAGAGCTAACCAATGCTGAAATTTTGTGATGTTACTTAAAATATCTAAGGGGCTTTACAACTTTTAACTCTGCATAAAACATCGACTGAATAGTTTTCTGAACATCTTTCCTAAAAATGATTCTGATATTTAAGTGCATCAAAATCAAAAACAGGTAATGATTATGCAGAATCTTACTCTATCAGCCATTATCATTTGGGACCTACTTCTTAAACCTTTAGGAACTGTAAACTCGTCAGAAGATTAATGTGATCCAGAGGTCAGATCTGAACCTTGGAATGGATGTAAGCAACTGGCACACCTTATGATGTGGGCTACAATATGTATGTACTGTGCTAATTAAGTGAAACAATTCAAAACACATTTCCTGTCCAATGCATATAGCCATATCAGAAATGATGTGATAGCTAACTGAATAGAGTTAAAGTGGAAATGATGGAGGACTACAGAAACACAATTAATTTCTCATTGTAATGTTTCACATCATACTTGATATATCTAAAGATTATAAGTAATGAAGGCTATTTGGCTCATTCTAATCTATCATCCTGAGATAATCAATCACAGTTTCCAGCTCTTCCTTAAATTATTCCCTCTATTACTTGTAGTATAAAGGGTTAATGTTGAAATTGTAAATATATAGTCTATATCATCAGTGATATAAGATCATATGATAGCCATGATAACTGAGCATGGAGAGAGATAGTGATATGTAGAGCCTAGTATTGGGACTACCTTGTGAATAGTTAATGTAATGTTCAATAAAGTATAGAGTTTGCCAACACTATTGCCTCCAGTCTTATCAGTAAGTCCGGGTCCACAACCACCACATACCAGAACAAAATCAACAATAACAGACGGTGGCAATGGTCAAAAACAATGAAGGGAACAACAAGGGAAGAACTCAGCCACTGGAAGGAGCAGCAAGGGAACTGACTGCAGGACAAAGACAATGTGGGAAAATCTTCAACCATACTCCAGAAGAAGCAACAGTAAAGGGAACAGTTGGAAAAAGTCCTAACTTTATTAGTGTACTTCGACCATGTGGAAGGTCCAGATCAAGCTGAGAAGTGGCAAAACTGATGTCACAGGTTCACCAGGTACAGAATAGCATTGGAGCTAGCAGAAAAGACAAGCAAGGGACAGGTCAGTAGCTTACCACCATAGTCAGACAGGGCATTAACGAAGAGACAGCATCATATGAAGAAGTTATTAAAGCCTTTGATACTTATTTTAATGTTCAGAAAAACACTGACATAGAGTGAGCAAAATTTAATAGGCGCCTCCAAAATCAGGAGAGAGTGTAGATTTTTTCCTTAATCAGCTATAATGATTAGTGGAAAATTGTGAGTACAGAACCCTGAAAGATTAATTATTTAGGGATCACATTATCGTGGGAGTCTTGGAAGAGATACTCTCTGATTTTTTGCAGTCGTGGGAAGACTATTGAAAGCTGTACAGATAGCGAGGCAGGCAGAAGAGAGAAAACAAAGCAAAATCCTTATTCTAGATGAAAAATAAATCTCTGGAGAAAACAAGCTGATACAGTCCAGTTCATAGAACAAAAATATACACCGCACCTAACCCCAAACAGAGAAAAGGAGAAGAGGGTGCAGTAGCTGCCATTATTCAATGTTCTCATTATGGTGGGAAAAGGGTGCATTGGCAAGAAGAATGCCCTGCCAAAACTGCCAAGTGCCATAAATGCAAGAAGAGAAGCCATTTTAAATCAGTTTTTCACAGCTAACAGCTTTTAACCAAACAATTAAAGGGAAAAAAACAATCAAGATCATGCACCATTCAAGAAATTGAAGAAGAAAATGAATCTAAGGACCATTCTTGGGAGAAGTCACAGGATCAAATGGAGACTATTGGAGTGCAGAAATTATGGTCAGTGGACATGAAACAAACTTCAAGTTAGACACTGGAGCAGGAGTTTCAATACTGTCAGCCACAGAAAAGTTGTTAAAACAAGAGATACTCCAGCCATTGACCTTAAGATTCCATGGTCTAGCAGGCATTCAGCTGAAAGTAAAGGGACAATTGTCTGCTGAACTCCAGCATAAAGGAAGAGAAATTACAGAAACCTTGTATGTGATTCACGATCAAGAAAGCTCACTGTTAAGCTGGAAAGCTTGCACCGATTTACAACTTCTCTTTAAAGGGGATGGATTGGAAAATCTAGAGGAAACCAAACAGAAGATTTTCTTGGAACAGAAGGTGAAGGAAACAAATGAATATGTACAAGGAAAGCAGTAAAGAATAGCAGATGCATTGTCACATATTCCTGTTGCGAAGCCTGAACAGGAGACATACATCTTGTTGAGGAAGTGCAGTCGTACAGCTCATTCACACCAAAATTCTTACCAGCTACCACACGGAAGCTGAATGAAATACACCAAACACAGAAACAGATGAAGAATGTGCTAAATTCAGAGAATACTGTGAAACTGGATGGCCAGAATATGTTCCTAACAATATAGTCCGAAAACAGTACTTCAAGGAACTCAGACATCTCAGTAATGTGGACAACTTATTAATCTAGGACAGCAGGTTGGTCATACCAAGAGTCCTCAGACTTGAAATCTTTCAAAGAATACACCAAGCATTACAAAGTGTTGTGCTAGGTCAGGGTATTCAGATTGGCGGCCTGGAATTTCAAAATCACAAGAGGATATGATTTGGAGTTGATCACCTATGCAATCCATCGCCAAGGGCAGACAGAAGCTTTGATGGTATCATCATTTCCATCCAGACCCTGGGGTCATCTTTTCGAGCTCAAGGGGATGACATTCCTCACATTTTTGATTATTATTCCTGATGGGCTGAGATTAAATGTCTTCATGGAACAACCTCAGAAATAATGGGGGGCATAAGGTGGCATGGATGGGGCATGGGGAGCGTGTGGGGGGTGAGGGAGTGTGAGAGATGAGGGCTGGAGGGCCTTTCTGTTTTTGTTACAGCTGGGCTGAAATCCAAATTACCGAGTTGGGCCTTTTAAACAGCCCACCTCCGCATCCCTGTGGCTGTCTCCAAACTTTTTTTCGAGCCAAAATAAAAACAAAAAACTGCGGATGCTGGAAATCCAAAACAAAAACAGAAATACCTGGAAAAACTCAGCAGGTCTGGCAGTATCGGCGGAGAAGAACAAAGTTGACGTTTTGAGTCCTCATGACCCTTCAACAGAACTAAGTAAAAATAGGAGAGGGGTGAAATATAAGCTGGTTTAAGGTGGGGGAGTGGGGGGAGAAGTGGGGGGGAGGGGGTGGGGGGGGGGTGCACCCCCCCCACCTTAAACCAGCTTATATTTCACCCCTCTCCTATTTTTACTCAGTTCTGTTGAAGGGTCATGAGGACTCGAAACGTCAACTTTGTTCTTCTCCGCCGATGCTGCCAGACCTGCTGAGTTTTTCCAGGTATTTCTGTTTTTGTTTTTTCTCGGGCCAGCTGGTCTGACTGCAACCGGCACCCACCTCCTACCCACCCCATTATAATGAAAACCCTGTCCTTGCGGGCAAGCCGGGAATTTTCCCAATCCCTGCTACCCACCTCATGGATGAAAATACAGCCCAATGTGACAGAAACCAGTCTGTATGACCTTCCCATGCTCCTAGAAGCATTCCAGGGTATTTCCTCTCCAAGGTCTGCCATAACCTCCCTTAGAGCTGCCTTGTATCACTGTCCCTGTTCTTGCAGATTTGAAGGGAATGTATTGGCATAACGAAAACAGCATTTTCCTCTCTTTCTAACACCTTTAGTTTGTTCATGAGAATCAACGGGGCCATTCTGACTCTGAATTGAATTCTTAATTTATTTTCTTTGGCCGTAATTCTGCTTGTACACATCAGTCAGTTAATTTGCTATTAAGTGTCATTCCGTTGTTTATCGTTTCAGTTCCAGAAATCTTTTTTGGCACTTATGTATATGTGCAATTGCTTTTTAAGTGATAATTTTATTTCTGGCTATCAAACTTTGTTGCAAGATCTATCGAGGCTGATGAGTGCAAGACCATGTCACTGGTCCCGAACTATAGGCTGAGTTGCTCAGTTTTTCCTTCGGTGACCATTTTTTTAATTCTTTCTTGGGGTGTGGGTGTCACTGGCTAGGCCAGCATTTTTGCCCAGACCTAATTGCCCTTGAGAAGGTGATGCTGTGCTGCCTTCTTGAACCGCTGCAGTCCATGTGGTGTAGGT
Organism: Cetorhinus maximus; assembly: GCF_964194155.1. Taxonomy (NCBI): domain Eukaryota; kingdom Metazoa; phylum Chordata; class Chondrichthyes; order Lamniformes; family Cetorhinidae; genus Cetorhinus; species Cetorhinus maximus. The sequence goes on from NC_135892.1 coordinate 64,808,973, forward strand.
ACACCCATAGTGCATTTAGGGAGTTCCAGGATTTTGACCCAGCGACAGTGAAGGAACGGTGATATATTTCCGAGTCAGGGTTGTGTGTGGCTTGGAGGGGAGCTTGCAGCTTGTGGTGTTCCCATGCATCTGCTGCACTTGTCCTTCACGGTGGTAAAGGTCGTGCGTTTAGAAGGTGCTGTCTAAGAAGCCTTGACGAGTTGCTGCAGTATATCTTTTCAATGTACACAGAGCTGTCACTGTGCAGTGGTGGAGGGATTGAATGTTGAAGTTGGTGGATGGGGTGCCAGTCATGTGGGTTGCTTTGTCCTGGGTGGTGTTGAGCTTCTTGAGTGTTGTTGGAGCTGCACTTGTCCAGGCTGGGAATCCTGCGATGAGTAACTCACCTTCTGACTCCTCAAAGCTTGTCCACCCATCTACAAGAAGCAAGTCAAGAGTGTGATGGAATACTCTCCATTTGCCTGGATGAGTACAGCTCCCACAACACTCAAGGAGCTTGACATCACCCAGGACAAAGCAGCCTGCTTGATTGGCACCACATCCACAAACATTCAGTCCTCCACCACTGACACACAGGAGCAGCAGTGTGTACCATCTACAAGATACACTGCAGAAATTCACCAAGGCTCCTTAGACAGCACCTTCCATACCCATGACCACTACCATCTAGAAGGACAAGGGCAACAGGTAGATAGGAACACCACCACCTGGAAGTTCCCCTCCAAGTCACTCCCCATCCTGACTTGGAAATACATCGCCGTTCCTTCACTGTCGCTGGGTCAAAATCCTGGAACTTCCTTCCTAACAGCACTGTGGGTGCACCTACACCACATGGACTGCAGCAGTTTAAGAAGGTTGCTCAACGCCACCTTCTTAAGGGCAAGTAGGAATGGGCAATAAATGCTGGCCCAGCCAGCGAAGCCCACATACCGTGAATTAATTTTAAAAATCACAATCCTGACTTGTGCTTTGTAGATGGTGGACAGGCTTTGGGGAATCAGGAGGTGAGTTACACGCTGCAGGATTCCTACCCTCTGACCTGCTCTTGTAGCCACAGTATTTATATGGCTGGTCCAGTTCAATGGTAACTCTGGTCAATGTTAACCCGCCAGGATGTTGATAGTGGGGGATTCAGTGATGGTAAATGCCATTAAATGTCATGGGGAAATAGTTTTATTCTCCCAGGTTGGAGATGGTCATTGCCTGGCACTTATGTGGTGCAAATGTTACTTGCCACTCATCAGCCCAGGTTTGAATGTTGTCCAGGTCTTGCTGCATATCAGTATGGACTGCTTTAGTATCTGAGGTGTCACAAGTGGTACTGAACATTGTGCAATAATTAGAGAACATACCCACTTCTGATGTTGTGATGGAAAGGAGGTCATTGATCAAGCAGCTGAAGATGGTTGGGCCTAGGACACTGAGGAATGCCTGCAGCGGTGTTCTGGGACTGAGATGATTGGCCTTCAACAATCACAAACATTTTCCTTTATGCCAGGCATGACTCCAAACAGCGGAAGCTTTTCTCCCTTTTCTCCATTGAATCGAGTTCTGCTCAGGCACCTTGATGCCTTACGTCATTAAATACTGCTTTGATGTCAAGGGCAGTCACTCTCACCCCATCTCTAGTGTTCAGCCCATTTGTCCATTTTTGGACCAAGATTATAATGATGTCAGGAGCTGAGTGGCCCTGGTGGAACACAAGCTGAGCATCTGTGAGCAAGTTATTGCTGAGTAAGTGCTGCTCGATAGCCCTGTCCATGATACCTTCCAACACTTTGTTGATGATTGAGAGTAGACTGATGGGTGGTAATTGGTTGGGTTAGATTGTCCTGCTTTTTGTGGACAGGACAGACCTGGGCAATTTTCCACAGTAGGTGCCAATGTTGTAGCTGTACTAGAACAGCTTGGCTAGGGGAATGGCTAGTTCTGGAGCACAAGTCTTCAGTGCTATTGCTGGAATGTTGTCAGGGCCCATAACCTTTGCACTATCCAGTGCCTTCTGCCATTTCTCGCTATCACGTGGAGTGAATCGAATTGGCTGAAGACTGGCATCTGTGATGCTGGGGACCTCCAGAGGAAGTTCGAACTTGGCACTTCTGGCTGAAGATGGTTGCAAATGCTTCGGCCTTGTCTTTTGAACTGACATGCTGGCTCCCCAATCATTAAGAATTAGGATATTTGTGGAACTTTCTCCTCTAGTTAGTTGTTTAATTGTCCACCACCATTCATGACTAGATGTGGTAGGACCGCAGAGCTTAGGCCTGATTTATTGGTTGTGGGGTCACTTAACTCTGTCTATCGTTTGCTGCTTCCACTATTTGGCATGCAAGTAGTCCTGAGTTGTAGCTTCACCAGGTTGATGCCTCATTTTTAGGTATGCCTGGTGCTGCTCCTGGAATGCCTTCCTGCACTCTCCATTGAACCAGGATTGAACCCAGCTTAATGGCAATGGTCGAGTATGGGATATATTGGGTCATGAGGTTACAGATTATGCTTGAGTGCAATTCTGCTGCTGCTGATGGCCCACAGTGCCTCATGGATACACAGCCTTCAGTTGCTAGATCTGTTCGAAAACTATCCCATTTAGCGTGGTGGTAGTGCCACATAACACAATGGAGGGTATCCTCACTGTGCAGATGGGGGTTTATTATCACATTGGGCATGAGGTGGACACTCCTGCCAATTCTGGTCCAGACAGATTCATCTGCAACAGGTAAATTGATGACGACAAGGTCAAATAGGTTTTCCCTCTTGCTGGTTCCCTCACCACCTGCCGCAGATCCAGACTCGGCCAGCTCAGTCAATAGTGGTGCTATTGAACCACTCTTGATGATGGACATTGAAGTACCCCATCCAGAACACATTCTTTGTCCTTGCCACCCTCATTGCTTTTTCCAAGTGGCGTTCGGGCCTGCTGGCATTGGGCATGTTTGGCATGTGAGCAGACAATATGGTGAGAAGGCCAAAAATTGGTTTCATGAAGTTTTCAGTCGTCCATTCTGCCTGTCAATGGCAGGCAGCATTTCCCACCATTGGACATTGGGAACCTCATTGTAATACATCTGCATGTCATTATAAGTCCTGCCCACCGGAATCACCCCCCACACTGGATCATCCAAGCAATCGCACCGATGTGTTTCACGACAGCATATATAAGGTGTGCACCTGGCGGGCTGCACTTCAAGGGGAACTTGGTGGTGAGTGCACAGTAATGTTGCGCAGCATTGGCCAGGGTCAGGAGGGCAAGGGCTGAACTGTGGTTGATGGTAGTGCACAAGCACGTGCGGAGTCGGGGGGAGGGAAGCGGCCACACATTAGAGAAACCTTGTATAAAGTGACCATTCCTGTGCAGCTGAGACAGTTCAGATGCAGCCACAGTGAATGCTTGGAGACTGGCCTCTAGTGTATTTGCCATTCAAGCAATGCAGAGGCATGAAAGTGCCACCAAATTCTCCTGAACTTTTCACCCTTTGGGCAGAGACTGCAAACTAATGAGCATTTTAGTGGACTGAAGAACAGTTGAATGTTTGGGCATGTTGCACAATCTCCTTGCTAAAGCTGGCCATGGGGCAGTCACTGGTGGGGGCGCTCACAGCCCCTTGCAATGTCATCATCCCGGTTTGGACCAGTCTCCCCCATGGTTCAAGCTAACAGTGCAGCCTTGCAGTGTGAGTTAGGAGAATGTCTGCGCCTGAGCTGAGAACACAGCATGTAGTCCAATGGGCAAAGCTGCCACCAATCGGTCAGGTGGGGTGGGGCAGAGGTGGGTGGGATTTCAACACGGTAAACTCTAGCCATCCAAGTGGTGGCCAGCATTCTCCAGGATGTGTTAAGGGGCACTCAGACTTAACCAAGAGAGGGTCTTAGAACACCAAAGCTAAACCACACTTTTCTTCTTTCATCCTGCAGGAGGAGTACACCAGGAGCATGGGGGGGTGAACCAGCTGTATGCCTCATGGCTTCCAGAGAGTGGTGATGAAGGAGAAGAGAGTGAAAGAGGCGCCTGGCTGGGCAGGGGGAGGAGCAGCATCCTTGGGATGAAGGAGCGGCTGGGGCTCCCACACACGCTGCCAAAAAGCCACAGCGAGCTGGTCAGCACCTAGCAACACCCAGGGTATATGGACGCCTTTCATTCCTGCAGATGACCAAGAACCAGTGTTGCTGAAGACTACACATGTCTAGGGAACTCGTCAGTCACATCTGTCAGCTGCTGCAGGATTTAGCACTATGGGGATATCGAAGACATCCACTGCCTGTGACCGTGAAAGTGACAGGGGCGTTCAATTACTATGCTAGCAGCTCCTTTCAGGGCTCCACTGGTGATCTCTGTGGGATATCACAAGCATCCACGCACAAATGCATCCAAGGGATCACGGACGCACCCAAGTTTGTGCATTTCACCTAGGATCAGGAAAGCCAGGAAGCAAGAGTGCTGGGATTTGCTAAGGCCTCAGGTTTCCTGCAGGTGCAGGGTGCCATCGACTGCACTCAGGTAGCGCTCAGATCTCCGTCACAACGCGCGGTCAACTGTGTCAACCGCAAGTGCTTCCTTTCGCTGAATGTGCAGCTGGTGTGCGATCATCACAAACACATCCTGCAGGTCTGCGCACGGTTCCCAGGGAGTGCCCACAACTTCTACATTCTCAGTCGGTCTCAGATTCCTGACGTCTTACAGGGTCCACCGAGGCTGCAGGGATGTTTCATCAGGGACAAGGGCTACCCGCAGAGGATGTGGCTGATGACACCCGTGCGGCGGCCTCAGACTGCAGCAGAGCGACAGTATAACGAGGCTTATGCTGCAACCCGCACCTTGGTAGAGCAAACTATCGGCATGCCGAAAATGAGGTTCCAGTGCCTGGACCCGTCTGGTGAAGCCCTGCAATAAAGTCCACAGAGTGTGTCACGCATCATTATCACCTGCTGCATCTTTTACAAATTGCACTGCAACGGGGAGAAGAGCTGGTTGAGGAGAAGATGGATGAGCTGGGCGTCTCCTCAACTGAGGAGGATGTCAACTGGGCTGAGGGTGAGGAGGTCCTCGAAGGCAATGATGACGGCGATGAGACCCTCGCACTGTCCAGACAAGGCAGGTGCACTAGGGAGGCCTGCATAACTGCTAGATTTGTGGAGGATGATGACGACATGCAGTGAGGTGATACCATAGATCCTCACATTGCACCTGTGAATGTTTGACTCCAGCCAGGCTGATGGCAGCGCACATACCCTCTGTGATAAGGCTCCTGTCATGGAGACACAGTGGAGGCCCTAATAGTCACTCAGTTCCAGGAGGATGATGATGACATGCAGTGAGGCCACTCAGATCATCACATAGCTTCTGTGAATGTCTGATTTCTGTCTGCCTGAGGGCAGCTCACTTGCGCTCTGTGATCAGGGTCATATCATGGAGACGCAGCCATCAAACTTTAAATGCACCTCATCCTTTGTCAGCCTTCAGCACCTGACCCCTTCAGGAACACAGGGTCACTGGTCACAGATGCTGATGAGATGGGGGCCAGTCCCACTTTAAAGGTGCTGAGAGTCCACAGAGAATGAGAGAACTCTGTGACGTCTGCCCACAGCATTCTGGCAGCAATGACAAGCACCGTCGAGGTGCAGGCACAGTAATATGTCCAGTGAGTGTGAGACTGGACCATCACTTTGATCTGAAGGCTGAACAAAGCACAGGGAAGAGGCCCTGGACTGAGACATCTGCCTTTATCTTGTGCAGGAACCAGGTTTTCACATCTGAGTGACACAAACACTGCTCATCAGAACGAGGAGCCATAGGCAGGGGGACAGTCTTGGGAGTTTATTTACAATCTTGAACATTATGTACAAGTGATTAACGCCCTTGCCCAGGCTATGCAACTACATCTTCTCCACCTCCCTAACCCTGGTGCACCCCGAGTATCCACAGCGTAGGTGGAGGCAGCCTGCTGACTGCGGCTGGAGGGTCAAGACTTGGAGGGCCCTGGCCTTCTTTCGGGGTCCTGCTGTGATGTAGTGGCACCATCCTTGGCCTGTGGAGCTGGAGCTGCTGGGGTCACAGGAAAACGGGATTTGGATGGGTCAGACACTCCTGGAGTCACCTGGGTGGATGGCCCAGGGTGTGCACTTGCTGACCCTCCTCCCTGTTGATGCCCGAGGGCCCCTGGCTGACTCCTTGAGGAGAAGGGTAGCTGGAGTGAGATCGAGCTGCCTCGCACCCCTCTTGCGTACACACTTTTGGAAGTCAACTGGGGCCCCAGCCCGCGCATCAGTGCAGGGGTAATTGTCCTGGACAAAGGTCTCCATGGCAGCCGCTATCCTACGAGCGGTGACCTCGGGGCGTTGGCATGTCGGCACTATCACCTCTGCCTGAAGGCGGACAGACTCCTCTATCGTGTCTTGCAATCTGAGGATTGGGCGGACATTCTCGAGCTTGTGTTTGCAGCTCCGGTAACTGAAACCGGACCGAGTCCAGAGACTCGTCATCTGACTCGGACTCAGCAGATTTCTTGCCTCCAGCAGTCCTCTGAGTGCCAGAAACATGGGAAGTCCCTGCCGCTGCCTGCTGTGGATCAGACAGTGTGATGTGCTCACCAGGTTGTGATCCCAGGGCCCCTCTGAAGCTAGGTCCAACCGAGGTGTGTGTCTCTGTGCTGGTGGTGGGTTTGGGTGAGCGCTGTGACAGGTCTTCAATGAAGGTGCCTCCAGATTCCTCTTCAGAGGTTTCTTCGGGGCTTGATTTTTTCTTTGTTATTCATTCACGGGCTGTGGGCCTCACTGGCTAGGCCAGCATTTATTGTCCATTCCTTTTTGCCCTTGAGTTGCCTTGAGTTGTGGACTCTGTCGGCTGTTTCCCAGATGTGCCTGTGAAAGCAAGGAGAATTAATTAGTGCATGGCAGTGGCCTATGAAACTGGACACATCACTCACAGTATGGTTGTCTGATGGCTGTTGTACTGCTGGATCCTCACTTGGTAGAGCACCGCCAACCTCACTGTCAGTGCAGGACCGGTCCAGATCCTCGTCGGCCAGCTTTGTTCTCCTTGTCCGTGAGGACCTGGATTTCAGGTATTCCTCCACCAGTCTGCAATCTCTCCCTCTTGTTGTTTACCAGCTTGTCCTGCATGAATAGAGATGAGGAGAGTGTAAGCAGGATGCCTGCCAGGCCGGAAGATAAGTATGCCTGGCATGAGTGGGTGGTGACTGCTGCCATGTGTGGGATGAGAACAATGAAGGTGCGTGTGAGAGAGTGAATGGTGATGTCCCTTGAACTGGTAGTGAGTCAGATCCCTGTGGATGTGTGATGGGTTTGTGAGTATGTGAGTTGAGAGTGATGAGAAGAGTGACTTAACCTGGCTGAATGGAGGAGATCATTCATCCTTTTTCAGCACTGGGTAGCTGTCCTCTTTTGTAGGGTGTTGGCATTGACCACTGCTGCCACCACTTCAACACGCTGGATCAGTGATGTTGCTGCCTTTACTGCAGCCAGAGCGGGGTAGAGGACATCATGGTGGGCCTCCACTGTGTCCAAAGGCACTCAAAGGATGGGTCATTGAACCAGGGAGGGGGCTGCAGTCTTCTTGCCTTTCGGGGCCATGTCTTCTTTGCAGCAGCTCTTGTCTGGAACCACTGAGAGGTGTTTGTGCGGCTGCACTTTAAATATGTCAGCTGGCATGATGAAGTGACGAGCTGATGGTGTGGCGGGTGAATGAGAGCCTGCCCGCCATCGAAATGGCGTGTTTCCCAGGAATGCATTACCAATGAGACGGGGTTGGGATGTAACGATGGAAAAACGTCCTTTTTCCTGCCCGCTACCACATTTAGTGCAAATCTGGGATGATTCCGCCCGAAGGAGTACTGATTCATCAGCTGAGGACGTAGGTAGGTGGTGGCCAGCTAGAGGTTTCCTTGCCCATGTTTGACCTGATGCCATGAGACTTTGTGAAGTCCAGAGTTTATGTTGAGGACTTCCAGGGCAACTTGCTGCTGTCTGTGCCTCCACCTCTGGTGGTTCTGTCCTGCCGGTGGGACAGGACATACCCAGGGATGGTGGTGGTTGTGTCTGAGACATTGTCAGTAAGGTATGATTCCATGAGTATGTGATTCCATGAGTATGACTAAGTCAGGCTGTTGCTTAACTATCCTGTGGGACAGATCTCCCAATTTTCGCACAAGCCCCCAGATCTTAGTAAGGAGGACTTTGCAGGGTTGACAAGGCTGGGTTTGCGGTTGTCAATTCTGGTGCCTTGGTCGATGCCGAATGGTCCATCGGTTTCATTCCTTTTAGGCTTTGTAGCAATTTGACACAACTGAGTGACTTGCTAAGCCATTTCAGAATTGAGAGTCAACCACATTTCTGTGGGTCTCTTGTCACCTATAGGCTAGACCAGGTAAGAACAGCAGGTTTCCTTCCCTAAAGGGCATCAGTGAACCAGACGTATTTTTATGACAATCGACAATGATTTCATGGTTACTGTTACCAAGACTAGCACCCTTTAAATTCCACATTTTATTAATAGGATTCAAATTCCACCAGCTGGGATTTGAACCCATATCTCAGACCATTGCCCTGGGCCTCTGGTTAATCTCTGGCTTGCTTGTCCAGTGACATTGCCACCACACCACCGAGCAATGTTTTCCCTGGGGTTTAGGTATTTTTGTACTTTAATGGAATGCCTGGACTCTCAGACAAGATTACATAATGAGGTTTGACCGAGAGTTCAGAAATCCATTAGCCTATTGAAAAAGCTAATCCCCAGGGAAAACTTTATTTGATTGACAGCTTTCGCTCCCTGGTTTATGCTGTCAATTTCACAATGTTTACTTACACAAGATAAAGAAGCTTCAAGTGCTTGCAATTTTTGCTATTGATAATTTAAAGGGTCTGCATGATTGGCACTTTTATTGGCCTGGAGTAAAAACGAGCTTTTTAAAGAAGTGGAATGTTATCAATGAATGACTGTTTCTTAAAGCTTTTTTTTATATCTTACTGGCACTATAGAGTTCATTGGTTCTATACAGTGCATAGCGGGTGTTGGATCCTAGTCACCGGTTTGTTGGGACTTATGGATCCATGTTGCATGCTTGTTTTGGGATGGCCGATTTGGTACAATAGACAGTTGATCAGCAGACAGTTCTTAAGTGGAACACATTCTGTTTATTTACAAAGGTACTCAGCAACTACACTTGTGTACTTTCAGCTCAAGCCCTCCATACTTCTGACTTACTAACTCTGACTACTGAGGTAGCCCACGCTACTCCTTGATTGGTTACTTAAGATCATGTGATCTTCCTTTATAACATCCTTCTTAAAGGTATTCTACACATTACATAAAACCATAATTACCACAGTGGGCGAATGGACATGCAAGTACCATAGATTGGCATGGGGTGTATGAGGGGCCATAGCACTGGTTAGGGGGCATATCCTGGGGGAATGAGGAGCCACAGGAGTTGTTTGATGTTGCACAGCTTGGCAAGGGTGCATGAGGAAAACCTTTTGAACTTAACTTTCAAAAGATTCCCTCATGCAGACTACGGTTCACTACACCTCTGAGCTGCCATGAACCACCACTTCTTGAAAAGCCGGCCCAACTGAAAATTGCAAAGGACTAGGACATGCCTGTCCCTGCAAAGGAGCCGACTGGGTTGGGAGTTCAGGGTGCGGATTCGTGACCTGACCCAGCCTGCACCCTTAAAAGGTACTCCTGAAAATCAGAAAACCTGGGAATTGGGTTGAGAACCCTGGAATTGGGACCTGCGTGACATTTTTAACGGGCTTCCAAGTCATTCCGACTCAGTGAAAATCCAGTGCATTATACTGAAAGAGCCACAGAGAAATCGCATTGCATTAAAGCTTTGAATATATGAGGAAGGGCAATAAGGTGCTCATGCTTTTGGCATTGTTTAGTTCAAGTGACAAATCTATAGGGAAAATAAAGTCAACAAATATTGGGCCATCCGTATAAATGGTTCAAAATATTCCTTGCCCAATACACAATCCGCTACTTCTGTTTCTGCATTTATTTTCTAGTCCCACATACTGATCGTCTGACGTTTGATGGACTCATTCTACAATTAGTACTCCTAAGATAGAATTCAGATCAAGTTCAACAACCCTTTACTAATGAGTGCTAGAAGATAACTTCTAGAATTAGCAAGAGGATAATAATATGATACCAGCAATGCTATCATACAAATTTTGTAAATATTTGTAAATAAAAATTAGGCAATGTAATTGCCTTAATCAATTAGAAGATCACCAACTTGTCATATTATGGCATATGTGTAGCTATTAAACCCTACAGCAATATTTCTCTGTTATATATTGGTGATTATGACAATCTGTTCATGTTTAACTGATTGGAATATAATGTGGTTAATCCATATAATTCAAGATCAACATATTATATGTCACATTAATTAGACATCATTAGTAACAACACAATAACAGGTAATTTATCACTTTTAACATATTCAATTCCTTCATGGGAAGTAATTTTCAATCATTTGTTTGCACAAGTTTCGATTCAGGACCATTACACCACATCACATCAAATTGTGGAGGCTTCTGGTGCTCTACTTGCACTGTATATATGGGTCCAGAATTTGCTGAAGAAATAGCAGCATGTGAATGATGCATGACATTATTAATGCAATGTTAACCTGCTACACAAGGCAAAGAGATACCCTGTGAATTGCTAACTTATACTGCTCCACCATTAGATTTGCAAAATGACATTTTACTCTTAACTTGCATGTGATTTCTTGAAGTTGCTGAAGTTAATTGCCAATAAACTCGCCACAAAAATTTGAATCTAGTTAACAATGTAAGTACTTTTTAAATGACATGATAATTGTTACTGACTGACAATAAAGCTCTTTTGCCCAAAAAATGAACAATTAAAAAATTGCTATTGGAGATATTTAAAGTTTAAAATTTTATAATACTACTTTTGCTATCTCTTTTTTTCTCTCTCTTAATTCAATCTATCTTTCCCTCTCTTTATATATCTCTTTGTACCTGATTCAACATTGAATTCATTCACTCAAATTCACTTTCCTTCTCAACCCTTTATGTCTATTTTTCAATCCTTAAACCCTTAAAGGAGATATATGCTTTGTCTCATTGTTCACCAAGGTCCAGATCCCCAGTTGCTTTGTCCTGGTATTATCAGCTTGCAATTCCGGCAAATTCAAGGGCAGCAGTTTTGGTGCAGGTGCAGGAATGAGTCTAACTAACAGGACATTTTGTGAAGTGCCTGCCCTTGCAAATTCTTTATTCTTTCATGGGATTTGGGCTTCACTGCAAGGCCAGCATTTGTTGCCCATCCCTAATTTCGCTTGAACGGACTGGCTTGCCAGGCCATTTCAGGGGGCAGTTAAGAGTCAACCACGTTACTGTGGGTCTGGAGTCACATGTAGGTCAGACCTGGTAAGGACAGCAGATTTCCTTCCCTAAAGGATATTAGTGAACCAGGTGGGTTTTTACAACAACCAATGATCATTTCGTTAATAATAATAAAAACAGAAAATGCTGTAGGGCTGACAGCCTCTGCGGAGAGAGAAAACCAACTTCAAGTCTGTATGACCCTTCTTCAGAGCTCTTTCCATTTCAGATTTCACTTTTATCTTGATGATAATTTCATGGTTATCATTACTGAGACTAGCTTCATTAATTGAATTTAAATTCCACTATTACTGTGGAAGTCCCCAAGTCCCCAGAGCATTAGCTTGAACTTGTGGATTACCATCCCAGTGACATTACCACTACACCACCATCACCAGACCACTATTGCTTGGCCTGCCTGAATATCCACCATGATCAGTAGGTGACATACCATAGACCACACTGAAAATAATTTATATGTTTTCAGTGGATGATATTTAGTTCTACCCAATTTCTCCAGACTCTCCCATAGTCATTCAGTGCTCTGAATGTCTGCTCCTGAACACTTTCCTTGACTGTAGTTTCACTCCACTCCATTCAATGGGTTTTCGAGTTTACTCCACAGTCAGAGTTTGATAGCCTTTCTACTGAAGTGCTGCTGACAGCGGCCTTGATTCAACAACTGTGAATTAAGTTAATTGAGGAATATCCAGAGACACCAAGATCTATCCAAACCCTCTTTCTTCTCTCTCTCTGGGTACCTCCAGACATAGGCATTCTCAAATATAAATGTTATCTTTATGAACAGAGGCTGACAATTTTATGGCTTTAGTCATGATTTATGGTCCAATCAACTCCTGATTAAATTGGATTTTCAGCCAAAAATGGATTTCAACATGTTGTGGATTTTTTTTTTTCTGATTAAACAGAGTTAGGTGATTCAGAGTGGCAAAAATACAATCAGAAATCAATTTTATGCCAAATTTACAATTTCCTGCCCGGTTGAAATTAGGTTGAAATTTAATTTGAAGAGAATGCAGGCATGTCCTGTGATACATTTGCATTTCATGACTCATACATGCATGCTTTTTATAATAGATATGCATGCGTACAAGACTGAAAAGAATAAATAAAATGTTAATTATGCTGCTGACTTATCGTCCAATCCTTCTGCTTTGTTTTTTACTCATCTGGTCAGAGCGTCACTGTGTCCAATTATTCAGATTATGTGAATAATTAGAATATATTTTTTTACAAAGAAGTAAGGATGAATGATGCTGTGTTTTCATTATTTAAGAGAGAACGTTGATAAGAAGAAGGCGGCATACCAGAACTAAGCAACTGTGAACAACAATCCAGGTGGTCTAAATAAATTAGCACCGAAGGCTTTGAGCAGATAATTTAAGAATGCAAAACAGCAGCAACCCAGTATTTAAAATAGAAAGGGTAATATAATGAAAGCAATGATTTTACCACCTGGATTAACTTCTCTAACATTAATATATTTAGCTGGTTTCCTGTGGTGCTGCTCACAGAATTTCAGATCTGACGCCTGGTTGCTAACCTGGTTTGTCTCTTTGAGACCACTGCTCAAATCCTGTCTTCGGGCAAGTGGTGTAAGTAGGTAAAGACAGGTTACAGCAACAGATTGTAACTTTCTATGACTAATTGGAGGATAATTGCACTTTCTCACTTTGGTTCAGGAGAATCACACACGAAACTTGATTTTCCATCTCAACGGTCTGGATGTTGTGGTTAGCGGTGACGGAAAGGCGCTGGCCATTCACCCCACTGACAGCTTCCCACATGGTTTTTGTGGGCTTTTGGGTGGAGAATGTCTCTAATCCAGCATTTGATCCAACTCAGCACCCACCATCGGACAGGCCAAAAAGCACGCTGATTCTTTAACAGATCAGATTGAAGAATCCCCACTGAGGTTAAAATTGACATCCCTGTTTTTTGTGCATTGGTGCCTCAGTCCGGGACCAGCCTGTGCTCATTCTGTTAGGGGTGGGCAGCCGTAAATTTGATGCTCCCACCTCCTTCGCATTTTTTTTAACCTGGACCAAGCATCTTCCTTGCTGCTGGATGCCTCTTTGCACTGCTGGTTACCTCTGTGCTCGGCAAGGGGCCAACCAGCTAACATGCTGATAGCACATTGTGCTGTCAGCCTGCTCTTCTTAAAGGCAGCCTGACTTCTTAAAGGGAAACAACACTGAATAAAATAAAATACATTTAAGACATGAAAAAAGGAACATCTGGGCAGCAAAAGTGTCCCAGGTTGGCGGATGTGGCACAGGAGGCTTTGTGATGGAGGTGGGCCAGAGGAGAGATGCTATGTTTCCATGGGATTCTGTGAGATCTTCAAGGCTCGCCTTCAGAAGGGATTTGGTGAAAGTGGCCACAGAGGTCAATTCTCAGTGCCTGGGCCCGAGGACCTGGCAGCAGTGCCATAAGAAAGCTAATGATTTCATGCGGGTAGTCAAAGTCACACCACCCGCCTCACCACCAACCTCTCACGCTGCTCAATGCACCATACCCCCTGCACTCATCCAGCACCACTAACACTTAGTACTCATGCCGAACATCCATGCCACCTCACCCTCACACACTTAAAAATGCTGCAGCATCACACAGTCCTCTCACTGCCTTCGCATACCTCCACCTATTAAACTATGGCAGGCACATTACCCAAACACTGTGCTACACAATCACTGACTTGCTGATCTCTCTCTCTTACAGGAGAAGGTGGCATACAGTGGAAGGGGGTAGAACTAGTGGGGGTCAAGGGTGACCGAATACCCTGAGCCTGATGAAGGAGATGGCTCTCAGCATCTTGCAGCTGGCTGCGGTAGAAGATATGGCATCTGCCATCAATGAGAAAACTGAGGATGATGGTATGTTCTTGTCTTATGCCCTGCCCCCTCTCCACTCCCAGATCACCCTCATACTGCTGTCTCGCAAGATGAGCAAACTGCTGATGGTGTGACCATGGACCTCTTGCTCTACACCCTTGCCACACACCAATATTCCCTTTCTAGTTTCCTGCTTTCAGACACCTGAGAACTGCCGCCTGCCCAACCACAGCAGCCCAAGGAAGAAAAGAGAGTGCAACACTAAGGAAGAGGCCACATCTTGATCTGACACTTGGACCCTGGCACCTTGAAGACAAGCATTATGTTGGGATCAGCATGTGATGTGTCCCTGGACATGCGTAGGCTGCAGCCACACCAAGGGGAAGAATGGCTTGAACCTTCATACTTTCCAAATTGATGTTCCAAGGTCAAAGATTATTTTGGCAGTACTTATCACGTATCATGCCATTAAAAGATCACTTTCTCCTCAGTGCACCAGCTCGAACATTTTCTGGCATCTTTAGTGGGTAACAATGGGACAAATACCCCAGCTTGAGGCCATCGCATTGATTTCAGTACCGAGTCTATTGGTGAGGACTGTTCCAGCGGAGCTTGTGTGATGAGCAGAGTATCTCTGACAGCAACTTCTGGATTTCCATGTTTAACTGTGTACGAGAAGAAACTATTTGTTTATCTTTTTTATTCATTCACGGGATGTGGGCTTCGCTGGCTGGGCCAGCTTTTATTGCACAATCCTAGTTGCCCTTGGGAAGGCAGTGGTGAGCTGCCACCTTGAATTGCTGCAGTCTATGTGGTGTAGGTACCATCACAGTGCTGTTAGGAAGGGAGTTCCAGGATTTTGAGCCAGCGACAGTGAATGATGATATATTTCCAAGTCAGGATGGTGAGTGACTTGGAGAGGAACTTCCAGGTGGTGGTGTTCCCATCTATCTGCTGCTCTAGTCCTTTTAGATGGTTGTGATCGTGGGTTTGGAAGGTGCTGTCAAAGGAGCCTTGGTGAATTCCTGCAGTCCATCTTGTAGATGGATACTACTGCTACTGTACGTCAGTGGTGAAGGGAGTGAATGTTTGTGGATGTGGTGCCAATCAAGTGGGCTGCTTTGTCCTGGATGATGTCAAGCTTCTTGAGTGTTGTGAGAGCTGCACTCATCTAGGCAAGTGGAGAGTATTCCATCAAACGCTTGACTTGTGTCTTGTAGCTGGTGGACAAGCTTTGAGGAGTCAGGAGCTGAGTTACTCGTCACAAGATTCCTAGCCTTTGACCTGCTTTTGTAGTGACAGTATTTATATGGCTAGTCCAGTTCACTTTCTGGTCAATGGTAACCCCCAGGATGTTGATAGTAGGGGATTTAGTGATAGTAATGCCATTGGATGTCAAGGGGTGATGGTTAGATTCTCTTTTGTTGGAGATGGTCATTGCCTGACACTTGTGTGGTGTGAATGTTACTTGCCACTTGTCAGCCCCAGCCTGGATATCGTCCAGGTCTTGCTGCATTTCGACATGGACTGCTTCAGTATCTGAGGTGCTAAAAATTGTACAATCATCAGCAGACATCCCCACTTCTGACCTTATGATGGAAGGAAGGTCATTAATGAAGCAGCTGAAGTTGGTTGGGCCGAGGACACTATCTTGAGGAACTCCTGCAGCGATGTCCTGGAACTGAGATGACTGCCCTCCAACAACCACAACCATCTTCTTTTGTGCTAGGTATGACTCCAACTTGCTGACAGTTTTCCCAAGATTCCCATTGACTTCAGTTTTGCTAGGGCTCCTTGATGCCACACTCAGTCAAATGTGGCTCTGACATCAAAGGCAGCCAC
Source organism: Cetorhinus maximus (assembly GCF_964194155.1). NCBI lineage: Eukaryota > Metazoa > Chordata > Chondrichthyes > Lamniformes > Cetorhinidae > Cetorhinus > Cetorhinus maximus. The sequence goes on from NC_135892.1 coordinate 64,825,049, forward strand.
TCTCACCTCACCTTGGGAGTTCAGCTGTTTTGTCCATGTTTGAACCAAGGCTGTAATGAGGTCAGGAGCTGATTGGCCCTGGGCCAATCTGGGCATCAGTGAGTAGGATATTGGTGAACAAGGGCCGCTTGATAGCACTGTTGATGACCCCTTCCATTACGTTACTGATAATTGAGAGTAAACTGATGGGGTGGTAGCAGGCTGGGTTGGATTTGTCCAGCTTTTTGTGTACAGGACATAGCCGGGTAGATGCCAGTTTTGTAGCTGTGCTGGAACAGCTTGGCTAGGGGCACGGCAAGTTCTGGAGCACAACTCTTCAATACTATTGCCGGAATATTGTCAGGGCCCATAGCCTTTGCCCTATCCAGTGCCTTCAGCTGTTTCTTGATATCATGTGGAGTGAATTGAATTGGCTGAAGACTGGCATCTGTGATGATGGGGACCTCCAGAGGAGGCCGAGATGGATCATCCACTCATCGCTTCTAGCTGAAGATTGTTGCAAATGCTTCAGCCTTATCTTTTGCACTGATGTGCTGGGCTCCTCCATCATTGAGAATGGGGATAATTGTGGAGCCTCCTCCTCCAGTGAGTTGTTTAATAGTCCACCACCATTCACGATTGGATGTGGCAGGACTGCAGAGCTTAGATCTGATTCGTTGGTTGTGGGATCGCTTTGCTCTGTCTATCACTTGCTGCTTATGCTGTTTAGAATGCAAGTAGTCCTGTGTTATAACTTCACCAGGTTGACACCTCATTTTTAGGTAAACCTGGTGCTGCTCCTAGCATGCCCTCATGCACTCTTCATTGTGTTGAACCAATGGCTTGGTGGTAATGGTGGAGTGGGGGATATGCCAGGCCAGGAGGCTACAGGTTGTGTTTGAATACAATTCTGCTGCTGCTGATGGCCCACAGCGCCTCATGGATGCTCAGAGTTGCTAGATCTGTTCGAAATCTATCCCATTTAGCACAGTGGTAGTGCCACACAACAAGAGTTCCACATCCTCCTTTATAATTGTGAGCACATCTTACAAATCTTTTACTTTTTTATTGTTTTGTAATTGTAACAAAATTTGTTACTTTGGAGTGTAATAGAGACTTGATGAACTCAAGATTTTAAATATATGATTTCTATCTATCCCGTGTGGTATTGATTGCTTCAACTGAGGAATCAGGTAATTTTGCATCCCAATTGCTTTGTTTATTAAGTCTTTTCTTAAGTTGAGAAAGATCTAAAAATACAGATAATGAAATAATAAGCCTGTTTTTAAGTTTATGATTTTGTTAACAGAGTGTCCAGAGAATATTTTCCCATGCCACATGTATATATATATATATATATATATAAAATATAAATATATATATACATATATATATATATATATACATATATATATGAAATAAACATGGTCAGATTGATTTGTAGAACCTATGCCACAACTGGAGGATTACCATCATGTTTTATTAATTTCTGTTGGGGCTCATTAATCTGGGTTACTAGCTGGGTAATGTGCTGCTGCACCTTCATGTGTTTGTGAACAAGTTGAAATATAATCAGGGAATTCAGTTATGGGCAAATTACAAGCATAATTTATGACAAATTCTTAAATTGAGAAACTAGGCTCAGCTGTGCTGTGCTCATAATCAGGTCAGGCAGCAGAAATGAAAACTCTCTGGTGCCACTATAATTAACAGCAGCTCGTTGCTTTAGTTGGGTATATGCTGCAAGGCGGAAAAGTTTGCGATTTTTTTTTCTAATCCAAAGCTTCAAGAAAATTAAGTGAAATGTCCTGTCTTAGGGAACTGTCAGTTACCTGTTACTTGATGCTCTCCTGAAATGTGTGTTCCTGGAACATTTGGTAACAGAGGCCGGGGATTTACCGCTCTGGGCCTAAGCCTTGTGGCGGGGGCGGGAGGTCAGCGGGGTTCCCGCCACAGAGCCCAGCGGGAAAACCCACCAAATCGCTTGATGCTGCGCTGATTAATTATGCAGCCAGGGGTTTCTCGGGCAATCGGATGGCAGGGAGGGTAAGAAATCGTCTACCCCGACATCATGTCCGGGCACCATATCTAAAAGGTGCCCAGACAACTACTCATTCATCATGCTTTGGAGTTTGGAGCTGGACATGGCAGGCAGGAATCAGCAAGCGCCGGCCCCAAGGTTCAGCAGTGCCTCCCTGGATACACTTCTTCAACTAGTGGGGGGCAGGTGGGACATCTCCTTTATGAGGGATGGGAGGAAGAGGCTCATCCATCTCATCACACCTGCATTGAAGGAGCTCGGCTGGGTGGTAAGTGCCAACTCCATGCATAGGAGGACTGCTGTGCTGTGCAGGAAAATAATTAAAGACCTCGCCCATGCCTCCAGGGTGAGTGTATCCTCTGCTTCCCATACCCTCTTCACTGATTCAGAACTAGCACATGGTCCTCAATGGTAAGGCCACCATCTGTGCTGCCCATGCAGAATATCCCTTCGTAAGGTGCTGGGGTGCCGCCTTATAGCCTCATTGCCGTCCATGTGGCCTGCAGGTAGGGAGACAACTGTGGGTTGCTGACCCAGCCACACTGAAGGCACAAATTTTGAAGGCGGGGTGCTGGTTCTTTGAGGAGCTAACGAGCAGGTTAGACAAAGGAGAGCCAATGGATGTTATCTACTTGGACTTCCAGAAGGCCTTTGACAAGGTGCCGCACAGGAGGCTGCTCAGTAAGATAAGAGCCCATGGTGTTAGAGGCAAGGTACTAACATGGATAGAAGATTGGCTGTCTGGCAGGAGGCAGAGAGTGGAGATAAGGGGGTCCTTCTCAGGATGGTGGCCGGTGACTAGTGGAGTTCCGCAAGGGTCAGTGTTGAGACCACAACTTTTCACTTTATACATTAATGATCTAGATGAAGGAACTGAGGGCATTCTGGCTAAGTTTGCAGATGATACAAAGATAGGTGGAGGGACAGGTAGTATTGAGGAGGCGGGGAGGCTGCAGAAGGATTTAGACAGGTTAGGAGAATGGGCAAAGAAGTGGCAGATGGAATACAACGTAGGGAAGTGTGAGGTCATGCACTTTGGTAGGAAAAATAGAGGCATAGACTATTTTCTAAATGGGGAGAGAATTCAGAAATCTGGAGTGCAAAGGGATTTGGGAGTCCTAGTCCAGGATTCTCTTAAGGTTAACTTGCAGGTTGAGTCAGTAGTTAGGAAGGTAAATGCAATGTTGGCATTTATTTCAAAAGGACTAGAATATAAAAACAGGGATGTGCTGCTGAGGCTTTATAAGGCTCTAGTCAGACTACATTTAGAATATTGTGAGCAATTTTGGGCCCCGTATCTCAGGAAGGATGTGCTGGCCCTGGAGAGGGTCCAGAGGAGGTTCACGAGAATGATCCCAGGAATGAAAGGCTTAACATATGAGGAACGTTTGAGGACTCTGGGTCTATACTCGATGGAGTTTAGAAGGATGAGGGGGGATCTGATTGAAACTTACAGAATACTGAAAGGCCTGGATAGAGTGGACGTGGGGAAGATGTTTCCATTAGTAGTAGAGACTAGGACCTGAGGGCACAGCCTCAGAGTAAAGGGAAGACCCTTTAGAACAGAGATGAGGAGAAACTTCTTTAGCCAGAGAGTGGTGAATCCATGGAATTCATTGCCACAGAGGGCTGTGGAGGCCAGGTCATTGAGTGTATTTAAGACCGAGATGGATAGGTTCTTGATTGGTAAGGGGATCAAAGATTACGGGGAGAAGGCGGGAGAATGGGGTTGAGAAACTTATCAGCCATGATTGAATGATGGAGCAGACTCGATGGGCCAAATGGCCTAATTTCTGCTCCTATGTCTTATGGTCTCATGGTCTTATGGTGTAGAGGGCAACTGCAAATGCTACTGCTGATGCCATCTCTCTGTTGTCCTTGTCCTTCTAGCTGCTGGAGCAAGGGGGAGCTCTGGAGTGTGATGGCAATGCACCTTTGGGGACTAGAAGCAGAGCATCTTTCATGTGGCACACAGTTGCCTATGGGTTAGTGGTGGAGATTGGCAGCATACGAATGTCACCTGCGTCACAAATGCTCACAAACCATCTTCTATCTTTACACAGGACAGCACAGCGCACAACTGGCATGGGAGAGAGATGATGGGAGGGGGCATGCCCAATCTCCACCTCCTCACGCAGTATGAAAAGCAGGCTGCCAAGCTGGCAGAGGAGAACCGCAACTGTTCCTGTGGCACCGGTGAGGCTGGCCTCCCCCAGCCAACCAGTGAGGAAACATGCTTAATCTCAGCACATAGGAACCTGAGGGTGATGCTCGGTGCAATGTAGGAGGCAGCCCATGCAGTCACTCATTTTCTCCTCTTTCCATTACAGTCGCCAGCAGGAAGAGGGTAAGGCCAGACCCTGATCCTGAGCAGAGCCGTATCCCAGCCCGCAGAGGAATGAGAATTATGACAATGATGACGAATTCTCACCTATAGAGCAGTCGCAACAGAGGGGGGGTGACAGGCTGAAACAGGGGGGTGACAGGCTGGATCGGGGGGGTGACAGGTTGGAGCAGGGGGGTGACAGGCTGGAGCAGGGGGGTGACAGGCTGGAGCAGGGGGATGACAGGCTGGAGCAGGTGGAGTTGGCTGGCAGGCTTTAACAGGCGGAAGGTACATGGTGACTCCCTCCACCAGCCCAGAGACATACACCCTGGTGGGTCATAGATCTAGTTTAGGCTCGGATTCACACTCTGGTGATGACCGCAGGACTCGCATTCGCAGCAGGAGGAGGCAGTGACAGTCAAGGTCACTGGCACTCGGAGGGCTGCTGGGGAAGGGGCCTATGCTGAGTCCCAGTAGGATGACAAGCCTCTAGGAATGGTCCTGGACAAGATGTTGGAGATGAAGGGAGAAGCAGGGGAGCATCAGGCAGAGTTGTCCGAGGTGGAGTCATCCGCCTACTCTCTGGTGTAGTGACTCCGACATGTGTGTGCATCAAGGTGTCCATGGGAAGGATAGCAGACACTATGGAGACCCTGGTCCAGCAGCATGCCCAGTTTCTGTAGGAGATGTGCTCAGACCTGCACTCTATCGCTGTAACCATGGGCGAGCTTTTGCAGTGGCTATGTGAGCGGGTGGGGGACAGGGTGCCCTGTCCCCTCTCCAGGTGCCCCTTCTTTTCAAGGAGTCAGGGTGGGGCCCTCCAGCACCCAAAGGGGGGAGGACCATCAGGCAGAAACCCCTGGGGCCCCCGTGCAGGACTCTCTAAGGGTATTCCGATGATCTGAGTGCCCTCTATCTGTGACTCCATCAGCTTCAGCCTCTGGGACCACTGAGCGTGCACCTCAGGAGACCTAAAGAAGGTCGGAGCCCTCCAGGCCTCAGGCCTGCAGAGGACGGCTGTCAAGGTCATCAAAGACAACAGGGCATAGTGGTCAGCAGGCTGCCTCCACCCCTGCTGTGGATGTCAGGGAAGCACCTAGAGGCAGTGATAGTGCACATAAAATAAAAAAGTTCTGATTCACTCTGGTAGCATAGGTAAATTGTAAATTGTTATTGCACACTTGTAAATATGTATAGTCGCGCTTTATGGAGGTCTACTGGGTTTTTATTGCTTCTGTTTGCATTAATGCATGTGCGCCACACCACCTCCACCCCAATCCCCAATTCGACTGGCCGACCCAGCTGGGTCTATGTCCCCCTGAATGAAGCCTGCGCATGGAGGCATCGATCATTGCCAGGCCCTTGTGAGACATGTGCGAGAAGCCACCCACATATGCTGTTCACTTTCCCTCCACTGCCTAGTCTATAGAAATACCCTTCCCTTGTCAGGACAATATATTATGGTTCCTTTTCACCTGCAGCTCCACCCACCCAATGACTCTTCAGCCAACAAGCATCTCTTCAGCAGGACATCAAGGTCATGGAGAGAGCTTCAGCGGCAGGATGGTGTGTGTTTCCGTTCAAACAGCTTCTATACTTTCTACCCTCCGTCTGTAATGCACACCCTCCTCCCATCACCACTGAATCCCACCAGCCCCCCAACTGGTGTAACCTTTACCCTCCAACCGTCACCGTTGAACAGACTCCATCACTGTCACCATCACATGCCGTCTTCCCTCTCAATATCCCCTGCTCTCCCACCCCTGCTGTACCAACATCCTCACGGTCCCTTCTCTCCACCGCTTCACTGACCCCTGCTATCCGATCCCCACTGTTCCCGGCTCTCCCATAGCCCTTGCGCCACTCCCCAGGCCGGCCCTCCCACAACCCAAACATTCCCTCAACACCTCCCCTCTCCATTATCCCCACCCTCTCCAGCTTATATCTGCCCTCTCATCCCCTCCCCATGCTCCATCAAACCCCCATCCTCCATCCCAGTGGCCATGCACCTTCCACCTGTTAAACCCTGCCAGCCAACTCCACCTGCTCCAGCCTGTCACCCCCCTGCTCCAACCTGTCACCCCCCTGCTCCAGCCTGTCACCCCCCCTGCTCCAGCCTGTCACCCCCCTGCTCCAGCCTGTCACCCCACTGCTCCAGCCTGTCACCCCCCTGCTCCAGCCTGTCACCCCCCTGCTCCAGCCTGACCCCCCTTGCTCCAGCCTGTCATCCACCTGCTCCAACCTGTCACCCCCCCTGCTCCAGCCTGTCATCCACCTGCTCCAACCTGTCACCCCCCCTGCTCCAGCCTGTCACCCCCCCTGCTCCAACCTGTCACCCCCCCTGCTCCAACCTGTCACCCCCCCTGCTCCAGCCTGTCATCCCCCTGCTCCAGCCTGTCATCCACCTGCTCCAACCTGTCACCCCCCCTGCTCCAGCCTGTCACCCCCCCTGCTCCAGCCTGTCACCCCCCTGCTCCAGCCTGTCACCCCCCTGCTCCAGCCTGTCACCCCCCTGCTCCAGCCTGTCACCCCCCTGCTCCAGCCTGTCACCCCCCTGCTCCAGCCTGTCATCCCCCTGCTCCAACTTGCCTGGTAAGTCTCAACATGTGCACGCCATGTTGGTCCGGTTGTGTTTTGGTCCAGCATAACTCCCGCTGGCAGAGCAGCTAATCAGACAGATGGGGTGACAATTCCAGTCGGGTGACAATTTGAATCCTACTAATGAGATAGTAAACAACTTCCTGATGGCCTTTGGTGGGAATGGCAACCCATCATTCTCCCGCCATTAGGGTCAGGACCTCAAGTTCCCGCCATCATTTCCCACTGTCAGGAAACTGATTTTATCACTCATGCTGTATTCTCCACCCCCTCCCGCCACAGACCCCGCTGCTGGTGGGAGTGGATAATTCTGACCAGAGAGGCAACAGCCTAATGGAAGAGGTGCTGAAGAGAGACTCAACAGGAATTAAGCCAAAGAAGGTAACATTCATTAAAGTGTTATCTTAAAATACTAAAGTAAAAAAGGAAAACAAGTGCACTATCAAGAGACAGAATTACACAGTAGACCAAAACTCACTCTTACTGCAATGTGGAGTTTCTGTGCATAAGTAATAGTTCCATTACTTTCTGAGGGAAAAATGCAAGGAAATTGTATTTGAAAGTTAAACATTTCTCTTGCACAGTTATGCTCTAAAAGCAGGTTTTCAGTCTTACTTATTCACAATTCACATGCTGGAGTGCTGCAGTTGTTGAATAAGGGCAGTTGAACTTGCTGTCATTAATATGTTAAGATAACCAACAGAACACAACAATAAATGCAGTTTAATGCTTTAACAAAGGGAAACTGGAGTGTTTGACGTATATATAGGATTGTCCTTTTTTCCAGGTTTAAAATCAAGCAGGTTAGGAGTGAAGATTATGCCTTGAAAATCTTAACAACAAGTACCTGTGCAATAAGACACAGAAATAAGACACTGAAGACCACATTCTGCTAGAACAGCTATTACAAGATAATTACAGGATTTTGAAGTCTATTACTTACAAGTGTGCATTTTTTTTTTTATATTCTACATTCCCAAGAGCCCATTTACTCATTTTGGGTTTTAAGATTATTATGTTGCCAGATTTGATATGAAAATATTTAAATGAATAACTTCCACATTAGTGCTGAATTTGTCTCAGGTTTGCTCTTTTCCTTCAGTGCTTTGTTTCAGACAGGAAGGGGGGGTGTTAATTTAAGCAGCTCTGATTTCTCCTCACACCACCTGTCTGTAAACAGAAAGGTGTCTTCTTTATTTTTGATTTCCTTCTTTATATGTGGTGGTGTATTTCCCAACCCCTCAGCTTTGGTGTGATCAAATTCTCTATTAATTACCCCACAGCAAACTCGAGATAGGGTGAACTAAAAGGGTTTGTTCATTTTTTTACACACACTCAAAACGTGTTGTGAGGGGGCGGTGGCGGGGGGAGGTGGTGGTCGGGTGGGTGTCACTATGTAGCCTCTGGTACAGTCAAACAATAAAAGAGGAATAAGGGAAAGAAAGAGGTACAGGGCAAAAATCACAGATAAACTAAGAGTTGTTGTTTCAAATAGTCATTTGGTAGTACAGAACTTGAGTATTGCTGAAAAATGACATTTTGTCAAAGCTTTTCGTCTTGCACTCATCAGGACAATCACAAGAATACCAATGTCAAGGGCAGCAACAACTTTATACTGTATGAGAAGAAAGTGCTGATTGGTTGGCCAGTGGACTCCGATTGGTAGAGGCGTTGCCATGGAGAATGCATCAGCTAATGGTGACTGACAGTTAACTGCCAAGCATTGTTTGAAATTTAAACCAGACAGCTTGACTCTGATTGGTCAAAGCATTGCCCTGAGGAATGAACCAATGAATGGCTATCACTTTCTTTTAGCTGAGAAAGGTGCAGTCAGTGTGCATGTTCTTTCTGTCTGCAAAGAACAGGGCCTTGTGTATTAATATACGTAGCTTCCAGTACACGCAAATTAGCCACACTGTGAGCCCAACTGACAATTTTAAATTGGTTGCCAGCCTAATTTTTAGAATTAGGATTGAGGATATTTAGCAAATGTTGTCCAATCACGGAATACATTTAATGTTGGAGACTATGTTTACAGTTTTGCTATCACAGTCGGGTAGAGTCTGCATCTTGCCCGTTGTGAACAGTGGCTGGGACATGCTGTTTGATATGATCGAGCAGTCTTTGGGATGTACAGCTTACATGCCTAGCATCACACTGGCACTGAAATTCATACACCATATTACTCATTTGTGAGGTAGGCAGAATGTCTTTTTGGCTTGACGGCAGCATCATGTTAGTGGTGAATATCACTCATGTTGCTACTGCGTAGTAGCAGTGTGAAACAGCTTGATTCACCTGTTACTCAAATTTTTGAGTTACCTTGCCCTTCGAGGGGAATCTGAGGTAGGCTGGGCATTTTTCAGGACCGAAAGTTATAGCCTTAGGCTTGTCCATGAGTTTGTGCGATATACAGCATGAAATGATCTGATCAGGGTAGCCATTATCCTGCAGGATGCCTTTGATGTGCCATATTTCAGCATCAAGCTTGCATGGTGAGCAACTGGCTTGGGCCCTATTTACAAGGTTGCCAATGAGGCCAATTTTATAGCGCGTGGAACGGTAAGAATCCCAACGCGTATGTTGACCAGTGAAGGTAGGCTTGCGGTAAACCCTGGTAGAGAACCCCCTGGCAGATTTCTCAACCAATACGTCAAGGAAAGGGAGCTCATTTGACTGCTCCATTTCAAAGGTCAATTTGAGTGCAGGGTGGAGCACATTAAGACATGCAAGGAAATTATTACATGTTGCTACGGATTTAAATATAGCAAACGTATCATCCACATATCGGAAATATGCAAGGGGTAACAGGTTAGGTGTCATTCCATTGAAGACACATTTCTCATGGAACCCAATGAAGATGTTTGCGAGTGCTGGGCCTGGACGGGATCCCATGGCAACGCAATCTATTTGGGTATCCATGGCGTCATTAAAGCTGAACTTGACTGCGCGAGTTGTCAACTTCATAAGCTCAATGAATACTGATTCACACAATGGTGGCGGGTCTAGATCACCATGATATAGTGCTGCAACGCAAATATCTATGGCTTCCTTTATTGGAACATTGGTGAATAGGCTGGCAATGTCAAATGAGCACAGGGGCACAGCATTGATAACGATATGCAAGTCCTGAATGGTCTTTGCAAATGCGAAGGAACCCTTCACCATGTATCTGGAAAACTTGTTCAAAACTGGTTGTAACAATTCGCTCAAACATTTGGCTAATTCATGCTGCGCAGAACTAGTCATAGATAAGATAGGGCATAAAGGGACATCACTTACGTGTATCTTGGGCAGCCCATACATGCGTGGACGCAGCAAGCCATGAGGACAAATCCTGTCATATATACTGTGTGGCGCTCATCCCTCTTACACAAGTCCAGCAGTGTCCTTTTGGCTTACTTTCGAGCAAGGCTGTCCGGCTATGTTGAGCAGCAGGTTCAATGGGTATGAATTTGGACTTGTCATTAAGAATGGCATGCATTTTGTTGATATAGTCACGCTTGTTAAGGATGGTTATTACCGTACCTTTGTCAGGTTTACTGTCGTGTATGTGTGGGTTAGTCAAGGGCCTCGCAATGCTGCAAGACATTCACGTTGCATGTGAAAATCAGATAGGTCGCTCAGAATTCTGCAGTATGCATGCACTAGGTCAGCTAGGCAGGCTTTCAAGGATTCAGCATCTTCAGTGGACGCTGGTTTGTGATGGGGTAGTTGGGAGTAGAGGAGTTTGAATTCAGCCAATACTTCTTCTGGTTTAATCTAGGATGAAGGCACACCAGAATTGAAACAATGTGCAAGAACAAACTCCTCCTTTTTTCATCAATTATTGTTTCGCGTGAGTCCAGAGTCCAGAATCAAAAGTCCAATGGTGTATTCCTTCGCAGAGGTTAGCAGGTTGAAGCTGATGCTGGGTAATCCATTTTTCCAGTAGAGATGACTTCCACAATCGGAGAGGCACTGCAGAGATGACTTAGTCTTGCAGGCACTGGTACAGAAGTTCAGAAGTTCCAGTAGAAAACAGTGTAGGTGGGGAGCCAGGTATTCAAAAACCTGGTCAGAGTCCTTTTTGTGCTGCTGCCTGCTGGATGGAAAATGGCAGCCTGCCTTTTTATCTGCCCCACAAGGCAATATCACAGATTATCACAGTCTGGGGAGGTGGGGGGAGAGGAGGGATGGTGTCATGTGACATGACTCCCACTTCTCCACCATGGTTTGGACAAAGGATGTATATTCCTGGATGAAAGCAAAATAATGTGGATACTGGAAATCTGAAATGAAAATATAAAATGCTGGAAAAACTCTGATGAGGAGTCATTCAGACTCAAAATGTTTATTCTGTTTCTCTTTCCACAGATGCTGCTAGACCTGCTGAGTTTTTCTAGCATTTTATGTTTTTATTATTGTATATTCCTGGTCTGGATTCTTGACATAGTTAATGTTTCAACCATTAATGAGTTTAACAGAGGTTTCAGGTGCTTTTGTCCTTGCAGATGGATCATCTCCATTGGCCAGGCCTTACAAATGCAAAAAGATTTGTACAAATCCTGGGGATTTGATCTCTGCAATCACAGGGGCATTAGCACCTCCTTGAAGATAATGAGGTTGCTACTGTTCTGAAGGCCAATCATGGCTCCAGTCAGTTTAAAACTTTTGTCCAGTTTTAAGAAAAATAATTTTACAGTTTAGCTAGGATGACATATATATATATATTTTTTAAAAATATAGAGTGAGGTTTTAGCCTCTCTGACAGCTTGTTTGGAATAGGACAAAGCAAGCTCTAGAGATGATGGAGCTCTAAATGAGGAAAGGGCTTTGTATGTTTTTGCAATATTCACAAAATCTTTTTGGTACTGTGTTGCTTTCATCAGATGGGTTTTCCACATTTTTCCAATGTTTATTCATTTTTTTTCCTTAGAAAATATTCATCTTCTTAAAAAACATTCTTCATGTATTTTTAAATTTCTCAAATACAGTGTTCCATGCTTGATGTGACCCAACATGCAAAAGGAAGACCAGGAAATCAATGAGTGCTAGAATATATTTGAAACCTTTGTAAAGCAACCAATCTTATCATGTCTTAGTCAACAAGGAATCAAACCTGCTCCTGGGCCTGGACAAATTAGCCATTAACAGGTCCAGGCAGCGGCCGATCGAGGGGGCCGTCTGGCCCGACTGCCTGCCCCTCTTCTACGGCTACATTCGCGGCCGGGGCTTGGAGAGGGAGCACATGGTGTCTGCTGGCACCATTGAGGCCTTCCATACTCAGTGGGCACTGCAGGGACTGAGGTGCATTATTGACCCCTTTAATCACATTTTCATTTGATGTTTGTAAGTTTCCTTTAAGGTTTTGCTTTTCTTTTTGCAGTATCCCTTTAAGGGGCTGCTTTTTACTTTGTCCCTCCTTTTGTTAGTTTAGTCTGTTTGGTTTTATAAAAAGAGTCAACAAGGAATCAGCTGCAACGTTTTGCCACCTGCAGCAAGAACAGCTGCAGGTAATTTGCAACATCTGGGCAGCACTACCAGTGGTTGACAAAGTCGCTGCTGCTTATGCTTATCAACGAGCACAAATATTAGCCAATATTCCCGTAAGACAGCTGACCAATGTATCAGATGTGTGTAATAATGATTTAATGTATGAAGTCCTCGGAGGATGATAATGGGCAGGATTTTTCAGTTGACGTACAGGGGCGGGCCTGACACGCCCCGCATAAAGTGATGCGCAATGATGTCAGGCGTGCGTCCTGATGTCATAGTGCTGAGTTGCGATGTTTCTTTCGGTGGGTGCATGTTGGAGTCAGTTGTGCACCCGCTGATATGTAAACGGCCTATTAAAGCCATTAATAAAGTAATTGAAGTAATCATTAATGCTGCCTGTCCAACCTTAAGGCATGCACGAAAGAGCGCTGGCCCCGACTCTCCCTCCTCCGCCCGCCCGCACAGGTAGCGCTGAGTGTTACCGCTCGCGTATTACGCTGGGCAGGCTTTAATTGGCCTACCCACATAAAATGGCGGCGCAGATCCAATCGCGGGCGGCGATCGGCTCCGCGACCGCACCCGCCCGTTGCCTGAAAAATTCAGGCCAATGTGCCAAAAGTTTTCAATTACAGGATTTAGTATGATGTGGTGTGCCCTGCTGAATCATAGCCTTGCCTGAGATACAATGAAAGATCCATAGAAATGGTGCACAGGCTTGGCATGAGAGAGCAATACTTGTGGAACAGGTTGAGGGACATATTTTGTGGTGTGTAATCTTGACTACCTACCTTGCACAAAGCACTTACCGTGTCGTGTCTTCTCCCAGATCTATTTGTGGATTCTGTAAATACTGCACATAGTGTTGAGGTTGATTGTAAGATAAATAATCATCTAATGCCCTCTTGAATGCCTTGACTGAACCTACCTCCACCACACTTCCAGGCAGTGCATTCCAGACCTGAACCACTCACTGTGTGAAAATTTTTTCTCACATTGCATTTGCTTCTTTTGCAATCACTTTAAATCTGTGTCCTTTTGTCCTCGATCCTTTTAATAGCGGGAACAGTATCTCCCTATCTACTCTCCTCATTATTTTGAACACCTCTATAAAATCTCCTCTTAGCCTTCTTCCCTCCAAGGAGAACAGCCCCAATTTCTCCAAACAATCTGTGATTCTGATCTTCCCAGGCATGGTCTAATATTGTCTTGTGAGATCATTGCACTGCAGCTCCAAACATAGTAACTTCTCCTGACCCCCACCCCACACAACAGGGCATTCATTTTACAGGGTTGTCATATGTTGTGCTGCTCTGGCAATTGCCCCCAGACTCCATTCCATGTCAGTACTTTGGATTTCCCATTACTTTTGCTGTCATGTCTTCCCATCCAAACTGTACAGTCTTTAAAAAGTTAGCAAATAATTTAAAGCTACTTACAGTTTTTATAACTGGAAGATTTTTTTTTTACCCTTTGCACAGACGCTCCCCTGTTAAAATATTGTCAGTGTAGATGTCCTGGAGCCCCAATGATGGGACCACATACACATGAATGGACCCAAAATACGGACTTTAAAAAATTTGACGTCCTATTTATATTTTTGAAAATTTCTTGTACAATCTTTACCAAGCAGTCAAAAAAAAAAATGCACCAACTTTACCACAGGAAAAAACAGGCTAATGTTTATTCAATTGTAATAGCAAAAATTCTGACGTTATGGACATCATTTTCAACTTCACCTTCTGGCCGGTCTATTGACCTTGACTCAGGAAATTGAAGTGGCTTCACAGCAGCAGGGGGAAGGCCTGCCCTGCTAATAAAACACTGCCACCAGGCCATAACTAATCTCACTGCATACAGGCAACCTAGAGAAAAACCATCAAGTTTCAGTGAGGAAACCAATCCATGATTACCTGTCAGAAATACCCTGAGGATTCCACAGTAAAAAGATCCTTCTTCTGTTATTGTGCTAAAAATGAAAGGGTTACCTGTGCATTCTGTATTGTGGAGGACAGGGCGAAAATAAAAACAGGCACAACGTAAATTATATTAACTTGACTAGTAGATGCTAATCACATTTATTTTGCAGGTTCTATATTCAAATTTGCATAATTAACATGAGAAAGATTAGCTGCCTTGTGCTTCTCCATGTCAGTTGCCCTTCAAAATAGTAAGTGTTCTCAATTGCTTACTTATGATATTTTTATGCTAATGTGGAACATATCTCTTTGTTAACAGTTTGGATCAGAGTTGCAGAAATCCTAATGACATCATTGCTTATCTGCCTCCTTCTTTGCAGAATCACAAGTTTGATTTAAAAACCTTCCCTGAGATTGTAGTATTTGTAATGAAGAAGTATTAATGATAATTCTAAGGAGATTTGAGCTTGGATTTTTCAGCGTATGTTAATATTCCACCCTATTTTCCAATGATTTCTAATGTAGAATTACATGTAAGATAATCAAGTAATTGTTATCTGATCTCATATTTCATCATGTTGGGGCTAGGTTGGCATATCAGCATTTTTCTGAAAAATAAACACTGCAGACTTGGCCGCATTTCCCCTCTATATTCAAATATCATGTCACTATAAATAATATGATAAAGATTAACTGCCTTGTGCTTCTCTATATCAGTTGCTATTAAAATAGAAAGTGTTCAAAAATTCTCAAGAACAGGAGTTCCCACTGACACTGTATAGAGGCCACAACCTATGCCATCAACATTGGGAGTAACACTGAGAGGAGAGAGGGAGCTGGTCCAGTATATGAGCAGCCAGATTTGGGCAGCAGTGAGAAAGTGAGGCAGTGGGGAATGGGTGGAAGTGAAAGGGGTTAACAAATGTTAATGAAATACACTGGAGTTTAGAAGAATGAGAGGGGATCTCGTTGAAATGTATAAAATTCTGACAGGGCTGGACAGACTGGAAGCAGGGATGATGTTTCCTCTGGCTGGGGGGTCCAGAACAAGGGGTCACAATCTCAGGATACGGGGGCTGAAATGAGGAAAAACTTCTTCACTCAGACGGCGGTGAACCTGTGGAATTCTCTACCACAGAGGGCTGTGGAAACCAAGTCACTGAATATATTTAAGAAAGAAATGGATAGATTTCTAGACTCTAAAGGCATCAAGGGGTATGGGGAGAGAGCGGGAGTATGGTGTTGAGATAAAGGATCAGCCATGATTATATTGAATGGCGGAGCAGGCTCGAAGGGCTGAATGACCTACTCCTGCTTCTATTTTCTCTGTTTCTATGAAAGAGTTAACGGGAAGGAGAATAATAGCAATAGGTGAAAGAAGGGAACAGATCATAATAAAAAGGAAGGGGAAGGATGAGAGGAGATGCTGGGAATTGTGCTTTGATGTAAGTAAATAAAGGGGAATCAGCTCGGCCTGAGAGAGAGTGGAGTCACAAAGTGTTAGCATGAGCATGTGGGTTAAGAAACATTAAGGGAGTCAAAGCTTATGGGGAGCAATCAGAAAAGTGGAGTTAATGCCACAGTCAGATCAGCCATGATATTATTGAATGGCGGAGCAGGCTCGATGGGCAGCATGAGCAGCTCCTGCTCCTATTTCTTATGATCACAAGCAGGGAATGGGGAGTGCTAGGTTCAACTGAGTGGGGAGAGGAAGAAATTTACCAGAATGAATTGGAAGATTATTTCTGTAAAGGTAGGGAGGTGTATGAGCACAGTGCCTCTGCTGGGTCTGAATGGGGTAGAGTCTCTTTGTGAATTGGTCTGAATGGGGTAGAGTGTCTCAATGGACTGAGTCTGGATGGTGTAGAGTGTCTCAATGAACTGGGTCTGAATGGGGTAGAGTGTCTCTTTGAAGTGAACTGAATGGGGTAGGTTGTATCTGTGAACTGTTCTGAATGGGGTAGACTGTCTCTGTGAAGTGATCTGAATGGAGTAGAGTGTCTCAATGGACTTAGTCTGGATGGGGTTGAATGTCTCTATGAACTGGTCTGAATGGGGTAGAATGTCTCTGTGAACAGGGTCTGCATGGGGTAGAGTGTCTCTGTGAACTGGGTCTGTGTGGGGTAGAGTGTCTCTGTGAACTGGTCAGCGTGGGGTAGAGTGTCTCTGTGAACAGGGTCTGGATGAGGTAGAATGTCTCTGTGAACTGGGTCTGCATGGGGTAGAGTGTCTCTGTGAACTGGGTCTGCATGGGGTAGAGTGTCTCTGTGAACTGGTCAGTGTGGGGTAGAGTGTCTCTGTGAACAGGGTCTGGATGGGGTAGAATGTCTCTGTGAACTGGGTCTGTGTGGGGTAGAGTGTCTCTGTGAACTGGGTCTGTGTGGGGTAGAGTGTCTCTGTGAACTGGTCGGTGTGGGGTAGAGTGTCTCTGTGAACTGGGGAAGTGAGAAAGCTGGCATGTGTTATGATATCAGCTGATGTGACAACTGGACAAGTCTGATCCCAGGGTGAAATCTGGCTTGGTAGATCCTAGCTTTTATGTTTTGTTTAGGTACTTGGAAAGTGGCTACTGAAGAGCATCACATGGGTCAGCTGATGAATTTTTAAACAAAAGATAAAACATTTATTTAATAGGAAAAGATGAACTATATTACAATACTCCTTTACCCACAACTATACCTTTATAGATACATACAGATTTGTAAGGATAACACAAGTTACAAAAGCTATCTAATTCTCTAATGTTCACAGTAAGTACACAGTGCATATAAGCCAACAGGCAACTTGTGGTCAGGCACACCAACTCTGAAACCAAGTGACAGATGCTACTCCAGACAGATGCCACTCCAGAGAGATGCTTTGAATCTCCCATCAGCTCCCCCAAGGCGCTTGTCACACCATGAGTCAACCAGTCTCACTGAACTCCGTCTTTCACATGAGGGTTTCCAATCTCCACTCCAAGAACTCACTTTGGAATTGTCTCCCAAACCAATGGTTTCTCTCAGATGCCTTCCACAAGGGTCCAGCTCCAGGGTTTCAAACTCTCCTTCTGATGTTCCTCTTTCCTGGGTCACCACATGGATTCAAGCTTTCTTGCATGCACTCTCTCTCACACCGACTCAGGCGTCAACAGTACACCACTGCTTCACATGCCCATAGTAAAGAGTTACAGACCTTCAGCAGTCTCTTTGGACCTTCTGACTTCTCACAAGCTTATATCGCTTTAAAGCTGCTTCCTGCAGCTTTCGTCTCTTTAAGCTTAAAGCTTGGAGCCTTCCTCTGCTCCTCACTCTTAACTTCACCTAACAGAGCCTTTTCCAGGTTCCTGTCTTGCCTTTGACTAGAAGGTCTGCTTGGGACTTTCTCCTGTTCCACGCCCCTGGATTTGGGGAAATTCTTCTTTAGCTGTGGACTTTCTGTCTGTCCCTTTTCATGTCCTGCCTATTCTGGCACCTTCTTCCAACTTCCCTCAAACTGCTCTCAACTGCTCTGCCTGTGTGTGTGTGTGCGGGTGGGACCTGCCTCCCTGGACCCCTGTTGCTAGGTACAGTTTTCACCACTATTATGTGTGCTTTAACTTCTCTTCTACAGTCATAAAAGCTCATTAGAAATAGAGGCATCTTTTAAAGTGAAACTAAAACACAGTTTGACCTTTTCTTAACACAAATACAGAAATACAAATAAAAGGTAAACTTTAAAACTAAAACTCATCCCTAACACCCACAAATACAAATATAACTTACTTAAACCGTCTCTATTTTCTAACACATGTCAGAGAACACTTCACATTATTTTTGGGTCAGAGATAGCCTGGTTGGTCTGTTGAATATCTAAATGCCATGCTGCTTTTCCTTCTAAAAAAAACCTATCACTTGTGAAATATAAAAGTACTTGAAAATAACCAGAAAGCATAATTTTTAATATTAAAGTTTTAAATTTTTCAGGGAACGGTATCTTCAGATCCTCCTCGATATATACCACAAATTGCAGGCTGTTAATATTTAGATTTCCCTTGCAGCCTTTCATGTATTTATGATTTTTTGCTCCAATAAAAATCAAGGAACGCTATGTGTACCTGCAGCTACACTTCCAGTGCCAATATAACCACTTATTTTCACATGCCAGGGAAAGTTCTTGTGTTCATAAGTAAAATACAATAGATGACAAAATCTAAAATAAAAGCAGAAAATGCTGGAAATAGGGAAATGTTCCTCCAGTGACAGGCACCTTGTTGGTCACTGACAAGGCATGTCCACCTTATCCACTCGGAAGGACATCTTGTTCCAGAGGCTGCAGACCTGCCATGAGATCCTGAGCCATTTCACGCACTTGTGCTCAGGCATGTCAAGAGAGTTGATCCTCTGCCTGCAGATCCTATGTTGGTAGCCTTGCCTCCTTCCAGCTGAAATTTGGTGCCCATCCTTTCTGCCCAGGCAGCATTTGGGGAGAAAGAAACATGGCAGTATTGTCCCAGATTTTCACAAAGTGCAGTAGCGGGCAGGAGAAAGGGCATTTTACCCATCGGCTGCAATGGTGAGTTTTTGCGCCATATTGTCCAATTCTCCGAGCGCCCTGCCTCATTTTTAATGCATCCCCAGGAAACAAGCCGGAGAGATGGCAGGACAGCCTCAGATTCCTCCGTTCCACTGTCATGTCAGGCCTTCAGTAATCCGGGTGCCATATTTAAAGGGTGCCCTTCACAGAGCTGGCACTCTCTAAAACATTGGAAGCTACTGCAAAGTCATGGCTGCCAAAGAGAGGAAACATGTTGCCCCCAAATTTAGCGACGCCTCTCTCGGACGCCTACTGGACACAGTGGAGCCCGCTCTGAAGTCCTCTACCTGTGCTCTGGGTGAAGACCAGCAAGCAAGGTGACAAATCCAGCATGGGAGTTGGTGGCATTGGTGGTCAGTGCCAATGCCCTGCAAAAGCAGGCAACCAGCCAATGTCAGAAAAGGATGAATGATCTCCTCCATTCTCCAGGGTAAGTCATTCTTCTCATCAATCTCATCTCACACACTCACAAACCCATCACACGTGCACAGGGATCTCACTCATTGCCAGTTCAATGGACATCACCATTCACTTTCCCAGACACTCCTTCATCTGCCCTGAGGATCATGTCCTCATCTTGCTCATGGTACCGCTCACCACCCATACATGCCAGACATCCACGTCACCTGGCCTGGCAGGCGTCCTGCTTACACTCTCTCCATCTGTCTTCATGCAGGACAAACTGGCACACAACAAAAGGGAGAGGTTGCAGACTGGTGGAAGAATGCCTGACATCAAGATCTGCACAGACTTTGATAACAGAGCCATCCAGCTGGCCAGCGACGATCTGGGCCATTCCTGTGCTGACGGTGAGGTCGGCACTGCTCTACCATGTGAGGATCCAGAAGCGCAACATCCATCAGACAACCACATTGTTAGTGAGTTCCCCTGTTCTGCAGGTCCCTGCCATGCACTAATTATCTCGCCTTGCTTTTGCAGGCACATCTTGGAAAGAGCCGAGGGGCTCCATGAGCCAACTCCTCGACTCAAGCGCTGAAGAAGAATCTGATGACACCCTCATTGAAGACCTGCCACAGCGCTCACCCACACCCTCCACCAGCACAGAGACCTTGGTGGGACCTAGTTCTAGAGTAGCCTCAGGATCACAATCTGGTGAGCACATTGCACTGTTTGATCCACAGCAGGCGGCTGCAGGGACTTCCCAGGTTTCCGTCACTTGGAGGTCTGCCAGACCCCAAAAATCTTTGAGTCCAAGTCAGATGAGGAATCTCTGGACCAGGTCATCCCTCAGTTGCTGGAGCTGCAAAGACAAACTCAGGAACATCAGGAAGGGATGTCCGCTGCACTCCCCGGATTGCGAGGTACGATGGAGGAGTCTATTTGCCTTCAGGCTGAGGTGATAGCGCCAGCATGCCAATGGACCAAAGTCAACACTGGTAGGATGGTGGCCGCCATGGAGACCTTGATCCAGGACATCGGTCCTGCACTGCTGCGCAGGCTGAACTCCATCACTGACGCCATAGGTGGCCTCCAACAGCGGCAATGCGAGATGGGTACAGAGCAATTCAACCTCACCCCAGCTCCCCCTTCTCCTCAAGGAGTCAGCCAGGAGCTGGGAGGAGGATCAGCATGTGCATACCCTGGGGCCATCCACCCAGATGACTCCGGGAGTGTCCGGCACATCTGAATCCCCTCTTTCTATGACCCCAGCAGCTCCAGCTCCACAGGCCGAGGAGGATGCCACTGCCATACAGCAGGACCCCGTAAGCAGGCCGGGGCCATCCAAGTCTTGGCCCTCCAGAGGGCGCCCACCAAGTTCTTCACAGACAGGGCATAGCAGTCAGCAGGCTTCCTCCACCTGTCAGGGGAGCACCAAGATGTAACTCTTTTGTTACAACACAAATAAACTAAATTAACAAAATGAGGAACAAAGTAAAAGGCAGCCCCTTAAAGGAAATCTGCAAAAACAAAAGACAAAATTTAAAAGAAACTTACAAACATTAAACCAAAATTTGATTGAAGTGGTTAATAAAGCACCCCAATCCCCGCGGTGCCCACCGAGCATGGAAGGCCTCGACGGTGCCAGCGGACACCATGTGCTCCCCCTCCACGGACACCCGGCTGCAAACATGGCTAGGGAAGAGGGGCAGTCAGTTGGATCGGCCAACTCCCTCGATTGCCGACTGCCTGGACCTGTTGATGGCCAACTTGGCCAGGCCCAGGGTCAGGTTCACGAGGAGGTCCTCCTCCCTCCCGGCACCTCCCCCCCTCCACACCGGGTGCCCACAGATCAGGAGTGTGGAACTGAGGTGCAAACAAAGCAACAGTAAAAGATTTTTCAAATAAATAAAAAGAGGTTGCAGCCTACAACAATTAACATAAGCTTGGTCCATGGACTTCACAAGGCCGCAAAAGACGCAGGCATCTTGGGAATCTGTGAACCGACACATCCTATGGTTGTATGGGGCTGCTGTGTGCAACACCCTCCACCCCAGGCCCCTGATGGAAAGTGGGAGGATACCCCTGCAGAGGGCCTCCCTACTGGGGACCTCCACCACCGGACGACAACAAGGCACACCAGGGCGTGCCCGAGCGGCGGGCGAGGGCAAGGAGGTGAAGGGTGTGCAGCAGCAGCCCATAGTGGAAACCCCTCTGTGCCATGCTAAAGGGCACAGAGGGCATTTCCGTGAAGTGACTCAGGCTGCGGGGTTCCAGTTCCCAAGCTAGGGTTCGGGGCTTTGGGCCACTGTGGAACTCCACCCGAACAGGAGTACGCTCGGACAGAAGACCACTGCGCACTTGTGTCACCTCGAGACTCGGAATGACATTGGGGCCGAGCATGACCGTCCTAAGGTCATGGATGACATTGGCCAGACATCCACCGACGCGCGATGCACCAACTCCTGTGGAAGCATCCAGCCCACTCTGCCACCCAGCACATCCCTGATCCTGGTCACTCCAGCAGCCACAGCCCTCCTCTCCGCCAGCCACTGAAAGTGCGG
This sequence comes from Cetorhinus maximus, assembly GCF_964194155.1. Lineage (NCBI taxonomy): Eukaryota > Metazoa > Chordata > Chondrichthyes > Lamniformes > Cetorhinidae > Cetorhinus > Cetorhinus maximus. Next base: position 64,846,904 of record NC_135892.1, read on the forward strand.
ATTCCTGAGCAGTGGTTCTCTGACGATAGCCACTACTGGATAGCTGCGAGGCGACTTAGTTCCAGACTTTGATCAGGTCCTGGTAAAAGATGGGCAACTCCTGCAAGGAGCCATGAAGGCCCCTCAGGTCTATAAACAGGAGCTACATGTCATAATTCAGGCCGTGCACCTCGCAGAAGAAATACATCACCAGGGCACACCATCTCAGAGGGGTGGGTCAACATAAAGGTATCGCTGCAGGGCCTGAAGGTAGAAAGTTGTCACCTGGGTGCGTAGGCACACCAGCACCTGACTGTCCTCCCTAAGCGGGAGACTCAGAACCTCAGCAGTGACCCATTGCAGCCTTTAGTCCAGAAGAAATCAATGAGCATTCTCTGGACTTTTGTGACAAACTCTAGGGGAGGGGTCAAAGTGAGCAGCTGGTACCACAACATGGTGGCAATCAGCTGGTTAATGCCAGCACTCAGCCCTGGTAAGGCAGCACCCTGTCCGAGCGCAGAATGGAATGAGTTCCGCCCACACCGTATGGCACCTGCCACGCAGAAGCCAATGGAACGCAGGACATGAACGCCTTGGAAATGTAAAGGTAATCAAGTCTGGACACTCCAACTCCAGGTTACACGAAAGTGAAAACGCTGGAGTCAGGATGGAGATGTCACCAGACGTCCATCAAGTTTAAGGACCCTCAACTTACTCACACCTAGTGTGCAGTGCTGGGCACCGAGATGGCCCCTGGCCCGAGGGTACAGTTGAAATCCTCCCCAAAGATGATGCACTCGCCCCCGTCAATGGAGCCCAGTCGTCAAAGAAGCTCGCTTGGTGCTGCTGTGCCCAGGGGAGCGTACACATTCACAAAGTGAAGAGCCGTGCCCCCAAGGTGCACAGTAAGGTGCAGCAACTAGCCTGGCTCCGGCTCCTTGACCCCCAAGATCTTTGGCTGAAAACGTGGGGCCAACAAGATAGCCACCCTGCCAGAATTGGAGGCTAGGTGACTCACGTAGACTCCCCCTTGCCACTCCAGGTGCCAAGTAGCTTTGTCTCCCGGAATGGTATGGCTTTCCTGCAAGTAGCACACCGCACACTTCCCATCCCCAGGGACAGGGAAGTTTTGGAACATGCGCTGTGCATCCCTGCTGCCGTTGATGTTGAGGCTGGCTATGGTAGTCTTCATTGCGAGAAGTATGTGCTACTATCACCTAGAGTAAATGCAGAGGGAGAGGACATTTTTAAGTCCTCTTCTCCTTCAGGATCCCAATGAGAAATGTATGGACCCTCCATTCCGGTCCAGCTTGGAGGCTGTTATGGCCTCGTGGGCGGACCAGAATACCAGTGGAAATGAATACCACCGGTCCAAGGCCAACTGGGCCCTGTCTTGGCGACCGCGATTACTCACCAAAAAGCCCTGGAGCTCCTCAACCGGGATGAGGGGGAAGTTGACAGCGATCACCAGAGCCCCCATCACCTCATCTGGCTCCAACGACTCGAGGTCGTCGGTGGTGTTCGCTATCGATGCCACCTCCTCTACAAGGTTGTCGCCTCCGGCTTCTGACCGCTCCCCTGCACTGAGTGTGGGGGCTGATTCAGAGCTGCCAGCCGGCTCTGCCCCTTCCTCGATCCCACCACCAGGGTCAAGGCCATCAGGGTCCTTTCTGATCTCCTCTCAGGGCTCTGGGTCAGAGCGTGGCAGCGGCTCAGAGACCTGCTCCACCCCAGGCACCGGGTCACCTGGCGTATCCGGGAAAAGTTCCAGACCCAGAACTGTAGCGCCTGGCGCCAAAGGCTGAGACAGAGCGGGGAGGTCCTCCTCGCCACCACTACCCAATGATCCAGCAGTTGGGGTATCACCGTGGTCCCTCAGTGGGCCAGTTGCCATCTCGGGAGTACAACGTGTGTCAGGGTGCGGTGCCACCTCAAGGGAAACACCCACACCAACTCCCAAGGGGCCCTGCTCAGGGGACCGCAAAGAGACACTAGAATCCCTGCCCTCCCCCGGGGATTTTAAAAGCGGAGATGCCACCTCCTCTTCATCTGGGGAGGAAACAATCTTGACTCCAGGGGGAGAATTTTCTCCCCGCTGGGTGGGGTGGGGGGGGCTGAGCTGGAGCGGGCGCGGGCGGCCATGCAGCCAATCGGCTGCGCGCCACCATTTTACGTGGGTGGGCCAATTAAGGCCCGTCCAGCGTGACGTGCGCCCAGAAGCGCTGAGCGCTCCCTCTGCAGGCGGGGGGAAGGAGGCTGAGTCAGGGCCTGCACAGAGCTGCCTCAGGGAGTTTAATTTCTTTACCAAAAAGTGAATAAAAGATTTTGAAAAAATTATTCGGACAGTGTCACATGAGCTGAGACATGTCTATGAATTTTATTAAAAATTTTTATTAAAGTTTAAAAACCTTCATGTAACCTCATCCCGCCCGTGGATGAGGTTTCATGATAAATGCGAAGGCCGCCCGGGCTTTTTGCCTGCCCGCTCCCACATGCCAACCAGAAGATTCAGGCCCAGGAGTCACGAATACCTCCCCATTCAAGGCATGGTGTTTCTTCTGGCAGAGGTAAGGGGCCAGGGGGACCTCAACGTGTGAGGTTTCCGCTACCTCACACCCCCCGTCCCCCACCCCACCACTCTGGACACTCCGCTCTCTGAAGTTTTGGCATGGGCATCTCTTCAGGAAAGGCTACTGGCTCAAGGTCCCATGCACCAATGTCGCCGGACCCAGGACCTCATGCAGAGATAACGCCAGGCCCAGCACTAGGGGCCAAGGCATCAACAGGCCCGGGATCAGCCGCCATTGAGATGCGGGCTCTGGATGATTCTGTGTCCCCCGAGCCGGTGTCTTAGGGAGGGTCTGGGGTTTGGGCTGAGGTTGGGGATGACTTAGGGGGCCGCTTCTGGATACTTGGTCTTCCCTCATGCCTTCTTCCAGGCGTGGGTTCTCTCCCTCTGCCTCGCAGGCAGCCGAGGTGGTATTGGCTGGCGTCACCTCCCCTTGTGGGGAAGTGACGGACTCTTGGCGGAGGGAGGTGTGGCGATGCCAGCCACGGCTAGCTGAGTGACATTGGCAGCCTTGGAGGTGGGGGAGTTCTTTTGGATGTGCCCCACCTCCTTGCAGGCATGGCACTGCATGCCATCCACAGTCCAGAAGACCCTGTATGTGACCCCCTTGTAGTCAACTCTGAAGCCCTTCACGGACCCCTCCCGGGCTAGGCGTACAAATAGTTGGTGCTGGAAGGAATATGTGTGATGGAAGTTTGCCTCCCTGAGGCCGAGCGGGGTTGGCGGAATCCTGGACGGGTCCTCCCCCAGTAGATGGTGGTGGAGGAGGAGGAGCTGACTGCGGATGAGTGGCACGTTTCAGTTCAAGCAAACCCACACCCCTCAGCTGCTGTTTCTCATCTTCTTCCTACCCCAATCACATCACAGTCCAATGCAGAAACCTTCCCCCTCAAGTCTCAAAACATACAGCTGTCAGTGAAAGGGTGGAAGTCTTCTCCCTCTTGGTCCGCTCCTCTCCCTCTTCTCTCTTCTATGTAGGCCTGAAGCCTCAGGCCTTGTGCTGCAGACCTCCCTCACTGCAAATGTTGAAGCAGCAGCACCACAATACGCAGCCCAGGTCTTGAATGGGCCTTCAGGCCACAGCTTGCAGATCTTCTAGCAGCAGCAGCAGTAATAGCTGCAATGCAAACAGCAGCCACAGAAGGAGCAGCAACAGCCACAGGAACAGCAGCAACACACCTGTTTCCAGTCAGGAAGGTATCACCTTTTTGTTACAAAACAAATAAACTAAATTAACAAAATCATGGACAAACTCTTTCGAGTTATCAACAATCACAGATTGCAATTCTTTCGAGTACAATCACAGTTCTTGGTTTCCGGGAGTGGGACATGAACCCACAACCCTCTGATTCAAAGGCGAGGGTGCTATGAACTGAGCCACAGCTGACACCTCAAAATCTGGGACAAATTTTTTCAAGTTATCAACAGTCACAGATTGCAACTCTTTCGAGTACAATCACAGTTCTTGGTTTCTGGGAGTGGGACATGAACCCACAACCCTCTGATTCAAAGGCAAGGGTGCTATGAACTGAGCCACAGCTGACACCTCAAAATCAGGGACAAAGTTGCTCACCCTGGGCACGTGTGTTAATCACTTGCACTTAATCTCTTGTAAATAAATTCCCAAGAATGTCCACCACCATTAACACTCCCTTTGTCTTTTTGCCCATGACATCTTTGTCAGTTTCTCCTTAGCCCCCACTTATCGCTGGCCTTCTATCCAGCTTCACCTGCTCCACCCCTCCCCCCCTTAAACGGTATAAATTTCATCACATATCTTCTTCTCTTTAGCTCTGAAGGAGGGTCAGACAGACTTGAAACGTTAACTGTTTCTCTCTCCACAGATGCTGTCAGACCTGCTGAGTTTTTCCAGCATTTTCTGTTTTTATTTCTGATTTTCAGCATCTGGAGTATTTTGCTTTTATCCTAAGAATGTCTCCTTGCCTATGGCTCCTTGTTAATGATGAGTAGTGTTCGTGTTACTCAGATGCGAAACTTTGGTTTCTGCACAAGATAAAGGCAGGTGTCTCAGTGCAGGGCCTCTTCCCTGTGCTTTGTGCAGCCTTCAGACCAAAGTGATGGTCTGGCTTCACACTCCCTGGACACATTACTGATGCCTGCACCTCAATGGTGCTTGTCATTACTGCCAGAATGTTGTGGACAGGTATCACAGAGTTCTATTATTCTCTCTGTGTGCTCTCAGCATCTTTAAGATGGGGCTGGCCCCCATTCTCTTCAGCATCTTTGACCAGTGGCGCTGTGCTCCTGAAGGGGTCAGGTGCTGAAGGCTAACAAAGGATCACATGCATTTAAAGTTTCACAGCTGCGTCTCCATGATATGGCCCTGATCACAGAGTGCAAGTGAGCTACCCTCAGCCAGACAGGAGTCAGACATTCACACAGGCAATGTGAAAGATGTATGGAGAGTCCTCGCTGCATGTCGTCATCATCTTCCTGGAATTGAGTGACTATTAGGGTCTCTGCCAGGTCTCCATGACATGAGCTTGAACACTGAGGGTATGTGCGCTGCCATCAGCTACACAGGAGTCAAAGGTTACAGATGCAAGGTTTCGATGTCAGATATGTCCTCACTGCATGTCGTCATCATCACCCATGAATCTTGCAACTATGAACTCCTCCCGAGCATGCCTGCCTTGTCTGGTCAGTATGATGGCCTCATTGCCACATCTTTGCTTTCGAGGACCTCATCATCATCATCGTCATCCCCTTTGACGTCCTCCTCTTTGGTGGATATGTGCAGCTCCTCCATCTCCTCCTCAGTGAGGTTCTCCCCACATTGCAGTGCCAGGTTGTGGAGCACGCAGCGAGTGACAATGATGTGTGACACCCTTGATGGACTGTAATGCAGTGCTCCACCGGACCTGTCAAGACACTGGAACCTCATCTTCAAAATGGCTGTCATTTGCTCCACCAAAGTCCGAGTCATGGCATAAACCTCGTTATACCATAGCTCTGCTGCAGCCTGAGGCTGCCGCACGGGTATCATCAGCTATGTCCTCTGTGGGTAGTCTTTGTCCCTGAGGAGCCAACGCTGCAGCCTCTCTGGGCCCTGGAAGATGTCAGGGATCTGAGATCTACAAAGAATGGCAGGAGTCGTGGACACCCCCTGGGAATCGTGTGCAGACCTGCAGGATGTGATTGTGGTGGTGGCACACCAGTTGAACATTAAGCAAGTGGAAGTCCTTGCGGTTAATGTACTGGGCTGCTTATTGCCATGGAGATGTAAGCGCCACATGAGTGCAGTTGATGGCACCCTGCACCTGTGGAAAACGTGAGATCTGGGCAAATCCCAGCAATCTTGCTTCCCGGCTTTCCTGATCCCAGGCAAAACGTGCAAAGTTCTGTGCCTTCGCAAAAATGGCATCCGTGACCTCCTGGATGCACTTGTGTATGGAGGCTTGTGAGATCCTGCACAGGTCACATGTGGAGCCCTGGAAGGAGCCACTGGGGTGAAAATTAAGTGCTGCGGTCACTTTCATGGACATTGGCAGTGGATGCCCTCCACATCCCAGTGGTGCCACATCCTACAGCAGGTGGCATATATGACCAACCAGTTCCATAGACATGCGCAGTCTTTGGTGACACCGGTCCCCGGCAGGAATGACAGGTGCTGTCTATAGACACTGGGTCTAGAGAGGCGCCTACGAGCAACGGCTCACTGTGGATCTTCAGCTGCGTGCGCAGCAGGCCCTCTACCCCTTCATCTTGAGGGTGGCGCTACTCCCTTTGCCGAGCCAGGCACATCCGCCACTTTCTTCTTCTTCTTCTATTTCTCTAGCCTCCATAAGCCATGAGGCATGCCGCTAAATCATCAGGCTTCATGATCCTGATGTTCTCCTCCTGCAGGATCAAATAGAGAGACGCATGGGTGTACTAAGAAGCTCAATTGGTTTAAGTCTAAAGGCTCCTTCACGCATGCAGGAGAGTGCTGGCCACCACTTGGATGGCCAGTGTGTGGTACACTTGTTGGCTGTCTGAAACCCCACCCACCTCTGCCTCATTACACTTGATCAGGTGATGGCAGCTTCGGACATTGGAATGCGTGCTGTGCTCTCAGCTCAGGCGCAGGCATTTTTTAATTGATTCATGGGATGTGGGCTTGAGAAGGTGGCGGTGAGGTTTCTTCTTGAACCTCTGCAGTCCATGTCGTGTAGGTACACCCATAGTGCTGTTAAGGAGGGAGTTCCCACATTACAAGGCTACGCTGTTAGCTTGAACCATAATGGATACTACTACAAACCTTAATAAAGACATTGCAAGGGGCTGTGAGGGCCTCCACCAGTGACTGCGGCATGGACACCTTTCGCAAGGGCATTGTACAACTTACCCAGTCGGCCAATTGTTCTGCTGCCCCCTAAAATGCACATTAATTTGCAGTCCGCACCCGAGTGGGGAAAAGTTCTGGAGCATTTGGTGGCACTTTCATTCTTTTGCATTGCTTCAGTGGGCAGAAAAGCTTCAGAGGCCCGACTCCAAACATGTCAATGGAGCCGCAGATGAACAGTCTCAGATGCGGAAGAATGCTCTCTTTTGACAAGCTTTTCGAAACGTGTGGCAGCTTCCCTCACCACCCCCCCCCACCGACCCCAATGGCATGTGCTTCAGTATTTCCTTCAGTTTGTCTGTGCTGCCTTGTTCCCCACCCACACCCCTGGCCTGACATACATTGGAGCCCTTGCCCCAACACCGCATTGAAAGCCAGCCAGGAAAAAGCGACTTGCCTGTGCCCCCCGCGAATGCGCAGTGCCTCTTCCTTGATGTCCTACGGGTGATACTTATGAGCGCTGTGCAAGGTTGTGTGCACTCACCTCCGAGTTCCCGCTAAAGTTCAGGTCACCAGGTGATTTACCTTTGAAAGGCACTCGTGAAGCACACCATTCTGAAGTCGCACCTACGTGGGTAGTAAATTTGATGTGGAGGGATGATTCCGGTGAATGGGGCTTATAATTAGATGCAAATATATTAAAATGATGTTCCTGATGTACAGTGGCGGGAAAAGCGGCCCACCATTGATGGGTGGAAGGGACAATCGCAAACTGGTTTCATGACGGCATAAAACCAATTTTTGGCCTTCTCACCATCACCCACCATGACGCCTGACACCAACGGGGCTAGAAAGTTCTGGCCAGAGTTAAAGTTAACGAAAAATTATAGGGGGTGAAATTGCTCTTTGGCAAGGAGAAATAGGCAATAGCAAATTGGCAGCTTGTTTTATACCGCACCTTATTTTGCTTTCCAATGAAAAAGAAAATCAAATGCTTTTGTCAAAAAAAATCACCCAATAATGCTTATAAGGTGGACTTTTCTCTAACAGGTGACAAAGGCTGTCACAATAAACATAGTTAGAAATTGCAGCACGTTTGCCTCACAAATGCAGAGGGAAATGCAAGCCAAGTTCACTTTTTGCAGAGTTTAAGTCCAAGTTCCTTTGTCAGATTGGGTGGCACCACAAAGATCAGAGAATTAAATACCAATGTTGTTGAAAAATGTATTAAAGAAAATTTTATCAGAAAGATTGAGAAAGACCATGCATTTAATCAGTCATCTAAAAAGCTTGTGCAATATAAAATGAAGTGTAAGTTGGACGATTAGTTCGGAAACCAAGGGTAATAATTCTAACTACAAAGCTGTGACTGGGGATGCTTCAATGATCAAGTACAGAACTTCCTGCTAATATTTCTTCATGATTTCAGTAGAAGCACTGCAGGTAGATTTCTATACTTGTGATGACAGTGCACTCTGTGTAAAAGTTGATTGTTGTGAAGTGATTGATGCCACTCAAAGCGATCTATAATGGTGAAATAAGGTGGTGGAGTGGGTCAGGATATGCTACACTATTACATCTAGGACCTGGTTTCATGGTATGCTCATAGAATAAAAAGATTCCTCTGCTGTGGCTTAGGCCTTTTATGGGGCTGGATAATATCAAGAGAATTCCTAAACATAGGAATTTGGGAATTTTTAAACAAAAATGGTCCAAGGTGTACCCAGTTTGCTTACAATTCTGATAGTTGCATGATAGAATAATAATGAGTTGTTGACTAACCGTAGCTATCAATTGGACATTGCATGAGGAAAACCCCAAAGATGGAGTTTTGAGAAGCAGGGATCCAAAGTTCCCTTTTTCCTGTCAAGTATGTTACGTCTTAAATTACTCAAGTACTGTAAGCTAAAATATTAGCCTGATGAATGCAGTTGAATGACAAACTGCCTATAGCTAAATGCAAGTTATTATCAAACTGAAAGTGTTAGAAAGATCAAAAGGGCAGCTATGTGTGGAAATAGAAATGGGGTAATGTCCTAAGGTTGTTGCTGAGGTATATTGTTTAAGCTGACTATAAGCAACTTTAAATTTGGAACAGATATTCCTTATCTTGGAGTATTTGATGCAAGTACTTTGTTCCAAAAGTGGAAAGTGTTCCATTCCACAGTGGATTATTCTTTTCACTTTGATAGGTGCACACATTCACTCCACAAAATTTTAGACTGGGAAGTGATAAATTTACAATTAGCAACAGCTGTCTAGTAACTGACATTAATATTGCGAAATATAAATAACCATGCATTGATGCTAAAAATAGCAAAACACACTTTTAATAAATATTTTTCATTAAAGAAACTACAGCAGGAAAAATATTTGAGTTAACAATTGACCAACTTTCTCACCACCCAAAGTGGTAGCAAATAAAATCTAAAGATTCTCTAGGTAGATTCAGAGGGAAAAGTCTAAAGCAGTAAACTTTAAAGATTTGTTGCCACAACACTCGGGTATTAGGTAAATCTATCTGAAGACATAAAGCCAATTAAAAAAATCTCAGAATTTGATGATGGGTCTTAAATCGATGAATTATAAGAGACAAAGGGAGAAGTATCTGAGCTTATTGAGCAAATGGGTTATTAGAAGGTACATAATTACAACTAGATTTGATGTAATATTTCTGTGTCAAAGCCTGTAGTACAGATATACTGCCATTTTCTCATCAATGCTAAGTAGTTTTGGACACATATTGATGCAAATGTTGGCAGTGTAACTTGAGAGTCAAGTTTGCAAACTGAGGTGATGTATCATATTCTGGAGATTGTTCACCCTGGTTTGTTTCACACAGGATGCACTAGAATTCAAACCTGGGGGACATGATTATAAACTGAGAAAACCTTGAGATAAATGTAACACAGTTACCTCCTGGAATGATGGGGCATGAAGTCAATATTGTTGAACATTGTTGAACTGTGCCACCCTTTGGGTGTTATTTTAAGCCATGGCTCAATCTGCCAATTTGGATGGACATAAAAATTGCATGGTACTATTCAAAGGTGTCTTGGCCAAAAGTTCTTCCTAAATCAACACTATTGAAACAGATTAGCTGACCATTTACTTCATTTTTTATGTGTATGCATGTTCACTGCCACATTGACCTACATAACAAAGAGACTATACTTCAAAAGTGATTACTTGACATCCTGAGGAGATAAAGTGCTCCATAAGCACCTTTTTCTATCAGTAACTTGCTTCATCCATCTATGCACACTTGATTGGCTTACGCTAGCAATGTAACCAGGGGTTGAGTAATGCTGTGATTTTTACATCCACTTCCAGTGCTGTACCTGTGGTGAAGTTTAGCTGTAAGTCTCCTTACATTCACTAGCTCCCCAGGTAAATGAATACTTCCACAGGCACTGCTCCTCGTAAAGATGGAAGCTTGTGCACCTCAGCCTATGCATTCTGCTTTGGTGATGAGTACATGGGTATTGCAGATCAATACAGAGTTCCTTTGGTGCAGTCAAGCAACTTCAACCCTCTGCTGGTCTTTTTCTGAGAAAAAGGGAACATCCAGTGGGAAAATCATTGTGGCAATATGGCAGCAGGAGTAAAAAAATGACAATAGCGCACAAAGTGGCAACAGGGACAAAGAAAGAGAAAGGGTCTAGACAGAGGAGATAGGCAGAAACTGTTCCCACTTGTGAAAGGATCCAGAACTAGAGGGCACAGATTACAAATAATCGGCAAAAAAGCAAAAGTGATATGAGAAAAACTTTATTCACGCAGCAAGTGGTTAAGGACTGGAATGCACTACCTCAGATTGTGGTGGAAGAAGATTCAAAGCATTCAAAAAGGAATTGTACTGTTATCTGAAAAGGAAGAACGTGCAGGGTTATGGGGAGAAGGCAGAAGGATGACACAAAGTAAATTGCTCATTTGGAGAGCCAGTGCAGACAGGTTGGGCTGAATGGCCTCCTTCTGCGCTGTATCAATTCTGTGATTCTGTGGTGCGGATGGTTGGAGGAGAGTGATAAATGGGGCAGAATGGCAGGAGATCATGCAAAGAAATCACGATAGCCACGTGGCAACATAATGTGCCAGAAATGGATACCTTGCTCTAAAAAGAGAAGGACATATAACCAAATACAAGGTGTTCAGGAAAGATGGGGAAGGAAAGAAAGGAGGAGTGTTGACAGTATTGATTAAGGAGAATATTAAAGTGCTAAAGATAGAGGATGTCCTAGAGGCATAAGGACAGAATCAATTTGGTTGCATTAAGAAACAATGGAGGTACCATGGCACTACTGGGTGTATGCTTTAGGCCACCAACCAGTGGGAAAGATATGGAGGAGCAAATTTATAAGGAAATTATGGAGAGTTGCAAAAACTATAGAACAGAAGAACACACAAGAATTAGGATCAGGATTGCACCATTCGGCCTCTCGAGCCTGCTCTGCCTTTCGGTAAGATTCATGGCTGATCTGATTGTGGTCTCAATTCCACATTCCTGTCTGTCCCCATAACCCTTGACTCCTTTGTTGATCAAAAATCAAAAGTCAGTCTGAAATATATTCAATAACCCTGCCCCAAATGCTTTCTGGGGAAGAGAATTCCACACTCGAATAACCCTCTGAGAGAAAATAATTCTCCCTTTCTCAGTCTTAAATAGGAGACCTCTAACTTTTTAAACTGCGTCCCTTAGTTCTAGGCTCCCCCACAAGGAGAAACATCATCCCAGCATCTGCTCTGTCAAATCCCTTCAAAGTCTTATGTGTTTCAATATGATCACCTCTCATTATTCTAAACTCCAATGCATAAGCCCAACCTGTTCAACCTTTTCTCATAAGATAATCCCTTCATCTCAGGAATCAATCAAGTGAACCTTCTCTGAACTGCTTCTAATGCAACTATATCCTTGCTTAAGTAAGGAGACCAAAACTGTACACAGTACTCCAGATGCAATCTAAAGCCCTGTATAGCTGCAGCAATGCTTCCCTACTTTTATATCGATTCCCCTTGCAATTAAAGGGCAGCATTCCATTTGCCTTCCTAATTACTCACTGTTCCTGCAAGCCAACTTTTTGTGATACCAAGAAGACCAGATTCCTCTGTACCATAGAGTTCTGCAATCTCCCTCCATTCAAATAATATACTACTTGTCTATTCTTCCTGCCAAAGTGGACATGTTCACATTTTCCCACATTATATTCAATTTACCACGTTTTTGCCCACTCGGTTAACCTATCCCTTTGTAGACTCTTTATATCCTCTTGACAACTCACTTTCCTAACTATTGTTTTGTCATCAACAAATTTATACATTCAGTCCCTTCATCCAAGTGAATAATGCAGACTGTAAACAAGTGAGGCCCCTGCACTGATCCCTGAACCACTCCACTAGTTACAACTTTCCAGCCTGAAAATGACCCATTTATCCTTACTTTCTGCTTCCTGTTAGCTAACCAATCCTTTGTCCATGTTATTATGTTACCCCCTGCACCATGAGCTCCTATTTTGTGTAGTGACCTTTGCACATTGCCACATGCACCTTGTCAAATGCCTTTTGTAAATCCAAGTATGCTACATTGACAGGTTCCCTTTTATCCACCCTGCTTGCTACTTTCTCAAAGAACTCTAATAAATTAGTCAAAAACAATTTCCCTTTCACAAAACCATGTTGACTCTGCTTGATTGTATTATGATGTTCTAAATGTCCTGCTGCTATTTTCTTGGTAATAGATTCCAGCATTTTCCCAATGATAGACATTAGGATAACTGGCCTATAGTTTCCTGCTTTCTGTCTCTCTCCTTTCTTGAATAGCAGTGTTACATTAGTGATTTTTTGATCCGCTGGGACCTTTCCAGAATGTAGTGAGTTTTGGAAAATTAAAGCCAATGCATCTACTATTTCTGCAGCCACTTCTTTAAAGACTGTTACAGATAGGAGGGAGGTTAATTTAAACAGCCCCGATTTCTCCTCTCACCACTCATCTGTAAACAGAAAGGTGTTTTGGTTTGCATCCCCCTTTATAAGCAGTGGCATCTTTCCAAACCCCTTGGTTTTTATGTGATCCAATTTCTATTAAAAACCCCACAGCAAACTCGAGATCGGATGAACTCAAAGGGTTAATTTATTTGCATGCACTCAAATGTGAAAGGAGGGTCGCAAAGTAGCTCCCTGTGCACACATACAGTAAAAGGGGAGCAGAGAAAAGAGAGAATTACAGGGCAAAGACCACAGAGAAAGGAATTATTGTTATATGTGGATCCAGAACCAAAGACCAATGAGGTGTTCTTTCACAGAGGTCAGCAGGTTAAAATCTGGCGCTGTATAATTTACTTTTGACAAAGGACATGTATTCCTTGTCTGGGTCCCCAAGATTGTTAAATGTCCCAGCCATTAAGAATTGAAAGGAAAGCTGCAGGGCTCTTTGTCCTAGCAGAATAGTAGACTCCAGTTGGCCAGTCTGGGTCCTGAAATGCAGATGGCCTTTGCATAGTTCTCTTTGAATTTGGTTCTGCAGCTCACAGTGGGATTGTTAGGATCTCTTCAGAGATAATGAGGTGTAAGTTTGTTCAAAACTGCCTGATAGCTCATTTTGTTAGGGTCACAGACAGACATAGATTCAACCATTTTAAAAGGGTCTATGTCCAGTTTTTTTTTCTAAATGTTAGAAATAGCAATAAACGTATCTATATCTATTTTATGAAAAAAATACAGTGTGAGGTTTTAGTCCCATTACAGTCCTTGTGGCCTCAGAGGAAAAACTGAATTCTATTTCTTTTTTTTTATGTGATCTTATGAAGGAAGAATAGGAAGTAAAGAAGCATGCATTCCTTCTCTCATTCACACTGGCACATCAGACATCACAACTCGCAGGGGCAACAACAGTTCCCTTCTTCATTTCCTTTTTTTCCTTTTTGTGGTTTAAATCTGGGTTGCTGTATCAGCAAGGATATTGTCCTATCCTGGGATGCGGAATGCTTAGGTGACCTGGAAAGATTCAAATCTGTCCTCATGGGGATTATTCTAGCTAGAGTTCTGAATTTCCTCTGTAGGGGATCAGGTGTAGGCAAAGCTATTGTTTTCAGAACTCTGCCTGTCCAACTTCTGATTAAGTATCATTTGAAGGGTCTGGGGGTTTTACAGGATGGTTAGCACTCTGGGGGGCAGGGATGGTCAAGCTGCTTTGGGTTATCTGCAGGGGTGTGCTGAGCACCTCACTCTGCGAGTGTCAGGTATTTTGAGTGTAGGGCTGAGTGTCTGTTGTCCAGCTTACCCTGTCCAATTTGGTAACCTGTGGGTTCAGCTGTTCAAACCCAGGGACTGTGACTAGGCTGATTGTCAGGAGATTGGGGTGTTTTTATGGGACTTTGGCCCCTTTACAACTGGAGTGCTCCAGCTCCTGTTGCTAGGTGCGTTTGGTTGGCATGGCAACAGACGGGCAACCTGCTCCTGAACTTGGGCCAGCTTTTCTTGACCCCAATGATAGGAAGATGGCCTTCTGGAAGAGGCCTCTCCTGTATTCATACTGAGTAGGGCTACAGGTCTATAACCTGGCGGGTTATTATGGAACATATTAAATGCAGTGGGCAACCCTGTCAGGTTGCCTCATAGTTCTGCATTAAGGTGGGTGGGTATGGAATCCAATCTGGTCAGGATTCCTCTGCTGGTCAGTTGGCTAGTAGGCTGTGTCCTTTAGGACACTGCTGCCCTCTAGTGAATTGTCAGCTCTCGCTGCACTTTCTGGTAGTTTTTCCACTAAATGAAGTATCACCCTCACTCTTTCTGGGCCAATTTGGGAACTTTCCATTTAGATGTGCCATAAAGCTACCGCACTGCTAATCAATGGCTTCCTACATGGGAACTTTGGCTCGGGGGTAGGCGTTCTACTAACTTGCTCCATGTCCCCTGGACCTCCGCCCTCAAGAGAAGGTGCAGTTCCAGCTCTGCTCCATTGTGGCTTTCCAACTGGGGAAGGCCTCTCACCCCCTATCAGCTCGTCTGTTTGGGCACTCCCTTTGTCCCTCTTTAAAGTTGGAAAGAATGTTTCTGCCAGTCATGCTTCAGGCAATTCCTTAACCCTTTCATTCCCTGGTTTAAAAGCTTGCCTTTCTTCAGGCTTTCCGACTATGTGGGGCATCTCCCTTACTATCTCTTTCCCTGCTCTGAGGTTCTCTGGTCCTAGTTTAATTCTAGGATATACTGTCAGTCTATTGCCCCTTCCTGTACCTCTTTTAACTTAACTGGCCTGGCTTCAGCCTTGCTACATTCATGCAGCCCCCACTCAATGTTTATGGGTGCTATTTCATCCTTTTTGGCCTCTGGACCTTCACCAGCTTTCTGCACACCTACAGATTTCTGCTGGCTGATGTTTTCTTTTGCTGTTTAACACCTAGCTGCCAGCCAAATTATTTCTGAGGAGGAAATCCATTCCTGCTACTGGTAGGTGTCGAGTAGATATAATAATGTCTATAATGTTATTGGAAATTATTTTAAAATAGAGTTTAGTCATGTCTGTGTCTATGTAGGTGTGTTTGTGTCTTAATTG
Organism: Cetorhinus maximus; assembly: GCF_964194155.1. Taxonomy (NCBI): domain Eukaryota; kingdom Metazoa; phylum Chordata; class Chondrichthyes; order Lamniformes; family Cetorhinidae; genus Cetorhinus; species Cetorhinus maximus. Next base: position 64,862,285 of record NC_135892.1, read on the forward strand.
GATTAAAGCCAATTGTTCAGGAGGCTTTGATGTATAGAAGAGAAGTAGGTTTGAAATGTTAATTACAAAAACATGGGGAAGCTTAGAAACATAGGTATCCAGGGGGCAATTTGCATTTTTAAATAAGCCATTCAAAAGAATGGGTGAAATATTATACTTAGCCAGAAGCCAAACAACGTGTTTACTTTTTTCAAAGCTTACTAATAAAATTGGTGCTATGAAAGGTGTTTTATTTTTCGAAGAGGTGAAGTTCAAAAGACCTTGTGATACAACGGGCAGGAACTTTCACTCATCTGGCAGGCGCATGCCCGACCGAACGAACGTAAAATGACGTGCGAGCATTCTGACATCATCGCGCACTCGAGTGGTATTTCAGTCGACGGGCGCGCGTGGGAGTTGGCAGCATGCCTGCCGACAAGTAAAAGGCCTATTAAGGCCATTAACAATCCAATTGATTTAAATTTTTCGCTGGCCAAGCGGCCTTTGCATTTTTTGTGAAACCTCATCCACGGGGGCAAAATTCTGACCAATGAGAATTTGCATTCAAAGAGGAAAATATGTAGAAAAGAAGAAAATTCTGTTGGTAAAGGAAGAGGGATTCTAAGATCTAAAACCTCCAGCCTATAAGCCTCAAGCTGTTGTCTGCAAGGACCCAGAGAAACTCATTTTGGATTTGACTGTCCTGGTTTGCCAGGGGTCTGTTTAAATCTGTGTTTTACTGTTGCCCTAACGGTGGTGTACCTGAGAGTCAGATTAATTAAGGGATTTTGTTAGAAGTTATTATCGTAGTGATTTGTAGACATATGTATGTACTTACAATCTTTTAATTAATAAATGTTTAATTTAGTTTCACAAAAACCTCTTGAGACTTGGTGGTCTTATTATAACTGAATTCAAAGCCTGCAATTCGAAACATACAAATTGCAAAAATTGATAATGACAGTTGTTTCAAGTTTCCCTCTGGGATTTGCACAACAGCATTTACCATCGGCTGTGTCATAATATAGTTCAGGGATAATTCCTACTGTAACAGGGCCTGAAACAAGGTCACACTCTAGGTGGACCCTATGGAGGGATGCAAACACAGATCCTCCTCCCAATCCACTGACCAGAACTTTGGTCTTCAGGATGGACTCGGGGGTAGGCTTATGTTTCCCTCCAACTTGAAGGACTGAGTGGCCCCTGTGTCCCAGAGCAGTACCATGAACTTGCTCGCATTTTGGGATGGGTAGGGAGGCACTGTTCCTGAAAGGACAAACTCTGGAAGTTCTCTAGGAGTTTGTCTGGCTCAGACACACATAGTGCCATGCCCTCCAAAGAGTAAGTTTCTGTAGCGAGAGTCTCTGCCTGCATCCTTCAGGGGACTACTCATATGGAGCCCTATTTGACCAACAGGCTACAAGACCCTTAACTAGGGGGTCTCGTTACCCTCTAAGGTCCTCACTCTGTACTTAGTATTGATGACATGAAACTAACTATGGATACAATTCTCACATCATGCAAGGGGGACTCGGAGGGAGAGGACAGCCTCTGAGATTCCAGGGTGGATGACCGAGGGTTGTCCAGCTGCCCCCTTCAGGTGCCCAAGGGCTCTGGCCTGATTTGTTGAGGGGAAGGAGCACCTGGAGCAACATTGATGTGTCCCGTTTCCCTCTTGCATTACCACTGCAGGAACTCATCCATGGCTCCTGCGATGGCGTGCATGTCTGCAGATACCTCTGCGTTCTGCTGGACCAGGATCTCCGTGGTACCTGCCATCCTCCCCATGGAGACCTCCATACACGCACACGTGGGCACCACTGAATCAGAGAGAAACTAGCGTGCCACTCTGTTGAGGGCTTTCAACAGCTTTACGTGATGTTCCCCCACCTTCTGCTGACTCTCCACAATGAGTTGGAAGGCTGAATCCAGAGGTTTATCATCTGACCCGGACCTCACAGGTGCCTCCTTCCCAGCAGTCCTCCGTGCCAGGGAGCTCGGCTAAACCTGCCTCCTCCTTCTACGGATACGTGTTCATGCGGTGACCACCAGATTGTGAACCTGAGCCAGCTCTAGATCTAGGTCCCACCGAGGTTTTTGTCTTTGCTCTGATGGAGGGTGTGGGTAAGCGCTGTGACGGGTTTTCCAGGCTGCTTATTTCCAGCTCTTCAATGGAGGAGGAGTCCTCTTGGCTGGAGGTGAGGACGTGGATGAAGCTGAGGGACTGGCTGGCTGAGGGTGTCAGCCCCTTGGCAGAGCTCCCTGTGAACCAAGGTAGAGGTAATAGTGCATGGTAGCAGAGTCAAAAGCAAGAGAGAGAGCACTCAGTTACATTGAGAGAGGGATGATGTGGTGCAGGATCCTCAGGTGGGTGTTTGCCACCGAATTCAGCTTCGCCATCTGCAGGCATGGTTCACGTCCTCACCAGTCAGCATGATGGCACACTCCTCAAAGTGAATGAGGGGCCTAATGTGGGCCACTCCATCCCCACTCTGGGACCTCTTCCTGCTGATCTGAGCAGGCTTCTCCTGCATGAAAACAGATGGAGAGATTGTGAGCAGGACACATGGCACTGCATGGAATATTTGTGTGGTGAGTGGAGCCATGGACGGGATGAGGACGTGAGCGTGAGAGGGTATGAGCCTGATGGTGATGTGAAGGTGTATGTGTGAGTTAGCGGTGTTGTCCCTTCATGTGTGAGATCCCTGTAGGTGTGTGATGGGTTTATGAGAGTGTGAGTTGAGAGTGATGAGAAGACTGACTTATCCTGGCGGAACGGATGAGACCATTCATCCTGTAGTAACACTGGGTGGCTGTCCTCTTTGCAGGGCATCAGTGCTGAACACCGCTGCCACTGCCTGCCATTCTGGATTGGTGATGCCACTGCCCATCCTGCGGCCTGAGTCGGGGCAGAGGACATCACGGCGGGCCTCCACGGTGTCCAAAAGGCATTCCAGGGATGCGTCATTAAACCTGGGGCCTGAAATCTTTTTGCCTTTCGTGGACATCTTCCCTGCAGTAGCCGTGGGCTGTGCGCACGGCTAGACTTTAAATACGGTGTCCAACATGATGAAGCGGCGAGGTAATGGTGTGGCAGGCAAAGGAGTGCCCGTCCGTCATGGAAATGGCATGTTTCCCAGGAGTCCAAAACTAATGCAGCGGGTTCAGATACGGCATGAAAAGCCACCTTTGTGGTGGGCAGGTAAAACGTAATTTTACCCGCTAGCTACCACACTTGGTGCCAATCTGGGACAATCCCGCCCATAATGTCTGACTTTAGATCAGATTCCATAATTGGATATTACTTGCTGAACAATCCTAAATGTGCTCAGAATTACACCAATAATCAATTTAAAATTATCAGTCAGGCTCACAATGTAGCCCACTTATACTTGTCGGAAGCTACATATATTCACATGCAGGAATCTGCCCTCTGCATGCAAATGGAACATGTCTGGGCACTCTGTCTTTTTTGAATTAAACAAAAGCATGGGGGACAATAGTTCCCTGGTGCATTCTCCATGGCAACACCTTAAGCAATCAGGATTGACTCGCCAGCCAATCAGCACACTTTTCTCATGCACTATAAATTATTGCTCCCTTAGAAATTTGGTATTCTTGCATCTGTCTTGATGAGTAAAAGACAGAAAGCTTCAACAGCATGTCTTTTTTTTCACCAATACCTATGTTCTTCACGACCAAGTGACGAGATCTAATGTTGCTCATATACCAAATTTCATTTTTATTTATATACACTTTGTTCTTAAAAACAAGGTTAACTGTTGGGAAACTAATTCAGTTTCCTCAGTTTCAACTTTGTTTTTACTGTGTACCTGATCTCCGCAGGTTTTTCATATTTTCTCACATTTCCCTGGGTCTCACACTTGGCTTCTTACACTCTACATTTCTTTAATGTAACAGCTCATCTCAACATTTTACAGAAGTGCTTAAGTTTTCTTTTGTCTATTACTTAGCTGACATGATCAGTTAAATCATTCCACTCAAGATTCCCAATGGGTGTTTGGTTATCATATATTCCCTCCTTTCCTAATAATATTAACGTGCTTGCACAACTCCAATGCTGGGTGCAATGCTGCTTCCTGCAGTTTTTTGTGCACCGACTATATTGCACATTTTCAGCTGAGACCTCCCATCCTGGCTGCAACAGAAATGAGCCAGTGTGGCCTCTCCAGGGCAAGTCCAGCGAGCATAGAGGAAGACGGATAAAGAGAGGACATATCCTCTTTTTACAACAATAGATATTGCATTCAGGTAGGTTTTTAAAGGTCTCAAGGCATTCAATGAGTGAATGGGTGAGTAGCTGAGTTTTTTAAAATTCATTCATGGGATATGGGCGTCACAGGCCAGGCCAGCATTTGTTTCCCATCCCTAATTGCCCTTGTTCAGTGGGCATTTAAGTGTCAACCACATTGCCATGGGCCTGGAGTCACATGCAGGCCAGACCAAGGAAGGACAGCAGATTTCCTTCCCTAAAGCACATTAGTGAACCAGATGGGTTTTTACAACAATCGGCAATAGCTTCATGGTCATCATTAGACTTTTAATTCATTGAATTCACATTTCACCATCTCCCATGGTGGGATTTAAACCCAAGTCTCCAGTGCATTACCTGGGGTCTCTGCAATACTAGTCTAGTGACAATACCACTAGGCCACCAATGAGTGAGTGAATGAATGGGAAGGTGAATGGGTGAATGAGTAGGTGGATGAGTGGCCAAATAAATGGGTAGGTAAGTGGGTGAGTAAATGGGTGGGTAAGTGGGCGGGTGAGTAAATGGGTGAGTGGGTGTAGTAATCTGATGTTGTTATATACCTTTCAGACAAATATTGTAATGTAAGATCGCATGATCTTGATATCCAATAGCAGAGTAGCACGGGCTATCTCTGTAGAGTAGTCTTGAGTTAGAGTCTGAAGAGTAAAGACAGAGTTTTGAGTTGTAAGCGCACAAGTGTAGCTGTTGAGTCTCTTTTGTAAATAAACAGAATGTGTTTCTTCTAAGAACAATCTACAAATCTTCTCTGTCTTGGTACCAACTCGGTCACCCTAAAACAAACATGCAACCCGGATCATTTAGCCCCAACAAACCAGGGCGCTGGGTCCAACAAACTGGTGATGAGAGTAAAAAGCAAGAAAAGACACGAAAGGACGAGTTAAAAAACAGGAAAAAAACAAAGGAAATCAGAAGAACCGAAATTGGGCCGTACCTCACAGGGCAGTTGTCAGTAAAGAAACATTTCCTTCCTGATCGCGGAAGCCATCCCCTCAGAGCATGCCGCAATTTGGAAGAGTGGAGCCTTTCGATCCAACCTTGGACAACTGGTCTCATTATGTTGAACGCCTTGTGTTCTTCTTCCAGGTGAGTGACATCGTGAGGGAGGAGGAGAACCGTGCAATCCTTTTATCAACGTGTGGGAGTAAAACATACGGATTAATTCGAAATCTGTGGAGCCCAGTGCTCCAGACTTGAAAAGTTTTGATGACTTAATGATCCTCATAAAGAATCATTACCAGGCCGAGCCATGAGTGACAATGCAACGGTTCAAATTTAACTCAAGGAATAGAGTCGTGGGGGAGACAGTTGCTTGTTATGTGAAAAGTCTGAAACAATTAACTTAATATTACAGGTTTGGTACATCTATCAATGATATGCTTAGAGATCGTTTGGTGTGCGGTATAAATAAAGAAGCAATTCAGAAGAGACTAACTGTCTGAAACAAATTTAGATTTTCACAAGGCATTGGAAATCACTCTGGCAATGGGAGGTGCAATGCGAGACTTGAAAGCCATACAGGGAGTGCAAGATGGTGCCGTCCTCCATATTGGGCGGGGAGCCTCAGCCAAAAAGAGCGTGAAAGTGCAAAGTTTTACTCAGAAGTGGGAAGCAGCCACCTCTAGCAGACAAATTAAAAGTGATAACTTAGCAGCAAAAACATGGCATAATAGTAACAGAGATGGAAGCAGGCAACATTGTAATGAATCACAGTTTAAAAAGATCAAATGTTTTTTCCGACATCGAAATGGACACCTCATGAGACATTGCAAAGATAGTATCAGGCAGACTTTCAAACAAAATCGAAAACCCAATGGGCAGGATTTTCCCGTCGACGAGTGGGCCCCGCCCCTCGCTCGCCGAAGCGTAAAATGACGGTGATGTCGGGTGGAACTCTCAACATCACCCTGCCCCATTTAAATTTTCAGGTAGGTGGAGGCGCAGCAAAATCAGCTGTGCGCCCGCCGACCTTCAATGGCCAATTGAGGCCATTGACAAAGGCATTAAACTAATTAATGGACCTGCCCGTCCAACCTTAAGGTTGGCGGCCAGGCCAGGAGCCCTGATGGGCTTCAGAAAAAGCATGAAACCTCATCCACAGGCAGGATAAGGTTACATGTAGGTTTCCAAAAATTTTAATTAAAGTTTTTAAAAAAGTTATGGACATGTCCCAACTCATGTGACAGTGTCAGGGATTTTTTTTCTATTTTTAATATTTTTTATTGTAGAGCCGATCTCCTTGAGGCAGCACTTAGTCTCAGGGAGATGAGTGCGCTCTTTCATGCGCGTGCGCGAAAGAGTGCACTCCTGGGTTTATGGATTCCCCCCCACCCGTACAGGGAGCACATAGCACTTCCTGGCAGACGTCATGCTGGGCGGGCCTTAATTGGCCCACCCACGTAAAATGGCAGCGCGCCCCCAATTGGGGGCGCCGATCGGAGCCACGCCTCTTGCGTGCCCACACTTCAACTTCCCCCCCCGACAGCGGGAAAGTCCCGCCCAATGAGATTAAGAGCATTGAAAAGCCTGAAGAAACAGATTCAGATATTTATTTGTTATATAATTTAAAGGTAGGAAGAACAGAACCTATCTATGTAACAATGAGAGTTAATGAGAGGCCTATCAGAATGGAGATGGACACTGGAGCTTCCACTATGGTGATAGGTGAGCCTGCTTTTAAATACCTGAATCATGGGGAACGTAAACTAAATTTTGAAGAAACTGATGCCGAATTGAAAACCGACACAGAAGAAAGAAGACACACAAGTCAAGAGCACATGTAAAGTCACAGTACACTACGAAGGTCAAGCAGTGAGATTACCCTTGATGGTGGTAGCAGGCGATGGGCCTAGTCTCCTCAGACGAAACTGGCTGAAAGAAATTAAATTAGAATGGACTGAAATCTTCCAACTGAGAACTAATGGGCTATCAAAGCTACTACAAAAATATGTCTCAGTTTTCAAGATTGGAAAGATTGAGGGGCTAAAAACAAAAATCCATGTAGATCCAGAGGCAACATCAAGATTCATGAAGGCAAGATCAGTACCTTATGCAATGCAGGAAAAGGTAGACGCCAAACTAGACAGATTAGAAAAACTTGGAGTGAAACAACCAGTGCAGTTTTCAGAGTGGGCAGCACCAATTGCACCTGTTCTCAAACCTGACCAAAGCGTTCGATTGGCTAAGTTGGACAGACACCCCATACCAAAAATTGAAGACTTGTACGCTAATCTGGCAGGTGGAACTGCCTACACAAAGTTTGATATGAGTCATGTCTGCCAATAATTGGAATTAGAGAAGGAAGTTTGTCATCATTAATACACACAAAGGGTTGTACCAATATACCCATTTACCTTTTGGCCTATCTTCTGCTTGTGCCATATTCCAAAGAACCAGGGAAAGTTTACTACAGAGACTACCCCATGTTGTTGTTTATTTGGATGATGTTCTCATGACTGGACTCACTGAAAAGGAACATTTGATGAACTTGGAAGAAATTTTGATATGTTTTTTGCAGATTGGAGGTTGAAAAAAGAAAAGTGCATATTCCAAGCGAAAGAGGTCACTTACCTCGGTCACAAGGTAGGTTCACAAGGCAACATCCAGTTGAAGAAAAAGTGAAAGCCATTAGAGAAGCACCAGTGCCAAAGAACAATTCTGAACTGAAATCATTCTTGGGGATGATCAATTATTACGGATGCTTCTTGCCTAATTTGTCAACAGAACTGGCACCACTGTATTGCTTGCTAAAGAAAAACCAGCGATGGTCTTGGCAAACACCACAGAAAGGAGTGTTCACAAAAGTGAAACAATTGTTAAAAACATCCACACTTCTAGTACATGTTGACCAAAAAAAGAGTTGGTATTAACGTGTGACACATTTCCTTATAGAGTGGAAGCAGTGTTTTCCCATCGAATGGATGATGGATCAGAATGACCTATGGGATATGTATTGAGAACACGCAGTACAGCAGGAAAAGGATGCTCTCAAATAGAAAAAGAAGGCCTGTCAACCATTTTTCGTGTTAAGAAGTTTCATCAATATGTACATGGTCATTATTTTACTATCATAACGGAACACAAGCCATTATTGGAATTGTTCAGCAAAAACAAGGCTATACTCTATATAGCCTCAGCAAGAGTACAAAGATGGCATTGACCATGGCAGTGTATGAGTATACTTTCACTCATAGACCCAGAAATCAAATTGCAAATGCAGATGCACTCAGTCATTTGCCCTTGCAAGTAAAATATGAGGATGTTCCAATTCCTCAAGAATTTGTTTTGTTATTGAACTTCCTGGACTCATCACCGATATGACAGATTAAAGATTGGACAAATCGAGACCCAGTCTTATCCAAAGTGCAAGATCAAGTTCTTCATGGTTGGTCACAAGAACAAGGATCTGATTAAATGAAACCGTATTTCCAGAGGAGATACGAAATAACCAACCAGGAAGGAATCTTACTGTGAGGAGCGCGATGATTGTTCCTCCAAAAGGACGAAAGCCATTGTTATCTGAACTTCACAGTGCACATCCTGGAATTTCCAGAATGAAGGCAATAGCACACAACTACCTATGGTGGCCTGGGATGAATGGAGAAATTGAGAACTTAGTGAGAAGTTGTATGCAGTGTCAGCAAATGTAAAAGTTACCTTCAACAGCTCCATTACACCCCTGGGAGTGGCCAGGAAGGCCATGGGTTCGAGTACACATCGACTGTGTGGGACCTTTTATGGGTCAATGTTTCTACTTATCATCAACGCCCTTTCAAAATGGATGGACATATATGAAGTGAAGTTGCTGACATCTTCCGCTGCAATTGATAAGCTATGACAAAGTTTCACAATCAATGGACTACCTGAAGTGATCATATTGGACAATGGAATAATAGTTACGAGTGCTGAGTTTCACTGATTTATCAGCCTCAGCGATATTACTCAAATGGACTGGCCAAAAGGGCAATTCACATGTTCAAATCTGGTATGAAGAAATTGTCTGGAGATTCTATAGCGACTAAATTAGCACGTTTTCTTTTCCATTATAGAACCACCCCTCATACGACAACATGTGTCAAACCTGCAGAATTGTTGATGCAGTGCTGTCTCCGATTGAGATTGAGCCTAACTAAGGGCCGGGGGGGGGTGGGGAGGGGGGAGTGCGGGGGTGTGGGTGTGGGGTGGTGGTGCGGGGAAGATGGAAAGGAGTGAGGGAAGTCAGAAAATTGGACATGACTGTCACAGTCGTGACGGGGCGTTTAACATAGGAGAGAAAGTATTTATGAAGAATTTTAGAGGAGGACCACCATGGTTGATTGGTGAAATAAGTGAAGTAACGGGACTTCTTTCCTCCTACATGAAAGTGGAAGATCGATTCATAAGGAGATATGTGGATCATATAAGAAGAAGAGAAATAAAATACCCAGCTATGATTCCACCAGTGTTCCTGACTGAATCAACGTCTCCTGCTGAAAGAGCTCAACCGAGTACAGATGTGTCTGAAGGGCTGACTGTGCCTGAAAGAGTCATAAGAAACAGGTTTGCAGGTACCTACTGAAGAACCAGATGCTCAGACGACTACAGTGAGGGAGGTTCCAGGTAAAGCATCAGAAGCTGTAGAGCTGAGATGTTCTACATACATAAAGAAACCCCCAGAAAGACTGACTTTGTAAATTATTTATCTGTGTTAATAATTTGATATTTTGAGAAAAATTGTAAAATGTATTTCTGAGTAAAGGAGGAGGGATGTAATAATCTGATGTGTAATATACCTTTAAGACAAATGTATTGTAAGATCACACGATCTTGGTATTCAATAGCAGAGTAGCACGGGCTACCTCTGCAGAGTAGTCTTGAGTTAGAGTCTGAAGAGTAAAGACAGAGTTTTGAGTTGTAAGCACACAAGTATAGCTGCTGAGTTCTTTTTGTAAATAAACAGAATGTGTTTCCTCTAAAAATGGTCCACTGATGATCTCTGCCTTGGTACCAACTTGGTCACCCTGAAACAAGTGGGCAACCCAGATCTTTTAGCCCCAACAATCCAGGGCACTAGATCCTACAGTGGGTGGGAGTGGGTGAGCGAGTAGGTGAGTGAACGGGTGGGTAAGTGGGTGAGTGAGTGAATGCGTGTATTGGCGGGAGAGTGGGTGAGTGAGCGGATGATTGAGTGAGTGGATGAATGAGTGGATGGGTGAATGAGTGGTTGAAGGAGTGGGTGAGTGGGTAAGTGAATGGGTGGGTAAGAGGTTGCATGAGTGAATTGATGAATAGGTGGGAGAGTGGGTGGGTGAGTAAGTGGGTGAGTAGGTGGGTAAGTGGTGAGTGAATGGGTGGGTAAGTGAATGGGGAGTTGAGTGAGTGGGTGGTTGAGTGGGTGAGTGCATGGGTGAGAGAGTGAGTGAGTGAATAGGTGAGTGGGTAGTTGGGCCAAGGGATGTATTCAGGTAGGGTGAAGGGGGGAGTTGGATCAGTGGGTAGTCAGTTTGGTTCAGAGGTTAGTTGCGTGGCGGGGGGGGTTTGGTCAGGTTGGGAGGGTAATCTGGTCAGGCGGGTAGTTGGGTCAGGTTGGGGCATGGTTGGGTGGGGACAGGGATAATTGGGTTGGGTTTGGGAGGGGGTGGTCAGGTTGGGTGGATAGTCGGGTCGGGTTTGGGGATAGTCAGGTGGGTTGTCAGGTCATGTCAGTGGGGGTAGTTAGCCTGGGGGTTAGTAAGGTGAGGGGTAGTCAGGTTGGGTTGGCTTGTGTGGGGGTTGTAGTCAGAGGAGGTTGGTGGTGGGGGAGAGAGTCAGGTCAGGTTATGGGGTGACTGGGATGGGAGCTCAGTTCAATTACACTAGTTAATCTCTGAGTTAAACCAGGTATTAAACTGTGAAACATTTCCTGCGTAAGTATCCAGGTAAGTGCCACACATCTGGCCCAAGTCTCTGGCCCTGAGCCCCGTGTCAGAGATGTTTGCGGAAGGCCCCGGGAAGCACAAATCAGCCCATTGGAAGTTTAAATTTCCAGAGCAATTACCAGCATGTGTGTGTGTGTGTGTCAGGAATTCCACAGGCTCCCAACACACAACACAGAGTTAAGTCTGGATTTTGCTGCCCTGGACATTGAAAGATTGGGGCTAATGTCCCAGTTCCAGTAAAGAGTCCACATCCAAACATAAAGGCTTCTCTTCTCTCTAAAGTTGTTGGCTGATTACGCTGTGTACTTTCCAGCATTCTGGCCATGGTTCACCTGAAACTGCTCCCACTCCAGTGCTGTAGCTTCTCGACAGTGCAGCAGAAAGCCTGCTGACATGTTTCCCAGTATGGTCCTGCCTCTATTGGTGGTCAAAATAGTTTAAAGAAAACTATGATTTCAGTTCAGTTTCAACTGTCAAACTGTCTCCCTATTATTTGTGTTACGACCAGGTGAGAAGAGATGAACTGACTCCTTTCTCTTTTCCCACTCCTGGGTGGGTCATAAGAGAGTTAGAATTTAAAATGATGTGATACTGCCAATTCAATATGTACTTGACTGGGTAGTTTTATAAGAAATAAGTCAGGCAGATATTCTTGAGTAAAACACGTAAGGAATTAGTTTTATTGCTAAAACCCATTCAGGTAAAATATCAAGAATGTTTAAAAAATGTATAAATAAGTCCCTCTTCCTACTAATGTACAATAAAATACACATACACCCACACACAAACTCCCAAGCATGCAAGATGAAATAAAGCTTTACAATGTATCAAATGTTTAAACTTGGTCAAGTGGAGAGGTAAAAGAAGACAAGTCAATAAAAATTCACTGACTGCCTGTACTTGGTTCTTCACTGAAGCAGTTGCTCTGCAGTAGTGGCTGTAGATCCCCTTCTCCTGGAATCACTGTTGCCGGGTTGGAATCTTCCTTTTAAAATTCGCTGTTTGCAGCAAGGAGGCTTTCTGGTTGGTTTTCAAGCTGCAAACAGGGCTCAAAGCTTTCTTAAGAAGTTTCGGAGAGAGAGGGGGTAATCATCCTTGCTGTGGCCAGCATAAATGTGTCTGTTCAGGTTCAAATCCAGCATTCACACACAAAATCTGGATCACGTGATCTCTCCCTGGCTCGGTCAACTACAATTCGAAGAAGCCATTATCCTTTTTAGCCAAGGTGATTAATTTCAAATGTATTAGCCATTAACTCATACATGGCCCATTCTTTCATTCTGATGGGGCAAGAAGGAAAGCCTTTCACACCTCCAGAGATGTCACTGTCTGTTTGAGGCCTCAGTAGACCCCATGTCTCCATGATACAAATTGGCAGCCATTTTAGGTCAGTGTCTTTGTTTCTCAGTGAAAATGTCCTTTTTTTAAAGTTTAATATGTGAAACCAGATGATGAGATATCAAATTAATATTCTATGTATCACATCTTGGTAACATTTGGAATGTTGTCAGTGATTGAACATTTGAATATCAGGAATAGGAGCAGGAGAAGAACACACAGCCCATCGAGGTCTGACAGCATCGGTGGAGCGAAAAAAAGACAGAGGGGAGAATTTTCCTCATGTCAGGCGTGCCGGTTTAGAGTGGAGAGCACAACTCCCATTCCCAGACTAAGGGAAGGCTTCCTGAAAGCTGCAGGCCCCAGAAATGATCCCTACTGTAGAGTCCTGACCAAGGCTTTTACTCCTGTCCTAGCAGCTGGTAAGAGTTTTGAAGTCTTCCTGCTCACTCAGGCAACTGAAAGTAACTTTCACACTTAAACACCTCGAACATCACATTCGCGACCCCACTCAGCCCCCCTTATCTGCCTTTGGATGAGGTTTCTACAAATGTCTCCTACCCCCCCTGCCCGTTGCGCCCATGCGACGTCCTGAAGATCGCACGGACTGTGAAAAATCGAGATCAATTGCTGCCTCAAGGGCCTTAACTGGCCCATTAATTGATGGCAGGCGCGCATCCGAACTTATGGTGCGCCCGCCTTCTGAAATAGCGCGATGATGTCAGGACGCTCGCCCGACGTCACCGCGTGTCATTTTACACGCGGGCATGCGAGGCCCACCACCGCATGCCAACGGGAAAGTTCTGACTAGAGTTAACAATTTGAGCCCTTGTGACTTTTCTTCAGAGCTAAAGAAAAGTAAAAATGTAATTAAATTTATACTGTTTAAGTGGGGTGGAGCAGGATAAGCTGGATAGGAGGCCAGTGACAGGTGGAGGCAAAGAAGAGAATGCCAGAGATGTCATGGACAAAAGGACAAAGGGGTGTTAATGATAGTGGGACTGGCTAAAGGAGGTGCTGATGGTGGCATTAAGGTCAGAAAGCAGAATGTGATAATAGCAGAACAAGGGTAAGTACTGTGGAATGAACAACATGAACAAATGACAGATGGCCCTTGTGGGGATGGGGTGGTGGGAGGGGACGGTGGTAGGAAAAAAGGTTGAAAATAGGATAAAAGTTGGGGATAAAACAATGAATAAAAATGACAATAAATAAAAATAAAAATAAATGGATAGTAAATAAAAATTAAAAAATAAAAATTTAAAAATGAAAATGAATATTGAAAAAAGGGGATAAAAAGGGCATGAGGATGAAGGAGAGGGTTCGTGGTCTGAAGTTGTTGAACTCAATGTTAAGTCCGGAAGGCTGTAAAGTGCCTAATCGGAAGATGAGGTTCTGTTCCTTCAGTTTGCGTTGGTCTTCACTAGAACATTACAGCAGGCCAAGGACGGACATGTGGGCATGAGAGCAGGATGGTGTTGAAATGGCAAGCAACAGGAAGGTCTAGGTCATGCTTGCGAACAGACCACAGGTGTTCCGCAAAGCGGTCACCCAGTCTGCGTTTGATCTCTCCAATGAAGAGGAGACCACATTGGGAGCAGCGAATACAACAGACCAAATTAAAGGGGGTGTAAGTGAAGTGCTGCTTCACCTGAAAGGAGTGTTTGGGCCCTTAGACAGTGAGGAGGAAGGAGGTAAAGGTTTAGGTGTTGCACCTTCTGTGATTGCATGGGAAGGTGCCGTGGGAGGGAAATGAGGTGCTGGGGTTGATGGAGGAGTGGACCAGGGTATCCCGGAGAGAACGCTCCCTAGGGAATGCCAACGGGGGTGGTGGGGGGGGCGGCGGAAGGGGAGATGTGTTTGGTGGTGACATCATGCTGGAGTTGGTGGGAATGGCGGAGGATGATCCTTTGAATGCAGAGGCTGGTGGGGTAACAAGTGAAGACAAGGGGGACCCTATCATGATTCTGGGAGGGAGAGGAAGGTGTGAGGGCAGAGGCGTGGGAGATGGGTCAGACACGGTTGAGGGCCAGTCAACAACAGTGGGTGGGAAACCTTGGCTAAGGAAGAAGGAAGACATGTCAGAAGCCTCATTTTGGAAAGTGGCATCATCGGATCGAATGCGGCGGAGGCGAAGGAACTGAGAGAATGGGATGGAGTCCTTACAGGAAGCAGGGTGTGAGGAGTGTAGTCGAGGTAGATGTGGGAGTTGGTGGGCTTGTACTGAATATTGGTGGATGGTCTATTGTCAGAAATTGAGACAGAGAAGTCAAAGAAGGGAAGGGACGTGTCAGAGATGGACCATGTGAAGGTGATGGAGGGGTGGAAATTGGAAGCAAAATTGATAGATTTTTCCAGGTCTAGACGAGAACATGAAGCAGCACCGAAGCAGTCATCGATGTACTGGAGAAAGAGCTGTGGGAGGGAGCCTGACTAGGACTGGAACAAAGAATGTTCCACATACCCCATAAAAGACAGGCATAACTGGGGCCCATGCAGGCACCCATAGCCACACCCTTTTTTTTGGAGGAAATGAGACAAGTTAAAGGAGAAATTGTATCCACCATCAAGCCATTGTTTTCACCACTGTCACTGACCTCATCTCCTCTGGAGATCTTCCCTGCACAGCTCCCAACCTCATAGTCTCCTGATCCCAGACAGCCCGCTTCTACCTCCTCTCCAAAATCTACAAACAGGACTGTCCCGGTAGACCAATTGTGTCAGCCTGTCCTGCCCCACGGAACTCATTTCTTCCTATCTTGACTACGTTTTTTCTCCCCTTGTCCAATATCTTCCCACCTACATCCGCGATTCCTCTGATTCCCTATGTCATCTCAACAGTTTCCAGTTCCCTGGCACTAACCGCCTCGTCTTCACCATGGATGTCCAATCCCTCTACACCTCCATCCTCCACCAGGATGGTCTGAGGGCTCTCCGCTCCTTCCTCGAACAGAGGCCCGTACAATCCCCATCCACCACCACTCTCCTCTGTCTGGCTGAACTTGTTCTCTCACTGAACAATTTCTCCTTTAACAGCACTGTAAATGTACATGGACTGCAGCGGTTCAAGAAGGCGGCTCACCACCACCTTCTCAAGGACAAGAAGTGATGGGCAATAAATGCTGGCCTAACCAGCGATATCCACAGCCCGTGAAAGAAGAAAAATTGTTATTTTATTGACAGAGGAACAGCATGAACAACGGACATGAACTAACTTTGGAAAGGCTCTAGTGGTCAGCTTGATAGAGCCACTCTACTTGTGAAGGCAACACTTTGAGAATGGAGATGATATTTTGAACACTACAGCATCTACAAACGGTGGTGATCTTTCAGACTATACTAATGGCAGCCTCAGAAAACATTAGACAGGCTGTTGACGATGGCCATGTTTGTTGGGAGACTACACTGCCACGGACACAATTCTAGCCACTTATGGGACATAATTGGCCTAAAGACACCTGGGTCAACAGACACCTACCCTGCTGCTGGTAAAATACTAGTGGAGATGGATAGGTGTCAGGGATAGTGCTCCCTTGCCATCCTACTTGATTTCTCACCTCCTCAGCTTGCCACCTTGCTCCCGGGGGCTTGTAAAATTCAGCCATGGTCTCATATTGCTAGTGGTAACTCCAAAGAAAAGTTTCTTGATTCATTAAAACCACCCACCAGAAAGTTAAATACAACTGACCTACCTAGGACTTAACATTAGCAACTGTGATGAATTTCTTTTGGGGTCACCACAGTCTTCACAAGACCTACAAGTCAGGGGACAATGATAGCCATACTCTTGTATGACACTTGCATTACAAGGTTGTTCACCAGCTAGTGTCATTATCGATATGCAATTAAGATAAACATAAACTTGAACGCCAATCATGCAGCATTCTTAGTTTTGCTGTGGTTTTTCACCCTCTTTTGTTCCTTTTGAAATCTAAATTAGGGGAACATTTTCTCTGTGCTCTACATGTAATAAAACCATAAGACCAGCCTTATTAAATGATATATTATTTTTTACAACTCAGAAGGAAGTTGTTTGTCCCTGAATCATCTGACTTCACTTACAATGACTCCAGTATTTTTCTACACTTTGGTTTACACTTTGTTACAGATCATACATCAAGTGCAACGAGATCTTCTCACTTGTATGATGGGAAATTAGTGCAGTCACAGTAATCAAATTATCACCAATCAGAGAGCATTGTGACATTGTGAAAAGCTATTAAGTTGCAAGTCAGCAGCATTTCTAAACAAACACCGTGTGATCATATTTATTCTCAACAACCTTACAAGCAAAATATTAGGAATAACAAGTTTTATTATGAATTATTGGGCATGTACAGAATCTTTGCATAGCAATAACTTCTAGTTTAATTTGGACTAAAAAGAATTTGGGCTGAATTGTCCCAGATTTGCAGGAAGTGCTGTAGCGGGCAGGAAAAAGAATGTTTTATCCGCTGGCCACAATGGTGGGTTTTTGCACTATATCATCCCAATCGTGCCTCATTTATCATGTGTTCCCACAAAACATTCCATTTCGCTAGCAGGCGCCTCCAATTCGCGTGCCATGCCTTCACCTCAACGCTTCCTCACATGGGTGCCATATTTAAAGTGCAGTCGCGCGCACACCTCTTAGTGCTTCCAGCCCAGGACTGCTGCACAGAAGACATGGCCCTGAAAGGAAAGAAGACTTCAGCCCCCTGATTCAGTGACGCTTCCCTGGGACGACGTCTGGACAATGTTGGAGCCTACTGCGATGCCCTCTACCCCAGCTCTGTCCACGAGAGGCCCATCAGTGCCACCACTCCAGCTTGGAAGGCGGTGGCAGAGATGGTCAGTGCTAATTCTGCACACAAGATGTTGGTCATCCAGTGCAGAAAGAGGATGAATGATCTCATCCATGCCGCCAGGGTAAGGCAACCAGCTCATCGCTCTAAACTCACACACTTGCAAGGCTATCACACATCACTGGCATCACACTCACTGGCAGCTCAAGGGACATTACCACTCATTCTCTCACACACATCCTCACATCCCCATCTGGCCTCATCTCCTCTGGAGGCTGCTTCCTCAGTCCTCACCCTCTTGAGGCCACTTGCACAGATCAACACATGTCCCCACACACACCCTGGGATACCCTGCTTCCCCAGTACAGCCCTAGCCCTGCAGCCTGTTCCCTTGCCTTAGGCCACCTCTCCCCCTTCCCAAGCAAGCCCTAGGCTGCCCTGCAGCCATTGAAAAGTCACCCCACTTAATGGCTAGTCTGATAGGTACAGACCTGCCCATGAGCCCCCCTAAAAGCGATGTGGTCCTTCCTGTGAAGCCTGGCGCTGATGACCGTGTGTGTTGCCAATAACAAGGTAGGTAAACAAACCTCGAAATTCCAAGTGAAGTGCAGCTCACCAAGTGCATGTCACTTACGTTCAGTTGTGAAACACGTTGGCGTGCAATCGTGCCAACATGCCTGGATGATCCAGTGTGGGGGGATGATTCTGGCATGCAGGGCTTATAATGATATGCAGATGTATTACAATAACATTCCTGAAGTCTGGCAGCCCACCATTGATGGGCGGAGTGGGCTTTCGCAAACTGGTTTCATGACGGCGTGAAGTTGATTTTTGGCCTGCCCGCCATTTCGTTCCTCATGCCCACCATAACGCCCAACAACAACGGGAATGGAAAATTCCGCCCTTATTCTTTAATTGCTAAATTTGTAGGAACGAATTCTGTAACAGGAACATTCACTGGCAATTTTTTTTCAAAAAAGTAAAGTAAATTATCCTTTCCCTTGTATTATTATACATGGCAATTGTTAATTACACACTGCAAACATAAATGTCTGGCTCATGAGTTTTATTCAGGATTTCAACATTGGTTAATAATTTATCCATTTGTGATCTCCGGGCTGATCGTTTATCCACATTTTTGAGCAATGAAGGTAATTGAGTTGTCATCATTTTAATTTCAGCTGGTGACTAGCAAATGAACTGCACTAAGCAGAGGTGACAGACAAAAACCCTTGAAATCAAGAGGAAAACATCAAGAGATTATGGGCTAAATAGTCATCTTCACTGCATAGTGATAACCTAGGGGAGCTGACTGCCCACTTGTTTTGGAGCTTACTCTCTTCTTATTCCTTCCAATTCACAAAGATGATCTATTTCACCAGATCACCTGCAGTATGGTGAGGAGGAAATTTACCTCTATGCTTGTAAACAGATTGGAATACACTTAAATTGGAGCTATACCGATTGAACTTAGTGCAAACATAAAGTTCAGGGCTTTAGTCTACCCAGTAGTTTCCTGATTTGCTCTGCCACTTTTACATTGATGTCTACTTAAAATCAGGTTAATTTATTTATTTAGCAAATGCAAATCCCTGAAACCAAGCAATAGCCTCCTCATTTGCTGAGCTTAAGGTGATTAATCCACCATTTAGTCTGTAAAGGGGACACTCCGCGGTAACGTGTATATTGTTTATGTCTTCCGCAAGCGCATAAGAGGCCCCAGCGGTGGAGGTTGGCTGCACAGGGACCCAGATTAGTCTCAAGTCCCAAACCAGCATAGTTATCTCTTTACACGATTCTGAAGTGGCCTAGCAATCTTAACAATTGCATCAAACCAATACCAGTAGAAGATGGCCCACCAAACTGAGTGGGTCAAAATCCGGGAACTCCCGCCCTAATAGCACTGTGGGTGGACTTACACAACACGGACTGCAGCAGTTCAAGAAGGCAGCTCGCCACCACTTTCTCAAGGGCAATTAGGAATGGCCAATAAATGCTGGCTTAGCCAGCAATGTCTGCATCCCATAAATGAATTTTCAAAGAATTCCCAGAGCAACTAAGGATGATCATTCAAAGTCAGTGATGTCCACATCCTGAGAGTGAATTAAAACATTACTGTACAGAACCTGTTCAATTAGGAGTAATTCAAGTTGTGTTAGTTGCTTTTATTCCCCCCTAGTTGTGCTGCCATGTTTAAAAGTCTCAAGTTTTTACTTTTATCTTCTGGTTTTGTACATCCCCCAATGTTGAAGTTCAAGCAAAACCTGCATTGTTGGCTGGTGCAGGCAGGTGGGATGCACTGAAAACTCAACCTCATGGCCAAAAAAAAATCTGGCAATGACCCACAGCGGCCATTTCTTGTTGAAACCCATTTACATTTGTTGTCTTTAGATTGTTAGCAAGCATGACATTTTGGGTACGTTTTCAGCTTCACCATATGGTGGTAATCTGAGGGAGCGGATCACCCATTCATTATAGAACACACTTGATTTTCATTGTAATGATGTTTACCAGAAGATTATCCATGCGGTAAAGAGAAAAATGTACCCTGGCAAACTTTGTAACTCACAGGAAGGTTTGCCTTTCCTATAGTAAATCCACTGTAAATTTAAAAACGCAGGTTTCACTGAAGTTTTGTGTCTTTGCAGCTAAACTGCAATCTTCAACCGAATATTTCTGCAACATTTCACTCAACAGTTTTCTCTCATGAATTTAAATATGAATATTTATTGCTCATTTAGCTGAGTGAATCACAACGTTGGAAAGTTTACAGCAAGTATTAGCTCAGTGTGGCAATTGCAACATTTAAAAACCATGCCTCGCTGTTCTGGAATTGTAATTATGTTCTCCCTGCATTTCTGCTTAAAAATCTGACTTGTTGCTGGTACAATTACATTACATTTTAACTCCATCCAAAATTCAACCGGAAGGCAATTCATCAGTTAAGATAGGATCAAAGAAAATTCTTTATTTTGGATATCAGTTAAAAGGATGTGGGTTTAGTTCTATTTTTGCAGAATATATGATCCTAATACATTATGAAACTTATAGCTTGAACTAGTCTGAATAACCATTATTAAAATGTAACATTGTAAGTTATTTAAATGACTTCCTCTTCCATCCCACATTATTAATTTGCATTGTTGTCTGTTTTGTTATCCAGAGCCTTTTTCCAAGTAATGCAGGAAGATGAAGGACATGCTTCCAGCAACCTACTAACTCTGATATTGAGCTGATGATTTAGACAACACCATTGTGAGATGTGGCCTCCAATTCTCTCTCCATCCTTATATCCGGATGGTACCGCTATGAGCTGGGACCTAACCCATATTCAATACATTGGCCTTGATATTTACAGGGGAGCAGGGAAGATATGGATGAGGCTGCAAACGACCAATGAACCCAGCAAGATTGGAGAAGCAGAAGCCCTGCCAATCTTAATAGCGGGACTTCATTAACATCATGTGGATCCATCTCACCTCTAGTAACTGGACAGCATGGCCGGCAGGTGGGGCAGAGCACCAGAGGCAGGAGGCTGCAGCTGGGGGCCCTGAGGTAGAAGGACAATGGGCTACTGATCAGGGCTGGAGGGAGGCTGGAGTTCGGGCCTCTGGGAGGAATGTCAGCAATTGGGTTAACTGTGGGAAGGTCAGCAATGAGGATTGGTGCAGAGGGCTGGGGGCAGGTTAAAAGCTTCCTTGAGGGGCAGGTGGAGTACTCCTGTTCCAACAGAACCTTGGGAACTGGCAGCTCCTGCATTTGTTGCACAGCCTGGCTTTCTGCCCCCTGGGAAACTCATGCTGCGGCAGTAAATTTCAAACCCAACTTGCAATTGCACAATGTTAAGGAAGTGTCCCACTTCTTCACTCTGGAATGCTTCCATCCTACAATCATTATTAAGGTGGCAGTGACTGCATCAAGTCCTTTGACGCAGTGTTTACACTGTTGTGCCAACTTTCACTTCCCAGAGTGCATGGATACAGGGTATCCATGGATACCTTTCCAAAGGTTAGGGCCTGCTGAATTATGAGGGTTGAAGGTGCAAGTCCGAATGCTGAACTTGTTCTCTTTGTCATTGGTTGCAAAGGCCTTTCAGTGCACTGGCATGGCGCTAAAGGACAGAAGGAATGTAGCCGTGTGCTGTTGCCTGAATCTTAAGTCTTCTGGAATTTTGTGACTATCATTATGGCACAGGCACGTCTTCAACATCGTGCTCTTTTGATGGCATCCTCACTTGGAAGCCGACTCTCATCGGCCTCCAAGTTTTTGCCCTTCCTGCTCTTCATTGTCCTAGGAGCTCTCAGCCTCCTCTATGTCTCCTCCTGGTAAGGAACCCCCTTTGAAGGGTGCAACAGACCAGGACGATGTGGGATACCCTCTGTGGAGAGTCCTGTAGAACCCCAGCTGGGAGGTCCAAACATTGGAAGTGCATCTTCAGGATGCCAGTGGTCTACTCAATGATAAATCGTGTTGACCTGTGTGCTGCATTGTATCTCTCCTCCAAGATACTCTGAGGATGAGGAGTCATGAGCCATCGTTTGAGTGGGTACCCCTTATCCCCAAGCAGCCATCCCTGTAATCACTGAGCCTTTTCGAATATGTGAGGTCCCTGGGAGTGACTCAGGATGTAGGAGTCATGGGAACTCCCGGGGTACCTGGCACAAACATGCATGATGTACTTCTGATGATTGCACACCAGCTGAAAGTTCAGGGGGTGGGACTACTGCCATGGAGCTCTGAAAGCCACATGTGGGCAATCAGTTGCACCCTGTACCCTAGGGAAGCTTGAGATAGGTGCAAACCCCAGAAATTTAGCAGCCTGGCTAGCTTCATCCAGTGTGAACTTCACATAATGATGAGCCTTACTGTAGAGGACATCTGTCACCTCCTTGATACATTTATGTGTTGAGGGCTGTGAGATGCCGCATGGGTGGCCTGTGGACCCTGGAATGATTCACAGGCAAAAGAATTGAGCATGGCGGTGACCTTCAGGGGTACCGGCAGGTGAATGTCCTCCCAGTCCATGGGACGTTAGATCCTCTCACAGAATGTGGCTGATATGATCCACCACATCTCCTGACAAGCAGATGTGTGTGGTTTTGTCTCTGACTCATCTCCAGATAGGAAAGTCTTCTTCGGTAGACCCTTGGTCATGGGAGTTGCCTCAGTGGGATGAGTCTAACCCCCTCATCCTCTGAGTGTTGCTGGGGCTCCCCTGGACCTCAGACTGGGCCATGCCTCGAAGTTGCGCTAGGTGGTGCCGGGCCATTCTGCTCCTACTCAATCAGATCACTGCCATCAAGAAGTCAGCATTGAGCGCAGCAGGGGTGGATTTACAACAAAACACGCTGTGCCCTGCCAAACGACAGGTGGGGGAGCGGGGGGGTGGGGGGGGAGGCAAATGACAAGGGAGGGCCCAAAATGCAGGATAGAGCCAGGGCCTACCGGAACATTGCTCCAGCACCTTCAAGCAGACTTGTATGTGGTCTGCCAAACTGTTGCACATTCAAGTGACTGACTGATGTTTGAAAAATGTGGCAAAGTTGCTCATCCAATCACAGGCTGCTCCTCCCTGCATTTGCCTATCAGCAGCAAATGAGGAGATTGGACAAGCAGCGAAGAGTGTGGAGGTTTGAAGAAGGATATTTCAAACAGGGCAAGCGATCCCCAGGTGATGCAGCACAGCGGACCCCAGGCGAGGCACCGAAACCCAGGCAAGGCAGAGAGCCCCAGGCGAGGCACCAAACCCCAGGCGAGGCACCAAACCCCAGGCAAGGCAGTGGATCCCAGGCAAGGCAGATACCCCCGGGCGAGGCAACGAACCCCAGGTGAGGCAGCGGACTCCAGGCAAGGCAGAGAGCCTCAGGTGAGGCAACGAAGCCCAGGCAACGCAGCGGACCCCAGGCAAGGCAGAGAGCCCCAGGTGAAACACCGAAACCCAGGCAAGGCACCGAAACCCAGGCAAGGCAGAGAGCCCCAGGCAAGGCACCGAAACCCAGGCAAGGCACCGAAACCTAGGCAAGGCAGAGAGCCCCAGGCGAGGCACCGAAACCTAGGCAAGGCAGCAGACCCCAGGCAAGGCAGAAAGCCCTGGGCGAGGCAGCGAACCCCAGGCAACGCAGCGGACCCCAGGCAAGGCAGAGAGCCCCAGGTGAAACACCGAAACCCAGGCAAGGCACCGAAACCCAGGCAAGGCAGAGAGCCCCAGGCGAGGCAGAAAACCCCAGGCAAGGCAGCGCAGCGGACCCCAGGCAAGCCAGCCAACCCCAGGCAAGCCAGCCAACCCCAGGCAAGGAAGTGAGGCAGCAGGGAACAGTGGACCCCAAGCGAGGCAACAGGGAGCAGTGGAACCCAGGTGAAGCAGTGGACCCCAGGCGAGGTAGCGGACCCCAGGCAAGGCAACTGGGAGCAGTCGGCCCCAGGTGAAGCAGTGGACCCCAGGTGAGGCAGTGGACAGACCCTAGGCGAGGCAGTGGACCGCAGGTGAGGTGAGAGAGAGAGTGTGTGAGGGTGGTGGGGGGAGAGAGAGAGTGTGAGGGGTGTGGGGGGGAGAGAGAGTGTGCGGGGAGTGAGTGGGTGGGGGGAGTGAGAGTGTTGTAGGAAATCCATGATCAGAATCATAGCTTCATAGTTGAAAGATAAATCCCATTTTTGCAGAGCCTGATAACAACACGGGATTGATTGTGTGAAACCCTGATCTGTCAGACATTTTTAATCTGCTTAAAGTCAAGATCAGTTTTTTTTTCGCAATATGAAGTGACAACGTGAGTCTAGTAGTCAAAAATGCAAAAATGTGAAGGCAAGGCGACAAGACAGTTTACCATCTTATTTTAAAAAGCTTGAAATATTGAATAGTGGATATTTATTAAAAAGTATGGATGAGGAAAAATCTGAACTATCTGATCACCTGCTGAGTTGTGGAGGTATCACAATGAGTGCAAAAGTTGAACAAGTGGACTCTGAAGTGACAATGGAACGACAAAATGTTGATGAATTTGGCGAAGTAAAGGAAGGAGCCTACCCTGAAGATATTGCATTATGGCCAAAATCTGTTTCATTTGATATGATATGATCTTACTGAATAAACCAGGAAATGTAGGTAATATGGACAGTTTGAGAAAAGAGTATGAGGTTGGAGGCCAAAAGCAATTTAGAGGTCTTCATGAGCCCCTGAGGATGAAGAAAAATGGGACGACAGAAATGAGAAATTGGTTGATTTTTTGGAAACCACTAAGGCAATCTACTGTTTATGTTTGCAAATTTTTCCTTGACCATAGTGTAGGAAAACAAATATTTGTCGATGGGCACTCTAATTGGAGAAACGTTGGAGGAGATACTGCTGATTATGAAACTTCCAAAGCTCATATTAATGCGATGTGTAAGTTCACTCAAAGGTGTAAATTATCTGGAAGAACTGATTCTGTGTTATCAGCTCAGTTTGGAGGAAAGTGCTGAGACGTGATGTTGCCATGGTCAAACTGATGTCTTCTTTGGGACTACCTCTAAGAGGACATGAAGAAGAGTCATCATTGTCAAATCGAAAAGGTAATTTTTTTAGCCTGCTTTGAATATCTTAGTGACAACTTTCTCAAAGAGCATTTGAAAAGTTATCAGTATTGTGGCTCAGGGAAAACCAGCTTTTTAATGCACCAAACCCACGATGAATTCATCACTATAATGGCAGAGCGGCTCAGAAACCAATTTACCGATGAAGTAAAGGATGCCAAATATTTTCCCATATTAATCGATTCAACACTAGATGTGAGTCTTGGAGACCAATTAGCATTAATTTTAAGATATGTGACCAGCGATGGTGAAGTTGTGGAGCGATTTCTTTGTTTTGTCCCACTAAAATTCCACATTTCTGAATGTCTGGAGACAACTGTTTTAGAAATCATTGCAAATTTAGATTTGGACATCAAAAACTGTCATGGGCAGAGCTTTGATAATGCCGCCAATTTGGCAGAAAATCATTCAGAACTATAGGCAAGGCTGAACAATGCAAGCCCCTCTGCTTTATTCATACCATGTTCCAGCCTCTCCTTAAATTTGATCTGCAATGCTGTAGCCGAATCTTATAAGAGAGCAACACATTTTTTTGACTTCGTACAAAACTTGTATGCTTTTTTTTGTTTCCACGCATTGGTGGAATATTCTACAATCACGCTTGGAGCAGGCAAATGAAAAACATTTGACTGGCAAAAGAATTTGTGACACTAGGTGGTCTGCTCATGCAGAGGCTATTTTGGCTTTGAAAATGAGCTATGATGGTATCAAGAAAACCTTATTAGATATAGCCACATCAAACGCTGATAAACCGCGTGTGAAAACTGGAGCAAAATCCTTAGCAGAAAAGTTTGAAAAGTGCGATATTGCTGCTTATGCTCTTTTGTGGAACCTTTTACTTCAAAGAATTAATGCCGTCAGCAAATTGCTGCAAAAGAGGGAAGTCCTTCCCCTTTCCACATTCCCTCCTCCATCAGGACTCCTTCCCCCACCAGGTCTCCTTCCCCTGGACTCCCTCCCCTCTCCACACTCCTTCCTCCCCCCGGACTCCTTGCTCCCACTGGATTCCTTCCCCTCTCTGCACTCCTTCCCTCCTCCAAACTCCTTCCATTACACATTCCACCCCCTGTACACATACCTCCCCAATTGCCGTCTTCTCCCCCGTTATCCCCACCTCCCCCCACAGTCCCTCCCCCCCAACCTCCCCCTCCTGACCCCTTTGTTCCCCCCTCCCAACCTCACCCCCCCGAAACCTTTAACGAACACTGGGCTAATATGGTAGGTCTCCCACTCGCAAACAGAAAGCCACTATCATGCCCTAGAGCTGCACCTGCGCTATTAGGTTTTCACTGATAGGTGACCATGATGCCAACCCTGATACTTGACATCTCAATCATTATAAGCCCATCCCGCCGCAATCACCCCACCCAATTGTCCACCCACATCAGTGGGAAAACACACCGGTGCAGAACACGTCTTGACAAGTGTGACATGCAGAAGCCGGGACTTATCACCAGGGCCTTGCTCACATTGCAACATCCGAGGAGCAGTAGATACTGGAGCCCGACAGCAATGGGACTCTGGAGGAACATCCATGGCATGTTGGGTGGATTCTCATAGATATGACTCCATCGCGAAGCAGCTCACGAAAAGTGGAAACTCACCGTTGAGGGTCTGCTCACAGCGAATGACGGTTGAGGTGTTGCAGAGGAAGTTCCAGAAGTGTTTGGGAGAGAAAGATGCACTGGAGGGAGGTGGGAGAGGAAGGTCTAGGATCTGGGAGAGGAATAGTTGTTGGGTGGGGTGAGGTTGGGAGAGGGGGACGAAGGTTTTGGGGGGGGTGAGTTTGGGAGGGGGGAACAAAAGGGTCAGGGGTGGATGAGGTTGCCTGTATTCTCCATTCTCACATACCTGTCTGTTGTTTCTCAAATGAAGCAACTGTATTGTGAAGCCAATGACTCCCACAGGCTCTTGTTAAAGCACATTAAAAGGAAATGGCTCCAATTGCATCTTGTCAAGAAAGTCTTTCTCTTTTCTCTCAGATGTGGCTCTATTTCAATGTTATGACACTAATAGGTTTGAGAGTGCCCTCTGAAAGGGGCCCTTAGTCCAGCCCTGGGCTCCCCCTACACTACCTCAGACCCCTCCAATGCAGATTCTTTTCCAGTTTTGATTTAAAACTACACAACAATTTCAGGCTTTCCAGATGGTAGTGATGCATTTTATTTTGAGACCAGCTTTGACCCTCCCCCTGTCAGTGCTCAGGACCCTCCAATTTTCCTGGAACTTCACACAATGTCAGTGCAACTCGGCCATGTGGAATGTGCATCCTGTGGGATGTGGGAAGTCATGTAGGCACAAAATGCCCTCAATGACTACATCTGCAGGAAGTGTCACCTGCTGCAAAAACTTGAGCTCCAAGCTGTGGAACTTGAACAGTGGCTAGAGTCACTGATGCATCCACAAATCTGAGAATTACATTTAGAGAGGTGGTCGCACCACAGCTAAGAAGTACACAGGCAGAGAGGGAATGGGTGATCACCAGAATATCTAAGAGAAACAGTCAGGTCATGCAGGAATCCCCAGAGTCTATTTTGCTCTCTAACCATTTTTTCCTTTTGGATAATGGAGATGGTTCCTCAGAAGACTGTAGCAAGAGCCACTTTTATGGCACCATTGGTGGCCCAGCTGCATAGAAGGGGAGGAGGAAGGGTTGAGGTACTATAATGATATGGGATTCCATATTTAGGGGAGTAGACAGGCATTTCTTCAGCCGTAGACCTGATTCCAGGATGATATGTTACCTCCCTGGTGCCAGGCTCAAGGATGTCACAGAGTGACCTCAGCACATTCTTTTGGTGGGGGATGAACAGCCAGAGGTCATGATCCACATTGGGACCAATGACATAGGTAGGAAAAGAGATGAGGTCCTGAAAGCATATTTTAGGGAGTTAGGAAGGGAACTAAATATCAGGACCTCAAGAGCAGTAATCCCAGGATCACTCCCAGTGCCATGTGCTAGTGAACATAAAAATAGGAAGATTGAGCAGTTCAACACGTGGCTGGAGAAGTGGAGTCGGAGGGAAACTTGAGATTTTTGAGGCATTGGGACATCTTCTGGAGCAGGTGACCTTGCATAAGAAGGACGGGTTACACCTTAACAGGACTGGGGCGACTGTCATCGTTAGGACGTTTGCTAGTGCTGTCGGGGAGGGTTTAAACTAAACTGGCAGGGGGATGGGATCCTGAGTGGAAATTCAGAGTGAAGAGGAGAGAAGCTGGCAGTGGGAAGTAGTGAAGTTTTAACTGGTAAGGAGGATATGTCAGACAATCATATCAAAGTTAATAGAATACTTGGAGAGTTTGATAGGATTAGAGTAGGCAATAGTAGGTCATTAGATGGGTAAGAGTAAGGGGGGGAAGTAAAAAAGGCTACATCAGGCTTAACGTGCATGTATATGAATGTACGGAGTGTGGTTAATAAGATTATTGAACTGCAAGCACAGGTTGACAAATGGAATTATTATGTTATTGCCATAACAGAGACCTAGCTCAAAGAAGGGCAGGACTAGGTGTTAAAGACTACTGGGTACAAGGTGCTTGGGAGAGACAGGAAAGGAAGAAAGGGGTGGTGGGGTGGGTGGGAGAGTGGCAGTATTCATTAAAGATGGCACTAAAGTGCTGGGGGGAGAGGATGTTCCAGAGGGATCAAGGATGGAATCTCTCTGGCTAGCGGTAAGGAATGAAAAAGGTGCAATAACATTGATCGGTGTAGTATATGTACAACCAACAGGCAGAAGGGATGCAGAGAAACAAATCTGCAAAGAAGTTACGGAGAGCTGCAAGAATTATAAAGTAGTTATAATGGGGGACTTCAATTATCCAAATGTAGACTGGGATAGGAATAGTGCAAAGGGACAAGAGGGGACGTGAGTTCCTGGAATGCGTTCAAGATAATTTTCTGCAGCAGTTTGTTTCCGGTCCAACGAGGGGGCTGGCACTGTTGGAATGAGTTGGCCCAAGTGGATCAAATATCAGTGGGAGAGCATTTAGGGGATAGTGACCATAGTATCATAAAATTTAGGTTGGCTATGGAAAAGGACAAGGAACAATCCAGAGCAGGGATAATTAATATGGGGAAAGCCAACTTCAGTGGAATGAGAATGCATCTGAGTCATGTGAGTTGGAATCAAATGTTGGCAGAAAAGACAGTGGCTGAACAATGGGCTACCTTCAAAGAAAAAGTATTGCAGGCAACATAAAGGTATATTCCCTTGAAGGGAAAAGTAGGACAAATAAATCCAGAGCGCCCTGGATGATGAGAGAGATGGAGGTGAAGATGAAAAGGAAGAAGTGTGTGCACAACAGATGTCAGGTAGAAAATACATTGGAGAATCAGGCTGAATCTAGAAGGACCAGAGGGGAAATGAAAAAACTAATAAGAAAAGCAAGGAGAGGGCATGAAAAGAGACACAATTAATATAGAAGGGAATCCCAAGGTCTTCTATTAGCATATAAATAATAAAAGTGTGGTATAGGAATGGGTAGGGCTGATTAATGATTAGAAAAAGGGGACTTGCACATGGAGGCAGGGGAAATAGTGGAGGTATTAGACAAATACTTTGCACCTGTCTTTACAAAGGAAGAGGATGCTACCCAGTCTGACATGAGAGAGGAGGTAACTGGTACACTCGGGGAATTTACAATTGAGAAGGAGGTGTTAGAAAGGCTATCTTTACTTAAAATTGATAAGGTACCAGGACCAGATGAGATGCATCCAAGGGTACTGAGGGAAGTGAGAGTGGAAATTGCAGAGGCACTAGTGATAATCTTCTAGTCTTCCTTAGACACAGGGGAGGTGCCAGAGGATTAGAGAATTACGAATGTTAAAGCTTTGTTTGAAAAGGGGTGCAAGGATAAAGCCGACAACTACAGGCCAGTCAGTCTGGCTTCAGTGGTAGGGAAACTTCTGAAAATTGTAGTTCGGGACAAAATCAATAGTCACTTAGACAAGTGCAGGATAATTAACGAAAGCCAGCATGGGTTTGTTAAGGGAAAATCATGTTTAACTAACTTGCTGGAGTTTTTTGAGGAGGTTGATAAGAACAAAGAAGGTTGATAAGAACAATACTGTTGATGTGGTGTATATGGACTTTCAAAAGGCATTTGATACAGTGCCACACAACAGGATTGTGAGCAAAATTCTAGCTTATAGAATAAAAGAGGGAGCAGGCGCTTGATGAGAGATTTGCTGAGTGACAGGAAACAAATAGTAGTGGTTAATGAATGTTTTTCGGGTTGAAGGAAGGTTTGTAGTGCAATTCCCTAATCGTCAGTGTTGGGACCCTTGCTCTTTCCGATATATATTAATGACCTAGACTGTGGTGTTCAGAGCATGCTTTAAAATTTACAGATGATACGAAAATTGTAAATGTTGTCAACTATGATAAGGATAGTTCTGAACTTTAAAAGGACATAGACATGTTGGTGGATTGGGCAGACAAATGGCAGATGAAGTTCAAAGCAAAGAAGTGTGAGGTGGTTAACTTTGCAGGAAGAATAGAGAGCTGTCAGCCAATCAGATTGATTGGCAGCTCTGTAGTCCCGCCTTGCCAAGGAGCCCAGGTTAAGTTTGGAATCGGGGGTCTCAGCATGAATAGTAATGGAGGAGCGGGAGGAGGGGCTGGGAGACTGGGTTCAAGAGGCTAGGGGGAGGATTAAAGGGATGGGATGACCTTGAGGGTGGGGGTGCCTCTGAAGAGGCTCAGGAGACCCACAAACAAAATTCCAGTCCCTTTTGTCAAACACCAGCCTGCACAGCTGAAGCTGCCAGGCTTCCCGCATGGCCTGGGTGCCCTGCCCTCCTCCCACCATGGGTAAAGTACTGGCAGGGCGAGATGAGGTTCCTCAAATGGGCATTAATTAAGTGGTGTTTAATCTCACCAGCAGGGAAGCGTACAATCTGGCTCGTGAAATTTGTTAGGAATCCATATTTTCAAAAACTATGTGTGTTTTAAAAAATTGGAAGGACATTGGAATATCAGGACTCTTTCTTAGGAACTGACCTGGAGATTTTTCAAAAGGATTATAAGTTCACCTTGGACTGTGAGCAGTTTGCCTTTTCCAAGAAATCACATGACTTTAGCTAAATTCCTAACAAGGCACTTAAGGAGAAGAGAATAATTTGCTTATTTGAACTTTAATTAATTTCATTGCTGGGGAAAAAAAAACTACTTTCTTTAAAAAATGGCAAAGGCCCTGAATTTTCTGGTAATCACCTAACTGAAATGAGTTTTATGTTTTGCACTTGTTCTTCTGGACTCAGATTTTGGGGAATAAGCTGAGAAAGAAGGCTGCTCTAACTTGCTGTCTCCCTGCCTTGCCCGAAATTCCATGTTCCAGCCAGAGAATCCTCATCTCAGTATAACTCATCTGAATTTGGAACCCTGAAAAGCTGAGATGAGCGAGATCCTAAGGATTGATCTGGCTTTATTCTCCTCCTTGCCAAAGCTCCTTTAGAAAGAATGCCCAGACAACTACTGTGACTAGCGATCAGCACCAAATCCTTCAAACTTTATCCTTTTCCATAAGATTTCTGTTTGGCCAACCTCTGCAGAGACCCTATTTGTTTTGTCTTTTGTTTTGTGTGTGTGTGTGTGTTCAGAATTAAAAGGGGTAGATAGTTACACTTCTGGATTACAAATTGTTTTTAACCAGTTTTTTTCAACCTGTTTTAAAAAAAGAAGTTTCACTACATAATAAATCAATCATTCTGAGTTTATTGAAATAAGTCTGGTTAAAGCCTCTTTTATTCAAGTTCTAACAATAGCAAAAGTAAATATTTGGCCATTTTGGTGAGTGAATTGAACATATACACTTATGGTGCAACCTGTGGAGTAGTGGTGTTTGAGAAACTACACACTCCTCCCAACCCAGTCTTAACAAATTCCTTGCCTAGTTCTTTGCAATGTTTTGTGAAATATTGCCTCATCAATATTATTGATTATTTTTTGCTTTTACAGACATTTCCCCATGTTTTATTTTCAAATCTAACCTTTTTGGAGTGAAATTGGATACCTCGTGGGTGGGTAATTAAAACTGTCCACATAAATTATGCTTAGGAAAGCCAGAGATCTCAATGCCAAAAATTTTGATCTGTTTTATTGAGCTGGCATCAAGGAAAAACCAAAAGCTAATAGAATCATATTTTACAAAGGCATGCCAGATCCTATCAATGGGATCTGAATGCAATTCTGATTGGGGTCTGAGTGGGGATGCTATCATGGTGAAAGCCAGCCAGGATCTGACAGGAATAAGAGGCAGGAAAAAGGTTTATTTGCAAGACAAGGGGTTGGAATGTTGCACCAGGCCCCACAAGAAAAGCTTCTCCTGCACTGGACCCCTTCCTCACCCCACGCCACCTCAGACTTGAGACCCCTGCAATGTGGCCCAGAAAGTTTATGTCACCAATTATCTTGCATTAATGAGTGGCCTTTGAGCCTTGTTATTTTCTATTGCTTTTGAACAGGAAAGCAGCTGGTGAATTTTAAGGGAAGCCTGGAAGTTAATATTTCTGGACAGTGGGTAATGCCTGTTTAACACTTCCTGGGACATTATCGCTGCAGATTAAGAGCAGTCCAAGGTAATATCTCCAAGATAATAATAGGTACTTCAGGTTGGATATAGGGAAATTGTTGCTTCCTATATCTATGAAGTGATTGATCCCATACATTTGTCTCCCCCCTAGTTTACAATGCTCTTGGTTTTATTTATGTATTCAATTATATTTTCAATAATTCCTTCATTTTTATATTCCATCCTTTACAAAGCTTTAGAATCTAAGTGCTTGCACCAACAGGAGGAGGGCAAATCAGTTTTTCTAGGGTACAGTAATATTTTGTGTCACAAATTGAGGAATTCATATCCTCTTTCAAAGAATGTGTTCTTTTATTGTTTTATTATCTCTGTGAATGGATTCAATATAAATAGCTGTATGTTCAGCTTAACCAAAAACCTTTTCATTTACTCATAATAAATGTTTGATTCCTTTCTCGATTTTATTGACATTTGTGCTATGTTATTTTACGCCTCTGTGGTTGTAATTTGAGAACTCACACTGACTTCTGAGGTTTGTTAAGCAAAGCTGCCCCTTACAGTTGTAAAGATTTATATTAACACACAACAAAACCACCATAAACTCATGTGAACTAATGAATGCTTTCATAACTTAGGAAATTAATCATTTCCAATTTAGAAAAAGTAGAAACATGCCATAGAAATACTTTGCTTTCTTTATCATTGTCAGTAATCCTTAGAGAAAAACCCATTACCATGGGAAGGACTTGGCAAACCCAAGACTGCTTTCAAGCTCAGAAAGAATTTTCAACACCTTTTCACCCAATATGTGGTTAGTCATGTGATTAACCTGTAATGTGGACTTTTATCAAAAGCTTTTTGGAAGTCCATGTCCATCCCATCAACTGCATTAGCCTTTTTAACACTCTATGTGTTACTTTATCAAAAAATTCAGTCAAGTTAGATAGACATGATTTTCCCTTAACAAAACAGTGCTGGCTTTCCTTAATTAATCCACATTTGTCCAAAATAATTGTTTCTCAATGCATTCCCAACATTAACACTGAAGTTAAACTGACTGGCCTATAA
Source organism: Cetorhinus maximus (assembly GCF_964194155.1). Classification (NCBI taxonomy): domain Eukaryota; kingdom Metazoa; phylum Chordata; class Chondrichthyes; order Lamniformes; family Cetorhinidae; genus Cetorhinus; species Cetorhinus maximus. Next base: position 64,895,743 of record NC_135892.1, read on the forward strand.
TTGTGGGCCTTATCCTTACACCTATTTTAAACAAGGAGGTAAACAGTTGCAATTCTTCAGTCCTCTGGCACCATCCCCATAAGATTATGGCCAGTGTCTGGGCAATTTCCACCCATACTTGCCTCAGTACCCTCAGATGCACCTGAACAGGTCCTGGTGACTTATCAACTTTTAAGTACGGCTAGCCTTTTTAATACCTCCTCATTATCAATTTTTTAGCCTGTCCAATGTCTTAATTACCTGCTTTTTCGCTATGACTAGGGAAGCATCTTCTTCCATGGTAAAGACAGATTTAGTACCCCAGCCACACCCTCTGCCTCCATGTGTACATCCTCTTTTTGGTTTCTAATCAAGCACACTCTTTTTAACACCCTTTTATTACTTATGTGCTTAAAGAAGGTTTTTGGATTCCTTTTAGGTTAGTTGCCAGTCTCTTCTCATACACTCTCATCGCTTCTCTTATATTGTGTTTCACTTGTCCTTTGAGCTTTCTATATTTAGTTTGGTTCTCACTTATATTATCCACCGAGGGATGGACACCAAATGCTGGACTTTGCAGCACACTTTCCGGGAGCGAATGAAAAAATATGATATCTGTCACATGCACTCTTTTTCTGCTTCATCTTATTCTCTATTATTTCATCATCCAGAGAACTCTGGTTTTGCTTTCCCAACCTTTCCTCAGGCAGATTCTATGTGGGTAGGTGATCCCTCCAAGCTGAAAATTGCCCCCTCAGTATGGGAAGTAGCCAACATTTCAGAGCAGAAGCCTTATGCATGAAGAAGGTGCTAGTAGTTGCTAATTTGATATCTGAGATGATGTTCATCTCCTTTATATATTCATACATGTATGCCAAGTGATATTTTTTGCTTCTGCCATGGCTCAAATGTAAATGCACGGCATAATGTAGAGCTGTGCTGCACAAATCATAAAGAATGCAGATTTTATTGTCAGCTGATGTGATGAGAACTGACCTCAGGCACAGTGACCATAGAAACCATAGAAAAGTTACGGTGCAGAAAGGGGCCATTCAGCCCATCATGTCCATGTCGGCCAGAAAAAGAAACTAGCCATTCGTTTTAATCCTACCTTTCAGCACTAGGTCCTTAGCCTAGCAGGGTACAGCGCATCAGGTGCAGATCCAAGTACCTTTTAAATGAGGTAAGCGTCTCATGCTCAACCATCGATTTAGGCAGTGAATTCCAGGTGCCCACCGCCAACTGGGTGAAAAAGTTTTTCCTCATGTCCGCTCCAATCCTGCTACCAATCACCTTAAATCTATGCCCCTGGTAGTTGACCCCTCAGCTTGGGGAAACAAGTCTTTACTGTCTACCCTATCTAGGCCCCTCATAATTTTGTACATCTCAATTAGGTCACTCCTAAGTCTCCTCTGTTCTAAAGAAAACAACCCTAGCCTATCCAATCTTTCCTCATAGCTGCAATTTTCAAGCCCTGGCATCGTTCTTGTTAATCTTCTCTGTATCCTCTCCAGAGCAATTATGTCCTTCCTGTAATGTGGTGACTAGAACTGTACACAAAATTCCAGCTGTGGCCTAACCAGTGGTTCACGCAGTTCCATCATTACACCTCTGCTTTTGTATTCAATACCTCGTCCAATAAAGGAAAGCATTCCATATGCTTTCTTTACCACCTTATCCATCTGTCCTGCCACCTTCAGAGACCTGTGGACATGCACTCCAAGGTTTCTCATTTCCTCTACCCATCTCAACCCCTCCTGTGTATTGAGTATTCCCTTGCCTTGTCTGCCCTCCCCAAGTGCACTACCGCACACTTTTCCAGATTGAATTCCATTTGCCACTCTTCTGCACACTCAACCAAACCATTGATATCATTCTGGAGACAACAGCTATCCTCTTTACTATCAACTACATGACCAATTTTTGTGTCACCTGCAAATTTCCCAGTCATACCTCCCATATTTATGTCTAAATCATTAATATATACAACAAACAGCAAGAGCCCCAACACTGAGCCCTGTGGAATGCCACTAGAAACCATTTTCTATTTGTAAAAATATCCATCGATCATTACCCTTTGTTTCCTGTTGCTGAGTCAATTTTGGATCCAAATTGCCACCTTTCCCTGTGTCCCATGGGAACTCACTTTTCTGACCAGTCTGCCATGTGTAACCTTGTCAAATGCCTTACTAAGATCCATGTAGACAACATCCACTGCACTACCCTCATCAAACCTCCTTGTTGCTTCCTCAAAAAATTCTGTTAATTTAGTAAGACACGATCTTCCCCTAACAAAACTATGCTGACTGTCCCTGATCAACCCATGTCTTTCCAAATGACAGCTTATCCTGTCTCTCAGAATTGATTCCAATAATTTGCCCACCACTGAAGTCAGACTGACCGGTCTATAATTTTCTGGCCTATCCCTTGCATCCTTTTTAAATAATGGTACAACATTTGCAGACCTCCAGTCCTCTCCTGTATCTGGTGAGGATTGGAAAATGATCCTCAGAGAATCCTCTATTTCCTCCCTGGCTTCCTTTAACAGCCTAGGATACAATCCATCCGGCCCTGGTGACTTATCCACCTTCAAGGATGTCAGTCGCTTCAGTACTTCCTCTCTCACTCTGCTTATTGTATCTAATGTTTCACACTCCTCCTCATTAACTAGAATGTCTGCATCATCCCCCTCCTTAAAGAAGACGGAGACAAAGTACTCATTGAAAACCCTGCCATATCTTCAGCATCAATGCACAAGTTACCATGAACATCTCTGATAGGCCCTACCCTTTCCTAGTTATTCTCTTGCTCCTAATGTACTGGTAAACCATCTTTGAGTTTCTTTGTTTTTGCCTGCCAACATTTTCTTGTATTCTCTCTTTGCTTTCCTAATTTCCATTTTTACTTCACCCCTGTACTTTCTATACTCCTGTAGGCTTTCTACAGTATTAAGTCTTTTGTGACTGTCATAGACTTTCTTTTTCTGCTTTATCTTATCTGTATGCTTCTGGATAACCAGGGGGCTCTAGATTTGGCAGTATCACCCTTTTTTTGTGGGGCCATGTCAACGTTGTGCCTGTAGAATCTCACTTTTGAATGCCTCCCACTGATTTGGCACTGTTTTCCCTTCTAATAGCTGTATCCAGTACACTCTCACCAGCTCATCTGAGCTTTGTAAAATTTATCTTCCCCCAATTTAGAACTTTCACTCCTGTTCTATCTTTGTCCTTTTCCATAATGCTGAATCTAACTGTATAACGGTCGCTATCTCCAAAATGGTCTCCCACTGCTACTTCATTCATTTGCCCAACTTCACTTCCTAAGACTAAATCTAGAATTGCACCCCCTCTCGTTGGGCTTGTTATGTGCTGGCTAACAAAAGGCATCAAGAATTTTGCTCCCAATGTGCCCTTCACACCATTCATATCCCAATTGATATTAGGGTAGTTGAAGTCCCCAACTATTACTGCCCTATTGTTTTACGCTCCGAAATCTTCCTACATATTTGCTCTTCTAACTCTCCTCCACTATTTTGGGGTCTATAGTACATTCCTAGCAGTGTGGTTTCCCCTTTTTTATTTCTGAGCTCAACCCATATGGTCTCATTTGATGCCCCATTTAGTATTTCATCCCTCCTCACAGCTGTAATTGATTATTTAACCAATAATGCTACACCCCCACCTTTTTTTATCCTCCTCCCTATCCTGTCTGAAAACTCTATAGCCAGGGATGTTAAGCTGCCATTTTTGCCCCTTCTTAAGCCAAGTTGCCATTGTAGCAATGATATCATGTTGCTATGTGTCTGTGTGTGCCCTCAGCTCATCAGCTTTATTTGCCATACTCTTGCATTTACATATATACCTTTTAACACTGCCAAATTCCTGTGCTGTACACTTTTTAACCTGTGCTTCTTCTGTCTTTCATGGTCACTCACTAATTCTCCATCTCCCGTTCCCTTCTCTGACTTTGCCCTCAGGTTCCCATTCCCCCTGGCAATCTGACAGTAGACTTTATATAATCATGTAATTGGTCTCAATGCCTTTTGGCTTGAGAGGGAAGAAAACAAGTAAACAAAATGGAAGCCAGTATTTCTGGTAGTGACCATTTCTGTTGGAGTGAAGACACACTGGGTGAAGACAAGGTCAGCCTTGGCTGAAATGTCCCCAGGTAGTTTGTGAAAACTCATTATTCATGAAAAACAATTATTTGAACAATGTAACTGCAGCTGATGTGATCCCATTGAAGCATAATCAAACAATAATCAGCACTTCCATGGAGAGGGGAGAAAATTGGAAGAATAAAAACAAAAACAAAATGCCTTTTACGTTATGTGTACCATTTATGATTGGGTTTTCTATGAGTTGGATTAGATTAGATTGTAGAAATGGAAAAAAAAACAAGGAAAATGCATTAACAACTGGAAGTGTTGATAATTCTTCCATTTTCAGTGAAATTAATTTGCATCAGATTGGTGACAGGATAATATCAGCAGCAGATTTGCCTCTGTTACTGCTGCAGGAACTACCGGCTTAACTTACTTCACAGCGGTCACAGTTTGCAGATGAAGTGAGCTGGGAGGAGGAGTGGAAGTGAAAGGAACAGGGGAGAGGAGGGGAGAAAGGGGGGAGGGGAGATGGGTGAAAGGGATAACTGAAGAAGAGGAATTCAGATCAGCAAGGTTAGGGTGACTAAGGCAGTGAACAGCCAGTTGTTAGGGATGGTAAAGGGGGATAGTGCTATGGATAGAAAGTGCAGCCAGTGCAGCGATTACTGTAAATGGGGAAGGGTAAAGGTAACCTGGTAAATGCAATTGTTGGAGGGGCAAGAGAGATTAGCTGCCAGTGGGGAGGTTGGAACAGGAAGTCGAGCCTGCTGCGGGGGAAGAGATGGAAATTTTCCTGGCTGGGGAGGGGAGTGGTTGCTGAAATCATTCTGGGTCATATCAAAATTCTGTTTCCTGATTGGATTTTGAAGCCTGTGCAGTTACTCAGTGAGGTTCAGTACCAGGAGTCATAATCTTGCTTAGTGAGAGTGAAGTTTTGTTTGGGAGGGATGAGGATTAAATTTGTCACTGACACAGCACTGGAGGCCTTGATGAAGGAGGTTGACAGGAGAACAAATATCATCTATCACCAAGGAGCCAGGAGACCCTTCAGACAAACTCCAAATGGGGAATGAGAATAGATTGCTATGCAAGTCAATACCAGCGGTATAAAACTGAGGACCTGGAGGTAGTGCTAAAAGAAGTTCAATGACCCCACATGAGTGGTCAAGGTCAGTGAATTCATCTTCAAATGCCACATTTCAACAATTTCACCACTAGCCTCAAGCGCAGAACCCCAACACACACCTACCAACTAGCTCTATCAATCCTGACTCATATCCAACATCCATATGCCTGATCTCATCCTCATGCACAGAGCACTGCTGCAAACCACACACTCACATCCCACACACTGCAGATGCTGCCAGATATTCAACCATGGCAGATTCATCACTCAAATACATAGCACCACATTCACTGCCACATTACCATCTCTCTTGGAGGAGAAGGTGAACACAACTGAAGGATGGAGCAGCTAACCAGTGGAAGACAGTCACAGCTGCATTTCCTTACCATGATGGACCAAACGCTGCCTGGTGCTATCACCAGGGTAGTCAAGACTGAGGATGTGTTCAAAGGTGAGGCTGAAAGAATGAAGATGATACTTTGTTCATACCCAATCAGCCTTCTCACAATCGACTTCCCCTTGTTGTCCAATCTCTTCCAATTCTCAAGTTGCATATGGTGTAAGCTCCTACCTCTTGCCTTCCCCCCTCCGCTGACCACATTCCTGACCTGTGCCTTTGTCCATTCAGGTACCTATGAAATGCTACCAGGCCATGGTAAGTCACTCTTCTCATCACTCCCAACTCACACACTCACAAACCCATCACACATCCACAGGGTCCTCATTCACTGCCGATGCAAGGGACATCACCATTCACTCTCTCACACACACCATCACTGTTCTCATTCTGTCCACGGGACCACTCACTACCCACACAGGCCAGGCATTCTTATCATTTAGCCCAGCAGGAGTCCTGATACTCTCTCTCCATCTCTACCCATGTAGGACCAAACTGGCTCACAACAGGAGGGAAAGGTGGGGGGGAAGTTGGAAATCAAAGTTCTGACAGGATTCAAAAACAGAGCCATTAGGGCTGGCCGGCGATGACCAGGACCAATCCTGTGCAGACGGTGAGGTCGGCGCTGCACTACCAAATGAGGATCCAGCATTGCAACATCCATCAGACAACCATGCTGTGAGTGATGTGTCCTCTTTTACAGGTCACTGCCACGCACTAATTATCTCCCCTTGCTTTCACAGGCACATCTGCCAAACAGCTGACAGAGTCCATGACCGAGGGCCTCCAATCAAGCCCTGGATTAATCTCTGAAGAGGAATCTGAAGGCACCCTCCCTCAAGTCCCGTCACAGCGCTCACTCACACCCTCCACCAGTGCAGAGACACACACCTCAATGGGATTGAGCTTTACAGTAGCCTTGGGATCACAATTTGGTGAGCACATCGCACTTTCTCGTCCACAGTAGGTGGAGGGACTTCCCAGGTCCCCGGCACTCGGACAACTCTTGGAGGCCAAAATGTTGCTGAGTCTGAGTCAGATGACGAGTCTCTGGACTTGGTCATGTCACAGTTACTGAAGCTGCAAAGGCAAGCTCGAGAACATCAGGAAGGGATGTCTGCAGTACTCCTCAGATTACAAGTCATGTTGGAGGAGTCCGTCAGTCTTCAGGCTGAGGTGATAGCACCAGCAATTGCAATGCACCAAAGTCAAAACTGGCAGGATGGTGGCTGCCATGGAGACCTTGGTCCAGGGCATCACCCCTGCACTGCTGCGCGGGCTTAACTCCATCGCTGATGCCATAGTTGGCCTCCAACAGTGTGCACCCTAGAGGCGTGCCAGGCAAATCAATCTCACTCCAGTACCCCTTCCGCTCACGGAGTCAGCCAGGGTCCCTTGGGCACCCATAGGGAGGAGGATCAACAAGTGCACACTCCAGGGCCACCCACCCAGGTGACTCTGGGAGTGTCAGGCCCATCGAAATCTCCTCTTCCTGTGGCCTCAGCAGCTCCAGCTTCACAGGCTGAGGAGGTTTCCACTGCCACACAGCAGAACCCTGAAGGCAGGCTGGGGTCCCCAAGTCTCGGCCCTCCAGAGGACACCGCCAAAGTCACCATTGACAGGGTGTCACAGTCAGCAGGCTGCCTCCACTTCTGCTGTGGATGTCCGGGGAGCACCAAGATGTCGTGGCAGGGCTAGGAAAGTTAGGCAAAAGTAGTTGCGCAGCCTGGCCACTGGTGTTAATCACTTGTACATACTGTTCACTATTGTCAATAATCTCCTAAGAATGTCACCCTGCCTATGGCTCCTTGTTCTGATGAGCAGTGTTCTTGTCATTCACATGTGAAACCTTTCTGCACAAGGTAAAAGGCAGGTGTCTCAGTCCAGGACCTTTTCCCTGTGCTCTGTGCAGCCTTCAGACCACAGTGATGGTCCAGCCTCACACTGCCTGGAAACATTACTGATGCCTGCACCTTGGCAGTGCTGGTCATTGCTGCCAGAATGTAGTGGGCAGGCACCACAGAGTTTTCTCATTCTCTCTGTGTGCTCTCAGCACCTTTCAGGTTGGGCTGGCCCCCATCACACCATCATTTGTGACCAGTAATGCTGTGCACCAGCTCCTGAAGGTGTTGGAGGCGGACACAGCATCAGATGCATCTCTGAGATAGCCCTGATCATGGAGCGCAAGTGAGCTGCCCTTGGCCAGACAGGAGTCAGACATTCTCAGAGGCTATGTGAAGATCTATGGAGTGTCCTCACTGCATGTTGTCATCATCGTCCTGAGATCGAGCGACTATTAGGACCTCCACTGCATCTCCATGACAGGAGCATTCTCATAGAGGGTATTGACGCTGCCATAAGCCAGACTGGAGTCAAATGTTCACAACTGCGATGTGAGGATCTTTGGGGTCACCTCGCTGCATGTCGTCATCATCCTACACAAATCTAGCAGCTATGAGGGCTTCCTGCGCGCACCTGCCTCACCTAGCCAGTGCGAGAGCCTCATCACTGTCATCGTCTCCACCTTGGACCCTCTCAGCCTCATCCCCGTCGGCGTCCTCTTCATTGGAGGAGACGTGCAGCTTCTCCATCTCCTCCTCAGCCAGCTCGTCTCCCCATTAGAGCGCCAGGTTGTAAAGGGCGCAGCAGACAATGACAATGCGTGACACCCTCTGTGGACTGTGTTGCAGGGCTCCACCAGACTGGTCCAGGCACCGGAACCGCATCTTCAGCATCCTGATGGTCTGCTCCACCAAGTTGCGAGCTGCTGCATGACCATAATTATAGCGCCGCTCTGCTGCAGTCTGAGGCCACCACATGGGTGTCATCAGCCACAGCCTCTGCGGGTAGCCCTTGTCCCCAAAGAGCCAACCCTGCAGCCTCTGTGGACCCTGGAAGACTGCAGGGATCTGCGAGCGACTCAGGATGTAGGCGTCGTGCATCCTCCCTGGAATCCATGCACACACTACAGGATGCGTTTCTGGTGGTCGCATACAAGCTACACATTCAATGAATGGAAGCCCTTGCGGTTGATGAAGTCCACTGAGTGTAGCGATGGAGACCTGCAAGCCACATGAGTGCAGTCAATCGCACCCTGCACCTGTGGGAATCCTGAGATCAGGGCGAATCCAATGGCCCTTGCATCCTGGCTGTCCTGGTCCCGGGCGAAATGCAGGATTCCTAGTCTCTGACCTGCTCTTGTAGCCATAATACTTATATGGCTAGTCCAGTTCAGTTTCTGGTCAATGGAAACCCAGGATGTTGATAGTGGGGGATTCAGTGATGGTATTGGCATTGAATGTCAAGGGGCGATGGTTAGATTCTCTCTTGTTGGAGATGGTCATTGCCTGGCACTTGTGTGGCATGAATGTTACTTGCCACTGGTTAGCCAAAAGCCTGGATACTATTCAGGTCTTGCTGCATTTGGACATAGACCGCTTCAGTGCAGTCACTATTGTGATTTAGGAAAATGCAACAGTCAATTTGTACAGGTAGGTCCCACAAACAACAATGAGATAAATGTACAGATAATAAGCATTAGTGGTATCTCTTGGGCGATGTATGTTGGCCAGGTCACCAGGAGAACTTCATTGGTTGTTTTTCAAAAAATGCCATGGGATCTTTTATGTCCACTTAAGAAGGCAGGTGGGGCCTTAATTTAACATCTCATTTTAATGCAGTCCTGTACTGAAGTGTCAGCCTTGATTCTGTGTTCAAATATGAAGAAGGCCATTTAGGTCATGAAGGTCTGCCTGTTTTGATGACTTAGTACACAGTCACTCACATTGAAGATATGTACTTCAATTTCACTATGTAATCTGCTTTTGCTAACATCTGAAGAAGTTCAGATCAGGCAAGTAAGAACGAGAGGAGAGTAGCTCAATCAAATTATGGATTCAAAAGAGGTAAGGACTGTGGAGCTAAGGGCCTTTTATTAGTGAGCAAGGTAGGTATGGCATGTCAATTTTGTTCAAATCATACTGTAGATTTCTAGTGGGCTCACCTCACTGCTGATAAGAAGAGCTTCATGCTTTATCTTATCAAGAAATGAAAAATAACTTGTTTTCTTATTCCCATCTACAATTTCTATTTCTGTTCTAATCTGCGGAAATGAGTAGATACCATTCAAGGCATGTTTGATAAGCAAGTACACAAAAATATTCCTAACAGGTAGGCATGTTAAATTGTTCATCTGTGTAGCAATTCAACACATTTAATGAATATTACCCTTCAATACTGACATTTCATAAAAAATATTTCAGTCAAGAAATCGATCACAGAAATTGAGCTCAGTTTAATTTATAATAAACTTTTCAAAATGGAAATGTGTGCTTGTTGGCATATAATTACAATTAAGTGAGTTTATATTCCTCAATTTTAAAATTGAAGATCTCAAGATTCATGGAAATTCTTAAACTGAGCAATTTTATTAGATACAGTCTAAAGCTGAACCTACAAATCTGTTTTGTACAAGGTTGTCAATTATCTGATTTTTTTTTGGAATTCAGGGGCAGAATTAAATGGAACAGAACTATTCAAAATATTAATTTGTGAAATTTAAAGTGAGGCCAATGAAGGAGCTATTTTTACAGATGGTTTACTTTATTCATTTTGAACTTCATTAATGTAACTATGGTTAAGAAAACAGCGGGGGTGGGGAGGTAATGGGATTTTCATCTGCGGATTACTCATTTTTCACTTAATATCGGATGGGGGTAGGGGTGGGTGCACCTCAATTGCTCCATTGACACCCAAAGCCCACCTGATCCAATTTTCAGGTGGGCCTGATAATGTGTCAGTACACTACTTATTTTTTAAAATTCTGTCAAAGGATGTGGGCATTTCTGGCAAGGACAACATTTGTTGCCCATCCTTAAGGGTAGTGCTGGTGAGCCGTCTTCTTGAACCATTGTGATCCATGTGGTGTAGGTAAGTCCACGGTATTGTGAAGGAGGGGGTTCCAGATTCCTGAGCCAGCAACAGTAAAGGGATACTGATATGGTTCCAAGTCGGGATGATATGTGGCTTGGAGGGGAACTTGCAGGTGTTGGTGTTCCAATGAGTCTGCTGCCGTTGTCCTTCTAGGTGGCAGAGGTCGCAGATTTGGAACGTGGTGTTGAAAGAGACTTGGCGACTTGCTACTGCAGTGCGTCTTGTACATGGTACACACTGCTGCCACTGTGCCTTGGTGATGGGGGGAATGGACGTTGAAGGTGGTGGATGGGGTACCGATCCAACGTACTGCTTTGTCCTGGGTGGTGTTGATTTTTTTTGTCGCAGCTGCATCCAGCCAGGGAAGTGGAGAGTGTTCTAACACACTCCTGCCTTGTGCTTTGTAGATGGTGGACAGGCTTTGGAGAGTCAGGAGGTGAGTTAGCCACTGCAAAATTTCCAGCCTCTAACCTGCTCTTGTAGCCACACTATCTGTATCATTGGTCCAGCTAGGTTTCTGATCAATAGTAATCTTCAAGATGTCGATGCTGGGAGATTGAGTGATGGCAATGCCATTGAACGTCAAGGGGAGATTGTTGGATTCTCTCTTGTTGGAGATGGTCATTGCCTGGCACTTGTGTGGTATGAATGTTACTTGCCCAAGCCTGAATGGAGTCCAGGTTTTTCTGCATTTGGGAACGGACAACTTAAGTGTCTGAGGAGTTGAGAACTGTACTGAACATTGTACAATCATCAGGGAACATCCACACTTCTGACCTTATGATGGAAGGAAGGTCATTGATGAAACAGCTGAAGATGATTTGACATAGGCCATTACCCTGAGGAACTCCTGCAGCAATGTCCTAGGGCTGAGATGGCTGACCTCTAAGAACTACAAACATCTTCCTTTGTGCTAGGTATGGCTCCAACCAGTGGAGAGTTTTTCCCCGATTACCATCGACTTCAATTCTGCTAGGGCTCCCTGATGTCGCACTCTGTCAAATACTGCTTTGATGTCACTCTCACCTCACCACTTGAGCCCTGTTGTCATTTTGGTCCAAGGGTGTAATGAGGTCTGGAGCCGAGTGTCTCTGACAGAACAGAAACTAACCATCGGTAAGCAGGTTATTGCTGTGTAAGCGTCAGTTGAAATCACTGTCATTTGGAGTGGACTGATGGGGCATTAATTGCCAGATTGGATTTGTCCTGTTTTTTGGGGACAGGACATACCTGAGTATTTTCCCACATCGGTGAATGGATGCCAGTATTGTAGCTGTTCTTAAACATCTTGGCTATGGGCACGGCTAGTTCTGGAGCACAAGTCTTCAGTATTACAACCAGCCTGTTCCCAGGGACCATGGATTTGCTGTATCCAATGACTTCATCTATTTCATGTTCCCTGATGATTGCACAATGTTTATTTGGAATGAATTGAATTGAATATGCAAATGAGTTTCAGCACTGGCTATAGGACTGCTTCCAATTTCAAGTGTAGATGGGCAGAGCGTGCACTGTACAAACTCTGCCCAATTTGTATTTTGATGATGGGCAGCCTAACCAACAATTCTAAATGAACTGATAAGGTCAAACATTTTTGGAGCCAGGGGTGCTCCTCTTGGCTCTACCAGAATACGTAAAGGAGCTGCTGGCCCGTTCTGAACCCACTCCAGTTTGCTCTCCCTCACAGGCCCAATGCAGCTCAGCATGGGAACTAGATGATTTTCTATTCTCTCACAACTGGCACTGCAGCCTGGCACCCAACTGACACCCACCGCTTACCACTGGCATTAAAATGAGGCTCAAACTCAAAAACGGTTCAGACTTCCCAATGGCAGTGTGGCAGGTTCCACTGACTTCTGCCCACTTCAGGTGTAAGTTAAATTTTGGCTTCACAATAGCTAATATCAAGTTATTTCTGAGGATGACACATTACACATGACTTTTTTGTTTTAGCAAGATATCATTGGATAGAATGACTTGATGAAAGCAACAATTTACTTTTCTCCCCTATTGTCCTGAAGGCATTGGCTCTGCATTGGGATACATTTTAATAGGCCCTGGCAGCGTTCGTGACCAATGTTAATATTTGAAATTATACAGTGAGCGTGGAAAAGCTATTTGACTGTGAAGAATAAAAAATAAAGCCTGGCTCTGTCCTCACCCAGTGTTCACACACACTGCAACAAGAGTCACTCCCCTCAATAACCCAGGAATACTTAGGCTAATTGGGCTAATATCCCACCACTGCCTTGACAGATTAGAGAACTCAACAAATATCAGGATTGAATCCCAGAATTACTGGTCCATATAGCTCACCATCACACCAGAATGTGCAATTAGTCACTCAACTATTAAAGCAATCCCCAACAGATTAACGCTATTGTCCAAATCAAAAAAAAGGTTTAAAATAAAGGATCAGCTTGCTGTCCCTCACAGGCCCAAAATTCCTCTAGTCCTACTCCATCACTAGAAGGGTAGGATTGTAAAACTTTTAAATGCCAATTTGCTCTGGCCTTGGCCTGACCCAAATACCACACCACTTACAGTGTTTTCTCTCATAGAGGACCAAGGATATGAGTATGTTGCCACTGTGACATGACTTTTTTGATAATTCATTCATGGGATATGGACATTGCTGACAAGGCCAGCAATTAATATCCATCCCTTGTTGCCCTTGAGAAGGTGGCGGTGAGCCATCTTTGTGAACCACTGAATTCGGTGTGGTGAAGGTGAGTCCACGATGCTATTGAATTTAACTAGCAAGCTCAGCTCGTGAATTTTCAAAGGCTATTAACTAGCCAGCTTCTGTAGACAGAACAGAGTGCAACAGTATCGGTGAGTTGAGGGGGATCTTAAATCTCTTTCTAAAAATCTAATATTGCATAGATTTAACATTTAATTGCAAGTGCTGTTTAAATTCTAAGTCTTATCCACGGAGGTAGAAGCTATCCATTGGCAGCAGCTGAAATACTTAAGTATGAGAACCAGTTTCAACTGGTTTGTTCTTTACCTGGGCTCAGTCCCTTTGTTTCAGGGCATATAAATTCAGATATTCTCAGTGCAACCAGCAGTGAGTGTGACTTTAATGGAGTGTGAGAGTTTGGTGAGCTGAGGCAGTTCAGTTAGGAGGGGAGGGAAGTAACCCCTTTGTTTTTTTCTAATCTGTTCACCCTGCAGGGATTGGTTCTTGCTCTGCTACAGGGAAGAAGCTAGCTGCTTGGTAAGTATCTGGTAAATGGATAAGTCTATTCTTCCTAAGGTTCAAAATAGTACAGGAATTTGTGGTAAGATTTGTAAAATTCATAAATGAAAAGAGATAATTTAATAAAAAGAGTTAATTAAAGCACATAAAGATGGCAGGACAGATGATATATCCTGGTTGAAGCATGTGGGAGCTCCTGGATGCCAGTGTGACCCAAGGCACACACGTCCATAGTAAGTATTTGCATCTTGAGGAGCTTCGGCTCAGAGTCATTGACTTGGAGGCTGAGCTGCAGACACAGTGTCACATCAGGAAGGGGGAGAGTTACCTGGATGCTTTGTACCAGGAGGCAGTCACACCTCTTAGGATAGGGTCTTCTGATTTGGTAAGTGGCCAGGGAAACCAGGCTGTGACTGCGAGTGAAGCAGGTAAGGAGACACAGAGGCCAGGAGTGCAGGAGTGTCAGCCTCTGCAATTGTCCAATAGGTTTGAAGTTCTCTCAGCCTGTTTGCATGGGGATGGGGGCTGCAGGGCAGATGAGCTGATTGACCATGGCACTGTGGTACAGGAAACCATTCAAGTGGGGAGGAGCAAAAAAGAATGTAGTGGTAGTAGGGAACAATATATTGAGGAGATTGACACTGTTCTCTGTTGTAAAGAGTGAGAGTCCAGACAGTTGTGTTGCCTGGCCGGTGTCAGGGTTCAGGACATTTGCTCAGGGCTGGAGAGGAACTTACAGTGGGAAGGGAAGGATCCAGTTGTCACAGTCCTTGTAGATACCAACAACATAAACAGAACAAGGAAGGAGGTTCTGCAGAGGTAGTATGAGGAGCTAGGCACCAAATTAAGAAGCAGAACCTCAAAGACAATAATTTCTGGATTATTAACTGAGCCACATGTAAATTGGCATAGGACAAATAAAATTAGAGAAATGAATGTGTGGCTCAAAGACTGGTGTGGAAGAAGTGGGTTTCAGTTGGTGGGGCACTGAGACCAGTACTGGGGAAAGTGGGGGGTGTATTATTGGGATAGTCTAAACATGAACCCGCGTTGGCACTGATATTCTAGCAGGCCGCAAAGCTAGGGAAGTGGAGAGGGCTTTAAATTAAATAATGGAGGCAAGGAATCAAATTTGGGAAGATGTGGTAAACAAGAGTAGAGACAAGGCAAGAGAGAAAGGTGCTAATATGGGAAATGATAAACAGAATGTGGCTGCAAGGGACAGAGAGTACAAATCTAAGAGTAAATCTGCAGCTAAGGCCAGGCATTGCAAAAATAATAAAAGGACAAAATTAAAGGCCCCGTATCTAAATGCACAGAGCATTCAAAACAAAACAGATGAACTGATAGTGCAAATAGAAATAAATAAGTACAATCTTGTGATGTTTGTGCTTAATGTTTATGATTTTTTGTAAAAGGACATTTTAGTTAAAAAGAAGTGTTATATAACAAACCTGCCAGTAGGGTGTGCTAAGTCTCAGATGTATTGCCCTCTGGTGTAGAATAAGGAATAAAGGAATCTTCTGTTTTTTTACACAGGAGCTGGGGTTTAGAAGCAGATAGCTGTGTGTATGTGTGCATTCTTAATTATTAAGAAGTGACAAAACACTTCTAATGGCAATGAGGATGGGATCATCATTATTAGGGGTTTTAAAGGCTTTTGATCCAGCTACTATGGACTTTGTAGTTTATGTCGAGCAAATGGAACAGCTTTTCATTGTGAATGAGATTGAAGAGGGAAAGCAGGCCTCAGTGTTTCTTGCAGTCATCAGATTGAAAAATTTCAGTTTACTGAGAAATCTCATTGCTCCTGACAGGCCAGCAGATAAACGCTTTAAAGAGCTTGTGGACGTTTTGAAAAAGCACTTAGATCCCAGACCAGCAATTATTGCCGAGAGATTCAAGTTTCACCGAAGAGAAGCTTGAGGGTTAGTCAGTTTCCCAGTTCCTGGCTGAGTTAAGAAAAATAGCAGAACATTGTGACTTTAAAGGTTACCTGGAAGAAGCGTTGTGTTTGTATTTGCTTGGTTTGTGGGCTAAGAAATGAAAGAATTCAATTTAAATTGTTAGTGGAGCAAGAGTTGACACTGAAGAAAGCGTTTGAGATTGTGCAAAGCATAGAAGTAAATGGCAGAGAAACAAGCTGAAGGTTTGAAAGCAC
This sequence comes from Cetorhinus maximus, assembly GCF_964194155.1. Classification (NCBI taxonomy): domain Eukaryota; kingdom Metazoa; phylum Chordata; class Chondrichthyes; order Lamniformes; family Cetorhinidae; genus Cetorhinus; species Cetorhinus maximus. The sequence continues at coordinate 64,911,645 of NC_135892.1, forward strand.
ATTACAAAAATGCCGTCATTAAAATAGTAAAGTCAGGGTATACTTGCTTCCAAACATGTTACTGCTGTAATGGAATAGGGCATAATGCAGAAGTCTGTAAGTGGAAATTTGCTGATTGTTGCTACTGTGGAAATAAAGGACACACACAGCATGCATGTAGATCAAAGGCCGATCACAGTAAAGCAGTACCGGCAAGAAAAGGGCGTCACGAGGAGCACACAGACAAGTCGCACTTGAAAACAAACAGGCAGTTTAAAAAGACGCACAACTTGGAAACAAAATACAAAAGTAAGGTGAGTCAAGACAAGGCAGAAAGTGAAACTATCAGCAACAATGCAGAAGAGCAATTGTATTGCATTCAGCCTGATCTGAAACGAGATGAAGGAATAAAAGTTGGCATTGTCTTAAATGGTAAAATGGTTGAAATGGAGGTTGACACTGGAGCATCTGATGCCGGTCAGATGGACGATGCATTTGGGTGCGTCAGCAAATTCCAGGCTCGAGGGCAGGTCAGGTGGGTACTTGGCCCCCCAGTTTTCCGATGAGTGCCTCGCGGTCCTCCTGGAGGAGGTGGCTGCCAGGAGGGACACCCTTGTCTCCAGAGATGGGAGGAGGAGGCCACCGCACCTCACCAAGAGGGTGTGGGAGGAGGTGGCAGTCCGGTTGAGCAGCCATGATGTGGTGTGGTGCAGTGCCAGAAACGCTTCAATGACCTGCTGCGCTCAGGAAGGTTGAGTTCTGTGTTGGAATGGGTCAGTGTACATAAGTGTTAAGGTGTGGCCATCCCCCTGTGGACCTCAGGGGTGATAGAGTCTGAGTGTCAAATGTCAATCATGCTGCAGCTGGCCAAGGGCGTGAGCCCTGGCTGCTTGGACTGAGTGCCTTGAGGCTTGAGGACCACCACTCAGACATGCCCTGTGAGGTGCTCCTCAGCTCAGGTTGGCCAGGCTGCAATGGTGCTGCAGGTAGAGTCTGCATTAATCAATGCTCCTCTATCCTTTCAGGAGAAGACAAGCCATAACAAAGCAGAGAGGTCACATACAGGCAGAGGGCTGCCCAACCTGCTGCTGCTCACCAGATTCCAGCAAGATACCCTGGAGCTGGAGAGTCGGCATGCTCCACATGCAACCGGGCGTGGAGAGGCAGGGGTACCAGACAAAAGTAAGAGCGCAGTGCACAGAAGTGAGACTTTTGGAATGTGCAACCATTCTAGTGTAGTCCCCTCATTGATGTGAACCTTGAACCTGGCATCCTCATTGCTCATTGGAGGATGATTGCACCGTGATGCAGATCTCCATTGTCTCACCATGGTGCCTGGTATGCGCAGTGACAGTATGATGGCTGTAACTAATGACATGTCCTTCTTCTCCCTTTTAGGTTCGCCAACACGGACTTGCTCTCTGGACCCTGAGGGGCCACCCCTGATGCCAGAGGACCAACGGGCATCCCTGTCACCTACGTCACACCCACTCTCTGAAGTAGGCACCAGCGCAGATACCAGCACCTCGGTGGGCATTAATTCGGCAGCTAGTACCTCGGTGCACATTGGTGAGGGCACTTCACACTCACTTGAGGAGCAGGTGGAGGCAGAGAGTGCCCAGGACACCTGCAGTCGGAGGACTGCTGGGGACCAGGACAATCCTCAACCGAAGGCTGATGTTGAGCCTCCATTAGGCAAGCGATGCTGGATGTTCAGTGAGATGTGTGGGAGTATCTGGCGGAGATCCATGAGGGTATGTGTGCCATGGTCTCCGTTATGGAGGGCTCCATGCAGAGCATGAGCACTGCGTTGACCATCATGGGCAAGCACACTGCCTCCTCCACTGAGAGAGTGGCGACTCACATGGAAAGGCAGCTCCAGGGACAGAATGAGAGGTTCCTGCGGTTGCGTTCGGACCTGCAAACCCTCACACAGGCACTGACCTCAGGTGGTCAGTGTCAGTGCGGGAGATGGATTGGGCACCCAGTATCTCAGCTAGGTGCCCGTCCATCAATGGTGAGCAGGGAGGTCCACAGCAACCTCACGTTAGCGCACAAGCTGTTTGTCGTCTCTTCAGGCTCCTCTCAGCGTACTCCAGATGATGGCAGCATCTCCTCCACCCATCTGCCAGTGACCATAACATCTAATGAGGCTGCGGTGACTGGGGAGATGCCAGCCTTTGCACTGGCCGCTCCCTTCCAGGCGGGGCCAGCACGGACTCCACTGTCCAGAGGGCGACTGCCAGGGTCATTAAGGTCATCAAGACAGCAGAGTCAGCAGGCTGTCTCCAATGCTGGTGCCAGCAAGGGGGGAGCACTCGCAAGAATAAGTTAAAGGCGCCATGAGCACAAGAGGGACAGGTCACAGATGATTTTATGTTTAGTTATGTTTAGTTACTGTCTCCTGGTCTGGGACTTAAGACCAGAGAGGTTGATGTCAGAAGTCTATACATGTGGAAATGAAATAACTCTGCTTTTGTCATCATGGCCTGAGGACTTTTCACCTTTTTATGTAATTGATGCGGGGAATGCCAGTATGTAATGCTGGACATAGGTGACTCTGAACTTTATTGCACAGGTAATGTGTGCTGTTTGTGTTCAAATGAAATGGTCCTTTCAGACATCTGGGATGGAGGAGGCAGCCCTGGCATGCATTGGATCAAGGTGTCCCTAGTGTCCCTGCCTCCCTGGAAGTTACCGAGGTGTGGCTCCACACCCTCAGTGTTCTCCTCACCATGCTCATCTTCAGACTCACCACTGGACTCATCATCTGTGGCCTGGGCAGCTGCATCAAGATCCTCTTCCAGTGGGGTCCCCCTTGCCAGTGCCAGATTGTGGAGAGCGCAGCATACAACCACGATCAGTGATACATGCTCTGGGGGGTATTGTAGTGCTCCCCCTGAACGGTCCAGGCATTGGAAGCACACCTTGAGGAGACCTATAGTCTTCTCTACCACTGCCCTTGTGGACCATGACTCGTAATGCTTCTCTGCCTCTGTTCTTAGGTGGCTGCCATGAAGTTATTAATGTATATAATATTTTGGAAAATATTTTTCTTTTAAAATAGAGATTTAGCCTGTGGGTGTGTCTTAATTGGATTAAATGCAGCTAAACTGGGTGCTCTGATGTACTAGTTTTGGACGTAAACAGGGAGATAGTGTACATTTGCATTTTTTGAATAGAGCATTCAAGAAGTAGGGTGAAAATTGGCACTTTTCTAACAGCTACCAAGCAATATGCTTTTATTACTAATAAAATTAGTACTATGAAAGTGGTTTCATTGTTAAAAGATGGAGTTCAAAGATGCTGGTGATACAATGAGAATTTGAATTCAATAACTTCAGTAGTTTTCGGGTGTGCAGGGCAGAGGCAATGCAAGATCAAAAGGCAGCTGCAAGCTGCCAACAGGCTCCACAGTGAAAAGAACCTCATTCTGAATTTGTAAGGTGAAAATGCTTTGCCTGGTGTTTAGTTAAATCTATGGGTTGTTGTTGCCTTAATGGAGATTAGTTTGGGAATTTATTAAAAGTTGTGATAGTAGTAATTTGTAGCCATGTGTATATATTTTAACCTGTGTAAATTAAAATTTTCAAGTAGTTTAATGTAAAACCTCGAGAACTAGTGGTCTGATTCCTGAGTTTAGAGTCGCATCTCAAACATAACACTTAAAATTATCGATTATGACAGTTGTTTAAAGTTTCCCTCTGGGATTTTTAAATAACTCCGCTTTACCAACTGCATCGGTCGTAACAACTGGGGGCTGTGCCGGGATAAATTATATTTCTAATCCCTCGATTGGTTAGGAATTGTTGAATCGTCAAGTTAACAAGTACAAGGGGCACTTTGAATTCAGGAGTTGGTGAGATATTTTAGACGTGAGAGTGCAAGATGGCTTTGGCAATTGCTAAGAATTCTCTGAGAGTAGAAGAGATAACTCTGGGTGGGTTGGAGAAAATAACCAAAAGTAAATTAACAGAGTTGGCAGATAAATTACACTTGGGGTTACCTGCAGGAGCTAGGAAATCTGAGGTAGTTAAAAGTATAGCACAGTATCTAGAGTTGGAAGCGAAACCTGACACTAGTTGAGTCACTACTGGAGGTGGTGAGACTTCAGTTGCAAATGAAAAAGCTTGAATTAGAAACAAAGGTCTGAGAAATGGCTTTTAAAAGGGAATTAGAAATTGCGATGGTGGAGAAGGAGGAAAGAGAAAGAGAGAGAGAAGGAGAATTCCACCTGAAAATGTTGGCAATTAGAAAATAGACGTCAGTAGGTGAGGAATGATTTATCTCGAGAGGAGAATCCAGTGGGGATTTGTTTAAATTTGTACAAGCTCTTCCAAAGTTTGACGAAACAGATATTGAAGCATTCTTTTTTTCATTTGAGAAGCTAGCTAAACAGATGAAATGGCCACAGGAAAACTGGACGGTATTATTACATCTAAGTTATTAGTTAGGGGGCTTGAGGTATGTGCTTCGCGTTCAGAAGAAATGTCAATGAATTGTGATGTGGTGAAAAAAGCTATTTTAAGTGCATATGAGTTGGTTCCTGAAGCATACAGGCAGAAATTTAAGAACATGAGAAAACAGCCTGGGCAAACTTATATTGAGTTTGAAAGAGTAAAACAAAGTAATTTTGACCAGTGGATACGGGCGTTGAAAATAGAGACAACATATGCAGCTCTTAGGGAAATCATTCTTTTGGAAGAATTTAAAGATTCAATCCCTTCGATAGTGAGAACTCATGTGGAGGAACAAAAGGGTTCAAACAGTAAGACAAGCAGCAGAGATAGTTCATGATTATGAGTTAGATCATAGAGCTAAGCCTTTTTTCCGTCACCCTTTCAAATTGGAAAAGGATAAAAAGTGGGAAGGTGAAAGGACAGCAGGTAGTCAGGGAAGAGAAGGAGTGGCTGGAAGTTCCCAGAAAGTTTTTTCTCAGAACAAAAAGGAAGGTGCTGAAGGTAGAAGTGACATTCAAAATTTGAAGTGTTTTCATTGTAATAAAGTGGGGTACACAAAGTCAGTGTGTTGGAGGCTTCAGGAAAAGTCTGTAGGAATTATTGGGGTACAGAAAAATTCTGCAAGTAAAAGTACAGTGGGTTCTGAGGTTCAGGCACAGGAGAAAACAGCGGTTTGTGTACAGGTGAAACAAGGAGAATCAGTAAAAGGTAAAGAAGTGGGAATGCATTCACAGTTTACTCAAGAGATTTCTGAGGAGCAGGTCGCAGAAATGTTCAAAGACTTTGTAGGTGAAGGGAAAGTCTTTCCATGTGTACAGGGTGGACTAGGTAAGGATGTTAACATATGAAGAGACACGGGGGCTAGTCAATCCTTAATGTTGTGGGATAGTGATATTTGTTGTTCAGAGGGAGTGTTGCAGGAGAAGGTAATAATAAGTTGGAATTACCTGGAAAAACTCAGCTGGTCTGGCAGCATCGGTGGAGAAGAAAAGAGTCGACGTTTCGGGTCCACACGTCGTGGGTCGTGTGGACCCGAAACGTCGACTCTTTTCTTCTCCACCGATGCTGCCAGACCTGCTGAGTTTTTCCAGATAATTCTGTTTTTGTTTTGGATTTCCAGCATCCGCAGTAGTTTTTTGTTTTTAATAATAAGTTGGGTTCATGGAGATGCTAAATCTATTCCATTGTGGAAGATAAAATTTAAAGAGTAAATGGAAGAATGATGAAGTTATAGTTGGAGTCGTGGAAAAATTGTCCATTGCAGGAGTTCAATTTATTCCTGGTAATGATATAGCTGGATCGCCAGTGTGGGTGATGCCAGTGGTAGTTGAGCAATCTGTGGAAGTGTTTTCAACAGAAGTGCGACAAAAGGAACATCCTGGTTTGTTTCCTGATTGTGCAATAACAAAATCAAAGTCCCCCCATCAGGAAGAACAGAATAAACAAGACAAGCAGGCAGTTCAAAGGCAAGAAGAAGGTGTCAAAATCCAATTAACTAGCACTGTATTTGATAACATTGTTCAGGAGGAAGGAATGCAGGATGGTTCAGTTGAAGTGTTTAACTCAAAGAGGTTAGTGGAGTTATAGAAAAATGATTTGCAATGAAAACAGTTATATCAAAAGCTCATTTAGAAACTGAAGCAAAATGTATTCCAGTGTGTTATTATCTTTGAGGGAATATATTAATGAGAAAATGGAAGTCGGATTACGTCTCAGCAAATGAATGCTGGAGGGAGGTGCATCAGATTGTTGTCCCATTGGAGTATAGAAATGAGATTCTGAGGATTGCTCATGAAATTCCAAGGGGGGACATTTAGGAATTAGGAAAACACAGGAAAAGATACAGAGGTATTTTTTCGGCCAGGATTGCATAGGGATGTAATCAAATTCTGTAGAACCTGTCATATATGTCAAATAACAGGAAAATCACAGCAAATGAAGAAAGTGAAAGCAGTTAAGAAGACTAAAATTTGCAGTTTTGTTTCTGGAGAGAAAGTATTAGTTTCGTTACCAGTATTGGGGATTCATTAAATGCAAGATTCCGTGGGCCTTACAGTGACAAAAACGGATTCATATCCCATACCACGATTGGAGGATTGCATTGAGAAAGTGGGACAATTGAAATTTATCACAAAGATTGACTTGCTAAAAGGATATTAGCAGGTACCATTGTCGGAGAGGGCAAAGGAGATATCAGCTTTCATAATACTAAGTGGACTACATCAGTTTAAATTCATGCTATTTGGTGTGAAGAATGCATCTGCAATATTTCAAAGACTGATAAAGTAATTGCGGGTCTAAGCAATTGTGTAGTTTATATTGATGATCTAATTGTTTTCAGTCAGACGTGGGAGGAGCATTTACAGCATCTGGAAGAATTATTTACTCTACTACAAGAAGCTAATTTGGTGATGAACTTGGCTAAAAGTGAATTTGCAAAAGCGCAAGTTACGTATCTAAGCCATACCATTGGACATGGTAAGGTGGCTCCGAGAGATGCGAAAGTCAAGGCTATCATGAATTTCCTGGTGCCTACAACAAAAAGAGAAGTTTTGAGGTGTCTGGGCATGAGTGGGTTTTACCGGAAATTTGTACCAAACTTTAGCAAAGTGTTTGCTCTGCTGACTGAACTATTAAAAAAGAACAAGAAATTTCAATTGACACTGGAGTGTCAGAAGTCATTTGATAGTTTGAAAACTGTACTAACTACAACACCAGCATTGGTAGCACCCAATTATGCCAAGCAATTTAAGTTGGCCACTGACACAAGCGATATCGGCCTTGGGGCTGTAATGTTACAAGAAGATGACACTGGAATTGAAAAACCGATAAGAGTATTTTTCACGGAAACTGAATGTACAACAGAGAAGATATTCAACGATCGAGAAAGACTTTGAGTTTGGTTTTAGAATTGCAGTATTTTGAAATTTATGTTGCAAACAATTCATCAGAAACAATCATTTATACAGACCATAATCCTTTGAGATTTTTGGACAAATTTTGAGATAAAAGTGCAAGGCTTTTCAGATGGAGTCTATTGTTACAAGCATTTAATCTATTATTATACATATTGTTGGAAGAGAAAATGTGTTTGCAGATGCATTATCAAGAGTTTGAAGCTTAAAGGAAATTGGGACATTTAAAAAAAACCTGGACACTGAACTGGAGTGATTTCTGTTGATACTAAGGACTTTTATATATATAGTTATGTTAATGCATGCATCTGGCAATGTCATAGTATAATGAGTATAGGAGATGGTGTGAGATGGGTTATTTAAATGAAGCCATCTTTTAGAATTATGATGGTTCATTTTCTGATAAGGAGGGTGATGTCATGAAGCAATTAATGTATATAATATTTTGGAAAATATTTTTCTTTTAAAATAGAGATTTAGCCTGTGGGTGTGTCTTAATTTGATTAAAGGCAGCTAAGCTGGGTGCTTTGATGTACTACTTTGAAATGTAAACAGGGAGATAGTGTGCGTTTGTATTTTTTGAATAGACCATTCAAGTAGTGGGGTGAAAATTGATGCCTTTCTAACAGCTACCAAGCAATATGTTTTTATTACTAATAAAATTAGTACTATGAAAGGGATTTCATTGTTAAAAGATGGAGTTCAAAGATGCTGGTGATACAATGAGAATTTGAATTCAATAACTTCAGTAGTTTTCGGGTGTGCAGGGCAGAGGCAATGCAAGATCAAAAGGCAGCTGCAAGCTGCCAACAGGCTCCACAGTGAAAAGAACCTCATTCTGAATTTGTAAAAGGTGTAAATGCTTTGTCTGGTGTTTGGTTAAGTCTATGGGTTGCTGTTGCCTTAATGGAGATTAGTTTGGGAATTTGTTAAAAGCTATGATAGTAGTAATTTGTAGCCATGTGTATATATATCTTTACCCTGTGTAAATTAATAAAATGTTTCAAGTAGTTTAATGTAAAACCTCAAGAACTAGTGGTCTGATTCCTAAGTTTAGAGTCACATCTCAAACATAACACTTAAAATTATAGGTTACAACAGGTGTTTAAAGTTTCCCTCTGGGATTTTAAAATAACTCCGCTTTGCCAACTGCATCAGTCATAACAGTGGCAAAGAGGCATCATAAGCCACCTCTTCAACAGATAATCCTCATCACCAAGCAGCCATCCATCCAGTCAGCTGGAGCACTGAAAAGTCTTGGCACCTGTGATTGTCTGAGGATGTAAGCGTCATGGGAACTGCCAGGGTACTTTACACAGACTTGCAGAATCTGCATCCTGTGGTCACACACTATTTGCACATTCATGGAGTGAAATCCCTTCCCGTTGACAAAGGCACCCGGCTGGCACCTTGATGGCCTCATGTGTGCAGTTGATGGCACCCTGGACGTGGAGGGAGCCCAGCAATCACTGTGAAGCCTTTGGCTCGCTCAGCCTGGCTGGCCGAGTGTGTAGGGTAAAGAATAAAGGTCAGAAACCGCCTGAACAGAGCTTCTGTCACCAGCTTGACGCAACTGTGGACAGCTGACTGGGAGGCTCCACAAAGATCTTCCACTGAGTCCTGGAAAGAGCCGGAGGCATAGAAGTTGAGGGTCACTGTGACCTTCAGAGCCACAGGCATGTGTTGCCCACCCACACAGTCAGAGCTGATCTCAGGCCCAGTCATTTGGCAAATGGAGGTGACGGTCTCCCTCGAGAGGCTGAGCCTCCTTCGGCATTGCACCTCAGACATATTGAGGTAGCTGCATTGCCACCTGAAAACCCTGGCAGTGGGATATTGGTGTCTTCTGCGGCCCCTTCTACTTTGGGCTTCCTGCTGGCCCTGTGCTCCTTGTGCCTTCGCCTCTCCTCCCACAGGGTCCCTCCCCTGGAAGCTGCTTTGGGACATCCGGCCTCCTCTTCCTTCTGCCCCTCCCTTTCTCCTCAGAGAAGATGCCCTCATCAGAGACCATAATCCCCATTACCAGGGTAAGAGAAGGCTGTCTGATACCTGGAAGGGTCCACGTGGTCTGAATCCTCCGGGGGCCTGGCAGACAGCAATGAGTCCTGAAATGAAGCCTGGAAATGTTAAGAATGAAACCCCAAACAAAGATGAAGCTGCCAAATACAAATAAGCAACCAGCTGCAAACTGTCAATACAAACGACTACCATTTGGAATTGCGTCATCAACCAGCCTTACTCCAGCAGGCCATGGATAAAATACTGCAGGGCCTCCCTGGTGTGACCTGCTTCCAAGGCGACATGCTTATCAGCGGGAAAAACCTCAACTTATTTAGAGAACCTAGGCAGGGTCCAGCGTAGACTGGAAAAATACTGAATCCGCTGTAAGAAATCCAAATGCTCATTCCTGAAGCCCTCAGTGGAGTACCTGGGACATGTGATCAACGAAAATAGCCTCCCAACATCACCCAGAATGGTGGAGGCAGTGGTGAATGCACCAGAGCCCAAAAATGTTAAAGAGATTTGTTCGTTTTTGGGACTTGTGAATTACTACGGCAAGTTCATTTCCAGTTTGGCTACCAAGGCAGTACCACTGAATAATCTGCTGAAGAAGAATGCAAAATGGGGTTGCTCACAAGCCTGTCAGGAAAGTTTCAAGGAACTCAAGCAAGAGCTCACTTCTGCTAAAGACCTGGCACATTTCAATGAAAAGTTACCTGTCAGCCTGGCTTGTGATGCATCGTGATATGGTGTTGGAACTGTCATCTCCCACACATTCCTGATGGCAGTGAAAGGCCCATTGCATACGCCTCACACAAATTGTCCAAGGCAGAACAAAATTATGCCCAAATTGAGAAGGAAGCTCTTGGACTAATCTATGGAGTCAGGAAGTTCCACCAATATTTGTATGGGCATAAATTCATGTTAATTACAGACCACAAGCCTTTGACCTAAGTGCCTAGCCCTAAGTCACAAACCCCGACACTTGCCGCTGCACCCTTACAAAAGTGGGCACTGATCTTATCTGCCTACCAGTATGAAATTGCATTTCGCTCTACTGAGAATCTTGGAAATGCGGATGCACTTTCCATTCTTCCGTTACACCACAGCTCCACAACCTGAAGTGACTTCACTACTTTCAATGTGAACCAGATGGACATGTTACCTATTAAAGCGGGTCAAATTCGACTTGAAACACAGAGGGATGCTGTGCTCTCCAAAATTTACCTGTACACAAAGAAGGTTGGCATGTACCTCAAGAAATGACTACTGAGTTTAAAGCTTACTACATGCATGGATTTGAGCTGACTCTGCAAGACAGTTGTTTGTTATGAGGAATCAGAGTTGTTATTCCTCCAAACTTACAGACATGGGTGTTAGAAGAACTTCACCTCAGTCACATGGGAATCGTCAAAATGAAAGCATTGGCTTGTCGACATGTATGGTGGCCACAGCTGGATAAAGATATCGAAGGCATGGTCAGTGATTGCCTTCTATGCCAAGAAATGAAGTCTTCTCTTGCACCTGCCCCATTACATCCGTGGGCCTGGCCTGACCACCCTTGGCAGAGACTTCACGTTGACTTTGCCAAACCACTTCTCGGACATAAGTTCCTGATTGTGGTGGATGCCAGCACAAAGTGGCCTCATGTTATTCCCATTAAGTCAACTACTTCAACAAAGACCATTAATGCTCTTTGGAATGTGTTCACTACTTTTGGATTGCCGGAGCAGATTGTGTCTGGCAATGGCACACAGTTCACACCATGTGAATTTCAAATGTTCCTGAAAAACAATGGGATCAAGCAGATTCTTATCTCGCCTTACCAACCATTCTCAAATGGTGAAGCAGAGCACTTTGTCCAGACTTCAAAACAGCCATATTGAAGGGGAGGACCCAAACAGATTGGAAGTTGAAGCTGAAGAACTTTTTGATGATGTATCGTAACAATCCACATTCAACAACAGGCATATCTCCTGCTGAGCTGATGTTTGGAAGATGGCTGCGTACCAGAATGGATTTGCTGTGTCCGGATTTGAAAGGAAAGATTGGTTCAAGGCAACTTGATCAGAAAAGGTCACATGACACAAGTAAACCAGCTCGTGAGCTTAATCTGGATCAGTCTGTTTGGGTCTGAAATTACTATGAATTTCATAGTAGGTCCTGGGAAGAATCATCAAGCGTCGAGGACCACTGACCTTTGATGTTGAATCTTCCTGTGGAATCTGGAAGAGACACACTGACCAGATTAGAGAAGCCAAATCCAAGGAACCAAATTTCCAGGGATCTCCATTCACAATGGAAGATTTCTGGGAAACATCTGCTCCAGTTGGTGAAACCTGACTTGATTCAACTGAAAAACCTGTAGTACCTGTAGCTGCAACTGTTGAACCTGAACAGAAACAAGTGGAACAGCAGAATCTTCCATTTCTAAGTAAACAAACTGAGATACCTAAGCCAACACTCCTCTCTAGACCAAAGCAAATCTGCAAACCACCTGATCCATTTGTTCCTGACCAAAGAGGGAGGAGATGTGATATTTGTGCGTAACATTTATGATATTTTGTAAAGAACATTTTAGTTAAAAAGAAATGTTATATAAAAAAACTTGCCAGTAGAGTGTGTTAAGTCTTGGATTTATTGCCCTTTGGTCTTTTACACAAGAAGCTGGGGTTCAGAAACAGATAGCTGTGTGTGTGTGTGTGTGTGTGTGCGTGTGCGTGCACGTGCGTGTATTTTTAATTGTTAAGAAGTGACAAAACACTTCAGATCTGATAACCATTACACAGATGGCTGTAGGATGACATCGATTGGGATCTGAATGTTGGAAGGTAAGTGGCATTTAGGAAGGACAGGAAGTTAGGAAAAGGTGGAAGGGTGGCTCTGATAATTAATGATGGTATTAGTGCATTAGAGAGGGATGACCTAAGTTCAGGAAACCAGGATGTAGAAGCGGTTTAGGTTGTGATGAGAAACAATAAAAGCAAAAAATCACATGTGGGAGTAGTGTACAGACCCCATTAATTGTAACTACACGGTAGGACAGTGTATAAAGGAAGAGATAATGGGAGCTTGTCAGAAAGGTAGAGCGATAATCATGTAGGATTTTAGTTTACTGAAAGGCTGGAAAAAACAGATGGGCAAAGTTAGCCTACATGAGGAGCTCATAGAATATTTTTGGGATAGTTTCTTGGAACAGCATGTTCTGGCATCAACCAGAGAGCAGGCTATACTAGACCTGATACTATGCAATAAGATGGGATTAATTGATGACCTCATTGTGAAAGCACCCCTAAATAGCAGCAATCATAATATGATTGAATTTTACATTCTGTTTCAGGGGGAGAGAGTTGGTCCAGGACTAGTATTTTAAACTTAAATAAGGGCAGTTATGAGAGCATGAAAGCAGAGCGAGCTAGAGTGAACTGGCAAATGAGGTTAAAGAATAGGTCCATAGAATGCAGTGGCCGACTTTTAAAGGGATATTTTAGAATACACACAATTAATACATTCCAATGAGAAAAAAATTCCAAAGGAGGACCCACTATCCATGGTTAAATAAAAATGTTAAAGGCAGTATCAAATTTAAAGAGAAAGCATATAATTGCGCAAAGATGGGTGGCAGGTCAGAAGATTGAACAGAATATAAAGAACAGCAAGGAATAACAAAAAGATTAATAAGGAGGGAAAAATTGGAGTACAAGAGAAAGCTAGCCAGAAATATAAAGATGGATAGTAAGAGTTTGTATAACTATTTAAGTAAGAAAAGAGTTAACAAAGTGATTGTTGGTCCTATAGAAAGTGAGTCTGGGGAATTAATAATGGAAAGTAAGGAAATGGCAATTGTGACTGAAAGCCAATAATATGTAACATACTTTTGTTTGAGTCTTTATTTGCAGCACTCTGCTTTCTCACATTCAACAGTCATTTGATAGTGCAAACCATGGATTTCAACTGCATCTCTGTTAACAACCAGCACTATGTTATTGCAATCCAACTGGGACTAAGCAATAGAACTTGGTGTATTCAGAGCTATATAACAGAAAGCTGACTATGGCAACAACCTTACTTCCTTTCACTGCCCATGATTTCTCCCATCACATTTAACAAATGAGGAAGAGACAGAGTCTATTGTGTCTTTCGAACAGATAAATAGTTATAAAAGTAAAATGCTGTGGATGCTGGAGATCCAAAATAAAAACAGAAAGTGCTGGAAAAACTCAGCTGGTCTGGCAGCAGTAGAGAGAGAGCAACAGTTAATATTTCGAGTCCAATATGACTCTTCTTTGGAACTGAAAGGTAAGGATGTGATGGGTTCCATGCTGTTGAAGAAGGGGGAGGGGCAGATGGAGCAAAAGAGAAGGTCAGGGATAGGTTAGAGGCCAGCAGAGATTAAGTGACAAAAATGTCAAGGAACACAAGGCAATTTGGGGTAGTAATGATAGTATTAAAGGCACAAAGCATTGGTCCAGAGTAGATGTTAATAGCAGAATAAATGGTGCTAAGAGGGTGTATTCTTTTTTTAAAAAAAGGTATGATTTCCAATTCTTCCTCTTCTGGCTGGATTAAGGAGAACAATAAACTGCAGGACTGTCAGCCAGCTACAATATACAAACTTGCATTCCACCAAGTGGGTTGAAAAGGAACAGAGTCTCAAACCCCCTGGGGAATGGGAAAGACCCCATCTTCTGTTGGCTTTTATACTGCCCTGAAACTTTTCAAAAGTTTGAGATGAGATGCCAAAATGTAATTACCTGTTCTAAAAAAAACAATGACTACAGCAGACATGAATTAATCGAATCCCTTTGGAATAGACAGCCAGCAGGACTTTAAGTGCTGTTTACCAAGCCAGAGAGTTCAGGGATCAGAAATCAGAATGCTATATTGAAAGGCTACAAAGAAGGTGTCCCTCTGTCTTTCTCTTGTGGCAGGATTTGCACATTACCCATTCTGAGGAGAGAAATCTACTGCAAACCAAAATCTTTCGGGAATAGAATGTGGAAATCTGCTCCATGCAACTACACCCAGGTAGACAACTGAACAAAACAGCTGCAATGTGGAATCACTGCATCGAGGCCAGCCAAAGGGCAACTCACTATACTCCGTGCTCACTTCTTTGGGCAGGAGTCCTCTCCCCGTTTAACGGATCCTTTTACCCACCTCCAATATTCTCCCTCCACCTGGACCCCTCCCTCTGGATTCTTACCTTCTCTTGATCTTTTCATTGAGAACTGTCGGCGTGACATTAATCGTCTCAATTTCTCTGCTCCTCTCACCCACTCTAACCTGTCTCTCTCTGAACTTACTGCACTCCGTTCTCTCAGGTCCAATCCTAACATTGTCATCAAACCCGCTGACAAGGGTGGTGCTGTTGTTGTCTGGCGCACTGACCTCTACCTCGCGGAGGCTGAGCGTCAACTTGCAGACACTTCCTCCTACCTCTCCCTGGACCATGACCCCACCGCTGAACATCAAGCCATTGTTTCCAGGACTGTCACTGACCTCATCTCCTCTGGAGATCTTCCTTCCACAGCTCCCAACCTGATAGTCGCCCAACCTTGGATGGCCCGCTTCTACCTCCTACCCAAAATCCACAAACAGGACTGTCCCAGCAGACCAATCATGTCAGCCTGTTCCTGTCCCACAGAACTCATTTCTCGCTATTTTGACTCCCTTCTCTCTCCCCTTGTCCAGTCCCTTCCCACCTACATCCGTGATTCCTCTGACACCTTACGTCACATCAACAATTTCCAGTTCCCTGGCCCCAACCGCCTCCTCTTCACCATGGACGTCCATTCCCTCTACACCTCCATCCCCCACCGGGATGGTCTGAGGGCTCTCCGCTTCTTCCTCGAACAGAGGCCTGAACAATCCCCATCCACCACTACTCTCCTCCGTCTGGCTGAACTTGTTCTCACACTGAACAATTTCTCCTTTAACTCCTCTCACTTCCTCCAAATAAAAGGTGTGGCTATGGGTACCCACATGGGCCCCAGCTATGCCTGTCTCTTTATGGGGTATGTGGAACAAGCCTTGTTCCAGTCCTACTCCAGCCCCCTCCCACAACTCTTTCTCCGGTACATTGATGATTACTTCGGTGCTGCTTCATGCTCTCGTCGGGACCTGGAAAAATTTATTAATTTTGCTTCCAATCTCCACCCCTCCATCATTTTCACATGGTCCATCTCTGACACTTCCCTTCCCTTCCTTGACCTCTCTGTCTCAATTTCTGGTGATAGACTGTCCACCAATATCCATTACAAGCCTACCAACTCCCACAGCTACCTCGACTACAGCTCCTCACACCCCGCTTCCTGTAAGGACTCCATCCCATTCTCTCAGTTCCTTCACCTCTGTCACATCAGTTCTGATGATGCTACCTTCAAAAACAGTTCCTCTGACATGCCCTCCTTCCTTAACCGAGGTTTTCCACCCACGGTAGTTGACAGGGCCCTCAATCGTGTCCGGCACATCTCCCGCGCATCCGCCCTCACACCTTCACCTCCCTCCCAGAAACATGATAGGGTCCCCCTTGTCCTCACTTATCACCACACCAGCCTTCGCATTGAAAGGATCATCCTCCGCTATTTCCGCCAACTTCAGCATGATGCCACCAAACACATCTTCCCTTCACCCCTCCGGCGGCATTCCGTAGGGATTGTTCCCTCAGTGACAACCTGGTCCACTCCTCCATCACCCCCTTCTCCTCAACCCCCTCCTACGGCACCTCCCCATGCGAACACAAGATATGCAACACCTGCCCCTTCACTTCCTCTCTCCTCACTGTCCAACGGCCCAAACACTCCTTTCAAGTGAAGCAGTATTTCACCTGCATTTCCTTCAACTTAGTCTACTGCATTCATTGCTCCCAATGCGGTTTCATCTACATTGGAGAGACCAAACGCAGACTGGGTGACCGCTTTGCAGAACACCTTCGGTCTGTCTGCAAGCATCACCCAGAGCTCCCTGTCGCTTGCCATTTTAACACTCCACCCTGCTCCCTTGCTCAGATGTCTGTCCTTGGCTTGCTGCATTGTTCCAGTGAAGCTCAATGCAAACTGGAGGAACAGCACCTCATCTTCCGACTAAGCACTTTACAGCCTTCCGGACTGAATATTGAGTTCAACAATTTTAGATCCTGAACTCCCTCCTCCATCCCCACCCCCTTTCCATTTCTTCCCCCTCCTTTTTGTTTTTTCCAATAATTTATATAGATTTTTTTTTCCCACCTATTTCCATTATTTTTAAATCTATACCTTTTATGCCCTATTTCACCCCACCCCCACTAGAGCTATCCGTACCTTGCTTGTCCTCTTAATTAGCACATTCTTTTAGTTAATATCACCACCTTCAACACCTCTTTGTTCTTTTGTCTGTGACATCTTTTGGTTATCTCCTCCTATCACTGCTTGCTTGTCCCAACAACCACCCCACCCCCCCTTAAACCAGCTTATATTTCACCCCTCTCCTATTTTTACTTAGTTCTGTTGAAGGGTCATGAGGACTCAAAACGTCAACTGTACTCTTCTCCGCCGATGCTGCCAGACCTGCTGAGTTTTTCCAGGTATTTTTTATTTTTTGTTTTGGATTTCCAGCATCCGCAGTTTTTTGTTTTTATCACTATACTCCTTTGTTCATCAGTTCTTCATGAACTGTAAAAAAAATCTTTAAACCTATCCTCTTATTCCACCATCTGTACTTGTGTGTGTGGGAGACAAGGGAATGTGTGTGACGTGTAAGTGGTGGTTTTTCTTAATTCAGGAAGTAGTTTCAATAAACTTATCTTGTTCTTTGAAAGCATAAATAGTGGGACCCCTAGTAAAGCAAAAGCAGTAAAGGCAAAGCACACCCTCACAAAAAAAAATGCATCTTATGGTCAAACTTGGAGTGGTAGAATAGGGGAGTAATTTTTACCCCTCCTCACGTGGTCATAACAATAATTACGTTCCTTCAATAATTTCTTAAAGCTTCACATGTTGCTAGTAGATACAAAAGTTATTATAGCCTGAGACCATCGCAATTATCAATGGATCTCATGGAGTCTTCAGTCAACCTGTTTTTTTATCATTTACTTTGTGCAAGGACAGAATTTACAGAACTTGTCTATTTTTAATGGCATGAATGAATAGAATACTGTTACCAAATTTATTAAAAATCATTGGATAATATCATCAGTTCCTGGAAAGCTCTTATAAAATAACAAACAATAAATGCTGTTTCTCACTAAATGTTTGCTTTATTAGACAACACTTAAATGGATTTAAACCTACATTTTTTTCTCATCTTGAGACAATTGTGAATCATCCTTTCTTAATTCCCAGGCCACAAAAATCCAATCCATAGCACCCATAGTTTTGGCGCCAAGGATACCAAAATGGCATCCACACTGTACATGCATGTCTGGCATTTTAATGAGGTCAGTCATGCGGATGTCGGGGGAGTGTGCTAGAGGTATGCAGAGAAGGCAGAATTGGATGTCAATCATTGTGTAAAACTGTATTGATGCCAGTGTTGGCATTTTGACCTCGACTGCCCCTACAACTGATATTTATAGGCATCATCAAGTACTTTCAAGTTAGTTGCTGATTTCTAGTGGCTTTGTCTGAGTATGGAGAAGAGCTTGGTGGTTTGCAGAGTTCAAAGTTGGTAAAGTCGACAGGAAGTGGTACTGCACGTGGACAAAGCTTCATAAGAGTTCTGGTTAGACCACTTGCTCCCAATCATGGGTGCTATAGTTACCATCTCCATTGAGCTACAGCATGAGAGGAAGACTAAGCAAAGGTAGCAAAAAAGAGGACAAGCTGCTCAGAGAGGGAGATGGAGGAAGGGGAGGACAGCTCTCAGCAGGAGTCCTTATCTTCCAAGGGTCTTCTGAGAACAATGCTCTGACTTCAACCTAAGCCAGTGGCTGCATGTTTGCCATCTCCATTTCAGAAAGGAGGTACAAACGGAAAACTGCCACCTCTTCATGTAAGATCTGCAATCTGTTCCTTTAAGGGCAAAGATCCCACCTCCAAGAGTTGCCAATCAATAGGAGGGCTGGCAACTCATCAGTCCCAGCAGCGCCACCAGGAGCAGTGGCCACCTCTGGTACTGCAGCCAGCCAGGACCAGCAACCATGGAGATGGCCTCAGAACCCAAGTAAGTGCATTGGGCTCACCACGGCCAGTCAGGTATGCTCCAGCAGTGGGAGAGGGGTCATTGTCATTGCTGAGGGCAGGATGTATGTTTCATCAAGGGTAGCCCTTCCCACTGGAGGGGCCCTCCACGGGCCACTCGGTGCCAGATCAGGAGGACGACTCCCATTTCAAGCCCCAAAGAAGGCTGACAGCTTTTAGTGGGCAGTTTCCCCATGTGGCATATAGCTATCCCCACCATTGGCAGAATGCCAGTGGCAGTGGGTTGGGGCTTTTAAGTGGTTCTTAATTGGTCACTAGGGGCCTCAATTAGCTTCTAGGCAGGCTGTCTGTCCCTGACCTTCTCCATCCCTGGCTGAATCACAAGGAGTAGGGAAGGGGGTGGCCATTCCACCCCCCCACCCCCACCGCCTTCCCTCCCTCCTGTTTATATGGCACCTGCTCCCCTCCTTGCCTCACCAACTGCCTCCTAGGCAGCTCCCATGGGCCAGATTAAATTCTGCCCAAAATCTCAGTAAATGTTCAGCTGATTGAAACTTTTTGGACAATACTTATTAAAGTATTCATAATATTTGTCTTTCACTTTCCTCACCAAATTTCTTATGAAAGCAAACCTGCAAAATGTTTGCTGCTGTAAATTGCCTAATTAATGAACATGTCAGTTAAAGGTTGGAGGTTAGTTGAGAGTTCCATATTTGGTACACTTGACATTGTGCCTCACAAGACCAGGCTCAGATGCGCTATTTTGAGAATAACAGTACTTGACATGTGCAAATCTTTTTAACATGAATTCAAGGGGATTCTGAATATTATTTGCATGTTTATAATGCAGTCAAGCCAATTTAAAGGCTGTTCAAATGTAGAAATGTGATAAGCATTATCAGAGATTGTTGAAATGGAAAAGACTCAAAAAATACACAATAGCTCAGTCAGCAGTAGTAAAGAAAAACAATGACATTTCAGGTGTGTACATCAGAAATGAAGACTGTATTTCAGAAATTGTACACAGATTTTTCACTTTATGCACAAATCAATGGAGGTCCATTGCATAGGTCAATGGTCAATCAAATACTGGGATACATCTCAATTGCATTTGATTATACGTCAAGGCAGTCATTTTCAATCCCATATAATTCTACCCGGAAAAGCGTATTTGGAATATTGAATGCTTTCAAAATGACATTGATGTATTAAATAAGGTTCAAACGTGAGCAAAAATGATAATCTTGTACTTAATATGTTATATTATGACAAAAGGCAGTTGAACTAGCTACTTGTGGATATTGTTAGGGAGTGAAAATCAGGCTTTGCTGGATAATGCACAGTGGCACAGATAATATGAGTGTAACAATTACTTAACTTGAAACTGAGACCTCAAAGCTGAAGAACATAGGATACAAATTGGACCCAGCTGCAACTGGTTTCCCAGCACACAACAGGAGCAAAAAGCACCAATTTTCTGATTTTGGCTTCTGCACTCCAAGGGCATCTGAAATATTTCCTGCACCTTGGCAGATGCCCAAAACAGAAATTAGTTATCACTGGGTAGAGCATATTCTGGGCCAACTCTGCTCAGTTTATTAGTGGCCACCGAACAAGCAGTGCATAAAGAGATCGCTTGTGACAGCCAACAAAAAGGTAAATTTGCTCTTTTAAATTTACCTTCATATAGAGCCAGGAGGAGTAGAAGTGAGATTCCTGGCTCCAAAGCAGCACTGCAGGTCATTGCAGGTCAGACCCTTATGTTCCCTTTCCCTCCTACCCCACAGGACTTATCTAAGGCCTACTACCGGTGAATTGGCCCCCCTCAAATCGGCAACCTTTGGTCGTTCGTTTGAAATCTAGGGCTTGCTGGAAATATGCTGATGGGATCCAAAGCCCAATTTTGGGTGAGCCTTTGGTTGAGGGCTCTCAGATATTTGCTCTGAGCCATCATTTATTTCATGTCTGAAAATGGCTTTCAACCAATTTTTATCTCGACAATTCTAAAATTGGTAGGCCTTAAATGGGCCTACAAATTACATTTAGCTTTCCTCACAGGACAGTAGACATGTGGAATGGATTCCCATCAAAATCATCTAACTTACAATAACTAATTTTTCAAGAATTTTCAGGAACATCTAGTTAAGAATAAAATTGATAATAGGAAGTACAAATGATTAAATAGTGTACGGAAAATTGATTTTAATCCTGTTGGAATTACAGGAATGTTTCCTTTTGAATGTAATTGACTTGAGAACATAAACCTCAATGTTTGTTTGAGGTTCTGGACCATGGAGAAGTTTCAGCATTGAATCTTGTTGTAAGTTTTACCATGGCTTTGCATCTCTTGCGGTGAATCAGAGAGAAAAAAATAAAGTTGCAAACTGTACAAGAGTTGTTGAATAAGCAAGCATGGTGGGCCCAGCTACTTTTCCCACCCTATACTTGTTTTCCAAACAGTTTCCCTGCAATTAATTGCTAGAGCAGGAAAGCTCACTGTTAATGATACAATTAAGGTTCTGAACTAAAATGGTGAGAAGCAAACAACAGTTGTCAGATGTGATTTTTCTTTAAGCATTTTAACAAACTTTTATTACAAGGCAAGTAAAATTGAGCTCAGCAGGGCCTGTTTTTTGGGCAGTATGAGACCTCTTAAGGTTCCAAAACAGCATCCGTGGTGCACACGCACACATGATGTGAAGTGCAATGGACACCATATTGATAAAGAGGTGAGCGCGCACATACCTAATACTTACTGGAAACATGCATAGCAGGCATGTTGATTTGATGCCAACGCTACCATTTTGGAGCTCCACGCTCCAGGTTATGGCCTTTCTTAACCTCGCACAGCTGAACACATGTTCAGTGATGTAGGACCCCCATCAATTTAAAGGATTCTCAACTATTTATGGGTTAGATGTTAATTTATTTCTTCTGGGTGTTGCTGCAATTTTATGAATTTTATAAACAATGTAGTTGTTTAAAGTTTCAAAAGTCTACATGGAGTGGTTTGGCAGATACGGAAATATTTTTCTGCTGATTCCAAGACTTCTGCACAAACTAATAACTCCCAGACCTGAGTGTATTAGTAGACCTTCCACTTGGCATTGAGCATGACTGTGAGAATTAACAGGTCACACAAAGCAGGACAAGCCATGGGTAGTAGGCAGAGGAGGGGGGAATAGGGCTCTCAGTAGGAGGATCTATCTATCTATTATGGTTTTTAGGGAGCATTTCTTCAGTCTGAACTTTAGCAACAACCAATGTTTGAACTCTCTATGCCTCACTAAAGATGTCGTCACTGAAATATGCCAACTGCTGCAGCCACAACTCCAACATCAGAGCAGGACAAGGATGGCACTGCCAGTGACTGTGAAGGTGACCATGACTATGAACTTTTATGCATCTGGCTTATTCCAAGCTACTGCTCAAAATATTAGCAACATCTTGCAGTTGGCAGTGCATTGCTATGTTAGGGCAGTAACTGAAGCTCTCTATGCAAAGACAGGCAGCTTCACCTCATTCCCTATTGTAGGCAGTGAGTGAGCACAAGGATTTTCAAAGATTGCAGGTTTCCCCATGTACCTGAACCAAAACATGCAGCTGGTGTGTGACCAGAGGCAGAGCATCATGCAGGTCAATGCCCAGTATTCTGGCAGCAGTTACAATGCATTAATTCTGCAGCAGATTCAGCGCCTGCTATATTTCAACCATTATGGCAAACAAACGGGTGGCCACTGGGTCACAAGGGCTTTCTGCCGGCAGCATGGGTTATGACTGGTTCACAAACCATGAACACATATGTGGCAGGCTTACGAGAGCCATGCTGCCAAAGAAATCAGACAGAGCAGACCACTGGCATCCTGAGCCAACCATTCCACTGCTGAGACCACTCTGGATGAGCCCAGCAGTGAGGAGCTGAGTGTTTTCCTAGATTGCTGTGGTATACTGTATGCTGCACAACTTTAACAGGAGCATGAGGAGGAGACTGAGGAAGGAGAGGTGGGAGAGGAAGAGAGAAGGATAATGCAACCTAGACAACTGCTTTCTATTGGGACTGTGTGTGTGTGGACAAATAATTCAAGAGTGATATCAATAATTACCCATTCACCAACAGTCCCACAGTCCTTACCTTCCACCTGTCACTAACCATCAGTGTCCTTATGGCCACCATGGAAAAATAAAAGCTAAAACAAAATTGGCCTTCTAATCCAGATTTGTGCGCAGAATTTTATGGTCCCCCTCTGGTGGGGGGTGGGGGGAGGATGGGGGTGGGCTCATAAAATGTAGTCCATGGCCTGCCCACCACTTAGCCACCTGCCTCTGACCTGTCTCCTATTTTACAGGGGGTAGTGGAGGCGTCGGACTGCAAGCCCACCCTTGGGCCTATTGAGGCCCTTAAGCAGACTGTTAATGGCCACTTAAGTGCCTCATCCAGCTCCTACTGCTATTTTACCCATGGCAGGGGAAGGCCCATGCCGAACAGGTAGCCCAACAGCTTTTACTGGGTGGGCTGGTATCAGGCAAGCAGGCAAGGCAGGCAGTGGGGGGTAATCAGTGCCCATTAGGCCTGCCAGCCAGGCCCCGCTGATACCTCGGACTTATCTTCAGCCCAGCCTCCATTAGATCCTCTTCTTCAGGGACTGGCTGTAGTCCCAGCAGTGGCCACCACTCGAGCATGGCGCTGCTGGGACTACAGCACTGCTGGCCATCTGATTGGACTGCCTCGCCAGATGGTAATGGTAGTCTTGTCCTTGACCAATTAACGTCCCCCCAAATGATAAATGACTGTGGGGCAGTGGGTATCGGAGGGGATGCGTTCCCCACTGAACAGGAAACCCTGCCATCCAAAATATCCTGCCCTATGTATTAAGTAATACCATATGCTATAAAAAATAATCACCCTTCTGCACTCCTTTAGTTACTCTCCTGTCTGTCTGTGATTGTCTTAGTGCTCCTACATAGTGCTACCCCACTGACTGCAACATAGCTAGTGAAAGGCTCCTGACTGTGGGTGAGAAATTCACTTGTATATCGCTGAATTACCTTGATTCTTTGGGAACAGGTTGTGCTGCAGGCTGCTACCTGCATGGCATCCAACATTGATATGCAAGGGACATGAAGAGGATACAGCTGCTTATGCCCAAACATTTGTAAATGGTGTCACCCTGACATCACGCAGCTCAGCCGGCTGATGTGATGCTAGGCTACCAAAATTAGACAATGCAGGTGCTGGAAATGCCTGCTTTGTCCACGATTACAAAAAGTTTCAAGCAACAAGGTGGGCCCTGCAGCAGCATTCTTTAAAGGGTCAGGCACTCCTGATTGCAAGAAAGTAAAATTTATGGAATTTAAATGTCTGAAAGCACTTTTTGGAAGTGTTTTGCTATATTTGCCAGTGTTGCCAAAGCTTCACAAGGATGACAGAAGAGTAAGTGACCTGTCCACACAAAGGCTGAAAAAGATATGGAGACAGGGGAGGCAGTATCCCTGGGTCTGCAACACAATGCGGAGATAGAGCAGAGGCTACGGAGGGGGCAAGTTTGGTGCCTCTTGGCAGAGGGAGGAGGCTGTCCGGCAGGCAGGCCTGTGAACTCAGCATTTTGTTGTGTGTGCCCATTCAGTGCTCTCCTGTGCACTTTCCCATCGAGAGTTTCATGTATGCTCTGTAGCAGAAGTCATCTGCACCCCTCACCCTCCAGACAGCTGGAAAATGAATCATCCTTTCCACCTAGCCTGGCTGCGGCCCACTGATACCCTGATGACTCATCATGCGCTGATCAGAACTCTACTAGACTAAAGGAGTCGACCCTCTGGTCACCGAGCTCCCACTCCCATCTGACGGTGGCCCTGCTTAACACCTGCATTAATGTGTTCAGTACTGCATCCATCAGCCTGGATCTTTCTAGGCCCCCTGGAGTTCATTTCTCAAGAAGTTCCACTGTGGCAATCTTTTTCTCCACCTTACCTTTAAGAGACAACCTTCCTTTAAGAAAAAGCCACATCATTGAGAAACAATGCTGCCAGTGCCACCTGCTGCATGAAGACCACGTTGGCAGCATCAAGAAAAGGAGACCAATGCTGGAAGCCCAGATTTTTGTGCAGAAAGCACACAGGTGAGGTGGATGGACCAACTTTGTGTTGTGTCCACCTCGCTCTGAACAGAAAGAAACATGCTTCAAATCATGGCCCCCAGGCCTCAAAATCAGAATCATTGTGTTTCATGCATTGCAGGTGGGCTTGAAGGGCAACCTGAGCAGCTCAGGGCCAATACAGCCAGGCTTAAGACTGCACCATCTTGGCATGGAAATTAACATGGGCTGTCTGACAGGCAACAGCATGGACAATGGTGGAGTGGTAGAGGTTTGAGTAAGAACGCCAATCATCCTGAAAGAGGACAGCAGGCTTGTGCTGCGTGGAGCCACTGCCACTCTCCCAGAGTTGTGCCTCAGCAATCCAGTAATCTGTCAGAGATTACTAAACTTCTGTGACACCCTTTCAGCACTGGTATCCAGAGCCTGTCAGTCAACCAGCCCAGACTACTGCATTGCAGAATGGTGCAGTCCCCAGCCAGTGTCTTACAGGTTCAGGGCTGCTTGAGGTTGTCCTCCAAGGTCATCTGTAGTCTCCTCCGCTGTAAGTCAGCAGCCTTTCATCAGCCATGCGGCAGCCATTCAGATAGTGCTGCGTAGGGTCACTCAGACAAGTAAAGACACACAGAAGGCAGGCACTAAGGGAATGCACAGGTTAACTTTGGTATACATTATAGAAATATTTCATTCATAAATTTGGTTTGGAATGTTTATTTTCAGTGGCTTTTAATTTTGCATTGTAGCCAAGCAGGTGCTGCGATGGTCAGTGAAAAAGGGAATGCAATCTGTGGGACTGTTGATGGATGGGGGGGGTTTAAAAAAAAACTATTTCACAGGACTTAGGTGTTGCTGGCTAGGCCAGCATTTTTATAGCCCATCTCTAATTGCCCTTGAGAAGGTGGCGATGAGCCGCCTTCTTGAACCACTGCAGTTCATGTGGTGTAGGTACACCCAGAATGCTGTTAGGAAGGGAATTCCAGGATTTTGACCCAGAGACAGTGAAGGGACGGCGATATAGTTTCAGGTCAGGGTGGTGTGTGAATTGGAGTTGAGGTTACTCAGTTGAGCTCTTCACAGACAGCACAGCCATAAAAGAGCTGTCTTAGGTAGCCTCCTCTGTCCCTCCTCCTGAGCTGTTCACCGTATAGCTGGTAGCAAGAGCTGCACCCTCAAGATGTCATGGAAGTACAGCATACCTTAACAAATGTTGACACCCGCTTTGCTGAGCACTGCAGGCCTCCTCCAGAGTAGTCGAAGCAGTGAAATGTTATTTCAGCACACCAATATTTACATTATCATATTTCATGTGGCAGCATGACTGCCATTATATGTATGCTGCCCATGTGTGGGTTGTGCACTGGGGGTATCAGCCATGTGATCAGCAGAAAGCCCTTATCACCCAGCAGTCAAACATTGGATAGTTACTTCTTGACAAGGCCAAGACGTGTTGACCAGGATTTAACTGTAACAGAGCTCCACTGGCATATAATCTTATGTACTTTGCTAGAAAGTTTAACTTTAAAGTTTTCAGTTATCCTCCAATTAATGTTATGGGGTTGGTTTCCTAAAAATCATAAACCTTCAATCAAGACGTTTCAAATACATTTTCCGTTATCCTTTTCCCCCAAACAAAATTCCGTTTTTTACAGCTTAAACGAGCCATGGTCATTGGAATACATGAAAAGTTAAGGAATAGTTATGCAAGAACCATTACAGTGCCTGTTGGAATGCTAGACTTACCAAAGAGCATGTGAACATGCTCAAAAGCATCAGAAACAAACACTGAAACTGATCCTAGGTAATGATTACCAAAGATACTCTGACACAATCAAACAATTGAATAAATGTTCCTGGTTGAAAGGTGGAATAAACTCTGTCTAGACTTTGCTAGTGAAGTAGGGACCAAGGACCTTATACTGGTAGGGTTAATATTAAAATGCTTTACTAATGTTAAAATAAGCACTGTAGTTATGAGGGTTCCTTTCCTAGGCTTGATAAAAAGTGGCTCTGAGGATGCTGGCTCAGTATCTAGCAGTAACAGCCATAACAACCTGTGTAAACATATTCATTGCTATACAGAAGAAGGAGATAAGGGGAACTGAAGGCTAGACAAGGTGGTTGAGTCACAGTGGAAACTAGCAGACCCAAGGCTGAAGGTTGAGATAATGGGAACATCTGCTGAGCCTGCATGATCTAGTTCACTGATGGAATAGTATGGTTAAGGATTAATGACTGTTGCGAATCATTGTAGTGAAAGTAGGAATAAACATGTGCTGTAAACTCTGTATCATTGAGAGGTTCTTTGGGTTACCGAGATTCTTTCCCTTGCATATGCTTGAATAAAATCTTAGCTTGCTTGAATCCCTCAGGCTTGAGAGTAGTCATTTTATCACAACACTAGGAAACTCTTCAATCCCACCTCCTATTGCCACTATCTCTTGCCATGACCACACAAAAGTAAATGTGCAATTGAATTAAGGAGAAAAGACCCCATTCCGCAAAAAAAGATATGGACTCCGAATAGACTCTGAGACAGCCATATCTCCTACTTTATAAAACTTATAAATAGTATATAAATGATTGAGAATTTAATGAACTCAACCTGACAGCATAGGATCTATGGACTTTAACACAAAATGCAGAATGCAGTAGACCTTTCATTTTTCTTCTGTAAATTAAGGAGACCTGCATTTTGCAAAGTACTATAACTAGTTGTACTCTGAAATGTACATATTTGTGCAATCCTTTTATTATGTTATGCTTTATTTTTATTTTAATGGTTGCCTCTATGTTATGATTTATGATTACCTGGTTTATTTGTATTGTATTCACAATTTGGCACCTGCCACCATGATGAGTTTTCAATAAACCAATTAGCTATCTTTATGTCTGTCAGTCTGTCTATCTGAAAGTATCCAATTTAGGATGAACAGGAATAACTGATGTATGAAAAGTTTTATTTGGCTGGAAGCTATAACATACCAACACAATGCAATAGTGTCCTCATACATTAAATGGACACCGATGACACATTCTGCTTTGAGATAATACTTTCTCTCTAAGTACCATGTGATGTCATTTGGAGCAATGCAAACATCCAACAGCTGAAAAGTCCCACCTATCAGAATGTGTTGAATTTTGCAAATGTTGCAGATTGCTGTGACATACACCAATATTGACGCACATTTCATTACAGTTTATTTGACTCATGTCCCAAAACATAATGGTTCATTTCTATTTTAGGGAATTATAAAAGTCATTTCCTATAAGTGCCACACATTTTCTCTACAGTGACGTTAATAATTGCGAACATTTGCAAATGTTTTCAAATTACTGATGAAACAACTTCATTTAAACATTGCAAAATTATGTTATTAATAACTGATAAATTCCACTTGCCATGTGCAAACTAGATATGGTTGTAATTAATCATGCACTGACATCTGGTATGCACCTAGCACCCAACACTTTTTTAATAAGACTGATGTAACAGATGGAGATAAACATCCTACATTCCAGTTACTTCTTGCTTCTTGCAATGCCTAAAATAATTCTAGCCCAGACTCCTACTGATCAGACTTTGAAGTTCAGGTTGATGGGTAACCATGTCAAATAGGGGCAAACTGACTCATTCCCACTTCTACTCTTGACCCAAGAGGGCTGTAGATGCTCTATCAGTGAATATATTCAAGGTTAGGACAGATCGATTTTTGGTCTTTCAGGGAGTCAAGAGATTTGGGAGTGAGCAGGAAAGTGGAATTGAGGTAGCAGATCAGCTGTGATTGTATTGAATGGCAGAGCATGGGCTGTATGGTCTACTCCTGTTCCTATTCCTTGTGTTCTTACTATTTCAACCACCACATATTTAGTCACTGAAATGAGGAATCTGCAATATAAAAACAAGTAAATTTTTTAAAAATTCAGGTGTGGGATGTGGGCATCGCTGGCTAGGCCAGCATTTATTGCCCATCCCTTATTGCCCTTGAGGTGGTGGTGAGCAGCCTTCTTGAATTGCTGCAGTCCATGTGGTATAGGTACACCCACAGTGCTGTTAGGGAGGGAGTTCCAGGATTTTGACCCAGCGACAGTGAAAGAACAGCGATATATTTTTATGTCAGGACGGTGAGCGGCTTAGAGGGGAACTTCCAGGTGGCTGTGCTCCCATGTATCTGCTGCCCTTGTCCTGTTAGACGGTAGTGGTCGTGGGTTGGAAAGTGCTGCCTAAGGAGCCTTGGTGAGTTTCTGCAGTGCTTCTTGTAGATGGTACACACTGCTGCCACTGTGCATCGGTGGTGGAGGGAATGAAAGTTTGTGGATGGGGTGCCAATCAAGCGGGCTGCTTTGTCCTGGATGGTGTCAATCTTCTTAAGTGTTGTTGGAGTTGCACTCATCCAGGCAAGAAAAAGTATTCCATCACACTCCTAACATGTGCCTCGTAGATATGAAAAGGCTTTGGGGAGTCAGGAGGTAACTTACTCGCCACAGGATTCCCAGTCTCTGACCTGCTCTTGTAGCCACAGTATTTATGTGGCTAGTCCAGTTCAGTTTCTGATCAATGGTAACCCCAGGATGTTGATCGTGGGGTATTCAGTGATGGTAATGCCATTGAATGTCAAGAGGCAATTGTTAGGTTCCCTGTTGTTGGAGATGGTCATTGCCTGGCACACTTGTGGTGCAAATTTCACTTGCCACTTGTCAGCCCAAGCCTGGATATAATGGAATGCTTCAATATCCGAGTTGTTGCGAATGGTGCTGAAAATTGTGCAATCAACATCAAACTTCCTCACTTCTGACCTTATGATGGAAGGAAGGTAATTGATGAAACAGTTGAAGGTAGTTGGGCCTAGGACACTACCCTGAGGAACTCCTGCAGTTATGTCCTGGAACTGAGATGATTGACTTCCAACAACCATAAGCATCTTCCTTTGCACTATGTATGACCCCAACTAGCGGAGACTTTACCCCAATTCCCATTGACTCCAGTTTTGCTAGGGCTCCTTGATGCCACACTCAGTCACATGCTGCCTTCATGTCAAGGGCAGTCACCCGCACCGCACCACGGGAGTTCAGCTCTTTTTTCCATGTTTGAACCAAGGCTGTAATCAGGTCAGGAGCTGAGTGACCCTGGCAGAACCCAAACTGAGCATCAGTGAGCAGGTTGTTGCTAAGCAAGTGCCACTTGATGACGCTATTGATGACCCCTTCCATCACTTTACTGATGATCAAGAGTAGACTGATGGGGCAGTAATTGGCCGGGTTGGATTTGACCTGCTTTTTGTGTACAGGACATACCTAGGCAATTTTCCACATTGCCAAGTAGATGCCAGTGTTGTAGCTTTACTGGAACAGCTTGGCTAGGGGCGTGGCAATTTCTGTAGCACAAGTCTTCAGTACAATGCAGGAATATTGTCAGGGCCCATAGCCTTTGCAGTATCCAGTGCCTTCAGCCATTTCTTGATATTATGTGCAGCAAATTGAATTGGCTGAAGACTAGCATCCATGATGTTGGGGACCCCTGGAGGGGGCCGAGATGGATATCAGAAATATGGAAGAGGTAGGAGGTTAGGTGTCATTCCACTGAAGAAGCATTTCTTGTGGAACAAATATGTTTGCGAGAGCTGGGCCTAGAGGGGATCACATGGCAATACCACCTATTTGGGCATACAAGGTGTCATGAAAACTGAACTCAACTGCGTGAGTTTCTGAGTTCATAACTGCAGTGAATACAGATTCAGAAAATGGTGGCAGGTCTAGATTGCTCTATGGCACTATAATTATAGCAACTGTCTAATAGCTTCCTTGAGCAGTACATTGGTGAATAGGCTAGCAATGTCAAATGTGCACATGGACACAGCATCACTATTGATATGCAAGTCCTGTATGGTCTTCGCAAATGTGAAGGAATCATTCACCGTGTATGTGGAAAACTTGCTCAAAACTGCCTGGTTTGAATTCAAACAAAGCTTGGCAGTCAACCATCAGCCAAAATACTGATAAACTAACCATTGTGAATCATTCAAACTTCCGTCATATTTTACTTTAAATTGCAGACATTTTTTCCTCAGAGTTGGAGCAGCATAAATTCTTGGAGGGTTGTAAGAGGTTATAGAAACAGAGAGGAACAAGGCAATGGATAGGAGGATGAGAATTTTTAAATGGAGGCATTCTGGAATGGGAGACGATGTAGGTGAGTAGAACTTGGTGTGAACTAAAATATAATCAGCAGTTTTGAAACAGAAGCTTAACAACATGAAGAATGTAAGATGGGAAGCTGACCAAGAGAACACTGAGGTAATTGAGTCTGGAGGTAAGAAAAGCATATGGAATAGTTCAGGCAGCAGATGAACTGAGGCACAGGCTGAGGCAGATGATGTTATGGAGATGGAAATAGATAATCTATGTGATAGGGAGGATATGAGGGTCAGAATTCCACTCAGGATCAAATACGACATTGAGCTTTCAAACAGTATGTCTGAAGCTGAGACAACTGTCCAAGTGGCTGATGGAATCGATGGCTGGAACGGAGTTTCTAACAAGTGCTGAAGACAATGACTTCAGTTTTCCCAACATTTAACTGGAGAAAATTTGGACTCATCCAGGACTGGGTGTTAGACAAGCACTTTGACAACACAGAGGGGTCAACAGAGGTTATGGTGAGGTAGTGGTGTGAGTCATTAGCATTCATGTGGAAGCTAATGTTTTGTTTTTGGATGATGTAGCTGACAGGCTGCATGTAGAGAAGAATTAAGAGTAAGATAGATACTTGGGAGACTCCAGACGTACTGGTGTAGGTGTGGGAAGTCAAATTATTGCAGGAAATTCTCAGACTATTACTATATAGATAAGAGTGGATCCAGACAAGGGCAGTTCCATTCAGCTGGACAACAGAGGAGAGATGTTGGAAGAGAATGGTATGGTCAAAAGGCTGCAGACAGGTGGAGAAGGATGAGGATAATGCAACACGGCCACAATTAGATAGCATTGTGACTTTGATTATGACTGTTTCAGTACTGTGGTTGGGGCAAAAACCCAATTAAAGAGGTTCAAACACGGAGTCACAGGCAAATGGGCACAGATGTACGAGCTGATGATATGTTCAAGGACTTTGGACAGGGAAGGGAGGTTGAAGGTGCTACTATGGCAAGGACAGAGGGAGTTAATGCTGCATTTTTCGATGAGAGCCGTCTTGGGAGGTGTTAGAAGGTTTTATGATGATTTAAATGGACAACGTATACCAGCATCCTTTCCCTGAGCATTTTTAGTATTTTTAGGCACATGTTGAGGAAGAGGAAAATTGAAACTTGTTTCTCTATCTGAACAAAAATCTGTTTGGAAATGTAAATGCTGAAAATATAAATACCCAGATCAAGAAATGGCTCATACCCTGATATGAGACTAGTTGCTAAGACGCCCCATATCGCAGTGAAAGGTAAAGGTTGGACTACACATTCCAGTTGGCGATTCGACTCTGATTGGTTGAAGCCAATGGAAAAAGCAATGGGTAACTCAAAAAAGGCACAAGGCTTGAATATATTCCTTTTCTTTGCAGAAGGCAGGTCCCTGCATACGAATATATGTTGCTTCCAACAGACGTAAATGAGCCGCATAATGGGCTTGACTGATTACCAATATGATATTTCCCACTAACAGGATGCTGCCATCAGTCCAACAGGACTTTCTGCCTACCACACAATTGAGCAATGTCATACATGAATTTCAGTGCTGGTGCGATGCCAGGTTCACAGGCCGTAAGTCCCAGCAATTGGCTGATCGAATCAAAAAGCATGTTCCTTCGGTTGTTCATAATAGGCAGAGTACAGACTGTATTCAATCAGCCCGTGCTTGCAAAACTCAAAATAAAATATCTAGTTAGATGTGATTCCATGATTGGGCAGCACTTGCTGGACAATCCTGAATGTGGTTATAGCTACAATAATAGCCAATTAAAGATAATCAGTTGAGCTTGTAATGTGGCTTATTTACACTTGCTAGAAGCAACAGACATTACTATGCAGAGACCCATTCTCTGCAAAAAGGCATATGTTCAAACCTTGCGTCTTTTTTGAATTATGCGGAAGCTTGAGGAGCCTATGGTTCCCTGTTGCTTTCTCCATGGCAACATCTTGGCCAGAGTCGACTTGCCGACCAATCTGCACCCTTTATTCCTGTAGTATAAATTGTGATTGTTTAAAATTAGCATTTTGCGTTTGTCCTGATGAGTGCAAGACAAAAAGCTTCAGAGATGTCTTGAAACAGATTGTCTCATCCAGAAAGATCCAGAGTGGCCACTATAATCCTAGGTGTGAATACCTCTCACCACTGTTATGTTCTTTTATTTGTCATAAACGTACCAATCACATCACATAGATTGGTAAAACAACAATGTGGGTTCTTCATGGCCCAGGAATAGAACAGTATTAACCGGAAGGCTGTGTTTACACATCTGACATCTACGACTGCAGCTGTATACAGACTAGAGACACGGAGCTACTACATGACATGCTGTTTAGAGGGGAGTAACGATTGACAGCAGTTGTAGATACTCGTCTTAAAGGTACATGCGCATCATATCACAACAACCAGCATCCCAGCAACACAATAGGACTTCTTCTTTGATCAGTAATTACCCCAGATCTGTTTGATTTGCACTTTTGGTTTGTTTACCAGCTGTTTAAACATTTATCTATTTATAAATTCCATTTATCTAAGATTTAAATATTTCAATACTCAAACTAAAAGTTATACTTCCAAAACACATGAATTTTAAAATCAGATATTCATAACTACAACACAATAAGTGTGGTATATGTCAGGCAGGACAATGGTCATAATCAGTATTTAAATCTATTATACATCTGCCAAGTCTTACTCCCTTTATGCGAAACTGGCTCATTTCGATATAATTAGACATTTCTTTCGAAAACAGGACTTATTTCTAGGAGTTTAAATTATTTGGCAGCAAGTTTCACTTTAAAAAATACATCTCACTCCCTAATCTTTACCTTTATGCGAATGGAATTGAATAAGTCAATGTGAGTGTTGTACACATTAGGTGGTGACTCCGCAGGGGCTGCTCAGTGTTGAATGTATTTAATGAAATGTTTTAATTGACGAAAAGGCGATAATACTTTTACTGTTTGAAAGGACCGAACCTGGTCCCAGACCACAAAATAAACATTTCCGATTACCGCCCATACAATAGGGAAAATGGATGATCTGGGTTCCCGACGGTTACTTGAAGAGAAAACACTACAACCTGCAGCGTGACCCCGGAAGGAGTTTAAGTGAGTTCATGGAATTGGGAAGTAAATAGAACGTTACCCGGGAACGGAATGTTAGCCCGGGAATAGAACGCCGGGAACGGAATGTTAGCCCGGGAATAGAACCTTGTCCGGAAGCGGAATGTTGGCCCGGGAGCAGAAGTTTAAGTTGAGGATTTAACAGGGTACGTGATGTGGAGGAGTTTGTGCTGAACATGTGTTCACTGCTGAGAACACGCTTTCGGTGTCACAGACTAACAAAAGGAGGGGGAGATCAAAGGGGTGAAGACCCTTAACTGGGAAAAGTTATTGGAATACTTAGTATTATATATGTTGCTGAAAGTTTGTAAAGTTTCTGCTTTCATGTTTTTAAAATCAGATAATGATGCGATGGAAGATACTGATGATTTCAGTATTGTATTTCTTATGAAGAAAGTAACTTATTGTGCGGGAATTAAATACATTGCCTGGTAGTTACAACATAAACAGACCATTTGGTGCAAAAGATCATTGGTATTTTTATTTCCACAGGAACCTCCCTCCCACCCCTCATCTAACTCCATCTTATTTTTTCCTGTTTTTTTTTTCTCCCTTGTGTTTATCTAACTTTCCCTTAAATGCATCACTGCTATTCCTGTTTTTTCTCCCTTGTGTTAATCTAACTTCCCCTTAAATGCATCACTGCTATTTATCTCAGATGCTAAGGAAGTCTTGTGGCTCAAGTGGGAAGCACCCCTGTCTCTGAGCCAGAAGCTCTGGTTCAAGCCTCCCTCCAGGACCCGTTGGCCATGGAAGAGATGTTCGTGATGTGGCTCAACAGGTTGAGAAATCAGCCATTAATCCTTTCAGCACTTCCTCGCCATTCCCCAAGGGCAAAAGGAAGGTGTGCGAAGATACTTCTTTGTGGTAGTGTGTTCCACTCTCTGTTTAGCTAGAAGTTTCTTCTGAGTTCCCTATTGGGTTTATTAGTCATTGTGTTATATTAATTGCCCCTAGTTCTGATCTCTCCTGCAAGTGTTTGCTGCAGTCCCCTTCCAAACAGGGACCAAATAAGTTCCTATAATACTGTATCTTTTTTTTCTACAACGCTATCAGAGTCCGTATGACGCCTCTTCAGAGCTAAAGCGAAGTAGAAATATGATGGATTTTATACTGTTTGAGGGGGAGGAGCAGGTGGAGTAAAATAGATCAGAGATAGGTGGGAGCTCAGGAGAGATTTGACAAAGATGTCATAGACACAAGACAAAGGTAGTATTAAAGAATAAAGGTGCTGATACTGGCATAAAGGTAAGATAGCAGAACAAGGGTCAGCACCCTGAAAGCAAAACATAAGAACAAGTGACAGCTGGCCCTGTTGGGGATAAACATAATAAAAATATATATATATAAATAACATTTTTGTAAAGAAAATTGATTAAAAAGGGGGTAAAGATGGAGGGGAGAGTTCATGGTCTGAAGTTGTTGAACTCAGTGTTAAGTCCAGAAGGCTGTAAAGTGCCTAATCGAAAGATGAGGTGCTGTTCCTCCAGTTTGCGTTGGGCTTCACTGGAACATTGCAGCAGGCCAAGGACTGACATATGGGAATGAGAGCAGGATGGTGTGTTGAAATGTCAAGCGACAGGGAGGTCTGGGTCATGCTTGTGGACAGACCAATGTGGAGGAGACTGCATTGGGAGCAGTGAATACAGTAGACCAAATTGAAGAAGGTGCAATTGAAATGCTGCTTCACCTTAAAGGAGTGGTTAGGGCCTTGGACGGTGAGGAGGTAAAGGGGCAGGTGTTGTACCTTCTGCGATTGCATGAGAAGGTGCCCTGGGAAGGGTATGAGGAGTTGGTGAAGGAGGAGTAGACCAGGGTGTCACGCAGAGAACGGTCCCTGCGGAATGCTGATGGGTGGGTGTGGGGGTGGTGGGGGGGACAGTGAGGGGAAGATGTGTTTGGTGGTGGCATCATGCTTGAATTAGCGGGAATGGCAGAGGATGATCCTTTGAATGTGGAGGCTCAGGGGTTAAAAGTGAGTGGAAGGGGGACCCTCTCATGATTCTGGGAGGGAGGTGTGAGGGCAGAGGTGCGGGAGATGTGTCGGACATGATTTAGGGCCCACACTCGTTTATCTGCCTCTTATTCTGTTGAATCCCTCAATTGTTTTAAATGCCGTGATTAGACCACTGCTCAACCTTCTAAACTCAAGGGAAGCCAACTTTATGCAATTTGTCCTCATAATTTAATGTGTGAAGCCTTGGTAAAATTCTGGCAAATCTATAATGTTAACCCTTCAAGGGTAGCTTATCTTTCCTGTGATTCAGTGCACAAAAATAAATGCTGCCTTGCAGAAGGTGCCTGACCAAGACTGTGTAGAACTGAAGCATCATTTGGGAATTTCATTCCCCTTGAGGTAAAGGGGGTGAAAGGTTCACGGGGGTAGGAGGGAATATGGAGTTGACGTTACAATCAGATCAGCCATGATCTTATTGAATGGCTGAGCATGCTTGAAGGGCTGAGTGGCCTACTCCTGTTCCTAATTCGTATGTAAGGCCAAGATTCCATTATCCTTTCGGATTATTTTTGCACTTGTGCACTAGATTTTAGTTATTTGTGGACATGGACACCACTTGTTACTTGGAAGGCGCAAATCTAGGTGAGGTAGAAGAACAAAGGGATCTCGGAGTAAAAATACTCAAGGCCATAAAAAAACAAAAGCGATTAGGCTATATTTCTAGAGGAATAGAATTGAAAAGTAGGGAAGTTATGTTAAACATGTCATGAACCATGTTTAGACCATGTTTAAAGTACTGTGTGCAGTTCTGGTCACCATTTTATAAAAAGGAAAAAGCTGGCACTGTAGAGGGTGCAGAGAAGATTTACAAGAAGTCGCTTGGTAGTACAGAACTTGAATATCACTGAAACAATAGACATTTTGTTGAAACGTTTCAGTTTGCACTCATCAGGACAGATTCAAAAGAATACAAATTGTAAAGGGAAAAACAATTTATACTGCATGAGAAGAGAGTGCCGATTGGTTGACAAGTAGACACTGATTGGTAGAGGTATTGCCAAGGGGAATGTACCAGGGAACAGTTAATTACCAAGCTTTTGTTTAAATTCAAACCAGGCAGGTGGACTCTAGTCAAGGTATTGCCATGAGGAATGAACAAGGGATTGGCTGTCCACCAAGCTTTAGTTTAGCCATGATTTTATTGAATGGTGAAGCATGCTTGAAGGCCTGAGTGGGCATGGCCCTATGGGTGAATATATGCAGCTTCTAGCAAGCATAAATGAGCCACACTGCAAGCCTGACTGGTAATCTTAAATAGGTTGTCGGTATAATCAGGATTGTTTAGCAAGTGCTGTCTAATCGTGAAATCACATCTAACGTTAGACATTGTTTTGAATTTTGTCGGTTTTGAATTACCCGGGAGCTTGAGAAGCTTATAGTTCACCGCTACTTTCTCTATGGCAATACCTTGGCCAATCAGAGTTGACTTCCCTGTATTATCCCTGTATTGATGCTTTCTAAAGTTATTCAACTTTGACTGTCCATCACCTTAACAGTTCTGTCCTGATTTGGAGTTCATTTTGTAAGGATTATGGTCTACAAGTGAGTCGTTCCATTTGGTGTAAATCCTGCAGCATGAGTCTTTCTTAGACATGCCCTCCACTCGTTGCCTCACTAGTGTACAAGCAGTTGACTAACCACAGCACATCATCTGGTAGTTATACCCACTGAGAGTCGGTGCCTGCTCGTTGAGAGTCCGTAAGTGTACAAGTGAATCATGAGTGAGATAGAGAGCAAGATGGAGCAAAGTCACCCATTTTGGTTTTGGCACTTTTTTGTCCCTGGTTATTTAAGAGCGCAAAACAAAGGAAATGCTTCAAAGCTATTCAGCTATTCACATGAGCTGTTAATCAGGGACTGAGACATCTAGTATCGAAGTGGGCATGTTTGTATTTTTATTATTCTGAGCATTCCAATGTTAGCACTAAGCCACGTAATTTACTGTAATATTATAGCAATACTTGTTCTTTACCACCAGAGGGAGCTTTACTACTTTTTAAAAATACAATTTCTTCAGGGAACCCAGAGACTATCTTTAATATGTTCAATTTTCAACAGTATGACTGCAAAAAGTTATTCTGTTCTTTTCCTTTTTAATGTTCTATTAAATCACCTTTCAGGAATCAAGTATCCAGAAAATGAGGGAAATGGTGTGAAATTCTTCCTTGTGCGTGCTTTCTTTACTCCATAATTTCCATTGGTCCGAGCCATTCTTGGCTGAGAGCATTGCAGGCATTGTGACATGAGGGGGCCAACCAATACACAGGGTACTGAGGGAAAACCAACACAAAACAATTTAATACACTAGATTTCTTGTGCCACGAAACTTTCTAGTGCTATATGAGCTACTTATAAGATGGAGTGAACCTGAAATAATGCTTCCAGAACAAGGAAGCACAGGGAGGAATGAGTATTTCTGTACAGAGGATAATTGCCAACTGCAGTGGGTGAGGTGCATGATTAAGAGCAGCATGGTGGATTTTTTTTCTCAAAAAGCAGCCAGACACTGAGATGGGAAGGAAGTGGGGTTGGGTTCTGGAAGGGTGGTATCAGATGAGCTGAAAGACCACCTTTCCCACATTATGCAGCTACTCTCAGGCTTGCTCGAATGTAACTAGCAGCAAGATGTTCAAGGGAATCCTTTCTCTCCCTATGGAGACATTTAATTTTTAAAAATTCATTCATGGGATGTGGGTGTCGCTGGCTGGGCCAGCATTTATTACCCATCCCTAGTTGCCCTTGAGGTGGTGGTGAGCTGCCTTCTTGAATTGCTGCAGTCCATGTGGTGTAGCTACACCCACGGTGCTGTTAGGGAGGGAGTTCCAGGATTTTGACCCAGTGACAGTGAAGGTACGGTGATATATTTCCAAGTCAGGATGGTGAATGGCTTGGAGGGGAACTTCCAGGTAGTGATGTTCCCATGTGCTTGCTGCTCTTGTCCTTCTAGATCGTTTTAGCCGTGGGTTTGGAAGGTTCTGTCTAGGAAGGCTTGGTGAGTTCCTGCAGTGCACCTTGTGATATATCTTCTACTCCATGTTTTCCTGCAGTAGTAGATCTGACGGTACTGAACATGTGGGGCAGAATTTTCCATTCGGTTTGTGGGCGCATGCCCAACACGCTGGAACGTAAAATGACGTGCGATGATGTCGGGCGTGTGTCCCGATGTCACTGCACACCGTCGCGATATTTCGCCAGGCGGGTGCGCGATGAAGATGGAGGTGTGCCCGCCATTAATTAACAGGCCAGTTAAGGCCCTTGAGGCACCAATTGCCTGTGATTTTGCGCAGCCCGTGCAATTTTCAGGGTGTCACACGGGCAGGCGGGTAGGTCACATTTTCAAAAACCTCATCCACGCGTGGGATAAGAGGGGTGAGCGGGCTCACTAATGTGAGTTGTTAGTACTTTAGATTATTACTTGCTGTTGCTTGCTTGTGTGAACTGGACAACTTCATTTAGCTTCAGAGCTGCTTTGACAGAAATAAGAGGCTTCAGTTCAGGACTCCTGAGGAGTCATAACACTTGGGGCCTTCCAGGTATCAGATAGCCTTCCCTTACCCTGGGAATTGTGGTCTCTGCTGGAGGCACCACCTCTGAGGAGGAAGAGAGGGCCAGAAGGGAGAGGAGGCCAGGAGTCCACATTCAGCCTCCAGGGGAGCCACCTTTGGGAAGAGAGGTGCAGGCACAAGGGACTCAGGCCCATCAGGAAGTCCAAGGCAGAAGGGACTGCAGAAGACGCCACTATCCTGCTGCTAGGGTTGACATGCACCGATGCAGCTACCTCAATATGTCTGAGGTGCAATGCCGAAGGAGGCTCCATCTCTCAAGGGAGACAGTCACCTCCATCTGTCAGATGATCGGCCCTGAGATCAGCTCCAACTGTGTGGGTGGGCACCCCATGCCAGTGGCTCTGAAGGTCACGGCTGCCCTCAGCTTCTCGGCCTCCGGCTCTTTCCAGGGGTCATTGGCTCATCTTTGTGGAGTCTCCCAATCAGCTGTCCACACTTGTGTCAAGCTGGTGACAGATGCTCTGTTCAGGCAGGTATTGATCTTCATTCACTACTTCATGGACGAGGCCAGCCAGGCAGAGCGAGCCAGAGGCTTTGCCGCGATTTTTGTATTCCCCCACGTCCAGGGTGCTATAGACTGTACACATGTGGCCATCAAGGCACCAGCAGATGAGGCCGGTTCCTTCGTCAACAGGAAGGGCTTCCACTCCATGAACGTGCAGATAGTGTGTGACCATAAGACGCAGATTCTGCAAGTCTGTGCAAGGTGCCCCGGCAGCTCCTGTGACACTTCCATCCTGAGACACACTCCCAGGTGCCAGGTCTCTTCAGTGTTCCAGCCCAGCTGGATGGATGGCTGCTGGGTGACAAGGGCTGTCCCCTCAGAAAGTGGCTCATGACGTCTCTCCGCCATCCAAGAACAGGGGCCAAGCAGTGGTACAATAGGAGCTACGCCTCCACAAGGGCTGTGGTGGAGCGAACCATCGGTCTTCTCAAGATGCGCCTCCGATACCTGGACCGAGCAGGGGGTGCACTCCAGTACTCCTCCAGATCGTGGCTTAGTGACAGTGGTTGCATGCTGCACTCTCCACAATCTGGCGCTGGAAAGGGGGGACACAGTGGAGGAAGAAGATGTTGACACAGCTGCTCTGGCAGCAGACGAGCCCAGTAGTGTGTCTGAAGCCGAGCATGATCAGGAAAACGCTGAGGGTGTTGAGGCAGACCTGGGCAACCTCCAGGGAGGCAGGGACACCCAGGAGGCTTTGATCCGACGCTCCTTCAGCTAGCCTACCAAAGATGAACCACCACCACATGCCAGGGCTGCAGGCTCCATACTCGAAACTTGACAGGAGCATTTGCTTGGTGAATAACATGCACTATGTGCTATTTCAATAAAGCTCAATGACAAACAAGTCACTCATAACATCATGGGTTACCCTTCACCTGCAGAACTAATGAAGCACCCAGAGGCTTGTTGAAAACAAACACGTTTACTGGTCTGGTGCCTGGCGTACATAAATCAAATCAAATGTAAAGTTGTTCTCCATCAAAGTGGGGGGAAAAAAATATCACCAGTGATAAGCCCATGCTGTGCCTAAGGTACTTTAAGTTTTTGTTTGCGGGTGCTACGTCTAGGTGCTGTCCCCTCTCTGGCATTGGCTTTGGAGACAGTCTGCTCTCTCTGCTCTCCTGTTGGCCTTGATGACCTTGGTGGACGTCCTCTGTCCCGTGGAGCCCGTGTTGGCCCCGCCTGGGAGGGAGCGGCCAGTGGCACAGCTGGCATCTCCCCAGTCACCGCAGCCTCATTGGATGCCACAGTCACTGGCAGAGGGGCAGAGGAGCCGCTGCCATCATCCAGAGCACCCTGAGAGGAGCCCAAAGAGACGACAAGCAGTTCGTGTGCCAACGTCAGGTCAATTTGGACCTCCCTGCTCACCATTGATGGGCGGGCACCTAGCTGGGATACTGGGTGCCCAATCCATGCCCCACACTGACAGTGATCACCTGAGGTCATTGCCGATGTGAGGGCTTGCAGGTCCGAACGCCCCCCCCAGGAAGCCCTGATTCAGCTCCTGGAGCAGCCTCTCCATGAGAGTCGCTGCTTTCTCAATGGAGGAGGCATTGCACTCCGTCATGAGGGTCATTGCATTGCTCATGCTCCACATGGACTCCTCCACAACAGAGACCATGGCATGCATTCCCTCATGTATCTCTGCCAGATCCTCCCACACACCCTGCTGGACTTCCAGCATCTGTTGCCTCAGAGGCACATAGATGTTCTGGTGAAGAGTCATACAGACTCGAAACGTTAACTGTATTCCTCTCCGCAGATGCTGTCAGACCTGCTGAGTTTTTCCAGGTAATTTTGTTTTTGTTCCAGAGGCAGATCATCAGTCCTCCGACTGCCGGCACCCTGGACGCTCTCTGCCTCCGTCTACACCTCAAGCGAGTGTGAAGTGCCCTCACCGCTGCTCCCCGGGGCACTAGCCGACGACCTAGTTCCCACCGAGGTGCTGGTATCTGCGCTGGTGCTTGCTTGGCTGAGAGGGTGTGACACTATGGTCTGTGGTCATTGTCCTCTGGGGTGAGCGGCGGGTCTTCAGGCTCCTGACCCCAACAGGCCTCTTGTAAGCCTGAAAGGAAGAACAAGGGCATGTCATTAGTTGAAGACGTTACACTGTTACTGGTGCCCTCATCTCTCCATTATCAATGGGGATTCTGTGTTCGAGGCTCACATCAATATAGAGACAACAGCGGAATGGTTGCTATGACAGACACTCTGACCTCAGTGCACTCTTACCTCCCTGTGGCACCCCAACCTCACCGCTACCGGTTGATCTAGGCACATGGCGCTTCTCCAGCTCCAGTGCCTCCTGCTCGTATCTGACAAGATTAGAAGATGGGGCAGTTCTCCACCAGTCCGCAACTTTTCAGCATTATTGTGTGCTGTCTTCTCCTGAGAGGAGAGAGGAGCATTGATTCATCCACCCTGTACCTGCAGTGCCATTGCAGCCTGGCCAACCCCATCTGAGGGAAACCTTGCAGGGCTCAGCCGATTTGTGACCCTGGAGCTGCAGGACACTCACTCCAAGCAGCCAGGGCTCACCCCCTTGCCCAGATGCTTCCTCGTTGACATTTGCAACTCACGCACTAAGAGCTCTGAGGTCCCGGGGGGGGGAGGCGGGGCGATTGTGGAGGGGGAACTGCTCCTAACTGCTGTGCTAAGTGACCCATGCCAACACGGTGCTCACCCTTCCCGATCGCAGGAGATCATTGAACCGCTTACAGCACTACACCCATGTGCGCCTCACCACATCATGGGAGCTCATGGGACCTGCCCTCCTGCCTGCCGTGTTCAGAACTGAAGTGTTCCATACCGAGGGTCCTCCGAGTCACTGGCAGCCTTCGCATGGCTGCCATGGCCGCTTTTGAATCAGCCGCTGGTCGCCATTGGACCCGGTGGACATTGCCCTCCCGATCCCGACCACCCCTTCCCACTGATGTCGCAGTCGCGTATTACGCTGGGCAGGCCTTAATTGGCCCACCCCCGTAAAATGGCGCGGTGCCGATTGTGGGCGGCAGTCGGGTTCCCAACTGCACCCACCCTCCGAGCCCGCCTGACCAATGTAAAATCCTGGCTGTGGTTTGTATCAGAATAATGCCACTGATTTTTGTTGTGCAGTTCTGGTGTGTTGCTTTCCATTGGGCATGGGGTGTGTTTCTCAGTCTACAGACTGGCAGGGTCAGTATGAACTTTACCTGCTTCTTGGGCAGATTGATAAACAGAAGCCCATGGGAGAGGAGGTGCTGAGGATGCAGCTAGTGATGCA
Organism: Cetorhinus maximus; assembly: GCF_964194155.1. Taxonomy (NCBI): domain Eukaryota; kingdom Metazoa; phylum Chordata; class Chondrichthyes; order Lamniformes; family Cetorhinidae; genus Cetorhinus; species Cetorhinus maximus. The sequence goes on from NC_135892.1 coordinate 64,954,863, forward strand.
TGCTTACCCCTTTTAACATTAGACCTGTTGATAGACGTTATAAGCGTTTGAAGTATTATTTAATGTTCCTTCCAAAACTGAGATTTAAATCTGCACTTTATTCATTATGAACATTTTGCTTTTTTTTTTAAAGCCTGTATTTGCTTTAAGCTGATTTCACCAGTTTGGTTTAGGTCTGAATCCAAGAAAAAAGCAGAAGTCAAATTATCAGCCTATTGATTATTACTCATGTAATTTCATTTACTTGATTTGCTTCTTCAAGGATGATCTCTACCTTTCAGGCTATCCTGGTTTCACTTTCAAGGTGAACTGAAGATGGATGACGAGGTAGCTCGGCTCGTAGCAGAACAAGATCATTCGACTGACGAACAGTGTGTTTGGACAAGCTGCTCCCATCCAGAAATCCGTTTCCCTCTGCCTACAAGTGTACTTCAATCCCAAAGTATGGCCAACTCAGTAAGCCATTTGTGCCTAGCTTAACATTCTTGTCAGCTTTTACGTGCTGAGCCTGTATACAGTGGCATCAGTAAATACTGTAAAAGGGGTTAATGAAATCTGGGGGGAAAAAGACTGCCCAATAGAACTGTCCCACTTGTAGAGCTGTCCCTCTTATGTTACAGGTAGTGCCATTGTAAATAACTCCTATAGCAATAACAAATGGTTAGTGGCTCTCTGGGCTAAATTCGGGCGGTGTCTGTGGTGGGGAAATTGTATCCACAAGTTGCAGACCGTTGAGTTTTGCCTTGACTGTGGGGAATGTATTTGAGACTTTGAAGGATACTATAAGGAAAAAACTTGTTTCTGATTATTGAGAGCAAACATGACTCTGAAGGAGAAGGGCATCTTTGATTAAATGACTGAATTTCTTTCAAGTCTTTATAAATTTGGTGAATGAAGGTGAGGTGTTTGATATGATCTAACTGGATTTCAGGAAGGAATTTGTCAAGAGTAGATAAGTGTATTAAGTTGAGATTAGATAGAAGAAATGGCGATGTTGATGACACATGGAATGAATTACAGAAGATTAGAAGGCTGAATTGTCTGCTCTCTGGAGATGAAGATGAGGTGGTCTTAATGAATGTTCTTCTGTTAGTTATATGATTGGAGGGTTAGAGACATAGTTTAAGGTATCTAAAGGAATTTAGACACTTTTTTTAGTTAAAAGGATGATCGTATTTGGAGTAGATGACTTGTAGGACATAAATACAAATCGAACAAATGGATTGATGCCACCTTTGTTACAGAATGGCTCCCAGTAAAATTGAAGTCAATGGAGATCAAGGAGAAATTCCACCACGGTTTGGAGCTATACCTAATTTTACCACTTGAATTGCAGCAATCCAAGGACAAATACAAATGGACACCCACATCCGCAAGTGGAAAAAAATAGCACCACTGTGATATTCAGGGGATTGTTTCCCGTTTACACCAAAGCACTTTTTTTTTGCAAATTGCACTTCTAGTCATGAGTCTTCTTCGCTGTCTGGAGATAGCATTGGCCAGATAATGGAGCATTGTGTCTTGTATGTGTTGGTGCCAGCAGAGTCGCTAATGTTTATGTTTGCAGACTTTAATGTTGTTGCTTCTCCAAGGCTATCGCTGAAGTTGGAGTTGTCGTCCACGGCTGCGCTAGAAGTACCTGCGACCAAAAGGGAGATCCATTGTATTTTTAAATCACACTATCTTTATTTAAGATATGTCTAGATTCTTCTTAAATTCAGTTTACTGCAGTGGTTGATTGGGATGTAGCCATCAGATGATAACCCATATTTGGGGAGGTAGGCATTATTAACATTACAAATATATTTTTTCTTTATTTAAGGGATGTGGGCTTTGCTGGCTAGGCCAGCATTTATTGCCCATCCCTAATTGCCCTCGAGAAGGTGCTGGTGAGCTGCCTCCTTGAACTGTTGCCGTCCATGTGGTGTAGGTACATCCACGGTGTTGTTAGGGAGGGAGTTCCATGATTTTAACCCAGCGACAGTGAAGGAACGGTGATATATTTCCAAGTCAGGATGGTGAGTGACTTGGAGGGGAACTTCCAGGTAGTGGTGATCCCATGTATCTACTGCCCTTGTCCTTCTAATTGGTAGCGGCCATAGGTTTGTTTCATTACAATCCATTTAGAACCCGTTTAACACAGCTTCTATTAAAGATAAAACAAGCACTTGGTTTAAGATAACTTGGTAACACCGGCATATACCTAGCATCTAGCTGAAGCTCAAGAAGCCATTTGAACAAGTTAGATCAACTGTAAAGGACATTTTTTTGAGTTCTCATATTGTAGTTATGCTCCCAATGAGATGGAAATGAAACGTTCTGTAAGCGATTAAGGTCTGCAGTTCTGACTTTCTAATGGGATTTAATTTTGCAGTCTATAACCCAAATTAAATGCTAAAATGTATTTAATCTTCTGCTGAGAGATTGGGCAATGAATGCAAAGTAACAGGGGCTCTGGGCACTGCTGTATTACCAGATAATTGTAGAATGTAAACTGGAGTTTTGTTTGGGACCCAACTGGAGAAATACCTGATAGAGCCCTAAACTGTAATGGTGCAATAAATAGCAACATTTCCTGTAATAAGCTAACTTATTTTGGGGAATATTGTTGGTTTCAGAAGTAAAACTGTGTGTCTGTACACCTTTGATCAGTTCTGTGGACATTCAGTTATAAAGTCGATGCGATTTTTAAGGCTACACTTTTGGTGTACAGGTATCAAAGACAGAAAACAAACTGGCTTCCGAAGGACGGTCGAAACCTGTCTGAGTCGCATTCAGAATGCCATGTTTCATCACCAGTGGCAGACTGCTGCAGAACTGATGACAAACTACTTCCAGATCTTAGAAGACAATACTACCAGAAAACAGGAATCTGCCAGTAAGGTAAAGGATACCCTGGAAAGTCATTGTAATATTACAAAATCCACCATCGGACACTACACTTAAAGTGTGGGTGTCCCTGGCGTGGACCTGGAAAGGTGGTGGTGTTAGGCATCCTTGACAGCTGAGTGCCTTGCAAGGCATCTTCAGTGGACAGTTAAGATTCAACCACACTGGTGTGGATCTGGAGCCATTAAAAGGCCAGACAAGGTAAGGACAGCAGGGTCCTTCCCAATGACGTTAGTGAACCAGTTGGGTTGTTATGACAAGCTGGCAACTTCATGGTCATTTTGACAGATCAGCTTTTTAGTTCCAGTTTTTTTTCTTCAACAGAATTCAAATTCTTGAATTGGCATGGTGGTATTTATGCATTCTCTGGATTTCATCATCCATAACATAGTCAGCACTCTTATTATACCCCTCATTGCCCATTTTTGCTGTAAATTATAAATGAAGCATTGGTCCATTAGTGACTATTGCTGATTCAAATGAAAAGCAGTTGTGTCAGTTCCCCATGCTGACACTGCTGCTAGAGGAAAGCTAACACTGGCACACTCTTAACAGACCTGCAATGTTGTTAGTTCCTGAAGTAGAGGTTTTGTTAATTCCCACTGTATGATCTGTTCTCTTTTCACAAGTTGTTTCTTTCATACGATTTGCCCCTCTTTGGGGCTCTGAATGGGATTGGGTGGGGGAGAAGGTGAGGGAGGAGGAGGATTCATAAGGGTTTGGTAGCTCATGTTACAGGTCAGTGACTCTCAGACTCTATGTGAGCAATACCATGGGAGAACTACTCTTATACACAATAACCATACTTCGAATTACAAAGATAGTTGATCATCCAGTGCCAGAACTTGGTCTATAGACGTTAACTTGCCTTTTCTGTGCTGTGTACATTTTATGCCATTAACAAATTAACTTACTTTCAAAAATGCATCTGGTCACAAAGTTCAATCTTCTTCATGGGGAAGTGTACTTGATTGAATGTTTATAGCTGTATAACTAGTATTATTAAATAATAACTGCATGTTACATGGTAACTAATACAGCACCAAACTAAAAATAAAAAGTGAACAGATGTTAAGTAAGGTGTGCCCCAGAGTGATTCCTTTATAATTTCAGACCCCTGCTCTATTATATCTGTATCCTTTCACTGATAATCTTGTGAAATATTTAAAAAAAAACTTTTTGTTTGAGAAAACATTTTGCAATGAAAGATTTTTCAGTAAAGAAATTGCTAAGGTGCTGATATTATATCTGGTTGGTTGTGCTTTTTTTTATTTTTGTGAGAAAGCTTAATAAAGAAATATTGAAATAGCACTGGTGGTCTTTTTCCATTAGGTAATTTGGAAAATGGGAACTGCAATACTTCAGCATCATCCCAACAGCTGTATTGAGGACACCAGTTCATTTGCCGGGAAAATGAAGAGTATTGGAGTGAAACATTACCTGAAGGTAACTAAAAAAGGAGACTTGGATTTATGTAGCACCTTTCATGACCTTCTGGCATCCCAAAGTGCTTTACAGCCAGTGAAGAACTTTCAAAATGCAGTTAACTTGACTCTGCATTGTGATCGGATCAAAGATTCTGAATGTTAAGATCCTGTTGTTCTCAAATGATAGGCACTGCCCTTTTTTTCATAAAATGTTTTTTTTTCTTAAAGTAAAAGCAATCTAAAATTCACCACCTGTGTATTAAACAGAAGCAGAATTGCTGATTATAGTTCAACTAGATTATAGTATCTTCTGGTACACCTGTGTGTTTCCAGACTCGTATGTAATATGGACTAGCCTGTGACAATTATCAATATTTGTAGCATTGTTATGGTCATTAATAAAAGGGCTTCTTGCCTGGTACATTTTTACAGAATGTAAATTCAGTAACCATGAAGTCTGAGTTCAGTTGCAGTACCTATATTTAGTACATGGCCGAGATCAGTTACTTTATCAAAATTTAAATCTGGAACCATCTTTACCTTAATGACTCAGTACCTTTGCTGGGCAGTGCGTATTTATCAATAAGCCCTCTAGTATGCATGTGCACCTTTTCAAACAGCTAGCTGACCAGCTCAATTTGCTGCGCCTGGTAAAATATAATCTCTCTTGTTCTCTCTGTTCCCCAAGGTGTGCTTGGAGCATGCTATTCACCTGATGTGCAATGGAAAGATGGATGAAGCCTACCGGGAACTGTCTTTAGCTGAAACATGGAGATATGGAGAAAAATCAGCAACTCAGCACAAAGTGCTTAAACTCATTCAGGGCTATAGGGCATTGCTTGACTATTATACATGGGTTAAAAAGAATAGTGCTCTTCAGGAGAATGGTAAGTGATGATTGTGGTGCCATAACATACGTTGCTACTCTTATTGACTTGCTTCATTTTAATGAGATAACAGGAAATCCTTTAATTGGATTTTCCAAATCCAGTAAATGCCTGTCTGTCTACTGAAGTACACTTATCAAGACTGAAATTTTAAAAGTGATAACCCTGGTATTTGTAGGGATGGGGGAGGGCAGTTTTGCAGTCGGGGCCCCTCAGGACAGTCTGAATTTAATGACAGGGCCCAATCAACATTTTTTGTCTCTGTTTCCCAACCGCAGCTTGTTGGAATGAGAGGCTGGCAGTTTGGCACTGGTTACAGCCTGGCAACACAGAGGACTGCGGGAGAGATTGGAGAGACCTGGAGTTAGGGAGCCGTGTGGAGTTGGCGCAAGGCCATGGCTTGGGAAATCGTGACTTGCGAGGGTTAGGGATGTGGGAGTGGTTGGGGGGGTTGGTGGGCAACAGAGGGCTCCTGCTCCATTTGACCCAGTGCTGGAGAGGCACTTGCCTGCTGTAACCAGCAGTCTTCACCAACCCTCTGGCTGCTGTGTTTCCTGAGGTCTGTGAAATCTGACTGGCCGGTGTAAAATTACGGTAAAACCTGAGGTGTGCAGCCTCATTGAGATATTTAAGTGAGTGACCTGCCTCCTGGGAGAGGGTTGGTTGCTCTTCCAACATTCCCCCCTCCATTTAAAAACCGAAGTGGGTAGATTTGAGACAGGTTAGGTTCAGGTTTGAGATTTTTATATATCCCACCCAACCCAAATCTGCTTGTCTCAGGTTAAAATCACAACCCCCTCTCCCCCCCGCAACATGTCTGTCTTCTTTCCTACTGTACCTTTAACCACGTGAAATTTAGATTTTACTATTTTTGTGTACTTTTGCATGTTTAATTTTTAGAGAACTGAAAGAACCTGACGTTTAATCCTCGCAATTAAGTTTCTATCCTTACCACAGCACTGAAACAACCCTAATTCAAGTCATAAATAACATTGATTGTGACCATGATGCACCATCCTTCCTTGTACTCCTTTACCTCTTTGCTGCCTTTAACACGTCGGCCACCCTATCCTCCTGTAGCACATCTCTGCGCAGCTCAATAGGATTCGTCTTGTCACCCTTGCCTGTCCAATTGGAGCCAGAATATGTTTAACAATGGCTTCTCTTCCTGTCCTTACACCTTTATCTCTGCAATTCTTCTCCAAAAATTCTCCCTTAATCCTTCTCTCCCTCATTTATGTGTTTCTGCTTGATGCATCATTTCAAAGAATTTTTATCTTTGACTTGGCACTGGTTTTGTCTGACTATGCCCCTGGGAAACCCCTTCAGAGACTTTGTTTCATTTAAAGGTGCTGTACAAATGCAAACTTTTATCTTGTTTACAATAAGTAATATTTTGTTTTCTAAAACTAGCTGATGATGCAGTGGATTCAGGCACAGCACAAGAGATGCACAACTATTTCAGACAAGCCTCTATTGGTCTGCACGATGTTGTAGAACATCCTGGTGTTTGGGATCCCTTTATACTCAGTTACGTAAATGTAAGTTTCAGTCCTCTTGGGTGCTTAATACAAAACTTATAAAACTTCAATGTTTTCATTGTTATTTTAGTAGCGTTTTGCAAGGAGTTTAATACTACCCCAGTGTTATTTTCTATCTGAACTAAGACCAACAGTTGAAATGATGTGATTTGTTCACTAGCCTTGGATAAGTGGTAGGACACTAACCTCTCAGTCAGAGATTCAAGGAGTCAAGCCCCACTCCAAAAACTGGGGCACATTATCTAGGCTGTCACTCGGTGTCATACCAGATGACTGCTGCGCTGTCAAAGGGTGTCGCCTTTTGTATAAAGCATTTTACTAAGGCTCTGTCTACTGTCTTTGATGGACAAAAACATTTCATGGCACAATTCCAAGAAACGCAGGGGAGGTCTTCTGGTGTCCCGATCAATATTTACCCCTCAGTCAATGCCACAAAATTATCTGGTGATTTATCTTGTCATTTAATGTGAGACCTTACTGTGTGTGAATTGGCCATGTTTGCCTGCATTACAGAAATGACTGTACATCAAAGAAGAACTTCATTGGGAGTGAAATGCTTTGGGTTGCCCTAAGGTCATGAGAGATGTTATATAAATGTAATTTCTTTCTTTGGTTCAATGCCATATTCACAGCCTGAGTGAATGATTGGAAAACCTGTGCCACAAATGCTAGCTATTTAAACAATTCTGTCTGAAATATACTGGGGAGGTGGGGATCAGGAAAGTGAGCAGAAAGTCTTGCAGATCATGGTCTAGGAAGGCTATGAAATTGCAAAAGAGGAAAACACACTGAATTCTGACTGAAGTGGGGATAGCAACTTAGCTAAATGTTGCCCCTCTTTTTCATTTGTCTTTAATCTTTACTTGTGGAAAACATTTAGCTTTTTGAACATTAATTTTGCATGCACTCGTCCACTAGATGGTGCTTTCTGACTTACTTGCAGCCCTTGAGTATATGAAAGTTTTTAGCGAATTTATTCATCTTCGTTCTGTGTTCTCCATGCACTATTGGATGTAGCTAGATTGCTAGATTCTGGGGAAAACATACTGGCACACATTGTTGGGATCAGTATGCTGCTGAAGCACAGTATGCATAACTGATTTGACTTCTCCTTAAGCATGATCGGCAGTTACTTAACAGGCTTGCATCCACAGTTAGACAGACTGGAATCTTACATCCAACAGAGACCTTTCAAACCACTTCAGTACAACTCTTTGAATTGGTGCTGCAGCAAACAGTGGATTAAATGTCCTGGAATTCGAGCCAGGCTGATAGTTTCCATTGTGTTGCTGATTAGCTTGGCAAGGTTGTGCTCATTATCTTTGGCAGCTGCAGCAGTGGATATTGGAAATGCCGTTTGGTTAAGAACATGGTTTATAGGGTGATGGTAGAGAAACTGCTGGGATCTTGTTTTTAAGAAAAACTACCATAATACATGTGCAGTAATAAGGAGAAGCATGAAATGTGAGATCTCCTCCCTTGCTCGATTAGCTAAAGCTCATGTCATATCCTTCCCATGGTGCTGTACTCTAGAATGCCCTTGCTCTAGAATAAAGTTCACTCTTGGAGATTTCTGCTGACAGTAGTTTTCAGTCACTTGGTGCCTGCAATAATTGATATTCTTCACTTTACCTGGGCCAAGGGCTATCTGCAGAAGTGTGTGGCCACGTGGAAAGTCATGACTCTGAGCTTGCAAGCGCAAACACCTCTGAATTCAGTGTGCTGATCACATTCGATCGCCTTTAGGACCTTGATCAGCACTGTCAGCTGAAGTAGATGATCTGTTCCTATCAGGAGTAATGGAGAGTTCACACTGACCAGGAGGAAACCATTTTTAATTCCATGTATTTTACGATCCCTTAGATGTAGATGCATGCTCTGTTTTGGCATTTATGCTAGAAATTTCAGCTCCCATCTCTTGGATCATACTCGCTGGTCTCAATTCTTTGTCTTTGAAAGGTTCCCTGTCTAAATGTCATTGCTGTCGAAGATGTCCTGACAGCTGGCTGCAACACAGGCTCCCCCCTTCCAATGCTGTATTATTTTCAAGTCTATAGAAGATACAGAATGATTACTTAGCTAGTTGGTTGAAGTTTGGCTCTTCAAAAACTGCCACAAATGTGCATGAGTGGATAATCTATCTTTGCATGGAATTCATTTGAAGATCTATAGGTACTGTATCCCTTATTGTAAATGTTGGTAACTCGTCTTGTTTTTGATTTCAGCTACTTGACTTTTATGATGGTTTTGAAGAAGCCCTGAAGGTGTTAAACGATTACGCTTATAATAGCAGGTTTCCGCCAAACCCAAATGCACATGTGTATTTGTACGAGTTTCTGAAGAAACACCACACCTCACCTAAAAAACTGCTGAAAGTACTGAGGGTAAGGTTTACTTATCTGAGTTGACTTATAGCCTGTATTATTTCATTTTCCTTTGGGCACAGAAACCATATTTGCCACATAACACCAAGTTGGGCGTATGACAAACCTGTGTTTATATTCCTGCTGATTTGTTCCTGCTCTTGGGCTTGTCCTTGTGCAGTATCTAACTGCAAACTTTTAAAGCTTGTTTTCAGTCAGTTCTTTGATCAGTCCCCACGTTGTGGGGAAATCACTGTATGGGATGGAGGGAATGTCTGGCGCACTGAGAGCTGTTGCCTTATCTGCATGGAATTGTCAGTCCTCTTCTACCTGCTGTGGTCTGCTTTCTGCATGGGGAGGTATCTGGGCCACAGATCCATCAGTTAGCAGCTGGGCTGAACAGGGAAAATATGGTGTGTGCTTATTTCCCTATGCTGAGTGGCTGGGCTTTGAGGGTGGTAGAACCCGTGTGACTGGTAAGATCCCAGTGTTGTGAATTAGCCTACATCTCAGGCCTGGGACTGGGAAAGATCTGGGTCAACTTGCACACCAAACACATTAAATTACCTAAACATTTACAAACCTAGCCAATCTTTTTGTAAGCTAAAACATAAGGCAATAATGTTTTCTTTATTTTAACTGTTGCACTTTTATGTAGCTCATCTGATAACTATTTTGGAGAATGTTTACTGCATTTGTTTGGGAAAAAAAAGACTTGTATTTATATAGCGCCTTTCATGACTGCTCAACATCTCAAAGTGCTTTATAGCCAGTGAAGTACTCAGTAACTGTTGTAATTTAGGAATTTTGGCAGCCAATTTGCGCACAGCAAGCTCCCACAAACAGTAATGTGATAATGGGCAGATAATCTGTTTTTGTGATATTGACTGACAGGAAGTATTGGTCAGGACAATGGGGATAATTCCCCTGCTCTTCTTTGAAATAGTGACATGGGATCTTTTATACCCACCAGATAGGGTTGATGGAGCCTTGGTTTAATATCTCATCTGAAAGATGACATCTCTGAAGGTGTAACACTCTCTCGGTACTGCACTGGAACGTCAGCCTAGATTTTTTTTTCATGTGCTCAAATCCTGAAGTTGGACTTGAACTCAGTAACTTGTGACTCAAAGATTAGAGTGCTACCCTTTTGAGACATGGTTGAGTTGGAGTTGGAAGTTCAGCTTAAGGCCAGAGGTCCAGATTCTAGTGGAAGCTTGTGGACCACTTGTGTGGCCAGAGATTAGCTCTGCCACTCCTTTCCAAGGACCATTTATTCAAGGATGGAGCTAGCAATCTCAGGAGTGAGGTGCCAATGATACTGATTGTACCCCCACTAATCATCCATGGCATCCTGGGCAGAAGTGCAAAATACACCTGTAGATACTGCAACTCTTGGTTAACCACATTCTCAACTATCTTACAAGGGTTTATCTTGTGCTTCACTGCAGGATTTAGACAATTAAACATCCTTGGTTCTCTTTAATGACAATTGGACAATTTTCCTTGGTTTTATTCCATAACATGTTTCATGAAACTTCAAGTTTTTTTTCCCAGAAACCAGGATCTTGGACCCCAGTGGAAATGTACATCCCTGACTGCTAACTAGTCAGGACATATACTCTTCATCTTTGAGTACAAGTGAGCTGTTGTGGAAGCAGCAGGCCTTTGAAAAGTTCCTGTGTGGCATATGCTTTCAGCAAGCTTGTAATGCAACAATTAATAGGAAATTGTTAGCCTTGTGACCTTCTGGTTTCAAAATACATATATAACATAAAATAAAGGGAGATTTGAATATGTGCATCCTGCTGTGCTCTTTTCAGCTAACAGTCTTAAATGTTTGTATTGAATCTCTAGATATTGTATCAGCTGGTTCCTTCCCATGAACTGATGTTGGAATTTAATTCACTACTGCTGCAATCAGGTAAATATTTTGGTAAAAACTGTTTGTGCTGAAAAGCGGTGTATAATCGGGATTTGAACTCACTACTTGACTCAGAGATAAGAATGCTCCCTACTGACGAAGGTGACACTTTTGAACTGTGAACCAAGTTGGTTAAAAGGAATCTTTCACTCTGCTATTCCATGTGCTCTTGGTCCTTTTCAGAAAAAATGAAGCATCATAAGGAAGCACTGGGTGTCCTTTTCTGTCTTCTGGATTTCCCTAGTTGGAAAGAAAACTACCGCACTTGGAAATGTTTAATAAAACAGATGAAGAAAGCTATAGCTGAGTATGTACGCTTGGAAAAGCAGCAACTATTTTATTCCTTTTGTAGGCTTTTACTGATGCTTGCCAATGGTATGTTCGCTCACAATCTTACAGATTGGCAAAGTGTTGTACAATCAGAAATTGCAATCAGGATAAAAATTAATCCCATAAAATGTTCAGTCATGTAGTTGACTTTTGTTTTAAAAATTTCTTAGGGTATTAGTGGCAAAGGAGAGACTTCACTTTTGAATCCTAGCAATGCTTTATAGAAGCTGCAGAGAACTAGAAAGCAGGCAAGTGTGGGCTAGAATAGCACCCTTTGCCCTTATGCCCACCATGCCAGCTCACCTCTTATCCATCATGGGCAGACCTCAGGACCCATGCAGAGATGAGATAAAATAAAGTTCTAAGTGTCGATTGCTGACTTCACTGTTTCGAAATAAATGCTCTGATTCATAAAAACTCATTTACTGCATTTATATTCCTTCAGCTACATAAAGCCTGAAAACAACACACGTTTAATTCAAGTGTAGAGCCCCTTATAACAACAAGCATTGGAATTCATAGTCCCATATCAAAGAGTCCATAACCACTAGTAACTGTCAATCAGACCATGAAATAGCAAGCACCCCATTGTGAAAATGGATGGTTGTGAAGTCAAGTCATGCAGCCCTAATCCAGTAATGGAAACCCTCATGGTTATGAGAACAGAGAGAGTGAAATAGCAAGTAATTATTTTTTTCCCTAACACTGCAGACATTTTTCTTTTAAAGAATTAAAAGGGCTGGACCTTTAAATGTCTTGACAGCTCCCTTTGACAGGTGCCTCTGACAGTTTGGACAGTTGATTTTTAGTTTGTTGACATTTCCAATGAGCTTGACAGTAATGGGTTTATGCACTCTTTACACACATTTATGCTTACTTTTAATATGCCAGAGGGCACCTGACCTCCCCCAATTGTGCCCTGGGACTATATCCAAAGGGGTACCATACCTCTCCAGAGTTATCCAAATGATTCCACAATGTTCAGATCTGCTCTTACCTGTTCTAGTATGCACATGCTAGGTATCACACTCCTGGCCTACCAAAATCCCACTGCAGGCAAACGATGATTTAAATGACCAGCTGCTTCTGTAAACTATGCATGCGCAAAACGTGCCTGGTCCCCAATCCTGCCCCTGTTTAAATGGGATGTGCCATGTTTGGTGGTGGGACTTCTGATTTTCAGGCACTTGCGCTATTTTTGCCACAATGGAGAGCCTCCCCGTCATGGTGAAAACCTGGGCCTAAGTGTCTGCCTTGTCAGCCCAAGTTAATGCACTGACTTAGACAATTAGAATGGAGGTAAAGATTTTTTGACTAACTTATAGGATTTTATAGATCCAAAAATGTTAGCTTTTGAAGTGTCATGATGCTGGAGATGGTTTAGCAATGTAATACTCCCTAAGGTGCTGACCAAAGCACCTGCTGCATAACTTTGAATATTTTCCTTAAGATAGATCTCCTCTTCTTGATAGATCTCCTCTTCTTAAGCTTCCAAATTCTGTTGCTTCATTTGATGCAGTTCTTAAATTGGTGACTCATCTCTAGCTACTACTGCTGAGGGCTGGGAAAAACTTGCTGATTGTACATAAGGAAGTTCAAACCTGAATCCCTTTAACAATTTTTGCTCAGCTGGCAGGCGCGCGCCCGACCCGACCGAGCGTAAAATGACGCGCGATGAGACCGGGTGAGCGCCCCGACGTCATCCTGCACATGCGCGATATTTCAGCTGGCAGGCGCGCTGCAGAGTCTGGCGTACGTCCGCTGACAATTAAAAGGCCTATTAAGGCCATCAAAAAGTTGATTAAAATAAACTTTCCGCTGCCCGTCCGACCTAATGGTTGGCGGGCAGGCGAAAACGCCAAGCAGCCTTTGCACTTTTTTTGGAAACCTCATCCACGGGCAGGATGAGGTTTCCAAAAGCAAGGAAAAATAAAATGAAAACATTAATTTTTAATTAATAACATGTTCCTGCTTATGTTACATTTTTTTATTTTTCAATTTTTTTTTCATATACCTTCATCGCTCTGCCTCAAGGAGATTATGTAGCGGAACTCACACGCATGCATGAAGGTCATGCTCGCCCAGCTCACACTCCTTCCCCCCTGCTCGCGTTTCGCGCTGGACGGACGTTAATTGGCCCGCCAGTGTGAAATTGCATTCCGGGCCCGATCGCGGGCTGCAGTCGGATTCCTGTCTGCTCCTGCCAAGCCAGCACGCCAGGGGCAAAGTTCTGCCCGATGTTTCTACACTGAGGCCACATTATACAAAGTTGGATCCAGACTCCGTTTTTTTTTAAATGGTGAAAGCAACTTATCTGCATAAATGCAGAATAGACAAAAAGTATAAAAAATAACCAACAACAGGAGTTCCAGCTTTTCCATATCTATATATTCAGTTCTTGAAATCGTTGTGTATGGAACTCACTGGTGCCGTCTTCAACTATCTGCAAATGAATGTAATGAGGAGGAGGAAAGTTGTAAAACATTGAAATAGGAATTTTAGATGAAATATTCAAGATGTGTTCAAATTTGGTAGTTTTATTTCTGGATCTGTAGAATAATTAAAATGCAAAAATGCATTATTTAAACTTAAATGTTTTAAAAATTAACCACATCGGTTATCACCATCTGTTTTAATGGTGATATTCAAATTGCACATTTGGGATGACCCTTTAGTGCTGCTGCTACTAGGACCAACTCCAGGAAACTGTTCTAATCCCGTAGTGGAGATTGAGAGACATTTTGAAAATATGATTGCATTTTCCATGATATTAAATTGACTGGTGGGACTTTGTAATTTGCCTGGTGCAACACTTAGAGGTGATCTTTAGTAATAATGCATACAGACAAAAAAAAAGTCTCCTTGTATTCACATCCCTATTTCCCCTCTTGTTAATTCTTCTAGTATTTTTAAAAATCTTCATCTATTCTCTTTTGCCCCTGCACCCCAACGCACCCTCCAGCTTCTCCCTACGGCTGTCCTACACACTCCTCAAGGTTTCACCTTTTTGGTATTGAGAGTCTCTCCTTTCTTTATGCCTAACTATACTCTAGCTTTCACATATATCCCTCTTATTCACACTGTACCTATCTCTCACCTTAAGGCTAGAGTATGCAGAATAGGGCAATGAGGTGCAGCAGCATGGGCAATTGAGACAGAAGTTAGCTCTGAAGTGTGATTATTGAGCAGGGGAGGTGAGGTTTGGGATTTGATGTGAGAGGAGGGGTTCTGCAGCATGGGTGGGCATGGGAGAGGACTGGACTTCAGAATAATTCTGAAGAATAGGCTATGGAGGTTGTGGTCTAAGTACGGCAAAGAATCTGGGGCAGCTGAGCTCAGTCACTGCTTATGGGAGTGGTTAGGGCCTGGAGTACACTGACTAGGGCTGGAAGATTGGGAAGTAAACTTTCCCTTCTCACTCCTCCCTATCTCCAAGATAGCTGCACTTTTCTAATTCTGGCTTTTTGAACATCAATGATTCTAACTGCTCCACAATTGGTGGCTGAGAATTCAAATGCCAAGGCCCTAAACTCTGGAGTTCCCTCCCTGAATCTCTTTGCTTCTCTCAATCTTTTTCCTCCTTTAAGATGCTCCTTAAAATCTATCTCTTTGACAACGCTTTTGGTCAAATCTGATATAACCTTATGTGTACCAGTGGCACATTCTGCCGTGTAACGCTCCTATGAGGGGCCTTGGGATGTTTTGTTATTTTAAAGTTGCCTTATAAATAATTTATAGTCATGGTAATAGTGTGTCAGTTTATATTATGTGCTCAAGTCTTTGGAGTGAGCTTTGAAGCCATGACTTTCTGGCTCATTTTAATATCATAAACAGTGGAGTTTGAAAACAATTTGGATGATTTTTGATCATATTTTAGTGTTATTATTTTCTGTCCCTTTAGGGGTCACTCTGACTGGATCAAAGAGCAATGGGAGTTAAGACAAGATTGGTGGCCTGCATTTCATTTCAGCAAATTTCGAGCACATAGGGATTTTGAAGAAAATGAGAGCTATGCTTGTAGGAAAGCAGTGATTGCAGGAATCCTAACGGGGAAAGGTAAACTAAAAATCTCATTTTTCGGCCAATATTATGTATGTGGAGTCAGACTTATTTGCAAAGTTAAAGCCCATAGTGTTAAAGATAAGGTCCCACATAAACTCCAAAAACTTCAGGTCATCCAAAACTCTGTTCCTCGTGTCCTAACTTAACAAAATCCCATTCAACCCTGTTCTCTCTGACCTACATTGGCTTTCAGTTAAGCAAGGCCTTGACTTGAAAATCCTCATCCCTGTTTGCAAATCTCTCCCTGGCCATGCCCCTCCCAACTCTGTAATCTCCTCCAGCCCCAAAACCCTCTGAGATATCTGCACTCCACTAATTCAGGTCTCTTGAGCATCACCAATTTTGAACACCCTCACCTCACCGTGCCTTCGACTGCCTAGGCCCTAAGTTCTGGAATTCCTTCCCTAAACCTCCATCTTTCTACCTCTCTTCCTCCTTTAAGACGTTTCTCAAAGTCTATCTCTGTCGCTTTTGGTCATCTGCTCTAATAGTGCCTTGTGTGCTTAGTGCCATGTTTTGTTTTATAATGCCTTTGTGAAGTGCTTTGGAATGTTTTATTATGTTAAGGCACTAAATCTATAATTACAAGATGCTGTTGCTCAAACTTTTTGAATAGTTAAATTAGAAAAGTGGTGAGAAGCAAAATGTGCAGCTCATGGAATCTCAAACTGAAGTTGTATTATCCTTCTGAAAGCCTTGTGAATGAAGGCCTGAACTTCTCAGCTGTAGCTGGAACTAATATTTAAACTCTTGTGGAACCATCCAGTCATTATGCTGGAGTTGCAGCAAAAGGTTATGCTTGTTGCTTGAGCCCTCATTTATAGCCAGTCTTCCATCTACTTAGTTTGAGTTGAACTCACAGCCATTTGCTAACGTTTGAAACTTTTGGTAAGTTGGTGCCAAATTGTCTATGGCAATTTCTTTTATAATTAAACTTTGGATGTACTAGTACATCTGATTACTTAAAGAGTCCTTATTTTATTATAATTCTAAAGAAATATATTTAAAGCCACAAAAGTTTAAATATTTTTAAAAATGGGTGTTTAAGATAAATCCACTCACTGCAGCCACAAATGTGCTACTCACAGATGTTGCTGGCTGACCACATGTATTCTCTCCCTTTCTCGCTGGTCTTTAATGCCAATTGCTGTAATTTCCCGGGACATTAAAACTTATGATGGGCTTATTGTGCCACATGGAGACTACGCAAAAGCCTTTTCCACTGACCTCAGGTCGGAGACTTGGGCTAGGTGCATGTTACTTACCCAGATA
This sequence comes from Cetorhinus maximus, assembly GCF_964194155.1. NCBI lineage: Eukaryota > Metazoa > Chordata > Chondrichthyes > Lamniformes > Cetorhinidae > Cetorhinus > Cetorhinus maximus. Next base: position 64,971,558 of record NC_135892.1, read on the forward strand.
CTTGCACAGGAAACATTACACTTTTTTTTCTTGTGTAACTCAACCCACCACAACAACCAACCCCCAATTGCACCCTCTGACTTGACTACCACACCTGACCTGACTACCACTCCCCACCCCTGACCTTGCCCCCATCCCACCAACCACCCAGCCACCCATTCACCCACTGAAAGGCTTGAGTCCTTTTAAAAACTTGCCTGAATATGGCAGCTGACGTTGTAAAAATAGGCGTGTCCTCTGCACTTTTTCAATTCGCCAGTTTTCTCCTGGATCACTGCGCCGAGCCTTCAATGTTCCAGCTGGGATCAGAGGTCCCGGCTCAAAAGGTAAAGCACACACTGATCTCCGGAGACAGCAGCAATACACTCATCAGCAGGGATCGGATAATCTGGTCCATTATATGCTACATTTAACTGAGTCATGGGGAGCTCTTTTTAACACTTTTAATTAGGAGTTCCTTTTATAAATTTATTTTATATAATGATTCTTCCTCACCCCCTTCCCAGCCACCTTACTGTGCTTATATTTTCACCTGTTCTCACGCTCTCTCGTGCGTGCTCTCTCCCCACACACACACACACTCCCCCACCCATCTATTTTTCTCCTCTCTCTGTCCATTTTACTGTGCAAAGTGCCAGGAAAGGCTACTATGATCATAAGTAATATCTAGAGGTAGTCATGGGATCTTCACAGACCTGCATAGATCAGTGGAGCTGAGGAGCTTTGGAACTTTGTTCCATTAGTGGGTGTAATTCCCAGCATAGTTGCACTGAATACAGGTTACAGCCACGTATGTACACAAGAGGCCCATGGGTAAGCTAGGTGAACTACAGGGTAGAATCTCCTGGACCATTCCTGTATTGCAATCATCATGGCCTTTAATCTGTTTTTCTCCATGTCTATCGCCATTGTGATCATCATCCAAACACAAGCTATTGGATCATAAATCATCACATCTCTGAGGCATCCGGTTCTTATTAGCCATGTCTGCTACGTCCTCTTGCTTTGCCCTGCATCTCCGCATTATTCATGGCCTGACTTTAATCAACATTCTTGATTCTCCATGGCAATAGCCCTTGTCCTTCCTAGACATCTAGTTGAGGTTAGTGCCCCTCTAAATTTTCCTGCAATGTATTGTACTGTCTTATGTGTTTTGCTTCTCACAACATCCTCGTATACTGAAAAATGCTTGATTTTTCTCGTCACCTCCTACTATGGAGCAGTTTACCTCAGGCCTTTGTTCAAAAATGTCATCATCTCATCACATATATAATTTTTATTATTTTAACCATCTTCATGCTGTCCCCAGTTACCTTTGCCCTCTTTCTTTCTCTCTTTTCCACCCCCTTTGTCCCCCCCCACCCTTCCCCTCCAAACATTCCTGTCAATCAGTTGAATTAGATTAGATGTTTGCTAAAGATCATAAAATTCGTTATAAGAGAAGATTGGAAAAATAATAGGATGTCAAAGCATATATCTAAAATTGGTTGAGGAAACAAACTAACCTTAAAAGTAATTTTCTGTTTTAAAAACAATAGAGTAAACTGTAAAACTGAAATGCAGAGTCTGCAACAAATCTTATCTCTAAATTGTGGCTAAAATATGTTACACTGTAAATCAGACGGACAAATAAAATGTAACATCCTGTTTATTTTACAATTGTAAACATCTTTTCACAGTCTAAAGATCAATTTATTTAACCAGCTATCGACATCGACGCAGATTGCCAAAGCATTTTCTCCTTCAGACTGCTGCTATTTGTAATTAAGTAACACGTAAAACTTGAAGTAACTAGCCATGAGCAATTTTGTTAATGTAAGCATATTTTTTGGATGACACCGCTACTGAAATGATACAAAAAAAGTTCTCTCTTTGCAAGAATCTTTCTACTACTTATGGCTTTCACAGTCAGAGTGGAAGAATGATTAGAAAGCAGACTGCATTCCTGTCTTATCCATCTGTATTCTTATACTGAAGGTTTGGGTTAATGAGCATGGGAAATTCTCAGTACTTACATTTGAATAAAGTAACATAACTTTTTTTTTCTGAAACTCCGAAATTCCGAGTGTTTTATTTCCTGAGCCTCACCTTGGAATGAAGTGGGAGTGATCCAGCTGTTGTGGGTTACAGAAGAACAGCTTGGGCTTGTTGGCCTCTATTTTCTGTGCTAATAAAGATTTGTGCATACATCTTATTGAACTTTACTAATTCTTCCAACATTTTGAATCTGTTTCTATCTCCTCATTCAGGTTGCAAATACTTCATCACCATTTACCGATTGGGATATAAAGTTCAGAATGCGAAGATGAAGAAGATGAAGCAATATGTAAAGGATCACAGTCTGCTGCAGCTGAGTGAATGTTAAATTGTGGGAGTTTGCATTTCAAGTTTATAAAACTTGAAACTGAAATTTTCAAGAATTTCTAACATTTGAAATCTCTCTTTGAATTAAAAGGGAATGAAAGTTTTTTAACTCCACTTGTAAGAGAACTGCTGCTTCATAATTTTTTTTTAAACAGAAAGCTCCTTTTGCACTGATTTAGGAACTATTGGCTAGCATATTCCTTTTTGTTAAGAGGAAACAGGAGTGTGACGCGGGGAAGATGGGGGAAATGAAAAGTGAGGGCGGCACCAGGAGGGTTGAGCTACTGCTTCCCCCAACAGGCCCAGATTTTCTTCAGTGTGAGGCATTAGCTAAGATTGTTTTGAAGAACATTCCGTAAAATAACAGTTGTATATAAAAATGCTAAATGTAAAGCTATAAAAATGTGTAACTTTGACAAATTTGTACTATTGCAAACCCATAAATAGTTTGCAAGCAAACATTGAACATTTTTTTTGTAATGAAGCATGTACAAAATAATGTATTTATGACAAAAAAAATAATAATTTAATAAAACAATAGTGCTTGTCTGAAAAGACCAGTTCTATTGTCACAAGATTAATGATTTTAGTGTTTTTTATTGGGGAGAGGTGGTGCATTGGTGGGGATGGCAAATGGGAAGCCTGTGGCGGCACTGTGGGCTAGAGCATCATAAAGTTCAGCCAAAACTAATGGTTTAAATGCTAAATGCGATGGATTTTGACATTCATAATCTAGCACCTAATAATCAAAAAGGCTAATGGAATGTTAGCTTTTATGTCTAGAAGGCTGGAGTATAAAGGGGAGATTTTGTTACAGCTGAAGTACTGTGTACGGTTCTGGACACTACACCATTAGAAAAAATGCACTAGTTTTGAAAGGTCAGAGTCACCAGAATGTTACAAGGGTTCCAGTGGTTAAATTAAAAGATTACATAAACTAGGTTTATATTTCTTGGAATGTAAGAGGTCAAGGGGTGATTTCGATTGAGGGTTTTAGGATTTTGACAGGAATTGATGGGTTTGATAGCAAAAAATGTCTTTCAGCTGATGGAGTCTAGGACAAAGGGATACAAAACATAAAATCAGAACCTCGTCATTCAGGAGAGAAGTTAGGGGAGACTAATTTACAAAAAGAGTAGTAGAAGTGTGGAACTAGATGCTAGCTCAATGAATCATTTTAAATTGAGAGATAAATGGCTGAGGTATTGAGAGATATGGAGTGAAAGCAAGTAAATAGAGTTAGGATACACATCAGCCAATGATCATATGAATGGCAGAACATGCTCATGGGGCTGAATGATCTACTATTGTTGCTACATTCCTTTGAGTACAGAGTGTAAAATTTTTCCCAAATTAGAATTATCAATAAATTAATGGACCTTAGATTGTCTGCTGTGGGAAATACAAAAAAAAAATCATGTTTTTTGTCATTGCATATTGAGATAGAATGGAAGGAGCTTTACTCTGCATCTAAGTTAAGCTGATGAGGCTTGATTCTGACTTTCTTTTCAGATAAAGTGCCCTATCCCATGGTAATAACCTCCCTTTTCTGGATTTTGGGAGTCATCTCACTTTCCATTGTAAACCACCATTGACCTTTTATATTCATGGACATGAGGCAGACCTCCATACCAAGCTTTTTTTTCTTATTCAATAAATTAATCATCTGGTTGTTCTGTAAGGCCAAATGACAATAGACCTCAAGGTAAATGAAAAAGACATGATCCAACAAATCAAAGATCTGAACCCTTTAAAATCAGATAATATTGGAAATGGAAATCAAAGGCAAAATTTTCCCCTCCGTCGGAGTTGAAGAGCAGGAGTGGGCGCGAGTGGACGGGTTCCTGATCGGCACCCCCGTTTGGGGGCATGCCGCCATTCTAAGTGGGTGGGCCAATTAAGGCTGGCCCAGCGTGATGTCCGCCAGGATATGCGCTCCCTGTGTGGACAGGGGTGGGGGATTCCTTCAGCCGGGAGTGCGCTCTTTCGCGCATGCGCGTGAAATAGTGCACAGATCCCGCTGAGGCAAAGTGCTGCCTCAGGGAGATCGGCTCAGATTTTCAACTTTTAATAAAGGAGTTTAAAAATTTTCCCTGCCATGTCCCCTCATGTGACACTGTCACATGAATTGGAACAGGTCCATAACTTTTAAATAAACCTTTCATTAAAATTTAAATATCCTCATGAAACCTCATCCCGCCAGGTTTCATGTTTTTTTCACAAACCTGCCTGGGCTCCTGGCCTGCCCACCAACCTTAAGGTCGGATGGGCAGGTCCAGTAATGAGCTGAATTGGTTTTCTAATGGCCTTAATAGGCTGTTGACAGGTCGGCGGGCGCGCATCCGACTCAGCTGCGCCCCCACCGACCTGAAAATGGAAATGACGTGGGGTGACGTCGGGAGTTCCACCCAACGTCGCCCCGCGTCATTTTACGCGTCGGCGAGCGGGCCCTGCCCCCGCTCGCTGACCAGAAGATCCTGCCCCAAGAGAAACTGGCTGTTGTTTTTCCTGGCAATGAAAGTGGACATTCATGTGTCACCAGAGTGATTGAAGATCAAGGATCTAAATTCATGAAAGGTAAAACTGCTTAATGTGAGAAAACAAGAAATAGGAGCAGGAGTAGATCATACAGTCTTCGAGCTTACATGGCTGATCTTGGGCTCACTCCACTTTCCTGCCCGCTTTGCATATACCTTGATTCCCTGAGAGAGAGACACCAAAAATCTGTCTATCTCAGCCTTAAATATATTCAACGATGGAACATCCGCAAACTCCTGGGGAAGAGAATTCCAAAGATTCATAACCCTTTGAAGAAATTTCTCCTCTCAGTTCTAAACGATTGCCCACTTCTTTATTCTGAGATTGTGCCCCTGTGTTTTAGATTGCCTAGCCAGCAGAAGCAGCCTCTGCGTTTACCCTGACGAGCCTCTTAAGAATCTTGCATGTTTCATTGAGATCACTTCTCATTCTGTTATACTCCAGGCGATATCGGCCCAATTTACTCAGCCTCTCATCATAGGGCAACCCTCTCATCCCAGGGACCTGTACCACCTCCAATGCAAGTATATCCTTCTTAAATATGAAGACCAAAATTGCACACAGTATTCTGGGTGTGGCCTCACCGAAGTCCTGTACAATTGTAGCAAGACTTCTTTATCCCAGAAACTCCAATCCCCTTGCAATGAAGGCCAACATGCAATTTGCCTTCCTAATTGCTTGCTATACTTAGATACTACCTTTATTCCTTGAATGAGTACATTCAAATCTCTCTGAACATCAACATTTACAAGTTTCACACCTGAAGTATTCTGCTTTTCTATTCTTGCAACCACATTCTTCCCCACATTTTACTTGTTGCCCACTCATTTAACCTGTCTATATTCTTTGCAGCCTCTCTGTATCCTCCTCACAGCTTAGATTTCCACCTAGCTTTGTATCATCAGCAAACCTAGATACATGACTCTGCCTTTTCATCTAACTCATCAGTATAGACCGGAAATAGCTGAGGCCCCAGCACTGATCCTTGCGGTACTCCAATAGTCACAGCCTGCCAACTTGAAAACTCCCCATTTATCACTTCTCCCTGTTTGTTAACCAATTCTATATCCATGCTAATATATTATCCTGAAATCCATGAGCCCTTATCTTGCCTGTTAACCTTTTGTGTGGCACCTTATTGAATGCCTTTTGAAATCCAGATTCACTACATTTACTGGTTCCTCTTTATCTACTGTACTAGTTACATTCTCAAAAACTCTAATAAATTTGTCAAATATGATTTCCCTTTCATAAAACAATGCTGTCTTTGTATGATCAGACCATGATTTTCTAAGTGCTTTGTTAAGATTTCCTTATTCAGAGATCCCAGAATCTTCTTGACAACTGATGTCAGGCTAACTGGCCTGTAGTTCCATATTTTCTCCCTTCTCCTTTTCTTGAATAGCAGTGTTACATTTGTCACCTTCCGATTTGCTGGGACCGTTCAAAATTCCCTAGATTCTGGAAAAGTCACAGCCAGCGCATCCACTATCTCTACAGCTTTAGAACACTAGGATGTCAGTCATCAGGTACTGGGATTTTGTAAGATTTTCGTCCCTTAACTTTCTCCAGTACTTTTTATCTGCTGATCTTAATTGCCTTAATTTTCTCACTTTTTAGCACCAAGGTTACCTCCTATTTCTGGTTTGCAACTTGATCTTTAATCCCATTAACCTGTTTTGGTGTAAAATATCTCATGATGAAGGAAAGTGGTGGCTTGTGATAACAACTATAAATATATTGGCAAATTATTTACGAAATACAATACCTGTACTTGCAAGAGTGTTGACTTCTCTCGGGGATTACTGTAGGAGATGGAATTACAAAGCTGTTCTGTCCTACAATCAAAATTAAGAAGCCCTCTTGTAACTATGTTTATAAGCTTTTGAGACTTTGGCAAGGTTTTTTATTTTGCTTTGTTGTAAAAATCTTAAACGAATATTAACCCCTACCCTCCCCAACCAACAGTCAGCATTTATATAGTTATAAAACAGAATGTTTTATTCAAGAAAAAAAGCATTAGAACTAGAAGCTAGCACAGGAATGATCCTGAGTGTGCAGCCCTCCCTGGATCCTTTTCACAGCATATCCCAAGTTTGGGTAAAGTTGGCTAAAAATTAGAGTGAAGTATACCATGGGGTGGGGCAGAGGAAATAAAGAGCTTGCAGATGTTTTCCAAAAAATTAAACTTTACTGAATTTGACTGTATTCAGAATATCTGCTGAACCATTTTGTACCATTTTCAGTTTGCAGGAGTTGCTAACACTTGCGGAGGAGTTTAGGTTTTTTTTCTGCATTTAGTTTGTATTTCTAGTTAGCACAGTAACTGTTGATTTGTGTAAGAGCTAACCAGATTTCAGTATTTTTGACCCCTTTTGAAGGAAGCTTTGTTGGCGTATAGTCCATTGGTTGCTTTGGGACCACATGCCCTATTTTAATCTGGTTTGTTATGAACACAATTCCACGTGACCCTTCTCTCACATTGAAATGTTTATGCCTGGTGGGCATAATGCGCCCGATTTTGGGATCTAATGGTATCTGTCATTGGTTTGACTTGCCTTTGCATCCTTCAACTGAAAACCTCTTTGGTCCATTAAGTTGCTGAAAGTGCAAGCTGATGTCACAGTGAGGGATGCAGGCCATGTGGGATCTTGAATGAAAAAGGTTACCAATTATATTTCCTTAGCAAATCAGATTGAAGAATTGAGAAATAAACAGTGCAAGGACTGAGAAGTGTAAATTAGAGTGGGTACGTTCAATATTAAATCAGCCATAAAAAGATAAACAAAGGATAAGAAACATTGCATTGAGAGAGAGGAACAAGAGACAAAGGAAAATTTTTTAAAAATAACTTTTAAATTCATCATTCTTTAAACCTCCCAATAACAATTAACAACAACAGCAACTTGCATTTATATAGTGCCTTTAACATATATCCCAAGTACATAAGAGAGATATCAATAAAACATTTTTTGACCCTGAGACACAGAAGGACTTATTTTTTAAATCAGGACAGATGACCAGAAGCTTGGTAATGAAGTATGTTTTAAGGACCGTCGTAAAGGATGAGAGACGGCAGCAAGGTTTAGGGAGGAAATTCAAGAGTGGTTACGGCAGCAAAAAGCGAGACCACCAATAGTGGAGCGATTAAAATTGGAATGCGCTAGAGGCCAGAATTGGAGGGGTGAAAAGAGCCCGAAAGCCTGTGGGGATGGAAAAGTTTACAAAAGAAAGGGAGGGGGTGGCTGTGAGGCTAAGAAGGGATTTGAAGACAAAGATGGCGATTTTAACAGCACCATTATTTTACTTACATAATTGAAAAGCCAGAAATATATTTTTTAAATGGTTTACACTTACGTTTTGTTTTAGGTTGTATTTTGAAGCTGAAACTTGTGCATTCAAAACTACATTAAAATATACAAATCTTATTTAGAAATTTGCTGTGCATTACTGCCCAAATATCTAAACATTGTAGACATTTTATACTAGCTAGGTATAATGTATACTCTACTGTGGTAATAATCAGCCTATGGCAGGCCCTCTGTTCATTTCTCCATGCATCACAATCATGCCGTTTCCTCTTCAGTTGATCATAGGAGTCATCCATTTTCAATTTCAAGTTGTCTAATATCGTCATTCTCTTTCTCCTTCTTGGTCTACATCCCTGCTTCAGTCACCTCCTTTAGCAAGTTTTCATGTCTTAGGCTGGGACTTTCGGGCCCTGCCCTGGCAGGATCTGCCACGGGGGGGATACAGACGGCTAGCTAAAAGGCCATTGACTTTTGGCAGGACCGGAAGATTCTGGTGGTGGGTGGGGCTAAAAAAATCCCAGCCTTAGAATAGGGCCAATCCAATCTCGCAGCCTTTTTCTCATGATATTCACCAATGATCTTTCCTACTCCTTCATCTTGAGAACTTCTTCCTCACTCTTGTGGGAAAGCAGAGGTCAAGATAAACAGGCAATAGCTGAAACAGGTATCACAACTTACATACTTGGGAAGCATCTTGTCAGCGGATGGGCTTCCGTAAATAAATCAGAGCTAGAATAGCCATGGCAAACAATGCATTTGTCAAACATAAAGAATTGTCCAGCAAAGGAATGAGTAGAGAATTTAAGAAAAGAATTATCAAGACTGTGATTTGGAGTGTTGTTGTTGTATGTGGGGCTGAAATGTCAAACTTGGGAAAAGTGGACAGAAAAAGTTGTGAAATGGTTCTAGAGAAGGATGGAGTGGGCCAGTTGGAGAGAAGACAAAAGCGATGAAGATACTCTAATATGAAAGCTAATTTTGTATTTGCAACAAAGATTATCAAACTTGTCAGAGTGTGGATTGAGACTCTTGGTAAATACTGAGATTCCTGGGAAACTGTCCCGCACTTGTGAAATGTAATGTCAACTAGACACAGGAAAACAGTGCTGTGATTTTGTTTTTAAATTAGTCTTTGGTTACACAAATAAATTGAATTATCCAATAATTTGAATTGAGCAATATAAAGAACACTGCGAAATTCAAACAATACCAAAATAATTAAATTGTAATTTGAATCTCAACTGAAAGTATGTTCTATTGAATCTGAGGCCAGATCTATTGATCTGCAATTCTGCCCTCAATACAGTATGTCAAGAACGCCAGATATTTGGTGACCTTGTGACCCCATCGGTTTATGCACTTCAGTTTCTTAATGCCAAATTATGATTAAAGGACACTTATTCCAGACATAAACTGCAGCACAAAATTACACAGGGTAAACAAAATGCTATTATTGAACAGGTAATGGAGCAGACTCCCTGGGAAGTATGTAATTCTAGGAAGATGATTAACTAATGTTAAGTCCTGTGTTTTGTAAGCGTATCTTCCGTTCTACACTTGCCCATTGTCTCTAGCGGTAGAATCCAAGACTTGGGCTTTACTTAAAATTTGTCTCTTTGTTTATTTTAAATAAACCTTTCAAAATTCTCAATACCTGTGACACTTGATCTTTTAAAGACAGATGACATGTATGGGGTGGCCTGTCTAAATTGCACAATTTGCATTGTAACTGCCTTTGCCCCTCCTCCTAAGCAGTCCCAATTCAAATGCTTTAAGATGCCTCAAACGCATGGTTACTGGACAGACAATCATTAGGTTCCACCACAGTCCCTGATGACTTGTGATGTGAAATACCAGGGACAGGGCCGTTGTTTTATCCATTCGCAAGATGTAGAAGTCCCATGACTTGGCTGTATAAACACATCTTTTACTGTCTCATCTCCAATGATGCTGGGACTGCTGCTGAATGAATGCTCAGCCTGGTGGTATTTAATGACATTTTCCATCAAATCTCCTTGTTTGATTTTGAAAGATGAAACATCAATAAGCACTTTTTTCAGGTATTTACTCCTTGTTTATTTGTATCTACAAGCAGCCCATGTGTCATGTCATCCCCAGTGTCTGGATTATAGACCTCCCTTTAAACCAGATTTTCACCTGCAATTCTGCCCTCAATACAGTACATTTGGCTGTTGTAATCAAGAGAAGAATAATGAAATTGCACAGAAATACAGGGAAGTCACAGAATTGCTTGACTTTAATGGATCTAAACAGTGTGGAGAGCATGTGAAAAAAAATCATGTGTCAGGTAAGTTTTAATGTTCCTTTATTAAAGATATTTATTGTTTATACTTGTAGGATCTCCATACTGTCTGTAAATATTTGAGTTGGTTATGTGTCTGAATTGCAATATGAAACCAATTCTTCTCCCTCTTTGATTGTTTGAATGGAAGAACATGCACTTATATTGTGTCTTTCATGATTTCAGGATACCCTAAAGCCATTCACAGTTAATAAAGTAGCTTTTAAGGTACTTTCAATATAGTGAAATGCAGCAACCAATTTGTACACACAAGGTCCCACAACCAGCAATAAGATAAATGACTAATCCACCCATCTCAATGTTGTTTAAGGTGTAAATATTGGTGGATACACTAGACTAACTCCTTGGGCTCTTCTTGAAATAGTGCCAATAGTTTTTTTGCAGAAGATGTGCAGACATCAGGCTGGTGGGTGCTGGAGCAAAGAGGGTTGTGCATCATGAGGGTTGATCTTAATGTTCCTGACCTTAGAAAGATCAATTTAAAATATATAATTTACTATTTCTAAGCATTCTGGAACAGTCCCTTTAGAGAGTTGTTAATTAATCCACTCAACACACTGGGTTGTCTATGTAAGGTGTATATTCTGCCCATTGATATCTGAAAAATGAATTGGGGTACTATTTTGTGCAAGCACCTTTGCTGCCTATGGCAAAGGTCCCAGAAAAATGGTAATAATTCAGTCATTGGAAGAATGTTGGTAAATGCTGTACTGTACATCATATCTCCTCCTTGTTGTCCATTAGTAAAGCTGAAAATCAGGGCCAATGTATCTGAATTTGACATTGAAAAAACAGTGAGAGGGAACAACTTTCACAAGGCAGTGAGAGGACTAGGTTTCATAGAGCAGTGACAGTGAGTGGGAACAGGTTTAGCAGGAGAGAGAGACACCAAAAGGGAGCAGGTTTAACAGGGTAGTGAGGTAAGTACTGTAGACAATACATTGGCCTGTAAAAAATACAAGAAGAATTCTTGATACTTTATTTTCTTTCCAACATTTCTGACATCAGGAAAATGCATGTAGTTCTTGTAAAATATCAACTCCAAGTCTTATGGTGAGTATCTTCCAAGTTTGAAAGTATAGGCATACTTTTTGGATCAATTGCAGATAGATCCAGTGAGGTGTTGCCTTCTAACAAAAAATATATCATTGGCTATCGCCAGGCAAGATTTTATTTATGAAAACACATGTAATTTTATGGCGCTTTTTTGTCATCTCAAAGTATTTCAATTACAATGATTTATTCCGAAATGCAGTAATTCATTGTGTGCGAAAAGACAAATGTAGTAGAAAGATCAAGCAAGCATCAAAGAATGAATATCCCCTTAATCTGTTTTTAATGGTGTTGGTTGAGGGTGGACTGTTGGCCAAGACAGTGGCAGGACCCTCTGAGCTTCATTGAATGGTATTGTGGGAAACAGGCTATTCAGCTCATTGTAACTACACTGGTTCTCTGAAAAAGCTTGTCAAGTTCAGCCCATTCTCGTGCTGCTCCTTACCTTTCATAAAAATCCTTTTCACATTTTGAACACTTCAGTCAGGTAATCTCTTAACTTTCTTTGTTCTATTGAATTAAGCCCTAGGTTCTCTAGTCACGCCTCGATGAAAATTTCTCATCCTGGCTGTAATCCTAGTGAGCTGCATTTTTATAAAGTTGGGAGACTCTGGAGGTGAAAAAATGGCATACGGGACCTGAATGGGGAAGTCCCACCCCCATTCTTGGGTTTCTGATTTTCGCAGCCATATGAAAGGGTCAGGACGTGAAGCGCAGACGTGGAAGTTCCAAATCAGCCAGGCCATTTAAACTCATTGCAGAGAACAGGAAGTTGTGATTTTCACCCCCAACGGATCCTCAACTCGCAGTGTGTGTTTCACAATTTGCTATTGGAGATGTGAGCAGCTCTGAAGGCCTGAATCAAAGGTTTGTAAGCCTTATATAGAGCTGTGTAAAGTAGCAGTTTAAAAGCTGTTCTTGCCTCTGAGATTAAGGCTGCTGTCTGATCTCAAGGAAGTAGGGGTGAGGTGGCTGGAAAAGAGGAAGGGCACCTCTGTGTGGGGGCCTCTTCATTATCCCTTGCATTCGCAGCCAAGTGGGCGACATTATAGACTGCCAGTCTCACTGGGTGAGGAACGTGTAGCTCAGGAAGGAAGGTTAAAGAAATAGGCATAGAACCTTCCCACAGAAGGCACAGAAAGGAAATGCAGCAGCAGTGTGTAGCTTGAGCCAGGGCACCTGGGCATGAGGTGGCAGAGCCCACAGAGAGAGCAGCAAGAAGGAGGAGGGTAAGATGTTACCCTGAGCAAAGGATCTACCTGAGCTGATTCAGCTTCCTTGATGTGCCGCAACTTTTCAAGCCGTGACCCCAGATCCGTGGCTGTCTACTGGGGGCAAAGTTTATCCATTGAGAGGTGGCTGCTTGCTCCAAAGAACCAACCAGAAATGGAACCACAACAGCTTTAGAACAGCAGTCACCTTCAGACCAGGACATACACTGAGCAGGCTATTGGCCTCTTAAAACTGTGTTTCTGATGCCTTGACTGCTCGGGGGAAGCACTGCAATACTCACCTGCAAAAGTGGCAAGGGTGGCGGTGGCTGCAGCGTGTTGCATTATATGGCACAGCAAAGGGGCGTACACATGCTGGTTCCAGATCTTTGTGATGGAGACTACTCATCAGAGGAAGCGGAGGAGCCCTTTGCCTCAGATGAAGATGTAACCAAGAAAGAGAAGGAGGGCGACAATGGAGGAAATGATGACAGATGTGCCCAGACAACTAGGCCGGAACAGTACATAATACCATAATCACCAGGGAGGGCCTACTACAGAAGATAGTTAGTTTAAGCCTTGGTCACTGTGAGCACACATGCAATAACACATCATTCTCAGCAACTATATGAGCAGGACCCTTGGCATGCAACCCTTCCTTTGTGCTCAACCGCGTGCCAAATTCCCATTATGCTCAGTCCACCTCCCCCATGCTGAACAACCATCACTACCACCAATGAAACTATGTTCGAAGGTGCCTACAACAGCACCTTTGGCACCTGCCATGGGCAATTCGCCATCTTCCTACACTGGCCTCGGAAGATACATACACAATCTCCATGGCCCTCTCCTCCACTGGCCAAATCACCCTCAGGTTCGCATGCCCACCCCAATCTGGGCCACCTCCTTGACATTCTGCCTTCTCTTCCCTTGTAAGTAATCAATAAAGACAGGTATAAGGGCAATGAATCCAGCATCCAGGGATGAGGCTCATCGATTTGGCCATGTGTCACAGTGGGCATTCAGATGCCACCCCATCAATGCTTGGACATACAAGAGTGCCATGTCCATTTGGTCATCTTCATTGATGGGAAGTACATGCCAATTATGTCCAATCTGAGGTCTCAGTCAGCTGACAGCCATGCCACAGAGAACTGTGTGCTTCTGTCAATCAACTCACCTTGGCTAAGTGCAGCAGGTCATGGAACCACTTGTGGCACTGACCTATCATATTCCCCTGCTGCACTTGCTCCAGCTGCAATTGCCTGACAAGCATTTTTCATTACATCTGGAGGGGTCCCTTTCCCAACTGGATACAGGGTATTTCTCTGGCCCCCCCCATGGGACCCCCTGACTATCCCCACCACCCCCCCCACAACCCCCAACAGGACTCCTTCCACTCCCCCACCCTCTCATGGAACCCCCCGAATACTCCCCGATCGCCCATGGCTCTCACCCACTCCCCTGAGCTAATGCCATAAAGAAGGCTCCCTTCCCGCTGACTCTCCTGTCCTCGATACAAGGCCTTGGACTCCTGCTGCACTATACTGTTCTCACCCGGCCTGAGTCAGAAGGGCAGGCGAGAAAGGAGCGGCTTCATTTCCAGTTAAGTATGTAGGAGCGGAGTGGCAATTCAACTCTGATTGCCACTCCATGGAAGTTACAGGCAAATATAGGGTAGATAGAGAGAAACCTCCTGTCTCTATCTGTCAGGTGTTATGACCTGGATGGGAGGAGTGTGCAGTTGATCTAACCCCACTACTCGACATGTCACACCATTAGTTTAAAAGTTTGATTCACTCAACAAAATGGCCAATCGTTTACCTTTGCTACTGTTACCTAGAATAAAAGAGACTTTAACCGGGCTTCTTTCAATAAACAACAAACTTATTAGATTGTTATAAAACTAGTCTTGTCGGAAAGAAAGACGAGGTTTATTACTATACAGTGTGGAATATGAAAGTACAGTACACCAATTACTCTTTTGAAATATCCTAAGTCTCTTTCTCTCACTCACACACACATACACACACAATAGAGGAACTCTGCCAAGGGTTAAAAGTTAATGGTTCGAGGGAAAAGGAAAGATGGTGGAGTCCTTGAAGTGGTGCCTGGGTCATGTGGTTGGTCTCTCAGCGCTGATCTGTGAAACAGTCAATGACTCTTGCACTGCTTTTCTGGCAGACTTGAGGAACACTCACAGGTACTCTATTTCAGTACGTAACAACTTAGGAGCAGCTTATATTCACTTCTGGCTATAGACTGGCTCTAGCCTGCAAAAAGGCTGCTGTCTTCTTTTCACAAGCAGCTGGTCCTTTCTCTTCTCAAAGCAAAACCAAAACCAACATTTAAACAGTTTTTTCTAGACATGTTTTTTTTTCAACGTTACTGTGTGACCCCTTTTGTACACAGACTACCAGGTCAAGAGGATTACAGCTTTTTAAAACTACTTAATTGCTTTTTCTTGTAGAAGGATGTTTTTTCCAGGACTAAAAATCAGAGTCCTGCATTAACCCGTTAAGGGATAAGTATATTTTGAAACACAAATTCTTCCAGAATGTCTTAGTCCTTGAAGATGAACAATTCGCTGTGATTAAAGTATTCATGACACAGGGTGGGTACATTATGCAATTCTGAAGTCATATAGAAAGGTTTAATTCTTTAAGACAGCCATGGTCTTCAACCTAGTGGCATAGTTTAAAATTAAATGAAAACATGTTAGGATGCAAAGAGAAGGCAGTGTCACTTAATGACAGATTTCTAAATTGTTTTTGCTGCTTTACAGGAGTGTTCCCCTTATGCTGCACACCTGTATGATGCAGAAGACCCTCTTACCCCTCTTAGAAACACTCCAGGACTCTGCTTCAACTACTGTTCAGGATTTCATCGAAACTGTCGCTCATCCATTCACCTATTGACCAAGGACAGACAGATCCAGGAATCATGTGAAAGGGGCAAGGCCTACTTTTGTAACCTGCTCCAGCTTCCTGACCCAGACTATTGCTTTCCTAACATTCTGAAGGGCACAGACTTGAACCAGAACCTAGGCTCAGTGGTGGCGGATCAACAGGGCTGTCTGCGTCTTTGTCTCCAAGAGATTGCCGATGGTTTAAAAAACCCTGTTCTTATGATTCACGCTAATGATGATACCCATTGTTTATTAGTAGCTGAGCAACTTGTTTTTGTCTGGGTCTACTTGCCAGATGGCATTCGATTGTCGGAGCCATTCCTTGACCTTACAGGACAAGTGCTGACCACTCCTTGGGTTGGTGATGAGCGAGGATTCCTGAGATTGGCCTTTTATTCAAAATTCAAAACTAACACCAAATTTTGTGTGTATTATTCCATCCTTATGAAAGGCAAGTTGGAAAAAGTTTGCATAAGTGAATTGAAAATTTCATCTCATGACATGAACCAGTCAGATCCTTATTCTGAAAGGTAAACGACAAGACCCTTCGTAAATGTATTCAATACCACACTATTTACAGCTTAGGGCAGCAAGTTATGCGCTTTCAAAGATTTTTTTTACAAAAACAGCTGGCAGGGTTAGTTTAAAAACGGTCAATGTTTTATACAAATCCATAGCAACACACAATTGCATATTGCAATGATCTGAATGAGCTGTTATTGGTGGATCAGGAGGAGCACTAGAAAAGTTGAGATTCAAAGTGATAAAGGTACTCCTTTGGATTTCAGTAGATGGTCATTACAGACAAGGGCAAAAATATCGCAGAAGTGTCAGGAATTGGTCTTTGCAATGGCGTGTATGTTGAAGAGGAAGCTCAGATCATGATTGACCAGTATGACAAGATTCTATACCTTCAGGCGTGTCAATGAGGAAATATGGTGGAGTCAAGACCAAGGGCACATAGATACTGATATGAACTTAATCAACATTAATTAAATAATCCAATAAGTAAATGGTTCAGAATTGTCTTTTGTACCATAATCTTTGCATCCAAATTGCAAATTAGCAGTACAAAGAAACGAGCATGCAATAGAAATTCAAAACTTAATTTGTGCAGTGCCAATTACAGAATTATATTGGAAATTCAAGAACCAGCAGCCAATCACAATGGTGGACAAATTCTGTTTGGCTTTGATGGTTTTCTCTACATCTTTACTGGAGATAGTGGAAAAGCTGGAGATCCATTTGGCAAATTTGGAAATGCTCAAAACAAGTATGTCTGAATAAAACTGCCTGTTAAATGAAGCTTTGCAATTAAAACAGTGTAAACCTGTGAAAATTAATCACAATGGTTGGCATTTGATTCCCTCCCCTGCAGCGAGTTTTGAGTCAGGGAGGGGATTTAATCGGGTGGGATGGTGGTGGTTGAGGACCATACCACCTTCCCATCTCCATCCCGATTAAGTCTGTGGCGGGAAGGCCTGTGGACAAGAACCCACCCTGTTGTCATTTCAGGCCTTTAAGGGGCAACTAATGCCCAATTAATGTTGTAATATGGGTTCTTTAGATGTCTCAATTATGAGATCTTGAGACTTGTATTTAAACATGAACCCTTTATTGTTAATCTTTAACTATTTTCAGATCCCAGGTTCCTGTTATGCATGGCGCTGTTGCCATGCAGGTAGGCTGCATCCAGAGTGTTCTCTCTAGTCTGTTCTCTCAGCCTATTACCATGTGACTCTATGCACCATATCATGGGCAGTGCTATTCTCCAGCCCCATGTCAACCCTTGCTCTGCCGAGCACATTTACATTACAATGGCATACAGGCACATAACAACATCATGCAACAATTAAGGAGCTCTTCCTGCCACTGCTGGTATCAGTCCAGTGGTAGGTGGGCCTGTTGCCATGTATGGCATCAGAGAGCATGAAAAGAAAACCTGTGCTGGTTGCTTGTGGTCACCCGGGTTGTGGGGGGGACTCATTCAAAGACATGCAGTGCCTGATCAAGGGACCCGGCATTGGGAAGAGCAGGGCCCACTGAGAGCCACATGCCTGCCCTTGCTGCCAATCCCCCTACAACCATCTCCCCTGTGACTCTCACCCTGACTTACCTCTGGCCCGGGTTGCTCTGCGAGCCTGGGCTCTGGTGGGTGTTCTACTGGCATAGGCACTGCCTCTCCAATGGTGCTGCTGGGAAAAAGAAGTGCCAGCCTCTGATTGGCTCGCAGATGTCAGTGGGTAGAACTTCCCTCCACCTCTGCCCACCGCCCCCCCCCCACCCCTGAACCCCCCGGGTCTTGATGCCAGGGGAAAACTTGCTGATGACCTCTCAACTGACTGCAGGCCTTCCCAGAGGAAGCAGCATGGGTGCCTCACCAGCTCTGCTTTAATCATTACAGAATTAGATGCCTTGATCAAATATCCAACCCTAGACAGAAACACACTATTGTTCACAATGAAGTTAATTGTTGCAAAAAGGGACACTGGCCCACCAGGGAATCAGAGATCAATCAGCAGATTTGCTCAATTTGATGCAATGTAAAATACTCTCTTCTAGCTCAAATGAGGAATGAACATGGATGTATTACTGCTGAATATAGTCATCCTTATGAATGACATAAATAGGCTAAATTATCACGTTGGAAGTAGTGGAGCAGAATCGGAAGTGGAAGAACGAGAAGCTGGTTGTCGGGGAAGAGAGGTAGATTGGAATGAAGTTCAGGCATGGTTACATTCTTTTTTAAATCAGGCTTGGAATTTGGACACTGCTGTCATGACAATCCGTAAATGCCCTGAAAAGGAACCAGTGGGCCTTCTGCTTAAATTACTATTGTATTCTTTGTATTAATTTGATACAACTGAGTAGCTTCCCAGATCGCTTCAGAGGGCAGTTAAGAGTCACCACGCTGGTGTGGGATTTCCATCACGAATGGGTACAGATAGCAACTTCCTTCCGTAAAGAACACAAATGAACTAGAACGGAAGAAAAAATCGATTCATTCACCATAAGATTTGCAACTTGGGTGGTTAAAGATGTGAAACAGGTTCAGCTTCAGGTTCAATGGTAGTGCACAAATACCCAGACATGAAGTAGTTGGGATACATTGATTTCCACTAGGAATGTGCTTTGGGAGCTTCATTGTAAATTGGAAAGGAACTGAAATCTCATGAAGATAAGTTATCCTAAGAAGAGCTGGTTTGTTGGTATTTCCTAAGTTTTCAATCAGAAATTTTGATTGTGTTCACATATTATAAGACAATGGGTGGATTTGTAACTTGCTGTTCGGATGTCAAACTATTGTTGTGGATAATCCTCCTGTTATATAAACTATTTAATATGTTTAAGTGAAAAGCAGGCAGATTTAACGATAGTTGGTGAATCCACAGGATTAGCTTTACACCCAGTGGCAAGTTGACACGTTATTCCAATATGTCTGTTCTATGCAACCATTTAAATAAAACACATTTTAAAGTGCGAAAGAAAATCCTGTTGCTGCAATAATTCAGCAAACTTTTTTTTTCTAATTGTAGGAGTGTCTTGTTAGGCAAAGTTTTATGAATTGATGTTGATGGAAGTTCCTATGACAGGCCATATCAAATCCCACTGGATAACCCTTTCCTTCATGATCAAAATGCTCGACCAGAGGGTTATGCGTACGGCGTGAGAAATATGTAGCGTTGTTCAGTGGACGGGTGAGGCCCAACAACAAAGGAAGGCAG
The DNA here is from genome assembly GCF_964194155.1 of Cetorhinus maximus. Lineage (NCBI taxonomy): Eukaryota > Metazoa > Chordata > Chondrichthyes > Lamniformes > Cetorhinidae > Cetorhinus > Cetorhinus maximus. The sequence goes on from NC_135892.1 coordinate 64,990,991, forward strand.
GGAAAGACTTTTCTGTGGTGATGTGGGTCAGAACAAGTATGAAGAAGTTGACATCATTGTAAAAGGAGGCAACAATGGCTGGAGAGCTAAGGAAGGCTTTGAATGCTATGACAAGAAGTTGTGTCAAAATTCATTATTAGGTATTTCGACTTCCATTCATTGGCAATTTTTACAATATATGAATAACTGTTATTGATGTGATGTTTGTTGACAGGGCTACTGTCTTTGTGAAAAATTATTCGGCAATCCTCTCTTTCATGTAGAAAGTGAAGAGAGCTGCAAGACCTGGACTGTACCTCATGTTTATCATAGTGATATTTCTTGGAACTGGTGTGAGAGTGCAATGTCATTACATCACATGTTTGTACACAAACAAGAAAAGGCTTGCAGGCTCTTTTCCATGAGCAGAATGTATCTTTTTGGTTGAATCATCCTCCATCTTGTAACTTCTAAGGGAATTTACTTTGGATTTGGAGTTTCCATTCACACAAGTGCTTGCAAATCCTGACCAGAGCTCCTGCGGATTTATTTGGTTATGACATTGTGACATACCACACAGAAATGCATAATAGAATCTTTCAAACTTCATTCCCAGGAGGAACAACTGAATATGATTAACAACTGAATTTTTAAGATGTGTTTTGGTACGCTTTGCACTTTGGGCCCTGAACTTTGGGAGACAGTATTTACACATTGGTGGCAAGCAGCTCCAACAATCCCGGCAGTGCCTGGAGTTCAGTAGTGGACGTTGCTGGGGCAGCAACCAGACCCAAGAAGAAGACCCAATGGATTCCGGAGTGAAGCAAGTCTGGGGTATTGGGCAGGGAGGGTTTGGCCAGCTTAGGGAGGGGTGCAGGTAGGTGGGTTTTGGGGAGCAGGTGGGTAGGAAGGAAGGGGTGCACTATCTTTGGAGAAGGAGGTGCCCTCAATGCCAGATAGTACCCCCTCTCCCTTACTGCCCTTTTAAAAACATTTTTGAAAAATGGCCTGCCCATTCCCACCTGCCAGCACATGCTAACCATATTATGGCATCGGCAGTGCATTATTGGGATCAATTAGTTTGTTAACAAGCTCACTTGACCCTTAATTATTTTTTTAAGCATAGTGGGCGGGCTGCCAATTTTTGTATTATGGGGCTGAATTTGGTGGTGGAAGGTGGTGGGCTCAGCACCGCCCTAATTTATGTATCGCCGCCCCACTTGCTGAAAACATGTCTGGAAGGAGCACGTAAAATCCAGCCCCAGGTGTCTTATCCCAGGACCTATTGTAGTTTCAGATCCAAATTGCGTGTCTTTGACCTATGTAAATACTGGGCAGAATTTTCTGGCTGACGTGTGGGTGGCGTAGCCCGCACGCTAGCGCGTAAAATGTCACACGAGTGTGCCGACGTCAGCGCGCGGCAGCGCGATATTTCGTTGGGCCTGTGCACACAGTTTGCCCGCCATTAATTGAAGGGCTCGTTAAGGCCCTTAACATGTGAATTGTCCAGGATTTTGAGGGGCCCGTGTGAACTTCGGGTCGGAGCACGGGCCCAACAGGCAGGCCGGTAGGAGATATGTGGACTCAGAGGGGTTGTTCATGTTTTACATGAAGTTATAATTGATGAAGGTATTTAAAACTTGTCTGTGTGATTGTTAGTAGTTCTCATCGATGTCCAAGAGGTTTTAGTGTAATTTGAAACCAGCCTGCAGATAGCATTCTTTTTCGGCCTTGCAGCTTTCCGGAGGCCTCCAATTAGCCTGGGGCTATGGGTTCTAACCTCTCTAATGAAGGCAGCTCCCCTGAGGAGGAAGGGAAGGATAGAATAAGGAGGAGGCCAGGACTGAACAATCAGCCTCCAGGGAAGCCACCTTTGAGTGTCCAGGCGCAGGCACAAGGGGCACAAGGTTAACAGGTTGTCCAAGGTGCAAGGGGCCACAGACGATGCCACTATCCTGCTGCCAGGGTATACAGGCGGCGAAGCAGCTACCTCAATATGACTGAGGTGCAGTGCCGAAAGAGGCTCCAACTCTCAAGGGAGACAGTCAACTATATCTGTCAGATGATTGGCCCTGAGACCTCCCTTAACTGTGTGGATGCACACCCCATGCCAGCGGCTCTGAAGCTCACAGTTGCCCTCCACTTCTATGCCTCTGGCTCTTTCCAGGGCTCGATGGGTGATCTTTGCGGTGTCTCCCAATTAGCTGTGCACAATTGTGTCAAGCAGGTTACAGATGCCCTGTTCAGATAAGTATCCACCTTCATCCACTTCCGCTGCGACCAGGCAGGTCAGGCACAGCAAACCAGAGACTTCGCGGCCATTGCTGGCTTCCCCCGTGTCCAGGGTGCTGTAGACTGTACATATATGGCCATCAAGGCACCAGCAGGTGAGGCCGGTGCCTTCGTCAACAGGAAGGGCTTCCACTCCATGAACGTGCAGATAGTGTGTGATCACAGGATGCAGATTCTACAAGTCTGTCCAAGGTACCCAGGCAGCTCCCACGACGCCTACATCCTCAGACACTCCCAGGTGCCGGGGCTCTTCAGTGCTCCGGCTTGGCTGGATGGTTGGCTGCTGGGTGAAAAGGGCTATGCCCTGCGCAGGTGGCTCATGACACCACTACGCTGTCCAAGAACAGAAGCTGAGCAGCGGTACAATAGGAGCCAGGGCACCACAAGGGCTGTGGTGGAGAGAGCCATTGGTCTTCTCAAGATGCGCTTCCGTTGCCTTGACCGCTCAGGGGGCGCACTCCAGTACCCTCCAGATCACGTCCCTCTGATTGTGGTAGTCTGCTGTGCCTTGTACAATCTTGCGCTGGAAAGAGGGGATGCAGTTGATGATGAAGACCTTGACGCAGTGGATGAGGCTGCACATGTTGAATCCAGCAGTGGCTCAGAGGATGAGGAAGCACAGGGCGATGATGAGGGGCAGAACGATGACCCGCATTTACACCAAGGAGGCAGGGACACCTGGGACAATTTAATCCAAAGAACCTTCAGCTCGCTCCACACACATGGATCAGCAGGAACAGCATTGCCTGGCACTTCTACACATGGCACTTAGGTGCTACATGTTCCACAAATAAGGCCTTAGTACAGAAACATCAATGTCCACTCAAGCACTAATGATAATTATGTGAAAAAGTAAAAAGCACCACAATGAAAAGACCCTCAGCCATGGTAACAAAGGTGGACTTTATTGTGTCCAAAATTAAAGCACACATGATTATTTCACAATAACATAAAAATGGGTCCCTATTCCAAGGCCAACACAAAATCACCAGTGACATACCCAGGGTGTGCCTAAGGTGCCTTATGCTTATGTTTCCGGGTGCTACGTCTAGGTGCCACCCCAACGCTCGGAGTGGCTTGTGAGACAGCCTGCTGACTCTGCTGTCTTGTTGGCCTTGATGCCCTTGGCGGGCGTCCTCTGGTCCATGGAGCCTGTGCTGGCCCCGCCTGGGAGGAAGTAACCAGTTCCTGAACTGGCACCTCCCCAGTTGTCGCAGACTCAACGGAAGAAACGTTGACTGGCAGAGGGGCAGAGGAGCTGCTGCCCTCATCTGGAGTGCCCTGAGAGGAGCTCGCAGCAACGACAGGCAGCTGCTGCGCCAACGTGAGGTCCATTTCACCTCCCTGCTCACCGCAGATGCATGGGCACTGAGCGCCGATACTTGGTGTCCACAACATCTCCCACATTGGGAATGACCACCTGTGGCCAGTACCGCTGTAAGGGCTTGCAGGTCAGAGCATATCCCAATCATATTTTGATCCATTGACTCTATGAGAGTCACTGATCTCTCATTGAAGGAAACCTGAAGCTCTGCCCTGAGGGCAGAATCTTAACATGCACTCTGCCTAGACTCCCCCGTCGCAGAGAGCAACTGAACCATTCCCTCATGCAACCCTGCCAGATGCAAACGCACTTCCTGCCACCTGTCCTGCAGCTGCTGCATTGGGGACAACTCCAGAGGCAAGTCATCAGTGCCGGACTCAGCATGTGCCTCGTCCCCTGCAGCCCTCCAGCTGCTGGAACCATTGGCACTCTCTGCTCCTACCATCTCCTCCAGCGTTTGTGATGTGCCCTATCCACTGTGACCCAGGACACTAGCCGACGGTAAAGTCCCCACCAAGGTGTGTGTGTCTGCGCTGGTGCCTGGCTGGCTGAAATGATGTGCCGCAAATTGCACATGTTGCCCCTCAGGTGTGGAGGGGGGGCTGCGGTGCGAACGTGTGGGTTGCTCTGGTGGTGATGCTGAAATTAACAACATGGACACTGCATCAGTTAGCGTACATTCAGTTCAACCTTTCATCCCTTTCCCCCCAGCCTCATAAGTCGCTCACCCTTAAAAACCCTAAGGAGAAGAACATTGGTGAGGTGGAAATGAGTCAAGATGGGCCCCAACCATTAAGCGTACATGCAGACAGGCTGGTCAGATGGCCTCATGAATGCCACATGGCATGTTATGAACCATAGGAGTGGGGAGAGTGCAGAGGTACCTGACGTGGATGCATTGTTGTCTGGATAGTTGCGGGGCTGAGGAAACATCTAAAACAGTTGTGACATTTTCCGCCGAACACAGGAGATTGAGAGGTCACATTATTGCCCTTCATTCTGTAAGGAGGGGCATAGACCGGGTGGGCAGAAGGCGACATTTCCCCTTGGCACAGGGATGAGTAATGTGGTGGCATTCATCTAAGTTGAGTGCCATGAGGTTCACAGCTGAGGTGCTGAGGACCTTTTGGACAAAGTAATGTGGAGCGCACTGGCTGAAAGGGTGCTGGAGGTCCCAAACCCCCTAGAATGGAATAAGTCTTTGGCTTTGCAGCAGCGATCCAATGGCATGTTAGACCATGGTGATAGTGGTCACAAATGGGATAAGGTGACTTTGGAAGGTGGTGGAGAGGCTATTCCTCAAGGGGACGAGGGTCCCGTCTGTATGACCCACACGTCAGAGTGTCTCAGTCTGTGAATGAGCAGTGTTTCAGCATTAACGATTGCAGCAACCATCAGTGGTTTGGATGGTGGGCAGACAGAATGGATGGGACTGTGGGCCTCAAATACCTGCCCGCTGGACCCCAGCCTCGCTGCCCCCGGCCGCCCTGGCTCCTGCCTCCTCCCCAGCTCCATGGCCTGCTCTTCAAAAGGCGTGAGGCGCTGCAGGAGGGCGTGCCCACCACCAGTCCTCTGGCGCTTCCGGGCATTGTGGTGACTTTTTGCCTGCAAAACAGAGAAGAGGATTTATTGGGGCTGATCGCTCATGTACTCTGCACGTGCACGCCGCACCCCAACCACAATGGCCCATCTGAGGCTTCCAGCGGCTCCTGTCCACACTACTGGTGATGAGTCCCCAGAAGATAGTACGGCTGCTCCCAACCCCCTCCCCCAACGGCCACCTTGGACTCATTCGGCGTCCATCACTTTGAATAACACACGGCCCTTAGCGCCCATGGCAAGGAGAAGCAAATAGGTGCGGCGCCGATGCCAGCAGATGGGACTTGCCCAAAAGACCTTGAGGCTCCCCTTGCACCATCTGATCACCATCAATATGACATGTGTTGGAGTTCTGACTTTGTGTCTAGCGGCCTCCCCTGCAGGTTACCCCCAGACTACTCAAATGCCACAGAAACCAACATATGCTGCGGGGAAAGTCCTTCTTCTCCTCAGCCACTAAGGCTGATGTAAGCATGGTCAGTACCCATTTGCCCACCCAGAGTGCGACAGATGCCCTATGCAGTAACGACAGCAAGACATGGTGGTGTTGGTGGGGGGGTCAAAGACAAAGGCTGCCTTCTGCCTCAAATAGCCCAGACAGACATGGTACTCACCCGTCCGGAGCGCAGCAAATCATTGAATCGTTTTCTGCACTGAGTGTCAGTGCGCCGGACGTCATCATGGGTGCTTACAGTGTCACCCTCCTCCTCCCATGCCTGGCTGGTGACATGGGGGGCCCTCCTCCTCCCATCCTCAGGATACAGAATCTGATGCCGGTTTCCCACCTCTTGCAGGAGGACAGCAAGGCGTGCATCCGAAAATCTGGGTGCACAGTGGCCCCCCTGCTGGCCTCTCCTGCAGCCTGCCCCCCTCCTCCTCCACCTCCTCCTCTGCCCTCCTTTTCTTGATCTCTGAGTGGCCATAGTGCACTGCTTCAAGCAGGCTGCCTGGCTGCTCTTTATGCAGGCTGCCGGCTCTCCATTGGAACCAGCAGTCTGCGGCCGCCCGCCCCCTCGACTATTTTCCCGGTCTCCACGGGAGTCGTAAAGCCGCGGTGCTGGCCTTAATTGGCCCGCCCGTGGAAAATGGCGGTGAAGCCTGTTTCGCAATCGGCCACCCGCCCGACCGACAAACGTAAAATTCTGGCCACTGTCTCCTACAGTTCAGGTCAGAACTGCTGGCCAGAGGGGTGGAATTCACTGTTAGCCAATTTAGCTCACCCGCAGTGTGTTTTGGCTGCTGGGTGGGCTTGCGTGGAGCGAGTCACCTTCCAGCCATCTTTCCTTGCAGTCCCTGGACCTGGAGATCAATTTGATCAGGCAGCTTTAGCATTGTTACACATTGGGAGCACTTAGGCTTGAATTTTTCGCTTGTTGGGCATGCACAATCGGCAAGTCCAGGAGCAGACGGGAAACGGGCCCTCACCGCAATAGGCCTCCGACCGTGACTTCATGCTGGCTGGCCAGTTAGCAGCCAGCCAGCATGAAATACGCCCTGAGAAAGGCTCAGCACTGCCGGTGGGGGCAGAAAGAGGGCGGGCTCTGACCTCATCGCGGGTGCTGGTTACCACGTCCAGTGAGCCCCCTGAAGGCAGACAGATGCCTCAGGGAGCTGCAGACCTCCACAGAATAAACAAAACAACAAAAATTCTGCAAAATATGTCCATGCAGCACAATCAAGCACCTGAAAGCATACTTCATACAAAAAACAGTCCCCAGATATCTCTTTTTATTTTATTTGCCCACAGAGATTTCATCCCGCTCTGGATCAAGGTTTGAGCAAATGTGGAAAGGCCGCCTGGCCGATTGGCCTGTCTACCAACCATAAAAGTGGACGGGCCATGAAAAATCAGGTTCAAGTGTCTCCTTAATGGGCTAATTGCCTGCAAATGTTTCGTCATCTGTGCTTCTGACTGCCGTGTGCACCCGCTGAGCGAGGTATTGCACGAGTACACAACGATGTCGGGATGCTCACCCGACGTTATCTCACACTATTTTGCAGCTGGACATTCCCGGTGCCTGCCCGCCCGTGGGGCGTAAAACCCTGTCCTTAGAAATTATACTGAATAAAATGTGATGTTGCACCTTGAAGATCAGAGCATTCAAAAAAAAATCCAAAAAATTCTTTCCTAACTCACGCGAAGGGGTGAATTTTATGGGATAGGGTGGGGTAGGTGGGTGGCATGGATTACCCACCCCCTGAGCTAAAATGTCCGTTGGCACCAGGCCGACCAGAAATCCAGCTGCCCTACAGTGATAAAGAAAAGTGGAAATATGATGGAACTTATACTGTTTGGGTGGAGGAGGGGGCGGGTGGGTGGGTGGGGGGTGGGGAGGGGTGTTGGTGGTGGGGGTTGGCTGGCGTGGAGCAGGTAAAGCAGGATAGAGGGTCAGCGCTATGTGGGGGCTGGCTAAGGAGAGATTGACAACGTTGACATGGACACAAGACAAAGGGAGTGTTAATGGTAGTGGTGAAGACTAAAAAAGGTGCTGATAGTGGCATAAAAGTAAGGAAGCAGAATGTAAAGCTTATCAAACACCAGGAGGGAAATGGAAAGCAATGAAAGTGAACAGGGTGAAAGAGACAAGCGGACATCCTGTCGGAGAGAAGAGCAGTACTTCTTCAAGGTAGGTATTCCTGGAAAAGGAGTGGCAGTGAATTACAACTAAGATAAAAGCAAGTTACTGTGGATGCTAGGAATATGAAATAAAAACAGAAAATTCTGGAAAAACTCAGCATCTGTGGAGAGAGAAACAGAATTAACATTTTGAGTCTGTATGACTCTTCAAAGATAAAGAGAAGTAGAAATGTGATGAAATTTATACTGTTTAAGTGGGGTGGAGCAGGTAAAGCAGGATAGGAGGTCAGTGATAGGTGGGGGCAAAGGAGAGATTGACAAAGATGTTATGCACACAAGATAAAGGGAGTGTTAATGGTGGTGTACATTTTATGTTTGACAAACTTATCAAAGTTGGCAAAGTGTGTCGTAGCAACATAATACCTGACATAACTGACAAAACCTGACACAACCTGAAAAAGAACTGGTAGCTCAAAAATGGTTGTGAATATAGACCTATGGCACACAAAGGCTGGGAATTGGACCGAGAGTGTTGTGGGACTTGGGCTTGTCACCACCTAATTGACAGGTATGCCCAAAATTCCACCCTGTTTTTACAGCACACAAATAGAAAGTTAGAAGCAGTGATGTTTAGAATTTACTGGTGTACATGAGCTCTGAAGACATGGTCATTATTATCCAAGGGTCTATGGCTCTCCCACTCCAGACTATTCTTATTTTAACCTCTGGTGTGGTGCATTTATTGGCATGTAGGTAGCTTATAGCAATTCTGAGTCTAAATCTCTGTAATTTTGAAAACGCATTTAAAAAGCAGTTAAAACGTGGAACATGATACAATAATGTAAGTTAAAGAGGGGTGAAAAGAGGCTTGTGTGGAGCATAATTACATACAAAGACCTGTTGGGCTGAATGGCCAGTTTCTGTGATGTATGTTCCATGTAATTCTATGGAAAGCATCACTGCAGCTTTACGCTCTATTTTATTTCCAAATCTTGGCAATTTCACAAACCCCCAAAAGCAGGAATTTCTACACATACATCAGAGAACAGCCATCATATGTTAAAAAAAAGCAGCTGTCACCTGTGTTGAAGAAAATAAACTTTCACAAAAGACAACAGACATGTTGAAGAAATGTATCAGAGCAGAATAAAAAGTTTATAGAAGCTGTATTTTAGCAGCTTGTGTTGTATATGAATACAAGGGAGTACATTCATAGAAGTTACAACAGAGAAACATATCATTTGACCCAAACAATCCTTATTGACATTTATCCTCCATGAAGAACTCGTGAAAATATACACAAAATAAGCACATCTGTAACTAGAAGCTCATAGCCCATCTTTCTCTATCAAGTTTTTGCACAAAAAACAATAGGAGAAGCTATTTTAATTCTGACAGCTCTAGCTCCACCTTTCAAATGATTTGATTGGTTTGAACTGTAGTGCCTGTAAAGTAGGAAACACAGCAGGCAGATTGAGCACAGCAAGGTTGCACAAACAGCAATGTGACAATGACCAGATAACCTATTTCTGTGGTGTTGGTTGAGGGATAAACATTGTCCAGGACACTGGGGAGAGCTCCCTGTGCTTCTTCAAAATAGTGCCATGTTACCTTTTACTTCCCCCTGAGAGGACAGATTGGGCCTTGCTTTAACGTCCCTTTCAAAAAACAGCATCGCCAACAGTGCAGCATACCCTCAATGCTGCACTAGAATGGCAGCCTAGATTTTGTGTTCAAGTCCCTGGTGTGGGACGTGAATCCACAACCTTCTGAATGAAGAGATTGAAAGTGCTACCACTGACCCACACCTAACACAAAAGGGTTGAAAAGCTATCAGCTTACAAAGCTGTCATTTGGTGTGTTATGTGGTAGATATGGTTGAATTTATGCAAAGTAATACATTTTTCCATTAAATAATTGATGATATCCTTCCTATTTATGCATACGATCATAGTGTTGGCAAGTCTATCACTAGTGGTTATGTGTACAGGGGCTGTGAATCACCTAATCTGAATGGCTTGTACATTTTTGGAGATTCCATGAGTGGGTGAGTCGCGTTTCAATCAGCTTTGTGCATATGTGAAAATCACTGCATTTTAAAAGAGATTCTTTAGATTTTTTTTTGTTCAGTGGGAACATTAAAAAATTAAGGAAACTGAAGGTGGAAAAATTATTATTTTTGATGATACAATTAGCACAATTCATGGCTCCCTGGAAGTGGTAAAGCCTTAAAGTAGTAACCTTTTGTCAATCTGCTGCTACGTATTATTCATATGTGATGTCTCAGTCATTCGGGAATATATTTGTGGGTTGTCTAGTAGTTCTAGCACTTGGAAACCTGGAAAGCATTCGGCACCTCATAAATATTGAGAAGGACATCCACTAAAACGTGGACAATAACTACTTGATGCAGTAGTGAATAACAGATAAGGTATAGGGTAATTCATATTAATGATCTTTCAAATTGACAGTAACTTAACAATATTCTTCTGTTGGACACTGGAAATAGGTGGAAATGGCAAAGCATTTTAATTCGATCCCAGTTCTTGTATCTTCATAGTTTTATGTTACATAAATTTGAGAATTTGAGCTAAAAGCCTTGAGTACTTCTGTGTCACTAATGGCATAGCTCAGTATCAATGGAGTCAGTTTATATTGGTTTAGTTAAGTAATGGACCTCCCACTTGCTATACTTGCTATTAAATCATGCCATTATATTTAATTTTATTATTTTTTGTAAGCTTAGTACTTTTTCATTTGGTAAATCTCCAGCTTGACATGTTTAGAAAAAATAAAATTTTAACTGTTAACATATGACAATTTTAATCACAATATTTATATCGAAAAAATAGAAAGAAACAAAATCAAAGACTTTTACAAAATGATAAGATCGTGCAAATGTAAGCCTTCATTCTATATTAGTTAGAATCTAAGACATTAGTTTTTTTTCATTCAGACAAATTATGGCACTGCAGGAAGATCTGAAAACAGGAATGTGGAAGAAACAAGATATTTGTATGGATGATTACCAAACCTGTTTATTTCCAAAACAAAAATAAAAATACCTGGAAAAACTCAGCAGGTCTGGCAGCATCTGCGGGACAGGTAGAGCTGGATAGAGGGCCAGTGATAGGTGGAGATAGCCAAAAGATGTCAAAGACAAAAGGACAAAGAGGTATTGAAGTGCTGATATTATCTAAGGAATGTGCTAATTAAGGGTAGAAAGCAGGACAAGCAAGGTACAGATAGCCCTATTGGGGGTGCGGTGAAGGGAAGGGATTGAAATAGGCTAAAAGGTAGAGATAAAACAATGGATGGAAATACATTTAAAAATAATGGAAATAGGTGGGAAAAGAAAAATCTATATAAATTATTGGGGAGAAAAAAGAAAAAGGGGGATTGGAAAGGGGGTGAGGATGGAGGAGAGAGTTCATGATCTAAAATTGTTGAACTCAATATTCAACCCGGAAGGCTGTAAGTGCCTAGTCAGAAGATGAGGTGCTGTTTCTCCAGTTTGCGTTGAGCTTCACTGGAACAATGCAGCAGGCCAAGGACGGACATGTGGGCATGAGAGCAGGGTGGAGTGTTGAAATGGCAAGTGACAGGGAGGTCTGGGTCATGCTTGCGGACAGACTGAAGGTGTTCTGCAAAGTGGTCACCCAGTCTGTGTTTGGTCTCTCCAATGTAGAGGAAACCGCATTGGGAGCAACGAATGCAGTAGACTAAATTGAGGGAAGTGCAAGTGAAATGCTGCTTTACTTGAAAGGAGTGTTTGGGCCCTTGGACGCTGAGGAGAGGGGAAGTAAAGGGGCAGGTGTTGCACCTTCTGCGGTTGCATGGGGAGATGCCATGGGAGGGGGTTGAGGTGTAGGGGGTGATGGAGGAGTGGACCAGGGTGTCCCGGAGAGAACGATCCCAGCGGAATGCCGCCAGGGGGTGTGAAGGGAAGATGTGTTTGGTGGTGGCATCATGCTGGAGTTGGCGGAAATGGCGGAGGATGATTCTTTGAATGCGGAGGCTGGTGGGGTGATAAGTGAGGACAAGGGGGACCCTATCATGTTTCTGGGAGGGAGAGGAAGGTGTGAGGGCAGGTGTGCGGGAGATGGGCTGGACATGGTTGAGGGACCTGTCAACCACCATGGGTGGAAAACCTCGGTTAAGGAAGAAGGAAGACATGTCAGAGGAACTGTTTTTGAAAGTGGCATCATCAGAACAGATGTGACAGAGGCGAAGAAACTGAGAGAATGGGATGGAGTCCTTACAGGAAGCGGGGTGTGAAGAGCTGTAGTCGAGGTAGCTGTGGGAATCGGTAGGCTTGTAATGAATTTTGGTGGACAGTCTATCACCAGAAATTGAGACAGAGAGGTCAAGGAAGGGAAGGGAAGGGTCAGAGATGGACCTTGTGAAAATGATGGAGGGGTGGAAATTGGAAGCAAAATTAATCAATTTTTCCAGGTCCAGACGAGAGCATGAAGCAGCACCGAAGCAATCATCGATGTACCGGAGAAAGAGTTGTGGGAGGGGGCCGGAGTAGGACTGGAACAAGGAATATTCCACATACCCCATAAAGAGACAGGCATTACTGGGGCCCATACGGGTACCCATAGCCACACCTTTTATTTGGAGGAAGTGAGAGGAGTTTAAGGAGAAATTGTTCAGTGTGAGAACAAGTTCAGCCAGACGGAGGAGAGTAGTAGTAGATGGGGATTGTTCAGGCCTCTGTTCGAGGAAGAAGCGGAGAGCCATCAGACCATCCTGGTGTGGGATGGAGGTGTAGAGGGATTGGACGTCCATGGTGAAGAGGAGGCGGTTGGGGCCAGGGAACTGGAAATTGTTGATATGATGTAGGGTGTCAGAGGAATCACGGATGTAGGTGGGAAGGGACTGGACAAGGGGAGAGAGAATGGAGTCAAGATAGCAAGAAATGAGTTCCGTGGTGCAGGAACAGGCTGACACAATCGGTCTGCCGGGACAGTCCTGTTTGTAGATTTTGGGTAGGAGGTAGAAGCGGGCCGTCCGAGGTTGGGAGACTATGACGTTGGAAGCTGTGGAAGGAAGATCTGCAGATGAGATGAAGTCAGTAACAGTCCTGGAAACAATGGCTTGATGTTCTGTGGTGGGGTCATGGTCCAGGGAGAGGTAGGAGGAAATGTCTGCGAGTTGACGCTCAGCCTCTGCGAGGTAGAGGTCAGTGCGCCAGACAACAACAGCACCACCCTTGTCAACAGGTTTGATGACAATGTCAGGGTTAGAGCTGAGAGAACAGAGTGCAGCAAGTTCAGAGAGAGACAGGTTAGAGTGGGTGAGAGGAGCAGAGAAATTGAGACGACTAATGTCACGCTGACAGTTCTCAATGATAAGATCAAGAGAAGGTAAGAATCCAGAGGGAGGGGTCTATTTGGAGGGAGAATATTGGGGGTGGGTAAAAGGATCCATTGAACGGGGAGAGGCCTACTGCCCAAAGAAGTGAGCACAGAGTCGAAGGCGGCGGAAGAAGAGTTCAGCATCGTGCCAAGCCCGAAATTCATTGAGATAAGGGCGCAAGAGAATGAAACTAAGTCCTTTGCTAAGCACTGAACGTTCAGCATCGGAGAGGGGAAGGTCAGGGGGTATAGTGAATACTCAGCCGGGGCTGGGATTGGAAGACGGGATGGGGACAGAGGGACGGGCAGGGGTGGAGGGTCCTGGATGGGTGTTGGTGTCGATGAGTTGTTGGAGCTTGCGTTCCTTTGCACCTGAAAGAAAGAGACAAAGTTTCTCGCTGAGGCGTCAACAAGACGCCTGTTTATTTCCAGGACTGAATAATCGTCATCATAAATTTATCATTTCCTTTGCTGAAGATGAAACAGGTAAGTGAAGTCAGTCACTTTTAAGATGTGAAGCTAAGTTGGCAGGCTCAATGCCATGGTATATTGATTATCTAGTCTTCTTACTTCAATATTGTTTATGGCTTGATGCAGCAAATGAGTGGAGTTTAATCGGGATGGTTTGTTATAGAGTTGCACATTGCTGCTTCAGATTTGATTAGATTGGCACCCCAGCAAAAAGAGCATTTGAACTGTTAGACTGTGATGATGAAGGAATTTTGATATATTTCCAAGTTAGCATGGTGTGGGACTTGGAGGGGAACTTGCTCTTGGTGGTGTTCCCAAACACCCGCTGCCCCTTGACCTTCAAGGTGATGCATGTCATGGTGTGGGAGTTGCTGTCAAAGAAACCTTGATGAGTTGCTGCATTGAATTCAATAGGAAATACACATACTGCCATTGTGTGTTGGTGGTGGGGGAAATGAATATTTGAAGTACTGGTTGGGCTGCTGATCAAGTGTAGGTAGTTTTAAAAATGGTAATTTTTGTGCAAATCAAGGTAAAAGGTGTTGGCATTGGTGAATCAGACTTCAGGGACTCAATGTCAGCATCTAGCACTGTCCATATTGAGAGGAAACTCTTTTGAGTTACCAACAGTCACAGATTGCAACTTCTTTCAAGTATAATCACAGTTCTTGGTTTTCCAGGAGTGGGACATGAACCCACAACCCTCTGATTCAAAGGCGAGGGTGCTATGAACTGAGCCACAGCTGACCCCTCAAAATTCTTTCGAGTTATCAACAGTCACAGATTGCAACTCTTTTGAGTACAATCACAGTTCTTGGTTTCCAGGAGTGGGACATGAACCCACAACCCTCTGATTCAAAGGCGAGGGTGCTATGAACTGAGCCACAAATTGGGACGTGTTTAACATGGTGCTAACAACATTGAAATAGGCAACACCTGGGAGGGTTGAAAAAGTGAGTAAGCAAATTTCTCTTTAAAGAGGTTGCTTCAGTCTAGCCGAGCATTTTTCACATAACTGCAGTCTCTGGCTAGACTAGATTTGAATCCAGAACCTGGAGATAATAAATATACCTTTTAATTTAACTGCATGCAAAACACTGCTTTAAAATGGCTAAAAAAAAAGACTGGAAATACCCAGTAGTTTAGACAGTATCTATGGAGAAAGAAAGGTAGGTTTAATGTTTCAGTTCTGATTTATTTCAGATTTCCAGAATCCGCAGTTTTTTATACATTAATTTGATAGTCTCTTTGGGTTTCAGTCAAGAGTTTCAATAAAACTGCAAACGTTTACAGACAATAACATTGTAGCAATTAAAATACAATTTAAATGCAATTAAATATAAATGAAACAGTTTTCTTTAGGCTGGGAGCCACACATTTCCATTATAGCCTCAGTGTCTGGCTTTATTTAAATGTTTCCAGTGGAAAAAACAAAAAAATTAAGAATGTTGTATTTATGCATCTCTGTAAAGCACAATACTGCCCACTGCAGGTGCTGCTGTAAGATATCTGTATGACAAGCTCCTTCTCAGTGAATGCGGAGGATGTTAGGAGCACATCCTGCCCTGAAGTACATCCAAAGCATTAAGGCTTCATTATTCATGCTTGCTTCGTAAATTTTAACATTATTGCTGAACAAAGAGACATGTCGAAGCTTTTTGCCTTGCACTCATCAGGATACTTTACAAGAATACCAATAAAGGAAAAAGCAACAATTTATACAGTATGAGAAGAGAATGCTGATTGGTTGGCAAGTGGACTCTGATTGGTAGAGGCATTACCATGGAGAATGCACAAGTCATGGTGACTGACAGTTAACTGCCAAGCATTGTTTAAAATCACAAAACCATCTGGCTGCTTGATCCACCAAATACAACTTGAGGACGAAGGAGAATTTGAATTCTGTGCATAGCACAATTAAAAGTTAACTTTTGTTATGCTGTTTTTACTCTTTAGAATACTTATTTTATTTAGTAGTTTTTTTCATTTATTATAAAAAAAAGTGGAAACTTTGCTCAGGAATTTTGCAATGCTACAGGGCTCTAATGTGACTCTACTGCATGCTAATATCAATGTGCCCAGAAATAATGAGCAGATGTTTAAACTCTCAGCTGGGTCACATTATAGATCAGTCATAAAGCATAGGATGTTTAGGCTTAAGAAAATCAGAAATGTGAGTATTTGAGTATTTAATACCTTAAAATCTTTATTTTTAAGTATATAGCCTCAGCCAAATCTAACTTTCATACAAGGACTTAACACCAAAAATTGACAAATCTGTAAAGTACCCAAGGGGATGAGTAGACTTCAATGCATGCAAATTGTTTAAACCCAGGAAGAGACTTCAAAATCGACTCATTGAAACTTTTTAAAATTTCCTGTTCCTAAAAAAAAATTAAAGGCGAATAATTCATTGTCAGCTTAGTAAACACATTGATGAAAAGGAAATTTAGTTTGAGTTTAGTTGCCTGATGCCATTTGTTATGAGGTAATTTGTAGTCCTGGAAATTAGGCAGATATTTCTCTACAGATTTTAGAAACTACATTAGGCACATGGTGAAAATAGGAGTATGACATTGGGAAAATTAGCAAAATAATACATGTGAATGGCAGAGCAGTTAGATAATCCCGATTTATTGAACGCTCCAGCACAGTGATGTGGACATTGGCACCTAATGATTTATGAATAGACTAATATGAATTTGGCGCAAGATATTAAGCAAGTCACATGTATTCCTTTGTGAATACATCTATATCACCAAGCTACAAAATTTCTGAATTATAGATCAGTCAATAACTAATCCTATTCCCTGAGCAATATTTTATAATCCCTTTAGGGGAGTTATACTTCTTGCCTACTTCCTTTCCAAGTGCATATGCCTCACAAGGAATGATTTACAAGCTCATTGATCCTTCCAGGTCAGTGTTCATTTTATGCTCATGACCTTGTCTACTGTCTACTATAGTTCAACACAAGTAGTGAGCTATGACTAGTCTGTGTTTAATAGACTACCATGTAACACGTTTCTGTAAAATATAGGAAAGGATCTCCGCTGAAATCATTAGATATTTTAATGATTAATGCCTTGAATATTATTAGGCAATTAATATCTAAGTTGTGGGTAATTTGGAAACACATTAGAACCTTTTAAACACTTAAATAGTAAAATCTAAAGAAGTAATCACTTATATGGGACTAAACTAACTAAATGATTCAGGTTGAATTAATTAGTGGAATTTAATCTCATAGATGATTCTGGTAAGATTGCTGAAACATTATGGCCTTAAAATAGCCACAGTGTCTATCAATATATGCGCTTAATTAGGGTTCAAGACCATAAGACCATAAGACGTAGGAGTAGAAGTAGGCCATTCAGCTCATCGAGTCTGCTCCGCCATTCAATGAGATCACAGCTGATCTGATAATCCTCAACTCCACTTTCCTGCCTTTTCCCCATAACTCTTGATTCTCTTAATTGTTAAAAATCTGTCTATCTCAGCTTTGAGTATACTTAATGACCCAGCCTCTACAGCCCTCTGTGGTAAAGAATTCCACAGGTTCATTATCCTCTGAGAGAAGAAATTCCTCCTCATCTCTGTCTTAAATGGGCGACCCCTTACTCTGAGATTATGCCCTCTGGTCCGAGACTCTCCCACAAGGGGAAATAAAATCCACCCATTTACTGGATGCTAAATGTTTTTCTTTAATATATATCAATAGCTATAACCATAAAGGGGGCTCGTTTAATCCTGTTTAACATTGACAGAATTATGTTGTCAAAAGATGGGAACTGTAATCAAGGTGAAGATTCAAAGGCAGCTATTATTTGTGTAGCACTTTTACTAATGTAATTGGCACAAGATGCTTCACATAGGGAAACATGGATGTCCAGCAATAGAAGGAAAGTTGGGTAGATGACTTAAAAGATGGTTGAAGAAATTGATTTGGAAAGTAGATTGGGAGGTGGTACTGTAGGGAGGGAAGGGTTAAGCAGGTAATTTTAGAGAATGGAGCTATGGTAGTTGAAGACTTCATGCTCAAGATGTATTGGATTGTTTGCATAGGAGACCAGAGATGGAAGACCAAATGGCTTGATCTGGGTTATAGCACTGGGGGAGATTTATGGAGTAAAGTTGGGGATAGTCCATGCCAGCAATTTGTAAGGATTTTGAATTCACTACATTGTTGAGGTGATGGGTGAATGGGAGAAAAAGTGGGCAGCTGTACTTTGGATGAGTCGGAGTTTATCTAGGATGGAGCATAGGAGATCAGTGCTGGAGAAGTCAAGCATGGAGAGAATGAGAGAACAGATCTTGGTTTCAGCAGTGGTTCATATAACCTGGTGTTTTAGAGGTTGAAGAAAGTAGTCTTGTGTTGATAGAATATGGGATTTAAAGCCTGATTCAGCCTGAATTATCTCTGAGAAAGGAGATAGAGTCAGGAGAAGAATGCACATAATGCTGCCGAGCGGGTGAGGACTGGTGGTGGCCCGGCACAGTTGGCAACTTCTCAGCCGCTTTGAGCAGAAAGCCCTAGATTTGGAGAGGCGCCATGCGCCCAGGTTCATCGGTGTCGGTGAGGCTAGGGTGCCACGGGCAGGTATGTTTGCCCAGCAGTGAGGTCGCCTTTGTTCTCCCAACAGCCATGGCAGTGCTGAATATTCAGGGATTGAAGTTTGCAACATGGCTTGACCATTGCTCATGGAAGGATGAGCGCATAATGATCCAGGGGACAGGGGTGCACATTGACAAAAACAGAATTACCTGGAAAAACTCAGCAGGTCTGGCAGCATCGGTGGAGAAGAAAAGAGCTGACGTTTCGGGTCCACATGACCCTTCAACAGAACTGAAGTATAGTTAGGAGAGAGGTGAAATATAAGCTGGTTTAAGGTGGGGGGCAGGGGGAGAGAGAAGCTGAGGGTGGGGTGGTTGTGGGGACAAGCAAGCAGTGATAGGAGCAGATAATCAAAAGATGTCACAGACAAAAGGATCAAAGAGGTGTTGAAGGTGGTGATATTATCTAAGAAAAGTGCTAATTAAGAATGGATGGCAGGATACTCAAGGTACAGCTCTAGTGGGGGTGGGGTGGAAAGACTAACAAGGTATTAGTTGTAGATTTAAAAATAATGGAAATAGGTGGGAAAAGAAGAATCTATATAAATTATTGAAAAAAAAAGGGAGGGGGAAGAAACAGGGTGGGGATGGGGGGAGGGGGAGTTTAAGATCTAAAGTTGTTGAATTCAATTTTCAGCCCGGAAGGCTGTAAAGTGCCTAGTCGGAAGATGAGGTGCTGTTCCTCCAGTTTGCGTTGGGCTTCACTGGAACAATGCAGCAAGCCAAGGACAGACATGTGGGCAAGAGAGCAGGGTGGAGTGTTAAAATGGCAAGCGACAGGGAGGTTTGGGTCTTTCTTGCGGACAGACCGCAGGTGTTCTGCAAAGTGGTCGCCCAGTTTGTGTTTGGTCTCTCCAATGTAGAAGAGACCGCATTGGGAGCAACGAATGCAGTAGACTAAGTTAGGGGAAATGCAAGTGAAATGTTGCTTCACTTGACGTTGTCTCCATGTTAACTGATCCAATGTCTTTGTTCTCCCTTTCAGCATCAGCAGAGCAGGGCCGGGAGAAGGAGCGGAGCAGCAGAGGCCCTATCTCAAACCTGAGGGCCCTGAAGTCACACCAGCGTCACACCATCTCTGTCAGTCAAGCACTAGCGCAGATATTAGCACCTTGGTGTGAATTAGAACATCGGCTAGTGTCCCGGGGCACAGCCATGAGGGTATTTCACAGTCCCTGGAGGAACTGGCAGAGTCAGACAGTGCCCATGGTGCCAGCAGTCGGAGGACTGCAGGGGACCAGGCATATGCTCAGTCAGTGCCTGATGATGTTCCTCTGGAGTCGTCCACAACGAAGCAGGAGCAGGAAATGCAGCCGGGTGTGCGGGAGCATTTGGTGGTGATAGAAGATGCTATGCTTGGCTTGGTCTCCGTGGTGGAGGAGTCTACATGGATGATCGTCGAAGCAATGAGCCAAATGGCCTAGCGCCATGCGTCCTCCATGGAGAGAGTGGCGACTTTCGTGGAAAGCCTCCTCCAGGAGACCCATCAGAGCTTCCTGGGGATGTGCTCGGACCCGCAAGCCCTTACATCAGCATTGACCTCAGCTGGTCATTGCCAATGTGGGAGATGGTCTGGGCACCAAGTTTCCCAGCTTGGTGCCCATCCATGCACGGTGAGCAGGGAGCTCCGAAATGACCTCATGTCTGCGCAGCAGCTGCCTGTTGTCTCTGCAGGCTCCTCTCAGGGCACCCCAGATGAGGGCGGCAGCTCCCCTGGCCCTCTGCCAGTGACCATTGGCTCCGTTGAGGCTGTGATGACTGGGGAGATGCCAGCTGTGGAACTGGCAGCTCCCTCCCAGGCAGGACAAGCACAGGCTCCACGGGCCAAAGGGCGACCGTCAAGGTCATTGAGGCCAACAGGACAGCAGAGTCAGCAGGCTGTCTCAGATGCCACTCCCAGCGACGGGTCAGCACCCGAAAACATAAACAAAAGACATCTTAGGCACACCACGGGTTTCTCACTGGTGCCTTTGTGTTGGCCTGAGATGAGGTCTTTGTGAGTTGGTGTGATTTTTAACACGTTTATCATTTTGTTTCATTAAGTTTCTTTGGTTGTAATATTAAATTCAGACATGTCACCATGGCTGAGAGTGCCTCTTTTCTTCTGCAGGTGGATGGTTCCCAAAAATGTTAGGACTGTTTTGTGGGATATTCAGCTTTATTAACCAAGACTTTAGTTAATGTTCCTAACCAGGGAGATTTTGCACTTCGGAATCGAGTATGAAGCCTATAGTCGAGGCTTGTCCTGGAGGTCCATATGTGATGTGCTAGCTGAATGTTCATTGGATTAAAGCCTCCTGGGTGTCCCTGCCTCCCTGGAGTATGCCCGGGTCAGTGGCTACCCCCTCAGCATTTCCCTGTGCGTGCTCATCCTCGGACTCACTGCTGGACTCATCGTGTGCAGCCGCAGACACTGCGTCAACGTCTTCATCGTCCACTGCGTCCCCCCTTTCCAGCGCAAGATTGTGAAGAGCGCAGCATGCAACCACTATCACCAAGACATGATCTGGGGGGTACTGGAGTGCGCCCCCTGAGCGGGCCAGCCATCGGAAGCGCATCTTGAGAAGAGCGATGGCTCTCTCCACCACCAATAGGCATGGCTCCTATTGGACCGCTGCTCAACTTCTGTTCTTGGATGGCGGAGAGGCGTCCTGAGCCACCTTCTGAGGGGATAGCCCTTGTCACCCAGCAGCCATCCATCCAGCTGGGCTGGAGCACTGAAGAGCCCCGGCACCTGGGAGTGTCTGAGGATGTAGGCATCGTGGGAGCTGCCTGGGTAACTTGCTCAGACTTATAGAATCAGCATCCTGTGATCACACACTATCTGCACGTTCATGGAGTGGAAGCCCTTCCTGTTGATGAAGGCACCGGGCTCACCTGCTGGCGCCTTGATGGCCACATGTGTACAGTCTATTGCACCCTGGACACGGGGGAAGCCAGCAATCACTGCAAAGCCCCTGGCTCGCTATACCTGGCTTGCCTGGTCACAGCGTAAGTGGATGAAGGTCAATGCACGCCTGAACGTCTGTGACCTGCTTGACACAAGTGTGCACAGCTGATTAGGAGATACCACAAAGATCACCCGCTGACCCCTGGAAGGAGCCAGAAGTATAGAAGCTGAGGGCAGCTGTGACCTTTAGAGCCACTGGCATGGGGTGTCCGCCCACACAGTTCGCGGAGATCTCAGGCCCTATCATCTGACAGATATAGTTCACTGTCTCCCTTGAGAGACGGAGCCTCTTTCGGCACTGCACCTCAGACATATTGAGGCAGCTGCTTCGCCGCCTGTATACCCTGGCAGCAGGATAGTGGCGTCTTCTGTGGCTCCTTCCGCCTTGGATTACCTCTTGGCCCTACGCCCCTTGTGACCTCCCAAAGGTGGCTCCCCTGGAGGTTCAATGTGCACTCCTGACCTCCTCCCCCTTCTAGCCCTTCCTTCCTCCTCAGAGGAGCTGCCTCCAGTGTAGAGTTCAGCTCCCATTCCCAGGCTAAGGGAGGCTTCCTGAAATATGCAGGCCCAACAAAGATTCCTCACTGCAGACTGCAAACCTGAAGGTTGTGAGTCCAGACCAAGCAGCTGGTATGTGTTTTGAAGTATTGCAGATCACACAGGCAAGTATCAGTAACTTTACTTGGGACCTCACTGAACCCTCTTATCCTGCCCATGGATGAGGTTTATACAAATATGTCCTACCCGCCTCCCTGTTGCGCCCGTTTGCCAACCCGAAGATTGCACGGGCACCAAAAAAGTGCCCATAGATTGGTGCCTCAAGGGCCTTAAGTGGCCGGTTAATTAAAGGCGGGCGTACATTGGAGATCAACGTGCGTTCGCACAACGAAATATCGCGATGGCGCACCATGATGTCAGGACGCTCGGCCCGACGTCACCCTGTGTCATTTTGCGCGAGCCAACGGGAAAATTCTGCCCTTAGTTAACCTCGACTACAGCTCCTCACACCCCGCTTCCTGTAAGGACTCCATCCCATTCTCTCAGTTCCTTCACCTCAGTCGCATCTGTTCTGATGATGTCACTTTCCAAAATAGTTCCTCTGACATGTCCTCCTTCTTCTTTAACCGATGTTTTCCACCCACGTTGGTTGACATGGCCCTCAACCGTGTCCGGCCCATCTCCTGCGCATCCGCCCTCACACCTTCCACTCCCTCCCAGAACCACGATAGGGTACCCTTTGTCCTCACTTATCACCCCACCAGCCTCCACATTCAAAGGATCATCCTCCACCATTTCCACCAACTCCAACATGATGCCATCACCAAACACATCTTCCCTTCACCCCCCCCCGTCGGCATTCCGTCAGGACCGTTCCCTCCGGGTCAACTTGGTCCACTCCTCCATCACCCCCTACACCTCAACCTCCTCCCATGACACCTTCCCATGCAACCGCAGAAGGTGCAACACCTGCCCCTTTACTCCCCCACTCCTCACTGCCCAAGGGCCCAAAGATTCCTTTCAAGTGAACAGCACTTCACTTGCACTTCCCTCAATTTAGTCAACTGCATTCGCTGCTCCAAATGTGGTCTCCTCTACATTGGAGAGACCAAACGCAGACTGGGTGACCGCTTTGCAGAACACCTTTGGTCTGTCCGCAAGCATGACCCAGGCCTCCCTGTCGCTTGTCATTTCAACACACCACCCTGCTCTCATGCCCACATGTCCGATCTTGGCCTGCTGCAATGTTCCAGTGAAGCTCAACGCAAACTGGAGGAACAGCACCTCATCTTCCAATTAGGCACTTTACAGCCTTCCGGACTTAACATTGAGTTCAACAATTTCAGATCATGAACTCTCTCCTCCATCCCCACCCCCTTTCCGATCCTCCTTTTTTCTAATAATTTATATATATATTTTTAATATATTTTTCTTTAAATGTATTTCCATCTGTTGTTTTATCTCCAGCTTTTAGCCTATTTCAATCCCTTCCCCCTACCCCACCCCCACTAGGGCCAACTGTCACTTGCTCGTCCTGCAAGGGTGGAAAACCCTTAATGTCACCATTAGCACATCCTTTACCTAATATCACATATGTCAACACCCCTTTGTCCTTTTATCTATGACATCTTTGGCAATCTCTTCTTTGCATCCACCTATCACTGGCCCTCTATCCAGCTCCACCTGTCCCACCTCCCTCTAACAACTTACATTTTGCTTCATTTCTATTTTTCTTTAGTTCTGACGAAGAGTCATATGGACTCAAAACATTAACTCTGTCTTCCTCTCCACAGATGCTGTCAGATCTGCTGAGTTTTTTCAGCTATTTTTGTTTTTGTTTCTGCCCTCAATATTTGGTTAATCAATCTGACCACAATAGGTCTCAACTGAGCAAGGTTTCCCAGAGCCAACTTGTGGAATGATGGACATAGGTTTGTTTTTGTGACTCATCATGCTACAAGTTGTTGAGCTGATCTGTGTCAGAGGAAGGCAATTTAAGAAAAATAAAATCAACATGGAAATTTGTGTTGCTGGTAAGGCCAACATTTATTGTCCATCTCTCATTGCCTTTGAGAAGGTGGTTGGGCCCTCCTTCTTGAATTGCTGCATTCAATGTGGTGAATGCGATCCCCCAATGTTGTTAGGTAGGAAGTTCCAGGACATTCACCTGTTGACAATGAAGGAATAGAGATACATGCCCATGTGAACATCGGTGTGACTTGGAGGGGAACTTGGAGGAGATGGTGTCTCCATGCTCCTGCTTGCCCATTCCTTCCAGGTCATGTGTTGCGAGGTGCTGCTGAAGATGTCTCGGTGAGTTGCTGTGTGCATCCTTTACATTGTGCACACTGCAGTCACAGTAATCTGATGATAGAGGGGGTGGATGTTAAGCAAGTGGATAGGATGCTAATCAAGTGGACTGTTTTGCTGATTCACCAATGGCAGCTTGCATGCGCCTTTCTAGTGGCATAAGCAGAAGTCTGACTAACTCCAATGTCAGATAGGAAATAGCATGTGAAATGCTGAGAACTGAAAGCAGGTAAGAAAAGTGAATAAAACTAATTTTATTATGTACCATTTCCAGACAGAATCTGAGCAAAAAAGAACATATATTTCACGGAATTCTATTATAAAAGGTTATGGACCTGGATTATTTCATTTCTTTTTAACTTAATTTAAATATTTGATCTTGATGGTTCAGTTGAGAATGATCCTAGAGGCGACTTGATTGAAACATAATCCTGAGGAGTCTTGACAGGGCGGATGTGGAGAGAGTGTTTCCTCTTGTGGGAGAATCTAGAATTAGGAGTCATTGTTTAAAAATAAGTGGTCGCCCATCTAAGTCAGAGATGAGAAGAAATTTTTTCTCTCAGAGGGTAGTGAGCCTTTGGAATATCCTTCCTCAAAAGGCAGTGGAAGCAGAGCCTTTGAATGTTTTCAAGAGCTACACAGATTCTTTATAAGAAAGGGGGTGAAAGGTTATTGGGGGTAGGCAGGAGGTTACAGTCAGATCAGCCGTGATCTTATTGAATGGCAAGCAGACTCAAAGGGCTGGATGGCCTACTTCTCCTAATTCATATGTTCATATAGTCAGTGCCCACAGTCTCCACAGGAAGACTGCCCTGCAGTGCCTGAAATGGATGAATGACCTCATCCTGCCGCCAGTGTAAGTGAACCTTCAATTGCTCACAGTCACCTTACTGAGTGGTAGAGGGGACAGGGGCCTCAGTGGCAACGGCCACATTCATGCATCCCATGCATCAAGGAGCTGCTCGATGTGATAAGGTTCATAGCCCTACTGCAATCCATTTATTCTGTCTCCATGGGGAGGGTGGTGGACTTCATAGAGAACCTGGTCCAGCAGATTCTGCCCAAGATGCGTGTAGACCTGTACTCCAGCACTGTAACCATGGGTGAGCTTCTGCAGTGTCTATGTGAGAGGAGGACGTGGCACCTTGACCGCCCTCCAAGTGCCCCTTCTTGTCAAGGAATCAGGCAGGGGCCTTCGGACACCCAAAGGGAGGAGGAGCAGCTGTTGGACACCCCTGAGACTTCCCCTCAGGAATCTCTGAGGGTGTCTGGCCCTTCGGAACCCCCTTGCCTGTGACCCCTTCAGCTTCATCCTTTGTGACCACAGGGCGAGCAGCTGTCCCACAAAAGGACAGCCAAAGTAAGCCATGAGCCTCCAGGCCTTAGGCCTCCAGAGGACACCCATCAAGGTCGTCCAAGGCAACAGGGCCAACTGGTCAGCAGGCTGCTTCCATCCCTGATGCGGGTGTCAGAGGAGAACCTGGAAGAAGTGGTAGGGAATGCAAGATTAATAAGTTATGATTTCACATGTGGTTGCATGGGTATTTGTTATTATTATTACACTATGATTGTTAATGTTACTATACTTCTGTAAATAAACTACACTTGCACTTTAATAAGGTCTGATGTGGTTTATTTGCGATTTGTAGTCCTTAAACCTGTGTCCCCACCCCTACCCTCCCCATCTTCAGAGGGGCAGCCTAGGTGGGCCTATGTCCCACAGATTCATGCCTGTGCAGGGAGGCAAAGATCTTTGCCAGGGCCTTGCAAGCTGTGTGCAACAAACCTCCCGTACTTGCTGAGCCTTTGCCCTTCATGCACTCATCTGTTGAAATGGCCTATTGTAGTCAGTACTACATTCTGGGGTTCCCCTTCTGTTGTCCAGTTGAGCTGACCTGCTGCTGCACCCGCCCACGCTGACCCAACTCCCATGCAGCATCTTGAGATCTCCACCACGAGGCCCTACATCATTGCAAGTGGCCATGGTGCGTGTGACTTTTTCAGGTTGAGTCCAACACCTTCCAACCTCCTCCGATAACCAATATGCTCCCATCCATAACCATTGACCCTCTTGGTATGACCTTAGACCTCCCCACAGTGACCCTACAACCCTTCCCCATCACCCCCTATCCTGTGCGGGTGAATGTCCATGATTCCTATCTTCCCGAGGAGCCCACCCCTATGGCAATAGACGTGCCCCCCTCATTCTGCCTACACCGAGAATCCGGATTTGCTTCTGTGTCCCCTCCAACAGCCCTCAGCGTTGCCTCACCAGTCATCGCAGGACCATCACCCTCCCACGCTAAAGGCTCCAACTGCCCCCTTTAACCCTCACCATCCCTTCCTATCAACAATTGCTTCAGTATGACCCCCAGGACTCATCAGTTGATACCATGGACTTCTCTTTCTGAATCACTTTCCCTCTTCCTCTCCATGCCCATTCACACTTGCACACCTCCCCATGCCTGTTCACACCTGCACACCCCCCCAACCCTGCCCACCCTCCCACTCCATGCCAGCTCACCCATTTGACGACTGCCGACAGCATCTCCCTCTTTCTCCTGCCACCTCCAACTCCCCCACCCCCTCAAGGCCCCCTCAACTGCCCCACTTCTTCATTCCTCTCCTCCCCATCTAAACAACCCCTGGCCCCCAACAGAGACCATCCCTGCCCAACAGTACCTCATGCAGCCATCTACCTGTAGTAAGAAGATCCACCTCCTGGAACCTCCTGCAACAAGAGGATCTATGTGGCTGATGCTCCACTCACCCGCTGCAGCACCTGGTTTTCCAGGTTCCATGGTCGCTGGAGGCCTCCATCTTCCGATCTCCGCAAGATTCCCAAGGCCGCCTACCAGCTGAGTACTAACATGCCCACGCCACATTGGTCCAGATGTGTTTCAGATTGGCGTGATATCCTGCTGGCGACGGGGATATTTGGACAGTGGGGGAGAATTCCGGTCAGGCCTTCATCTGCGTCTCATGGGTGGAAATGCACATTCCCGCTGTCATTTTACGCCAGTGGGAAACCAATTTTTCAGCTCCCGTTGCATTGGCCCCCTGCCCGTCATTAAACTTGCCGCTTTTGGGAATGGAAAATTTGGCCTGCGAAATAGGAACCGGTAAAGCAAACAAGTTAGGTTAGGTTGCTTTACAATGCACTGATCAGGCCATTAGAGCACTGTTAACAGAATTGGTTGCCATAGCATACATGTGCCAGATGCAGCATGTAAGAGAACAAAAAACCCAAATTCCCATTGTTAGATCTGAAGGATGACTAATCAAGATATGGCTCTTCAGACTTAGAAATAGACTTCTCAGATGGGTCCTCACAGAAATATGTAAGAGACTTATAAGGGTAAAGTAAACCCAGGATCGTGCGTGCTTGTTTGACAAGACAATAGAACCTGAGGCCTGTTGAAGATTGTGGAGGAGAAGTCCAGGGTGGATGGCAAGAAATATTTTCTTACAGGGAGGGTAAAGGGTCAAATGGAAATGGTTGCCAAAGGGAGCCTGGGCCTGACAATAGATTAGTTTAAAAGACAAATAGATGCTATAATGGGAAAATGGTGGGGTTAATATTCTGCAAGGTTGATAATCGAATGAATGAAAGGATCTTCTTCATTTGAACTGATCTTGCCATATGGTTGGCTACATTTTATCATGATCATCTTCATTTCTCATCCTTTCCTCTTTTTGGTGATCCAGATACTTTCTTTCTTTACAAGGTATCTCCAGTTCTGTGGTGTTGTCTCCCTGTTAATTTCCAGAACAAGTTACCTCATATCTACCTGCGCAAATAGTTATTAACAGGTTACCCTAAGTTATCTTTGGCCTCACACTGTAAACTATAATGTGCAGATCTTCAGTAAATCATGCTTTCCATTGTTTGGCCTGTCCATTGATTTCATACTTCAAAGTTGGATTGATCCTGGCACAACATATTGGTTAAATGGCTGTTTGGTAAGTTTATGAATGCTTTGCTTAGCTAATCAATTGTGCATTACATTTGGAGGACCCCGATGCATCTGTACTTCTATTTGTGCAAAATATGAAGTCATGCATTCTTGAATGTCCCCTAAGAAAATGACCAAGGAGCTGAGCACATAATGCCATTCATACTAAAAATTTGACCCAATCCCCACCCCCACTTAGGATGTAAGAGTTAATCATCAATATAAGAAATTACTGCAAAGTCAACAATCCATCATTCTAATACTTCTTAAGAACCCATGGTAATGTGAACGGAAGCCAAACTGAGACTATGCGGCTGCTGGTTATCATGCTGCACATAAATTAATATTTTAAGTCATGGGCTGAGTGTGGATGAGGTGCACATGCTTTGAGCATTGCAGCAACATTTTAACGCTCAGTTTCACCGGTTGAGAACTGCTGAGCACTTCACAGATAATCGAGTTCCATAAGAAAAGAACTGAGAAGCAATGAATTACGTGAGCAGAAAACTGCCCAGGTTTTCACAGGTCACAATTAATCCCATGAGTTGGAGTTCAGTTCCTTGCAGAGCACAATTAATCTCACAAATTAACAGTTCAGTTCTTAACTGGCTGCAATTACTCATATGAATTGAGAAACAATTTCTTTTACTGGGTACAATTAATCTTATGAAATGAAAACCCACTTTTTCACAGCGACTGCTTATGATAGTCTGTTCTATTCTCTTCCTTATCTATTTTCACATTAGTAAAGTATTAATTGCGTTCTACTTTAAAAGGTAGAAATGCAGAGACATTAGTTAAAATCATTCACAATAAGGAGGGCAAAATAATGGTTACCAGTTGGTATTACCCAAATTTTAAGTAGAGCAACAATAATTGTTCAATCAACTTTGAAATCCAAACTATTCAGTCAGGGAGAAGATATCTTCTCCCTGATGAAGTACATAACCTCTAGCCTCCATCCATTGCTTAATCTTGGTGGTGTTCTATGGTTACTTTGTAAGCAAATACAGGTGCAAGAAGATGCCTTGCTAATCTGGCACTGCACTACCCTTAAAAGATGAACCTTTTATATTTCCCGCAATACATTGCAGTTTGAATATAGATCTCCATCACTATCTTATGCCAGTTCAGAAGTTTGATTGAAACAAAATTTACCTATCTCAGATAAGGATTACAAAATAAAGTTAGCTGATTTTGTTCTGTTTTTCATCAGGTATAAATCCACAGTGCAAAAAATATTATTTAATGACATTAGCTGTGAGTGACTTTGTACTAGGAATGCAGCTGTGCAAAAATGATATTTTCCCTGACAGAGAGAGTTCATTGTGATTCGTACTGTACTGAGTTTTAAAACAGGTGCAAAATAGTGAACTCAACATTGAAATGATAAATTAATTATGTATATCAATTTAAAATTTTTATCCTCGTGTTCAAATCTCCCATGGCCTTACCCCTCCTAAATCTGTAACTTCTGTAAACCATACAACTTCCTGGATCTCTGCACTCCTCCAATCTGGCTTTTTGTGCATCCCATTTATCTCTTAATGTGGCTCGATGTCAAATTTTGTTTCATACCACTCCTGTGAAGAACCTTGGATTATTTCACTACTTTAAAGTTGTTGTTTTGTTATGACACAGCAGTTGGTAAAGGCTGAGTTGTTTAAATCCCAGAGGGAAACTTGAACAACTATCGTAACCTATATTTTCAATTGGTGTGTTTGAGATGCAGCTTTGAATTCAGGAATAAGTCCACCAAGTCTCAAGAGGGTTTTTTTTTTCTATAAAACTAAATTAAGTACTTATTAATTTAACAACAAACTAAACACATACACATGTCTACAAATTACCATTATAACTTTTAAGCAAATCCCCAGATGAATCACTCCCAGGTAATTCTTCGCCAAGGCAACAGTAACCCATAGAACAGAAATTTTCATAAAGATAAAAGCAAAAAAACTGCAGATGCTGGAAACCCAAAACAAAAATAAAAATACTTGGAAAAGCTCAGCAGGTCTGACAGCATCTGTGGAGAGGAACACAGTTAAAGTTTCGAGTCCATATGACTCTTCAACAGAACTAAGGAAAAATAGAGAAGAGGTGAAATATAAACTGGTTTAAGGGAGGGTGGGACAAGTAAAGCGGGATAGAGGGCCAGTGATAGGTGGAGATTGCCAAAAGATGTCATAGACAAAAGAACAAAGAGGTGTTGAAGGTGGTGATATTTGCTAAGAAATGTGCTAATAGGTGACATTAAGGGTAGAAAGCAGGACGAGCAAGATATTGATAGCCCTAGTGGAGGTGGGGTAGGGGGGAAGAGATCGAAATAGGTTAAAAGGTAGAGATAAAATAATGGATGGAAATACATTTAAAAATAATGGAAATAAGTGGGAAAAGAAAAATCTATATAAATTATTGGAAAAAAGGGGGATCGGAAAGGGGGTGGGGATGGAGGAGAGAGTTCATGATCTAAAGTTGTTGAACTCAATATTCAGTCCGGAAGGCTGTAAAGTGCCTAGTCGGAAGATGAGGTGCTGTTCCTCCAGTTTGCGTTGAGCTTCACTGGAACAATGCAGCAGGCCAAGAACAGACATGTGGGCATGAGAGCAGGGTGGTGTGTTGAAATGCAAGTGACAGGGAGGTCTGGGTCATGCTTGCGGACAGACCGAAGGTGTTCCTGTGTTTGACAGAAATTTTCGCTTGGCAGGCGGGCACGTGCCTGACCTGCTCGAGCGTGAAATGACGCGCATGGACGTCGGCCGAGCAGATGCGCAGCTGCGCGATAGTTTGGTCAGCGGGAGTACGCTGGAATCAGCAGCACGCCCACCGACAATTAAAAGGCCTGTTAAGACCATTAAATAATCAATTTAGCTCATTTTGTTGCTGCCCGTCCAACCTAATGGTTGGTGGGCAGGCGAAAAGGCCAAGCGATCTTTGCACAGGCGGGATGAGGTTTCCAAAAGCAAATAAAAATAAAATCAAAGTTTTACAATTGAATTGACAAAGTCACATGAGGGGACATGTTTTATTACATTTTTATTTTCTTTATTTTTAAAATATATCTCTTCAACCCCCTGAGGCAGCTCTGTGCCTCAGGAAGATTATGAAGCGCTCACTCACGTGCATGCGCAATGTTTGCACTCGGCCCGCTCACAATCCCCCCCCCTCCTCCCCGCACAGGCAGTGCTGAGCGCAGCTGTTCGCGTTTCATGCTGGGCGGGCGTTAATTGGCCCACCAGCGTGAAATCGTGGTGCAGTGCCAATCGCAGGCGGCGGTCAGCTCCCTGACCATTCCTGCCCACCTCTGCTGAGCCTGCCTGCCAAGGGCAAAATTCTGTCCAAAGACTTTAAACAGACACCAGGCAAAGCACATTTGACCTTACAAATTCAAAATGAATTCCCTTGAAATTTGGTTCCTTTGTAGGACACAGTTGTAGGGTTTACAGGCTAGTTAGATTTTAAATGCCTCTGCCTAGCACACACAAAGCCCTTTCTGTTTATACCTAACTTCCCCTTTGAATGTAAATTTTCCATTGTATCATTAAGTTTTTAATGTCACATCTTCTAACAGCAACATTTTCATCCCACTAATTTTATTAGTAATATAAACACATTTCTTGGCATCTTCCAGCTAGGCACAAGATTTTACTCCCACTCTCGAATGCTTTATTCAACAAATGCAAAGGTACACTTTACCTTTTGACTTCCTTACTGTTTACCCAATTAACATCTCAAGGTACTATACATCAAAGCACCTAGAGTAGCTGGTTTTAATCCAATTAAGACACACACAGACACACATAGACACAGACCCCACTACAATTCCAATTTAAAAATAATTTCCAATAACACGAGAGACATTAACAGCTCTTCATGACGGTTAAATGTGGTTATTTCTATTTTGAAACTTTTATTGTTTAACTATGCAGGGAGATGGTAACTAATGGTAATGTCACAGGACTAGCAATCCAGAGGCCCAGGCTAATGCTCTGGGGAAATTAGTTCAACTCCCACCATGGCAGCTGGTGGAATTTAAATTCAATTATTAAAGCTAGTGTTAGTAGTGGTGACTGTGAAACAATCAATTGTTGTAAAAACCCACCTAGTTCACTAATGTCCTTTAGGGAAGGAAATCTGCTGTCTTTACCTGGTCTGGCCTGCATGTGACTCCAGACCCAGTCAATTTTTGGCCGCTTGCTAAATTTTCCCATCCTGACTGCGATGATGCCTGCCCTTGACAGG
Source organism: Cetorhinus maximus (assembly GCF_964194155.1). Taxonomy (NCBI): domain Eukaryota; kingdom Metazoa; phylum Chordata; class Chondrichthyes; order Lamniformes; family Cetorhinidae; genus Cetorhinus; species Cetorhinus maximus. The sequence continues at coordinate 65,023,167 of NC_135892.1, forward strand.
ACCGGAAAATCCTGGCCATCATCTTCATAATAAATTTTTCGGAAGTTTTTTCTCATTGTCAGTGTCAAACTAGTGACCCAATGGGGCTGATCTTAACACTCCATGCCTGGCAAAAACCATGCAAAAGGCAGTTAATGGGGGACTTCACCAGTCCTTTCCCACAATTTTTAAGTTGCAGGTAGCAAGGATGTCTGCCCTAAGCTAGCGGGGTTCTTTTTAAACATACAGATCAGAGCCTAATCTATCTTAACCTGAGGTCCAGGGGGAACAGTGATGGTTTTCTCTGCCAGGCTAAACCTGCTAGGAAAACCAGCCATGGCCAGAAGACAACCAGAAAGGTGAGCTTTTCGAATTTTTTTTAAGGAGTTCCCCTCCTGGACCCACAAGGGATCTTTGAACCTCCATTGTCTCAGACTTCTCCATCTCTTCTGACTGGCATTCCCCTCCTGGAGCACTTCCTTGAGCCATGATGTCCAAGCTCCCCAGCGTCAGCTTGGGGGGGTGGGTGCTGTACCCCAAAGTTGGGCTGGGAAACCCCTCTTGGGACTGCACAGGTAAGTGTTTGCATGGCAATTACCCAGAAATGCAAACTTCCTCTGGGCAATTACTCTGTGCTGGGAACCATCCGAAAATGCAATTTAACTTGTGAATTTCGATGGTTCCAACAGGGTTATACCAATAGTTACTCACAGAAAGTTAGAATAATTAAAACCTCTTCTAACTTCTGGGTAACTATTGTAAAAACAGAGACCGAACCCCACCATGGGACTCCCCTCACCCTCCGAATAACCACCACCCCCAGGTATTCACCAACCCTGGACCCCCCATGGAATTCCCCCCACTTGCATGGAACTCCCCCCCAGAGTCCCTACTTTCAGCCCAGCCCCCCATGTCCCGACCTGACACCCCCACGACCCAACCGCAACACCCCAGCAGGCCCGACCCAACCCAACCCAAACACAATACCCCACAGACCCAAGCCCAGGTCCCCGCAGGTTTGATCCGACCTCCCCCACCTGCTGACCTCCGATCCCCCTGACCCAACACCCCCCCCGACCTGTGACCCCCCCCCAAACTGCCCCATGACCACTGACATCCCCCCCTGCAGGATCCACCACTACCCCCACCCCCCCACCCCCACCCCCCCGGACTTCAACGCTGAGCCTCGAGGACAGCTGCACTGCTTGGATCTCGCTTGGCCTGAGGTGGAATGTCGGACGAGACAGGCATGCAAGAAAATTCACAAAGGTGATTGTGCACAGAGTGGTAATTCGACACTAACTGCCACTCCAAGTAATTTACGGGCCCTTGTGTTGCAACCTGTGGCCCATTGTCCCAAGCAGCAGCCTCCTAGCACTTAACTGCCCAGCCTTTTTGATTGTGAAGTTTGCAACAGGGACATTAATATCAGTCAATCCTTCCTATTCACTTTGCTATGCCCCACTTTTGATTTAAAAGCGAGTTCAATGTATTTTCGCATAATTTGTAGCAATAAACCAAGTGTTCAGAAATGAATGGAAGAGTTTTGTCAAAATGGTTTCACAAGGCCATTGCCTCTTTAAAAGTTACAATTGGCATTTGCAATATGGGGGTTTGATTGGAAAGATAAACCCGAATTCTACCCTTCTGTGTGATGGTTTTTCTGATATCTACTTACGCCCAAACTTTCCTGCCAATTTCTTTAACATACTCTAGAACTTATGTGGATGGCATAGCAAAGAAACTATTCAAAGAAGCAAAAAATACTATGCAGGGTTCAGTGAGGATTAATTTTAAAGAGGAGCTCAAAATATCTACAAGTAAACACAATGTGCTGAATTTTAGCAATCAAAAATTTTAAAAACCTGAAAGCCAACCCCCACCTGTCTCCAACCTGCCCATTTCTGGATTTAATGGAATCGAGGCAAGGGACAGGCAGTCAAAATGCTCCTGGAAAACCTTGACAGCACAGTTTGTGGGCCAGGAGGAGCACTCTTCAGACCACTGCCCCACTTTCCGATATAAGAGGCCCTAGGGATGGAACCATACCCCCACCCTCTACCCTCACAGCCCTGCCCTATCTCCAGGATCAGGGGTCAAACCTACCCATGGGATTAGATGCCCCCATATCCCAGGATTGACAACCCCCTGCCTCCCCATGCCCCCATCAGGGCTGGAGACCATACCCACCCAACTCCCACCTCCACCTCCACCCTCACGTTGGGTCCTGGATGGGATCTACTCCTCCTGCTCATGCTGTGGAGTTCTTCTCGCCTGAGTGGAAACCAAGCTTGTCCAGTAGAAAGGACACACACTATGGAGGTAGAACTCCACAGCATGCAGTGATACCTGGATTTCCGTGTTTCCCCTCTGAAATTGCACCTCCCTGCCTGCATGAATTGTCCCTGTTAACGTTCAGGCCCCATGTCTCAATTTTGCTCTGCCTATTTCTGTAACCCCTTTGAGCCCTACAACCCACTGACAACTCTGTTTCTCCAATTCTAGTCTCATGTGCACCCCCCATTTATTTTGCCCCACCATTGGACAGCATGCTTTTAGTTGTCTAGGCCCTAAACTCAGGAATTCCCTCCCTAAAATGTATCCATATCTCTAACCCTCTCTCTCTTTAAGATTATCCTTAAAAACTAACTCTTTGACCAAACATTTGTTCAGCTGCACTATGTTTCCTATTTGCCTATTAGCCTCAGTGGCAATTTTGTCTATTTATGCCCCAGAACTAAACATAGTAGTCTAGGTTCAATCTAACTAGAACTTTAAATATCTGTAGCATAATTACTATCCTTTTGCATTTCAACCCCCTTGAAATAAAGGTAAATAGTCCATTAGCTTTTTAAATTACTTCTTGTAACTAACCTTTAGCGATTTCTGTACATGTACCCAAATCTCCTTGCTCACCCACATTTCCTAATTTCTTATCAATGACTTTGAAGTATTAGAAGTAGTTTGCATTTGTAACGTTTGTTATTGCTCTGAGAAAAGTGAATATTATGTTGATCTTTCAGGGACATTAATGGAAATAAATGGTATGGCAGCTGTCCCTGCTATAGCTTCAAGAGAGAGACTCAAGACAAAGCAGCCGGCAACTACAAATGCTCCAACTATAAGCCGACCTCCGATGACACATTTGATAAAAGTAAGGCCTACCAAGAAAAACAATCTCAGAAAACCAGTGAGAGCCAACCTTCTCATCAGAATGTCGGACTAAATGTTTAAAAACCCATATCACAAACGAGTGTGACTCGAAAAACACCAGGAATCACACCACAGAGTGCAATACAACCAACCAAATAACCTCATGCGAATTGGAACACCACAAGGCAGCGCCCACCATCAGACAGCAGACCAACTAAAAAATGAAACAAAACCTCTCACAAAGTATCGAGAAAGAAAAAGACAAAGAAGAAATGTAAAGCCAAGCCAACGGAAAACATAGCAAACTTTTCAAGATTAACTCCTAAGGCCCAGCCACATGAAAAGACAAATTCAGTTCCAACAAAGAAAAAGAACAAAATATTTCAAAACCCATTTCTGAACCTAAATCCATCACAAAGAAGTCATTAAAAAAGTCAATTAAAATAATTCAAAGGGCAGGATTTTAATATAAAACATGATACAGCTGTCAAAAGTGAGCAGAATAAGTGCTGTTTGAAAGTCTTCATTTAGAGCACATTGACTGGAATATGCTCTGTAAATATGAATCTATGCGACACAAAGATACAACTGACATGTCCCTAATGTGAATGAATAAATCTGTTCAAATTCTAGAACTAAGAGGTGAAGCAAGGCAACCACAAAGTGATTTCCAGCATATTCATTGCAAGTGTCTGTAGGAGCATTATTCACCAATATTTTGTAGAGTAATAAATCAATAAACTGGAGAGATCAAGACCCCTGCCTGGAAAAAAATATTTACTTTGGTTAACTTGAAATGCTCCACTACCTGTTGGTAGCTTGATTGTCAGTGTGTTAATGAATATGTGACATTTCAAATCCATGGTGTCTATAGGATTCTTATAGATGCTCAAAAAGAATGGATTAGGAGGTCATAAGAGACTGTTATTGAATAATACAAGATTTGTAAAATATCGCTTCTTGAGTATTCTGCAATGTCCTGTAGAATTTCTAAGAGAAGAATATTACTCAAAATTGCTCATTGAATTTTAGGATTTTGCAATATATATCATAATCAGATTCAACATTGTCTTGTAAACATTTTTGGTCTGGTATGGAGAAATTCATACACGTCATCAGACAAAGAATGGCTCCTAAGGTACAGGTTATACTAAGGATGGTGCAAACATTAATCATTTCACTAGCAATATAAAGCACTGTTAACATGGTGCTGAGATTTTCTGTTGTTTTTTAAAAATATCCTTGCAATTGGCTCATTATGTGACTCATTGGGCAGAATTGTCCCAGATTTGCACTAAGTGCAGTAGCGGGCGAGTAAAACGATGTATTACCCACCAGCCGTGATGGCGGGTTTTCATGCTGTGTACTGTAGCTGCGCTCAGAGCTTCCAGCCCAGGACTGCAGCAAAGAAGACCTGGCCCCAAAAAGCAAGAAGACTGCTGCTCTCCAGTACCTTTTGGACGCTGTGGAGACCCACTATGGTGTTCTCTACCCCTGCTCTGGCTGCAGAAAGGACAGCTACATTACCACTCTGGCTCGCTAGGCGATGGCAGTGGTAATCAGTGCCAATGTTGCATGGAAGAGATTGGCCATCCAATGCAGATAAACGATGAATGACCTCATCCTTGCAGCCAGGGTATGGCAGCCATCTCATAGAACCATAGAAAAGTTACAGCACAGAAGGAAGCCATTTGGCCCATCTTGTCCATGCCAGCCCGAGGACACCCAGGTGCCCTTTCTAACCCCACCTTCCTGCACCCGGCCCATAGCCCTGCAGCTTACAGCACTTAAGGTGCAGATCCAGGTACTTTTTAAAAGAGTTTAGAGTTTCTGCTTCTACCACCAACTTGGCCAGCGAATTCCAGACACCCACTATCCTCTGCGTAAAAAAGTTCTTCCTCATATCCCCCCTACACTTTCTACCACTTATCTTGAATCTATGTTCCCCGGTTCTAGAATTCTCCACCAAGGGAAACAATTTTATCCTGTCCACTCTATCTATTCCCCTCATAATTTTGTACACCTCAATCAAGTCAGCTTCTTTGTTCTAAGGAAAATAACCCCAACCTATCCAATCTCTCCTCGTAGCTACACTTTTCTAACCCTGGCAACATTCTTGTAAACCTCCTCTGCACTCTCTCCAGAGCTATTACGTCCTTCCTGTAACGTGGTGTCCAGAACTGCACACAATACTCCAGTTGTGGCCTCACCAGTGTTTTATACAATTCCAACATTATATCCTTACTTTTATATTCTATACCTCTGCCAATGAAGGAGAGCATTCCATATGCCTTCTTTGCAACCTTGTCTACTTGAACTGCTGCCTTCAGGGACCTGTGTACTTGTACACCAAGATCTCTCACTTCATCTACCCTCTTAGTATATTCCCATTTATTTTGTAATCCCTGCAACTGTTTGACCTCCCTAAATGTATGACCTCACACTTCTCTATGTTAAAATCCATCTGCCACTTTACCGCCCACTCCACCAACCCATCTATATTGTTTTGGAGATTATGGCTAACCTCTACACTATCCACTACTCGGCCAATCCTTGTGTCATCTGCAAATTTCCCAATCGTGGCCCCCACATTCATGTCCAAATCGTTAATATATAACACAAACAGCAACGGTCCCAACACCGAGCCCTGTGGAACACCACTTGAGACAACTTTCTATTCGCGAGGGCATCCATCGACCATTACCCTTTGTTTCCTGTTACAAAGCCAACCTTTTATCCAGTTTGCCACAATACCCTGAATTGCATAGGCTTTTACTTTCCTGACCAATCTGCCATGTGGGACCTTGTCAAATGCCTTGCTAAAATCCATGTGCACAACATCCACTGCACTAACTTCATCAACCCTTCTTGTCACGTCCTCAAAGAATTTAATCAAATTTGTGTGAGGATGAAGATGTGGGGATTAAGTTTTCCTGACCTATCTTAGTGCATCAAGGAGAAAATATAACACTTTTTTTTGCAAAAGATCAAATTCAAGAGTTAGAATCTATAACAGGACAGATTGACACGGTTTACCAAACGGAAGAGTTTGGCGCCGCAAATGAACTTTTACTGTCACACATTTATGTTTCTCCTGTTATTGGGCCCTAATCTGCCATCTGTTTTCCAGCTAAAGATTTAAATTTTATTACTGTTATTCCATATTGATGGAATATTTATTATGAAAAATAAATTGCAACAGTAAAAGTACTTCAAAAAGTACTTCATTGGTTGTAAGGTGCTTTGAGACATCAGGTGGTTTTGAGAGATGCTATATGAAATAAATTGGCTGCCCACAAAAGCTACTCAATGTGATCTTCTCTTTCTATGACAATATGATGGGTAAGATCCAGCTGTGACGGGGCATCATTAGAATCCTTTGAGATCTGCAGTGGCATCAAACATAGTTGTGTTCTGGGGCCTTTTGGTGTATTCTTCCCTTTGATGTTGTCATATGCCTTCAGGTGCCTATTTATATTCCAGAACTAACGGTAAGCTGTTCAGTCTTGTCTGAGATCCATTCAGATGGACAGACTCTCCCATGCCTGTAAAGAGTTTGGTTGACCATCAGCATTAGGAAGACAAATGCCATGGCCCAGGGTGTTGCCATATTGCCATCTACCAGCATTGACAATATGATGCTGGAGGTTGTTGATAGCTTCACATACCTAGGCTCCACAATCACCAGCGATCTGTCACTTGTTGCTGAAATCAACACATATATTGTAAAAGCTGCAACTGTTATGTCCAAGCTGAATAAGAGAGTGTGGAACAACAGTGACCTTACTGAGAACACCAAACCATCAGTCTTACCAAGCCTGCATCCTCAGTACGTTCCTTTACAGTTGTGAGACCTGGACAACATATGCTATGGAGGAGAAAAGGCTGAACAGTTCCCACCTTCGTTGTCTCAGACTATTTTATCTCTTGCATGGACAAGGTCACCAACTCAGAGGTCCTGGAGCATGCTAATTCCATCAGCATTACACTCATTACTGAGCCAACGATGACTGCAATGGCTCAGCCACATTCATCAGCTGGATGACAGCTGTATCTCCAAAGACCTGCGCCAGGATCTTCAACTCAGCGTGCGAGTGCACGCCCGACATGCCCAATTGTGAAATAGCAAGCGATGATGTCGGGTAAGTGTCCCAACATCATCACGCGCTTGCCTGATGTTTCAATTGGCGGGCGCGCGTTAGCATCGGCAGTGCACCCGCCAACAATTAAGATGCATGCCTATTAAGGCAAGTAATTAAGCAAGTAATCAAGTAGAATATTTTGCGAAACCTCATCCACGGGCAGGATGAGGTTTCCAATAATGAATAAAAAAAAACTTTTTTAAACTCATTTTTAATATGCCCCTCTTCTTGTGACTGAGTCACATGTGGGGACATGTTTATAATAATTGTAGATTCTTCATTTTCCATTTAAAAAACCTTCAGCTCCCTGAGGCAGCTCTGTGCCTTCAGGGAACTTTCAGTGAGCGCACCCCTGCGCATGTGCAAACTTCAGTGCTCGAGCTCCTCCCACCTCCACCCCGGCAGCGCTTAGGCTCTCAGTGCATGTTTTGCGCTGGCTGGCCGTTAATTGGCCAGCCAGTGCGTTCGGAGCCTGATCGCGGACAGCAGACTGTTTGGTAGCCGCTCCTGGGCCTGCCTGTCGCGCCCGCCCGACGAAGGGAAAATCCTGCTCCTGCTGTACAGTAAACTGGTCACTGGGATATGACATGCTGGACGTCCATACCTCCGCTACAAGAACACTTGGAAGGGACATATGAAGTTGGTGGACATTGACACAGACAATTGGAAGGCAGGCACAGGTGGCTGTGAGTTCTGGCGGCTGACTATCTGGAGGGGCACTGAAGAGGTGAGGAGAAACCTCAGAAAGCTCAGCTGGCTGAGAGGAGAGAGCCCAGAGAAAACAGAGGCCAGTGCACCTCCTCAGCCCATTGCCTTCATCTGCAGCAAATGCACCAGAGACTACCATGACAGAGTGGGGCTCCCGAGTCCCATCGGGTGATGTTTATCACAGAGTTGACCACCAAAGCACAAAACAACATCTCACAATATGCAAGGCTGCCTCAGGCACAAGTCTTTCTTTTCTTTTTTCCATTTCACCAAAATTTAGCCCATTTACCCTAATATTGCCATATGTGGCTTGGTATAAAATATTGCTTTATGACACTCCTGCAAAGTGCCTTGGGACATTTTATTATGTTAAAATTACCAAATAAAAGTTGTTGTTCCACAGAACAGCATTGTTCTTCGATCACTGCTGGGTAAGGTCCTGGAATTTCCTATTGTTGGTGCAGCATCAGCAAAAGGAAGGCAGCATTTCAAGGAGAATGTCCATTACCTCCTTGGGGCAATTAGGATTGGGTATAAACAAGCAGCTTTGCCCACATTTCAAGATGAAATGAAACAAAAGCATTTAATTTGCCCCTGAACACTCAATCGTCCTCTGATTTGAACATTGACTTTATTAACTTCAGACCTTACCCTCCAATTTCTTTACAGCAAGAATGCTTTTGATGTAGGTCAGATCTGTCCATACATATGCAGGAGATAGGAATTGAGTTGATCCTTGAGGTGGAGACTCTTCAATAGCACAGAGTAACTGCTAGGACCTGGCAGGGAGAGATCATGATCATGGTTGTCCCAGTGTGTAAGTTTGTGGGTTTTTTTTTTGGGTTTCATTTAATTTTTGGGGAGGTTTCAGCAAAGGCTCGGGCCTTTTGCCCTTTGTTATTGGAGGCTCTTCTATGATTGTTTGTTCTCCTTTGGTGAGGCTTCATTGCCCAATGTAGGGAACATAAAGAGGTGATGGCTGCAAGCAGTAGAGCCCCAAACCAGGGGATATGTAACACCAATAGCGTGAAAAGACATGAACTGTCTGCAGGGCTTCCCCAGTACGGGATACTTTGACCTAACTTTCAAGAATGTTGCAGTATACATGAGATTCTTAAAGGTGTTTGGGGAGAAGAGAGGCCTGCCACAGCTTGGAATCCTCACAGCAGAGCCACTATGCCAACACAACAAGATTGGGTGGTGACCGTGCATCTCTACAACTCCCATGTTCCCGTCGTGGATGTGCTTACTTTTCTCGCTAAGTACATCGACAAGTTTGGAGAATGCACCGAGGTCGAGGACACTTTTTCGATCTGGACCAGAAATGGCTGTTTGAGGTGACTCTGAAGATGGATGGCAAGGGAAAAATCCTCCACCCTCCCTTCACTATAGGGGGAAGCCGTGGTTACCTTGTCTACGCTGGGCAGCTCAAGGTTTGTCGTTCCTGTGGAAAATCTGTGACATGGCAGCCAACTGCAATGTCGTCATCTGCAAGAACTACAAATAGGACAGTTATCTGACAGGTCTTTAAAGGAGCAGAGTTGGGGGAAAGTTCAAGTGAGGGCAGATTAAGAAATTCAAAGAGAAAGGCTGAGGCATTGGAGAAGTATAGTGATGTGAGTAAAGACAAGCAGAATGGGACAGAAAGTGACAAAGGGCTTAACGAAACTTGTATATCAATGAATAAAGTCATTTCAGGGAATAGAAACAAAAAATTGAAATTAAAAGTTATTTATTGGAATGGAGAAGCATTTGCAATAAGATAGATACATTAGTGGCACAAATAGAGGTGTATGATTTAGATTAAATCGCCATTACAGAGACATGGTTACAAGGTCATAAAGGTTGCGAAATAAATATTCCAGGGTACACAATATTTTGGAAAGACAGTCAAAACGGCAAAGAAGGAGGAGTAGCCCTGATAGTGAAGGATGATATAAGGGCTTTAGAGAGAAGGGACCTGGCTTCAGAAGACCATGAAGTAGAATCAATATGGGTGGAAATTAGAAATGGCAAGGGTCAGAAAACACTGGCTTATTGGCCCCCTAACAGTAGTTATATCTTGAGACAGAGCATTGAAGAAGAAATAATTGGAGCTTGTAACAAAGGCAAGGTAATAATTGCGGGGGACTTTAATCTTCATATAGACTGGGACAATCAAAGTGTCAAGAGTGGTCTAGAATATGAGTTTAGGGAATTTTTTTGTGACAGTTTCTTGAACCAATGCATTATGGAACCAACTAGGGATGAAGCTATCTCAGATCTCATATTGTGTAATGAAACAAGGTTAATTATTAATGCCATAGTAAAAGATCCACTGGGGAATAGTGAGCATAATACAATTGCTTTCCAGGTATAAATTTGAAAGTGACATGCTCCAATCACAAACAAGAATCTTAAACTGAAACAAAGCCAATTACTTAGGTATGAGGGGAGAACTGGCTAAAGTAAATTGAGTAAAAAGACTAAAATGGCTAAAATAAACAGCGGGAAACATGTAAAGGGCGGAATCGTACGGTCCCGCTGGTGGCGGGCATCATGGTGGGCGGGGACGGACAATTTGGCATGAGGGGCAGAAAGTGGTTTCATGCCAGCGTGAAATCACAGTGAGATCATCTGATGTTGTCTGCCATGGCAGAACGCAAATCCCGCTGGAGGCCAGCGTGAACCCATTTGCATCCAGTAATAGTATGCAAAGTGAGGCCTGACTGGAATCGTCCCCCACACCTGATTTACCATTACGCTGGTGGGAAAACACAGTGGCTTTGAACACGTCCGGTCAAGTGTAATGTGCAGAAGCCGGGACTTACCATTAGGGCCTTGCTCAGATCGCGGACATCCGAGGAGAAGGTGATGCTGGAGCCCTACAGCTACCGGACCCTGGAGGAACACGTGCATCACATGCTGGGTGGCTGCTCATGCACATGGCTCCACCACGAAGCAGCTCACGGAAGGTGGGAGGTCTCCATTGATGCTTCAGAACATCACGGCCTTGGCCATGGGCTGCTATGGATGATCGGCGAAGGTGGGGGAGAGGAAGGTCACGCTGTGAGTGGGAGAGGAAGGTGTATTGGGTGGGGGAAAGGTGAGGTTAGGAAGGGGGGGAGAAGGTGTCGTGGGGGGTGATGCTGTTGGGGGGGAGCCAAAGGTGTCGGGAAGGTGAGGGATGGGGGGGCAAAAGGTGTTGGGGGGGTTGAGGTTTGGAGTAGGGGGACAAAGCTCTCAGGGAGATGAGGTTGGGAGGGTGAAGGAGGGTATCCAGGGGGAGGAGGGAGCATGGGGGGAGGAGGGTGTGATGGGGGAGAATGCTGCATGTCGTAGGTTTAAGGTGTGAGGGAGGTGTAAGGGAAATAGATCGGAGGGTATAAGGTGCCTGGCGGGGAGGAGGGATTTCAGAGGAGGGAGTTCAGAGGAGGAAGGTATTGGGGGAAGGAGGGAGTAAGGGTGGAAGAGTGAGTAGTGATTGGGGGGTTGGGTGGGGGATGTCCATGTGAATGTGCAAAGGAGGGTCCATGGAGTCAATGACTGCCTCCTGGGGAGAAAACAAGGGGTGGGCGTGGTAGGAGGAAATGGGGTGAGTGTGAGAGGGGGCAGAGGGAGTTGGGAGGATGGGAGAGTGAGGGTGGTTGGTGGGGTCTTGGAAGCAGACACGGGCCCTGGGAGTGGGAAGGAGGAGGTTGGAGCGTTCAGTGTGGATGGGGGTTGGGATTTCCAGGAAGGTAGGGAACGTGCACATTCACCTGGACATCCTGGAATGACAATGGTTCGGGTTGGTAGGTGACGGTGGGGAGGTGGAAGGTGATGCCAGTGGGTTCGATAGTGATGGGGGAAAGGACATGGGTGACTGGGGGAGAGGAAGGGATGGGGGAGTTGATCATAAACTTGACAACTACCATTTTGCAGAAATTGAAACGAGCGTAGCTTCATGTTGGACGGGCACAGATGCTGCACGGGAGTCCACAGTGGACGGAGATACAGGCCGGCTCAGATGGACAACACAAAGAGAACCCCAGCAGGCAACATTGAAAATACTCAGGACAGTGAGATAAGTGTGATGGATGAAGGCTCTGAATGTGTAGGAGAGTGCTTGCAGGAAGATCTAAAGGCCCTGCCACACATACACTCCTCCCTCCAGAATCACTTGTGGTCCGGCTACGTGCAGCTGAACTGCTAGTGGGGGGAGGGGTTGGGGCGGGTCGGGGTGTGGGTGGCAGCGGGGCGGGGGGTGGGGTGCGGATTCAAGGGGAGGTCTCGAGAATCCTGTCAATAAAGCTGAAATACATTGTTACATATTATTCAGTGAAAGTGAATACATTTTCAGATTACAAAGTGACAAAATGTGTTCACCTGGGCAACCACTTGTGATCAAAATTTCTTTGCTTTTCTAGGCCTACCACTCCTAGGTGCTACCCTGACATCCGCAGCAGGGATAGAGAAAGCCTGTGCAATGGTTGGCTCTGTTACATCTGAAGAATTCAGCATGAGTGCTCTGGAGAGCTAATGCCTTGCTTTGGCTGTCCTCCTGTGGGCCAGCCACTCCCTCTGCAGTGACAGAGGATGAGGTTGAGGGGATCACAGGCAAAGGGGACTCAGAGGGAGCAGATAGCCTCTGAGGTTCCTGAGTGGATGACCCAGGGTGTCCAGTTGCCACTCCTCCTCCCTTCGGGTGTCCAAGGGTCCCAGCCTGACACCTTGAGGGCAGGGAGCACCTGGAGGGATGTCGAGGTGCTCTGTTTCCCTCTTGTATTGCCACTGCAGGAACTCACCCATGGCTACTGTGATGGAGTGCAGATCTGCACGCATCTCTATGTTCTGCTGGGCCAAGGTCTCCATGGTGTCCACCATCCTTCCCATGGAGACCTCCATGCACACATATGTGGGCACCACTTCATCAGAGAGCAGGCGGACGCACTCCTCCGACTCACGTGCCACTCAACTGAGGGCTTCCAGCAGCGCTGTGTGATGTCCCCCCATCTTCTGCTGACTTTCCAGGATGAGTTGGAAGGCTGAATACAGAAGCTTGAAATCTGACTCGGATCTCACAGATGCCTCTTCCCCAGCAGTCCTCCAAGTGTTGGAGAGCTCGGCTGAACCTGCCTCGTCCTGCTGTGGACATGTGTTCGTGCGGTGACCACCAGATTGTGAACCTGAGCCTGCTCTAGATTTAGGCCCCACCGAGGTGCGTGTCTCTGCGCTGGTGGAGGGCGTGGGTAAGCACTGTAATGGGTCTTCCAGGCTGCTTATTTCTAGCTCTTAATGGAGGAGGTGTTGTGGATGTAGCTGAGGGACTGGCTGGCTGAGGGCATCGGTTGCTTGGCAGAGCTCCCTGTGAACCAAAGTAGAGATAATTATACATGGCAGCAGAGTCAAAAGCAGGAGAGAGAGCACTCGCATTGCGAGAGGGGGAAGAATGATGTGTGCAGGATCCTCATGTGGGTGCTCGCCTCCAATCTCACTGTCACTGCAGGCATGGTCGACATCCTCACCAGTCAGAGTGATGGCATGCTCCTCAAAGTGAGTGAGGGGCCTCATGTGGCCATTCCACCCCAGGTCTGGGACCTCTCCCTGCTCTTGTGAGCCAGCTTCTCCTGCATAAAACAAATGGAGAGAGTGTGAGCAGGATGCATGGCACTGCATGGACTGTTTGTGTGGTGAGCAGAGCCATGGACAGAATGAGGACATGAGCTCCAGAATATATGAGTCTGATGGAGATATGAGAGTGTGTGTGAGAGTTAGTGGTGTTGTCCCTTGAGGTGTGAGATCCCTCTGGATGTGTGATGGGTTTGCACGTGTGTGATTTGAGAGTGATGAGGTGGTTGACTTACCCTGGCAGAACGGATGAGAGCATTCATCTATGCTGCAGTGGCACTGACTGCCACAGCCACCACCACCAGGTTGGATTGGTGACTCTGGTGGACCTCCTGTGGCCAGAGCAGGGGTAGAAGACATCACAGCAGTCTTCCACTGCATCCAGCAGGTGCCCCAGAGAGGTGTCACTAAATTTGAGAGCTGCTATTTTCTTTGCTTTTGGGGCCATCTGTCACCTGGAGCAGTCCTTGTCTGTAGACAAGAAGTAGGCATGCGCTCTGGTGCACCTTAAATATGGAGCCCGGAGTGAAGAAGCACTGCAGTCATGGTGTGGCAGGCAAATCCGTGCCCGCCCGACAGTGATCCAGCCTGCTTCCCATGAATGAATTATTAATGAGGTGGGATGTACTGGGAAGGGGACAATTTGCCATGAAAACCCGTCATTGCAGCTGATGAGTAAAACATCTTATTTCACGCCTGCTACTGCACTGAGTGCAAATTTGGTGGTGATTCAGCCCAAAGAAACAATTCAAAATTTCCAACAAAAATACATTTCCATGCAAAAACAAAAACTCAGAAATAAAGAACCATCTGTGGCTCACTCAAGAAGTTTGGGATAATGTAATGAACAATGTATTATTGTAAGTTTAATTTATGTTTGTGTGTGTATATAAATATTTTTACAGATGTGTGTACATATATGTATGTATGTGTGTGTGTGTGTGTGTGTGTGTGTGTGTATTAAGAAAGGTAAAAATGATTTCAGTTTAATTTAGGTTTTCTTTATGAACCTTGGTGCCTGGGTGTCTGGATATAATTTTGGCTAAAGGTTTCAGGCCTTTTGGATTTGTTTGTATAAGCACATTTTTAACGAAGTGTTAAAAGCCCTGAAGCTAAAGAGATGAGTTAAAAGGGTTGAAAGTTCAATGATTCTGGAAGAAAACACAAAGTAGAAAAGCTTTACTGTTGCCCAGCGACAGTGATCGAGGGACACAGACACAGAAAATACAGGAGTTGAGAGAGGGGGAGGTCAGTGTGTGTGTCTGAGAGAGAAGACAGGGATCTGGGATCTGAAACTCTCTGAGAAGAAAGCCTGCAAGGCTAGTGGGACAATAGTTGCTGAATAATCAGCTATTGGACTCAGTGAGATCATCAGTTTAACCAAGGTGCGACTGGGAGACTGAATTTAGGGGACTTATTTATTTGTTCTACAATTCATGAAACAGTGGGCAGAATTTTCCCCCTGTTGTGGAAGGTGGGTGGGGGGGGGTGGGGGGGAGGGGGAGGGTGGGGGGTGGTGGATTCCCTGAGCTGAGACAGCCTCAGAGAGATTGGCTACACATTACTCATGTGACACTGTCACAAGAGTTGGGACATGTCCATCACTTTCAGTTTCAGTTTTATTAAAAATTTATAAACATACATGAAATCTCATCCCACCCGTGGATGAGGTTTCATGCTTCTTCCAATGTCCGCCAACCTTAAGGTTGGATGGGCAGGTCCACTAATTACTTTAATTACTTTGTCGGTGGCCTCAATTGGCCGTTGACAGGCTGGCGAGCGCACAGCTGATTTGGCTGAGCCCCCGGCATCCTGCAAATTGAAATGAGGCAGGGTGATGCCAGGAGTTTTGCCCGACCTCACCCCATGTAATTTTAAGCTTCGGCGAGCAGGCCCCATCCCCAGCTCGCCGAACGGGAAATCTTGGCCAGTGTGTTTAGAGTGTGGTTTTTGGGTGTCTCAGGGAGAGATAAGAGTTGGGTGAGAAGCATCAAGTGAATGCTTAGGAATTCACTGGAAGAAAACCATTTGCAACTGTGCCAGTCCCAAGTGAGAAGCTTTTGTATCAAGCTAGTGGTAATTCTTCACTGATTTTATGTGTCTTTAAATATATTGCTGGGGTAAATGAATAGTGGGAATTTGAATTGCCTTCTTGTGTTTGTATTGGGATCTTTCTTGTTTTAACGAATATTTTATTCTTTGTATTAAAAGTTCATCAGCAGACTCCTGTGAATTTGTTCAGTAACTTTCCTCCATGTTTTGAATAAAAAAGTTAGGATCTGTAAAGCCAGGTTTCACTCAGGGATCTGACTTGTCCAGCATTAACAGTAGCTGGGATCATAACAAAGTGGGAGCTTGTCTGGGATCAAAAATCCTTGAATTTAAGTGGGATTTGTGAATCTTTAAATAAACAAGTACGTGGGGATATTGGGCATAGGAACAGAATTTACTGTAAAGTATATTACACAAGCTGGAATTCAAAAATGGCTTTGACTGTTGCTAAGACTTTTCTGGGAGTAGAAAATGTAACAGTAGATTATTTGAAACCCTTGCATAAGGCTAAGAGAATTAGCAGAGTAACTGAATGTAGAAATAAAAGCAGGATTTCATAAGGATGATCTGATTAAAGTAATTATCTAGCATTTACAATTAAAATGACCTAAAACTGGTGTATCACAGATAGATTTAGCAAGAGTTCAGTTGCAGATGAAGCAGCTTTGAACTTGAAAAAGAACAAGAAATGAAAAAAATACTTGAATTAGAAAAGAAGAAAAAGAAAGATTAAAAGAAATGGAAATGTGGAAGCTCAAGTTTCAAAGAAATACACCGGACAATATGAACTGGCTAGAGAAAGCATAGAATAAAAAAAACAAAGGAGAGATAGTGGTTCAGAGGACAAGCCTGATTCCACTGAAGATTTTGATTTAACACCTAAATTTACAGAGGACGGAGTTGAAAGATATTTCACCTCATTTGAAAAGATAGCTGTGAAGCTGAAGTGGCCAAAGGATGATTGGACCTTAACATTACAAAGTGTCCTGACAGGTGCAGCTATGAATGTGTGCACTAGTCTGTCAGAAGAACCATCTGCAGTCTGTGAAGTGGTTAAAAGGGCAATACTCAATGCTTATGAGCTTGTTCCTGAAGCTTATCGATTAAAGTTTAGGAACATGTGGAAAAAGCCTAATCAAAAAATTGTTGAATTTGCAAGGGAGAAAGAAATGCTGTGGGATCATAACAATAGTATTAGATTTAAAAAACAGTAACAAGCCTGAAGATTGGGAACATTTTAGAAATCAGCAAAGGGCCATGAAAAAGTTGATAAAAAGGACAAAAATAGAATGAGAGTAAATTAGCCAGTAATATAAATACAGATATTAAGAGCTTATATAAGTATATAAAAAGGAAGAGAGTAGCTAAAGTTAACATTAGCGCTCAGAATCAGGAGAAATTATCACAGGGAATGAGGAAATGGCAAAAGCATTAAACAAATATTTTCTGTCTGTCTTCACTGTAGAAGACTCAAGTTTCATTCCAGGAGTAGACAGTAAACTAGGGACTAAAAAGAGTGAGGAAATTAGGGAAATTAATATCAACAGAGAAAAAGTATTGGAGAAACTTGAGGGACTAAAATGTGACAAGTCCCTGGGGCTTGATGGCCTATACCCTAAGGTTCTAAAGGAGATAACTGCAGAGATAGTGAATCCACTGGCTGTGGTGTTCTAGAATTAATTGGATTCAGGAAGGGTCCCATCAGATTGGAAGTTGGCAAATGTTATTCTGTTTTTCAAGAAAGGAGGGAGAGAGAAAACAAGGAACTACACGCTAGCTAGCCTAACATCAGTTGTTGGGAAAATGCTGGAATCTATTAATTGTTAAGGAAGTCTTAACAATGCATTTAGAAAAGCATAATATGATTAGAACAAGTCAACATGGTATTACTAAAGGGAAATTAATGTTTAACAAATTTTTTGGAGTTTTTTGAGGATGTAATTGGTCAGGTAGATAAAGGGGAATAAGTAGCTGTAGTATGCCTGGATTTCCAAAAGGCTTTCAATAGGGTGTCACAAAAAAGACTAAAGGCAAGATCAGTGTGCATGGAGTTGGAGGTAATATATTAGCATGGATAGAGGATTGGTTATCAGATAGGAAGCAGAGAGTGGGCATAAATGGAACTTTTTCAAGTTAGCAGTTAATGAACAGTCAAGTACCATAAGAGTCAATGCTGGGGCCCCTATATTAATGACTTAGATGAAGAGACAGAAAGTAATGTATCTAAATCAAAAACAAAAATACCTGGAAAAACCCAGCAGGTCTGGCAGCATCTGTGGAGAGGAGCACAGTTAACGTTTCGAGTCCGCATGACTCTTCAACAGAACTAAGGAAAAATAGAAAAGGGGTGAAATATAAGCTGGTTTAAGGGGGGGAGGGGTGGGACAAGAAGAGCTGGATAGAGGGCCAGTGATAGGTGGAGATAACCAAAAGATGTCACAGGCAAAAGGTCAAAGAGGTGTTGAAGGTAGCGATATTATCTCAAGGAATGTGCTAATTAAGGATAGAAAGCAGGACGAGCAAGGTACAGATAGCCCTAGTGGGGGTGGGGTGGGGTGAAGGAATCAAAAAAGGCTAAAAGGTAGAGATAAAATAATGGATGGAAATACATTTAAAAATAATGGAAATAGGTGGGAAAAGAAAAATCTATATAAATTATTGGATAAAACAAAAAGGTGGGGGATATTCGGAAAGGGGGTGGGGATGGAGGAGAGAGTTCATGATCTAAAATTGTTGAACTCAATATTCAGTCCGGAAGGCTGTAAAGTGCCTAGTCGGAAGATGAGGTGCTGTTCCTCCAGTTTGCGCCGAGCTTCACTGGAACAATGCAGCAAGCTAAGGACGGACATGTGGGCATGAGAACAGAGTGGAGTGTTGAAATTGCAAGCGACAGGGAGGTCTGGGTAATGCTTGTGGACAGACTGAAGGTGTTCTGCAAAACGGTCACCCAGTCTGCGTTTGGTCTCTCCAAAGAAGAGGAAACCTCATTGGGAGCAACGAATGCTGTAGACTAAGTTGAGGGAAGTGCAAGTGAAATGTTGCTTCACTTGAAAGGAGTGTTTGGGCCCTTGGACGGTGAGGAGAGGGGAAGTAAAGGGGCAGGTGTTGCATCTTCTGCGGTTGCATGGGAAGGTGCCGTGGGAGGGCACTTTACAGACCTGCTGAGTTTTCCAGGTATTTTTTTTTTGTGTTGGATTTCCAGCATCCGCAGTTTTTTGCTTTTATAGTAATGTATCTAAATTTGATGATGATTCAAGGCTAAGTGGGAATGTGATCTATAGGGAGGTCACAGAGGCTGCAAAGAGATATTGACAGGTTAACTGAGCGGGCGCCAAGAGGGATGTGGCCACACATTAGGGGAACCTGTATAAAGTGACCATTCCTCTGCAACTGAGACAGTTCAGGCGCAGCCACATTGATATGATTGGAGTCGGGCTTCCAGCTTATCTGCCCACTCAAGCAATGTAGTGACATCAAGTGCTCCAAAGCTTTTCACCCCACAAACCCCACCCACCACAGCATAGACTGCAAATTTATGAGCATTTTCGTGGACTGCAGAACAGTTAGATGACTGCACATGTACAATCTCCTCCCTAAAGCTGGCCATGGAGCAGTCACTGGTGGAGGTGCTCACAGCCCCTTGCAATGTCAGCATTCTGCTTTGGACTAGTCTCCCCCATGGTTCAAGCTAACAGGGCAGCCATGCAGTGCATTAATCTCTGGCTATCCGAGTGGTGGCCAGCACTCTCCGAGAAGCATTAAGGGGCTGTCACACTTAACCAGGACAGGTTCCAAGGACACCCACGCTAACCACATGTCTCTCCCTTTCATCCTGCAGGGTTCATTCACCACGATCATGGAGCCTGGTGAACTAATTGTATGCCTGATGGCCTGCAGAGCACAAAGACGATGGAGCAGAGTGTGACTGAGGCTTCTGGCTGTGCAGGGGCAGGAGCAGCAATCTCAGGTAGAAGGGACGACTGGGGCTCCCGCACACTCCACCCAAGAGCCACAGCGAGCCATTGCTGGTCGGCACCTAGTGACACTCAGAGTCTATAGATGTCGCTTTTCATTCCTGCAGATGACCGAGGGGCAGTGTTGCCGAAAACTGCACATATCTAGGGAATTGGTTGGTCACACCTGCAGGATTTGGTGCCATGGGGACATAAAGGGCATCCATTGCCAGTGGCCATGAAAGTGACTGCAGTACTCAATTTCTACACCAGTGGCTCCTTTCAGGGCTCCACAGGTGACCTCTGTGGGATCTCACAAGCTTCCACCCACAAATGTATCCACGAGGTCATGGATGCCATCTTTGTGAGGGCACACAACTTTGTGCATTTCGCCCGGAATCAGGACAGCCAAGATGCAAGGCCAATTGGATTCGCTCAGATCTTGGGTTCCCCACAGGTTCAGGGTGCGATTGGCCGCACTCATGTGGAGCTCAGATCACCGTCGCAACAAATGGTGAACTACACCAACCACAAGAGGCTCCATTCATTGAATGTGCAGCTGGTGTACAACCACTAGAAATGCATCCTGCAAATGCGGGCACAGTTTCCAGGGAATGTACATGATGCCTACATCCTCAGTTGGTCACAGATCGCTGGGGCTTTAGAGTCCACAGAAGGGATGGCTCCTCAGGGACCAGGTGTTGCCGGAGGTCACTGGTAACGGTTATTGGCTTAGTACACAGAGGAGAAGAGTCAATTCTCTCTTAACTCTAAATTCACTTTATTCATGTCATTAGATCATCTACATATAGCTTATACATCTGGTTAAATATAGACATGCAGTTTACAGCAGGTTATACAGTTTTATACCCAAAACTAGGATCCAAATGCACACCCACTAGGTTTCTCTGACACTCCCTGAGTGGTCACAGAATATAAAAGCTAATAACCGATAAGGAGAGCTGACGCTGGACAGGCGTTCTGTTCTCTCTCTCTTGCGTCTCTACGTTGCGGACGTAGGTTCTTCTGCTTCTGCAATGGTTGGTCTCTGGAGTCTCACTGCTCCACGCCCGAAATCCTTTCAGTCTTATACTGAATCATATCTCATCAAGCTGTGCTGTCTCTTTCCCGTTGGTTTAGGCCTGCTTGCCTGATCTGTGGCACATTCTCATTGGCTCTGTTCCAAGGCCTGCAGGATCACCTCGTTTCTCCTTTTCTAAATAAGGACTCATCACATTTCCTTTGTCTTCAAGACACTCAGCTACTTTAAAACCGGTTCTAGTCAGTTCAGATCCAGTGACTGGAGTCAGGGTTCAAAAGTTACTCAGGCCAGCAACTGGACTCAGGTTACTTCAGGTCAGTACTTTTGCCTGTGTCAACAATTCAGCTGCAGCCCCTGGCCAACATCTCCCCCCTTTTGATCCAAAGATACTTACCTTAGGATCATTACTCTCCCTTTCTGTGTACCACTCCTGAGGTTGTCATTGTCCCCCAACGGGCATGTTACATCCGCGATATCATATGGTTATATAAAAATGTAAAAGAGAAGCGTATATAAAATATACTTCACACATTATCCTTATACTGATAATCGTTTCTTCTGTTTCATTATAGCACTAACATTCAATTGGTGCAAAATTTCAATTTTCCACCTTCTAAGCTGATATATGTTGAATATGACAAGTATTAAAGCACATATGATCACAACTACAGCAGCATGTGATAAAATCCTGACCCACGGATGTATTTGAACATTAGTTCCCCAATTCCAAAACTTATCCCAGAACTCAGGGCCCCGTAGCAGTTCCTCTGCTTTATCAGCATGAGTTCTAATTATTTTAGTATGTTCAGTCCATTGATGAATTATCTCATTGGCTTTCTCCGCTATTTGCGTCCAATCCGCAGTCAGGTGCGGAATAGGTGGTAGTTCAGTAGGAACATATTTCTGCAGATCTTGGTCTATATCGGTACGTTGGACTGTGAGATTTTCATTTATTACCATCCTCATTATTGGCTTAGGCAGAACTTGTCCACCGATAACCAGGTCTAAGGTCACATTGTTAATGGCCACACTGTGTCCTTCCAGAGGGCACTGTTTCCATCCTTTGCTATGGCTCATAGCCGCTGTGGCTATGTAATATGTTTGTCCCACAAGGGCATATTGTAAAAAGGACTGGCTGTTAACAGGCAGAATGGACAATGAACAATTTTCATAAGTACTAAACTGATGATGATCCAGCCAATCTTTCTAAAATGCCTGCTATATCCTCCCCAGTGAATATACCTCCGATATGAGTCACTACCCCAGTCAATATTCACATAGGTGTGGTCCCAGTGGACCATAATTTTACCTCGACCGTCGCTCCCCGATGGTCGCTCAATAAATGGACCCACAAATTGACTAATAATTTTTCCCTCTGGGATTACCGACAATGTCACCTCTAGAACTTTATTGCATGAAAACTGTACTCCCGTTCCCTCCGGTATACCCAAAGTTTTTCCCGCGCACGCTAACCCATCCATTCCCGTATAATACAAATTTAAATCCTCTCTTTTCCCTTTGTTGGTTCGGACTGTCTTATTCTGCAGAACAGAGTTGTTCCTGGTCTCGGGATATCCCTCCTCCGTAGACACTGCTTCAGGCACGTTCATTCGTTGTGACGGCTCCGAGGCAGGTTCAACCGCAGTTCTGATGATGGTCAATCCGATAGCAACAAAATGCATTACCCTTTTCATTTTAGGCTGTAATGAACAAGTGTAATTTCTGTTCTTATTTACAGTTTCTTTTGAGTACTATTTTAAGTCCAGTCTCTCCATTTACTGAGCCAGACTGTCCATATCCTGTTCCTAATTTGTTTCAGATTCTAACCATCCATTTCTCCTAACCCACTTATTCCCCCTCTTTGTTTTAGCTTTCTTTCATTTTTTTCCTGGATTCGCCTCTGCATGTGAACGGACAGTATCAAATTTGTTTTCAATTACCTCCTCTTTCATCTGTAGCTGGTCCTGTTCTTGATCTCCCTGACCTTCGAGATTCGGAACATCGTTAGCATTGAGCAGCACATGCCAATGGTGATTATCTTGTTTTTCTCCCGCTAACTTTAGCTGATTAATGTGATACCGGCCACTCTTGTCTGGTGTCATTAATATCTTGTATACAGATGGGCTAGCTTTATCTACTATCTCCTAGGGGCCAGCAAACTTTGGACTCAAGAATGAGGTGGGCTGATGTACTCTAATCATTACTCTTTGTCCGGGGCTCAACTCTATTGGGCTGGCTTTTGCGTCGAAATAAGCCTTGCTTTGCTGTTACTTCTTTCCCTGTCGGTGAGCAGCTACATAATTTGCTTCTTTTACTGTTTCTACTAGCTGTTGTACCCATTTTTCTGATATAATGTGGTCTACCTCGGGTTCGGACAAATCCAAGCCTACCAACCCCTCCATTCCCCTCATGTCCCTTCCTGTCATAAGTCTATAAGGAGTGTAGCCTGTTGATGAAGCCACGGTGTTCCTGATTATCATCAGCACATAGGGCAGAACGACCTGCCGGGTTGTCTTGTGCTGCTGCATCATTTTGGCTATCAAGTTTTTCAATGTCCGATTCATTCTTTCCATAATTCCACTAGACTGTGGTCTATAGGGTATGTGGAATCTCTATCTGATCCCAAAAAGGGTCACAACATCTTGCATTACTTGGGCTGTAAAATGTGTTCCCTGATCCGATTCTATGCTTCGGGGTAAACCCCAACGGGTAAACACCTTTTCTAATAGAATTTTCGCAGTAATTTTGGCTGGTTTGTTCTGGTCGGAAAAGCTTCCACCCATTTAGTGAAGGTATCCACTATTACTAGAATATACTTGTATCCTCCTGGAGTGGGGGGAAGGGGTCCTACATAGTCTATCTGTAAATTAGTCCAAGGCCCTTCTACTGGTTTAGTATGTCGGAGGGCCCCTTTCTTAACATTTCTATCGGGGTTGTGTTGTGCACGGATCAAACAATTCTTGACATAGTGTTCCACGTCACCTTTCATTCCTGGCCACCAGCACACCTCCTTTATCTGATCCAGGGTGCTCTCCGTCCCTTTATGTCCCCATAAGTCATGGTACCAGTGGATAATTTGGTTTCGTCCCTCCCTTTAGCACCACAAATTTTCCCTCACATAAAACCACTCCGTCTTGAATATGGACCCCCTCGTGCCTTTTATATGTGTCTGACTCTGCTCCTTCTATTAGTTTTCTCAATTCTCCATCCTTCTTTTGCTCCTCCGTTAAATCCATTACTTTGACTTGCTTCTCTTTCTGGCCCCTGATTTCCCCAGTCGGTGGCTGCCATTCCTATCCACTTACAGCACCTCGTTTGGCTAGTTCATCAGCTTTCCTGTTCCCTTTGGGGGATAGTTTTGAATGAGCTTTCACTTTTGTGACCCCAAATCCTTTCCCCTGTGCTTCTTCAAAGATGTACCGTAATAGCGGGGCTGAAGGAAGGGGCCTTCCATCTGCTGAGACAAAACCTCTCGCTTCCCATAGGGGCAAATATTCTGTGAAGCTATTACAGATATACACGCTTTCAGAATATATGACTGATCTAGGTGGAAAGTATTCCGGGTGACCAACCACGTATGCGACAGCTGCTAGTTCTGCTGCCTGCGCACTCATGGTTTTAGGTAATTTCAAAGCCGCACTAAATCTTTCCTGTTCATGTTCATCCTCCATGTATATCCCACAGCCAGTTCTCCTTTCCCCATCCTGTACTGATGAAGACCACAAAAATTTTAAAATAGGGTTCTTCCTTTCCTGTTTCCTTTGTTTTTCTACTTTAAGGCCCCGTCTTACTCCCTCCCTTTTTCTTTGATACAAATGGGCCCTTGGGGTCATTTGCTATCATCAATTGACACTCATGTTTTTCTCCCTGATAAACTAAGTTGTCTGCTAACATAGTGGTGGTTTTTACCCCCTTTACGGTTATATTTCTCCCTTGCTGCAACAATGTCCATCTAGCGATTCTATTTTGGCTAAATGCACCATCCTTAATCCTTCCATCTAACAATAGCTGTACAGGGGTGTGTTCTGTTAATATTGTAAGTGGGTTTAGTCCCACTATATAGGTAAAATGCTGCACTTCCCAAAAGACAGCTAGCAAGTGTTTTTCGCATACCGTATACCCCTGCTCTACTGATGAGAGCATACGTGAGGCATACGCTACTGGTCGTAATTTCCCATGTGTCTCCTGTAATAGAACTGCTGAAAGGCTGGTGTCTGTGGTAGCCACCTCCAATAAAAACGGTTCAGTTGGATTTGGGGTTTTCAGAGCAGGCGCGGCAGCTAATGCTTGCTTTAGAGCGGTCATGGCCTGGGTGTGTTCTGTTTTCCACTCCCAGGCTACATTCTTTTTTAATAATTCCATTAGTGGGGCCGCCTTTGTGGCGAATCCATCAATGTGGTCCCTGCAATATCCCATCAAACCCAAGAAGGACCTTAACCCTTTTACATCCCGTGGAACAGGGAGTCTGCCAGCTGTCTCTATCCTTCGCTTGTCAATGTCCCTCTTCTCCGGTGTCAGAATCATTCCCAAGTAAGTAACTTTTTATTTCATGGTCTGCGCTTTTTGAGGGTTAATCTTTAATCCCAAGCCATGTAACAACTGCAGTAATTCACTTAGTAGTTGATAATGTTCCTTTTTGGTTTTAGTTTGTAGGAGTAAGTCATCTACATACTGCACTCGACATTCAGGCCTCGAGAATACTTTTAACCCTTCCCTCAGCCATTGGTGAAATATGGACGGGGAATTGTGAAATCCCTGCGGCAGGGCAGTCCATGTATATTGCTGCCCTTGGAAAGTAAACGTGAATTTATATTGACATTCTTTCTCCAGTGGAATAGACCAAAAACTGTTACTAATGTCCAAAACCGTAAACCACTGCGCATCCTCGTTTTGTCGAACTACTGTCTCTGGGCTAGTTACTACAGCAGGGGCTGTTAACGGGGTGACTTTATTTAATTCTCTGTAGTCTATTGTTAGTCGCCAGCTACTGTCGGGTTTCAACACCGCCCAAATGCGAGCCGAAAATGCAGTGGGGGTGTTCATCTTTTCTTTGATAGCATTTCAAAAGTGCCTCCACTGGGTCTCCTCTGTTATCGCCCATGACAGATAATACCTGGTCCTTTAAGGCCTCATTTGTGCCTCTACCAAGTTTTTGTTCCTCCGGTAGAGCAGAGTGTATATGTGGGTGTAGGCACATTAGAATTAATTTTCTTTCCTCAGCATCATCTAAGCCGTGTACCCGTCTCTGTTGCCTGACCGCTAGGAACAACTGCCTAGGATCATCCCCGGGCGCACACGTCCCTATATCTTTCACAATATCCCTCAGTTCTTGTATCCCAAGTGGGGTGGAATGTCATATTTGGGCCGGCTTGCCCCTGGCCATCTGCCCCTACCTGTGCTTTAGTGGTTACAAGGGGGGCCATTGGGACAGACGGTTTTTCCGGCTCTGGAATATATGCTGGCGGTGGATCCTCTGGTGGAGGTTCCCCATCACCATTGCTGTATCTATCCGCCCTGTCAGCTAAATCATCCCAATCTATATCCCCTTGACCGTTTTCATCACCTCTTCCGGGTGCTAAAGCACACAATATGCCCCTCCGTGCAGCTAGCTGATCTTACAGCTTCTCTATCAGTTTCTGACACTTTGTGTGCTCACCGGTACTGCTCCTCTTTTCCTGAGCTGCTCTGTGAATCACATTCATAGTAGTTTTTAAATCACTACATTGTTGTTTCCATCCCTCCACCTCAGCTTTAGCTGCTTGGGCTTCTCCCTCTCTCTTACTCTTTTCATTAGCCAATTTTTCGCACTGTAACTGATATTGGTTCATGTACATCAAATCCGCACTTCTCTGTCCCTTTAAATCAGTTACCTTCTCACTAAGGCGAGCTATCTCCTCACGGAGTTTCTTATTTTCTTCTTCTCGTTTGTCTCGCTCTCTCCTAGCCTGCTGTCGGCATTCTATCCATTCCTCAAATAAACATCCGATCGCTACCGACTTCTGTACCTTTTTAAATTTCTTATCTGACATCTTTGTTTGCGCAATTCTCCAAAGGGCTTCCCCAGCGGGTTTTCCCTTGTCACCAATGTGACCCGCATACTTCCTGTATTGCGGCCACTTCCCTATTACGTATTTTTGAAGAGAGTCCCTTCCAGTCAAAAAGTCCAAGTCCCCGGGGCTTGGAGATTCCCTTTGATTCGTCATCTTATATTAACAGCTATGAATTAACCCAAACTCCTGTTCTCTGTGTAATTTGCCAACTCGGTTCGGCTCGAGCCTCCCGCTGACTCAACAGAGATTTATCCTAAGCCCACCCAGGGACGCCAGATATGTTGCCAGAGGTCACCGGTAACAGTTATTAGCTTAGTGCACAGAGGAGAAGAGTCAATTCTCTCTTAACTCTAAATTCGCTTTATTCACGTTGTTACATCATCTACATATAGCTGATACGTTTGGTTAAATATAGACATGCAGTTTACAGCAGGTTATACAGTTTTACACCCAAAACTAGGATCCAAATGCAAACCCACTAGGTTTCTCTGACACTCCCTGAGTGGTCACAGAATATAAAAGCTAATACCCAAAAAGGAGAGTTAACGCTGGACAGGCGTTCCGTTCTCTCTCTCTCTTGCGTCTCTACGTTGCTGACGTAGGTGCTTCTGCTTTTGCGATGGTTGGTCTCCGGAGTCTCGCTGCTCCACGCCCGAAAACCTTTCAGTCTTATACTGAATCGTATCTCTTCAAGCTGTGCTGTCTCTTTCCCATTGGTTTAGGCCTGCTTGCCTGATCTGTGGCACATTCTCATTGGCTCTGTTCCAAGACCTGCAGGATCACCTTGTTTCTCCTTTTCTAAATAAGGACTCATCACATTTTTTGCCTGTGTCAACAATTCAGCTGCAGCCCCTGGCCAACAAAGGGCTACCCTAGGAGGCCGTGGCTGATCACACCCATGGGGCGGCCTCAGGCTGCAGCAGAGCGACAATATAACGAGGCTCATGCTGCTGCTTGCAACTTGGTGGAGCAGACCATCGGGATGCTGAAAATGAGGTTCCAGTGCCTGGACCGGTCTGCTGGAGCCCTGCAATACAGTGCACAAAGGGTGTCATACATTGTTGTCATTTGCTGCGCCCTTTATAACCTGGCGCTCCAACGGGGAGATGAGCTGGCTGAGGAGGAACTGCACACCTCCTCCAATGAGGAGGACGCCAATGGGGATGATGGTGAGGAGGTCCTCAGAGGCGACAATGATGGGGATGAAGCCCTCACATTGGCTAGATGAGGCAGGCATACTCGGGAGGCCCTCATAGCTGCTTGATTTGTGGAGGATACTGACGGCATGCAGTGAGGTGACCCCATGGATCCTTACATCGCATCTGTGAATGTTTGATTCCAGTCTGGTTTATGGCAGCGCCAATACCCTCTGTGAGAATGCTTCTGTCATGGAGATGCAGTGGAGGCCCTAATAGTTGCTCGATTGCAGGAGGATGATGACGACATGCAATGAGGACACTCCATTGACCTTCACATATCCTCTGAGAATGTCTGGCTCCTGTCTGGCCGGGGACAACTCGCTTGTGCTCCACGATCAGTGTCATATCATAGAGACTCAGCCATGAAACTTTAGAAGCATCTGATCCTTTGTCCGACTTCAGCACCCGAGCCCAAAAGTTTCTTGCCTCCAGCCGCTCTCTGAGTGCCGGACATCTGGGAAGTCCCTGCCGCCACCTGCTGTTTATCAGACAGTGTGATGCATTCACCAGATTATGATCCTGAGGCTATTCTAAAGCCAGGTCCCACCGAGGTGTGTGTCTCTGCACTGGTGGAGGGTGTGGATGAGCAATGTGATGGGACTTCAAGGAAAGTGCCTTCAGATTCCTCGTCAGGGGTTTCTTTGGATCTTGACTGGAGGCCCTGGGTTGTGAACTCTCTTGACTGTTTCCCAGATGTGCCTGCGGAAGCAAAGGGAGATAACTAGAGAATGGCAGTAGCCTGTGAAACAGGACACATCACTCACAGCATGGTTGTCTGATGGAGGTTGCACTGCTGGACCATCACTTGGTAGAGCATCACCAACCTCACCATCAGCACAAGACCGGTCTAGATCGTCACCGGCCAGCTGGATAATTCAGTTTTCTAAATCGGTGAGGGCCTTGATTTCGGGCATTCTGCCACCGGTCTGCGACTTCTCCCTCTTGTTGTGTGCTAGCTTGTCCTGTATGAATACAGATGGAGAAAGTGTAAGCAGGATGCCTGCCAGGCCAGATGATAAGTGTGCCTGGCATGTGTGGGTGGTGAGTGGTCCCATGGATGGGATGAGGACAATGACGGTGACTGTGAGAGAGTGAATGGTGATGCCCCTTGAAACAGCAGTGAGGGCCCTGTGCATGTGTGATGGGTTTGTGAGTTGAGAGTGTTGAGATGAGTGACTTGCCCTGGTGGAACGGAAGAGATCATTCATCCTCTTGTGGCACTGGGTGGCTGTCCTATTTTGAAGGGAAGTGGTGCTGACCACTGCTGCCACTGCCTTCCAAGCCAGGCTAGTGTCATTGCTGCCCATCCTGTGCCCAGAGCAGGGGGTAGAGGACATCCTGATGGGTCTCCACGACATCCAAAATGCACTTGAAGGACGTGTCGCTGAGCCTGGGGGCCGCTGTCTTCTTCAGTTTCAGTGGTTTTCCATGCAGCAGTGGTGGTCTGGAAGCACTGAGATGTTTACTTGTGGCTGGACTTTAAATATGGCTCCCAGCGTGATGCAGCAGTGGGGTGTTGGCAGGCAGGAGAATGAGAGCCTGCCCACCATGGAAAGGGCTTGTTTTCCGGGAGTGCATAAATAATGTGGCAGGTTTGGGATGATACAGCATGAAAACCCGCCATCACATTGTTTTATCCGCTTGCTACTATACTTAGTGCAAATCTGGGTCTATTCCACCTTCTGTATTTCTGATATGGAATAGTCTCAAATCTTCAGATACAGGCGAGTTTGAGCATTCTTGCAAATCCAAGTCTCTGACTTTCGATAATATTGGATCTCTATTTGTCCAGTTTCTAATTTGTTTGGCATACACAGGGGTAGAATCCAAGAAATTCAGTAATAGCACAACGTCTTGTGGCACTGGAGCATGTACAATGCTATCTGGTAATGGGAGATGACTGAGTGCGTCCGCATTTGCAATATGCAAGCCAGGACGGTACATAAAAATATACTCATACGCAGATATTATCCGAGCCCAATGTTGTATTCTTGCTGATGCTATTGGCGGAACGGCCTTATCCTCACTGAATAAACCCATTAATGGTTTATGGTCCGACACAATGTCATCCATGTAGGTACTAGTGGAATTTTTTCACTCCAAATCCCACTGATAAACCTTCCTTTTCTGACTGGGAATAACCCTTCTTGACTGTAGAGAGGGCTCTTGCACCATAAGGAGACGCATCACATGTTAATACCAGCTCTTTCAATGGGTTGTAGTGTACCAATAAACATAATAAATACAACAGTTTCTTTACTTTCACAAAGGCTTCTCCCTGTTGTGAAATCCACGGCCAATGGTGGCTATTTTTGAACAACAAATGTAATGGTGCCAACACAGTTGATATGTTAGGCAAGATGCGACTATAGTAGTTGATCATACCCAGGAAGGACCTGAGTTCGGTTACATTGGATGGTGAGAGTGTGTATTATTTTGACTGAACTTTCTCTTTTACCGGATGCAAACCCATGACATCCACGCTGTGACCCAGGTAAGTAACTTCTACTACAAAAACAAAAATACCTGGAAAAACTCAGCAGATCTGGCAGCATCTGCGGAGAGGAACACAGTTAACATTTCGAGTCCGTATGACTCTTCAACAGAACAAAGGAAAAATAGAAAAGGGGTGAAATATAAGCTGGTTTAAGGGTGGGTGGGGGGCGCGGGGTGGGGGGGTGGGGTGTGGGTGGGAGAAGAAGAGCTGGATAGAGGGCCAGTGATAGGTAGAGATGACCAAAAGATGTCACAGACAAAAGGTCAAAGAGGTGTTGAAGGTGGTGATATTATCTAAGGAATGTGCTAATTAAGGGTAGAAAGCAGGACGAGCAAGGTACAGATAGCCCTAGTGGGGGTGGGGTGGGGTGAAGGAATTGAAAAAGACTAAAAGGTAGAGATAAAAACAATGGATGGAAATACATTTAAAAATAATGGAAATAGGTGGGAAAAGAAAAATCTATATAAATGATTGGTAACTTCTGTTAATTTAAGCAACTTCTGGTGATTGGGATGTGCATTTTTCTTTCTTTAACCACACGCCAGCTTCCATGAACCTCCTTAGCACCTCTTCCAGGTTGGCCAAGTATCTGATCAGAACACCATCTAAGTACACTACCACTCAGAGAGGCCCTCGCAAATGACTCTCCATTGTTCTCTGGAAGATTGTGCATGCAGACGATACTCCAAAGGATAGGCGAGTGTACTGATAAAGACCCTTGTGTGTGTTAATAGTCATGTCTTCTCTCGACGTGCTATCCAGTTCTAATTGTTGGCAGGCGTGGCTCATACCCAGTTTTGTATAGGACTTGCCTCCAGCCAGCTTTGCATATAAGTTGTCTATCCTTGGAATGGGGTACTTGCCTTGTTTAGCTGCCTTATTTACGGTCAATTTATAATCCCCACAAATGCATATGGTTTGGTCAGGCTTAACCATTGAAACTATGTTCGAGAATTGGACAGATTGAATGATGCCCAGTTTTTTTAACCGGCACAATTCTGCATCCACCTTCTCCTTCAACGTTTAAGGCACAGGTCTGGCCTTAAAGATATGTGGTGTCACCCGAGGATCCACATATATCTTGGCCAGCATGCCTTTTAACTTCCATAATTCATCCCCAAAAACCGTGTCGTATTTCCTTAGCAGTTCAGGAACTCCTCTTGTTTTCAGGTGAAATATCTCAGACTAGCCAAGTTTGATGTTCTGTAACTAGCCTCTGCCTAAAAGACTGGGTCCTTCTCCTTTCATTATTATCACAGGCAGCTGGGCTGTCTGTTGCCTGTAAGACACTGGTACTGTGGCGATGCCCTTTATCTGTATAGGTTCTCCGGTGTATGCCTTCAATTTAGCTGTCTACCTTCATTATGGTATTTGAGAGTGTGCTGTCCCACCACTGTAATTGAGGCATCCATGTCCACCTCCATTATTAGTGGCTTCTCATGAACTTGGATCGTGACAATGATAGGTTCTGTTTTTACAGCGGTTAAGTTATACAGGGAATAAATGTCGGCAGCTTCAAGTTCTGCAGTATTCTTTAATTCAACCATGTTGGTTTGCTGCTTTACGGGCTGCTTAGACTTTGCCCTGTGTTGCCTTACTATGTGACCTTTCTTATGGCAGTAATGGCATTCTGCCTCCTTCAATTTGCAGGTGTCTGTTCCGTGGTCACCTCCACATCTATAACAAATTAACCTTGGAGTCGCTGCTGAAGTGTTTCTACTAGCCTTTTCATGTTTTTAACAGCGGGCATTGTTTCTCGCTTTGCTGCTGTGGGCCGAGCTTTTGGTGCCATAGTCGGCGCTAGGCTCCTACCCCACATGAAGAATGGCGCCATGTTGTATGTGTTGCAAAGCCTGCGAGTCTCTTGCAGCACTTTCCATGGCGAGGGAGATTTCTAGGGCGCGCTTAAAGTCAACGTCGACCTCAGTGGGTAAACGGCTCTGTAGGGCATCGTCCTGAAGTCTACAGACTGATAGGTCCCGCCGCATATTATTTAATTTGTTCCCAAAGTTGCAGTGTTCCGTCAACTGCTTAAGGTTCGCTACATGGATTGCGATGGATACTCCAGGGGCCCTAACTCTGGAATTAAATTTAAAATGCTGCATTGTTACGAATGGCTTCGGCTGGAAATGCATTTGCACGAGGTCCACTTATTCATTATAGGACTTGGAATTGGGAGCGTTTGGAGCCGTCAAGTTGCAAATGAGATTGTATGTCTGACTGCCACATACACTGAAAAGGATGGCTTTCTGCTTTTCCTCTGTGATAATTTCATTCGCTACAAAGTAAAATCCGAGGCACTCTACATACTGGCTCCAGCCTTCCATAGTTGCATCGTAAGGATTGATTCTGCTGAAGAGTGGCATGCCTGGCGAGTAGTCTTTTCTTTTTCTTAAGATTCGATGTACTCACGGTAACAGGGTGAGGTGCAGCGTTGGGGCTATTTTACCCTTGTCGCCAATATAATGACTCAACAGAGTGGACAGGTTTCAACACGAAACATATAAACTCTATTCCAGAGAGATTTTCAGGTGCTACATGCTAGATCAGGACTCTCGTCAGGAAGCCTCGGCCCCTGGAATGCCCATGGTTAGGGCTCATTGTCGGAGCCTCCAAAAACATCACATGACCCCTAATAGCCAGCAGGAGAGGCTATACCTTCAGTTACTACAGGTACTACACCTGAAGTGTCATAACCAGCCTTTTCTGTTTACAGATGTGCTTGACTTGTGGTTTATTTCCAGCATGTTCTGTTTTTATTCCAGATATCCAGCATTTGCAGTTCTTTTCCTAAGTGTCAACAAGATGCATTTGCATTTGGGTTTCCTAACTTGTAATCAAAATTGCTGAAATACAAACAATGAGGCTAAAGTTCCAGACTTTTTGACGATCTGTCACACAAGCATAAATATAAAACTGTTCTGAAAGAGAAAGACAATCAAGACATGGTGATTAACCTTTCTTGCTATATTGGGTTTATTGTGATGTTGGGAATAATGTTAATAGGCAATTAAGACCTATTTTAGAGCATTTTGTGGCATTTCACAGCACTGTGGTTCCTGTTGTAATGGTTAAGGGACTTCATTAGAGTTGTAATTGGTCTTAGCTAAAGTTAAATGGAGCTGACAATCCGAAGGAGGGATCCCACATAATTGCGATTAGTGGTGCATGGGTCAGGGAAATGCGGACTGTGAGGTGAATTAGTTGAAGCTTTCAGGATTGCTTAAAGACAGGAGGATGCAAGTTAAATTTAGGAACCAAAAGAAAGTTAGAGGATGATTTTCCACTCGTCGGGCGGATGTGGTGGGCGGGCCCAGGAACAGCCACGCAATGGTCTGCAGCCTGCAGTTGGGCCCTGACTGCAATTTCACGCTAGCTTGTCAATTAACGGCCAGTCAGCATGAATTGTGTGCTGAAACGCTCAGCGCTGCCTGGGTGAGGGGGTTGGGAGAGGAGGGTTAGCGTGAAAGTCAGCACATGCACGCAGGTGCGCTCACAGGAAGCTCCCTGAAGGCATAGAGCTGCCTCAAGGAGCTGAAGATTTTTAATTTTTCAAATAAAGATTTTAAAATTAAGGAAAACATATACCCTCATGTGACTCTATATATGAGCAGGGACATGTTAGGAATGAGATTTAAGCATTTTTATTTTATTTTCAATTAACATCAGAAACCTCATCTCACTCGTGAATGAGGTTTCCTCAAAAATCCAAAGGCCGCTTGGATTTTTTGCCTGCCCGCCAACCGTAAGGTTGGACGAGCAGGGAAAAATTCCATTTAATTAATAAATTAATGGGCTTAACAGCCCTCTTAATTGTCGGCGGGCGCGCTGCCGACTCCCGCATGAGTGCACAATGACATTGGGACGCTCGCCCAACACCTTCGCGTGTTATTTCACATTCCTGCGTGCCAGGCGCTCATCCACATGCTGAGGTGAAAATTCAGCCCTTAGTTATAGTTAAAAGATAAAATCAGATTTAGATATCATTCTTGTAGAATGTGCCACATACCATTGCTCCATTTGATACAAATTCCCTAGAAGAAGAGGAATGGTTTGACATTTTTGACAAAGAAATTTCAGCCTAGAAGGAAACAAAGAAACCTTACTTTATCAGTAATTAGTTTATCAATAACCTGGAAACTTACCTTTAATATCTTTATATTCTAATACCACTGGCAAAAATGTTAACGTTGCTGTTCAAATACAATGTTCTTCCTTTGATAACAAAGAAGACAGCCGGAGCATAATTGGATGGCTTCAGGGATGCCCTCTTTACTGACAGACACTTCAAACGTTTTTGCCTCAGGCTATTTCCAAATGGCCAGTGGAGACATCAGTGGTGTGAGTAAATGTGCTGTGCATTGCACATAAAACTGGTGATTAATTTCAGAGGAAACAATTTCATGGCTTTCCTATGGGCACAAGAGAACACTATATTTTTTTCAAATGGCAGGTTTCTTCTCATTGATGGCACAAAAATCATTCTATATGTACGTAGGTTGTCCTAGATTTGGTGCTGTGCAGTGAGAAGGTGTTAATTAATAATCTGGTTGTGCGGGGTCCTTTAGGGAACAGTGACCATAATGTGGTAGAATTCTTCATTAAGATGCAAAGTGGAGTGGTCCGGTCTGAAACTAGGGCCCTAAATCTAAACAAAGAAAACTACGAAGGAAACTATGAGGCGTGAGTTGGCTACGATAAATTGGGGAACTTCATTAAAAGGCATGATGGCAGATAGATAGACAATGGCAAATATTTAAGAAACAAATGTATGCATTGCAATGGTTATACATTCCTTTCTGGTGCAAAAACACAACAGGAAAAGTGGCCCAACCATAGCTAACAGAAGAAATTAAATATCGCATTAGATCCAAAGAGAAGTCATATAAAGTTACTAGAAAAAGTAACAAGCCTGAGGATTGGGAGCAGTTTAGAATTTAGCAAAGGAAGACCAAGGGCAGAATTTTGAGGTTGTCGGGTGAGCGCGGTGGGTGGGCCCAGGAGCATCCGAGAAATGGCCTGCAGCCCGTGATTGTCCCCTGACCACAATTTCATGCTGGCTGGCCAATTAACGGCTAGCCAGCGTGAAGTGTGCACTGAATGGCTCAACACTGCTGGGATGGGGGCAGGAGGAGGGCCAGCACTGATGTCAGCGCGGGCACTGGGGAGCGCGCAATAAAAGCTCCCTAAAGGCAGAGAGTTGCCTCAGGGGGCTGAAGAATTTAAAACCATCAAGTAAAGATTTTAAAATACAGTTGGTGGGTGGGCGAAAAGGGCAAGAGGCCTTTGCATTTTTGAGGAGACCTCATCCACGGGCGAGATGAGGTTTCCGATGTTAATTAAAAGTAAAATAAAAATGTTTAAATCTCATTTCTAACATGTCCCTGCTCATGTGACAGAGCCACAGGAGGGGACATGTTTACCTTAATTTTTAAATCTTTATTGTTAATGCTATAAATCTTCGGCTCCCTGACTTCCGCGCTTGCCCTCCTCCCCCTCACCCAGGCATTGCTTAGCGTTTCAGCACATGATTCATGCTGGCTGGTTGTTAATTGGCCAACCAGCGTGAAATCACGATCGGGGCCCAATCGTGGGCGGCGGACTGTTGTGTGGCCATTCCCGGGCCCGTCCGCCCGACAGGGGGAAGCTCCTCCCTCAGGTTTGCACCTTTTTACACTCCTTTGATGAATTTGATGATTATGTTATCCTAATGCAGCCAATCGATGAGTCCTCAATCATCTTCAATGAAATATCAAGAGCCTTCTATAGGTATTTTAATCTTTAAGCCGAGAAGACACACTACTGGCAAGAACCCCAGTTGATTTATCTTTATGGGGGGCCTGAGCCAGAATACCCAGATGATTTCTTTCTTGACTACCTAGACATGTTTCCTGAACTGTGGGACCAACATTGGACCATTCTTAGAGGGGAGAGCACTTCATGGGGCAGAAGCCATACCTCGGTTTGCCACATCTAGCCACAGAAGCGCTGAGACTGTCTGAGCCAGGGTAAGCCAACCCTCAACCACCCAGCTGAATGACTGTGTCCGCGCTGCGGGGTGAAGCGCACCCACAGGAAATAGACAAACGCCTGGCCAGCGCTTCTAAATGCTTCCACTGTCACAAACAGGGGCACTTCAGCAGGCTATGCCAGTCACACCCTCCACACTGTGCCAAAGACCCGAGAGCCATCCATAAAGACAAGGCCACTGACCCAGAAGAGACACAGCCCTTCTTCCTGGGCGACATCAGGCGCTGCAGCTCCTCCTTCTGGAATGTGAACATCTCAGCAAACGGCCATCTAACCAATCCCAAGTTAGAAGCAAAATACTGCGGATGCTGGAAATCTGAAACAAAAACAGAAAATGCTGGAAAAACTCAGCCGGCCGAACAGCATTTGTGGGGTGAAAAAACAGAGTTAACGTTTTGAGTCCATTTGACTTCTTCAGAGTTAAAGAGAAGTAAAAATGTGATGAAATTTTGCTGTTTAAAGGGGGTGGAGCAGGTGAAGCTGAATACAAGGCCAGCAATAAGCGGGGGCAAAGGAGAGATTGCCAAAGATGTCATGAACAAAAGGACAAACGAGCGTTGATGATAGTGGTACTGGCTAAAGGAGGTGATGATAGTGGCATTAAGATCAGAAAGCAGAATGTGATAATAGCAGGACAAGGGTAAGCACTGTGGAAAGAACAACATGAACAAGTGACAGATGGCCCTTGTGGGTGTGGGGTGGGGGGAGGGGATGGTGATGGGAAAAAGATTGAAAATAGGATAAAAAGTGGGGATAAAACAACGAATAAAAATGAAAATAAATAAAAATTGAAATAAGTGGATAAAAAATAAAAATAAAAAATGAAAATAAATATTGAGAAAAAAGGGATAAAAAAGGGATGGCGTTGGAGGAGAGAGCTCATGGTCTGAAGTTGTTCAACTCAATGTTAAGTCCAGAAGGTTGTAAAGTGCCTAATCGGAAGATGAGGTGCTGTTCCTCCAGTTTGCGTTGAGCTTCACTGGAACATTGCAACAGGCCAAGGATGGACATGTGGGCATGAGAGCAGGTTGGTGTGTTGAAATGGCAAGCGACAGGGTCATGGGTCATGCTTGCGGACAGACTGAAGGTGTTCTGCAAGGCGGTCACCCAGTCTGTGTTTGATCTCTCCAATGTAGAGGAGACTGCATTGGGAGCAGCGAATGCAGTAGGCCAAATTAAAGGAGGTGCAAGTGAAGGGCTGCTTCACCTGAAAGGAATGTTTGGACCCTTGGATGGCGATGAGGGAGGAGGAAATGGGGCAGGTGTTTCACCTTCCGTGATTGCATGGGAAGGTGCCGTAGGAGGAAGGTGATGTGTTGGGGGTGATTTAGGAGTGGACTACGGTGTGCTGGAGGCAATGGTCCCTACGGGATGCCGACAGTTGGGGGGTGAAGGCAAGATGTATTTGGTGGTGGCATTATGCTGAATGCAGAGGCTGGTGGGGTGAAAATTGAGGACAAGGGGGACCCTATCACGGTTCTGGGAGGGAGAGGAAGGTGTGAGGGCAGAGGCGCGGGAGATGGGTCAGACACGGTTGAGGGCCCTGTCAACCACAGTGGGTGGGAAACCTCGGTTAAGGAAGAAGGAAGACATGTCAGAAGCACCATTTTGGAAAGTGACAACATCAGAACAGATGCAACGGAGGCGAAGGAACTGAGAGAATGGGATGGAGTCCTTACAGGAAGCGGGGTGTGAGGAGCTGTAGTCGAGGTAGCTGTGGGAGTTGGTGGGCTTGTAATGAATATTGGTGTACAGTCTATCACCAGAAATTGAGACAGAGAGGTCAAAGAAGGGAAAGAAAGTGTCAGAGATGGACCATGTGAAGGTCTTGGAGGAGTGGAAATTGGAAGAAAAATTGATAAGTTTTTCCAGGTCCAGATGAGAGCGTGAAGCAACACCGAAATAGTAATCGACGTACCGGAGAAAGAGTTGTGGGAGGGAGCCTGAGTAGGACTTGAAAAAGGAATGTTCCACATGCCCCATAAAGAGACAGGGATAACTGGGGCCCATGGGGGTACCCATAGCCACATTTTTTATTTGGAAGAAGTGAGACAAATTTACGGAGAAATTGTTCAGTGAGAGAACAAGTTCAGCCAGACGGAGGAGAGCGGTGGTGGATGGGGATTGGTCAGGCATCTGTTCAAGGAAGAAGCGGAGAGCCCTCAGACCATCCTGGAGCGGGATGGGGGTGTAGAGGGACTGGATGCCCACGGTGAAGAGGAGGCAGTTAAGGCCAGGGAACTGGAAATTGTTGATATTACGTAGTGCATCAGAGAAATCGCGGATGTAGGTGGGAAGAGACTGGACAAAGGGAGAGAGAACGGAGTCAAGATAGGAAGAAATGAGTTTTAGTTTTTGCCACTTTGTATGCCTTAGTTTTAGATTGGATACTCACCTTGATCACCTTTGTTAACCACGGATGATTTATCCTTCTCATCGAGCCCCCTTTTTGTCCTGGGTGGTGTCAAGCTTCTTGGATGCTGTGGGAGCTGCATTGGGAGTTGCTCACCTTCAAACTGAATTTGAAATTCCATCATGTTGTGATTGCTACCCCTTAGAGGACCCTTACCTATGAGATCTCTTATTGATCCTACCTCATTACACATTACTAGATCTAAAATAGCCTGTTCCCGGCTAGGTTCTACAACATATTGCTCTAAGAAACAATCCCTCATGCATTCTACAAATTTGTCTTCAGTGTTACCCCTGCCAATCTGAGTTGTCCAGTCAATATGCAGATTAAAATCACTCATGAGAATTGTAGCACCCTTCTTACAAGCCTCCATTATTTCCTGATTTATACTTTGTCTCACAGTGAGGCAACTCTTCCGGGACCTATAGATTACTCCACCAGTGACTTCTACCCCTTGCTATTCCTTATTTCCAACCAAATTGATTCCACGTCATGATCTATTGCACCTATATCACTCCTCACCACCACACTGAAGCCTTCCTTTATTAACAAAGCTACCCCACCTCCTTTTTCCGGAACATCAAATACCCTTGAATATTGAGCTTTGACTTTGACCATTGTTGCTCATTCTGTCCTGATTTCTGCTGCACTCTTCTGCTTATATTATCTGCCCCTTCCTGTCACATTTTGATTATCGTTCACCTCTTCACTACCCTGCACCTCTGCTCTCTCGTTTCTTTTTGGTTTTTTAAACTTCCCTTCAATTGAACCCTCTCCCCTCCACTAGTTACTTTAAAGTCCCACCTACAACCCTAGTTATACGATTTGCCAGGACACTGGTCCCAGCATGGTTCAAATGAAGCCCGTCCCAATGGAACAGCTCTCTCCTTCCCCAGTACTGGTGCCAGTGCCCCATGTCTCAGAACCCATTTCTCCCACACCAATCTCTGAGCCACGCATTTACCGTTCTAATCTTATTTACCCTATGCCAATTTGCATGTGATTTAGGTAGTAATCTGGAGATTATTACCTTTGTGGTTCTGCTTTTTAAGTTCACCCCAAGCTGCTCTTTGTCACTCAGCAGATCCTCTTTTCTAGTCTACCTATGTCGTTGGTACCTTCCTGGACCACGACAACTGGATCCTCTCCTCCCACACTAAGTTCCTCTCCAGCCCAGAGGAGGTGGCCTTAACCTTGGCACCAGGTAGGCAAGACAGCCTTCGGGATTCTCTGTCTTTGCTGCAGACAACAGTTTCTATTCCCCTAACTATGTTACCCCCTATTACTACTACATTTCTCTTTTCTTCCCCCACTTGAATGGCACTCTGTACCATGGTGCTGTGATCAGTTCGCTCATCCTCCCTGCAGCCTGTGCCCTCGTCCACACTGGGAGCTAGAACCTCATACCTATTGGACAAGGGCACAGGCTGATGGTCCTCCAAAGCTAAATTTTGGATCCCCATACCTGCCTCACTCACAGTCACACCCTCCTGTCCCTGACCACGGTCCAAATTTGATGTAATTAACCTAAGGGGTGTGACTGCCTCCTGAAACAAAATGTCCAGGCAACTCTCCCCCTCCCTGATGTGTCGCAGTGTCTGCAGCTCGGGCTCCAGCTCGTCAACTGAGCCGAAGTTCCTTGAGCAGCCAACTCTTGCTGCAAAATGTGGTCACCATGGATTGCACTGGCATTCACCAGTCCCCACATACTACAGCTGCAACACATCGCCTGCCCAGCCATCTCTATTCTATTTAATGAATTAATTTGGATGTTAAATACTTTAATAGTGAATTTCTTAACTATACTCTTCTGCTGTAATAATGCCTACTGATTTAAACCACTTGACCAATCAAAAGAGACATGGAAGAGATACCCACCAATCACCTACCTGTTTTCCTTTGACGTCACACTTCGACTCAGGCAGGTAGAAACATGTCCTCTTTTCACAGTCTCCTCTAGATACTGCTGACTGCCTGTCCCAGGGTCCCCCTCTCACACTCTCCTCTAGATGCTGCTGACTACCTGTCCCAGGGTCCCCCTCTCACACTTTCCTCTAGATACTGCTGACTGCCTGTCCCAGGGTCCCCCTCTCACACTCTTCTCTAGATACTGCTGACTACCTGGTCCCAGGGTCCTCCTCTCACACTTTCCTCTAGGTGCTGCTGACTGCCTGTCCCAGGGTTCTCCTCTTGCACTCTCCTCTGGGTGCTGCTGACTGCCTGTCCCAGGGTCCTCCTCTCACACTCTCCTCTAGGTGCTGCTGACTGCCTGTCCCAGGGTCCTCCTCTCGCACTCTCCTCTAGGTGCTACTGACTGCCTGTCCCAGGATCCTCCTCTCACACTCTCCTCTGGGTGCTGCTGACTGCCTGTCCCAGGGTCCTCCTCTCACACTCTCCTCTATGTGCTGCTGACTGCCTGTCCCAGGGTTCTCCTCTTGCACTCTCCTCTGGGTGCTGTTGACTGCCTGTCCCAGGGGCCTTCCACGGAGTGAAGAGGCAGACTGGATTGGCATCACTGCTGAGAGTGATCTTGTAGGCATATATACGATGGCCCAATCAGGTGAAGAGCTTTGGGAACTTTTGCCTGTATTTTGAGCCTGGCTGATGCTGGTTGACCTCACAGACATGTTGCAGGAGGTTAAGGTCAATACAGGTGTTGAAGCTTAGCAGCGAGTAGTCCTGGTTGAGGACCATGGAAAGGGTTGCTTGAATTGTTTTTTCCTCCATATTGCAGAGTAGACGGCAGAGTGCATTTTACCGCTAGACAGAGTTCCCCCGTTGTGTGGAGTGAAGTGTCCATCGGATGAAGCTGGAGGTCTTTAAGTCATGGAACCTTGCTGGACAGAACGGTTACTTTGGCACCAGAGTCTAATTTAAAATTTGTTAGATTGTCATTCACTGTGTTTTTTTAATTCATTCACGGGATGTGGGCTTCGCTGGCTGGGCCAGCATTTATTTCCCATCCTTAATTGCCCTTGAGAAGATGGGGGTGAGCTGCTTTCTTGAACCACCGAAGTCTATGTGGTGTAGGCACACCCACAGTGCTGTTAGGAAGAGAGTTCCAGGATTTTGACCCAGCGACAGTGAAGGAACGGTGATATATTTCCAAGTCAGGATGGTGAATGACTTGGAAGGGAACTTCCAGGTGGTGGTGTTCCCAATCTATCTGCTGCCCTTCTCCTTCTAGATGGTAGTGGTCATGGGTTTGGAAGCTGCTGTCTAAGGAGGATTGGTGTGTTCCTGCAGTGCATCTTGGCTCCTTAGAACGAAGAGCTGCACCCTTTGATCCCACCCAAGAAGAAAGGCTGTGAGTCTTATGGGTCGGCTGGCTTTGATCTCATGGATGGCTTTTGGGATGTCTGTGTGGTGCTGGGGTTTCGACTTACACAGCTGACTGTGGTGGTGGAAGGACCAGGCCTTACTGGCAGGACATTGCTCTTCCCTGTGAGGGTGCTTTGCACTGCAGCACTGGCGAGGTTGTTTGGCAGGGTGGTTTAGGGGTGGCTTGCCTTGACTTGGGGAGTCCCTGCGTTTCTGTGACTCAATATGCAGAACTGAGGCATGGCTTCTGCCCCACAAATAGGATTGCATTGTGTGCGCAGCTCCGACATTCAATTTTGCTGGATGGCCTTATCGAGGGTAAAGAAGCCTGTGGCTAGTGGGCTTGCAGCCCTTGTGCTGGTGTTTGGAGTAATTCAGTCCCTTAAAGAAATTTTTGTGCAAGGGATTCGAATCTGTGCCTCATCAGGGCCATAGGCGAAGCTGCGGGGTTGGAGGGCTGCCTTGGGACTTTTCACTCCGCGACAGCATACTGCAGGTCAGGAACAGCTTGAGAGGTCAGAGTTCTTGCTGTCTAGGAGGCTGAAGAATTGCGAGGTACTCAACTTCAAGAAAAAAAATCTCTGCCTTCTTGCCTTTTTTTTCATTCCGTTCCGAACTCAGGAGCCATGTGGGGAGGATGCCAAGTCGGGTTTTGGGCTAGTGACTGAAATTAACAACAGCGTTTCTGCCTGATGTGATTAAAGAGAGGATTCACAGGACTGGCTAGCCTGGAAATTTAAAATAATTTTCTCACCCTGCAGGCTGCTTGGTTGAAGGTAAACTTCCACAGGGAATTCAGTGGCGTCTCCTGCCTGTGTTTAATCTTCTATCTTTTTCCTGCTTCCAGGCTCTCGTGTCTATGGAGCTTCTCTGGTTAGTTTTCTCAGTGTCTTGCTATAGAGGGAGTGCAGCGAAGGTTTACCAGACTGATTCCTGGGATGGCGGGACTGACATATGAGGAGAGATTGAGTCAATTAAGATTATATTCGCTGGAGTTCAGAAGAATGAGGGGGGAATCTCATAGAAAACTATAAAATTCTAACAGGACTAGACAGGGTAGATGCAGGAAGGATGTTCCCGTTGGTGGGGGAGCCCAGAACCAGGGATCACAGTCTGAGGATATGGGGTAGACCATTTAGGACTGAGATGAGGAGAGATTTCTTCACCCAGAGAATGGTGAGCCTGTGGAATTCGTTACCACAGAAAGTAGTTGAGACTAAAACATTGTATGTTTTCAAGAAAGAGTTAGGTATAGCTCTTGGGGCAAAAGGATCAAAGGATATGGGGAGAAAGCGGGAGCAGGCTATTGAGTTGGATAATCAGCCGTGATCATAATGAATGGCGGAGCAGGCTCGAAGGGCCAAATGGCCTACTCCTGCTCCTAGTTTCTATGTTTCTATGTATTAGCTCCTGAACTGAGGTTGCTTCAGTGCAGAAAGTGTTGAAGGTGTTCTTTTCTTTAGTTCTTCAGCATTGTAATGAGGATGTGGATTTTTTATCCCTTGCTGCCACCATGATGGACTCTATCGCTATTACCATGATATATTCTGTTGCCGCAATGCTTGAAGGATACTGCTTGGACACCGTGAAGCACCATCTCTTCACCACTGACTTCAAACTCAGATCTCTGCATTAAATCAGAAGCTCACAACACTAAATGCATTATCCATCATTTCTAAAATTTAGCACTATAAAAGGAAATGCACCTTACTAACATTGAATGAAAGATTTAAACTTCATTATATATTAGTTTTCAGAAATCCTTTTCTTAGTAATCCTCCAATGATTTATTGTTGGTCCTCTCCTCTTCCCCCTTTATATGCAATCCCATGGCAACATCATCTGAGGCCATAGGTCAAGATTTTCACCACGTCAGGCTGACCTGGGGGACCTTTAAAAATGGTGGACATCCCACCTCCATTTATAGAAGATCCCATTTTTGCCAGCAAGGTTAGAGTATGAATTCCATGGGTGGGAAACCTATACTCAGATGGCCATTTGATATGATTGCTGAGTACAAACAGACCCAACTTTTGTTGCTCCAACGGCCTTAACCCACAGTAATGGGACCACGATTTTATGGGGTAGGTGTAAATGCTAGTGATGGGTAGATTTAAAGTTTGGTTAAGTGTCATGATCTGAAGTGATTTAATTTCCCAATCTTTTAAAATTGAAAAAAAAACTGTCTGCAGCAATCAGAGTGCATTAGTTGACAGGCCATCTGGTGCAGTCATATGTTTTGGCAATTTCAATTGACTCAATTGTTTAGATTTCCCAAGGGTTGTTGTTACAGCTGAGCCCATTATGAATGCTTGGCTAAATTTCAAAAGCTTCAAAAACACTTACCTCAGCCGAGGGCTGTGTGCACATTTTGCTTGCCAGTTTTAAGAGTTTATTAAAGGATTAACTGTCTTTGATGTGGTTAGTACAATAGATGTGTGTTTGTTTTTACACCAGATTGACGACTTGAGGGGATTTACATTTTTGAAGGGGTTTTATGAAGACAGTCTTCTATTCATTGGGAAGTATGTTTGAGTGAGAA
This sequence comes from Cetorhinus maximus, assembly GCF_964194155.1. Lineage (NCBI taxonomy): Eukaryota > Metazoa > Chordata > Chondrichthyes > Lamniformes > Cetorhinidae > Cetorhinus > Cetorhinus maximus. Next base: position 65,067,837 of record NC_135892.1, read on the forward strand.
CTCCTTGATTTTTACAAGTTTAATTTTTATTCATCGTTTCAAAGATATGGCTCCTGAGATCTACCCATAGTGGAATCTGGGTGAGTGACTATACAGCACACATGGGTGCATGGAGGGAGCATGGGGATATGAGGTGTCTTGAGGGACATTGGGGTGGGTATAGGTTGAGGGGGTTGAGAGGGTTGAGAGGGTGAGGGTTTGAGGGCCTGGCATTCATGGGCAGAATCTTTGCTCGGCGAGCGGGGGTGGGGCCTGCTCAGCGAGGCGTAAAAGATTGCACGTGACGTCGGGCGTATGTCCTGGCATCACTGTGGGTCGTTTAGATTTTCAATTCGGAGGGCACGCAGCCGACTTGGCTGCTCGCCCTCCGAACCATCAAAGGCCTATTAAGGCTCGTTAAAAAGCAATTAAGGCAATCAGCTGAGCTGCCCGTCCAACCTTAAGTTTGGCGGGCAGGTGAAGATCCACGGTCGGGATGAGGTTTTATGAATCATTTAAAGTTTTGAGAAAAAATGTTATTAAAATTAATGCACATGTCCCAGCTCATGTGACAGTTTCATATGAGGGGGCGTGTCATAAAAATTTTTCAACACCTCATTAAACTGTTTAAACTTAAAACTAATCTCCCTGAGGCAGCACTTTGCCTCAGGGATATCTGTGCGCTCTTTTGTGCGCACTCCCGACTCAGGCAACCCCGACCCTGCCTGCACAGGGAGCACACAGCACTTCCGGGAGTGTGTCACACTGGGCGGGCCTTAATCGACCTGCCCACGAAAAATGGGGGTGCCCAGCTGCTCGAGGGCGCCAATCGGCTGCACACAACCCCCCACCCCCCGATGGGGAGAAAATTCTCCCCCATCATTAAAACTGGGCTGATATCCCAGTAAACAGAATTGGGCATTCTACCCTGCTGCCTGACCATCTACTTGCCCCCATTGCTGCTTTGGTCCTGCCTCCCGAGGCAGTGGGCCTGACTCCATTCTGCCCCTGACATGAAGAGTGGGAAGGAGACAGGTCTGCTGTGTTGGGAGGTTTCCCGACAGGACCTTCCTGCCTCCTTGAATAAAATCTGGCCCAGAGGGCCAATTTCCACCTGTATGCTGATGATGACCGGCTTTAACACTTCACGACTTCCCGAAATCCTTCTACAGCCTTTATATTGTCAGAGTTCTCATCCAACATTCAGTCTTAGTTGGTGCACGATTCCCTCCAGTTAAACTTTGAGAAGTTTGGGGGATTTTTAAGCCCTCCTGCCTGGTTTCCACTGGGCAGGGAAAGGTAAAACAGGACAACAACTTATCTCTGCTTTAAATATGCAGCTTGGATCCTGATGACGTCGTTGGATCCTGCAATTGTAGCTGGAAGCCTGATTGGCTGAACAGTGACCCCTCTTTCATCAGGTCAACCCTGCTGAGGGCTGGACTGAGGGCCGTTGAGCTACACAGTTGTTACATTTTTCAGGTTTCACTGCGGGGCAGAAAAGCTCCTTTGTGCCCAAACTTACACATCCCCTGTCCTCCCTCACTCAAACATAACCGTCTACTGACGCCACTTGCCACCTACCCAGATCAGCCTTTCAAAGTGATGGGGACTGTTCCTACGGGTCCATGACAGTGGCCTCCAACTGATTGAAGCTCCACTCTAGCCTGCTTTCCAAGTCATGGGATTTGCTAGAAAACCAGCAAGGTACAGATTACACCATGTAATGGAGACTCAGCATTTTAAGTCATCAGGACATCACTCCAGTGATAGTGTTCAAGTCAATTACATTCCTCAGAACCCTACTCACACACTGATCCAAACACAATGTTAAAATTGACACTATTTTTTTTGGCCTCACCACAAACTGTGGAATCTTGCCACTAATTCCACACTCTTTTTGGGCCACTGACTCAGGATGACCCAGGCTATTTGTAACTTTGGCCTCATACTTGACACCAAGCTTCCAAACCTATAACCTTTCTATTAAAAAAAACTGTTTACTTCCATTCCGTAATATGCCTCAGCTCAGTCCCACCTGCTGCTGAAACTTTCATCCATGCCTGGCCGCCTCCAATGTTCTCTTGGCAGTTTCCCAGCCTCAACATGCTGTAACTTCAGCTTTCTGTAACTCTGCTGCCAATATCCTATCCTGCACCATGACCTGCTCATCCAAAACCCCTGTCCTTGATTATCTACTTTGGGTCCAAGTTTCCCCAATTTAAAGTATCTAAATGCCTTCATGCCTTTCCCCTCCCTAACCTCCTTCAGCCATACACTATCTCCCACACAAGCCCTCCATTTCTCCCACTCTAGCCTCCTGTGCAACCCAATTTCCTTTGCCCCACCATTGATGGCCATGCCTTCAGTTGTAAAAGTAAGCCCTATGCTCTGAAATTCCCCTCTAAACTTCTTCCTTCACTTCCATCTCCTCTTTCTGATTCTCCTTAAAACCCATTTCTTTGACAAAGCTTTTGGTAACCTCACTTATTACCTCCATCTTGGGCTCAGCATGCATGTTTGTCTGATCACACCTCTGAAAAGTACCTTGGGAGTTTTTCTATGTTCAAAAAGACTTAGCAAATGAAAGTTGTCATTGATTTTACTTTTTTTTCTAAATTAAAATACCTATTTTTTTTTCAAATAGTTTCCCCATTACATTTCTTTGCCTAGAAGAATGCATGCAACATAAGTAAAATGTAAGGGTAGAATACCTGTTTACAAACCTCTATCTCATACAGTAGTGAGCAAAGTACTAGGCTATGAACCTTCTGATTTTTCTTGTGGAGAAGTGGTGGCTTTCTTTCTTGCAGTTTCCCACAATGACAGAACGGAGGATTGGGAATTCAAAAGCACAGGGAGATCAATGAAACAAACTCACACACCATCATTAAGCGCTTTTATTTTGTGGCACACCATCACAGTAAACCAGTAATAGCTACTCCATTAACATTAATATATAAAACTGGCAGTAAAAGCTAATAGATACCATTTAGAAATAGAATGCAAAGAAAAAGATAATATAATTGCAATACATTAATCATACAGTCAAAGGATGCAGGCTCTGAATCCTATTCTAGATTAAGACCATTAATCTTCATTGCACAAAATGGAAATTGATTTTGAAGTTTTGATCTGCAAATTCTCCAGGTGTTACCATGAAGTTTCGCAGACTGCCTAATGGAGATCAGTGAGCATCAGGCTGACAAATAGAAAAGTTGTCACTTAGATTAATATGTTAAATATATAAAAAGACTGTAGTTAATATATTTTTCTGATTAGTACAAGGACATAATGTGACCTATGTTCCACAAACCTGATGGTTAAACTTCATTCGGTTCCAATGGACTCTTGTAATGAACACAAGCGACCACTAGATGGCAGCCATACAAAGAGGTTGGCATTTGTTCCTGGTGCCGGCTGTGCATTATTAAGAACTGAATTTTGTGCAAACTAGCTTATTTTTGAGAAAAAAAATGATGTGTTCAGCTATTCAGTAAAATGTGATTTTTTTTGAAGGGCAGTTGGAGGGCAGTCTATTGCCATATTTTCATTCAAAACTAGTATTGTGCTGAAACAATTCTATCTGCTGCACTTTAGAAAATCTGTAATAACTCAGGTTTCAATTATTGAATCAAAAATAATTTATAGTTTTTCCAAAGAGATCATCAACCCTTGAACATTATTCCAATATTTTAATGATATTGGGATTGTGAAACGCTCTCTCTGTTCCAGGTGCAACATTCTAAGCACAGGCACAATACAATTAATTTCTTGAAAAATCAGTTATTTCTATCTGAGAGTTTGAAACTTTGGCCATTTTAATCTTAACTTACATTTGCTAAGACGAATCTTGCTTATGTCATTAGTTTCTCTTATGAGACTACCACAGGATTGATGAACGGCGATAGAACTTAGACAATTAATGATCAGGTTAACAACGCATCAGACCGTCACTGGTGTTACTGCTGTACTTTGGGACTGACAAAAAATATTTATAAGAAGAATGGTTAGCAGTTATACGTAATTTAGTATCATTAGCACCTTGAAGATAAATTAAGGCAATTTGGCTCCCATTTGTGATTATAGCACTCCAGGAATAGAATCAAAACATACTCATTCTAACTGCAAAAGCCAGAACTCTCATTGCTATAAACACCAACACAGCTCCAACTGCCGTTGTGCTTTAATATAGGCTGTGCTGCAGAATTTGTCAAACTGTCTTCCACCGACAGGGCAATGCGGGGTTAGGAAAAGAATGGAACACTTCTGCATTTTGGATTGAATCAAATCTGCTGACCTGCACACATCAGAGTTTCAGATATTGTTATCCTCTTTTTGCAGCACAAGATGAGCCACAGTGGAAACTGATGTGGAAAACACACATACTTAACTGTGTCATACGTGAAATAGAACAGGAGAAAATCAATAGGCAATTTCAAAACCAGTGAGGCTTTTTATATCCAGTTTTAAAAACAGACCATATTTTTGGGGCTTGGGTATGATCTCTGCAGAGACCAACAACTCTTAAAAAAGAAATTTGAATTCACAGTGACCAACTTAACGGATTACATAACAAGATTTTAAGTTTTGAGACTTTTACTACAACATACAAACTCTAAGGAACTTTGACTAAATACTATTTTTGCAGGCAAACTATACTTTAAATTACAGAACATAACTTTCACCTTTTAGTTTTAACTGAACCAAAAATCCCACTCTATGATTATTCATCACACTGTCCTTAAGTATGCACTCAATTCTCCTGGAGCCAGTCCAAAGGGATTCTTAAGCTCCCAAGTGTTACTTTCATTCTTTTCCTTTCCCAGCCTGGTAACGTTTAACCCCGGAACTGTCTTTTATGGTGAGAATTTTCCTTGAGATCTCCCTCTAGCTCAAGCTAGACAAATCTTCCAGCCTCGTTTTAAATCCTCACAAATTTGGTCTTTTTAATCTAAGCAAGAGCTCCCACCCACATTCCTTCTTGTGAACCACCCTTATCTGATCCCTCTCTTTCTCGGACCCTGGCAGACTGTTCTGTCAGTGAAATTCAGGGTTATCTTTTAGGAGAACTTATAATCTGATCCTACAGTGGCTTCCTATGCCTCTTCCCCTCTCAAAGCCCATCTCTGTGGCAATGCGAATCACATGGGCCTTGTATCCAGGTGGAAATGCTGATTAAGCCACCTTTAGACCCCAACTCTATTCTATCTGGGGATAAAATAGCCAGTTTTAACCATTTAAAATATGCCATTCTCAACACCTTCTTGTGACTTTGGGGACTAACAGTCCCTAACACAGATGCTTCTGCCATTGTCTGCAAGTATGAACACCTTGCACTTTCTTCTCAGTGTAACAACCTGCCACCATCCTCTCCCCACCATCCTCCCCCCATCCAGCCTGCCTTTAATCTTCAAACAAGCCACCCACATTTACTACCAACAGAATTCAAAACAGCTTCCAGGTAAATGTAGTGAATTCGGAGATAAGTAGGTAACTTTCGTCACGTGGTTACATGGCCCCCTTCATTCCTCCATTTTCCCCTAAATTAAAGCACAGTCCCAAAACGTAACAAACTTATAAAGCCTCACATTTGTAATAGATTGTTGATAGATTATAAACTTTAAATTATTGTTTGCTGCTGGAATTTTTTAAACTACTCCTAAAGATTGTATAAACATTCACTTCCCCTTTCACGTGTATGTTCTAGCTCTTCAAGGATAAGCAGGCATCTGGAATTCAGATCAACCCTGACTGGTGAATTTTTTTGCTGACGTATGCTAAAAGCATATTTTAATTACCTTAGTTTAATGGGGGAAATGTAGTAACTCAATTCTCTCTATGATTCAAGATCTGGAATTTCAATATCACCACACGACTGCAGCAATGAAGAAAAAACCTTGTAACATATTAGCCTATCAATGCGCTACGCTCTGGAATGATTGAAAGCCATTTCACACTTATGGTTCCCACAAGGTGGGGTTGCTGCCTTCAGCAAGGACATCAGTGGAAAAGATTTAGAAATGGGCATGTCCTCCAAAAATGGAAGGCTCCATACTGGCATTGGCAGAGACTGCGCAACAAGTCCAATGCAGGAGGATCTAAAAGAGAGGAAGTAAAACCACCTACAAGGTGTATATCAACTGGGGGGGGGGTGGGGGGGTGAAATTTTGCACAGGTTTTATTTTCCTCTCACTGCATTTATAGAATTTGCATTTACTTCTTTAAGTGCCTATAATTGGGGTCAAAATTGGATAGATGCCAAAAATGGTTGTGGGGCTCATGCTGCACAATTAACCCACTCCTATTGCTTCAGCTGCAGGTAGCACACAAAATCTACACTTCCTGTTCATTTAAATAATTTAACAAGCAGCCTAGCACCAAATATGCTGCAGAGTGGCTGCACACCTCAGCAAGGGGCCGAAGTTTGTGTAAGTTTAGCTCCACTTAAAGTTAACCTACACTACTTATAACCATCCTTCACCTCTTAAAGGGGAGGTGCATTCTGGATGTAATAGGTGCTGGAAGTGGCTGTGTTTCGATTTTCAAGAAGAGTGAACATAGTGCAAAACGGGAGAGAAAACATACTCTAAGATTGTCCAATTCTTCATTTGAGGCCTTGATGCAGGGATTGGACGGGAGGAGAAATGTCCTCTATCCAAAGGAGCCAGGAAGCTTTACACGCAGACATTGCGAAGGCAGTGGTCGCATTGTGGCCAATGCTAGCAGTTTAGCCCAAGGACCTGGATGCAATGCTGAAATACGTTCAGTGACCTGGCATGAATAAAGGGAGATGTTTATGACATTGTCAAAAAGAATAATTAGCATAAAAACTAGGAAGATTTTAGAATTCAGAAAAGAATGATCAAGAAGTTGAGAAAGAAAGAGGAAAGAGAATATGAGGGTAAATTAACAAAAGACATGAACACAGGTTCATGTTTCTATAGGTTTGTAAAAAGGAAGAGATTAGTGAGAGTAAATGTGAGCCCCTTAGAGGTAGAGACAGGGGAAATTATAACAGGGAATTAGAATAAATACTTCATCCCATTTGTTTTCTTAAACAGTAGGCCCTCTAGCCCTCACCTCTGTCATCTTCTCATCCCTGCTATGCACTCCCTGTGTCCATACATGCCAACTCATGCCCCCCTTACATCCCCAATGACCTCTCATAACCTCCATGTCAATGCATGCCCCCCATGGCCGCTTATAGCCCCTATGGAAACTTAGTGCCAACTCATGATCCCCCACCCACCCCATGGCACCATATTGCCCTTATGCTAATTTAGTGCTAACTCATGTCAACTCATGCCCTCCCACCCTTTGCCCTTCAATCCTCCATTCCAAGTCACACAGTGTCATGAAGCTATTAATGCATATAATGTTACTGGAAAATGTTTTTCTTTTAAAATAGTGGTTTGGTCTGTGGGTGTGTCTTAATCAGATTAAAGCCAGCTAGTCTGGGTGCTTTGATGTGTACTAGTTTTGATATGTAAGAGAGATAGTGTGTATTTGCATTTTTTGAATAGAGCATTCAAGACGTGGGGTGAAAGCTACCACCTAGCTAGTAGATACCAAGCAATATGTTTATATTACTAATAAAATTGGTACTGTGATAGGGGTTTTATTATTAAAATGTGGAGTTCAAAGAGGCTGGTGATACAATAAGAATTTACATTCAATGGGCGCTGCTGGATATAACTTCAGCAGTTTTGGGATGTGCAGAGCAGAGGCAACGTGAGATCAACAGCAGCTGTAATCCTCCAACTGTCTCCACAGGAAGCAAGGTGAAAAGAACCTATTTTGAGTTCATAAGGTGAAAATGCTTTACATGGGGCAGAATTTTGCTGTCGGTGAGCAGGGGGCGGGGCATCAAACTTTAAAAACTATGAGAGCATACTGTCAGGATTATGCACAGGATTGGGATACAGGAATTCCATTTTTACTATTTGCTATTAGAGATGCTCCAAATGCATCGACTGTTGTTAAGCCCTTTTGAACTAGTTAGTGGTCATGAGGCAAGGGGACTGCTGAAATTGATTCATGAGAAATTGCTGGGTCAAAATTCAGAAACTACCCTCCTAGATTACGTATCAAATTTCAGGGATGGATTGAACAGAGCATGTGAGTTGGCTAGGGAACATTTAAAGATATCACAGCAAGTGATGAAAGTGAAAGCATATAAAAAGGCTAAAATTCACAGTTTTGTTTCTGGAGAGAAAGTACTAGTTTTGTCACCAGTATTAGGTGATTCATTAAATGCAAGATTTAGTGGACCTTACAGAATTAAAAAGAAATTGAGTGAAGGAAATTATTTAATAAATACTCCAGATAGAAGAGAGAAGTGGAGGGTGTGTCATGTAAATATCCTTAAACATTACTTTCACATGGGAGAGGAACAAAAAGAGGTGTTAGTGAAGGTTGATTATGAGAAAGAGGTAGAAGTGCAGGACTCTGAAATTGATTTTCCTCTAATCAAATTGGATAATGAGGGGGTGCTTGAAAATCTAAATGAAATATTGAATCACCCTCCAAGCAAGTGTCAGAGCGTTTTGGAAAAGCTATTGTAGTCACGCAAACCTATTTGTGGAAATAAGTTAGGAAAGACTGTTCCTGCCTCAGCTCATTTACTGCTGAAACCTTCATCCATGCCTTTATAATTCTGGACCTGACTATTCCAATGCACTACAAGTTGCCCTCTCACATTCTACACCCCATTAACTTGAATCAGTACAGCAAGCAATTAAGAAAGCAAATGGTATGTTAGCCTTAATTTCAAAGGGATTGAAGTATAAGAGTACAGAAGACTTCCTACAATAATTTAAAGCCTTGGTGAGACCATGCCTGGAGTACTGTGTACAGCTTTGTTCTTGTTAGCTGGGAAAGGGTATACTTTCTTTAGAGAAAGTGAAATAAAGGTTCACTGGATTCATTCCTTAAATGAGGGATTATCCTGTAAAGAGAGGTTGAGCAGATTAGCTCTATGTTCCCTAAAATTTAGAAGAATCAGAGGTTATTTCATTAAAACCTATAATATTCTGAAGGTGCTTGACAGGGTAGATTCTAGGGGAGGCAGGGGAGTTTTACTGCCCCCCCCACTGGCGTATATGAAGAAAGGAGTGGCTACCCCACTGCCTTCCCACCCATCCCTGAGCTGTCTGCCATAATAGAGAGGGCAGGTAAGGTGTCAGCCAGCTCGCTTGTCCTTAAGCCTAATGAGGCCTTTAAGTAGCCAATGAAAGGCCATTTAAGGGCTTCTTTCTGTCTCTGCAACCATAATACATTAGACGGAAGAAGGCGGAAGGAGAGTAGCCAGCCTGCTATTTCCCAACTCGGGGTAAAAGACGGGAGGGGGGTGGGGGTACCTCCCTTGGGACGGGGTATCCTAAAGCAATGTATGTTCAGTCCATGGCTTGATGCATTATGGGAAGCCTGCACTCCTCATGCAACTGTATAATAACTCCACATGCTTCTCTCTGGCAAAACAATTCAGCTCTCTTTGCATAGAGAGCCTCAGCAATCTCTCTTTTGCAACTTTGCATGGTGAGCTGGGAGATTTTGCAAACATCACCTGCTCCAGCTTAGCAGGAACCTGGTGTATAGATGTTTTTGGGCAGTCATCTTCACAACTAGTGACAATGCTGTTCTCACCCTGTCCTGGGGGTGAAGTTGTGGCTGTACTTGCTGATTGAAGTGGAGACATCTGAAACACCATTCCTTGTTGAGGCTGTGATACTACAATTGTTCCCTTAAAACCCTGGGTGATATGGCCTCCTATTGAGAACCCTTCTCTGTCTCCTCCTCCTCCCTCTTCCAGCAGCTTGTCCTCCTCTGTGTTGCTCCTGCTCATTCTACCTCTCATGTTGTAGTCATGTCCGGGAGAAAGCATTTTGTGCTCTTGAAGTCAGGACCAAGCTCTTAAATACCTACCACCCCACATCCCATAGATTACAGAAACTTTAAATATCAGTGCCACCTCTCAAACATTTCTACAAATACAACAACAGCCAGTAGAAATCAATCAGCAACTATCCTGAAAGCAGTGGATGATCCCTTTAAATAGCACTGGTTCACTCTGCTGCTGAATGAATGTTCAGCTGTGCGAGGCTAAGAGAGGGTGTTTGTTGGAATATTGAATTCCAAAATGGCAGCACTGGCATCAAATCAGCATTACACGCTGATTGGCATCATGATCTGTCTATTGTGTATACTTCTGGCATTCTTCCCTTTGCATTTGTTAATGCCCTTCCCACAATAGCAGCCACACCACAACTGTGCGAAAATGCTGCAGACACCATATTGGATACAAAACTTCACCTGTAGTGCCAGAAGAACAGGCACAATGCAACCTAATTTTGCTACCATTATATTTTACTCAAGCAACCTAGAATAACTGAATTTGCATTACATTCGAGCATTGCTAAGCCTGTGATGTTTATAGTCTCTGGGGGCTATGGATTACTGATTCGGTCAGCTATTTCAGTTAGATAAATGTGTAATTGCTTTTGGTCTGTTCCCTTCCAGGCACTGAGAAATTGGAGGCAAAATAAATCAGATAAGTGATTGATTAAAGAACAAGGAATATTTCAAAACTCTTAAGAATATGATAAATAATTCATCATTATTTCAAGTTACTTTTGTTTAAAAATAAAATTTTGAACTACCAACGTAACATGTTTTCCTTTAAGAAATTTGTATGCTTCTAAAGAATTCTGTTAAACTATATAAACTATATTGCATATCTTTAATGAAAGATAGAGGCAAGTTGTCTAATGCTGCCTCAGACCCTCTACAAGTCTTTATTCTGTCGCCTCCGTCTCTAATTAGATTTGTTCTTGTAGGATGAAGGTTCGCTGCTTGGCTTTAACAGAAAGCTCTGCTTTTGACTGCAGGCTGAGAAAATTGAGTATTTCTGCAATTTGGATTGAACAGGGCTAGCACCATAGGACACAGAAATGTTGCAGACAATGCTGACTCAGCCTTAGTTTCAGAGAAATTCCTCCATTGGAACAGATTATGTCAGCTAATCATATTTTGACCAATGACAAAGGGTAGCCAGGTCAGATTTAAATGGCAATAAATATGCTTGGCTGCCACAAAATGTTTCTTTTTTCTTCATTTCTGCCATTCTAGAGAACAGGATGATGACGTAGGTCATATTTTGTTAAGAGTTTATTTGATGATATTTATATCGACAGTGTTATTTTATGTCACTAACTTAGATAAGAGAACTGACTAAAGAAAGAGAACATTTGTTTTCAAGGTCAAGCTCTGACATAGCATTAATCAGCTGTCTTATTGTATCCAAAGTAGTCAGGCTTGATCAGAATTGATTCTGAAGAAGCATCATTGACCTGGAATGTTAAACTTTGTTTCGTCTCCCACAGATGCTGCCTGACCTGCTCAGTTTTTACCACATTTTCTGTTTTCATTTCAGATTTCCATAACCCTCAGCATTGAGCTTCTGGTTAAAATATTAATATCCTTCTTTTTTTTAAAAAAAAAGAAGCTTTAATTGTTTCAGACAAGAATAGTTTTGTCACTATTTTCGGGTATTGATATTGAGCGAGAGAGTAAGAGAGGAGAAAGGGATCAGGGAGATTTTTGGCAGAAAGTGAGCAAGATTTGAAAATCTGATTACTTTTCAATGGCTGGTGGTACAAGAGATTGTTAGTCAAAATGTTCAAAATCAATCCTTTACTAATCTCTCTGTCACAATTTTCAGAACTTGTACTAGGTACTTTGTCAGTTTCTGGATTCCCTTATGCTTCCCTGTGCAGAATTAACCCTACAATCCAGAATGTACTCCTTTACTACCCAATGTCTAGTTAAACATGAGTGTGATGCCTGGACAATGTAATCCGAAATCCTTTCTGCATGTACTGGCTATCACAACACTGCAAATACTTCTACATGTGTTTGCCTATCTATATGAAGGATAGACTGAAAAGCATTTCATCAATATAAGATGGGCCTGTAAACCAAAAATACTGTTTTGTTTTATATAAAATATACAAGGGCAGAATTTTGTCCTCGTTGTGCGGGCTCGGCGGGGGTGAATAGGAGTGGTTGGGAGGCCGACTGCCCCTCGCGATCGGGAGTGTGAAACGTGTGCTGCAGCGCTTAGCGCTGCTTGTGTGGGGAGGGGCGGAGGGCAAGTTCACGCATGCGCAAAGGTCCCTGAGGCACAGATCTGCCTCAGGGGGATGAAGATTTAAAAAATTTAAAATAAAAAATTTTAAAATGTTAAAAAAAGTCTCCTCATGTGACTCTGTCACATGAGCAGCGACATGTAATTAATTAAATGTTAAGATTTTTATTTAATTTTTAGCCCCTAATATGCAGCTTACCCTGAAGTTGTGAAGCTTATCGATATTGTTACTATGATATGCACTATTACTACCTTTTTTGTTTGTAGAATAAGAGTACATGTTATTTGTTGGGAGTAGATTCATATATATGGGTGGGTCTCCAAATAATTCAAGCACCTGACCCCTTTCAAGAGAAAATGTCTGAAAATTATAGGTCAGGAGAGCATCAATGGAGCAAGGATAGCAAAACCAGAGACATTACCATTGGCTAGTGCCATTCATCCGGAATTTTCCACAGTGGTTCTTCTGATTTCCAGGCATAATTTTGGCGGAAGATTCACAGTAACCTTAGAAATACGGGATCAACAATTGTTTATGCTGCTTCTCCAGGATTTCTGCTTATTCTCCACTGATGTTTTGGAGGAAGAATAGTAACCTCCTGTGGAAATTCTGCTCCATAATGTATATATAATACATTATTATGCCACTTTGTCACTGGTCAGACACTCTTTACCTCCTGGCAAGGTAAACCAATTCCCTCAAACTCATTGCTTGTTTAGAATCTCAACTGAAAACATTCTCCTATCATTAAAGGAACTTCGTCTGCTTGGTCAGCTATACACTGGATCCTGAAATAAGAGGTCCTGTCTTCCAGAAGCCTCCAACACAATAAAGTTATCTTAGGATATAACATACATGGGGGTATATTTTAACAGGCTAAACTATTGTTAAATTTCCCAATACCAGCTCTTAGAATTCTAACTTAGAATCCTAGGATATTGTTATTATATATGTGGGATTGTGAGGATATAGATGTGAAACTACAATTCTCTTATATTTATTCATAAACGTTTATTATTTAAACCAATTATTGATTACAGTTTAGAAATGAGGATAAGATAGATTGTAACTAAAGTTATTCATAATATCCTTAAGAATTTTAAGAAGGTTCAGCATAACATAGAAAGTTTGAAGCCATCATGATAAACAGTTTGGATAAACAAACACATTTTAATTAAAAATAATTATGCTTACAACCTGGTATAATTTTTTTACAGTTTTGAAGTGTCTTTGCCTCAGATAAGGAATCCTGGAAAAGCCCAGGACTCCACCTAGGTCTGCAAAGATGCTGCATGAAGTGTCCCCTAGCCATGTGTCTGTTTTAAAACCATCCTAGCTGAACTCAAAACAAATTTTCATTTGTTTTTGTATTCTTAACAAATTTAAGACGTCTAAGGACCATGTATGTCAGATGTTTCCAGTCTAAAAACCCAGCTGCATGTCTGGTTGGTTGCCTCCCAAGGCTCCTAAGGACTTCACTTCTGAATCCCTGAGTTTCCTATAGTAACTGGCCTCAGCAATAGTTCAAATGCCGCAGCAGTGTTTAATCCAATTAATCCAATTAACACATTAAACTTTTGATTAGTTATGTTATTTTCTTTACATACGTAATAAAATATTATACCACTTTGTCATCGATCAGACACTCAGCATTAATAACATGACATTCAGTATGGACAGCATTTTGACATTCTATTCTTTTCCATCTGCACTGATATGGGGAAGAAGACTGTTGCAACAGCTGGTATCTCTGAGCAACCCAGAACACTGTACATCACTGTCATCAACTTGTCCTAAGCATGAGCACAGCTTCACAAGTTCCAGAGGATGTAGACAGGGATAGTACAGGGTGACTTACAGCCAATAGGTGAGAAGTAGCAAGTGCTAGTGGCTGGTGAAGGTCAGCTTACAAACAAAGAATTCTATCTGAACAAGATCATTTCCATGACGCACTTGTGTCCATACAGGGCACATTGGTCTGGCGGGGAGTACAAAGGAGTTCAGTAGCTGGATTTCTGCAGCTCTGGATATCTGTGGTGCAGTCTGCCGTGGTACGCATTTATAGTTTTGTGGCACCTACAGAGCAGAATCACAGGCCCAGATTTTCATCACAACAGAGAGGGTCTCCGCCATGATGATAAGAGCAGAAATGGCTGAAAATTGTAAGTCCTGCGCATGAAAACAGCAGTTCCCATTTTCAAGGGGATGGGGTTGGGGGTGGGGTGGGGTGCCCTTTGCACGTGCACAGTTTACAGAGGCAGCTGGCCATTTATATCATCAGCTGCCTCCACTGAAGTGGGATTGTAGTAAACCAGAAGTGTGAAACCTGAAGTGTGCAAATTAGACCAGGCCAGGGCAGGTCTCAACTTTGTGGATTCATTTTAATAGCCAGGGCACCCCTTTGGAGAGGGGTGGTACCCCTTTAGATCTGGTCCTGGGACACCTTTGGTGGAGATCAGGGCCAGATTTTTTCCCTCGTCGGACGGGCTCGGCAGGAGCGGGTGGGGGTGGTCCCACGATTGGCTCCACTCTGCGATTTCGCGTAGGTGGGCCAACTAAGGCCGTCCTGTGTGGATTGTGAGCAGCAGCACTGACCACTGTCTGTGTGAGCGGGGGGGTGGAGGCAGAGGGAGAGCAGGCCTAGCGCATAGTTCGCGCATGCGCGTGAAAGAGCGCTTCCATCTCCCTGAGGCACGGAGCTGCCTCAGGGAGATTGAAGCGCTTTTTAAAAAAATTAATAAATACAATAAAAATTCAATGAAACATGTCCCCTCATGTGACTGTGCCACAAGAGATGGGGCATGTTTTTAATTTCAAAAGAAAGTTTTTATTTAATTTGTAATAACTTTAGGAAACCTCATCCCGCTCGTGGATGAGGTTTCCTAAAAATGTAAAGGCCGCTTGGCCTTTTCTCCAGCCCATCCACCATTAGGTTGGACAGGCAGCGTAAACTTCAACTTAATTACCCTGTTAATGGCCTTAATAGGCATTGTAATTATCGGCGGGCACGCAGCCGACTCCAATGCACACCCGCCAAACGAAGTGTCACAGCGGTGCACAATGACGTCAGGACACATGCATGACATCATCGCGCATCATATTACGTTTGGATGTGTCGGGCGCGTACTTGCACGCCAAAGGTAAAATTCTGGCCCAGGTGTCCTTTGGGATATGTCAGGTGCCTTTTGTAATTATTAAATGTAGGCATAAATGTGTGTAAAAAATGCAATGACAATAAGGAACATTTTGCCTTTAAAATCAAATAACTCCATTCCTGGGCGCTCCCATGGCTTTGATGATAAAGCAGAAGATGATAGTGGCTGTTCACTGCATGCATAAGACATTAAGAAATCATTTCCTTTCTAGAACAAGTAATGCCTGGGCACCAGACTGATTGTTGGGCTCTGGCCTGGTTTGACATTTTACTATCCCTAAGTGACCCTGGTGAAGCCTTTGAAATAGATAAAGCCAAAGTGATCGTGGAGTGATGATTCTGTCATTAAAAATTAGGAAATCATCGGTGATTGTGAGACATTTTCTCTGTTTGAAGTACTGCCAAAGCACTGGATTTTTAGGATTATAGTTTGGCCATCCTCCCAGGCAGTATTTTCTTATCTGGACACATATGTCAGCTTGCTGCTGTGCTTGTTTTATCTCCTGCAGCTTCTTTGCAGTAGCCGGTAGGTGCTGCGGAATGACAGATGTATACACTTCCACCTCCTCGATGAAATGTAAATCTTCTGGATTAGTTCCTTCAACTGGTATCCTCGACAGTGTGTCTGCAGTCGTCTGGTACTTCCTTTAAACATAATCTGTTATGGAGTCATATTGCATCAATCTTAATCTGAACTGTTGGATTCTAGGCGGCATCTTTGAAATCTCTTTCATGTTCAGAGAAGTGATTCGCGGCTTATGGCCTGTTTCAATTTTGAACCACAATCCCATCATGTAGTCCAAGAATTTCTTGCATGCCCGTGTTGTTGCCAATGTTTCCTTCTCAATTGTAGCATATCTTTTTTTCTGTATCTGTGAGTAACCTTGAGACATAGTGAACTGGTTTACATTTACCGTCTCTCTATACTTGAAGTAATACTGCACCCAGACCCGTAGGCAATGCGTCTGCTGCTACTATGGTCATTAGTTCGAAGTTGTAAGGTGCTAAAATTTCAGAGGAAGGTAAAAGATTCTTTATCTTCTCAAAAGCATTTTGCTGGTCCACATCGCAGCACCATCGTTGACCCTGTCTCAACAGCTATCATGAAAAGGCTCCGTGCCAAATGTGGCAGGAACTTCCCTACTTGGTTGAACATCCTGAGGAATCTCTGAAATTCAGGAATATTCCTGGGTGTAGAAACTCTCTGATCAGCTTTGTATTTTGTGGGTTGATTGTTATCCCTGAGGCTTGTACACTGTGACCTAGAAATCTAATCATAGGTTTACCGAGCTCATATTTTTCATTCAATGTTAGGATTGCATCTTGTCAAACTTTCAGGGCTGCTCTAGCCCTATGCTCTTTTCTTGTGGAGCCATGTACAAGTAGGTCATCCATATGGCATATTACTCCTTCCATGCCTTCTAAAGTTTGAGACATTGTTCTCTGGAAAATTTCAGGAATGAACATAATTCCGAATGGTAATCTATTAAAGAAATAATGACCAAATGGTGTTATAAATACGGTCAGCAATCTGGATTCTTTGTCCAGATACAACTGCCAAAATCTGTTGTTTGCATTCCGTTTGGTGAATAGAGTATTCTTGGCTAGTTTGGCAGGACTCTCATCCACTGAGGCCATTGGGTGGATTTCACATTCAACTGAATTGTTTAGTTGAATTAAGTCCTAATTGAGCCTGTTGGCTTTGGGGCCATGACAATTCCTGAGCACCATTTGATTGGCATAGTTACTGATGAGATAACTCCTCGCTGTTGCAGGTTCTCAATTTCACGTTTGATTTTGTCCAAGAATGGTTGGGGGACTTTCTTCGGTGTAAAGAGGCGAATTGGTTTAGCATCAGCTTTTAGGGTAATATGGTACTCGGTCTTCAGTCTTCCCAAGCCTGTAAATAATCTTGGAAATTCATTCCTGAATGTTTTGCTGTAATGTTCTTCATCAAGTTCATCAACTTTATAGATTGGTTTCAATTTTAAGCATGCCTTCCTGCTTAGTAAAGAAGGTTCTTGATTCTGGATGACATACAGAGGTCCTTTGACTTCTCTATCTTTGTACTTCAATTTTGCCATGTGGTGCCAATGACTTTCAATGTAGTCCCACATGGACCCTGTGACATGATAGATGAAGGCTGTAGTGTAATGTGCTTAAGCCATTTTATTTTGTCAAATAAGACAGAAACTCTTGCCCCTGTGTCTAATTTTAAACTCTGTGGGGTGTCCATCCACTTCAAGTTTAATACTCCAGTGTTTATTTTCCATTTGATTTGCTTTCGCTTGGAAAGTTATTACTTTTTTGCTGTGATTCATCCACTTCTTGTATTTGGTTTGGCTTTGATATGTTTTCCATCTTTTTGCAGGATACCCGTGCTTTAGATTGACAGGCAATGTTAAAATGCCTTATTCTTCCACAATTGTGGCACTCTGCTCCCCCTGCTGGGCATTCTTCCCAATTGTGCAGGGTTTTCCTGCCACACCAAGAGCATTTCAAGTTGGCGGTTGGCGTTTTTTCCCTGTTTTCGCAGGCTTCTGATGTGGTGTGCTTTTCCTCTTATGGGCTTCATACTGAATGGCCTCTCTCATTCTTTTCCATGGGACCTCGCCTTCCCCACGAACAAACACCTGTTTGTTTCCTTAGCTCAGTTTGTCCTGCAATTTGTACTGCCTTGATTAGAATTAAATCTTCTCTCGTTTGCAAGAGATCTGATAAGAGCTTCACCTAGGACCCCAACTACAATGCGATCACAAATCAATTCTTGCCTCAATGTTTCATAGATGAAATTTTCTGCCAGCCTGTATAGGTTGTTGATAAACAAATCCATGCTTTTGCCTGGTCTTTGTTTTCGCTTGTTAAGTTTTGTCCTTTCTATAATTAAATTTCTGCAAATGCTGAAATATGAATCAAATGCTTGCAGGACTTCTTTCTAAGAGGTTGAAATCTCTTTGACTACCCGCCTTGTTATTATATCACCAGTAATATCTCCAACTGCATAGAGTATTGTACTGGCCTGATCCTTTTGTTCTTTTTGTACAAACCAGAAGCTATTCTATATCTGGAAAACCTTTTTCTCCAGTTGTCCCAGTGCTGAGCTTGTTGTGAGCCCTCAGCACTCTGGAATGATTCTGGGAGTGGTAATGTGGATTCCATGCTTGCACCAAGCCCTGGAATAGTTGCTGCTTCACTGGTGTTACTCGTTGATTCTAGTCTGTTCTCACTGCTGCCTAGATTCTGGATCTGAGTCTCAGCTTTCATCTGCAGCAGCTGAGAAGCTCAGACTTTTTGGTGTGTTTTGAATCTGCTCCTTTCATCCTTCTTTTAAGAATCAATTGACTTGCCAGGTCTGCAGTGTTCTTGGAGTTTTTCCTTGGTCTTTTACTTGTTTATGCTGCCACCATGTTTCATCATGCGTTCGGGGTGTAGACAGAGTTCTTTGGGGTTTGTCTATTCTCCTAAAGTAAGCTGCTTGGGACTGTAATTTGTTAAAACCTTTACTCTTTATTTACACCCATGATATACATTTTGAGACCTCTGCACAAGGTTAAAGCTTCTGCTCCCTCCGGATCCCTGTTACTCAATCATGTGTTGTTATATCATCGTTACATCATATGCTTCTGATGTTAACCTTTTATTCTACAGATCAGGGCATGATGTGGCATGGGTTGGCACGGATGGGTCATGGTGTGTGCGTAGGGGGTTACAGGGTTTTAGCGGTGTGTGCCGGAGGGATGTTTCACGATTTCATCAGTCCACCTCTGCACACGACAATCTCCTCACTTCTTCCTGGGTTGCCCACCTCAACTTCTAAACCAGCCTTTCCCCCACCCACCAATCCATCCCTGCCCCCACAACCCCCAGGCTGAAAATCCGATATCCAGGCAGTCATTTTTAAAGGTCGGGTTCGTGGAGCCAGGATTTCTCCCGTCTCTGTGCATTCGACCTGGGAATGAAAATCTTGGCCTCAGTTTAGCAGGCAATATGTGCAAAAGCAGCATCTCTCAAGCATGCCCTCTCTTGTCCTATATTCAACTCCATCCTTAAAGATACTTCTCTCCAATCACCTCACATAGGATGGTGTGCATCATCTCAATTCAACTGGGATTTCTAAAGAATGTATCATGTGTGTGACGCTCAAATCTTGCAACATGGTGTGATTTGACTTTAATGTGCTATAATCATGGCAAGAACAAGCAGAACTGTAGCCATGCGAATTTTCAGCATGATGTAATGCATTAAAGTCACTAACAACAATCAGGCAGTTAAGTGGTAAGAAAAGGTAAGCTATGTCCACTGCTACAAACCATATCACTGCTGAAATTAATCATAAAAGAACCCTCGAATGATGTAGGCAATAGGGCTCACAGCAGCAGTCACATCCAGGCTATTGTTCTCAGAGGTGGCCTTGCTCATGGCATTATTGTATATTTAAGAACTGTTGATGGGGTGATCATCCAACTTTGTGCTGGGAGGCTGAGCAGCTAGGAGTGCACATTGGAAATTTTAGCATATCGGACTTAACTTTCAAATTTTAAATCAGAGTTTAAAAATTATTTGCAGTGCATTGATAAATTTCCTAGCTGTGTTGCCAGACAATGAAGCTCTCATTATGGGAGTGCAGCCTTGGAAAATGACCACTAGTGTCAATACCACTGAAGGTAATCTGCATATAGAATGGGCAAATCAAATTCATAACAATACCGTAGAGGAGGAATTCCTGGAGTGTATACGGGATGTTTTTCTGGACCAATACATTGAGGAACCAAAGAGAGAACAGGCCATCCTCGACTGGGTATTGTGTAATGAGAAAGGAATAATTGGCAATCTAGTTGTGCAAGGCCCCTTGGGGATGAGCGACCATAATATGATAGAATTCTTCATCAAGGTGGAGAGTGATGTAGTTGATTCTGAGACTTGGGTCCTGAATTTTAATAAAGGAAACTATGATGGTATGAAGTGTGAGTTGGCTATGATGGATTGGGAAACGTTACTTAAAGGGATGACAGTGTATAGGCAATGGCAAATGTTCAAAAAGCGCAATGGTGAACTGCACCAATTGTTTATTCCTGTCTGGTGCAAAAGTAAAACAGGAAAGGTGGCCAAACCATGGCTTACAAGGGATATTAGAGATAGTATTAGATGCAAGGAAGAGGCATACAAATTGGCCAGAAAAAAACAACAGACTTGAGGATTGGGAGCAGTTTAGAATTCAGCAAAGGAGGACCAAGGGATTGATTAAGAAGTGGAACATAGAGTATGAGAGTAAGCTTGCAGGGAACAAAAAAACTGACTGTAAAAGTTTCTATAGGTATATGAAGAGAAAAAAGATTGGTGAAGACAAATGTAGGTCCCTTACAGTCAGAACCAGGGGAATTTATAATCGGGAACAAAGCAATGGCTGACCAACTAAATACATACTTTGGTTCTGTCTTCACAAAGGAGGACACTAATAACATATCAGAAATGTTGGAGAACACAGGATTTAGCAAGAAGGAGGAACTGAAAGAAATCAGTAATAGAAGGGAAATGGTATAGGGGAAATTGATGGGATTGAAGGCCAATACATCCCTGGAGCCTGATAACCTACATCCCAGAGTGGCCCTAGAAATAATGGATGCATCGGTGGTCATATTCTGAGATTCTATAGACTCTGGAACAGTTCCTACAGGTTGAGGGGTAGCTAATGTAACCTCACTATTTAAAAAGGGAGGCAGGGAGAAAACAAGGAATTATAGACCGGTCAGCCTGACGTCGGTAGTGGGGAAAATTTTAGACTCCATTATAAAAGATTTAATAGCTGAGCACGTGGAAAATAGTGGCAGAATCAGGCAGAGTCAGCATGGATTTACGAAGGGGAAATCATGCTTGACAAATCTACTGGAATTTTTCGAGGGTGTAACTAGTAGAGTTGATGAGGGGGAGCCAGTGGGTGTGGTTTATTTGGACTTTCAGAAGGCTTTCGACAAAGTCCTACATAAGAGATTGGCGTGTAAAATTAAAACGCATGGGATTGGGAGTAGTGTATTGAGATGGATAGAAAACTGGTTGGCAGACAGGAAACAAAGAGTAGGAATAAACGGATATTTTTCCGAATGGCAGGCAGTGACTAGTCGGGTACCGCAGGGATCGGTGCTGGGTCCCCAGTTATTCACAATATATATTCATGATTTAGATGAGGGAATTAAATGTAATATCTCCAAATTTGTGGATGACACAAAGCTGGGTGGGAGGGTGAGCTGTGAGGAGGATGCAGAGATGCTTCAGTGCGATTTGGACAAGCTGAGTGAGTGGGCAAATACATGGCAGATGCAATATAATGTGGATAAAGGTGAGGTTATCCATTTTGGTAGTAAAAACAGGAAGGCAGATTATTATCTGAATGGCTATAAATTGAGAGAGGGGAATGTGCAATGAAACCTGGGTGTCCTTGTACACCAGTCGCTGAAGGTAAGCATGCAGGTGCAGCAGCTGATAAAGAAGGCAAATGGTATGTTGGCCTTCATAGCCAGAGGATTCGAGTACAGGAACAGGGATGTCTTGCTGCAATTGTACAGGGCCTTGGTGAGACCACACCTGGAATATTGTGTGCAGTTTTGGTCTCCTTATCTGAGGAAGGATGTACTTGCTATAGAAGGAGTGCAGCGAAGGCTTACCCGACTGATTCCTGGGATGGCGGGACTGACATATGAGTCGATTAGGATTATATTCACTGGAGTTCAGAAGAATGAGGGGGGATCTCATAGAAAGCTATAAAATTCTAACAAGACTAGACAGGGTAGATGCAGGAAGGATGTTCCCGATGGTGGGGGAGTCCAGAACCAGGGGTCACAGTCTGAGCATACGGGGTAGACCATTTAGGACTGAGATGAGGAGAAATTTCTTCACCCAGAGAGTGGAACTCGTTACCACAGAAAGTAGTTGAGACCAAAACATTGTATGTTTTCAAGAAGGAGTTAGAAATAGCTCTTGGGGCGAAAGGGATCAAAGGGTATGGGGAGAAAGCGGGAGCAGGCTATTGAGTTGGATGATCGGCCATGATCATAATGAATGGCGAAGCAGGCTCGAAGGGCCAAATGGCCTACTCCTGCTCCTAGTTTCTATGTTTCTATGTATGTTTCTATGTAATATGTAACTAAACTGGGGTCAATATTCAAAGTGTGTACCTGTTTTTGTTTTCCAAGTTCTCAATGGAGAAGAAACCTCTTTACCCAGGAAATGATTAGAATATGGAATATGTTACCACAGGGAGTAGTTGAGACATAAAGCATTAAAGAAGAAGCTAGATAAGCATATGAGGGAGAAAGGAATACCTGTTAATAGGGTAGATAAATGGGGCAGGAGGAGGCTCGTGTGATGCAAAAACACTAGTATAGACCAGTTGGGCCAAGTGGTCTGTTTCTCCGTAATTCTATGTAATTGATCTAAATGTGATACACAACTGAATAAAGAGAAATATGGCATTACTCTGTTGCAAGTCTGACAACTAGTATCAGATTGAACCTATGGCCAAAGTGATGGCAAAACTCAGAGTCCTGGGTTACATTACATCATAGAACTAGCACCAGAAGTACATGTGAGATAGGAAACCAATTGGATTGCAGCTTATAATTAATATTTTTTTGGTGTCACACTTTGATGCTCATGGTCATGTTTTCCTGACTGAATCAGATGAATGATTTCTGGCTCGGAAGCGATATCATACATACTTAACTCTAAGGAAACAGGGTGTTGAGATTCCCTCAATCTGCATAATCCTTTTGCGGAATCATCTGTTCATAGCAGTGTGTCTCTTTGATGACAACATTGCTTTCTTATAACACAGACTTTTAGAATTATAAACAAATTTTATGACATAGCGCAAATTCAAGAATTATTTTTTCCTAGAATAACAAAATCTGGCAGGTTCATGACAATTTTCCAAGTGCAACCTTTCCTTAAAACTTACTGGTAAATGTGGTAAATTATTATTATTTTTTTCATTTCTATGCACCAAGGTCAAGCATCCATCTCCTTTTTTGTGCATTATTCACAATAAAGCTTTCAGAATATTATCTTACTGATACACTACATTTGCAATTCTATCAGTGATTAAAAAGTCAGTTCTATTATTCATATGTCAAATGCTGACTTGAACACATTTTGTACAAAGATGCTGAGGAAAGTATTTACGCTTCAAAGCCTTCATTTATTTTGCATCATTGAAATTATAGAACAAATGTAAGACTACGTATTAAAATTCTGATAGCATCCCTTTCTTGTCCCTGTAGTGCTCATTATTGGATCTTTATTCTTGTTTTAGAAGTGACCATCTGTGGGACAGCAAGGAACAAGCGTGTCTGCAGATTAGTTTCAGGGATGCACTTTTCATTTGAATTTGATTTTTGTACACGCAAGAAATAAAGGGATGAAATTCCTTCTGTTGATAATATGACAGAAAAGACAATTTTGTATAGAATTAGGATTTCTTGATTTTTTTATTCAGGCCAGTAAAATTACTGACAGAAGGAACTGCACCCCTCCCCCAGCTGATGACAAAGTGCTGAACAATGACAAGTTGAACAACATGATGACTGGAGCCAAGTGGGACCTACCTTCAGCTTCAGTTTGAACTATCCAGTAAGCTGAAGCAAATGTTGATTCCAAATTTATTGATTTTAGCCATGAATAAAAACCAACATATATATAGTTAGGGAATTTAATAACTTTTGATGCAAGAACTGGCTGCGGTCATGTAAACCAATAAAAAATCTCTATGGGCCAAATGCAACAATAGAGATTGTTCAATCATTTCCTGTTTGAGACCTTGAGCAGTGACCATTTCAGTCTGATACCTGCCCCTCTCATCAATGACTGATTTTTGGAGGGAATCATTCAATATTCTGGGTGCCACCATTAATCGGAAACTTAAATGGACCAGTTGCATACAAACTGAAGCAGGTCAGAAGTGGGTATCCTGCAGAACGTGACTCACCTCCTGACTCCCCATAGCCTATCCACCAAGCCAGAAGTCAGGAATGTGATGGAATACTCTTTATTTGCCTGGATGAGTGCAGCTCTAACAACACACAAGAAGCTCAACATCATCCAGGACAAAGCATTATGCTTGATCAGCAACACATTGACAACCTTAAACATTCACTCCCTCCACCACTGGTGCACAGAGGCAGCAGTGTGTACCATCTATATGATGCACAAGAGTAACTTGGCAAGCCTTCTTCGGCAGCAACTCTCAAAACCCCAATCTCTACCACCTAGAAGGACAAGGGTAATAGGTATATGGAAACATCACTACCTTCAAGTTCCCCTTCAAGTTGCACGCCATCCTGGTTTGGAAATATATTATCATTCCTTCATTGTCACTAGATCAACATCCTGGAACTCTATGAAACATCACTGCAGGAGTACCTTCACCAAACAGACAGCATCAAAAATGCAGCTCACAACCACCTTTTCAGGCCAAGCAATGATGGGTAATAAATGCTGCCCTTGCCAGCAATAACCACACCCCTGAATGAGTAAAGAAAAGACCAAAATTACCTATTTAAAAGGAAAAGCAACAGTCCTAACAAAGCAGATTGGACGAAGGCCAGCCGACTGCTAAATTGATATCCTTTCTGCTCAAAAAAAATGGATGCAAGACAAAGCAATTTTAACCTGGAGAAACTATTTTCTTTATCGTGGGAATCCAGAACGAGGAGGAGTAATGGTAAAATTAAAGCTAGGCCATTTTGAAGTGAAATCAGGAAGTACGTTTATTCACAAATGGCAGCTAGAACTTGCTCCTCTAAAATGTCATGGATGCTGGTACAGTTGAAATTTTCCAAATTGAGATTGATAGGTTTTTGTTATGTGAGATACTGAACAGGGGTTTTGGAATAAAGGTAGGTAAATGTAATTGAGATACAGCTCAGCTGTGATCTAATTGACCAGGCTCATGAAAGGCTTAGTCTGTTTATAGGATCATGTATTATGGGGCAACTACCTTAGTAACATTTTTATCTGCCTTACTGAGGGGAAGTAAAAGAAAAGCAATTTTTTTGACCCAAGCTCCTCTAGCTATTGGTCCCAGGCCGATGTGTCCAGAGTAGCAATAGAAGGATATGCTGATCGGATCAGATGAGGAAGAATGAGAGAAGGTTTATCATCTAGAGCATAAACTCTGGTTAAGACCAATTGAAGTAAATGGCTTCTTTCTTTACCGTAAATCCCATGTAAACACATGCTCCATTACAACGACTAATATTTTTTTCTGTCAGGAAAGCATCAACAATATTATCTAACTTACAACATTCAAAATATTGAAAAAATAATTGATGAAGTTCCCAAGAGGTCAAACTTTTAAAATGTGTCTTCGAGCATGTGGGAATTATACTGCACCTGATGTGAACTTCAAATAAGTCTGCCTTTTGAGATTGTTTGACATTTTTACATCAAAATGAAACTACCTGACCTGACTGTCCTGAGTTCCATGACAACTTTCCAGGTGGCTATTTGTATTGACATGAAACTGTCAATATGACTGCTGCCTTTTAAAATTTAAATGCTGTCATAATCTCCAACCTTTGAGGTATTACCTTTCTTATCTGCATTCTGCACCACTTTCACAACAGTCAATGTTGCTCACATTTAACCTTTCCTTAATATATCTGTCTACATCAGCCTTCACTATAAATCCCTTTCTTGATCCTCCCTCTGTGTATCCCATTTAATCAGAACTTGTCAACTTCACAATCTAATTGTATAACTCAGTCAAAAGGTGGGCTGCTAATTTTTTTAAAAAATGCCCTTCTCCACCTGCAAGTAGGTTAAGGGTTCCCTGAGTTACAAATGAGATTTATAGCTCTTGAGAATTTAACCCCAGAAATGAATTGCATTCTACTCCATCACCAAAGCAACATGACAACAAGTTAAACTGTAAAATGCAAAAGGAAACTGCATGGTGGAATGGTCAATGTTTGCTAATCTTGCAACGGTCACTGAGCGGCATTAAGGACTTCTATATTGCTTAAAATATCAGGAAATTTCTGCAGGATTGCTGCTCCCTCAAAATTTGGAGGTAACATGTCCAAAGCAACATGTTATGGAAGTACAATCAACTTCACCCTCTAACAACAGGAATGGTTCTAATGAATGTGATTATTGTAGAAGAATAATGACACATATATTAGCAAAAATAATATTGGTCGATTCAAATAATTCATTTCCAACTCCTTGCTTCTTTTCTCTGAGAAGATTCTGTTACTCTTGTATAGGCACTTTTACAGTATCATGCAGCATCATAAAAATAGCACAGCAAATAATAACTGGGAGTAAACAAACCCTCTTGTGCATGTGGTGTCCTACATCTTCTCTCAATCTCAGTGAAGTACTGTAAACTGGGTGGGCAGGAGAAGAAGGTTGAGTGGGTATCCATTCCATTTCATCCCATTACAATATGCCACCCCCCTTGCAATAAGAGTCAACGTTCCATTTGCCTGCTTAACCATTTGCTCTTTATGATTCGTGTGCAAGAACGCCCAGATCCCAATGTACCACAGCATTCTGTAGTCTCTCTCCATTTAAATAATACTTTACTTCTTTATTCTTCCTCCCAAAGTGGACAAGCTTAAATTTCCCACATAATGCTCCTGCCAAATCTGGACAAACTATCTATATCCCTTTACAGACACTTTGTGTCCTCATCACAACTTGCTTGACCACCTATGTTTGAATTGTCAACAAATATGACTGCACTACACTTGGTCCCTTTATTCAAGTCACTAAAATAGATTGTAAATAGTTGATACCCCATCACTGATGCTGTGGATGGTTACCAACCTGAAAATGACATATTTACCCCAACTTTCTGTTTCCTAATAGTTAGCCAACTCTATCCATGCTAGTATATTGCATCCAAACAATGAGCTTTTCAGTAGTAACCATTTTCTGTGGTGCCTTATTGAATGCCTTTTGGGAATCCAAATACACTACATGGTTCCCCTTTATCCTTTTTGCTTGTTACATCTTCAAAGAACTCTAATAAATTTGTCAAACGCCATTTCTCTTTCATAAAACCATATTGACACAGCTTGATTTTATTATGGGTTTTCCAATTGTTGTGTTACTACTTCTTTAATAATGGATTCCAGCTTTGTCCCAATGACAGATATTAGGCTAACTGGCTTATTGTTTGCTGTTTCAGTCTCCCTTTTTTTTTGAATAGGGGTGTTATGTTTGCAGTTTTTCCGCCCGCTGGGACATTTCCAGAATCTGGGGAATTTTGGAAGATTACAACCAATCCATCCAATAGCTCTGCAGCCATTTTTTATAAGACCTTAGGATGCAGGTCATCAGGTCCAGAGAACTTGTCAGCCCTTAGTCCCATTAGTTTACCTACTTTTTTTTTCTCTAGCCTGATAGTGATTGTTTTAAGTTGATCCTTCCCTTTTGCCCCTTGATGTTCTCCTATTCTCCTGATATTTTTTGTGTCTTCTACCCTGGAGACAGATACAAAATATTTATTCAAATTCCCTGACATTTCCTTGTTTCCCATTGTTAATTTCCCTATCTCACCCTCTAAGAGACAAAAGTTTACTTCAGCTACTCTTCCTTTTTACATACTTGTAAAAGCTCTTACTGTCTGTTTTATATGTATTAGTTATTTATGATCATATAATTTATCTCCCCCTTTATTTTTTTTTTATTCATCATTTACTGGTTTCTAAAATTTTCTCAATCTCCTGGCCTACCACTAATCATTGCCTATTCTTTCAATTTTATACACCCTTAACTTCATTGGTTAGCTGCGGATGGTGCATTGATGAAGTGTTGAGCTTATTGGCTGGAAAATCGGAGTCCCAGCACCTCATGGGCTTTTAGCTGAAGTGAAGAAGCAACTATTGAGAAAGGACAACCACTGTAAAAGGTGAGATGAAAGTCTAGTCTTGGCAATAATAGAAGGTGAAACATCAGGAAAGAATAGGCCAAGCTGGAGAAGGACTGGATGGGATGGAGGGAGGAATGACAGTGGCATACAGAATTGCAGTGAACAAAGAGATGCCTGTGGCTCCTCATGCATTATGGTTAATTGTAGATGGATGGTGTAACCTTTTCATAGAGTCTTTCTTTCTCAATAGAATATATCTTTGTTGAGAGTTTTGAAGTATCTTCTTAACTGTCTGCCACTTCGTACCTACTGTCATACTTTTCAACCTATTTTGCCAAACTACTGTACCTAACTTTGTTTTCATACCTTTATAATTGCCTTTATTTAAGTTTAAGATGCTAGTTTCAGACCCAAGTTTCTCACCCTCAAACTGAATGTAAAATTCTATCATGCTATGACCACTTTTATCTAGAGGATCTTGACAATGAGGTTGGTAATATATCCTGTCTCCTTACACATTACTAAGTCTAAAATAGCCTGTTCCCTGGTTGGTTCCTGAATGTATTCTTCCAAGAAACTCCCAAATTAACTCTATGGACTCATCCTCAAGGTTACCTTTGTTAATTTGATTTGTCCAATCTATATGAAGAATAAAATTACCTATGATTATTGCAGCTCCTTTCTTAAAAGCCTCCATTATTTCTTGATGTATACCTTGTCCTACAGTATAGCTACTGTTAAGGGGGTTCATAAATTACTACCAAAAGTGACTTATTTGCTTTGTTATTTCTTATCTCTACCTAAATTTATTCTATGGTTGAGATTTTCTGGTCCTGTTGTGCCTGGACCTGGTGTGGGAGAATTGACAGCCCAGCCAAAAGTCCATTGGCTTTAAGCGTGACCGAATGATCCCAGCGGTGTGCAGGGCTGGAAAATCCTGCCCAACATCTAAATCTTCTGAGCCAAGATAATTTCTCACTACTGTACTGATGTCATCCTTTATTAACAAAGCTACCCATCTCTTTGTCCTTTATTCCTCTCTTTCTGAAATGTCTGAAAGACAGAAGAAACACAGGTTAAAAAGTGTACAGCATAGGAATTTGGCAGTGTTAAAGGGTAAACAAAGGGTAAACAAGCCCAATGAAAGGGTGCAATTCTCAATTTAGTCTTAGGAAATGAAGGTGGACAAGTGGCTGAAGTAGCACTGGGGGACCATATTGGAGATAGTGACGACAATACAGTTAGATTTAGCAGCAATATGGAAAAGGACAAAGACGGAACAGGACTGAGAGTTCTAAATTGGGGGAAGACAAATTTTACAGAGGTGAGCAGCCGAGAGTGGGAGGGATACAGTTATTAGAAGGGAAAACAGTGTCAAATCAGTGGGAGGCATTCAAAAGTGAGATTCTACAGGCACACTGTAGACATGGCCCCACATAAAAAGGATGGTACTGCTAAATCTAGAGCCCCCTGGTCATCCAGAAATATACAGACCAAAATAAAGCAGAAAAAGAAAGTTTATGACAGTCACAAAAGACTTAATACTGTAGAAAGCCTCGGGGAATATAGAAAGTACAGGGGTGAAGTAAAAATGGAAATTAGGAAAGCAAAGAGAGGATACAAAAAAATATTGGCAGATAAAATCAAAGACAAACAAAAGATGTTTTACCATACATTAAGAGCAAGAGAATAACTAAGGAAAGAGTAGGGCCTATCAGAGATGTACACGGTAACTTGTGCATTGATGCTGAAGATGTGGCAGAATTCTCAATGAGTACTTTGTCTCCATCTTCACTTAAGGAGAGGGACTATGCAGATATTCTAGTTAATGAGGAGGAGTGTGAAACATTAGATACAATAAGCATAGTGAGAGAGGGAGTACTGGAGTGATTGACATCCTTGAAGGTGGATAAGTCACCAGGGCCAGATGGATTGTATCCCAGGCTGTTAAAGGAAAACAGGGAGGAAATAGAGGATTCGCTGAAGATTATTTTCCCAATCCTCACTAGATATAAATGAGGTACCAGAGGATTGGAGGTCTGCAAATGTTGTACCATTATTTAAAAAGGGTGCAAGGGATAGGCCAGAAAATTATTGGGCAAATTATTGGAATCAATTCTGAGAGACAGGATAAACTGTCGGGGTTCCTCCCGACATCATCCCGCGTAATTTTCCCGTTGGCAAGCAGGCCCCGCCCCTAAATCGCTGACGGGAAAATTCAGGCCCATGATTCTATCTCAAACACTCTTGAATATTCTGTTCCCAGCCTTAGCCACTTTGCAACCATGTATCTGTAATGACCCATTTATTTCAATTTGTGCTATCAGTTCATCCATCTTGTTATGCATTTTGTGTGCACCCAGATAAAGACCCTTTAATTCTGTCTTTTTACCATTTTTCCCTACTCTGACCCTATTTGCTAGTGCACTGTTATATTTGTATCCTCTGTCCCTTCTTGTCACACTCTGATTATCACTACATGTATCGCTACTCTGCACTATTACCTTGTTCCTTCTCTTTAACTTTCTAACTCTCCCCTCAAGTGAACTCCCCTCATTAAGGTTAAAGCCCCCTCTACAACCCTTGCTGTACGATTCATCAGATTCTGGTCTCAGAAAGGTTCAAGCCAAGGCCATCCCAAAAGTGCAGCTCCCTGCGTCCCCTGTACTGGTGCCACTGCCCATAAATTGAAACCCATTTCTCCCGCAACCATCTTTGTGTCACACATTCAACTCTCTGATCTTATTTATCCTATGCCAATTTGCTCATGACTCAGGTAGTAATCCATGGATTATTACCTTTGTGGCTCTGCCTTTCAATTTAGCTGCTTGTTTTCCTTTAGCATAACCTCATTCTTAGTTCTACCTATGTTGTTGGTATCCACATGGACCATGAAAACTGGACCCTTCCCCTCACACTCCTACTTCTTCTCTAGCCTTATGGAAATGTCCTTAAACTTGGCACTGGGCAGACAGCACAGCCTTCAGGATTCAGGCTCTTGGCTGCAGAGAACAGCATCTATCCCCCTAACTATACTGTCCCTGCTACTATCACATTTCTTTTTTCTCCCCTCATGCCCCCACCCCCGTACCATGGTGCTGTGGTCAGTTTGCTCATCCTCACTGCATTCCCTGCCCTTGTCCACACAGGCTCCAAGAACTTTGAACTTGTTGGACAAGTGTAAGGGCTGAGTTTCCTCCTGTGCTGCCTTCTGGATCCCCATATCTGCCTCACTCCTTGTCATGCCCTCCTGTCCCTGACCATGGATCAAATTTGATTTACTTAACCTAAGGGGTGTGACAGCCTCCTGGAGCAAAGTGTCCAGGTAACTTTCTCCTCCCTGATGCATTGCAGCATCCAAAGCTCAAACTCCAGCTCATTAACTCTGAACTGAAGATCCTTGAGCTGCAGACACTTATTGCATATGTGGTTGCTGTGAATCACACTGGTGTCCACCAGATCCCGCATACTATAAATGTAAAACAATCTCCTTTTCAGCTGTCCTTATTGTATTTTGTTTAACTAGAAGTTTAGAAATACCATTCAATGATGATTTTGCATTATATTAAGTAGTGTAACTTGTTACGCTATAAATTTAATATAGTCGTACAGAGCTCTAAAGAAGAGTCATATGGACTTGAAACATTTACTGCTTTTTTTCTCTCCACAGATGCTGTTAGACCTGCTGAGGTTTTCCAGCATTTTCTGTTTTAGTTTCAGTATTCTGTCAAACTGGCCTCAGTGATATTTACTCCCAAATTTAACGCTTCCCAACTACCATGGTGAGATTTGAACTCATAACCCAGATCATTAGCCCCATAACACTACCAATATGCTACCGTATCCTGTGACACAGTTTGTATGTTGCTTGCATCACTTTCATTGAGCACAGGTAGTCATACATCACAGTCCTTGGTCAGGATTTTATGGTGCTGCCGCAGTGTGTCTCTCCCCAGCGGATGCGGTGAGTCACTTAAATTTACATTCAGTTCGGCGGGACAGTAATATCCTGGCCCTTGAGTCCACTAATGGGCTTCCTTCAAGTTTTAGCTTAACAAGTCCTATTATAATTATATAGGACCTTGTTGAGACCACACCTGGAGTACTGTGTACAAATTTGGCCTTCTTACCTAAAGAAGGATAAATCTGTCTTAAAGGGAGAACAAGAAAAGTTCGCTAGACTGAGCCCTGGGATGGGAGAGTTGTCCTATGATCAAATATTATTTTATTCATTCCTGGAATGTGAGCATTGCTGGCAAGACCAGCATATAGTTCTCATCCCTAATCACACTTAAGAAGATGGCGGTGAGCCACCTTCTTGAAGCGCTGCGGTCCAGCTGGTGTAGGTACAAGCACTGTGCTGTTAGGGAGGGAGCTCCAGAATCTTGACTCAGGGACTGTGAAGAAATGGTGATATATTTCCCAGTCAGGATGGTGTGTGGCTTGGAGGGAAACTTGCAGGTGGTGGTGTTCTCGTGCATCTGCTACCCTTATTCTTTCAGTTGGTAGGGGTCTCGAATTGGGAAGTTGTTGTTGTAGGAGCCTTGGTGAGTTTCCATAACGCATCTTGTACATGGTACACACTGTGTACTACACACTGAGTGTCACTAGTGGAAGTGGTGAATGTTTAAGGTGGTAGATGAGGTGTTGACCAAGTTAGCTGCATTGTACTGGATGTTGTCAAGCTTCTTCCCTGTTGTTGGAGCTGCACTGATTCAGGTAAGTGAACTGTATTTGATCATACTCCTGACTTATGCCTTGTAGAGGGTAGTCTTTGGGAAGTCAGGAGATGAGTTAATTACCACAGAATTCCCAGCCTCTGACCTACTCTTGTAGCCATAGTACTTATACAGTCACTAGTAACCCTCAGGATGTTAATGGTGGCTGATTAAGTAATGGTAATGCTGTTGGATGTCAAAGGGAGATGCTCATTGTCTGGCACTTGTGTGGTGTGAATGTTACTTGCCACTTATATTG
This sequence comes from Cetorhinus maximus, assembly GCF_964194155.1. NCBI lineage: Eukaryota > Metazoa > Chordata > Chondrichthyes > Lamniformes > Cetorhinidae > Cetorhinus > Cetorhinus maximus. Next base: position 65,100,967 of record NC_135892.1, read on the forward strand.
TCCAGGTCAGCTGCATGTGGACATGGCCTACTTCAGTATCTGAGGAGTGCAAATGGAATTGAACAATGGTGTAATCATCAGCAAACATCCCCACTTCTGGTCTAATGATGGAGAGAGGTCACTGATGAAACAACGGAATCGGTTAGGCCTAGGACACTGCCCTGGATAACTCCTGAAGTGAGGTGATTAACAACCGAAACAACCACAATCATCTTCCTTTGCAATAGATGTGATTTCAGCCAGTGGAGTGTTTTCTCCCTGAGTCCCATTGACTTAAATTTTGCTAGGGCTTCTTGATGATACACTCCTTGATTCCTTCATGTCAAGGGCAGTTACTCTTACCTCATGTCTGCAACTCAGTTCTTTGTCCATGTTTAGACTAAGACTATAACGAAGGCTGGAGCCGAGTGGCCCTGGTGGAACAAAGACTGAGCATTGGTGAGCAGCTTATTGGTGAATAAGTGTCTCTTGATAGCATTATCAACAGCCCCTTCCGTCACTTTGCTGATGTTTGAGAGTAGGCTGAAGGCAGAGTAATTGGCCAGATTGGATTTGTCCAGTTTTTTTGGACAGGACATACCTGGGCAATTTTCCACATTGTTAGGCAGATGCAGTGTTGTAGCTGTACTGGAACAGGAAAGGTTCAAGTTCTGGCACTCATTACCTACATTAAAAATGCCTTCAAAAGAACCTGAAAACAGGCATAGTGTTACTGGATCTCACAGCTGCCTATGGTATAATGTGGCCCATTGGCCTACTCCTAAAGCTTCCCAGAATGCTTCCAACTTGGGTCAGGCCATTTGTTGGAACGTTCCTTTGCAACAGGTGATTCAGAGTCCACCTTGGGCAAGGGAGAAGTGCATGGAGAAGACTGGTCTAAGGACTACCACAGGGTTCAAGTGCTAGCCCCAACCCTGTTCAACATATATACAAATGACCTGCCAACAACCACTTCCCCAAGTTTATCTATGCTGAAGACATCTGTTGTGCCACCCAAGCTCCAGCCCTCTGCACTCTGGACCAGATCCTTCATGGAGATATTACAAAGTTGACAGAATACTGCAGCACAAGGTGGCTCATGTTGAATCCCTCTAAAACCATATTCAGTGTATTCTACCTCCACAATGCCAGTTCCAAAATAGAACTGCATATCTACATGGATGGCCAGAGACTGAAGTATGATCCCATCCCAACATGCTTGGGAGTTAAAAACAAAAAGATAAAAACAAAAAACTGCGGATGCTGGAAATCCAAAACAAAAACAGAAATACCTGGAAAAACTCAGCAGGTCTGGCAGCATCAGCGAAGAAGAGCAAAGTTGACGTTTTGAGTCCTCATGTTCTGTTGAAGGGTCATGAGGACTCGAAACGTCAACTTTGCTCTTCTTCGCCGATGCTGCCAGACCTGCTGAGTTTTTCCAGGTATTTCTGTTTTTATGCTTGGGAGTGATTCGACCTTCCTGGAATGTCTGAAGAAAACAGCAGCAAAGATCAAAACCTGCCGGACTTGCTGGATTGACATGAGGCACAGCTGGCACAACACTCCAGACCTCAGTACTTACCCTATCATACTCCACAGCAGAGTAATGTGCACCTGTCTTTCAAAGATGAAAGCACACAAAAATTGAATGCAACAATGCATATCATAAATGGAACTCTCCGCTCAACACCCCTCCCCTGGCTTCCTATGCTCCCAAACATCACTCCCCGACGCATCCGCTGACTGGTAAAAATCCACAAGCTCATTGAAACCATTTGTGCTGCACTTCACTTACCACTCCATGATGCTCTGCTCAACCCACCTACTGCCCGCCTTCATTCTCAGTGCCCCATATGGAGCACCCTTCCTGAGCAAGATCTACCAGTAGACACCCTTTGTATCAAGGAGTGGGAAACATGGGAAGTCACTAACAAGTTCCTTGTGATAAACCCCATCTGTTGAATGGCAGGCTTTGAGGTACGAGGGCAAGAATGGTCCTTGCTAAACAGGTTCAGGACAGGCCAGGACCCCTGAGCAGTTAACCTCCACCACTGGGGCCTCAGCACAATCTCCTCATGCAACAATGCTGCATATTACTGAGCAGTGTCCCCTTTACAGGCTAAGTAGAAGACTAATCACCTTAAACTCAGCTAATGAGGAGGGTATTGCTTGGTTTTGGAGATTTGCATTTGCTAAATAAATATTAATAGAAGGGGACAGGGGTGCAGCTGGCTTTGGAGCTGAAGTCCTCAGCACCACAGCTGGGATGTTGTCAGGGTCCATAGCCTTTGCTGTATCCAATGCATTCAATTGTTTCTTGATATCACTTGATTAAGTAGACCAGGCTTATATTCCCTAGAATTTAGAAGAATGATATGTAACCTCATTGAAATATATAGGATAGAGTTTTACGCCCCACAGACAGGCGAGCGCCTGATCTAGCTGGGCGTAAAATTGCGCGTGATGATGTCGGGCGAGCGTATTGACATCATTGTGCACTCGCACGATATTTCAGTTGGTGGGCATCCGCGAGAGTCAGCAGCATACCCGCCGACAACTAAGAGGCCTATTAACGCCATTAATTTATTAATTAAGAGAGATTTTTCATTGCCCGTCCAACGTTACGGTTGGCAGGCGGTGAATCGGCCAGGCGGCCTTTGCATTTTTGAGGAAACCTCATCCACGGGCGGGATGAGGTTTCCAACATTAGTTTAAAAAAATAACATTTTGACATAATGTTTATTATGTATATGTTCATGTGAGTGAGTCCTATGTGGAGATTTTTTTCAGAATTTACAAATCTTTATTTTTGATTTTAAAATTCTTCAGTTCCCTGAGGCAACTCTCTGCTTTCAGGGAGCTTTCATTGTGCGCTCCCCTGCGCATGCGCAGACTTGAACGCTTGCTCCCCTTTTGCCCGCGCCCCGGCATCACCGAGCCTTTTAGTGCGCATTTCACGCTGGTTGGCTGATCCTGGGCTGTAGAACGTTTCCCGGCTGCTCCTGGGCCCGCCTGACAACCTGAAAATCCTGTCATAAAGGTTTTAGTGGGTACTCCAGGGCTAGATGCTGGAAGGATGTTTCCCCTGGCTGGGGAGTCTAGAGGAGTTTTAGAATAAGGGATACAGGACAGATGTGGAGAATTGTCTTCAGTCAAAGGAATGTGAATCTTTGGTATTCTCCACCTTAGAGGGCCCCTATCTTCTCTGCTGCTGTGTGTATACAAGACAGAAGTCAACAGTTGGCTATTCAGTGAACCAAGTGATATGGGGAAAGAGCAGGAAGGCGGAGTTAAGGTAAAAGCTCAACTATGATTTTATTGAATGGCAGAGTAGGATTGAAGGGCCGAGTGGTCTAATCCCATTCCTATTTCTTATGTTCTTATGTTGTTATGCCTTAATTGCCTCAAGACCCAACGATTCCAGCGCGCTCCTGGCTGGCCTTAAATATTCTACCCTCCATACACTTGAGGTCATCCAAAACTCTGATGTAAATCCTGTTCCCCCATTACCCCTGTGCTCACTGACCTATATTGGCTCCATGTCAAGCAACACCTTGACAAATTCCCGTCTTTGTCTTCAATCCCCTCTGAGGCCTTACCTCTCATTTACTCTGCTCCAGTCCCACAATTCTCCAAGATATTTGTGCTCCTCTAATATTGGCCACATGTGCATTCCCAATTATATGGTGACTGTGCCTTCAGTTGCCTAGGCCCTAAGCTCTGGAATTCCCTCCCTATACCACTCACCTCTCTACCTCATTTTCCTCCTTTAAGACACACCTTAAACCTTCCTCTCTGACCAAACTCTTGGTCATCTGAACTAATATTTCCTATGTGGCTCAATGTCATGCTTTGTTTTATAAAGCTCCTGTGAAGCACCTTGAAACATTTAATTCCATTAAAGGTGCTATATAAATATAACTTTATGCTATGTTCGTGCCAAAACTTCTGATTTTACTCCTGTTATGTCATAATCCATACCAGGACTGTGCATTTGTGAAATCTATTTTTAGGTTTTTTTTAACTAAAGCTGCACTGATAAGTCTGAAAAGAATTCACAGCAGTACAACTTTGTAATTCTTCTTTTGTGAAAGTTTTATAAAGTGCATTAAGCTCTAGGAACAGCACCTCATCTTTGATGAGAAAAGCTTGAAGAAGAACATCTAATCATGTGTAAACACTTTACAACCATTTAGCCATCACATTGAATTAATCAACTCCCTCCCTGCCACCTCAATCTCAGATCCTGGCCAACTGACTTGGATGTAAAATTCAGGGATATGCTTTTTAGGAGAACCTTGTAATCCAATCCTACAGTGCCTTCCTATGCACCCTTCCCTTCTCAAAGCCCATCTCCATGGCAACATGATTCAAATGGGCAATGCTCCCATTATTTAGACAGCCACTCTTAGTGATGATTTTGCCAGTCCCACTTACATCTCCTCTTGACCAAGCTTTGTTTCTTTACTTGTCCCATTTTTTACAATCACTGTAGAGACTGATAACTTTTAAATCTGATTTGAATTCCCATTCACCAAATTAAAGGTTCACACAACAAGGTATCAAGTTTTGCAACTTTTATTGCAACAAACAACTAAAAGCAACATTAACTAGACATTATTTTTGTAGGCAACTTATACTTTAAACTACAGAATAGAACTTTCCCCCTTTAACATTTAAAATGACCAAAAATCTCCTGCTCCATAGTTATACTTTACACTGTTCCTTAGGTACGCATTCTATTCTCCTGGAACCAGTCCAAAATGATTCTTAGCTCCTGAGGCTTTACTTCCATTCTTTCCCTCTTCCAGCCTGGTAACTTCTAACCCCAGAACTGTTTTTCATGCTGAGAGTTATTCTGGAGATTCTCTTTCTAACTCAAGCTAGGCGAATCTTCCAGCCTTGTTTTAAACCCTCAAGAGTTTGGTATTTTCAATCCAAGTGTGAGCTCCCACCCACATTCCTGCATGGTGAGCCATCGGGACCTTGCAGCCTCTATCTGCCACCACTGCAACCCTACTCCCCTCCCCTCCCTCCCTCCCTCCCTCCCTGCCACCTCTATCTCAGATTCTGGCCAACTGACTTAGATGTAAAATTCAGGGATATGCTTTTTAGAAGAACCTTGTAATCCAATCCTACAGTGCCTTCCTATGCACCCTTCCCTTCTTAAAGCCCATCTCCATGGCAACATGATTCAAATGGGCATTGTATCCAGGTAAACGTGCCAATTATCTATCCCTTAAACTCCCAGCTTCATTCTGTCTTGAAATTTAATAGACAGGCAAAGTATGATCTGATATGTCTAACACTTTCCTGGAACTTTGGAGACTAACAGTCTATCCACTGTCAGCACAGAAGCTTCTGCCATTGTATAATAGTGTGGGTCCCTCACCTGGTTTCCATAAAACAACCTGGGCCCTCCTTTAATCATTAACAATCAAGCCACCCATGCTTGCTGTTAGTAGAATTCAGAATATGTCACATGACCCCGTCTATTCCTCCATTCTACCCTAAATTAAAGACACAGTCCCAAAATGTAACAACCTTATAAAACCTCACATTTGCATCATCCCATCCCCCTTAAAAGATGAAAAGTCATCACCAAAAATGATAACCAAAAACAATAACCAAAAATATAACCACTTAGAGTATTCTACACATTTTAACAGCTAGCATACTATATACAGTACAAGTAATATTCTCCCCCACCATGTTGTCATATTTTGCCATTAACAGACCTTCTTGGTAGCATCATAATGATCAGCCTGCATCAATCAATTATTTGTAACAGGTAAGGGTTCAAGTAAATGTTTGTAAATATTTATAGCTCCTTCTCACATATAAATGAGAATTTGTTTTGCTGCTAGTGGCTTCACCTTCCATTATGCATCGTAGTAAATCTCCTTTATCACACGGAGTAAAGCTCATAGTGTTTCCATGGGCATGGTTAACATATTTCCCAATTGATTCAGTCTGGGTAACTTTGTCAGGAACCACACTGTTACTTGCTGACCACCTCTGTAATTTTTGAATTCCTTTATGTAACAAAGATGTGCTTATGTTGAGCATTAATTTTTGATCCGTCAGCTAGAAACAGGAATTACACTTTTAAAAAGACAAATTTTTTGAAACAGACTAAAGCAATTTCAACCTATATCAAGATGTCAGATACTAATTTATATTACTATATATTCCATATTCCAACCTATGGAGAGGAGACAGCAAGTCTGCAAAACCCATCACAGTCAATGGCATCCTTTGTTCCTGCCCTATCAACATGATATTTATGGAAGCCCTCTATAGTATTCAACAGCTGAAGATGAACCATTCAAAGGTTAATTGCTTGGACAAAAATACCTTGATTTTTAAGATAGCTCTACGGACAAGCTAATTGAGTTATAACTGGAATATACAATTATGTTTGAGTTACTGGCAGCTGGAGAGTGTTCACATGACCAGCCCAAGGTTTTTGTGTGGTCTAAGCTCATGAATTTCTCAGAAGAACAGTACTAGCAATTGAGCTAAGTGGAGCTCCTGCTCTCTCTCCCTCTCTCTATCTTTCTCTCTCTCTCTCTCCACCCAGCTAACAAGCTTGCAAATGTCTACTAATTTGACTTTGCTTCCATTCTGCAGTAGGAAGAGGTTTTTTATAAAGAAAGAATTCAATTCCACAGCAGTGCCTCCAGAAGAACAGAAAACCCAGCGACAGCTTTAAGTCACCTGGGCACTGAAAATGAGACCACTGGATTCTTCCTGCAGGCTGTAGAGACTGCAAGCTATGAACTGAGAGCTCCTTTTATTTCTTACAGGTTCTAATTCGGCCAATCTAACTTCTCCTATTCAGTAATCTGTATTTTTGTGTGTGGACTTCGAGAGTGTGAGTGAATGTGTGTGCGCATAAGGCAGAGCATATCTTATTATTTTACTTAGCTTGGTTCAAGTATAAATAAACTTATCTCTTTCTTTGATAAACTCAATCAAACCTGTCCAATCGGTTCTTTATGATCACAGTGCATGTACAGTTAAGTACACACTTAATTGGCAAGTGTATCCATTTTAAACAAAATAAATCTGCTTTGGTCAAACAAGGAGAGGGAAAAGAGGGGAGTCATTCAACCCCTCCTCACCTGGTCATAACAGGAATTAGGTTTGAGCTGTAAATTGAGACAAAATCCTCTTCTTGCATGACTTCAATATGTCCTTTTGCTTTTCCTTTAGGATTAACCTGTGAACCACTTGGTCCAGGTTCTAACCCCAGATCTCCATTCTCTTTCATGGCTGCAGGTTTTTTATTGTCCAGGTTGAAGATGAAGGGCAGAACTTTCAGGTTGGCGGCCGGGCGTGATCGGTGGGCCTGGGATCGGCTGGGAAATGAGCCACCGCCCGCGATTGACCCATGACCACGATTTCACGCTAGCTGGCCAATTAAGGCCCGCCCAGCTTGAACGCGGCTTCTCAATGGTCAGGGATGGTCGGGCGCGGGCGGGGGCGTGTTGTGTGCGGGGTCCAATGGCGACCCGGCGGGCAGTTTAAAAACGTCATCGCCAGCTCTTTGAAGGCTGTCGGTGAAGAAGCATACTGTCTGCATTGCGGGGATGGTACTTAGGCCTCTGCACTGGCTGTAGACACCAGATGGGAGGGCAGTTTGGGTGGGCACTCGGCCCCCCGATTTTCGGACGATTGCTTCACCATGCTCCTGGAGGAGGTAGCTGCCAGGGGGCACAACTTTGTACTGAGGGACGGAAGGAGGAGGCTACCACGCCTGACGAAGAAAATCTGGGAGGAGGTGGCAGCCCAGGTCATCAGCCATGACGTGGTGTGGCGCAAGAGGTTCAATGATCTGCTGCTCTCAGCAAGGGTGAGTCCCATGTTGGCATGGATCAGTATGTTGAAGTGTTAAGGCCTGGCCGTCCCCCCCGTGGAGCTCAGGGGTGTTAGAGTCTGAGTGCCAACTGTCAATGATGCCGGAGCTGGCCATGGGTGTGAGGCCTGGCTACTTGGACGCAGTGTCTTGAGGCTCGAGGGCCATGACTCGGATGTGCCCTGTGAGGTGTTCCTCAGCCAGGGTTGGCCAGGCTGCAATGGTGCTTCAGGTAAAGAGTGGACTAATCAATACTCGTCTGTCCTTTCAGGAGAAGTCAAGCCAATTGGAGAGTTCACGGACAGGCAGAGACCCTGTCCAACCTGCTGCTGCTGACCAAGTTCGAGCAGGACCTTGAGCTGGAGAGCTGGCACGCTCCCCGTGTGACCAGGCATGGAGAGGCAGGGTGTCAGGCCAAGGTAAGAGCGCAGTGCGCACAGATGAGAGTTTCAGATTGTGCAAACATTCTTGCATAGTCTCTTCATTGATGGGAGTCTCAAACCTGGAGACCCCATTGATCATTGGAAGATGATGGCACTGTGATGCAGATCTCCATTGTCTCACCATGGTGCCTGGCATGCACAGTGACAGTGTGATGACTTTAACTAATGACATGTCCTTCTTCTCCTTTAGATTCACCAGCACGCACTCAATCGCAGGATCCTGAAGAGCCAACCCTGACACCAGAGGACCGCCAGGCTTCACAAGTACCTGCATCACACCCACACTTTGAACCGGGCACCAGTGCAGATACCAACATCTCGGTGGACATTAGATTGTCGGCTACATTGTTGGTGCATATTAGTGAGGGCACCTCACGCTCGCTTGAGGTGCAGGCGGAGGCAGAGTACGCCCAGGGCGCCTGCAGTTGCTGGACTGCTGGAGAGCAGGACAATGCTGGGCCGGAGGCAGATGAGCAGCCCTCTGGAGTCATTCATTAGGCAGCAGATGCTGAGTGTCCAGCGGGATGTGTGGAAGGATCTGGCGGAGACCCATGAGGGCCTGTGTGCCATGGTCTCCGTGTGGAGGGAGTCCATGCGGAGCAAAAGCGTTATGTTGGCCTTCATTGGCTCCTCCATTGAGAGAGTGGCGACTCTCATGGAGATGCAGCTGAAGGGACAGAATCAGGGGTTCATGGGGTTGAGCTTGGACCTGCACAGCCTCACACAGGCAATGACTTCAGTTGGTCAGTACCAGTGTGGGAGATGAATGAGGCACCCAGTATCCCCACTAGGTGCCTGTCGATCAGTGGCAGGCAGGGAGGTCCAGAGCGACCTCACGTTGGTGCACGAGCTGCTTGTCATCTCTGCGGGCTCCTCTCACGTGCTCTGGATGACGGCAGCAGCACTTTCGCCCCTCTGCCACTGACCGCAACATCTGATGAGGCTGTGATGACTGGGGAGATGCCAGCCATGGCACGGACCTCTTCCTCCCAAGTGGGGCCAGCACAGGCTCCACTGGCCAGAGGACGACTGCCAAGGTTATCAAGGCCAACAAAACAGCAGAGTCAGCAGGCTGTCTGCAATGGCGCTGTCAGCAAAGGGGTGGGTGGGGTGGTGCGGGGGAGGGCGCACCAATAGGCAGCACTCACAAACATAAGTTCAAGGCACCATGAGCACAAGAGGGACTGTTCAGGGGTGATCTTCTGTTCAGTTATGTTTAGTTTAAATGTCTACTGGTGTGGAAATCAATGCCAGCAATTGTCATGTCAATGTGATTTCAATGTGACAGTAACATTAAATTTGCTTTTGTTGTGGTGGCCTGAGTATGCTTCACCTTTTATTTTTGGTGCCGAGTCCCCACCAGTATGTAATGCTGGATGTGACTAGCTCTAAACTTTATTGCACAGGCACTGAGTGGACTTTGGGCTCATATGACAGGGGCATTTTGGACATCCTGGATGGAGGCAGCAGCCCTGGCATGAGGTGGGAGAGGTTATTTGGCAGCCTAGCTGAAGGAGCATTGGATCAAGGTATCCCTGGCATCCCTGCATCCCTGGAGGTTACAGGGGTCTGGGCCCACGCCCTCAGCATTCTCCTCACCGTGCTCCTCTTCTGAATCACCACTGGATTCATCCTCTGTAGCCTATGGAGCTGTGTCAAGATCCTCTTCCTCCAGTGGGTCCCCCCTTGACAGTGCCAGATTGTGGACAGCGCAGCATGCAAACACTATCGGTGACATCTGCTCTGCCGGGTATTGCAGTACACCCACTGAACGGTCCAGGCATTGGAAGCGCATCTTCAGAAAACCTATGGTCCTCTCTATCACTGCCCTGCTGGAAGCATGACTCATCTTGTAACACTGCTCTGCCTCTGCTCTTGGGTGGCGGAGAGGCATCATAAGCCACCTTTTCAATGGATAGCCCTTGTCACCCAGCAGCCATCCATCCACTCGGGCTGGAGCACTGAATAGCCTCAGTACCTGGGAGTGTCTCAGGATATAAGCGTCATGGGAGCTGCCAGGGTACCTTGCACAGACTTAAAGAATGTTCATCCTGTGGTTTCACATGATCTACACGTTCATGGAGTGGAAGCCCTTCCTGTTGACGAAGGCACTGGGCTCACCTGCTGACGCCTTGACATGTGAGCAGTCTATTGCACCCTGGACACGGGGGAAGCCAGCAATCACTGCAAACCCTCTGGCTCGCTCAGCCTGGCTGGCCTCGTCCATACGGAAATAAATAAATGTCATGACCTGCCTGAATTGAGCTTCTGGCACCAGCTTGATGCAACTGTGGACAGCTGATTGGGAGACTCCACACAGATCCCACTTACCCCTGGAAAGAGCTGGAGGCATAGAAATTGAGGGCCACTGTGACCTTCAGAGCCACTGGCATGGGGTGTCCACCCACACAGTCAGAAGTGAGCTCAGGCCTAATCACCTGACAAATGGAGGTCACAGTCTCCCTGGAGAGGTGGAACCTCCTTCAGCATTGCACCTTGGGCATATTGAGGTAGCTGCTTTGCCACCTGTAAACCCTGGCAGCAGGATTGTGGTGTCTTCACTCTTGGGCTACTTGCTGGCCCTGCACCCCTTGTGCCTGCACCTCTCCTCTTGCAGGTCACTCCCCTCAAAGCTGCATGGGGAGACATGGCCTCCTCTCCCTTCTGCCCCTCTCTTCCTCCTCAGAGGAGGTGCCTCCAGCAGAAAGCACAATCCCCATTACCAGGGTAAGGGAAGGCTATCTGATACCTGGAAGTGTCCACATGGTGTGGATCCTCTGGGGGCCTTGGAAACACCAATGAGTCCAGAAATGAAGCCTGGAGATGCTAACAATGAATCCCCGAACAGAGTTGAAGCTTCCTAGTACCAATAAGCAACCAGCAGCAAACTTATCTCCAAAACTTCTTACCACTCACAATGGCAATGCTGATGACCCTTTTTATCCCGCCCTTGGATGAGGTTTTGCAAAATGTCAGCTGCCCGCCTGCCCATTTTGCCCATGTGATGAGTGCGAAATCGCACGGGCAATATGAAATCTTGGTCAATTGCCTTTTTAAAGGCCTTAACTGGCCTCTTAATTGATGGCGGGTGCAGCTCCGACACCCGCACACACCACCGACCGAAATATCGCGCGAGCGCGGGATGACGTCAGATGCTCACCCGACATCATCTCACGCGATTTCACATCCGATCAGGTTGGGCACGCGTCTGCCCAATCGGCGTAAAATTCTGCCCAAAGTCTCAGCCAGCCAGACTGCGGTATCATCTTTCTCTTGTTAAAATGCAGGATCACGGTTCTTTTTTTGGTTGTGTAAGAAGCTTGCTACAGTCACGTTGATTATCAGTCAAAATATCCTGAGGTGGAATTTTATGATAGTGGGATTTTATGGTCCCATGAGTTTAGAATGGCTCAACACATTTTGCGGCCCCATCCCCGCTGCCACAGGGTTGTAAAATTCTGGCCCTGATACTCTTATTTTAGCCAATTCCTAGATTGCTTTAAATTCTTTTCCCACAATTAGCATATATTCTGCTCAATGCTTCTCTCACAAGGGCAATGGCTACATCCTTCCAAATTATTAATTGACATTCCAAAACTTTAATACGTCCTCATTCCACAGTATCCGCACTAGTTCCATCCAAGACATCTTGTTTCAAATCACAGTCTTCATTTGTTTATTCATTAGCCTGAAGTTTTGCTATTGTATTTTGCTTTGACAGTTGCGGTTTAGGGGCTGCAGACAGGTATAAGTCAGGCAGCTTTAATTCGTTCCCGGTTGTCTTTAACTCTTTGTTGTCAGTCTGAGGTTTCAGTGTTATCTCAATCTCAGAGTTCTGAGCTTTTAACTCTTTGGTACCTCTTGCGTGAAACCATTTTCCTTTACAACAGATTCAGACACAGGCACGTGTTTTCCCAAGTCCATTGATCTTGCCAATACATCCTTTTTTTAATAACTTTAATGATCTTGTGGAAAAGTCTGGAGGCAGCACATGGCCTCATACTAGAATGTTTCCTAACATGAAGTCACCACTGTTAATAATAATAAGCAGTGGTGTAGTGGTATTGTTGCTAGCTTGGTAATCCAATAAACCTCAGGTGATACTCTGGGGACCTGGGTTCAAATCCCAGGGTGGTAAATAGTGAAATTTGAATTCCATAAAAATCTGGAATTAAAAGTCTAATGACGAACATGAAACCACTGTTGATAGTTGTAAAAACTAATGCCTTTTAGGGGAAAGTAAATCTGCCATCCTCACCTGGTCTGGCCTACATGTGACTCCAGACACTTAGCAATGTTATTAACACTTAAATGGCCTAGCAAGCCACTCAGTTGTATTAAAACCACTAAAAGTCTCAAAGGAATGAAATTGGACGGACTACTTGGCATTGACCTAGGTACCAACAATGGCAAACTCAGCCCTGTCTACCATGCAAAGTCCTCCTTACTAACATCTGGGGGCTTGCACCAAAATTGGGAGAGCCTGACATAGTCAAACTCATGGAATCATACCTCACAGACAATGTCCCAGACATCACCATCACCATTCCTGGGTATGTCCTGTCCCACCAGCAGAGATGGTGGCACAGTGGTATACAGTCGAGAGGAGAATTGCCCTGGGAGTCCTGATCATTGACTCTGGACCCCATGAAGTCTCATGGCATCAGGTCAAACGTGGGCAAGGAACTTCCTACTGTCTCCCCTCAGCTGATGAATCAGTGTACCTCCATGTTGAACACCACTTGGAGGAAGCACTGAGGGTGGTAATGCACAGAATGCACTCTGGGTAGGGGATTTCAGTGTCTGTCACCAAGAGCGGCTTGGTAGCACCACTACAGGCTGAGCTGGTTCAAGTCCTAAAGGACATAATTGCTGGACTAGTTCTGCAGCAGGTGGTGAGGGAACCAACAAGAGGACAAAACATACTTGAACTCATCCTGCCTGCCGCAGATGCATCTGTCCATGACAGTATCGGTAGGAGTGACCACCGCACAGTCCTTGTGGAGACAAAGTCCCATCTTCACATTGAGGGTACCCTCCATCGTTGTGTGGCACTATCACTGTGCTAAATGGGATAGATTTCGAAAAGATCTAGCAACTCAAGATTGGACAACCATGAGGCGCTGTGGACCATCAACAGCAGCAGAATTGTACTCAACCACAATCTGTAGCCTCATGGTCTGGCATATCTCCTAATCTACCATTACTGCCAAGCCAGGGGATCAACACTGGTTCAATGAAGAGTGCAGGAGGGCATGTCTGGAGCAGCACCAGGCATACTTAAAAATGAGGTGGCAACCTGATGAAGCTTCAACACAGGACTACTTGCATACTAAGCAGCATAAGCAGGGAGTGATGGACAGGGCTAAGAGATTCCACAAGCAATGGGTCAGATCTAAGCTCCGTAATCCTGCCACATCCAGCTGTGAATAGTGGTGGACAATTAAATATCTCACTGAAGAAGAAGGTTCCATAAATACCCCCATCCCCAATGATGGGGAGCTCAGCACATCAGTGCAAAAGATAAATCTGAAGCACTTGCTACGAGCTTTAGCCAGAAGTGCCGAGTGGATGATCCATCTTGGCCTCCTCCGGAGATCCCCAGCATCACAGGTGACAGTCTTCAGTCAATTCGATTCACTCCACGTGATATTGAGAAATGGCTGAAGGCACTGGAAACTGCAAAGGCTATGGGCCCTGACAATATTCTGGCAACAGTAGTGAAAACATTTGCCCCAGAACTTGCCGTGCCCCTAGCCAAGCTTTTCCAGTATAGCAACAACACTGCCATCTAACCAGCAATGTGAGAAATTTCCCAGGTATGTCCAGTACACAAAGAGCAGGACAGATCCAACCTGGCCAATTACCGCCCCATCACTCTACTCTCGATCATTATGAAGGTGATGAAAGGGGTCATCAACAGTGCCATAAAGTGGCACTTGTTTAGCAATAACCTGCTCATTGATGCTCAGTTTGGGTTCCGCCAGGGCCACACAGCTCCTGACCTCATTACAGCCTTGGTCCATACATGGACAAAAGAGCTTAACTCCAGTGGTGAGGTGAGAGTGACTGCCCTTGATGTCAAGGCCACATTTGACCGAGTGTGGCATCAAGGAGCCCTTGCAAAACTGGAGTCAATGGGAATCAGAGGGAAAACACTCCACTGGTTGGAGTCATACCTAGCACAAAAGAAGACGGTTATGGTTATTAGAGGTCAGTCATCTGAGCTCCAGGACATCACTGCAGGAGTTCCTCAGGGCAGTGTCCTAGGCCCAACCATCTTCAGCTGCTTCATCAATGACCTTCCTTCCAATATAAGGTCAGAAGTGGGGATGTTTGCTGATAATTGCACAATGTTCAGCAACTTCTCAAAAACTGAAGCAGTCCATGCCCAAATGCAGCAAGACCTGGACAACATCCAGGCTTGAGCTGACAAGTGGCAAGTAACATTCACGCCACACAAGTGCCAGGCAATGACCGCCTCCAGCGAAAGAGAATCTAACCATCGCCTCTTGACATTCAATGGCATTACCATTGCTGAATTTCCCCAATATCTACATCCTGGAGTTACCATTGACCAGAAAGTGAACGGGACTAGCCATATAAATATTGCAGCTACAAGAGCCAGTCAGATGCTAGGAATCCTGCAGTGAGTAACTCACCCCCTGACTCCCCAAAGCCTGTCCACCATCTACAAGGCACAAGTCAGGAGTGTGATGGAATACTCCCCACTTGCCTGGATGAGTGCAGCTGCAACAACACTCAAGAAGCTTGACATCACACAGGACAACGCAGCCTGCTTGACTGGCACCCCAGCCACAAACATTCACTCCCTCTATCACTGAGGCACAGTAGCAGCAGTGTGTACCATCTACAAGATGCACTGCAGAAACTAACCAAGGCTCCTTCGACAGCTCCTTCCAAACCCGCAAGTACTATCATCTAGAAGGACAAGGGCAACAGTCATATGGGAACACCACCACCTGGATTTTCCCCTCTAAGCCATACACCATCCTGACTTGGAAATATATCGCCATTCCTTCACTGTCGCTGGGCCAAAATCCTGGAACTCCCTTCCTAACAGCACTGTGTGTGTACCTCCACCACATGGCCTGCAGCAGTACCACCATCTTCTCAAGAGCAATTAGGGCAATAAATGCTGGCCTGGCCAGCCAAGCCCACATCCCTTGAACGCTTAACAAAAAGGACAGACTCCCACAACAACAGTGCCACTGTCTAAAACAATGTTTAAATTCACTCTTCACAATGGAACAGATACGCAATTTCCATCAATGTCCTGTATCAACACATTTTTATTTAGTGAACTTTCTGGAGAGAAATTCACATTTTTTGATAACATTAGTATTGGAGCCGATCCCATATCTCTAAGAATAAAAAGTCCCATAATTTTTTTTGTTCTGATTTATACCCACTGTAAATACATTAAATGATATTGATTTGTCACAAGTTCCACTAACTCTTACAGAATTTTCAAGAGAAATGCTAGACACACCTACATACATTACTGTTCTTAGCTTGTAATTTCCAGCACCCTGCTTTTACATGCCCCGCCTTGTGGCATAAGTACCATTTTCCTCCCCTCAAATCATACTTATTTCCCACACTGTATTTTCACTACTCTGAAAAGCATTTGTCTTTTCATCTCTGCTATCCCCCTTCATAGTAATTAGTGTCCTGTTAATTATCACTCCAGTTTCTCTGTGGGTTTGCAAAGAAAAGTTTGCTTCCACCCATGTGACTGTGGAATAATTTGGAACCATCATCCATAACTCCTGCTTCCCTTATTTAAGAAACTTTAGTCTTCTAGGCAGGATTTTATAATACTGGTTTTAAATTCTTCCATGAGCAACTCTAAAGTTTTCAAAATCTTGTACAGATTTCATGGCTCCATAGCATCGATCAAATATCACTTTGTTTTCTGTAACAAATTCCATGAAAGTCTAATTATGTCTCTTTCTCAGATTTATAAACGTTTGCCTATAAGCTTCTGGGACTAACTCAGGTTCATTAAACACAGCAGCTTTAACTCTATCATAACTTGCACGCTGTTCTTCTGAAAGGGTCATAGAAATCTCCAATGCAATTCCTACAAAAATCACATTGTAATAAAATTGTCCAAATTTCTCGAGGCCATTGTAACCTTGTAGCAATTTTTTAAAACAAGAAAAGTTACATTTCAACTCCTTCCTCATGGAATTTAGGGACTAGGCAAACATTACTTGCCAAATCGAAACCAGGAGTGAAATCTGAATCATCGTAAAGTCTGCCTGCTACTCCCTTGCCAGAATTTTCCTTGCTGATGTGCGGTTGGTGGAGCCTGCACATCAGCGCTTAAAATGTCGCGTGAGCGTGCCAACGTCTGCGCGCGGCATCGCGATATTTCGGTCGGCGGGCGCGCTCAGCAGTGGGGTGTTCGCCCGCCATTAATTGAAGACCTCGTTAAGGACCTTAACTTGCCAATTGTCCTGGATTTTGAGGGGCCCGTGTGAACTTTGGGTCGAAGCGCGGGCCCAACAGGCAGGCGGGTAGGAGATTTTTTAAGAAAACTAATGCAATGTCGGGATATGTGGACTCCGACGGGTTTTTCGTGTTTTACAGAAAGTTTTAATTGCTGAAAGTGTTTAAAAGTTGCCTGTGTGATTGTTAGCAGTTCTCATCAATTTCCAAAAGCTTCTTGTGTCCTTTGAAACCAGCCTGCAGACAGTAATCTTTCTCGGGCCTGCAGCTTTCCGGAGGCCTCCATTTAGCCTGGGGGTATGGGTTCTGACCTCTCCACTGGAGGTAGCTCCCCTGAGGAGGAAGGGAGGGATAGAATAAGGAGGAGGCCAGGACAGGACAATCAGCCTCCAGGGGAGTCACCTTTGGGAGGCCAGGCGCAGGCACAAGGGGCGCAGGGCCAAGAGGTTGTCTAAGGTGCAAGGGGCCACAGAAGTCACCACTATCCTGTTGCCAGGGTATACAGGCGGCGAAGCAGCTACCTCAATATGACTGAGGTGCAGTGCCGAAGGAGGCTCCGACTCTCAAGGGAGACAGTTAACTATATCTGTCAGATGATTGGCCCTGAGATCTCCCCTAACTGTGTGGACGGACACCCCATGCCAGCGGCTCTGAAGCTTACAGTTGCCCTCAACTTCTATGCCTCTGGCTCCTTCCAGGGCTCAGTGGGTGATCTTTGCGGTGTTTCCCAATCATCCGTCCACACTTGTGTCAAGCAGGTTACTGATGCTCTGTTCAGACGGGTATCCACCTTCATCCACTTCCACTGCGACCAGGCAAGTCAGGCACAGCGAGCCAGAGGCTTCGTGGACATTGCTGGCTTCCCCCGCGTTCAGGGTGCAATAGACTGCACACATGTGGCCATCAAGGCGCCAGCAGGTGAGCCCGGTGCCTTCGTCAACAGGAAGGGCTTCCACTCCATGAACGTGCAGATAGTGTGATCACAGGATGCTGATTCTACAAGTTTGTGCAAGGTACCCAGGCAGCTCCCACGATGCCTACATCCTGAGACACTCCCAGGTGCTGGGGCTCTTCAGTGCTCCGGCTCGGCTGGAAGGTTGGCTGCTGGGTGACAAGGGCTATCCCCTCAGAAGGTGGCTCATGGCGCCTCTCCGCCATCCAAGAACAGAAGCTGTGCAGTGGTACAATAGGAGCCACAGCACCACAAGGGCTGTGGTGGAGAGAGCCATCGGTCTTCTCAAGATGCACTTCTGTTGCCTGGACCGCTCAGGGGGCGCACTCCAGTACCCCCCAGATCACGTCTCTCTGATCGTGGTAGTCTGCTGCGCCCTGCACAATCTTGCGCTGGAAAGGGGGGATACAGTTGACGATGAAGACCTTGATGCAGTGGATGAGGCTGCACATGATGAATCCAGCAGTGCCTCAGAGGATGAGGAAGCACAGGGCAATGATGAGGGGCAGCACACCGACCTGCTACTACACCAAGGAGGCAGGGACACCTGGGACACTTAAATCCAGCGAACCTTCAGCTAGCTTCACACACATCGATCAGCAGGAGCAGCATTGCCTGGCGCTTCCACACGTGGCACTTAGGTGCCACATCTTCCACCTGTTCAGCTGCAAATAAGGGCTTAGTACAGAAACATCAATGTCCACTCAAACACTCATGATAAATATGTGAAAAAGAAAAATGCACCACAAATAAAAGACCCTCAGCCATGGTAACAAAGGTGGACTTTATTCTGTCCAAAGGAAAAGCAAATAACACTCCATTGCAATAAGAAAAATTTGGGTCCCTATTCTAAGGGCAACACAAACTCACCATGACATACCCGTGGAATGCCTAAGGTGCATTATACTTATGTTTCTGGGTGCTACGTCTAGGTGCCGCCCCATCGCTTGGAGTGGCTTGTGAGCCAGCCTGCTGACTCTGCTGTCCTATTGGCCTTGATGCCCTTGGCGGGCGTCCTCTGGCCCATGGAGCCTGTGATGGCCCAGCCTAGGCGGGAGTGGCCAGTTCCTGAACTGGCACCTCCCCAGTTGTCACAGCCTCAACAGAAGAAACGTTGACTGGCAGAGGGGCGGAGGAGCTGCTGCCCTCATCCGGAGCGCCCTGAGAGGAGCTCACAGTGATGACAGGCAGCTGCTGCGCCAACATGAGGTCCCTTTTGACCTCCTTGCTCACCACAGATGCATGGGCACCGAGTGCCGACGCTTGGTGCCCACAACATCTCCCACATTGGGAATGACCACCCGTGGCCAGTACCGCTGTGAGGGCTTGCAGGTCAGAACATAACCCAATCATAAAATGTTCCATCCGATTGAACCCCCTCTCTATGAGAGCCGCCAATCTCTCACTGGAGGAAGCCTGAAGCTCTGCCCTGAGGGTCAAACCTTCACGTGCACTCTGTCTGGACTCCTCTGTCACAGAGAGCAACTGAAACATTCTCTCATGCAACCCTGCCAGATGCAAACGCGCTTCCTGCCGCCTGTCCTGCAGCTGCTGCATTGGTGACAACTCCAGAGGCACGTCATCAGTGCCGGACTCAGCATGTGCCTCGTCCCCTGCAGCCCTACGGCTCCTGGCGCCATCGGCACTCTCTGCCCCTACCATCTCCTCCAGCGATTGTGATTTGCCCTCCCCACTGTGACCCGGGACACTAGCTGACAGTAAAGTCCCCACCGAGGTATGTGTGTCTGCACTGGTGCCTGGCTGGCTGAAATGATGTGCCACAGGTTGCACATGTTGGCCCTCAGGTGTGGAGGGGGGGCTGTGGTGTTGAAGTGCGACTCACTCTGGTGGTGATGCTGCAATTAACAACAAGGACACTGCATCAGTTAGCGTACATTCAGTTCAACCTTTCATCCCTGTCCCCCCCCAGCCTCATAAGTCGCTCACCCTTCAAGACCTGAAGGAGACGAACATTGGTGAGGGGGAAAAGAGTCAAGAGGAGGCCCAAACATTAAACGCACATGCAGACAGGCTGGTCAGTTGGCCTCAGGAATGCCACATGGCATTGTTATGTACCATAGGAGTGGGGAGAGTGCAGAGGTACCTGACCTGGATGCATTGTGGCCTGGATAGTTGCGGGGCTGAGGAAACATCTAAAACAGTAGCAACATTTGCCGTGGAGCACAGGAGATTGAGAGGTCACATTATTGCCCTTCATTCCGTAAGGAGGGGCATAGAACGGGTGGGCAGAAGGCAACATTTCCCCTTGGCGCAGGGATGAGTAACGTGGTGGCATTTATATAAGTTGAGTGCCATGAGTTTCACAGCTGAGGTGCTGAGGACCTTTTGGACAGAGTAATGTGGGGCGCACTGGCTGAAAGGGTGGTGGAGGTTCCTACCCCCCTAAGATGCAATAAGTCTTTGGCTGTGCAGCAGCGATCCAATGGCATGTTAGACCATGGTGGACATGGTCACAAATGGGATAAGGTGACTTTGGAAGGTGGTGGACACACAATTCCTCAAGGGGACGAGGGTCCCGTCTGTATGACCCATATGTCAGAGTGACTCAGTCTGTGAATGAGCATTGTTTCAGCATTAACGATTGCAGCAACCATCAGTTGTTTGGATGGTGGGCACACAGAGTGGATGGGACTGTGGACCTCAAATAACTGCCTGCTGGACCCCAGCCTTGCCACCCCTGGCCGCCCTGGCCTCCTGCTTCCTGCCTAGCTCCATGGCCTTTTCTTCAAAGGTTGTGAGGCGCTGGAGGAGGGCGCGCGACTATTTTCCCATTCTCTACGGGAGTCGCTTACCCGCAGGGTGGGCCTTAATTAGCCTGCCCACGGAAAATGGTGGCGCGGCCCGTTTCTCCAGCGACAATTGGCCACCTGCCCGCCCGTTGCCGAGTCTCTTTTGCTCTTTGAAATTCAAGTTCAAGTTTTCGCACTTTCCTTTCTTTTCGCTTTCTTTTGCTTTTCCTCTTTCCCTCTCTTTCCAGTTCAAGTTTTTTTCTCTTTCTTACGCAAACTCAAATGTTTCATTTCTTTTTCCAATTCAAGTTGCTTCATTTGTAATTGAATTCTAGACAACTCAATCTGCATTTTATCTGAATTACCTTTCTCTCCTCTTTTGAAATATAGAAAGGCCAAAATTCGTTATGATCTCGGTCGAGGCCGATAACTTTTAAAATGAAATCTGGATTTCCAGTGACCAACGTAAAGGATCACATGACAAGAGTTCAAGTTTTACAACTTTTACTGCATAAAATAAATTAAAAGCCGCATTGACTAAATATTATTTTTGTAGAGAACTTATACTTTAAACTACAGAACAGAACTTACCCTTTTACCATTTAAATTGACCAAAAGTCTCCCACTCCAAGGTTGTACTTAACACTGTTCCTTAGGTAGACATTCATCTCCTGGAGCCAGTGAAAGTTATTCTTAAGTTCTGACGGTTTACTTTTTTTTCCCCAGCCTGCTAACTTTTAACCCCAGCACTATCTTTCATGGAGAAAGTTTTCCTGGGACAGCATTTTCCCCCCGTTGGGGGGGGTTGTGTGGGAGCGGGCGCGGGCGGGTAAGTTCCCGATTGGCGCCCCCAATTGAGGGCGCGCCGCCATTTTACGTGGGCGGGCCAATTAGGATAAGGTGACATCCACCCGGAAGCGCTATGTGCTGCCTGTGCGGACAGGGGGGTGGGGGGGCGGTGGGCGTTGGATTCCCTGTGCAGGCCTGTGCGCCATTTCCCGCATGCACACGGAAGAGCACACAAATCTCCCTGAGGCAAAGTGCTGCCTCAGGGAGATCGGTTGAGCTTTTAAAAATTTATTAAAGGCAAGAAAACATTTTCCTGACATGGCCCCTCATGTGACACTGTCACATGGAGCTGGCACACGTCCATTACTTTTATTTAAAAATTTTCCAAACATTTTAAATCCCTCATGAAACCTCATTCTGCCCATGGCTTTTCGCCTGCCCGGCAACCTTAAGGTTAGACGGGCAGCTCCATTAATCATTTTAATTACTTTTTTAATGGCCTTAATAGGCCATCGACAGATCGGCGGGCGCGCAGCCAAGTCGGCTGCATGCCTGCCAAACTGAAAATCTAAATGAGGCGGGGTGATGTCGGGACGCATGCCCGATGTAACCCCACATCATTTTACGCATTGGCGTGTGGACCCTGCCCCTGTTCGCCGACCGGAACATGCTGCCCCTGGAGATTTTCCCTCTGGTTCAAGCTAGTCAAACCTTCCAGCCTTGTTCCAAATCCTCAAGAATTTGGTATTTTGAATCCAAGTGTGAGCTTTCATGCACAATCCTGTGTGGTGAAGCGCAGAGACTTGCCTTATTTTCCTGAGCCCGCTCTCTCTCAGATCCTGGCAGACTGACTTGCCTGTGATATTCAGGGATATCTTTTAGGAGAACTTTGTATTCCAATCCAACAGTGGCTTCCTATGCACCCTACCCCTCTCAAAGCCCCTTTCCATGGCAACTTGAATCAGATGCTTCTGTCATTATCTGTAAGTGTGAACAACTTGTACCAGCATCCCAATGAAATAACCTGGGCCCCTCTTTAATTTTTAACAAAGAAGCCACCCAAGTTAGCTGCCAGCACAATTCAAAACAGGTAACGTTCATTCCTCCCTCTACCTCAAGTTAAAACACAGTTCCAAAATATAACAATCTTACTATTCTTGCATTTGTAACACATTAGCATTCCTTTTTGCCTTGTACCGTGATCGATTTTGTCATTTTATCCCTCTTGCTTTTCACTCTATCATAAACTTCCTTCTTGTTTCCCCTCCACATCTTTCCCCATCACTGTCCGAGGTTAAAATCATGAACCGTGTGGGGATACAGTATCATTGTGATATGTTATTGGATTAGTGATCTGGAGACATGAGTTCAAATCCCACCAGAGAATTTAAATAAAATTGAACAAATTAAAGTGCATTTGAAATAAAAAGCTAGTATCAGTAAAGATGGTCATGAAGCTATTGAATTGCCATAAAAAAATACACCTGGCTCTCAATGTTCTTTCATTGAGGAAATCCGCCATCCTATATTATATGCCTGACAGCCAATTGGTGGAGGAAGAAACCAAAAGCCAGTCTTTATTTGGAATAGATTAATTCACAGAGCGAAACATTACAGGTATACATCTGCTGGCTCCATTCAACTCTTGTGTCAGTAAATATCTCTTTACATGTGTTTAAATAACGTTCAATCAATGCCCTCCACCTGGATGTATTTAACCTCAATTAATACAAGTAACATCTGACTCAGTCTGATCAATATGTGATTCCAGTCCCACAGAAATGTGCTTGACTCTTAACTGCCCTCTGAAATGGCCACACAGTTGTATTCAATGTGGAAGCTCACCACCACCTTCTCAAGGGCAATTATGGATGAGCAAAAAATGCTGGCCTTTCCAGTGATGTCTACATCTTGTGAATGAATTAAAAAAGATTTGTTACATGCACAATATGTTCCAGTTCTGATAAAAAGGCCACTAAACTGAATTGTTAACTCTGGTTCACTCTCCACAATCTGACCAGCTGGGTATTTCCAGCACTTTCTGTTTTCATTTTAGATTCTCAGCATTTAACATATTTTTCTTACATATACTGAATACTTTGTTTACTGTTGGTCATTTCCTGAAAGCAAAATTCAGTTCCCGTTACATGATGCGATACACCCTCAGGTGCTCTGACACAGTTTAAGCCTTTCAGGTATGTCTGCCCACTTTCATACTATGCAGTCAATATGCTCACAAAATAAATTTTAAAGTAAAAGTAGAAACTAAATAGCTAAAAATTGTGAATGTTTTCAGTGAGTTTAAGACTTTATACTTCAATCCCAAAATCTTGCTGATATAATTTAGGATGCCACTCGAATGGCTGAAATGCTAATCTTTTGGTTTAGTCCCTGAGGTAACTTTCAATGTTACAGCAAATATTACACTTCCACTGTATATATCTGCTGACAATATGATGACATCTGCATTGCTGCTTGGAAGCCTGGGGCCATAAAATGATTGACTTCCATTCTTTGATATTGCAATCATTTTTTTCAAACTTCGTATTGTGCAATATGCTCACGTACACTGACATTTATTTCAAGACAAGATAATCCTGGTTTCAGCTGGAGCGTTTGGTAGTTGGGAAAAGCACCATTGATATTCCCTGAACCAAATGTGTGCTCATCGTTTCTTAGCTTCTGTGGTCAGTAACATTAATAGTCTATGGGCCTACAACAGCTTTGTAGGGGAAATGCTCTTTCTGACAGTCGGCAAAAACCCAGGTATAGTAAATTAGAGGAGTGTCTTTATCAAGTAGTTTTAATTTTAAAAATGTTTTGATTTTCAGTTGGACTGTAGAGATCTCATTGGAACAAGTGCAATAGAGGAATGGATGGCCAGAAGCTCTCAAAATGAATAACCCAATGTATCTTGCAGGAGGTGCAACAAAGATGAATGTACACTATTCAGCGGACTGGACTATTGCGTTGTAAAAAGTTTAATCACTACCAGGTCTGACAAGGTTAGAGACCACACTATTTACATGTAATAATTCTGTGCATTAGACATGCCTATCACACAATCTTCCACTATTGACTACTTTCAATGAATACCCATTATGGGACACTTCGCAGCACAATCACCCTTTCTGTAAGTGTTTTTTCCTTCATTTTCTTCATTGAATTTCCCCCAAGTGAATGTTTCCATGCATGATGCATGTTTGTACAATCAGCACAGCTGTGGACTGCACTCTGACACCTCCCATTCAAAGTATGCTCTCATTGACAATTTCAATCCCTCCCCTCATGTAGAAATGCTTTCTCTTGAGAAGACAGTACAAAAAGAGAGGGAACCTGACTGGGCAGAAGGTCCCTCAACCCTCATGCTCTTATCTCATTTGAGGAAGTCATCTCGGAAATCTTTGGCAGTGAGGTTATTGAGAGAGCAGGCATTGTGAAAATATGGGCATGGCCACAACTCAGTTTTGTATTAAGCATTCCTCCTTTCAGCTATGATCTAGTTAAATGATGGAGCAGGCTCAAAGGATTGAATATCCTGCTCCTGTTTTATTTTTCTCATTCATTCTCTCTAATTCATTCAATGACAGTAAAGCGCTCATAGGTAGTTTCATGTTACTTATTCTGCTGAAAGTTATATCTGAAGGATTTCAATAAGAAATGATTGTAAGATACTTTCCTCTTCTTTTTCTCTAAGTGTTTTACATGACTCATAGATCAATGACACTGATGTTATGATCACAGCAGATGTTATTGCTGAGCAAGCCAGACCCCAGGGTGAAGTCTGTCTCACTAATCATAATCTGTTTTTTTATTACGAAAATGAGGAGGAAAAGCTACTGACCTCAAAAACATAGAACTCCAATTACACCTTTAGAATTTTAAGAATTAAAAGATTTATTAAAAAGAAAAAAAAACTTAAGCACACCAGATTAAAGTTACACAGTTAAAACAGTCTTACAGAAAACCCCCCAAAAAACCTGCTTGGTCAAAAGTACATAATTGAACTACCTACCTGGCAACAACCCCCTTTTAGATTTTAACCATAAAAATCCGGTAATATTACTCAAATGAAGGAAGTGTTGTCTCATTAATAAAGGTACACCTCATTACTTCTCATGCACTTCTACTCTGATGTGGAATTCCAAAAGAGGTTAAGAAACAAACTGTTTCCTAAAACACAGACTTTCCTGGCTTAACACTGGGTCTCTGCCTCCAACTGAAAACTTTCACAGCTTTTTCAATGGATCACACATGAAGGAGTTGGTCTTCAGGGATTTTCTCCCACAGCTACCACACAAATCGGTTAATCATTCTTCCTTAAATATCTTTCTTCCCCTTTGATCTCAGGTTCCATTGTCCACAAACTATACAAATCTTCAGTGTTTTCTATTTTGTCTTGACTTTCGGGTCAATAAAATTTAATATACCTTCCCCTGTTTACTCATGAAGTCTTTGCAAGATGCAAATGTTCCTTTCCACCTCTGCAAACTCATTTGAAATTCAACAGCTGAAAAACAAATTTTCCCACTTAGCTCACAATGCAAATTTTAAATCCACCCTATTTATTTGTAACTCAACCTCACCATAACCTCTCATTACAAATGCATCAACCTAACACCTTTAACTTTTCATCACTTAACCCTCACAGACGATCTATCTCTAGTAACCACCACCACACCCCCCACCCTGCCTATTAAATTAACCCTGGACACACACAAAAACACACACACATGCACATGCACGCACACACACGCATGCATGCACGCGCACGCACACCTCTCACACATTAACACTTAGCAATAGCATTGGATACCAGCTCTGATATCTCTACCCCAAAGATTTTGGCCCTAGTTTTAAGTCTGGGACAGTTCTTTGGCACATGAGCAGCAGTGTGAGTTAAACACTCACCCACTGCTTCAGGAATGAGACTTTCTGTATTTGAACTCCTTGGTTTCATTTAAATCCTGCCAGTCAACTTTCCAGGCAGGAAATGGTGGAAAATCATAACCTCAGATTCCGGCAATTGACAACGGGTGAGTGGCAGGATTAACTGCTGGCGAGCTCCACTCATGTCTCTTGATCGAGGGTGGGGATGGCATGACTTGTGGCAGGAAAGTCCTATACTTTCCTTATGAGTGTCAGATGAGCAAACCTACTCTTCCTGGTCACACAAGGAATGCTGAAAAAAGAATTAATAAGCTTGCCTTTTACCTTGGCAGGAACTCACTCAGAAGGTCGTGGAGACGGGGTCATTGAATATTTTTAAGGCACAGGTAGATATATTCTTGGT
This sequence comes from Cetorhinus maximus, assembly GCF_964194155.1. Lineage (NCBI taxonomy): Eukaryota > Metazoa > Chordata > Chondrichthyes > Lamniformes > Cetorhinidae > Cetorhinus > Cetorhinus maximus. The sequence goes on from NC_135892.1 coordinate 65,127,512, forward strand.
AGGCAAGGGAATCAAAGGGGGTTTTCGGGGTTAGATGGGAATGTGGAAACTGAAACACAATAAGATCAGCCATAATCTTATTGAATGCTGGAGCAGGCTCGAGGGGCTACATGGCCTACTCCTACTCCTATAGAAAACACACTGGTGCCGAACACAGTGTGACATGCAGAGGGTGTGTGTCTCTGCGCTGGTGCAGGGTGTGGATAAGGGCTGTGGTGGGTCTTCCAGGCTGCTTATTTCCAGTTCTTCAATGGAGTAGATGTCCTCTTGGCTGGAGATGAGGACCTGGATGGAGCTGAGGGACTGGCTGGCTGAAGGTGTCGGTCGCTTGGCTGAGCTCCCTGTGAACCGAAGTAGAGATAATTAATGCATGGCAGCAGAGTTAAAAGCAGGAGAGAGAGCACTCACAGTTGCATTGAGAGAGGGATGATGCAGTGCAGGACCGTCACGAGGGTGTTCACTGCCAACCTCACCGTCACTGCAGGCACAGTCCATGTCCTCACCAGTCAGCTCAATGGCACACTCCTCAAAGTGAGTGAGGAGCCTAATGTGAGCCTCTCGACCCCTGGTCTGGGACCTCTCCCTGCTGATGTGAGCAGACTTCTCCTGTATGAAAACAGATGGAGAGAGTGTGAGCAGGACACATGACACTGCGTGGAATGTTTGTGTGGTGAGCGGAGACATGGACAGGATGAGGACGTGAGCTCCAGAGGATATGAGCCTGATGGAGATGTGAGGGTGTGTGTGAGAGTTAGTGGTGTTGTCCCTTGAGGTGTGAGATCCCTGTGGATGTGTGATTTGTTTATGAGTGTGTGAGTTGAGATTGATGAGAAGAGTGACTTACCCTGATGGAGCAGATCAGGACATTCATCCTCTTGCGGCAGTGGGTGGCTGTCCTCTTTTGCAGGGCATTGGCTCTGGCCACTGCTGCCACCGCCTCCCTTGTTGAATTGGTGATGCAGCTGCTCCTTCTGCGGCCAGAGCAGGGGTACAGGACATCACCGCAGGCCTCCATGGCATCCAAAAGGCGCTCAAGGGATGCATCACTAAACAAGGGGGCTGCAGTCTTTTTGTCTTTCAGGGTCATAATGTCTTCTATGCAGCAGTCCTGGGCTGGGAGCACTGAGAGGTGTGCATGCGGCTGCACTTTAAATGTGGCACCCGGCGTGATGAAGTGGCATGGTCATGGCATGGCAGGCAAATGAGAGCCGGCGCTCCATCAAAATGGCATGTTTCCCAGGAATGCATAACTAAATAGGCAGGTTTGGGACGATATGGTGTGAGAAACGGCCATTGCAGCCGGCAGGTAAAAAGTCATTTTCCCCACACGCTACCACACTTAGTGCAAATCTGGGACGAGTCCGCCCTATCTGTGGGCCAGTTTGCGTTTACTTTCAGCTAATGAGTCAAAGGATCTGAATCTCAGAGGATTTACTTAGAAAGTTAAAAGCTGAATAAAGGAAACATTGAAAGCTCTTGTAAACACCTATAAACACCTGAAGCACCTGTGAGCGCTTATAAATGATTGAAACCTTTTGTAAACACTTGGGGCAGAATTGTACGCCTCGCGGGCGGGCGCACGCCAGACCTGATTGGACATAAAATAGCGCAAGAAGATGTCAGGCGAGCGTCCCGATGCGCAATCTTCAGGTCGGCGGGCGCGTGTAGGAGTCAGACCCGTCTGCCATCAATTAAGAGGCCACTTAAGGCCATTAAAAAGCCAATCGAAGCCAATTTTACGTTGCCTATGGGATTTTGCGCTCATCACACGGGCAAAACTGGCAGGCGGGCAGCTGGCATTTTGCAAAACCTCATCCAAGGGCGGGATAAAAAGGTTCAGCAGTATTACCAGTGTAAGTAGTGGCCCCCTATTCAGCTTTAGTTGTCCTCTTAAACCAGTTTATGTTTCACCTCTCTTCTATTTTTACTTAGTTCTGTTGAAGGATCATTCGGACTCGAAACGTTAACTGTGCTCCTCTCTGCAGATGCTGCCAGACCTGCTGAGTTTTTCCAGGTATTTTTGTTTTTGTTTTGGATTTCCAGCATCCGCAGTTTTTTGCTTTTAAGTAGTGAGGAGTTTAGGCGATAGTTTGCTGCTGGTTGCTTATTTGAACAGCTTCATCTCTGTTCTGAGCTTCATTCTTAGCATTTCCAGGCTTGATTTCAGGACTTATTGGTGTCTCCAAGGCCCCTGGAGAATTCAGACCATGTGGACCCTTCCAGGTATCAGACAGCCTTCTGTTACCCTAGTAATGGGGATTGTGCTCTCTGCTGGTGGCACCTCCTCCACTGAGGAGGGATAGAGGGACAGAAGGCAGAGGAGGCCAGGTGTCCCAATGCAGCTTCCAGGGGAGGGACCTGTAGGAGGAGAAACGCAGGCACAAGGGGTGCAGGGCCAGCAGGAAGTCCAAGGCAGAAGGGGCTGCAGAAGGCACCACTATCCTGCTGCCAGGGTTTACAGGCGGCGATGCAGCTACCTCAATATGTCCGAGGTGCAGTGCCGAAGGAGGCTCCGCCTCTCCAGGGAGACTGTGACCTCCATTTGTCAGATGATTGAGCCTGAGATCAGCTCCAACTGTGTGGGTGGACACCCCATGCCAGTGGCTCTGAAGGTCACAGTGGCCCTCAACTTCTATTCCTCTGGTTCTTTCCAGAGGTCAGTGGGGGATCTTTATGGAGTGTCCCAATCAGTGTCCACAGTTGCATCAAGCTGGTGACAGAAGATGTGTTCAGGCAGGTATTGACTTCCCTTCATTTCCGTACGGATGTGGCCAGCCAGGCAGATCGAGCCAGAGGCTTTGCAGCAATTTCTGGGCTCCCCAGCGCCAGGGTGCAATAGACTGCCCACATGTGGCCATCAAGGCGCCAGCGGGTCAGCCGGTTGCCTTCGTCAACAGGAAGGGATTCCACTCCATGAACATCCAGATTGTGTGTGATCACAGGATGCAGCTCCTGCAAGTCTGCGCACGGTAGCCTGGCAGCTCTCATGACACTTATATCTTGAGGCACTCCCAGGTATCGAGGCTATTCATGCGCATCAGCCTAACTGGGTGGATGGCTGCTGGGTGACAAGGGCTATTCGTTAAAAAGGTAGCTTCTGATGCCTCTCTGCCACCAAAGGACAGAGGCAGAGGAGCATTATAATATGAGTCATGCTTCCACCAGGGCAGTGATAGAGAGGACCATAGGTCTTCTGAAGATGCGTTTTTAATGCCTGGATAGTTCAGGGGGAGCACTACCATACCCCACCAGAACGGGTGTCATTGATAGTGGTTGTATGCTGTGCTCTCCACAATCTGGCACTGGCAAGAGAAAACCCACTGGAAGAACAGGATTTTGACCCAGCTCCACAGGCCACAGAGGACGAATCCAGTAGTGAGTCAGAATAAGAGCATGGTGAGGAGAATGCTGAGGGTTTTCAGGCAGACCTCTGTAACCTCCAGGGATGCAGGGACACCAGGGATGCCTTGATCCAACACTCCTTCAGCTGGGCTGCCAAGGATCAGCTTCCACCTTATGCCAGGGCTGCTGCCTCTATCCCCGATGTCTGAAATGACCCTTTCATTTGAACTCAAAGTCCCACTCAGTGCCTGTGCAATAAAGTTTAGAGCCACGCACGTCCAGCATTCCATACTGCACAAAAAAATACAAAGTGAGGTATACTCAGGCCACTGGGACAAAAAGAAAATTTATTTCATTTTGACAATCCAAACAAATTAGCATCACCTTCTCTGGTCTTCATTCCCAGGCCAGGAAACATAAACAATACATTACACAACAGAAGATAACCCGTGACCAGTCCCTCCTGTGCTCATGGTGCCTTAACCTTACCGTTGTGAGTGCTACATCTTGGTGCACCCCCCGCCCCCGCCAAACCCCCCCCCGCCAGCTGGCAGTGTCATTGGAGGCAGCCTGCTGACTGCTGTTTTGTTGGCCCTGATGACTTTGGCAGTCGTCCTTTTGCCAGTGGAGCCTGTGCTGGCCCCGCCTGGGAGGGAGCGGCCAGTGCCATGGCTGCCATCTCCCCAGTCATTGCAGCCTCATCAGCTGCCATGATCACTGGCAGTGGGGCAGAGGAGCTGCTGCAACCATCCAGCGTGCCCTGAGAGGAGCCCGCAGAGACAACAAGCAGCCCATGTGCCAATGTGAGGACACTCTGCACCTCCCTGCTCACCATTGATGGACGGGCACCGAGCTGGGATACTGGGTGCCTCATCCATCCCCCACACTGACACTGACCGCCTGAGGCTATTGCCTGAGTGAGGGCATGCAGGTCCGAGCACAACCCCTGGGACCCCTGATTCTGTTCTTGGAGCTGCCTCTCCTTGAGAGTTGCCACTCTCTCAATGGAGGAGGCAGTGCGCTCAGCCATGAGAGTCAACGCAGTGCTGATGTTCCGTATGGACTCCTCCATAACGGAGACCATGGCACGCATGCCCTATGGATCTCCACCAGATCTTCCTTCACATCCCACTGGACATCTGCTGCCTAATGAACTACCCCAGATGCTCATCATCTGCCTTCGCCTGAGCATCGTCCTGGTCTCCAGCAGTCCTCCAACTACCAGTGCCCTGGGCACTCTCTGCCTCCACCTGCTTCTCAAGTGAGTGTGAAGTGCCCTCACTGCTGTGCTCCAACATTCTAGCCAAGGATCTAACGCCCACCGAGGTGCTGGTGTCTGCGCTGGTGCCTGGTTCAGAGAGCGGGTGTGATGCAGGTGTACATGAAGCCTGGTGGTCCTCTGGCATCAGGAGTGGCTCTTCTGGGTCCTGCGATTGAGTGCGTGCTGGCGAATTGAAGGAAGAATAACAACATGTCATTAGTTAAAATCATCACACTGTTGCTGTGCATGCCAGGCACCCTGGTGAGACAATGAATGGAGATCTGTATCATGGTGCCATTGTCTTTCAATGATCAATGGGGAATCCAGTTTTGAGGCTCCCATCAATGATGAGATTACACAAGACTGTTTGCACCATCCGAAATTCTCACCTCTGTGCACTGCACTCTTACCTTCACCTGACACCCCAGCCTCTCCACGGCCGGTTGACCGAGGTGCATGGAGCCTCTCCAGCTCCAAGGCATCCTGATCGAATCTGGTTAGGATTAGGAGGTTTGGGGGGCCTCCGTCTGCCCGTGACCTTTCAATGTTGTTATGGGCCGTCTTCTCCTGATTAGTCCACTCTCTGCCTGCAGCGCCATTGCAGCCTGGCCAACCCCACCTGAGGAACATCTTGCAGAGCACATCCGAGTCGTGGCCCTCGAGCCACAAGGCACTCAGTCCAAGCAGCCAGGACTCACCCCCTTGGCCAGCTCCGGCATCATTGACAGTTGGCACTCAGACGCTAACATCCCTGAGCTCCATGGTGGGGGACAGCCAGGCCTTAACACTTCACCACACTGATCCATGCCAACATGGTACTCACCCTCCCCGAGCACAGCAGGTCATTAAACCTTTTGTGGCACTGCACCCATGTGCACCGCACAACATCATGGCTGCTGAGCTGCGCTGCCACCTCCTCCCAAGCTCCTTTTGTTAGGTGCTGTGGCCTCCTCCTTCCACCTCTGGAGACAAGGGTGTCCTTCCTGGCAGCCACCTCCTCCAGGAAGACTGCGAGACACTCGTCCAAAAACTGGGGGGCCGAGGGCCCACCTGACCTGCCCTCCCGCCTGGCGTCTCCAGCTGCACTTGATGCCATAACTTCAATGTTCACAACACAGAAGGTATGTTCTTCCCCGCCAGCCTTCAAGGAGCTGCCTGTGCCATTTGTAAACCCGCCGCTGGGTCGCCATTGGACCCGGTGGCCGATAGGCGCCTGCCCCCGCCCCTTCCTGACCATTGGGAAGACGGGCGGCACTTAGTTGGCCAGTCAGCGTGGAATCGCGGTTGGGGCTGGCGGCCTGTTTCCCAAGCGTCGCAGGCCCACTAATATCGCCCATCTGCCAAGGGTAAAATTCAAGCCTTGAAATCATTTGTAAACACTTGTAAATACTTAAAAGCAAATTGAAAGTGTTCCAAAGAGTTGAAATAAAACTGCTTAAAATCTTTTTAACACACCTACCAGGAAACTGGGGTACTGCTGGACCTCAAGGGCCATGATTTCTTCCAATGACCTCTAGGGGGTCCCTTTGTTGCATCTTTGCTTTGCCACTACGCCTTGTGAATCCCTTTTCCGATTGCTCCATCTTGCAGCCAGGAGAGGATAGCAATGTTAAAGGTAAAAACACACTTTTAAACGTGGTCAACAGTGTACACCACCACTTTGCCATTGACTGGAACATCCAGGTCAATGTGTCTTTGAGATTTGAAGATTTCTAGTTATTGGGTAGCACATAGAGCCACATGGCATAATCAATGATGGTTTCGTCTTTAAGGAATCCTGTAATTCAATACAGCAGATTAAATACAGACAGCTATTCTGTCCATTATGCCTATGCTGATTCTTTGACAGAATTAGCCAATTGGTTCCATTTTCGTGCTCTTTCCTCATAGCTCCCCAAAATTTGCCCAATCCCTTTTGAAAGTTATTATTGAACCTGCGTCCACCATGGCAATTCAGGCAATGCAGTCCAGATCATAGCAATTCGCTGTGTAAACACTTAATCCTCATGTCGCCTCTGTTTCTTTTGCCAAATCTGTGCCATTTGGTTACCCACCCTGCTGCCTTTAGAAACTGTTCCCTCATATTTACTTGATCAAAACTCTTCGTGAATTTGAACACCTCTATTAAGTTCTGCTTTAAGGAGAACAGCTCAAGTTTCTTTAATCTCTCCATGTACCTGAAGTTTGTCACATCTGACACCATTCTAATTGATCTCCTTCACCCTCACTAAGGCCTTCACCCTTCCTAAAGTATGATGCTGAGAATTGACCACAGTAATTTGCTTGGGTCTAGGCCTTAGCATAATTTCCTTGTTTTTATTTATAAAGTGAAGGATCCCATATACCTTCTCCTGCCACCATTGAAGACGTGTGTATTACACACACAGGCTTTTCTTTTCCTCCATTTCTTTAAAATTGTATCCTTTATTTTTTATTGTCTCCCCTCATATTTTCTAACAAAATGAATTACTTCACACTTCACTATATTAAGTTATATCTGCTATGTGTCTACCCATTCCAGGCCCCCTGAAGCCTGTTACTCTCCTCCTCAATGTTTATGACATTCCCACTGTTATTGTTGTCACTTGTTCATGGGGAAATTTAATGAACTTGTTCTGCCAAATGACATATCAGTCACAGTTATGTAAAACAGACATAGAGTTTTAAATATCTTGTGGGTCTGGTAGCAACTGTGGAGAGAGAAATAAAATTAATGTTCCAGGTAAATTATGTTACATCAGAACTGGAAAATGTTTGAAATGTTACATGTTTTAAGCAAGTACAGAGGCAGGCAAAGTTAAGCAGGAAAACAAAAGGGAAGGTGTGTGATTGGGTTTTCCACTCTATCATCTTGGCACCCCAGAAAGAACAGTGCATGTTTGGCTCCTGGGAAACTGTCTCTGCCAGGCCTTTCTCTAAATAGTGTTACTATTATGAGGTTTATACAATTATTATGTTTTGGGCAGTGTCTTTAAATTTAAGGGAATATGAAGGGAGTCATGGACCTGTGCTGAAGTCTGTCTGACAGCAAGCCTGGGTAGCTCGATTGTTAGAGATTAAAAGGGGCCAGATTGTTTCATTGCTTTACAAGGCCCATGTGGTTCACATTGACATGGTGATGGACATTGAGATGGGAAGGAATGCAACTTTGAAGAAGAGTGCTGGGAGTTGGGTGAGTGAGGGAGTTAGGGGAAGAGGGGAAGGAGGTGATCCTTTGCTTTTTCTAACTTTTTCTCCCTGTAGAAATTGGTCCTTACTATACTACAGAGGATGTTTGGTGAGTACCTGGTAAGTGGTTAAGGTCTACTCTATTCCTAAGGTTTAAAATAGTATACAAACTATTGGTAATGATAATAAGATGTATAAAAGAGGAACATAGTTGATTGAATAAAATAATTTAGAAGTTAATTAAAACAGATTAAGGATGGCAGGATAGGTGATGCGTCGAGGCTGCAGCATGTGGAAGCTCTTGGATGCCATTGTGATCCAGGGCAAACACATTTGTCGGAAGTGTTTGTGGCTCGAAGAGTTTTGGCTCAGAGTCCTTGAGTTGGAGGCTGAGCTGCAGAGGCTGAAATGCATCAGGGAGGGGGAAGTTACCTGGACATTTTGTACCAGGAGGTGGTCACACCCCTTAGGATAGGGTCTTCTGACTTGGTCAGTGGTCAGGGACAGGAGGATGTGACTTCGAGTGAGACAGGCGCAGGGGCCCAGAGGGCAGGAGTGCGGGCCTTTGCAATTGTTTGACAGGTTTGAGGTTCTTTCAGCTTGTTTGGATGAAAGTGGGGGCTGAGGGTAGATGAGCTGACTGGCCTTGGTACCGTGGTACAGGAAGCCATTCAAGTGGGGGGGAGCAAAAAGGAATGTAGTGATAGGTGGGAACAGTTAAGTGAGGGGGATTGACACTGTTATCTGCAGCAAAGAGTAAGAGACCAGAAGACTCTGTTGCCTGCCCAGTGCCAGGATTCGAGACATGTGCTTAGGTCTGGAGATGAACTTGCAGTGGGAGGGGAAGGATCCAGTTGTTGTGGTCCATGTAGGTGCCAACGGCACAGGCAGGACACGGAAAGAGGTTCTGCATAGTCAGGATGAGGAGCTAGGCACCAAATTAAGCAACAGAACCTCAAAGGTAAAAATCTCTGCAATTATTACCTGAGCCACATGCAAATTGGCATAGGGCAAATAACATTAGAGAAATTCATGCGTGGTTCAAAGACTGGTATGGGAGAGTGGGTTCCGGATCATGGGCACTGGCACCAGTACTGGGGAAAGTAGGGGCTGTACTTTTGGGCTGGTCTACACCTGAACCATGCTGGGACCAGTGTTCTAGTGAGTTGCATAAATAGGGAAGTAGAGAGGATTTTAAACTAAATAGTGAAGGGATCAAATTTAGGAAAATGTGGTAAATCAAAGAGCAGAGACAAGAAAGGCTAGGCAAGAGAGAAAAATACTAATATGGGAAATGATAAACAGACTGTGACAGAAAGGGATAGAGAGTACAAATCGAAGAGCAAATCAGCCGATAAAGCTAGAGGTTACAAAAATAATAAAAGGACAAAACTAAAGGCTCTTTATCTGAATGTATGTAGCATTTGGAACAAAACAAATGAACTGATTGCTCAAATAGAAATAAATAACTACACTCTGATAGCCATTACAGAGACATGGCTGCAGGATGGCACAGATTGAGACCTAAATATTGAAGGGTACATGACATTTGGGAAGGACAGAAAGATAGGTAAAGGTGGAGGGGTGGTTCTGATAATTAATTGACGGTATTAGCAAAATAGAGAGGGATGACATTGGTTCAGGAAACCAAGATGTAGAAGCGGTTTAGGTAGAGATGAGAAATGATAAAGGCAAGAAGTCACATGTGGGAGTAGTGGAAAGGCCTCCTACCCAAAGCCACACAGGAGGGCAGCGTATAAAGGAGGAAATTATAGGAGCTTGTCAGAAAGGCATGGTGATAATCGTGGGGGATTTTAATCTACATATAGACTGGAAAAATCAGATAGGTAAAGGTGTCCTAGATGAGGAGTTCATAGAATGCTTTTGGGATAGTTTCTTAGAACAGCACACTCTGGAACCAACCAGGCAGCAGGCTATTCGAGACCTGGTATTGTGCAATGAGATAGGATTAATTAATTACTTCATAGTGAAGGTGCCTCAAGGCAGCGGCGATCATAATATGATTGAATTTTATATTCAGTTTGAGGGGGAGAAGAATGGGTCCAAGACTAGAATTTCAGACTTAAATCAGAGCAATTATGAGACCATGAAAGCAGAGCTAGCTGAAAGTAAACTGGCAAGTGAGGTTAAGGAATAGGTTAATAGAGATGCAGTGGCAGGCATTTAAAGGGATATTACGGAATACACAGAATAGATACATTCCAAAGAGAAAGAAATATTCCATGGGGAGGACCCATCATCCGTGGCTTACTAAAAAAGTTAAAGATAGTATCAAACTTAAAGAAAATGCATATAATTGCACAAGGATGGGTGGCAGGTCAGACAATTTGACAATATATAGAAACAACAAACAACAACAAAAAAGATTAATAAGGAGCGAAAAACTAGAGTACAAGGGAAAATTAGCTAGAAATAGAAATACAGATAATAAGAGTTTCTATAGATATTTAAATAAGAAAAGAGTTAACAAAGTGGTTGGAATTAATAAATGGAAAAAAGTAGATGGCAGATAAATTCAACAAGTATTTTGCATTGGTCTTCACTATAGAGGACACAAGCAACATCCCAGAAATAGCTGTAAATCAGGAAATGGAAGGGAGGGAGGAACTCAAGAAAATGACAATCATGAGGGAAGTGGTACAAGCCTTGGGTCCAGATGGACTTCATTATAGGTTCTTAAAATGTCATGAAGGTATAATAATTTTCATTGTAATACATCAGCATCTCATTAAAAGGCCATCCCTCCAGGCTCTGGACTCCCGTCAGATTGTCTGTCCACGCTGGCAGGAAAGTACGGTCGGCATGTTTCGCAATGGCACACAGGTGACATGCACTTGGCGGCCTTCACTTTGGGGGAACTGAGGTGAGTGAACTGCATCGTTTTCCACAGCTCGCCAGGGCCACCTGCTGCTCTGCAGGTTTCAGGGGCGCCGGGGGGCCGGGATGAAATGCCGCCCGGGCCCGGAGGTGACTAAAGTCGGCAGGTGGGGGTAGTGTCCGGGAGCAACTGCTGCCTGGCCCCAGAGGTGACTGCATTCAGGGTGGGGGTGGGGTGACGTCTGGAGGCAACTGCTGCACAAGCAGTCGAGGTGGGGGGCAGGGTATGCGAGGGAAGTGACCATGCAGTAGGGGCACCTGTATAAGCTGACCATCCCTCTGCAACTAAGGCAGTTCAGGTGAAGCCACAGTGATATGATTGTGGTCGGGCTTCTAGCCTGCCCCCCCCCCCCCCACTCAAACATCGCAGAGGCACCAATGTGCCACCAAGCCCTCCAGACCTAACCCCCCACCACCCCGGGACAGACTGTGAGTCTGCGGCCACTTTACTCTTTTACTTGCCTTTATTAGCCGAATCATAGAATATAAGAGCAGGGAGGTTATGTTGGAGCTGTATAAAACACTAGTTAGGCCACAGCTGGAGTACTATGTGCAGTTCTGGTCGCCACACTATAGGAAGGATGTGATTGCACTGGAGAGGGTGCAGAGGAGATTCACCAGGATGTTGCCTGGGCGGGAGAATTTCAGCTATGAAGAGAGACTGGATAGTCTAGAGTTGTTTTCCTTAGAGCAGAGAAGGCTGAAGGTGGACCTGATAGAGGTATACAAAATTATGAGGGGCATAGATCGGAAGAAACTTTTCCCCTTAGTGGAGGTGTCAATAACCAGGGGGTATAGATTTAAGGTAAGGGGCAGAAGGTTTAGAGGGGATTTGAGGAAAAACTTTTTCACCCAGAGGGTGGTTGGAATCTGGAACACACTGCTTAAGGGTGGTAGAGGCAGGAAACCTCACAATATTTAAGAAATATTTAGATGAGCGCTTGAAACGCCATAGCATACAGGGCTACGGGCCAAGTGCCGGGAAATGGGATTAAAGTAAATAGGTGCTTGATGGTCAGCACGGACACGATTGGCTGAAGGGCCTGTTTCTGTGCTGTATAACTCTATGACTCTATGGCTTTATTGGACCATACAGTAGTTGGACTGGACAAGTTGTACAATTTCCTCACCAATGCTGGCCGAGTCACTGCTGGAGGTGCTCACAGCCCCTTGCAATCTCAGCATCCTGATTTGGACCAGTGTCCCCCATGTCACAGGTTGACATGGCAGCCATGCAGCGCAGTCATCTGTGGCAACCCGAGGGGTGGCCAGCAGTTTCCAGGAAGCGTTAAGAGGCAGCCACACAGGGCCAGGAAAGGATACTAAGTACACCCATGATAACCATGTCTCTCTCTCTCTCTTTCATGCTGCAGGAGGATCATGGATCCTCATGACCTAGCTGTATCCTGATGGCCTACAGAGACTGTAGAAGACAGAGGAGAGAGTGACTGAGGCTCCTGGCTGCGCTAAGGCAGGAGTAGCAACCTCATGAAGAAGGAGCTGCTGAGGCTCCTGCACACACTGCCCAGGAGCGACAGTGAGCCGTGGCTGGTTGGCACCTAGCGACACCCAGGGGCTATAGATGCCACCTGTCATTCCTGCAGATGATTGAGAACCAGTGTTGCTGATGACTGCACATGTCTAGGGACCTTGTCGCTCACACTGCCACTTACTGCAGGACTTGGCGCCAAGGAGACATGGAGGGCATCCACTGTCAGCGGATGCGAAAGTGACTGCAGCACTCAATTTCTATGCTAGTGGCTCCTTTCAAGGCTCCGCAAGTGACCTCTGTGGAATTTCACAATCCGCCACCCACAAATGCATCCATGAGGTCACGGATGCCATCTTCTCCATGGCACACAACTTTGCACTTCTCCCGGAGGCGGGACAGCCTGGATGCAAGGGCCATTGCATTTGCCCAGATATCAGGATTCCCACAGGCACAGGGTGCGATCGTCTACACTCATGTGGCGCTCAGGCCTCCGGTGTTACACATGGTGGACTTCATCAACCGCAAGGGCTTCCACTCACTGAACGTGCAGCTGGTATGCGACCACCAGAAACACATCAGTGTAGGTTTCCAGTGAGTGTGCACAACGCACATCTTCAGTTGCTCGTCTAGCCACATCCTGCAGTCTTCCAAGGTCCACAGAGGCTGCAGGGTGCCTCCTCAGGAACAAGGGCTACCCGCAGAGGCTGTGGCTGATGACACCCATGCGGCGGCCTCAGACTGCAGCAGGGTGACGGTATATTGAGGCTTATGTTGCAACTTGGTGGAGCAGACCATCAGGATGCTGAAGGTACGGTTCCAGTGCCTGGACCAGTCTGGTGGAGCCCTGCAACATAGAATATCACGCATCATCACCATCTGCTGTGCCCTTTACAACCTGGCACTCCAACGGGGAGACAAGCTGGTTGAGGAGGAGATGGAGGAGCTGCATGTCTCCTCCCAATGAGGAGAACACCGAAGGGGATGAGGGTGAGGGGGTCTTTGTTGGTGATGATGATGGGGATGAGGCTCTTGCACTGGCTGGATGAGGCAGGCATACTGGGGAGGCCCTCATAGCTGCCAGATTTGTGGAGGATGATGACAACATGCAGTGAGGTGTCCCGATAAATCCTCACATTGCAGTTGTGACTCTAGTGTGGCTTATGGCAGTGCCAAAAGCCTCTATGAGAATGCTCCTGTCATGGAGATGCAGTGGAAGCCCTAATAGTTGCTCAATCGCAGGAGGATGATGACAATATGTGGCATGGACACTCCATGAATCTTCACATGGCCTCTGTGAATGTTTGACTCCTGTCTGGCCGAGGGCAGCTCGCTTACACTCCATGATCAAGGCCATCTCAGAGAGATGTAGCCATGAACGTTCAGATGCATCCGATGTTGTGTCCAACTTCACCACCTGAGTCCTTCAGGAGCTGGTGCACAGCATCAATGATAGCAGACGCTGGTGCAATTGGGGGAAGCCCCACCTTAAATGGCCTGAGAGCACACAAAGAGAATGTGGCGCATGCCCACTACATTCTGGAAGCAATGACCAGCACCACTGTTGAAGGCCAACTATGGCATCAGCGATGGAGCTAAGCTCACACAGCAATGTAGAAGTGACATCCTGGACCAAGGTCTCCATGGCAGCTGCCATCCTGCCAGTGTTGACCTCGGTGCATTGCAATGTTGACGCTATTACCTCAGCCTGAAGATGGATGGACTCCTCCATTGTGCCTTGAAATCTGAGGAGCGCAGTGGACATCCCCTCCTGATGTTCCCAAGCTTGCCTTTGCAGCTCCAGCAACTGTGACATGACCGAGTCCAGAGGCTCATCATCTGACTCGGACTCAACAGGCTCCTGGCCTCCAGCAGCCCTCTGAATACCAAGGACCTGGGAAGTCCCTGCTGCTGCCTGCAGTGGATCAGACTGTGCACTATGCTCAGCTGTATGTGATCCCGTGCCTAATCGAGAGCTAGGTCCCACCAAGGTCCTCTGGCACCTCTCTAGCCACAGGAGAGGTGCCAGAGGACTGGAGGACAGCCAATGTGGTACCGTTATTCAAGAAGGGAGGAAGGGATAACCCAGGAACTACAGGCCAGTCAGCCTAACCTCAGTGTTGGGGAAACTATTGGAAGCAATTCTGAGGCAGAGAATTAATCTACATTTGGAGAGGCAGGGATTAATCAAGGACAGTCAGCATGGTTTTGTTAAGGGGAGGTCATGTCTGACCAATTTGACTGAATTTTTTGAAGAGGTGACCAGGTGTGTAGATGAGGGCAATGCATTTGATGTAGCCTACTTGGACTTCAGCAAGGCTTTTAATAAGGTCCCGCATGGAAGACTGATAATGAAGTAAGAGCCCATGGGATCGAAGGCAATTTGGCAAATTGAATCCAGAATTGGCTGAGTGGCAGGAAGCAGAGGGTGATGGCCGAGGGGCATTTTTGTGACTGGATGTGTCCAGTGGGGTTCCACAGGGATCGGTGTTGGGTCCCTTGCTGTTTCTGGCATATATAAACGATTTAGACTTGAATGTAGGAGGGTTAATCAGTAAGTTCGCGGATGACACGAAAATTGGTGGGGTGGTAAATAGTGAGTAAGATAGCCTGAGATTACAGGAGGATATAGATGGGCTGTTTAGATGGGCTGATCAGTGGCAAATGGAATTTAACGCAGTTAAGTGTGAGGTGATGTACTTGGGCAGGACAAACAAGGCACAGGAATACATGGTGAATGGTAGGACCATGGGAAGTACCGAGGATCAGAGGGACCTTGGTGCGCATGTCCACCGGTCTCTTAAGGTAGTGGTACAGGCAGATAACGTGGTTAAGAAGGCATATGGGGTACTTGCCTTTATTAGCCGAGGCATAGCATATAAGAGCAGGGAGGTTATGCTAGAACTATATAAAATGCTGGTTAGGCCACAGCTAGAATATTGTGTACAGTTCTGGAATCTGCATTATAGGGAGGATGTGATTGCACTAGAGAGAGAGCAGAGGAGATTTACCAGGATGTTGCCTGGGCTGGAGAGTTTTAGTTATGAGGAGAGATTGGATAGACAGGGGTCATTTCCCCTGGAGCAGAGAAGATTGAGGGGGGACATGATTGAGGTGTATAAAATTAAGAGGGGCATAGATAGGGTAGACAGGAAGGAACTTTTTCCCTTGGTGGAGGGATCAATAACCAGTGGGCATAGATTTAAGGTAAGGGGCAGGAGGTTTAGAGGAGATGTGAGGAAGAATTTTTTCACCCAGAGGGTGGTGGGAATCTGGAACTCACTGCCTGAAAGGATTGTAGAGGCAGAAACCCTCATAACATTTAAGAAGTATTTGGATGTGCACTTGCGATGCCATGGCATATAGGGCTATGGGCCTAATGCTGGAAAATGGGATTAGAATAGTTAGGTAGTTGTTTGACTGGTGCAGACTCGATGGGCCGAAGGGCCTTTTTCTGTGCTGTAGACCTCTATGGCTCTATGAGGTTGTGTCTCTGCACCGGTGGAAAGTATGGGTGAGCGCTGTGACGGGGGCTGGATTCTGGTTCCCCTTTGGATGTCCCTTCCGCACTGGCTTGAAGGCCCTGGGTCATGGACTTCGCCTGCACTTGGAGTGATGGGCCTGCGGAAGCAAGGGGGAATAATTAGTGCATGGCAGTGGCCTGTGGCATGGAGCACATCACTCACAGCATGATTGTCTGATGGATGTTGCATTGTTGGATCCTCACTTGGTAGAACAGCGCCGACCTTACCGTCAGCACAGGACCGGTCTCAATCATCGCCGACCAGCTCGATGGCTCTGTTCTCAAATTCCGTAAGGACCTTGAACTCTGTCATTCCTCCACCTGCCTGTGACCTTTCCCTCCTGTTGTGAGCCAGTTTGTCCTGCATGGATAGAGATGGGGAGAGTGTATCAGGACGCCTGCCGGGCCAGATGATACATGTGCCTGGCCTGTGAGGGTGGTGAGTGGTCCCATGGATGGGCTGAGGACAATGAAGGTGTGTGTGAGAGAGTTAATGGTGATGTTTCTCGAACTAGCAGTGAGTGAGGGCCCTGTGGATGTGTGATGGGTTTGTGAGTGTGTGAGTTGAGAGTGATGAGAAGAGTAACTTGCCCTGGTGGAACGAAGGAGATCATTCATTCTCTTGCGGCACTGGGTGGCTGTCCTCTCCTGAAGGGCATTTGTGCTAACCACGCTGCCGCCACCTCCCAAGCTGGGTTGGTGACATTGCTGCCCATCCTGAGGCCAGGACATCCCAGCGGGCCTCTACAGCATCCAGTAATCGCTCGAGGGTCCCGTCATTGAAGCGGGGGGCTGCACTCTTTATTGCTTTGCTGGCCATGTCTCCTGGGTAGCAGTGGTGAGCTGGTGGTGATGAGCGCTGAGCTGGTGGCTGCCTTTTAAACATGGCGGCCAGCGTGATGCAATGGCAGGGTGATGGGGGAAGACAACTGAGAGCCCGCCCTCCATGGAAATGGCATGTTTCCCGGGAATGCATAAATAATGAGGCGGGTTTGGGACAATACAGCTTGAAAACCCACCATCACCATCAGCAGGTAGGAAGCCATTTTGCCCACCTGCTACTGCACTTAGTACAAACCTGGGACAATTCCGCCCAATGGAATTGACATATTAAAAAGCAGGAAACGTACAAAGGAGAATGAGGCTATGTGTCAGGGGAATTGTAAGATCTAACCAGAGGGGTGTGAATCCTCCAGTATTTGTGCATTAAGCCTGCTGTCTACAGAAACCAAAGCTGGGGAAAGCCATTTTGAATTCCACTGTCCAGGCAATTGTGTTAATTTGCTGGTTCTGTTTAAAATCTAAAATCTATTTTTGGACCGTTGCCTTAAAGGGGGTATAACTGGGAGCCAGGTTAATTTGGGATTTTTGGAGTTGTTATATTAGTAATTTGTAGCTCTATGTATGTGTTTGAAATCTTCTCTTTTGTTAATAAATGTTCTAATTTTAGTTTTTAAAAAAAATCTCTAAAGCCTTGGTGGACTTATTACTTTTGAATTTAGTGTATGCATCTTGAAATAAATAAAAATTACAAAACTGCCATGTTAGCGAGATCAAGTTTCCCTTGTGGATTTGATCTGCCTGGTACACATCATCTGCTGTGTCATAACAAAAAGAAATGGTTAGTGCATTGGTTTTAATTTTCCAAAAGTCCCGAGATTTGGGGAAGTTTCAGTTAGATTGGAAAATAGCAAATGTAACCCTTTATTCAAATAGGGAGGGAGACAGAAAGCAGGAGACTACAGGCCAGTTAGCTTAACATCGGTCATAGGGAAAATGTTGGAAGCTTTTATTAAAGAAGTTGTTGCAAGGCACTTAGATAAATTCAATGTCATCAGGCAGATTCAATATTGTTTTGTGGGAAGGAAATCATGTTTGACCAATTTATTGGAATTCTTTGAAGAAGTAATGTGTTGTGGATAAAGGGGAACCAGTGGAGTTCCAGAATGCATTTGATGAGGTTCCACATCAAAGGTTATTGCAGAAAATAAAAGCTCATGGTGTATGGCTAACATGTTGGTATGGATAGAAGATTGGCTAGCTAACAAGAAACAGAGAGTAGGCATAATTAGGTCATTTTCTCGCTGACAAGAAGTAATGAATGGTGTGGCACAAGACTCAGTGCTGGGGACTCAACTTTTTACAATTTATATAAATGACTTGGATGAAGGGACCAAAGGTATGGTTGCTAAATTTTCTGATGATACAAAGCTAGGTAGGAAAGTAAATTGTGAAGAGGAAAATTTCACATCACACAAGTGCCAGACAATGACCATTTCCATCAAAAGAGAATCTAACCATCTCCCATTGACATTCAATGGCATTACCATTGCTGAGTCCCACACCATCATCATCCTGGTGTTACCATCGATCATAAATTTAACTGGACCAGCCAGATAGGTACTTTGGCTACAAGAGCAGGCCAGGGAATTCTGCAGTGAGTAACTCACCTCCTAACTCCCCACCATCTACAAGATACAAGTCAGGGTTGTGATGGACTATTTTCCACTTAACTGGATGAGTACAGCTACAACAACACTCAAGAAGCTCAACACCATCAAGGACACAGCAGCCCGCTTGATTGGCATCCCATCCACCACCCTAAACATTCACACTCTCCATGACCGACACACAATGGCAGCAGTGTGTACTGTATATGAGATGCATTGCAATAACTCACCAAGGCTCCTTCGACAGCATCATCCAAACTTGCAATCTCTACCACGTAGAAGGACATGGACAGCAGATGCATGGAAACACCACTACTTGCAAGTACACTTACATGCCACACAGCATCCTGGCTTGGAACCATATCACCATTCCTTCACTGTCGATGGGCCAATATTCTGGAACTCCCTCCCTAACAGCACTGTATGTGTACCTAAACCAGATAGACTGCAGCAGTTCGAGAAAGCAGCTCACCACATCTTCTGAAAGGCAATTATGGATGGGCAACAAGTACTGGCCTTGTCAGCGGCAGTCACACCCCATGAACGAATTAAAAAAATAATCTGCTGGGAATGACTGGCATGCTGTATGCGGTCTGAGTTGAAATACAGAACTACATACTAATGGTGCTTATTTATGTAACGGAGCCTAAGGTTCGGGCTAAAACCCCAAAAAGCAAAAATATATTCCACACCACACATCAATATTACTGAAGGTTCAAATAATTCACTTGATTATAAAAAGGTGTTCATAAATTCCCATGGGATTTAACAGCATTATTCCTATTCTTGGCACATGGACTGATACAACTTGAATTACTATGCAATCCAGAAAGCTTTATATTCCCTCCAATGAAATTAAAAGCTTGACTTGCTTCAAATGCATCAATCACATAAGAGACCTCCAAGTTAAAACAAAAATGAAATGATGATATCAGACATATGGCAACATCTAATGAATAACAATATATTGAATACAAAACAATGAAATTCAAAATGACAGTATTCCTGTCAATCATAGTAAATTGAGTTTTTTTTACTATTACTTGTATGATAATGAAATAGGATATATGCATTGCACTTGATAAATGTCATATACACTGAATAGTCTATAGATTGATTGTGAAATGTGAATGGTTTTTGTAAACAGTGATGAACTTGTAATGAGGTACCGCGTAGGAATAAAGCAACTGAGAACTCAGCCAGGCTAAACTGAAATAGTATAACATCATTCCCTTTCAGCATCTATTTTTTAATTGCATTGATTAATATTAATTCTAGAAAATCACATTTATCCTTTAGGATATTCAAGCCAGCCTTTTAAGAAAGAAATAACTTATTTTTAGATATTACCTTTCACATCCTTAGGACATCTTGATGGGTTTCACAGCCAATGAAATACTTTTGAAGTGTGGTCACTGTTATTACGCAGGGAAATAAGGCAGCCAAGTTGTAGAAAACAATGATTTATGAGCAACAATTAGATAAATAACTGGAGAATATATTTTCAGTGGTGTATATTTGGGCATACGTGATGATCAGGACATTGGGAGGACTCACCTGCTTGCTTTGAACAGCATATTGTAATGTTCAACACCTACCTCAGAGGGTGGGTGGGGTTTTGGCTTAATGTCCTATTCAAAATCTGGCAGCTGTGATAGTATAGCTCTCTGAATCTGAATACACCCACAGGGCCCAAAACAAGGTCACCAGTGTCAGTGAATTGAAGTAAATCCAGTCTTCCAGCTGGTGGAAGTGAAGCCCTCCTGGGTATGTAGAACTTCAACTCAGTCTAGATTTGGGAATCTTTCAAAAAATTATTAACAGATATTCCTAAATGTGAGAGATAATTTGCTAACAGCTGGGTAATTGAAACATTATATAACTATCTTGAAATTATGCACATGGCTGAAGGAGAGAGATGGTCAAATGCAATTCTTACAGAGCATGGTTATAGCTAGATGGATGATAATGGCATAATATAAGGTCCATCTTCTGTAAAATTGTTAATTAGAAAAGTCTCACAGGAAAGACTCACATGAACATAATTCAAAAGATAGCACTGTCATGAGGAGGAAATGTAAGTAATGGAATGTAATTCACATGTTAATTTGTGTCAATTTTTTTTTCCATTTATTTTCTGATACTGACTGTGGTACAGCTCCATGGGGACTGACCACCCACTATTACCTTGGTCAAGTGGCTAATCGTCATTAATGCCAGCTATCTAGTAAACCATGAGAGATTCCTAAAATATGCTAAGATAGCTGATCGCAATCAGAGTGATGGGATGATACTACAATTGGTCACAGTTCCACTGGGCTAGGGTGGTGACAATTATACTGTATTCCTGCTCTTGAATGCTATTAAATGACCACTACTGGAAAGTGTGCATGTGTTGTTACAATCCCTATATAGACTGTTCACATTTAAAGAGAAATTCAAAATCCCCATTATTTACTAAAACAATTAAGTCACAAGATCCCACAGTTTAAAAAATATGAATTTTACTATAAAAGAATCAAGTAAAGCAAACACTATTAAATAAACACTGTCTTAGGTGATTACTTATACTTTACATTGAAAGGCATAATAAAACATAATCATGCATACTTTAGGCTAAAATTCTCAACTTCCCCTTTTCCTTACGCCTTCCTTCAGAAAGTCTTTGGCTATTTATCAGGATCTTGAAGTTATCCACTTTCTGGGACTAACTCCAAACTTTTCCACAGCTCCCTTGTAGGTTCTGGCACTTTCAGCTCACGCTTGAATATCACTCACAATTCCTGCACAGTGATTTCGACAGGAAATTAGAAACATCCCTGATTTTTAATAACTCTATTCTCCTGGCCCACAGCTGATCCACGGCTCTTGGTAAATTCTTTTCTTCTGCATTCTGAGCTCAGGTCTTACACCCAGCAACTTGGGTGGTTCAGCTGCAACCCCAAAGACCTTCTGGTTTCTCCAAGCTGAGCTGCTTGTTATCTTCGAGTGTTACTGTAGATCTTCTCCTCTTGCTCAAAGCTAGGCAAATATTCCAGCCTCTTTTGCTCATGGACTCTGTTTCCAAACTGAGCACGAGCCCCCACCCACATTATGAGCAGCAAACTATAAAGTGAGTATTTTCTCTGCTTAAGGTGCAGGTCTGGCTAATATTTCTCTCTTTGCTCCTTCAACTCACTGAGCTGCTACTGTCTCTGTCTCTTCCCAAACTGAACTACTTACTTCCATCAGCAAACACAAAGAGGTAAATTAAACAAAGGAACCTCCTTAACACTTAAATCCCATCTCCATGGCAATATGGTGTACTTGGGATGTTCCAAACAGAAATTTAACAATCTGTTACCTTCAAAACCAAACCTTTGATTCTGAGACTTATATGAATAATTTATGTCTCTAATGGAGTTAACAACCCTCTTTTCAAACTTGCCAGGCCCATTAAGAAACTCCCTTATTTATGAACTGCTTTTAACTTCCTTTCACCTGGAAATGACATACATAATTTAGATATTTTACTGAGGTAAATTTAGACTTCCTGGCTTTACAACCAGGTCAGAGTTGGATCATCCATTGTGTAAGTTTTCTCCCTTCTAATTCTGACCTCATTAACTAAACACAGGTCACCCTTTGAACAGCCACTACTTGAGGTGTTCTGGCAATTTTTAAAGTCCAGAATTTTAATTACCCTTACAAATTTAATCTTCTCAAAACTAAAAATTACCTCTAAATATTAATATACCATGAAACTAGATAATTATGACAGTGTGAACAGTGGATCAGGATATGATCAAACTTGATTGTATTATATGTGTTTTATACTGGTTGTCTATTTTGTCACTGTTGACAACATGATCTTACTTCACAAATATAATAGTTGCTCACTTGGCTTCCTGCTATTTAAAGATTACAAGTTGGTGACAGGCTGGATTACTTTGTGTAGTGGAATGCTGTCATTTTACCCTTGCTATTTTGCTTTGATTTCAGCATAGGATGATAGAAGTAATTGATATTATTATTACCAATGTTAAGAAGAGTATTACTAATAAGTGACTTCTGTGGGTTGCCATCTTGATGTGGTGAAGAGGCTTGTGCACTCTGATGATCCCTTTAAGCAATGTTGTTGGGAGTCCCTTGCTCCTAGTAGGGCCACCCATGGTGCCAGAAAAAGTGTAGTCTAAAAGGTCCTCAACTGCACAACAGGCAAAGGGAGATTGTGTGTCTCACTGGCTGCTAAGGTGAAAAATGCCTGCAGCGGCAAGATGGTCCCTGTCATCATGATTCAACACATCACTGAAATCTGACCACTGACTGTCAGGATTGTGTGGACAATGATGGAGGCCCAAGGTCCCTACATTAAACAAAGTTAGGTGCAGGCTTCTACCAGGGTCCATTTGCCAAGTCATGTGGCAATGGAGGATTGGTGATGGGGCCAGGGCTGTGAACCTCAGAGTCCCCAGTTAATATTCTGCACACAGGTGACAGATGCATGAAGACCATTAGACACCTGTGTTGGGACAGAGGTGTCCTTGTGACTGAGAAGTCCTCTTCAGGATACCTTAAATGGGGAGGGGGCTAGAGAAGGTACACTAAAAATAGGCTGTCTCACTTTCACCTGGCTGGGGAGCCACACCCTGAGGGATCACCATCTTCATGGCCAAAGAAAGAAAAATCTTAATTTTACAACTAGGAATGTTAGAACACTCATGGATAATCCCAAGAGTGACTGTCTGGAAAGAAGAACTGCAATTGTATCACTGAACTATCAAAACTCCAGATTGATATTGTCACCCTCAGTGAGACCTGCCTTCCTGGGGACGGGCAGCTGAAAGTAAAAGCAAGGAGTTACACCTACTGAAGAAGAAAGGCTGACAGTGATGCTCGTGCCCACGGAGTTGGTGTTACCATCCAGAATAGGATCTTGGATGCATGCCAGAACACCCCAGTTGTATAAATGAAATACTCCTGACCTTTCACCTACAGCTCAGCCATAATCAATATTCAATTTCACTTTATTGTCCATATGTAAATATGTCACCATCATCAGCACTTGACCCTTGACCTTGACATTTCCCTTGACCCTGATGAAGTTGTTAAGGAAAAATTCTGCTCTGATCTTGATGAAGACCCCACCACCATCCCAAATGAAGAAAAGATCATCCTTAATGCCAGGGTTTGCTGTGACTCTGATGTCTGGAATGGAACCATTGGGAAAAACAGGGTGGGGAAAACCGATGCAAATGATATCATCTTGCTAATGGAATGTGCTCAGCATGGTCTCATTATAACAAACAACCTCTTCCACCAGACACACAAATACAAAACCACATGGAGGCATTCTGGATCAAAGCATTGGCACCTCCTTGATTATGTCATTGTTCGGTTCAAAGATCTGAGTAATGTCTATATCCCTGGATCCATGCAGAAGCATGATGCCCCTGATCATTGACTTGTTCAGTCAGTGATGAACATCCACCTCACACAAAAACCTTGCAAACCCCAAAAGTGCAAAGGAAGAAAATCAATGTTTCAGCACTAAAGCAGCCTGACCAGCCAGAGGAATTCCAACTACAGATCATGACCGATCTAAAACATCTTCACATGTCCAACTCAATTTCAAAACAGTGGGATCAAATAAAGTCAGCTGTACTAGATTCTTGTGTCCAGACCATTGGGTTCGAGCACTGTCATCACCAGGGCTGGTTTGATGAAAATGATCCTGAAATATGTGATCTCCTAGAACAAAAATGAGCAACCTTCATTGCCTGGCAGAACAACCTGTTGTGAGTGATGGCTGAGTTGGTATTATTGATAGAGTTGATCAGCAGACACTTCTTGGGTGGAAACTTAAAGTTTATTTACAAGGAACTCAGCAGCAACTACATGTGTACTTTCAACTGAAACTCTATCTCTACACTACTAACCACTGAGGTAGCCCGCGCTACTCTTCTATTGGGTACTAAAGATCATGTGATCTTCCTTAAGCATTATGCTTAAAGGTATATTACACACTAAATAAAACCATAATTACTGCACAACTCGAGGTCGCAAGTCATGAAAGCAGCATTGCAACAGCTCAAGGCTGACACCGAAAGACAAATCCAAAAGCTGTGATGGTTGCATCTGCCATTTATTGTGCAGTGTGGTGTGTTTGACCACAGTTTGCCTGTTAATTCACATGTCAAACACACCGCACTGCACAATCAATGGCAAATGTGAACAAAACAGATCCCATGGATTTCTCAACAACCCATCCAGGTGTCAATAAACTCTGTGAGTCAACCAATCTTATTGAAACTTTGTCTTTCACACGAGGGATTCCAGTCTTCACTTTTGAAGACCTCGCCTTGTAATTCTCTCCAAATGTCTCTCCAACTTGGATGGCCTCAATGACCGTCCATCTCACAAGACTTCAATTTTGTCCCCAAGACTCCGTTCTCTTTAATTCCTGAGTCTGTACTCCAGGACCAATTCACAAGCACAACTTCAGCTCTTCTGTCGCATCAAGCAGAAAACTATTGCTCTAAAAGGTCACTTTTTCCCCAACTGCAGCATGGAATCACTGACCTTCTCATGCTGTCTTAGATCATCAAGGTTTCTCCCGAGCCCCCATAACTTAAAGTCTGCCAACTGCAGCCCTTTTTCTGCTAGGAGCCTCTTTCTCTGCTCCTCTCTCTTTCTTCTTAATTGGGACCTTTCCCTGTCTCCTCGCTCTGTCCCCTGCCTGGGACTCTTCTGGGATATGGTGCTCCGCACCTGGTCATGTGCTCTGGGTTTTCATGCTGTATCTTTTTATCTCTTCACGCAGACACACTGGGCCCATTCAAAACGCCGGATTGTGCATGTGCCACCTGATCCAGGGCCGCGCAAGTGAAAAACTCCTGAGGCCTGTCGGGACTTGGAGCTCCCGGACCCCAGTTGCCGAGAAGGTAAGTCGGATTTTGTAACAGACTTAAGAAGCTCCAGGATAAAGCAACCCAGTCGATTAGCATCCCGTCCACCACCTTAAACTCCTCCACACATGCAGTATAGCGGCTATGTGATCATCTACAAGATGCACTGCAGCAAACCATCAAGGCTCCTTCAACAGCACCTTTCAAATTTGCCGGCATCTACTGCCTAGAAGACCAAGGGCAGCAGACACATGGGAATGCCATCACCTGCTAGTCCCCTTCCAAGTCACACACCATCCTGACTTGGAACTGTATTAGTGTTCCTTCATTTTCAAAATGATGGAAATCCCTCCCTAATAACTCAGTGAGTGTACCTATGCCACACGGACTGCACCGGTTCAAGAAGGTAGCTGACCACATTTTCTCAAGGTCAGTAAGGGTTGGGCAATAAATGTCGGCCTTGCCAGTCATGACCGCATCCGATGAATGAATTTTTAAAAAAGTACCCCATTAGAAAGCACTACACAACATATTCTTCACTATGCTATTTTAGCAGCAATGGGCAGAATCGTCCCTGATTTGCACAAAGTGTAGTTACGGGCAGGAAAAACAAAGTTTTAGCTGATGGTTGAAATGGCGGCTTCTCACACTGAATCATCCCAAACCCGCCCCGTTAATTATGCATTCCCAGGAAACATGCCATTTCAATAGCGGATGCGCTCTCATTCACGCGCCATGCCATCATTTTGCCGCTTCATCACGCTGTGCGCCACATTTAAAGTGCAACCGCCCGCACACCTCTCAGTGCTTCCAGCCCAGGGCTGCTGTGCAGGAGACAGGATGGCCCTGAAAGACAAAAAGACTGCAGCCCCCCTGGCTTAGTGATGTGTCCCTCGAACGCATTTTGGAGGCTCACCATGATGGCCTCTACCTCCGCTCTGGACACAGAACAGGCAGCAGCATCACAAATGTAACATAGGAGGCGGTGGCAGCAGTGATCAGTGCCAATGCCTTGCAAAAGAGGACAGCCACCTAGTGCCACAACAGGATGAATGGTCTCATCTGTTCTGCCAGGATAAGTCACTTTTCTCATCATTCTCAACTCACACCCTCACAAACCCATCCAAAGGGATCTCACACCTCAAGGGACAACACCACTAACTCTCACATACACCCTCATATCTCCATCAGGGTCATACCTTTCGAGCTCCCATCCTCACCCTGCCCATGGCTCCACTCACCACACAAACATTCCATACAGTGCCATGTGTCCTGCTCACACTCTCTCCACCTGTTTACATGCAGGAGAAGCCTGCTCATATCAGCAGGGAGAGGTCCCAGGCCGGGGGTGAAGTGGCCGATGTTAGACCCCTCACTCATTGAGGAGTGTGCCATCGCGCTGACTGGTGAGGACATGGACTGTGCCTGCAGTGACGGTGAGGTCGGCGGTGATCACCCACGTCAGGATCCTGCACCACATCATCCCTCTCTGAACACAACTGTGAGTGCTCTGTCTCCTGTTTTTGACTTTGCTGCCATGCACTAATTATCTCTACTTTGGTTCACAGGGAGCTCTGCCAAGTGACTAACACCCTCAGCCAGCCAGTTCCTCAGCTCCATCTAGGTCCTCACCTCCAGCCAAGAGGACTCCTCCCCCATTGAAGAGCTGGAAATAAGCAGCCTGGAAGACCTTTCACAGCACTTACCCACACCCTCCGCCAGCACAGAGACACACACCTCGGTTGGACCCAGATCTAGAGCAGGCTTAGGCTCACAATCTGGTGGTCACTGCATGGACATGTGTCTGAAGGAGGCAGGTTCAGCCGAACTCCCCAGCAGCAGGAGGACTCCTGAGGATCAGGCGCCTGTGAGGTCCGAGGCCCCTGGGTTTGGCCTTCCAACTCCTCCTGTAGAGTCAGCAGAAGGCGGGGCAACATCACACAGAGCTGTTGGAAGTCCTCAACAGAGTGGCTCACGAGTTGGAGGAGTGCATCTACCTGCTCTCTGATGAAGTGGTGCCCACATGTGCGTGTATGGAGCTCTCCATGGGAAGGATGGTGGAAGCCATGGAGACCCTGGTTCAGCAGAATGTGGAAATGTGTGCAGACGGGAGAGGGAAACGGGGCACCTCGATGTCCCTCCAGGTGCTCCTTCCACCCAAGGAGTCAGGCCAGGACCCCTGGGCACCCGAAGGGAGGAGGAGCAGCAGCTGGACACCCCTGGATCATCCACTCAATAACCTCAGAGGCTGCCCTCTCCCTCCGAGTCCCCTTTGCCTGTGAGCATCTCAACCTCATCCTCTATCACCGCAGGGAGCAGCTGGCCCACGTGTGATTCCGGATGGAGATGTGTGTGTGGAATGGCCTTTTGGAGCCTCGTGCAAGCACTCTCCCACGCACATGGATCCTTCCTGTCACACATTCACTTCACTGTCCTGAGCACTTTCAGTGCTGCCTGCTGGGGTTCACTTTCAGTTGTCCATCTGAGCTGACCTGCATCTCCGCCCACCCACTGATCGCACTCCCGTGCAGCACCTGATCTCACCCACCACAACTCTCATTTCACTTTTAATTTAGGCAGCATGATGGTGATACAATATTTCATATGCTCCCCTTCCTTTCCTGTCCCCCAGTCACCCATTTCCTTTCCCCCATCACTGTTGATTCCCCGGCATCACCTTCCACCTTAGTTCCGTGACCTACCAGGCACAACCATTTTCCTTTGGGGATGTCTAGGTGAACGTGCACATTCCCTTCCTTCCCGAAAATCCTACCCCCATCCACATTAACCTCTCCAACCTCCTCCTTCCCGCCCCCAGGGTCCGTGTCTGCCTCCGAGTCCCCACCAACCACCCTCTCTGTCCTTTCCACCAATACCATCGAACCCTCACCCTCACACCCTACCACTTCACTCTGGCCTTGGTCATTCTCACCATTGCCTCATACCATGCCCTCCCTCAATTAGCTCCCCAGGAGGCAGCCATGGACTCATTAGAGTCCTCCCTCGCATATTCACCTGGACATCCCACCTCCGGACCCCTACCCCCCCCTCCGGACCCCTTCATCTCTCACCTAGCCCCCTTGGAACCCTTTCTCCTCCAGAACCCTTTCCCCCACTGGATCTCCTTCCCTCCCAGGAACACCTTCCCCCCTTGAACTCCTACCCCCCGCCTCCCCTGGACTCCCCACCCTGCTTAGTTCTTCTCCCTTCCTGACTCCTTCCTCCACCCTTATTTCTTCCTCCACTCTTACTCCCTTCCCTCACCGCAGTCCTTCCTCCGCCCCCCGCCTGGACTCCCTCCCCTCTCTGCACTCCTTTCTCTCCCTGAGATCCTTCCCCTCTCTGGACTCCTTCCCACCTCCGAACTCCATCCCTTACACCTTCCACCCCCCCTTTATGCCTACCTCCCCAGTTTCCATCCCCTCCCCCATTATCCCCTCCTGCACCCTCACTCCCACCCCCACTCCCAACCACCCCGGGACACCTTCATCCCCCCACCTCCCAATCTCCACCTCCCCGGCACCTGTTCCTCTTCCAATCAATTCTAGACCTTCCTCTCCCACCCCCCGGGTCATCATCCTCTTCCAAACACAGTTGGACCTTCTTCTCCACTCCCTTGACCTTCATCCATTGTGAGCAGACCCTCAACGGTGACTTTCCAACTTCCGTGAGCTGCTTTGCAGTAGAGCTTTGTCCATGAGAATGCACCCAACATGCCATGGACATTCCTCCATCGTGCCATTGCTGTCGGGCTCCAGCACCTTCTGCTCCTCGGATGTTTGCAATGTGAGCAAGGCCCTGGCGGTTTTTCCCGACTTCTGCACATCACACTTGTCAAGATGTGTTCTGCATTGACACGTTTTCCCACTACGTGGGTGGACGATCCAGCATGGGAGGATGATTCTGGTGGGCTGACCTGATAATGATATGCAGATGTATCACAATGAGGTTCCCGACGTCTGATGGCGAGAAACATGGCCCACCATTGATGAGTTGAGCAGATGATCGCAAACTGGTTTCATGACGTTGTGAAACCGATTTCTGGCCTTCTTGCCATATTGTCCACTCACAACACTGAACACGCCCGACATCAGCAGGCACAGAAAGTTCCGGCCAATATTAGCAAATTATCTGAAAGGACCAATGTTTCCGATAAAACAGCAGAGAGATTTCAGATGAATATATGAAGTATTTATGCATTTATAACCCACAGGATTATTTCAAGGACATAATTTTCGAGTCAAGCACTACCAGGGGACAGTCATCCACCTATAATTTAGTCGAAATGTTTTGAGACACAGAATCAGCAGGCCAATCTCATCATCACTTGTGGTAACTTATAGACACGCTGTTGATAGAGGTCCCTCCACTGTTTTCTTTTTTAATTTCACAGCTAGTAGTAAATCAGACTCTTTACCAAACAGTGGTTTTAAACTTTACTGAAAGAGAAAATGTTGAGTGTGGCAGAGTCCAATATCACATGGTTTGAAATCTTTCTATTGGGCTGGTCATCCCCATTCTGCACACAAGAGCATAAAAAGTCTTTATCTTATTTAAGACCCCTGCATTTAGTGCTTGGCCTGCTGTAAGCTGTTATTAAGGTAAGAGATTCAAGTCCTTTAGGGTTATACCATAGCGGTATAAATGCACCTCAGCTCAGTTCCAAAAAAATAAGATAGGTATGGAACATGTAAATATGTTTTTTGTCCAGTACGTATCCCTTGCTTTCATAAGTATTTCAGCAGCAGCTCAATACAAATGAATAGCATCAATCTATAAAACAATGAACCTATTCCTTCTTGAAATGGCTGTTCAGCTTGGAGCTCCAGTAAGCTGTGCTTAGAATACAGAGTGACAAACTGGGAAACCGCTGCAGCAAGCAATCTTCATCTTGCAGTAAACTGTGAAGAAACATGCAAGGCAAGATTTTATGTTAATCTAATACTTTGAATATGTCAGTTAACCCTTCTGTAAAAATAGTAGACAGCAGAATTTGATACAAGCTGTTAGTTACTGCCTAATAATGTTAATCAATAATTTCCTAGCTAATGTGAATGATCCAATAACAACATACTAAACAGCACAGAGGTAACTCTGTTAAAGGGAGCAAATAGAGGAGCAAAGTCATTTCAGTCATGCCATGTCAAAACTCTGCTTTAAAGGATCAAATGTGAATCTTTAGGAAGTGAAAAATCCTCAGAAACAATACCATTTGTGAGAGAAGTACAAGGACAGTAATGCAGTCCTGCTGCAGTGGTGACAGATTGCGGCTCCTTCGAGCTGTGTGTAATATTAGATAGCTTCCGAGTGCAATGTGAGACCATTTAATTAATGTCATTTACCACCACTCCCAGCTTATTTGATAATATGTACCGGGATAACGAATGTGGATATCTAATTTCAGTAGCTCTTAAATGTCCTGCTAATGAGTTGGCAGAAATGGTTGCACTGTGGATTGAAGCAGAACTGCACCTTTCAAAGTTGTAGCTTTGGTGGTTTTGCTGCAGGAGGTCCTTCATCAAAGATATGATGTTATTTGGAGAAAAAGGGAAGAAAATCACCAACATGGCCTGGATAGGGGTTGCAGAAATGTTGAATACAGCCTCATGTGTGCCCCAATATGGGAACAAATGAAAAGGTTTGCTGATCTCCCAATGGTTAAATGTGCTCACACTTTGTCCTTTTTAACAACAGCATCTTACAGTGCATGCCAACTTCACATCACATGCTTGGTGCAGCTTCACAGGGGTGATATGTGTTACAGTATACTCAGGGAGTCTGAGTTGCCATGGTAACTTGCACTTTTACATGCATATTGTAGTTTGGAGCTATGAATATGGATAGAGGCTCCAATGTTCATTCCATCACAAGGCTAACCATGAATCCCTCCCACTCTTACCGCCTGCCATTGACATGTGTTGGAATGAATTACAGGTTGATACTCAACCTGTTTGGCCACGTTATGAATGCAACTTCCTTGGCCATCAAGTCCTGGGTGGGACTCAAGACTGGAGCTTCTAGCCCAGAGGCAGGGCGCTACCGACTTTACCACAACGCCTCCGATGTCACAAAGGAGTCACGCACAATTCTCTTGCAACGGTTCACGTATTTTGCAAATGCACAAGTGTGCCCATGAAATAGTAGCTGAGCTTGGTCTGTCTGCACTTTGTGTCTTTCTTTAAAATCCCCATGAGGTTGCCTTTCAAAGTGCACAGGAATTCTGTTTCTCCCTAATATCTTACTGCTGAAGGATTGGAATTGCACTGCTGTACAGTCTTTGGCAACCTTTACAGGGTGTTTATTGCAGTCTCAGAGGATGTCATGATGGCCTTTCCTCATCGGTCATCTCCTTTCTGAAGGCAGATCCAATACAGCTCCAACTCATTGCCCGTACAGCAGAGGAATTTTGTGAGCTCTAACCTTGGGTAACTACTTAAATACCCCAACTGCCATTACCATTTGCTTCTCCAAACTTGTAATGAGTGTTTTACCTCCTGTGCCTGCCTCAGATTCAATATTTAAGTGCCCCTGGATGTGTGAATCTGTGAAGATGTTTCTGCCAAATGGAGTGAGCGATGTGAATGGCTATGAAGTACTGGATTGTTGACTGCCACCAGGTACTGTCTCCTTTTGGAAACACTCTAGAGGAAGAGAAGAGGAAAATGTATTTAGAATCTGTTCAAAGGTTAAGATGCTGTGTAACATAATGCACTGGCTTCTTACCATTGCTAGAAAACATTCCATCCTGAAATGTATAATAATGAGACTAAAAAATGTGGATACTTGCTTGGTGGGTGATAGTAAATTTTCAAACCCTCTCATTTACTCCTTCCCCTAACTCCAAGCCAAAATGACAATGGCTATCTCCTCAAATCTGGAACAGACAGTAACATTGGCCTTCCGAGGTGAGGTGAGAGTGACTGCCCTTGACATCAAGGACACATTTGACCCAGTGTGGCATCAAGGAGCCCAAGCTGGAGTCAATGGGATTCAGGGGGAAAACTCTCTGCTATTTGGAGTCATATCTAGCACAAAGGAAGATGTTTGTGGTTGATGGAGGCCAATCATCTCAGCTCCAGAACATCACTGCAGGAGTTCCTCAGGGTGGTATCCTCGGCCCAACCATCATGAAGTTGCTTCATCAATGACCTTCCTTCCATCATAACATCAGAAGTAGGGATGTTTGCTGATGATTGCATAATGTTCAGCACCATTCGCGACTCCTCAGATACTGAAATAGTCCATGTCCAAATGCAGCAAGAACTGGGCAATATCCAGGCTTGGGCTAACAAGTGGCAAATAACATTCGCACCACACAAGTGCCAGGCAATGCCATCTCCGACAAGAGAGAATCTAATCATCGCCCCCTTGACGTTCAATGGCATCACCATCACTGAATCCCCCACTATCAGCATCCCGTGGGTTACCATTGACCAGAAACTGAACTGGACTAGCCATATAAATACAGTGGCTACAACAGCAAGTCAGGAGCTAGGAATCTTGTGACGAGTAACTCACCTCCTGACTCCCCATAACCTGTCCACCAACCTCAAGGCACATGTCAGGAGTATGATGGAATACTCCCCCCTTGCCTGGATGAGTGCAGCTCCCACAGCACTGAAGAAGCTGGGCACCATCCAGGACAAAGCAAACTGCTTGATGGGAACCACATCCACAAACATTCACTCCCTCCACCACCAACGCGCAGTAGCAGTGTGTACCATCTACAAGATGCACTGCAGGAATTCACCAAGGCTCCTTAGACAGCACCTTCCGAACCCATGACCACTACTGCCTAGAAGGACAAGGGCAGCAGATAGATGGGAACTCCACCACCTGGAAGTTCCCCTCCAAGTAGCTCATCATCCTGACTTGCAAATATATCACTGTTTCTTCACTGTCATTGGGTCAAAATCCTGAAACTCCCTTCCTAACAGCACTGTGGGTGTACCCACACCACATGGACTGCAGCAGTTCAAGAAGGCAGCTCACCACCACCTTCTCAAGGGCAACTAGGGATGGGCAATAAATGCTGGGCTAGCCAGCGAAGCCCACATCCTGTGAATGAATATTAAAAAAATGCCTTTAGAGATTTTAAAGATTAAATTAAAACATTTATTAACAAAAGAATAGCAAACTTAAACACACACAAGATTACAGTTACACATTATAACAGTTACCAAAATTTCTACCTAACCAATCCCCAACTACGCAGTCCAAATAGATTCCAAATTTATGAAGTCATCCAGCAATATTACCACAAGCACCCACTGGACAATGGACTTCCACTGGCTTTTAACACAACTTTGGTTACTGGAACAACAACTTCCGCAGGATGGCTAGAGGCTTTTCCCACCAGTATGTTTCACATGGTGCACCTTTCTAATTCTCACATGGCCACACCTCACACAGCCTTCCATGCTTCTTTAAATATATTTTTCCCTTTTTGATCTGTAAAGCCCATTGTTTCCTCTTGTCTTCAGAAGTTACTTTTCCAAGAATATAACTATCTTTCATATTATCATTCTGGCCAACACTTTTGGGAAAAATCAGCGTAATAACCTTGCCTTATTTATCTTGCCAGTTGTAAGCATTTTCCATGTCCCTTTGAAAATCAAACACCTTTTCCACTTATCTAAAAATGCAAATTCCACTCACACCGTCACAGCTGAGATCTCATCCTAGTGTACTCATCTCCATTCCAATGCCTGCTTTACACGTAACTCCTTTGATAAGTTAAATCTTGCAGTCTAATCACCTCTAGTTTGATTAAATTAGCCACATACACAGAACCATACACACACACACACACACACACACACACAAGTCTGCTTTTCGGTGGCCATAGTACTATTAGGAAAATATGATAGTTCCTTGACACATTTCTAATCTCCACACAGACCACAGGCAATTCAATCTTCCTTTGCTTATCTCTGACTTCTATACTGATCATGGATGTTCTCCGACATTACACTTTTCTAATTTTCCTGGAAGTCTTTGGATTTCTCACGGTGTCCTCAGTAACACAATGTTTTCCAAATCTAAGGTTTTGACTCTGGTATTTATTGACCTTCAAGACCAAAATGTAGACTCCTTATCCTCTAACTTGTGCTGAAATTTTCATCCATAGGCTGATCCAAGAAATCTTTGATTCTAGAATCTCTTCCAAACACCCTCCTCCATTTTCAAGGTGGCCACTGACTCTATTCACCTTTTCTCAGGACTGATTCATCTTTCCCATCAACTTGCATCTAATTTTTTATTGATCCTAATTCTCAGTGCTTTCTTACTCTTGATCCACTGTTTATTTTTATTGGTTACTGACCTGGATTCAAGTGCCTCCTCTTTCCCCACCATACCCTTTCAGCCCCAACTTCCCAGTTTCTATTTCCTTTCTCTACATCCTTCATCTGCTTTTACAAAACTCTTGCCCAATGAATTGCTTCACAACCACCCAGACACCCAGTATTACTCTCAGCTATTTCCCAACTGAACTCATCTCCCAGTGCTGCCTTAAAAATTTATGACCCTGTACAGTGTTCCAGCCCAGTATAGCACCACTTTTGTGGCCTCAAAATAGCAGGCTGAAAGCTCATATCACTTGCTGATTGAACTGACCTCCACCATCAGATCTGGCCAGAACATCACAAATTGTACATCTGAATTAGTCAAAGCCACAATCAACACCATATGTGAGTGTCACCATGTTTTTCTCTCCCTTTTCACCCTCCTCAGCTGCTTTGCTTCCTTCAATAGTATTAGCCATTTCATTCTCCTCCAGTCTCCATGGCAATCTCCTGGGTCAACGCATGTTGCAATGCAGAAATTACATTGGTTTCAATTGCTTTTTCTCCTCTGCCTACACAGGAAGTTCAGGTGTGACCCAGGGCTCCAACTTTTCTCTCTACCTCTTCATCATCAGCATTACCAGAAACCATGAGGTCAGCTGTTATAATAGCAAAACCTACCCCTACTTCTCTGACTCCTGACTTCAAAGATTATCCCTCACTTGCTAATTGCCTGCCCAAAACCAAAGCTTCCTCCAGCAAAACCTTGGCAAAGCTAAAGCCACCCTTTTTGACTCCTGCCTGCATCAGTATGGCCTTGAGTGTGTTCTTTTCCCTGTGGCATGGCAGGTAGAATCAGAAACGACAAAACCTTGGTGCGCTGCTTGACTCTAAATTCAGCTTTATTCCTCACATCCAATCAGTTCCAATTATGTTGTCCACATCATTTCCTACATTTATCAAACCCCTATCAAAGTCCAAGTCCATGAGACCAATACTCCTTAAATGCTTTCCTAGTAAGCTTCCTGCTCTAACAGTCCAGAGGTTTAAATTCATTCACGAACACAAGCCCTGCATTTCCATCATGCCTACCTACCCCCAGCACCATTGATTCCCCACAGCGATGAAGTTGACTTAGAGTTGTCTTTCCTCCTTTCAAATTGTCCCATGGTCTGACCCAGTTAGGCCCATCCCTAATTTAGTAATGCTTAACCTTTGCTTCACTAACGCCAGGGCCAGGATTTTTCAGCCCCACTGTGGCGTGCCTTCCCCCCCAGAGGGTGGGGCGAGCCATTTAAATCTCATTCAGTTTGGCGGGACCGTAATATCCTGCCAGGTGAGAGGGGCAGTAAAATCCTGGCCCTTGTCTTCCATTCCATTCACTCCATCACTTGTGGCCGCTCAGTCAGTCACTATGCTCCTGTCCTCTGGAATTCCCTGCTCAATCCCAACTAGTAACACATCCTCTCCACAATCTCCCCCATTTTTAAAGACCTCTTCAAAACCTCTCTTTTGAATCATACCTTTAGTTCCCATGTTGCCATCTTCACTTTTTCCTGTTCCTGTCATAGATTGGGTTGTCGTCCAGATGTTAAATGGTTTGAGACACCTTCCAATACTTGAAGGCTCCTACACAAATGGAAGCTGCAGTTGTTGATTAATTAACTAAATGACAGAAACTTCAACTTCACAATTCAAATATCCATTGTAAGATCTGGGCCTGAACTTTACGCCTGACCAGAACACATGTAAAATAGCATGAGAAGATGTTAGGCATATGTCCCAAGGCCATCGCTCACGCATTTAATATTACAGCTGGTGGTGCACGCGAGAGGCGGACTTGCATGTGCTGACACTTAAAGTGCCAATTAAACCAATTATGCATGGTGAACATTGATGCTTACAAAAGATAATGGCTTTGAAAATCCATGGCCATTGGGCATATTGTCATTGTAATTATATGGGGAGCGGCGTATGGGTTGAGCTGAGGGTAGGGACTCTCTGAATGTCTTACTCCCCATGACCCAGGCCTTCATTATGACCCAGCATACAGATACTGCAGGTTTGTCATTAGAGGTGCACCAACTGACCCAGCAGTAGATGTAGAAAATGATCAGATCCATGCATCATTAAAAGTAGTTTTTTTAAAAAGGATTCCTCTACAAAAGGGGAACAGCCACATTTTGTTTGCAGCCCCCAGCACCCCTCCCTTACTTCCTCCCCCCCCCACTCCACTATGGTCACTAGCCCTAGCTGTGCCACCTCAGCTGGGCAGACCAGAGATGTGCTGGACTAGCAGGTAGACCAGATGCACACTTGGTGGCATGGGTGTCTGGAGCATTCTGCTCTCTGGAACTCACTAGATTATGGGTTCAAATCCAACTCAAGAGAGTTAAGCACATTGGCTCACAGTCCAACCTGAGAGGGTGTTTACACTGTCTGTGGTGCCAGTTTTCAGGTGAGACGTTAATCTGAGACCACATCTACAGGTCAATGTAAGAGATCCAACATTGCTGTCTATGTGAGCTTGCTGTGTGCAAATTGTCTGGCCAGCACATTCTCCACATTATAGCAGTGACCACACCTCAAAAAGCGGTCAGCGCCAATGCAGCACAGAGGAGGTCAGCCACCCAGTACAGGAAGAGGACAAATTATCTCATCTGTTCCTCCAGAGTAAGTCAACCACCTCATCACTATCAACACATACTCCATCTGCAGGGATCTCACACCTCAAGGGGCAACATCACTAACTCTCACACACATCCTCACATCTCCATTAGGCCCATATCCCCTGTTGCTCGCGTCCTCATCCTGTCCATGTCTCCACTCACCACAGAAACATTCCATGCTTCCTTATCATCTGCTGTGCCATGTGTCCTGCTCACACTCTCTCCATCTGTTTTCATGCAGGAGAAGCCTGCTCACAACAGGAGGGAGAGGTCCCAGGCTGTGTATGAAGTGGCTGATATTAGACCCCCCACTCACTTTGAGGAGCATGCCATCATGCTGGCGGGCGAGGACGTGGACCATCCTTTCCCCTCCCCCAGCCACCCATGTCCTTTCCCCCATCACAGTGGAACACCTGGCATCACCTTCTATCTCCCCATCGTTACTTGCAACCTGAACCCTTCTCCTTCTGGAATGTCCAGGTGAACATGCATGTTCCCTACCTTCAAGAAAATCCCATTCCCATCTACAATGGCCTCGTTGATCTCCTCCTTCCCACCTCCAGGGTCTGTCCCCACCAACCATCCTCACCACCCCTTCTACCGGTACTAACGCACCCTTACCCTCCCACCCTACTGATTCCCTCTGCCCCCTCTCACACTCACCATTCCATCCTACCACACCCGCCCTGATTTCACTCCCCAGGAGGCAGTCATTAACTCAACAGGCCCCTCCCTTGCATGCTCACCTGGACATTCCACCACCCACCCCTTACACTTATCCCCCTCCACACATCTTCTACCCTCCTTACATCTTCCCCCTCCTTACACCATTCCCCCTCTATTCATCTTCCTCCCCCCTAATACCTTCCTCTCCCCTTACATCTTCCTCCCCACTTACACCTTTGTGCCCCTCCCAACTTCACCCCAACTCAACACCTTTGCCCCCCCCACCCTCCCTAATTCACACCCCCAACGCTGCCCCCGCCCACCCTCACCCCCTCACAGTACACCTTCCTCTCCCAATCACACCTATACCTTCCTCTCCCTAGCCCCCTTCACTGCTTATCCGTACTTGCCCATGACGAGGTCCCTGGAAGATGGTGTGAGCCCATGGTGAAGTCCCTGGAAGATGGTGTGAGCCCATGGTGAAGTCCCTGGAAGATGGTGTGAGCCCATGGTTAAGTCCCTGGAAGATGGTGTGAGCCCATGGTGAAGTCCCTGGAAGATGGTGTGAGCCCATGTTGAAGTCCCTGGAAGATGGTGTGAGCCCATGGTGAAGTCCCTAGAAGATGGTGTGATCCCATGGTGAAGTCCCTGAAGCCTGAAGTAGATCTGAAGCATCAGCGAAGATTATGAAGATCCGAAGCCTCAGTGAAGTTGAAGCTGCTGAGTGGAGACCTCCCACCATTGGAGAGCTGCTCTGCAGCAGAGCCATATGCATGAGAATCCACCCAACATGCTAAGCATGTGTTCCTCCAGGGCCCAGTAGCTGTAGGCCTCCAACATCTTCTTATCCTTGGATGTCCACGATCTGAGCAAGGCTCCAAAGTTAAGTCCCAACTTTTGCATGTCACACTTGTCCAGACGCGTTCTGGACTGGCATGCTTTCCCGCCAGCATAATGCTAAATCGGGCATGATGGGGCGATTCTGGACAGGCCTTATTTTGCATCCCATTAGCAGGATGCAAATTGGTCTCATGCTGGCCTTGAATGGGATTTGCGATTGGCCATGTCGGAATACATTGGATGATCCCGTTGTGATTTCATGCTGGCATAAGACCGATTTATGTCCCTCCCACTGAATTCTACCCCCCCACCCCCACCCCCCACCCCCCGGCCCAACATGATGCCTGCTGCAGACAGGAACGGAAAACCCCAGCCTGAAAGTTTAAGGCAGTGGATGACGTGCCAATCAAATAAGCTGTCGTGTCCTGGGTGGTGTTGGATTTCTCGTGTGTTGTTGGAGCTGCACTCATTCAGGCAAGTAGAGAGTATTCCATCACACTCCTGGCTTGTGCCTTGTAGTCAATGAACAGGCTTTGGGGAGTCACGAGCTGAGTAACCATCTGCAGAATTCCCAGTCTCTGACCTGTTCTTGTCCCCACAGTTATTTACGTGGCTGGTCCAGTTATGTAGCTGGTTCAGATGGTAATCCCTGAGTTATTGATGGTGGAGGATTATACAATGGTAATGCCATTGAATATCAAGGAGAGATGGTTAGATTCTCTCTTGTCTTGATGATCATTACCTGGCACTTGTGTGGTACAGATGTTATTTGCCAATTACCAGCCCAAGTCTCAATATTGTCCAGGTAGCCTGAATGTTGTCTGAATGTTGTAAGTGCTCTTGCCTATGTTGGTGCTTCAATGAAGTGTAATCCCACACTGGCAGCATCAGGCGAGGTGGATGATTGGCTGAGATTCTGAAGGAAGCAGTTCGGATGCCCTCCTGGGATACCCTCAAGAGGCTTTGGGCCTGATGGCCCTGCCTTACCCCAGACTGCACATATCAATATGACCTTCAGCAGCCTGAGCCACCTGGCTGACAGATAACTGCAATGTGAAGTGGCAGAGGGAAAAACAGAAATGCTGGCATCCAGATAGAGGCAGCAGTTTCCTGGTCCATGATTGTCACGTCGCTACCTCAGAGAGCCTCTGTTCAACCTACTCACTGATTTGGTTTGGGACAAATCTGTGGGCCTCAGAAATACTCTGCACACCTCTTTTAACTAAGGAGACCAGAGCTACCATGGCAGCAGCCTGAAGTTCCATTTCAACTGTTTACCAATCCATGGAAGCTACAGTGACTGCAGGGGAAGCTGCAATCTCAGTCATCAGATGCTGAATGGTATCAGGCTCCACAGTTATCTGGCTGGAAGTCACCTGTCTCTCCATGCTGGAGAGGATCTGTTACAAGCTCTGTGACATCCAGCCAGAAACCATAGTGGAGGTGGATTCCTCCAGCCCCCTAGATACAACCTGAAGACTTTAAGGTAGGCCCTATATTGCACCAAGCTTTTAGTCTATCAAGTCCTTTAGCCTTCTTCTGAAGCTTGTCCCTGTGAAGTCCTAATCTAACTCCTTTGCAGTGGAACTAGTTTGTGACCTTGTTCCTAGGAAAGGTGGCAGCTTGGTGTCCCTTCCAACTCGCCTAGTGCACTAGTGCCCAGTGCATTCCACTGTGAGGATCCCTGTCCTAAGCTAGCCTCTGAGTTGTGCGTGGTGCCAGTAATTGTCCTGGTGCCTGTGGTAGTAGCAATTAATGCAATGCATTCTTCCTTGCTCTCCTCCTCCTCCACTTTATGCTCCACTTGGTGGTGAGATGGATGCTGCTCTTCCTTAACTTGCTCAATGGGACGAGGTGCACCTTGCTCCTGGGAGCTGCAATATTAAACCTAGAAAGGTTAAGGTGCAATGCATGTGGTCACTACAGTAGAATGTGTATGGTAAGATCATATGGAGCATGGGGGTGAGGATAGGTTTGGATGATTAGGAACCAGGAATACTTGTACATCGGTAAGGAAGCTAAGTGACCACATAACTCTAGGCAAGATGCCCCCTGCTCTGTCTCTGGCCACCCTGTTTCCTACTGCCCTCCCAAACACCACAAGCACTGCCTCCTCAAAGGCAAGTGATATCATGAAGCTGTCTATCCCCTCCCCCAATCAGATCTTGCTACTGCCTGTTATGTGCTAATTTCATCTGGAAGGGAAAAAGAGTTGATTGTAGGTGTACTTGCACGTGTGTGATGCTTCACATGATTAAAGAGCTGTGAGATATGTCTAAGGTGTGGCTAATGCCTGTGAAGGATGCAACAATGTGGAGTACCTGAATTTCTGCCTATATTAAGATGGTTGATAAAGTGTGTTCAGGTTGTGTTGCTGGTGGTGGGTTTGTATGTTTGTGAGATAGGATCTTACCTTGACCACTCATGTTAAGTCATTAAATTTCTTTCAGCACTGAAGCAAAGTCTTAGGGCCAGGCCACCTGGCAGTCACCTCATGGGCATCTGAAACCCACATACAACACGTTAGCTATCTTTGTGGCCTCCTGCCCCTCTGTAATTAGAGGACATTCCTTCTCCTCTCTAACTCCTTCACCAGGAGCCCCAGCATTAAATTGGAGAACATGTCTGCCTAATCGCTTGCTTCTCAAGACATCTCTCCATTCCCAACAATTGGATTCCATATTTCCAGGAAAATTGCATCTAACCAGTGCTGAAGTGCTAACTCTTCAGTTGTCAAATCATAATAATCATCAATTGGCTTGAAGATTGCATGTTAAATCCAAACTTTCAAACAGACCTTTCTTTCTTATTAACAGAGCACTATCACGAAAGTATAATAATTCTCATAATATTATTGTCATTTGTTGTAGAAGTAGGTTAATAGTGGGGTTTGGATAGTTTGAACGTGTGTGTGTGTGTGTGTGTGTATGTTTGTGTGTGATTTCATTAAATTGGAGACAGCTGGTCCGGAGGCTTTGACTCATCAGAAGAAGCTAAGTTTGAAATGTTAAATAGGTAAACATGGTGAAGTATTAGAATGTGAGGTGAGGAGGATTTGCATTTTTAGATAAATCAGGGTAGTTTAAATTTCAAAGAGAAGGTAGGATGTTACACCTAGCCAGGGAAGCTAGGCCGAGCAGTGTGTTTATTTTTCCTAATTTTCCCAAAGGTTGCTGACAATATTAGCACCTATGAATATATTTATATTTTGAAAAAGTAAAGTTCCAAAGGCATATGGGAACAATGGAGTTTGCATTAAAAGGGAGAAACATGCATAAAGGAGAAGAGGCTGTGTGCCAGAGAGGGAGGCATTACAAGATCTACCAGAAGTGTGAAAAGCCTCCAGTGGTTGTGCATTAAGCCTGCTGTCTACAGAAACCAAAACTGGGAAAAGCCGCTTTGAATTCTACTGTCCAGGGTATTGTGTTAACTGGCTGGAATTTATTTAAAATCTATTTTTTTGTTTAACCTTGCCTTAAGGTGGGTGTAACTGGAAGCCAGGTTAATTAGGGCTTTTATAGTAGTAATTTGTAGACCTATGTATGTGCTTGAAATCCTTTCTTTTGTTAATAAAGGTTTAATTTAGTTTTCTAAAAAAACCCTGAGTCTTGGTGGACTTATTACTTCTGAATTCAGGGCATGTATCTTGAAATAAAATACAAATTTCAAAATAACCGTGATCGTGTGATCAAGTTTCCCTTGTGGATTTGTTGCACCTGGCACACATCATCCGCCATGTCATAACAAATTGGGGCTCTTTGCAGGAGATTTAAAATTCCTTCATCAGTTGGAGTTGGTGAATCTTAAGGTTACAAGTACGAGAAGCACTTTGAATTCAGGAGTTGGTGTGAGGGATTTTTAAAGTGGTGAGATTGCAAAAATGGCTGTGTCCATGGCTAAAACATTTTTGGAAGTAGAAGATATAACCATTATTGGGTTACAAAAAGTGTCTAAGAGTAAGTTAACTGAGTTGTCAGATCAGTGGCAGTTGAGGTTACCTGTAGGGGTAAAGGAAACAGGCATGTTTGAAGTGATAACATAGCATTTGAAGTTGGAAATGAATACCTGACACTAGTGAGTCACAGCTGGAGGTAATGAGATTTCAGTTAGAACTGAAGAAGCTTGAATTTGAACAAGCAAAGGAACTGAAAAAACTTGAATTGGAGACAAAAGAAAAAAAATTGGAATTTAAAAGGCTAGAGGCAGCAGGAAAAGAAAGGGAAAAAGAGAGATTATTTCAAGAAGAAATGGAAATGCGAAAATTAGATCTCCAGAGGAAAAAATTAGCAATGGAGGAAAGAGGGAAGGAAAGAGACAGCGAGTACCAATTTAAAAAGCTGGACTTTAAAAAAGAGACATACATCAGATGCTCAGGGAAGTTCTGATGATGAAATAACTGTTAACCTAAAATCCAGTGGGGAGGTGTTTAAATTTGTGCAAGCTTTTCCAAAATTTGAAGGCAGAGATGTGAAGGCGTTATTTATTTCATTTGAGATGATAGCTAAACAGATGAAATGGTCACATGAATACTGGGCATTGTTGTTACAATCTAGGTTAGTTGGTAGAGTACATGAGGTTTGTGCTTCACCATCTGAAGAAATGCCAGTTGATTATGATGTGGTTAAAAAAAACGGGTTATTTTGAGAGCATATGAGTTGATTCCTGAGGCAAACAGACTGAAATTTAGGAATATGAGTAAACAGCCTGGGCAAACTTATGTTGAGTTTAAGAGAGTAAAAGAAAGTCATTTTGACCGCTGTATATGGGCAATAAAGATAGAGACAACTTATGCAGCTCTTAAAGAAGTAATTCTTTTGGAAGAATTTAAAGATTCAATTCCTTTGGCAGTGAGAACTCATGTGGAGGACCAGAGGGTTAAAATGGTAAGAGAAGCAGCAGAGATCGCTGATGATTATGAGTTAGCACATAGACCTAAAGCTTTTTTTGTCACCCTTTTAAATCAGAGAAGGGTAGAAAGTGGGAAGGTGAAAAGAAGGTGGGTATTCAGGGAAGAGAAGGAGTAGGGTGGAAATTCACAGCAAGTTTTTTTTTAGTCTAAAAAGGAAGGTGCTGAGGGTAGAAGTGACACTCGAAAATTGAGGTGTTTTCATTGTAATAAAGTTGGACACACAAAGTCAATGTGGTGGAAATTATAGGGAAAGTTTATTGGAATTATTGGGATGCAAAGAAGTTCTGGAAGTAAAAGTACTGTGCGTTCTGAGGTGTGGACTATCAAAACGTGAATGCAGTGACAAAAGTGGATTCATATCCTATAACACAGTTGGGAAATGGCATTGAGAAAGTGGGACAATCAAAGTGGGACAATTGTTTATACAGACCAC
This sequence comes from Cetorhinus maximus, assembly GCF_964194155.1. Classification (NCBI taxonomy): domain Eukaryota; kingdom Metazoa; phylum Chordata; class Chondrichthyes; order Lamniformes; family Cetorhinidae; genus Cetorhinus; species Cetorhinus maximus. Next base: position 65,171,334 of record NC_135892.1, read on the forward strand.
AAGTCTTTAAAGTTTCTGGACAAGTTTCAAAACTAAAGTGCAAGACTGTTCAGCTGGAATTTATTACTGCAAGCATTTAATCTACAGATTATGCATGTGGCCAGGCAAGAAAATTTAATTCCAGATACCTTGTCAAGAGTTTAAAGCTCAAAGGGAAAAATGGACATTAAGAACCTGGACCCTGGACTGCAATGATTTCTATTGATACCAAGGATTTGTATATATATATTGTTATATTAATGCATGCATCTGGTAATATAATAATGTAAGTATACAGATAAGTATAGGAGGTAGTGTAAACTGGGTTAAGAAAATGAAGCTGTCTTTTAAAATTCTGACAGTTCTGACAGGGGGGTTCACGAAAGTATAATAATTCACAATATTATTGTGATTTATTGTAAAAGTAGGTTAATAGTGGAGTTTGGATTGTGTGTATGTGTGTGTGTGTGATTTCATTGAATTGGAGACAGCTGGCCTGGAGGCTTTGACTCATCAGAAGAAGTTAGGTTTGAAATGTTAATCAGGTAAACATGGTGAAGTATTAGAATGTGAAGTGAGGAGAATTTGCATTTTTAGATAAATCAGGGTAGTTTTAATTTCAAAGAGATGGTAGGATGGTATGCCTAGCCAGAGAAGCTAGGCCAAGCAGTGTGTTATTTTTCCCAAAGGTTATTGACAATATTAGCACCATGAATAGATTTATATTATGAAAAAGCAAAGTTCCAAAGACATATAGGAACAATGGAATTTGCATTAAAAGGGAGAAGTATAAAGGAGAAGAGGCTATGTGTCAGAGAGGAAGGCATTACAAAATCTACCAGAAATGTGAAAAGTCTCGGGTGGTTGTGCATTAAGCTGCTGTCTACAGAAACTGAAGCTGGGAAAAGCCACTTTGAATTCTGTTGTCCAGGATATTGTGTTAACTGGCTGGAATCTATTTACAATCTATTTTTTTTGTTTGTTTAATGTTGCCTTAATGGTGGTGTAACTGGAAACCAGATTAATTAGGGACAGAATGTTCTGCCTGTTGGGCAGGCCGGTCGGGAGCGGGCACGGGCAGGTGCGAAGCCGATCGTTGCTGCCCATGATCGGCTGTGCACCGCCATCTTATTTGAGCGGGCCAATTAAGGCCCACCCAGCGTGATGCATGCCCAGCAGTGCTCAGCGCTACCCGTGAGGAGGGAGAGTTGGGGCCTGTGCTCTTTCGCGCATACGCGCGAAAGAGCGCAGAAATCTCCCTGAAGCACGGAGCTGCCTCAGGGAGATTAAATTCATATTGATAGTTTGAAATAAAGAAAGAATAAAATTATTTAGACATGTCCCCTCATGTGACAACCACCCGTGGATGAGGTTTTCTGAAAAACGTGAAGGCAATTTGGGCTCTTCACCTGCCCGCCAACTTTAAGGTTGGATGGACAGCTTTGAGAATTACTTTAATTAATTTATTAATGGCCTTAACAGGCCTTTGATAGTTCTGCGGGCACGCAGCCACCTCTGGCACACGCCCGCTGAACAAAAGGTCTGAATGACGCGTGGTGATGCCAGGATGCACGTCCGGCATCATCATACGTAATTTTACACGTTCAGGGCCCGCCCCCGCATACTGAAGAGAAAACTCTGGCATTGGGGTTTTAGGAGTTATTATAGTAGTAATTTGCAGACCTATGTATGTGCTTGAAATCTTTTCTTTTGTTGATAAAGGTTTAATTTAGTTTTCTAAAAAATCTCTAAGTCTTGGTGGACTTATCACTTCTGAATTCAGGGCATGCATCATGAAATAAAATACAAATTGTGAAATCATTGTGATCGCATGATCAAGTTTTTCTCGTCGATTTGATCCACCTGGCACGCATTATCTGCCGCGTCATAACAGCCCCCAACCCTTTGGTCAAAATTGAAACACACATATGTTGTCAAGATATCGTGTGTCGAACTCTAGTCCCTATTTTTCTCCTTATCTTCCGGAGACTTCTGTCTAAGCTCTGGTATCCCGCTTCGATTTTAATTGGCTTGGAGGATAAGCAAATACATGGTTCTTTTGGCTGTGTCACCCCTGATGAGCTCAAAACAGTGGAAATGTTGCAGAAAGATCATAGTAATGTAATGGAAAAAGTCAATTTGCAGCACTGCCACTGAATTCAACAAGTATGTCCTGATCTAATGATATGGTCCCATTGTGCATAGCAGGGGGTTGCTGTGGCTTTCTTTGAGGCTAGATTACATATATTCCTTTTTATAGTAACATAATTCTGATAAATGTGAGACAAACTGTTCCATTGTATACACATTCTTTACAGATGTCAGTCCCTCTAGAAGCTCCATTAAATAATTCCACTATAATGGAGGATGCCCAATAGCAAGCAAGATCAACGTTAAATAACTTGTTACGATAAGACTGGTATAAAAAAAGGAAGTATAATGGAGCAGTAACAAACAAGGCATTGATTTCCTAGGCTAATAATTTCAATGAAGACAACCTGGACTTTGATTACTGAGCTTCGTTCTCAATAAATATTTGCTCCCGAGTAACTCCCACATGCTGCAGTGAAGTGAAAGCTGAAGTTGACCATAGGGGATTTTTTTACAAGCTGGCACAACTTAATTTTTTAAACTGGAATCTATTACTGTTTTATTTTTGTAATTGAACAGCCCTGAAATTTCCAGATACTGGTTTAATACTCTTATCGCATATAAAAATGGAAAATACTGGATATATATGACAGGTCGGTTAGCGTCTATAAAGGGAAAAGACACGTTGGGTTCTGATGAAAGGTCTCAGACCTGAAACATTAACTGTCTTTCTCTCTCCACACATGCTGCCAGACCTGCTGAATATTTCCAGCATTTTCTGTTCTAATTTAAAACTCACTAGGTTATTTTGGCCCAAGGGTAAAAACAGATGCTAAATAGGTACAGTGCTACTAAAACATACGCGTCTATTTAAAAGCCTGTATTTTTGTTTGCAATTTTGGCCCTAAGTTCTGATCATTGTAATTTGAACTTGCCTGGAGGTGCTAAAACAGAAACCTTCAGATTGAGCACTCAAACGCTGACTACACAAAATTGTCATGCATCCGCTTCCATTTGTAGGTAGTGTGCTGACGGACACACAGTGGCATATTGTTGGATGCACAGGGATCAAGGGAGAAGGCACACAGATTCTTGGATACAGCACTGGAAGTCCTGGTGAAGGAGGGATGTACTGGATACCCTCTATCTATAGGGCAAAGGATGGCACTTTACCCTCCTCTCCCTCTCTCCTGCAGTAGCTGATGCTGCTTTGCCTGGTAATGTGTTCTTCTCCTATTCTTCATCCAGACTCAATGGGAGCCCTGGTAAAATGTCTATGACCAAGCACTCCTTTCTCCTGGTGGCCATATATGGCTGGGTAGCACAGCACTCACTTTTTATAGATGAATTCCTCAGATTTGCATAAGTGTTAGTGAAGTCTTGACAAAGTGTCCCAGAAAGTCTCTCAATATGTTTCAAACAGCCTCTTTGTTGTGCTATTGGTTAGTTTTATGTCTCAATCATGAGATTTTGAAACTTGCATGTTTAAGGATGAAACATATATTCTTAATCTTTAACTATGTACAGATCCCAGTTAATGTCATGCATGGTATTGCTGCCATGCAGGTAGGCTGCTTGTAGAGGGGACTTTTTAGACTGTTCTCTCAGCCTATTACCATGTGACTCTATACGTCATACCGTCAGTAGTGTTATTCTGCAGTCCCACATTACCCCTTGCTCTGCTAAGCATCTTTACATTACAATAGCATGCAGGCACGTACAACATCATACAACACTCTTCATAGTGTCAGCAGCAATAAACATGAAGGGCAGAATTTTCCCAGAATTGCGTTAAGTGTGGTAGCAGGTGGGTAAAATGGAGTCCTACCCGCAGACGAAAATGGTGGCTTTTCACGCCATATCTTCCCGAACCTGCCTCATTATTTATGCATTCCTGGGAAACACATCATTTCCATGGCGGGCAGGTTTTAATTCGCCTGCTTGCCATCACTCCGCTGTTGAATCATGCTGGCAGCCATCTTAAAAAGGCAGCTGCCAGCAAAGCGCTCTTTGCCACCAGCTCACCATATCCGGGAGACATGGCCAGCAAAGGCAAAAAGACTGCAGTCCCTCGAGCGACTGCTGGATGCCGTGGAGGCCCGAAGGGATTTGCTCTACCTCCCTCTGGCTGCAGGATGGGTAGCAATGTCATCAACCTGGCTTGGGAGGCGGTGGCAGTGGTGGTCAGCGCAAACACCCTGAAGAGGAGGACAGCCACCCAGTGCCGCAAAAGGATGAATGATCTCTTCTGTTCCATGAGCGTAAGTCACTCTTTGCATCACTCCCAACTCACATACTCACAAACCCATCACACATCCAGAGGGCGCTCATTCAATGCCAGTGCAAAGGTCATCACCATTCACTCTTTCACACACACCGTCATTGTCCTCATCCCATCCATGGGACCACTCACCACCCACACAGGCCAGGCATCCTTATCATCTGGCCCGGCAGGAATCCTGATACACTCTCCCCATCTCTATCCATGCAGGACAAACTGGCTCACAACAGGAGGGAAAGGTCACAGACAGGTGGAGGGATGCCAGAAATCAAAGTTCTGACAGAATTCGAAAACAGAGCCATCCAGCTGGCCGGCGATGACCAGGACTGTTCCTGTGCTGAAGGTGAGGTTGGCACTGCTCTACCAAGTGAGGATCCAGCAGTGCAACATCCATCAGACAACCATGCTGTGACTGATGTGTCCTGTTTCACAGGCCACTGCCATGCACTAATTATCTCTCCTTGCTTTCACAGACACATCTGCCTAACAGCCGACAGAGTCCATGACCCAGGGCCTCCAATCAAGCTCCTAAGAAACCTCTGAAGAGCAATCTGAAGGCACCCTTCCTGAAGTCCCATCACAGCGCTCACCCACACCCTCCACCAGTGCAGAGATACACATCTCTGTGGGACCTAGCTTTAGGGTAGCTTCGGGATCACAATCTGGTGAGCACAACACACTTTCTGATCCACAGCAGGTAGAGGCAGGGACTTCCTGGGTTCCCGGCACTCGGAGGACTGCTGGAGGCCAGAAAGTTGCTGACTCTGTGTCAGATGACGAGCCTCTGGACTCAGCCATGTCACAGTTGCTGGACCTGCAAATGCAAGCTAGGGAACACCAGGAAGGGATGTCCACTGCACTCCTCAGATTGCAAGGCACGATGGAGGAGTCCGTCTGTCTTCAAGATGAGGTGATAGCGCTGACATTGCAATGCACCGAGGTCAACACTGGCAAGATGGCGGCCGCCGTGGACATACTCCTGTGCTGCTGCGTGGGCTAAACTCCATCGCTGATGCCATAGTTGGCCTCCAACTATGTGTACAGGAGAGGGATGTTGGGCAGCTTTATCTCACTCCATCCGCTCACGGAGTCAGCCAGGGGTCCTCGGGCACCCATTGGGGGGAGGATGATCAGCAGGTGCACGCTCCAGGGCCATCTATCCAGGTGACCCTGTGAGTGATCAGCCCATCTGAATCCTATCTTCCTGTTATCTCTGCAGGTCCAGCTTCACAGGCCAAGGAGGGTGCCACTGCCACACAGCAGGACCCCGAAAGCAGGCTGGGGCCCTCCAAGTCTCGGCCCTCCAGAGGATGCCCGCCAAAGTCATCACAGACAGGGTGTCACAGTCAGCAGGCTGCCTCCACCTCTGCTGTGGATGTCTGGGGAGCACCAAGACGTAGCGGAAGGGTTAGGAAAGTTAGGTAAAAGTAGTTGCACAGCCTGGCCATGGGTGTTGATCACTTGTACATACTGTTCAGTGTTGTCAATAAACTCCTAAGAATGTCTCCCTGCCTGTGGCTCCTTGTTCTGATGAACAGTGGTCTTGTTATTCGGGTGTGAAACCTTTCTGCACAAGATAAAAGGCAGATGCCTCAGTCCGTAGCCTCTTCCCTGTGCTCTAAGCAGCTCCTCCATCTCCTCCTCAGCCAGCTCCTCACCCCATTGCAGCACCAGGTTGTAAAGGGCGCAGCAGACGATGACGATGCGTGACACCCTCTGCGGACTGTATTGCAGGGCTCCACCAGACCGGTCCAGGCATCAGAATCACATCTTCAGCATCCCGATGGTCTGCTCCACCAAGTTGCGAGCTGCTGCATGAACATCATTATAGCGTCGCTCTGATGCAGTCTAAGGCTGCCTCATGAGTGTCATCAGCCACGGCCTGGGTAGCCTTTATCCCCAAGGAGCCAACACTGCAGCCTCTGTGGACCCTGGAAGACTGCAGGGATCTGCGAGTGACTCAGGATGTAGGTGTCGTGCACACTCTCTGGAAACTGTGCGCACACCTGTGTTTCTAGTGGTCGCATATCAGCTGCATGCTCAGTGAGTGGAAGCCCTTGAGGTAGATGAAGTCCACTGAGTGTAACAATGGAGACCTGAGCGCCACATGAGTATAGTCAACTGCACCCTGCACCTGTGGGAACCCCGAGATCAGGGAGAATCCAATGCCCCTTGCATCTTGGCTGCCCCAGTCCTGGGCGAAATGCACAAAGTTGTGTGCTATGGGGAAGATGGTATCCGTGACCTCATGGATGCATTTGTGGATGGCGGATTGTGAAATCCCACAGAGGTCACCTGTGGAGCCCTGAAAGGAGCCAATGGCCTGGAAATTGAGCACCTCAGTCACTTTCACAGCCACTGGCAATGGATGCCCTCCATGTCCCCTCGGTGCCAAGTCCTGCAGTGAGTGGCAGGTGTGAGCCACCAGGTCCCTAGACATGCGCAGTCATCAGCGACACTGGTTCTCAGTCATCTGCAGGAATGGCAGGGGGAGTCTACAGACTCTGGGTGTCGCTAAGCGCCGACCAACCATGGCTCGCTGTCGCTCCTGGGCAGCGTGTGCAGCAGCTCCTGCTGCCCCTTCTTCATGAGGTTGCTGCTCCTACCTTTGTGCGGCCAGGTGCCTCAGTCACTCTCTCCTCCGTCTTCTACGGTCTCTGTGGGCCATCAGGCATACAGCTAGGGCACCAGAATCCATGATAGTGATGTGGTCCTCCTGCAGCATGAAAGAGAGAGAGACATGGTTATCATGGCTGTACTCAGCATCTTTCGTGGCCCTGTGTGACCCCCCCTTAATGCTTCCTGGAAAGTGCTGATCACCCCTCGGATGGCCAGAGATGAGTGCATTGCATGGCTGCCCTGTCAACCTGTGACATGGGGGACACTGGTCCAAACCAGGATGCTGAGATTGGAAGGGGCTGTGAGCACCTTCAGCAGTGACTGCTACATGGCCAGCATTGGTGAGGAGATTGCACAATGTGTGCAGTCCAATTGCTCTGCAGTCCAATAAAGTGGTGGCGGACTTGAAGTCTGTGCCGGGGGTTGGTGGGGAGTGGGGTAAGTTATGGAGCACTTGGTGGCCCTTTGGTGCCTCCATGTTGCTTGCATGAGCGGGCAGGCTAGGAGCCTGACCCCAATCATGTCACTGTGGCTGTACCTGATCTGTCTCAGTTGCAGAGGGATGGTCAGTTTATACAGGTGTCCCTAATGTGTGACCACTTCCCTCGCTTACCCTGACCCCTGCCTCGATTGCCTGTGTACAGGGTGCAGCGCCAGGGCAGCACTTGACAACGCTCTCCGCGCCCCCCCCACCAGATGCCGCCTCCGAGGCTGGCCAGCACTTGCCCCCAGATATCCCCCACAGCGTTGCCTCCAAGCCTGGCCAGCAATTGCCTCCAGACAGCCGCCCCTCAGCAGTCTCCTCCAATGCTGGCCAGCACTTGCCCCCGGACACCATTCCCCCCCACACCTCAGCAGTCGCCTCCAGAGCCAGGCATCAATTGCCCCTGACCCAACCACCCCCGCCGCACCCCTGAGGCCTGTAAGGTCAGAACTTAAAGCCAGTGTTCATCAGGGAGATGCAGAGTGGCTTGCAGATGGATGACACATAGAGGGAGAAATTCAGCCTTGTTTTTTGATTTTATACCTGTTTGGATTTATGCCACATCAGGCCTATTTTAATAACTTATATTGCCCTCCCACCAATACAATTGCAGTACAAGTCTAGTGAATGATGCAGTACAATAAAGGTGGCCTTCAGGAACACTCATATGTGCCCTGCTACCCAGCTGGTCTCACATGATTAAATGCTCCTTTTTTCAAATCAATCCAAGAAAGATTTTAAAATCCAAGCTTATCACTTTTTCCAAAAGAAAAAGAAAAGCCAGCAAGCCAGACTCTGACCCAACCCAACTGAATTGACCAAATTTGGATTAGTTTAAATTGCTGCAATTTTCACTGATCTTTATCCTCTTAAATGCAGCATCAATCTACTGGAAGGAATACAGCCTTTCGATGGCCCTGATAATGATTATTTTCACGTGATTTTCCAGATGTACAGATGTAGGACCTGGTGTAATTTCAGGGTCTAATTGTTATGCCTGTCTCTTCTTGATCTTATTGGAAATGATATAAAATCTAAACTCTGCAAGATAATCTGCTGCAGCTATTTGCACTCAGGCCTTTGTATTCTTCTGACTAAACCACTCATCTTATAGAACGTTAACAATTATTCCCCAGCAGCACCAGAAACATAAAAGTATGAAAGGCCATAGACCTAGAACAAACTCTCACATCTGAAAATGCATCAGTGCTGATGCAAACAGAATTTGAAATTTATTAAAGGCAATGTTATTTTCTGCCATATGTTGCTCTTTTACAAGTATTTTCTTGTACTGAAAATTTAAACAAGTGCAATTATTAAAAAAATCAAATAGACAGATTATGCAATATTTAAAAAAAATGTCCTGGGGATGTGGGCGCTGGCTAGGCCAGCATTCATTGCCCATTTCTAACTGTCCTTGAGAAGGTGCTGGTGAGCTGCCTTCACTTCAGTCCATGTAGGGTAGGTACACCCACAGTGCTGTTATTGGGAGAGTTCCAGGATTTTGACCCAGTGACAGTGAAGGAATTGCGATATATTTCCAAGTCAGGATGGTGTACGACTTGATTGGAAAGTTGCAGGTGGCGGTGTTCCCTGGTGACTTCTGCCCTTGTTCTTCAATGCGATAAAGTTCATGGGCTTGGAAGCTGCTGTCAAAGGAACCTTGGCCTTGAGCTTTGATGATGCAGGGAGTGAATGTTTATGGTGGTGGATGGGATGCCAATCAAGTGAGCTGCTTTCTCCTCTATGGTGTTGGGCTTCTTGATTGCTGTTGGAGCTTCACTAATCTAGGCAAGTAAAGAGTATTCTATCACACTCCTGATTTGTGCCTTGTAGATGGTGAACACATTTTGGGGAGTCAGGAAGTAGAATTCCTGTTATTGTAGTACAACTGTATAACTGGTACAGTTATGTTTCTAGTCAATGGTAGCCCCAGGAAATTGATAGTGGGGGATTCAGCGATGGTAATGCCATTGAATGTCAAGGGGTGATGGTTAGCTTTAGCATGTTTGTGGTCCTGTGTTGTAGCTTCACCAGATTGGCATCTCAGTTTTACCAATGACAGCTGCTGCTTCTGGCATGTTCATCTATGCTCCTCATTGAACCAGGTTGACCCCTCGGCCTCACCGTAACGGTAGAGTTAGGGGTATGCCAGGCCAGGAGGTTACAGATTGTGGCTGATTACAATTCTGCTTCTGCTGATGGCCCACAGCAACTTATGGATGCCCAGTTTTGAGCTGGTAGATCTGATCTGAATTTGTCCCATTTAGCACTGCAGTGTTACCTCATAACATAATAGAGGATGTCCTCAATGTGAAGACAGGGCTTTGGGTGGGATTTTCCGGCCTCGCCCACTGCCGGGATCATCTGGTCCTGTGGAAATTTAGTGCACTTTTGGCTGGCCAGCTGCATCTCCCACAGTGGTTCCCACTAGGGCGAGGTAAAAAACACCCAGCCTTTGTCTCTAAAAGGACTGTGAGGTTGTCACTCCTACCAATTCTCTCATGGTCAGCTGCATCTGCTGTGTAGTGGGGGTGGGGGGGTAGTCAAGGGAATTGGTTGGGGGCGGGTGGTAGTCAGGGGGTGTATTTGGGGGTAGTCCAAGGGGGTTAGAGAGGGTAGTCAGGGGCTCCCATGGGGGGCCGTGGATGTGGGGGGAGTCCTGCAAATGTTGGAGGTGTCTGGGAGTCCCTTGAGGGGTCAAGGGTGTGGGTGGTGCCCTATGGAGGTCCTGGGGTTTTGGAGGAGTCCCTTGGGGATTCAGGGGTGTGGGTGGAGTCCGATGGGGGGTTGGGGAGTTATTTGGGAGGGGTTCCATGGGTTGTTGGAGAAGTGGGGGGGGAGTCCCATAGGGGGTTGTGGATGTGGGAAGACTCCTGTTGGGAGCCATGAGTGTAGGATGATTCCCATCTGGTCTTGTGGGTGTAGGAGGAGCCCCATGGGGGTGTCAGGGTGTGGGGATGTCCCGTGGGTGTCAAGGGTAGTCAGGGAGTCTTGTTGGGAATTAGGGTGTGGTGGGGAGTCCCGTGTGGGTTGTGTGGGGGGGTGTTAGTTGAGGGGTCCCGAGGGGGGTTGAGGGAGTGGAGGGGGAGAAATGTGGGGCGGTTGGGTGGGGGGCGATGGTCAGTGCTATACTTAACTAGGAGTTAGAAATAGTTTTAATTCTTCCAACTTTTCCTGGGTAACTATTCTGGTAAGACAGTTGGAACCATCTGAAGTTTGTGATTGATATTGTACTTTTGGATGGTGACGATTGCAGGGCAATTGCCCAAGTGGAAGTTGGAACTTTCTGGAAATTGCCATGCAATCCTTACCTGGGACTCCTGGGGGGGGTGGGGGGGGGGGGGAATCCTCCAGTGCATCTTTTGGGTGCCCCAAGACATGATGCCCTGGAGCTCAAAACTTACGATATATTTTTACTGATTATTTATATGACATTTCCCCATGGATATTGACTGGGTATATTCTGGACAGTGTGGGTTTTATGCCCAGTTACTACACCACCAATCCAGAATTTCAATTCAATTCCAATTACAATTCTGTTTATTGCCCATATGGACATTCATTTCGGATACATTGATCAATCTTTTAAAAATTACATAGAAGTGAATGATAACAACTAAGGAAAGAAAATTATGCTATCACAGAGATCGGACTTAATCGGATATGTATTAAAAACTATTCCAATACATTAAAATAATCTGTCAGTCAGTCCAACCCTGTGTACATATCCTCTTCCATGCATGAAACTCCTGTTAAAAGTCTTTATAGAGAAGGGCACAAATACACTAAGGGACCAATTTGTCCCGCATCTGAGGGTTTGAACGCAACCAGCAATAATACTGAGACAAGTGGTGATTCTCACTGTTCATGATACTGTTTACTTCTGTCAAAATTCTTCCAGAGCAGATCCATCAAGAAAGATCTACTCATCAAATGCCTTTCCTGCCTGGTTCAGTATTCTCTGTACCCTTAAAGAGTCCGTTTTGCTAAGACATCAGAACCATGCGGGACATCCAATAGGGATAGCACTCTCAATTACAACTGTATAGAAGAGTGTAGGATCCACTCAAAAGGATTTCAATTTTGTGCGGTAGCATAATTGTGTATGTCCTAGATCTGTACACTGTTCCCTGCAATTCAGCTGATTGTCCACTTTGACACCTGGATACTTGTAGTTAGTAACTATTACAAGATCCACATCATGAATCTTCACAGGAACAAGATCATTAACCGGTATTTTCCTAATGTCTGTAACCAATTCTTTCGTCTTCTTTTCATTCAGTTTAAGAGAATTAGTGTCACACCACTTAACGAACTTCTCCACCGAGTTCCTATAGTTTTCTTTGTCATTCCAATGAGATCCATAAGTACAGTATCATCAGCATACTTCAGGATCGTTATGTCATCATACTCTGATCAACGATCATTTGTATAGAGAAATAAAGTAACGGTGACAAGGGCCTGGGAGAGGGGTTGCAGACGATGTTAAAAACCGAGCCCCAGGGCCTACGGGGGCCCAGACCCGGGCTCAGTGTTTCAAACAGTTTCTTGTCATCCACACTGAGCAGCCAGAGCTGCAGATCTGAAAGACCAGCTTTAAAAGAATGGATCTGTCGGGCTGAGTGCCGATATTTTTTAAGTCGCTCTGTCAATGTCAGGTCAATTTCATTGGTTGCCGCTGCTGCTTCCAACCATTAGGTAGCTTTGCGATTCCAATGTTTTTTTGAAAAGCCCGGCAGAAATTCATGAACCTGCCCAAAGGTGAGAAACAGCAGCAGCAAATGAGAGTGTTCCTGCCTGGAAAATGGTCATTCAAATCCCTGTAACTTTACAACTAATTTTATGCTGTGTGGGGATGTTGGGGGGTTGGAGGGTGGCTAGGAGTATCTGTGTGGGGGAATGGGGAAAGCTTGGAGGGGAGGTTGGAGGAATGTTGAAGAGGGTTGGATGGTAGGTTGGAGGGGTTTGGGGGAAAGGTTGGAGGGGGGTTGAGGGAAGGTTGAAGGGGGTTGAGGGAAGGTTGAGGGGGTGGCAGGTTGTGAGGAAGGTTGGGGGGTTGGAGAGGGGTTGAGGGAAGGTTTAGGGGGTTGAAAGAAGGTTGAGGGGGTGTGAGGAAGGTTGGGGGGTTGAGGGGAATGTTGGGGAGGGTTGCAGAGAAGGTTGGGGGCTGTGGGGAGCGTTGGGGGGAGGTTGGAGGGGGGCTGGGAGAAGGTTGCAGGGGCATTGGGGAAGTTTGGCGGGTACAGGGGAGATTGGGGGTTGAGGGTGAGGTTGGAGGGGGTGTTGGGGGAAGGTTGGGGCGTTTGGGGAGGGTTGGGGGGAGGTTGGGGGAAAGGTTGGAGGGAAGGTTGGGGACATTGGGCGGGAGTTGGAGGTGGGGTTGTGGGGGGGATTGGAGGCAGGTGTTGGGGAGGTTGGAGGGGGCATTGTGGGAAAGTTGGAATGTGGTTATGGGGAGGTTGTAGAGGGGGTTGATAAGGTAAAGAGGGTTGGAGGAGAATTTTTTTTATTCATTTACGAGATGTGGGCTTCGCTGGCTGGGCCAGCATTTATTGCCCATCCCTAGTTGCCCTTGAGAAGGTGGTGGTGAGCTGCCTCCTTGAACCGCTGCAGTCCATGTGATGTAGATACACACACAGTGCTGTTAGGAAGGAAGTTCCAGGATTTTGACCCAGTCACAGTGAAGGGACGACAATATATTTCCAAGTCAGGATGGTGAGTGACCTTGGGGGGAACTTCCAGGTGGTGGTGTTCCAATCTACCTGCTGCCCTTGTCCTTCTAGATGCTAGTGGTTGTGGGTTTGGAGGGTGCTGTCTAAGGAGCCTTGGTGAATTCCTGCATTGCATCTTGTAGATAGTACACACTGCTGCTACTGTGCATCGGTGGTGGAGGGAGTGAATGTTTGTGGATGTGGTGCCAATCAAGCGGACTGCTTTGTCTTGGATGTTGTCCAGCTTCTTCAGTATTGTAGGAGCTGCACTCATCCAGGCAAGTGGAGAGTATTCCATCACATTCCTAACTTGTGCCTTGTAGATGGTGGACAGGCTTTGGGGAGTCAGGAGGTGAGTTACTTGTCACAGGATTCCTAGCCTGTGTCCTGCTCTTGTAGCCATAGTATTTATATGGCTAGTCTAGTTCAGTTTCTGGTTAATGGTAACCCCCAAGATGTTGATCGTGGGGGATTCAGTGATGGGGATGCCATTGAACATCAAGGGGGGGATTGGGGGGATGTTAGAGGGAGGCCTTGTGGGGAGACTAGCTGGAGATTTTAATTGCTTTTATAAATGTAGTGATATCTTTTAGTCACTTTCCTAAGATTAGTTGATTTCTCTGTGGTTAGTTATCCTTAGAGTCTCAGCATTGGGCCTCCAATTTCACCATTGTTACAGTAATTCTGCTTACTGCGTGCGGGTGTAATGAAAGAAAGACAAAACCTACATTTATACAGCACCTTTCATGATGACCCGAATTGTTTTACAGCGTATTAAGTACTTTTGAGTTGTAGTCACTGGTATAATGTAAGCAATGTTATCAAATGGCAGAGCAGGCTCGAGGTGCCGAATGGCCTACTCCTGCTCATAATATGTATATGTACATATATCATTCTGGATGGATGGGATGAACTGGGCTAGATGGCCTTGGTCATCTATAATAATCTTGTGAACAGAGGGTGGAATCATGGCTGGAGTTCTGTTTATTTTGCCGCTAATGGAAGTTTACTGTGAGCAGGTTTTGTGGAATGAGATTGCCAGGACAGGGGTATGCAATAGGGTCATGGTGAATCAGTAACCTGTTTTATCATGCACCAGATTCTCAAGAGTCTTTTCCATTGACTTCCAATGTGTCCTTTTGTCTACTTACTTTATTATCCCACTCTATCTTGATGTTTTTAATGAGTTTTTTGAGATATTGAAATATCGTGATAAAATTGTGTTGCATAGTAGATATTGAAAATATATTGTAGTGGGGAGCAGCAATCAGCAGAGTCTTCAGACCTGCTGATCACAAAACAATTGTGAACCATTCAGTCTTTGTTCTCTGGATGCTTAAAAGTTCTGTTGCACAGACACACCTGAGGGCCCAGAAACAGGAGAAACAGCAGGGCCCATGATTTCTTTCCCTGGCCCTAACAGTAACAGCACACAGCCCTGAGGAGGTTCCATATTCATTAACAGGGGCTCCAAGTCAATCCTGGAAACTAACACCTGTTGGGTCTTGTTGGGAAGTAAATCACTGATCCAAAATGGGAGAGTAGGATTGACATCAAGGTTTTTCAATTTTTCAATAATCCTGAATGGTTTCATAGTATTAAAAGCTGAAGAAAAATCAACAAAGGTAGCGCGGGCATAGTTGCCTAAACTATCCATGTGCTATTGGATCAGATAGACCAAGGTCAGAACAATAGCGTCCACTGACTTCTGAGGTTGATAGGCAAACTGGAACTGATCAATATGTGGAACAAAAGGATCTAAAAGATGCTTTGATACAACGCGCTTGAAACGCTTCATGACTATTGATGTAAGAGCAACTGGTTGGTAACCATTCAGCTTAACAGGCCGCACTTTCTTAGCATCCAGGATGATGATGGCTGACTTCCAACTACAAGGGACGGTGTGAGTGTCAAACCATTTCTGAAAGGCCAGAGAGAAAGGAACTGCCAACTGATAAGCACATTCCTTTAGAGTTTTTCTGCTGATCTGATCTGGGCCACATGCTTTCTATGGCTTCACTCACTTAAATTGCTTCTCCACCTCTCATTTGTTGAGAGTAACACGGGATCCTTCTATTTCACAAAGTGAAGCCTGCTGCAGGATCACATGTTCCTCAAATTCATCATTTCAAACTGGCTAAAAAATCCATTCAATTCATTCGCAACATGACGAGGATCATCTGCGGACAAAAAAAGATCATTTCTGTTTTTCAGTATGAAGCCTGACACTTTGTGCATACACCATGCATCTTGGGGGTTATTTGACCAAAAGCAGTTATGCAGCCTGACTTTATATGCATCTGTCGCATCAGGAATTTCGTCCTCACCTCCATTTTTAGTTCATCGGGTGGAATTATCCGTGCCCACTGTTGTCGGGCATGTTTGGCGGCATAAGCGGACAAAATGGCAAGAAGGCCAAAAATTGTGAAACAAATTTGCAATTGCCTGCTCTTCCTGTCAATGGCGGGCTACATTTCCCGCCGTCGGACGCTGGGAACTTCATTGTAATACATCAGCATAGCATTATAAGGCCAGCCTGGTGGAATCATCCCCACCCCTCACGCTGGATCATCTGAACAGGTTGGCGGGAAAGCATGTTGGTGTAGAACACGTCTTGACAGGTGTGACTTTCAGAAGTTGGCACTTACCATCAGGGCCTTGCTCACATCGCAGACATCCGAGCAGCACAAGATGCTGGAGCCCAACAGCAACGGGATCTTAGGGGAACATCCAAGGCATGCTGGGTGGATTCTCATGGACATCGCTCCACCGCGAAGCAGCTCATGGAAGTTGGAAAGTCACCGTTGAGGATCTGCTCACAATGGGTGATGGTCGAGGAAGGTCTAGCTATGTTTGAGAGATGAAGATGTACTAGGGGGTGGGAGAGGAAGGTCTAGGATCGACTGGGAGGGGAAGGTTTGTCAAGGGGTGAGGGGGGTGGTGAGGTTGGGAGTGGGGAGAATAAATGTGTTGGGGGGGTGAGGTTGGGAGGGGGAGAATGAAGTGGTCAGGGGGTGAGGTTGGAAGGGGAGGGAGTACGGGGGAGGAGGGGGTAACAGGGAGAAGACAGCAACTGGGGAGGTAGGTGTAAGGGTGGAGGAAGGTGTAAGGGAAGGAGTTCAGAGGTGGGAAGGAGTCTGGAAGGGGGAAGGACTAAGCGGGTTGGGGAGTCCGGGGGGTTGTGGATTCCGGGGGGAAGGAAGAGTTCCAAGGGGGGAAGGAGTTCCAAAGGGTAAAAGGAGTTCCAAGGGGAGAAGGAGTTCCAAGAGGGGAAAGAATGCGGAAGAGGGGTTGTCCAGGTGAATGTGCAGGAGAGGGCTCTGTTGAGTCCATGACTGCCTCCTGAGGAGTGAACTAAGGGTGGGCGTGGTAACAGGCAATGGTGAAAATGACCGAGTACAGGGTGAGGCGGTAGGGTGGGAGGGTGAGGTTGCAACGATATCGGTAGAAAGGAGAGCGAGAGTGGTTGGTGGGGATTTGGAGGTAGACATGGGGCCTGGGGGTGAGAAGGAGGAAGTCAGGGAGGTTAATGTGGATGGGGGTGGGATTTTCGGGAAGGAAGGGAACATGCGCGTTCAACTGGACATCCCCGAAGGAAAAGAGCTGTGGCTGGTGGGGAGGCAGAAGGTGATGCCAGGGGGTCGACAGTGATGGTGGAGGGGAAAGGATGGGTGATCAGAAGAAAAATGTTAGATGCACCATGCTGGCTAAATCAAAAGTGAAACGAGAGTCATGGTGGGCGGGAATAGGTGTTGCGTGGGAGTGTAATCAGTGGGTGGGCGGAGATGCAGGTCAGCTCAGATAGACAACTGAAAGTGAACCCCAGCAGGAAACATTAAAAATGCTCAGGATATCGAGATGTGTGTGATGCGGGAAGGATCCATGTATGTGGGAGAGTGTTTGCACAAGGCTGTGAAAGACACTGCCATACACACACTTCACCCTCCAGAATCGCTCATGGGCTGGTTGCATGAAGTTGAACTGCTATTGGTTGGGGGTTAGATGCAGTGGGAGGACTCATGAAGCCTGCAATGAAGCTGAAAGACACTGTTACACATTATTCAGTGAAAGTGAATATATTTTCAGATTGTAAAGTGACAAAATGTGTTCACCCATGCAACCAACTGTGATCAGAGTTTCTTAACTTTTGATGGCCTTAGACTTCTAGGTGCTGCCCTGACATCAGCAGCAGGGGTGGAGACAGCCTGTACAATGATTGGCCCTCTTTCCTCTGATGACTTTGGCGTGGGTCCTCAGGTGATCTGAGGCTTTGGGGGACCCAGCTTGCTTTGGCTGTCCTCCTGTGGGCCAGCTGCTCCCTCTGCTGTGACAGAGGATGATGGGGTCACAAGCAATGGGGACTCAGGGGAATTGGACAGCCTCTGAAATTGCTGAGTGGATGATTCAGGGGTGTCCAGCAGCCGCTCCTTTTCCCTTTGGGTGCCTGAGGGGGGGGACGTCGAGGTGCCCTGTTTCCCTCTCGCATTGCGACTGCAGGAACTCACCCCTGGCTACCGCGATGGATTGCAGATCTGCACACATCTCCACATTCTGCTGGACCAGGATCTCCAAGGCATCTGCCAACCTCCCCATGGAGACCTCCATTCAAGCACATGTGTGAATTGCTTCATCAGAGAGCAAGCGGAAGCACGCCTCCGTGCCATTCTCTTGAGGGCTTCTAACAGCTCTGCGCGATGTTCCCCCACCTCCTGCTGACTCTCCAGAATGGGTTTGGAGGCCAAATACAGAGGCTTGTTATCTGACTCAGGGCTCACAGATGCCTAATCCCCAGCAGTTCTCTGGGTGCGAGGGAACTCGGCTGAAGCTGCCCCCTCCTGCTTTGGACACGTGTCCGTGCGGTGACCACCAAATTGCGAACCCGAACCTGCTCTAGATCTAGCTCCCACTGAGATGAGTGTCTCTGCACTGGTGGAGGGTGTGGGTAAGTACTAAGATGGGTCATCCAGGCTGCTTATTTCCAGCTCTTCAATGGAGGAGGTGTCCTCTTGGCTGGAGGTGAGGATGTGGATGGAGCTGAGGGACTGGCTGGCTGGGGGTATCGGTTGCTTGTGAACTGAAGTTGAGATAATTAGTGCATGGCAGCAGAGTCAAAAGCAGGAGAGAGAGCACTCACAGTTGCATTGAGAGAGGGATGATATGGTGCAGGATCCTCACATGGGTGTTTGCTGTCAACCTCACCATTGCTGCAGGCACGGTCCACATCCTCACCAGTCAACACGATGGCACGCTCCTCAAAGTGAGTGAGGGGCCTAATGTGGGCCACTCCACCCCCCATTCTGGGACTTCTCCCTGCTGATGTGAGCAGGCTTCTCCTGCATGAAAACAGATGGAGAGAGTGTGAGCAGGACACATGGCACTGCGCGGAATGTTTGTGTGGTGAGCGGAGCCATGGATGGGATGAGGATGCAAGCTTGAGACAATATGAGCTTGATGAAGATGTGAGGATGTGTGTGAGAGCTATTGGTGTTGTCCCTTGAGTTGTGAGATCCCTGTGGATGTGTGATGGGTTTGTGAGTGTGTGAGTTGAGAGTGATGGGAAGAGTGACTTAGCCTCGTGGAACGGAGAAGATCATTCACCCTCTTGTGGCACTGGGTGGATGCCCTCTTTTGCATTGACCATCACTGCCACCACCTCCCATGCGGGATTGGTGGCCTAGCTTGCTGGTCCTCACCCAGAGCGAGGGTAGAGGACATCACGGCAGGCCTCCACTGCATCCAAAAGGCACTCGAGAGATGCGTCATTAAACTGGCAGCCTTCTTGCCTTTCAGGATCAGGTCTTCTGTGCAGCAGCCTTGAAGCACTGAGAGGTGTACACACAGCTGCACATTAAATATTGCGCCCGGCATAATGAAGCAGTGAGGTGATGGCGTAGTGGACAAATGAGAGCCCGCTTGCCATCGAAACGGTGTGTTTCCTGGGAATGCATAATTAATGAGACAGGATTGGGTCGATACGGCGTGAAAAGCCGCCATTGTGGCCGACGGGTAAAACGTCCTTCTTCTTGCCCGCTACCACACTAATCTGGGATGATTCCACCCATCAAGTTTATCTTGGTCCCCTACACTATGGAATTTGTCTTTTCTTCATTACTGCTTTCAAGTCCTTTGTAATCCAGGGTTTCTTGTTTGGATACATCTTAATTGTTTTAGGCTGGCCATGAAGCTGTTCAGAGAAGATGATATAATAATTTATGATATCTGTGACCTTATTTGTGACTTCATCATCAAAACAAATTGAAAACAGCTTTCCAATTTACAAAACAAAACTACTGTACCCCGGCAGGCAATATTTTGGATCTGATAGCCTCTCAGCCCACTCTGCAATAAACTTTATTGATTGTAACAACCTAGTGCATTTTTCCAAAATGTCAATTAATTTTTAAATGTGGAGCTTGCTTTGGAGCTAGCTTTTCACTTATGGGAAATGGTAGAAAATTGGATACAAAGTGTGCATCCGTCACAACCCATCATATAATATCTTTTCACCATATGCAAATATAGATTAAACATTTATGTATTTTTGGATGAATATACTCGTGAGTAGGAGGGATGTGAATGACGGAGTCTGAAACATAACAACAACTTGGATTTATATATGATCCTTAACATAGTAAGACATTCCAAAGTGCTTCTCAGGAACATTATTAGACAAAAATTGATACTGAGCTACATATGGAGATATTAGGAGCAGTGGTCCAAAGCTTATTCAAAGAGATGTTATATAACATTCACAGCACAGAAACAGGCCGCTCAGCCAAACATGTCTAAACAATGGTAAGTGTGCTCCACACAAGCCACCTCCCACATTACTTCATCTCACTCTTTGAACATATCCTATTCTTTTTGCCCCATGTATTTTTCTAGCTTCCCCTTAAATGGATTGTTTTAAGGAGTGTTTAAGGAGATGAGAGAGGTATAGAGGTGGAGAAGGGTAGGAAGGCAATTTTGGAGCTTAGGGCTTAAGCAGTTGAAAGCACAACCACCAATGCTGCTGCAATGAAAATTGAGTGGCCGGAACTGGGGAAATGCAGAGATCTTGGAGGGTTGCAGGTCTGGAGGAGGTTACAGAGAGAGTGAAATTGAGCTCGTGGAAAGATTTGAACACTTCTCCATTTCCAGTTGAGGTAGAACAGAGTCAGACACAAAGTGAAGCTACTATACTGTTCAAACAATCTACCTTAACAGCAACAACTTTAAAAAAAAATCTTGCAAAGTACCATGTGAACTTGGGCCCAAATTCTGGGTAGTGGACCTCAGTGTGCTGAAATTAAACTGTAACTCAAATACAGTTTCACATTAAACTCTTACATCCAGCGAAGTCAGATTATCACAGGAGCTTGAGTGAGATGAAACCATATTTTCAAAAGTAAAAGACCATTGTTAATTCACTGAACCACACATGTCCCTCTACCTGCTAATTGTTATTTGTGCAGAAATAATATAAACACAAAACTGCTGCTGGCATTTCTGTGCAATGTGCCAGTAACAGCATTTTAACAGGGAACATTGGTCCGCAATTGGCAAAGGTCATTTATTTCATAATGAGTTTAATTTTCAATTAATAAGGACTCAGAGGCATTATTGGTGGATAGTCTGTATCGAATACAAAAAAACCCAGAAATAATTCAACTGCTTCATTAATGTCGTTCAGGGAAAGAAACCTAACATCATTATTTGGTTTGACCAATGTGCAACTTCAATCCCACATCAATATGCTGCAGGTGAAATTAAGCTTGATAGCTCCCATTTTCTGGGCACTACAAGTGCTCTTATGGTTCAAAAATGGAAATGGCTTCTGGTGTGCATGTGCACACTTCTGACATGAAGGTGCCATTTTGGTAAAGGAATAAAGTGTGCCCACTTAACATTTACTGGAAATATGCAAAGCAGGCAGATCATGTCATTAATCAACTGTATGACTGATTAGACACCAGTGCAGCCATCTTAGAGCTCTACATTCCAGCTGACGCCCTCTCTTAACCTTGCACAGCTTAACACAGGTTTAGTAGCTTGAAGGACCTCCCACCCAACTCTAATCCCAATCAATGCCATTTAAAGGCATCACAAACTGCTTGCTGGTTACTTGCCAGTTAATTTCCTCTGGCTGTTGCTACAATTCTTCACATTTTGGTGTTTTTCATAGTTGCTTCAAGTTTTAAAAATCTTGAAGATGAGTTTCTGGAGTGTGTTAAGGATGGTTTTCTGGAGCAATGTCATGAGGAAATGACTAGGACAGGCTATTTTAGATCCAGGCCTGAATTTCATGCTTGGTATGTGCGCAAAGTTGGCAGGCCCGGAAGCGGATGCAGATTCCGGTCCCTGACGTGATCACATTCTCAACGCAATTCCACGCTGGGTGGCCCAGTAAGTCCCGCTCAGCATGAAACGTATCTTCTGGTTGGCCTGATAGTGCGGGCAGGGGTGGGAACGAGTCAGGCTCCGGGTCCAATGGTATCCTCAAGACTTTGGTAACGTCAATTAAGTTTCCAATGGAAAAACAGATAGGTCCTGGAAACATGGAAACGAATTTGATGTTAATACTGTGGCTTTTTAGCTATGAACTGATTCTGACTAAAACCTGAATTCTGATGAAGGGTCATACAGACTCGAAACGTCAACTGTGTCCCTCTCCGCAGATGCTGTCAGACCTGCTGAGTTTTTCCAGGTCCTTTTGTTTTTTGTTCTAGTTTTCCAGCATCCACAGTATTTTGCTTTTATCTGACTAAAACCTTTATTGACTCATGTATTTGTATATAGTAGCTCTGAAATATGTATTGAAAATCTACAGGTTGTGCCCGGCATCTGCCACTGATCTAACTAAACTTTGTGGCAGCAATGAGCAAGCTGTGGATGGGGGGATGGGGGAAGAGTTGCACAGGGAGTTCCCTTTATCTACTTACATTAGTTAAGAAAAGAAAAAATAATGAATAAGCATTTCTCCAGCACCTTTCATGACTTCAAGACATCTTGGAGTGTCTCACTGCTTTTTGAGAGTGGTCACTGCTACAATGTGGAGAATGTGCCGGCCAACCAATTTGCACAGAGCAAGCTCCCATAGACAACAATGTTGAATCTTTTACATCCATCTGAGAGGGTAGACATGGTCACAGGTTAACATCTGACATGAACACCTGCACCACAGACAGTGCAGCACTCTCTCAGGACTGTGCTGGGACTGGAAGCCAATGTGCTAAACTCTCTGAAGTGGGACTTGAGCCTATAACCTACTGTACTCCAGAGAGCAGAATGCTCCATGATATCAAGGGTGCATCTGGTCTACCTGCTACTGCAGCAGCTCTGGACTGTCCAGCTGAGGCGGCACAGCTAGGGCTAGTGGCCACAGTGTGTGTAGTTGGGGTGGGGGGGAGGGGGGGAGGGACGTGGTGGACAAAGTGAGGGTGGGGGTGCTGGGATGCTGGGAGCTGCAAACAAAGTGTGGTTGTTCCAGTTTGTGCGGGAATCATTTAAAAAAACTGTTTTTTATGATGTAGGGATCTGGTCATATTCCACATCTACTGCTGGGTCAGTTGGTACACCTCCAATGACAAACCTGCAGTGTCTGTATGCTAGGTCATAATGAAGGCCTGGGTCATGGAGAGTCGGACGTTCAGAGAGCCCCTATCCTCAGCTCAACCCATACACCCCTCCCCATATGATTACAGTGACAATATGCCAAATAGCCATGGATTTTCAAAGCCATTATCTTTTGGAAACATCAATGCTCACCATGGTTTGTACAGACTGATCTATTCTGTTAGAACTTTGGCACAGATTTATAATCTTTAGAATGATAGGCCTAAATGGAGTTGGTGTACTTGGTGACCACTTTCGTGCCTTTGGACACGGCATGTTTGGCCAGTTCCACTGGCAGCATGAGGCGGACAGCGCTCTGGATCACCCTGGCCGAGATGGTGCGGCACTTGTTGCAGTGAATGAGGTGCAAAGCCTTGGAGGCGATGCGCTCGAGAATGTCGAAAATGAAGGATTTCATGACACTCATATCCTTGAACGAGATCCCAGTGGAAGGGTGGACCTGGATCAGCGCCCTGCACACATAAGTGGAATAGCTCTGCTTGTGAGATTTCCTCCGCTTCTTGGACAGCTTCTTGGTGACTTTAGCTTTAGCCGTCGCCGCCACCTCAGGCATTCCACTCGACTTGGACCAACTCAAATCAGCTCAGATTTATAGGTGGACCAGCTTAGAAAGCTACACAATCAAAATGAAGTTTGGCAAAACTCAGAACTATGACAACAGAAAAATCACAAATAAAATGAAAGTACTTGTGCTCCCCAGGCCTTTTATCCTGCCCTTGGATGATAGATTGATTAAAAAATGTAACACCCACCTGCCTGTCTTGCCCGTGCAATGAGCACAAAATCACATGAGCAATATAAAATTGCTGTCTACTTGGTTCACTATTGGTTTAATTGGCCCTTTAATTGTCGGCGGACACGACTCCGACTCCTGCGCACGCTCACCGACTGTAATGTTGAGCGTCTGAGCGATGACCTCGGGACACACGCTGACATCTTCTCATGCTATTTTATGTGCGTTCGGGTCAGGCGCTCACCCGCCCAATTTCAACACATAAAATTCAGGCCCAGATCTTACAATGGATATCTGAATTATGAGATGAAAGTTTCTGTCATCTAATTAGCTCTCATCTTTTGATTGTATTATGACACAGCCGATAGTAAAGGCTGAGCTACTCAAATCCCAGAGGAAAGCTTGAAACAACTGTCATAACCCATTTTTGTAATTTGTATGTTTTGAGATGCAGGCTTTGAATTCAATAGTCATGTGACCACCGAGTCTCAAGAGATTTTTTATAAAACTAAATTAAACATTTATTAGTACAAGAAAAATTGTAAGTACATACATATGTCTACAAAATTACTACTATAATAACTACAAAAATCCCCTAATTAACCTGACTCTCAGTTAGACCCCCGTTAAGGCAACAATAAAACTCATAGATTTAAAAGATCTCAGGCAAAGCACATTTGACCTTACAAATTCAAAATGTGGTTCCTTGCAGACATAGTTGCAGGCATACAGGCTGCTTAGATCTTAAATACCTCTGCCTTACACACTCGAACTCCTTTCTGTTTATATCTGGCTTTTCCTTTGAATGTAAATTTCCCATTGTATTATTAGGTTTTTAATTTTACCTCTTCTAACAATAACATCCTTTGATTTCACCAATATAATCAGTAAGCTGAAAAAAATAAACACATTGCTTGGCATCTTCTAGCTAGGTACACGATTTCACCCATTCTTTTGAATGCTTTATTTAAAAATGCCCCTTGACACTTATGTTTCTAAATGTCCCCAAGTTTATCTATTTCTTTCTATACATCAAAGCACCCAGACTAGCTGGCTTTAATGCAATTAAGACACACACGCATTCACACACATAGACACAGACACCAATAAACTCTATTTTAAAAAATAATTTCCAATAACATTATAAACATTAATCTCTGAATGGCAGTTGAAACAACTGCAACTTACATTTATGTAGTGGTCTTCATGTGTTGGAAGGTGACTCAAACCATTTAGCATCAGGACTAGAACCCAGTTAATTATGGGAAAAGGAGAAAGTGAAGAGGGAAACAGAAGAACAGAAGGTATGATTGAAATTAAAGATTTTGAAGAGGTCTTTAAAAGTGTGGGAGCTTGTGGAGGGGGTGTGTTAGTAGTTTGGATTGAGCAGAGAATTCAAAGACAGGGGCATAGAGACTGAATGAGTGGCCACTAGTGATGGAGTAAATGGAATGGAAGACAGAGAGAAGTCAGGTGTTTGAGAAGCAAAGGTTATGCATTACTAAGTTAGGAATGGGCCTAATTGCATCAGACCATGGGACAATTTGAAAGGAGGAATGACAATTTTGAAGTCAACTTCATCGCCGTGGGGAATCAATGGTGCTGGGTGTAGGTAGGCATGATGGAAATGCAGGGCTTTTGTTAGTGAATGAATTTAAATCTCTGGACGGTTAGAGCAGGAAGCTTACCAGGAAAGCATTTAAGGAGTATTGGTCTCATGGGCTTGGACTTTGATAGGGTTTTGATAAATGTAGGAAATGAGGTGGACAACATAATCGGAACTGATTGGATGTGAGGAATAGAGCTGAATTTGGGGTCAAGCAGTGCACCAAGGTTTTGTCCTTTCTGATTCTACCTGTCATGCCACAGGGAAAAGAACACACTCAAGGCCATACTGATGCAGGCAGGAGTCAAAAAGGATCGTTTTAACTTTACCAAGGTTCTGCTGGAGGAAGCTTTGGTTTTGGGCAAGCAATTAGCAAGCAAGGAGTAATCTTTGAATCAACAAAGGAGTCAGAGAAGTAGGGATAAGTTTCGCTATTGTTGTGGTATAAAGATGAGACCACTCAAGTCTGTAAGTTTCTAGTAAGCAAAGGTTTTATTCAAGCATATGCTGAGAGAGATCACCCTGGTTGCTTGTCCAAGGATCTCTGACAATACAAGGTCTGCGTAGCATATTTATATCTTTTAGTTATCACATTTCACTATACTGCCTAGTACAACCTCCAGTTACATACATAATGAGCAGTATTATTCAAGGTGCAGATGCCTCGTTATCTCACTGGGGGGCTGGTAAATGCCTTGGTTCTAACATCCTCCAGTCTATGCTCTTCTCACTCTAACATTTGTTTACCCAGACTGTGAAGGTCATTAAGTTTTATGACTTGTGATTGTTAGTTGGGTTCCCACAGTACCAAACCCATCATGCCTATGCGTTAGCTATATTTCCCACCATGCATAGAACAAGCTTTTACAGCTACAATAAAGTTATTAATGCAAATAACTACATTTATCTACTTTTAAAGCTGTTAATGTGCATCTTAATACCAGTTTTAATATTGAATTATTTCATCATGCCCCTTCGCTATTATAACAGCTGACCTCATGGTTCCCGGTAATGCAGATGATAAAGAGGTAGAGAAAAGTTGGATTCCTGGGACACACTCGAACTGCCTGTGTAGACAGAGGAGAAAAAACAATTAAAACCAAGGTAGCTTCTGCATTGCAACACGTGTTGGCCCAGGAGATTGCGATGGAGTCTGGAGGAGAATGAAATGGCCAATACTATTGAAGAAAGCAAAGCAGCTGAAGAGGGTGAAAAGGGAGAGAAAAATATGGTAACAGTCACATATGATGTTGATTGTGGCTTTGACTGATTCAGATGTACAATTTGTGATGTTTAGGCCAGATCTGATGGTGGGCACCAGGTCAATCAAATAAGTGATATGAGCTTTCAGCCTGCTGATTTGAGGCCATGGAAGTGGCTACTCTCCTGGGCTGGAAAACTGTTCAGGATCATAGATGTTTAAGGCAGCACTGGGAGATGAGTTCAGTTGGGAAATAGCTGAAAGTAACGCTGGGTGTCTCGGTGGTTGTGAAGCAATTCATTGGGCAAGAGTTTTGTAAAGACAGATGAGGGAAATAGAGAAAGCAGACAGAAACTGGGATGTTGGGGTTGAGAGGGTATGGTGAGGAAAGAGGAGGCATTTGAATACAGGTCAGCAACCAATAAAAACAAAAAGTGGATCAAGAGTAAGAAAGCACTGAGAATTAGGATCAATAAAAATTTAGGTGCAGTTAATGGGAAAGATGAATCGGTCCTGAGAAAAGGTGATTAGAGTCAGTGGCAATCTTGAAAATAGAGGATGGTGTTTGGAAGAGATTCTAGGATCTGCCTATGGGTGAAAATTTCAGTACAGGTTGGAGGATTAAGAGTCCACAGTTTGGTCTTGAAGCCAAAACCTTAGGGTTGGAAAACATTGTGTTACTGAGGACACCATGAGAAACCCAAAGACTAGCACAATCAAAAGGAAATCAAGCAAAACTCAGAAATATGACTGCAGCAAAATCACAAAGAAAATGAAAATGCTTGTTCTCCGGGGGGTCTTTTACCTGGCCTTGGATGACAATTTGATAACACGTGCTGTCCATCTGCCTGTTTTGCCCACGTGAACAGCACAAAATCGTGCGGGCAATGTGAAATCTCGGTTAATCGGCTTTTTAATGGCCTTAGTTGGCCCCTTAACTGTTAGCTCCGGCTTCGTGCATGCCCGCCAACGGCAATATTGCACGTGTACGCAATGATGTTGGGACGCATGCCTGACGTCATTTCGTGCAATTTTACATGCATTCGAGTAGGCCGCATGCCCGACCTCAGAATGTATAATTCAGGTTATAGTATTATGTAATGAAAAAGGGCTAATTAATAATCTTGTTGTAAAAGAACCTTTAGGGGTGCATGACCACAATATGATAGAATTTTACATTAAGTTTGAATGTGAGGTAGTTCAATTTGAAGCCAGGGCGTTAAATTTGAACAAAAGAAATTACGAAGGTATGAGGAACAAATTGACTGAGGTGGATTAGGAAAATACATTAAAAGGTATGATGGAACATAGGCAATAGACAGCCTTTAAAGAATTATTACATAGCTTACAGCAATTATACATCTCTTTAAGGCACAAAAACCCAAAAAGGAAAGTCAGTCAACCATGGCTAACCAAGGAAGTTAAGGATTGTATAAGAATAAAAGAAAAGGCCTATACAGTTGTCAGAAACAGTAGTAAACTTGAGGATTGGGAGGATTTTAGAATATAACAAATGAGGATCAAGAAACCGGTTAGGAAGGCAGAATAGAATATGAATGTAAACTGGCAAAAAATATAAAAATGGACTGTAAAAGCTTCTATAGGTACATAAAAAGGAAATGTTTGGTTAAGACAAATGTGGGTCCATTACAGGCAGAGTCAGGAGAACTTATAGTGGGGAATAGAGAAATGGCAGAGAAGCTAAATGATTACTTTTGTCTTTCTTCACTGAGGAAGATACAAGAAATCTCTCAGAATTAGAGATCCAAAGGAATAGGGAGAATGAGGAATTGAAGGAAATTTGTATTAGTAAGAGGGCTGTATTGGAGAAATTAATGGGATTGAAGGCTGATAAGTCCCCAGGACCTGATGATCTACATTCCAGAAAGGTGAAAGAGATAGTTATAGAGATAATGGATACATTGGTGATCTTCTTCAAAAATTCTATAGATTCTGGAATGGCTCCTGCATATTGGAAGGTAGGAAATGTCACTCCGCTATTTAAGAAGGGAGGGAGAGAGAAAACAGTGAATGCAGACCTGTTAGCCTTACATCAGTAGTAGGGAAAAGGCTAGAATCTATTCTAAAGGATGTGATAAATGGAGACTTGGATAATAATGACCTGATTCAGCATAGTCAACATGGATTTATGAATGGAAAATCATGTTTGATAAACGTATAGGAGTTTTTTGAGGATGTTACAACAGGATTGATAAAGGGGAGTCAGTGGAAGTCGTATGCTTGGGTTTTCAGAAGGTTTTTGATAAAGTCCCCCACGGGATGTTGGTTAGCAAAATTAAAGCACATGGTTTAGGAGTAATATGCTGACACGGAATAAGGATTGGTTATCAGGTAGAAAACAGAATGTAGGAATAAATGGGTCATTGTTGTGTTACCAGGCTGTGACTTGTGGGGTACCACATGGATCAGTATTCGGGCCCCAGTTGTTCACAATATATTTCAATGATTTGGAAGTGGGGGCCAAATGTAATATTTCTAAGTTCATGGATGACACAAAGCTGGGTGGGAATGTGCCTTGTGAGGAAGGTGCAAAGTGGCTTCAAGAGGATTTGGACATGCTTAGGGGCTGGAATTTTCCAGCCCCCACTGCGCCGGAACTGGTGAGGCATTGAAATCTTCATTCACATTGGCAGGACTGGAAGATCCCGCTGCCGGGAGGGGCTGGAAAATTCTGGCCAGTGAGTGGGCAAGAACATGGCAGATGGAATATGATGTGGTTATCCACTTTGGTAGGAAGGATGGATGTGCAGTGAATTTCTTAAATGGTAAAAAGTTAGAAAGTGTAGATACACAAAAGGACCTGGGTGTCCTCATCAATAAATCACTAAAGGCTAACATGCAGGTGCACCAGGCATTTAGGAAAGCTAATGGTAAGGTGACCTTCACCGCAAGAGGTTTTGAGCACAGGAGATGCGAAGCCTTGCTTCAATTGTATAGAACCATGGTTAGACCACATCTGGAGTACTGTGTGCAGTTTTGGACCCCTACCTTAGGAAGGGTATTATTGCCATAGAGGAAGCATAACAAAGGTTCACCAGACTTGTTCCCGGGATGGCGGGACTGTCCTATGAAGAGAGATTGGGGAAACTGGGCCTAGAGTTTCGAAGAATGAGAGGTGATCTCATTGAAATGTACAAAATACTTAAAGGGATAGACAGGGTAGATGTTGACAGGATGTTTCCCTGGTTGTGGAGTCTAGAACCAGGGGACACAATTTCAAAATAGGGGGGAAGCCACTTAGGACTGAGATGAGGAGAATTTGTTTTACTCAGAGTGTTGTGATTCTTTGGAATTCTCTATCCCAGAGATCTGTGGAAGCTCAATCGT
Organism: Cetorhinus maximus; assembly: GCF_964194155.1. Lineage (NCBI taxonomy): Eukaryota > Metazoa > Chordata > Chondrichthyes > Lamniformes > Cetorhinidae > Cetorhinus > Cetorhinus maximus. The sequence continues at coordinate 65,201,005 of NC_135892.1, forward strand.
TGAGTACGTTTAAAGAGATTGAAAGATCTCTAAATGCCAATGACATAAATGGATAATGGGATACTGTAGGAAAAAGGCATTGAAGCAGATGATCCCCACGATCATTAAATGGCGGAGCAAGCTCGATGGGCTGAATGGCCCACTCCTGCTCCTATGTTCCTACAGAGTGCAGTATAGCAGCTGCTTAAGTACTTTTTGCTGATTTCAAAGCTTCTGCACAAATCAGTTGCTCCCAGTTGCTCACAAATAGGCTCTCTTCAAAATCAAGAATGCCTGGGAAATAAGGAGAGGTCATTCAGAATAGGGCAAGGTGCTGGAAGAAGGGGGAGAAGGGGGAAAACAGCTCTCAGCAGGCGGCCATACCCACCCAGGCTGCTCAATGAGCAATTCTCCTACATGAACCTTAGCAACGATCAAAGTTTGAAACATCTACACTTCAGGAAGGAGGTTGTCACTTAAATCTGTTAACTGCTGTAGCCACAACTCCAACCTCAGAGCAGGTCATGGACTACTTGCCAGTTACGGTGAAGATGACCATGACTATGAATTTTTTGTGCCTTGCTCTTTACAAGCTTCTGATGGAGATATTAACAACATCTCGCAGTTTGCAGTCCACTATTGCATAAGGGAGTCACTGAGGCTTCCTATCCAAAGACAGACAACTTCATTTCATTCCCACTTACTAGAGAGAAGTAGGCGGAGCAAGCACAAGTTTACAAGGTTGGCAACGCATACTTTGTTTTGCATGCACCACATGTCAACTCTCTCCTGTACTGGTACCAAAAGGGATTCCACTCCCTCAGCGTGCAGCTGGTGTGGAACAATAGGCAGAGTTTCTTGCAGGTCAGTCCCCAGTATTCTGGCACCAGTCATGGTGCTTTCATTCTACAGTGTTTCACTGTGTCAGCATATTTTAGCCACCATGGAAAATGAAAGGTTGGCTATTAGATGGCAAGGGTTATCTGCTGATGACATGGCTCAATACTTTGCTTTGCAATGTGCACACTTGCACAGCATGCATGCAATGAAAGACATGCTGTCACAAGAAATCTGATGGAGCAGACAGCTCTGAAGGAGCCCAATGGCACTTGTTTGAGCTGCTCTCAAGGGTAGAATCTTAGCTATGGTGGGCGGGCTGGGTGGGAGCAGGTGGGGGGTTGGTATGGAGCCGATCGCTGCCCTCAATCGGTTGCGCGCCACCATTTCTCATGGGCGGGCCAATTAAGGTCCGCCCAGCGTAATGCGCAGCTGGTAGTGCTCAGTGGTACCTGTGTGGGCGGGGGAGGAGGGAGAGTTGGGGCCAGCAGAGTGCAGCAATCTCCCTGAGGCACGGTACTCTTGTGGTGCTCAGGTCTCCATCGCTACACTCAGTGGACTTCATCAACAGCAAGGGCTTCAACTCACTGAATGTGCAGCTGGTATGCAACCACCAGAAATGCATCCTGCAGGTATGCGCATGGTTTCCAGGGAATGTGCACGACGTCTACATCCTGAGTCACTCACAGATCCCTGCAGTCTTCCAGGGTCCACAGAGGCTGCAGGGTTGGCTTCTTGGGGGCAAGGGTTACCCACAACCGGGAGGCGGCCTTAGACTGCATTAGAGCGACACTATAATGAGGCTCATGCAGCAGCTCGCAACTTGGTAGAGCAGACAATCCGGATGCTGAAGATGCGGTTCTGATGCCTGGATGGGTCTGGTAGAGCCCTGCAATACAGTCCACAGAGGGTGTCACGCATTGTCATTGTCTACTGCGCCCTTTACAATCTGGTGCTGCAAGAGGGTGAGGAGCTGGCTGAGGAGGAGATGGAGGAGCTGCATATCTCCTCCTCTGAGGAGGGCACCGACAGGGATGAGGGTTCTCGCACTGGATAGGCGAGGCAGGCGCACTCGGGAGGCCCTCTTGGCTGCCAGATTTGTGGAAGGTGATGACGACATGCAGTGAGGTGTCCCCATGGATCCTCACATCACAGTTGTGAGCATTTGACTCCAGTCTGGCTTATCGCAGCTCCAATACCCTCTGTGAGAATGCTCCTGTCATGGAGATGCATTGGAGGCTCTAATAGTCGCTCGATTGCAGGAGGATGATGGCAACATGCAGTGAGGACATTCCATAGATCTTCACATAGCCTCTGAGAATGCCTGACTCCTGTCTGGCCGAGGGCAGCTCGCTTGTGCTCCATGATCAGAGACACAGCCATGAAACTTTAGACGCATCTGATGCTGTGTCCGCCTTCAGCACCTCAGCCCTTCAGGAGCTGGTGCACAGCATCACTGGTCACAGATGCTGGTGTGATGGGGGCCAGTCCCACTTTAAAGGTGCTGAGAGCACACAGAGAGTATGAAAGAACTCTGTGGCGCCTGCCCGCTATATTCTGGCAACAATGACCAGTACCGCTGAGGTGCAGGCATCAGTAATGTTTCCAGGGAGTGTGAGGCTGGACCATCACTGTGGTCTGAAGGCCGCACAGAGCACAGGGAAGAGGCTTGGGCTGAGCCACCTGCCTTTTATCTTGTTCAGAGAGGTTTCACATCTAAGTGACAAGAACACTGTTCAACAGAACAAGGAGCCACAGGCAGGGAGACATTCTTAAGAGTTTATTGACAATAGTGAACATTATGTACAAGTGATCAACACCCATGGCCAGGCTGTGCAACTATTTTTACCTAACTTTCCTAATCCTGTCACTACCTCCTGGTGCTCCCCAGATATCCACAGCAGAGGTGGAGGCAGCCTGCTGCCTGTGTCGCACTGTCTGTGATGACTTTGGCGGACGTCCTTTGGAGGGCCCCGGCCTGCTTTCAGGGTCCTGCTGTGTGGCAGTGGCTCTCTTTTTGGCCTCTGAATTTGGATCTGCGGAGGTCACAGGAAGAGGGGATTTGGATGGGCTGGACACTTTCGGGGTCACCTGGGTGGATCGCCCGGAGTGTGCACCTACTGATCCTCCTCCCTATGGGTGCCCAAGGGCCCCGGCTGACTCCGTGAGCGGAAGGAAAGCTGGAGTGAAATTGAGCTGCCTCGCATCCCTCTCGGGTACTTACTGTTGGAGGCCAACAATGGCATCAGCGATGGAGTTAAGCCCACGCAGCAGTGGAGAAGTGACGTCCTGGACCAAGGTCTCCATGGCAGCCGCCATCCTGCCAGTGTTGACCTCAGTGCATTGCAATGCCGACACTATCACCTCAGACTGAAGATGGATGGATTCCTCCATCGTGCCTTGCAATCTGAGGAGTGCAGTGGACATCCCTTCCTGTTGCTCCCGGGCTTGCCTTTGCAGCAACACTCTGGCCTCCAGCAGTCCTCCGAGTGCCGGGGACCTGGGAAGTCCCTGCCTCCATCTGCTGTCGATCAGAAAATGAGATGTGCTCACCAGATTGTGATCCCAAGGCTACTCTGAAGCTTGGTCCCACCGAGGTGTGTGTCTCTGCACTGGTGGAAGGTGTGGGTGAGCGCTGTGATGGGATATCAGGGAGGGTGCCTTCAGATTGCTCTTCAGAGGTCTCTTCAGAGCTTGGAGGCCCTGGGTCACGGACTCTGTCGGCTGTTTGGCAGATGTGTCTGTGAAAGCAACGGGAGTTAATTAGTGCATGGCAGTGGCCTGTGAAAAGGGCACATCACTCATGGCATGGTTGTCTGATGGATGTTGTGCTGCTGGATCCTCATTTGGTAGAGCAGTGCCAACCTCACCGTCAGCACAGGAACAACCCTGATAATCGCCGGCCAGCTGGATGGCTCTGTTTTCAAATTCTGTCAGAACTTTGATTTCTGGCATCCCTCCACCCGTCTGCGACCTTTCCCTCCTGTTGTGAGCCAATTTGTCCTGCATGGATAGAGATGGGGATAGTGTATCAGGACGTCTGCCAGGCTAGGCATACTTACACAGATGATAAGGATGCCTGGCCTATGTGGGTGACGAGTCGTCCCATGGATGGGATGATGATGATGACAGTGTGTGTGAGAGAGTGAATGGTGATGTCCCTTGCACTGGCAGTGAGTGAGGGCCCTGTGGATGTGTGATGGGTTTGTGAGCATGTGAGTTGGGAGTGATGAAAAGAATGACTTACCCTGGCGGAATGGAGGAGATCATTCACGCTTTTGCGGCACAGGGTGGCTGTCCTCCTCTACAGGGTGTTTGCGCTGACCACCATTGCCACCACCTCCCAAGCAGGGTTGGTGACATTGCTACCCATCTTTTTGCCAGATCGGGGGTAGAGCACAGCCCGGTGGGCCTCCACGGCATCCAGCAGTTGCTCGAGGGACCCATTGTTGAAGGGCAGGGCTGTAGTCTTTTTGCCTTTGCTGGCCATATCTCCTGGACAGTGGTGATGAGCTGGTGGTGATGAGCGCTTTGTTGGCGGCTGCCTTTTAAAGATGTGGCCACCGTGTTGCTACAGCGAGGTTCTTGTGAGCAGGCGAATGAGACCCCGCCCACCATGAAAACGGCGTGTTTCCCGGGAATGCATAAATAATGAGGCAGGCTCAGGAAGATACGGCGTGAAAACCCGCCATTTTCGTTGGCGGGTAAGACTCCATTTTACCCGCCCGCTACCACACAGTGCAATTCTGGGAAAATATCGCTCCTGGACTCCTGTGACTCCCAGCTCCTAGGAATGCTGGCTGCAATCTGAGCCTTCATGGCAGCAAGATTAGCTCGTGTGTCTACCGTCTGAGCTTCCACCGAAACATTCAGACTTTTTGTGGAACCTGCTGGTGCTGCAATGGAAGCTAAACCCATCTGCCCCATGATCGGGTCCAGAAGTGTCATCACGGAGTTGACCCCGAGTCCCACACTGGATAAGCTCCAAGCTCTGCGCAGAGCCCTATGCCAAGTTGATGGAAGACTCCTCTATACTCCCTTGATATTGAATGCAGCTTTCTGGTCGGCATCTCAATGCACCAGGCATTTCCGTGTGTACAACCATTAACCTTTTCCTGTGGCCTGATGCATCAGAGTGCTGAGTTGAATCCTCAGCAGCAGAATTCATGTGCAACCTCATCCTCTGATGAGCTAGTACCTACACTATCTTTGCCCCCTGTCCAGGCTATAGCGCACTTGTGCCAATAAAATGTTGCAAGATCTGAGCATTTTGTGATACTGCCCTCTCTGTCGGGGAGGTATAAATTAAGTTAGTCCAATAATGGCTGCCTGCAGCTGAGAATATGTTAGTTTCAAACCGTGCAATGCGGATCAGTGCCCAGTGTCTTACCACATGCAGATCTGGCTTCTATGCTGCTCTCTAATATGTGTGCATTGTCATTATCTGAGCAGTATCTGACAGTGTGAACTCGAGTGGCATTGTGTCTTCATCATCATTGTTTTCTTGGACTTCCTCCACTGTCTGAGCAGGTTAGAATTCTTAGGTATCTAAAAGGAAAAAGGGACAAGAGTAAGATTGAGGTGGGGAGGAGAGTATAAAGTAAGCAGCATGGCCTGGATTTTCACCGAGTCAGGATGACTTGGGAGCTCTTTAAAAATGGCAGGCATGTCCTGATTCCCTGGACTCTGACCCCATGTTTGATTTCAGGAGTGTCTTGAAAAATACGGACTGGTACCTATCAAAAGTCCGCATCCAGGACTCCCACCCTGGACGGCTCCATTGCAGAGATAGGCACCTCCTACTTCCTGGCAATTTTCATGGAGTCACGGTTCATGACCTCTCAGAGGATTTATAAACCCTAGTCTGCATTAGGGGCCTTTTAAAAGGTAAGTTCAAAAGGTCCTCCTCATGCCCCCTGTGCCAGGTGCTGCCCTTCCATCCACCTCCCATGGTCCCCATGCAAGGCTCTGCCTTTTCACCCACCCTCCATGGCTCCTCACGCCCCCATGCCAAACTATGGTACTTCCATGCCCATTGACCCACGATGCACTGTCTAGAACCAATGACCCCTGTAGTGACAATAGGATGTGTAAAAAAAAGCTTTGAAGGAAAGTAATTCATTCAGAACCTTCTTTAAGGTGGAAAAAGTAATTTGACTACAAGCTAATAGAAGTGTCAGTCATCCAGAGCCTTTAAAGTATCAATACAAAAACCACAAACACAAAACCACTGAACATTGTGTAACCAAACATTGTGAAATTGACAGCAGAGGTATGAGAGCCAAAGCTGCCAATCAAACAATGTTTTCTCTGGGCCTCAGCTGTTTCAATAAGTGTAATAGAAGTCTGGGCTGTAAGCCAAGCCTCATTATGTATGCTTAGCTGAGAGCCCAGACAACCATTATGCTTGTTAAAACAGCTGTGCTGCAGAGAAAACATTGTTTGATTGGGGTAGATGGGGGACATGAGGTGGCATGGGTGGGGCATGGAGAGTGTGTAGAGGGTTAAAAGGTGTGGCGGGTGAGGGCTGAAGAGTCTTGTATTTTAATTTTAACTGGGACAAAATACTACAGTATTGAATTGGGCCTTTTAAATAGCTCACCTCCACACCCGGCAGCCCCTGAGGCTGCTTCCAAATTTCTTCCTGGCTCAGCTGGCCCAGCTCTATCCCACACCCGCCCCCTCACAATGAAGATCCCACCTTTTCTAGCATTTTCTCCTGAGGTTGGCAGGTCAAGCCGGGAACTTTCCCAACTCCCGCTATCAGACTCGAGGATGAAAATCCAGGCCCATATGTTTATACCATCTGCAGCCTGTGAACTAGGAGAGATTGTGAGATGAGGGGAAGTAGGATGTAAGAAGGAGGATTATGTAAGAGAATATCATCATCTTCAATAGATTCAACGCCATTGCTGGCCATGTCTTCAGTAATGACCCTTGCAATATTACCAGCACCATCTCCTCCAGGTGATAGAATATGCAGCCAAGCCTTTTGTGCTCCAGTTGGTTCCTGTTGTCTCCTGTTGTGCTCAACCTTTTCCTACGAGAATGAGTTAATTGTGCTAGTGAGTATAATAAATTATGTTGTTCTAGATGATGTAGTTGCCATAGTAGAATAGCTGACAGTGTGTAGAAGCTGTGAGATTGGCTATGAAGCTTGCAACCATGCTAAGTGTGTGGGGGTGAGGTAAATCATAGCAATGTTAGGCGTGAGTCCTGAGATTGTTTGTAGGTAAGTCATGGAGGTGTGATGAATTGAACCGTAGCTGGAGCTACTGGTGCAGTTGGTCAGATAGGGCACTGGAAGATGTATTCGTTGGCCTTGACCACACATTTAGGTCATTAAATTTCTTATGGCAACTGCCTTATTATTGTATGCCTGAAAATCCTCTTGCCCCTTGCGGATACAGGACATCTCACCTCTTTTCCACCTCCTCCACTAAGACCTCCAGTGCAGCATTGGAAAATTTCAGTGTATCCTCTCTCCATATTCAGCTAATGTTCTTTTTTGCATACCACTATTGTAAATGATGTCAGCAGTGGTTCAAAAAGAAAACACTGTACCATCTCTTCAGCTCAACTAGGGATAGGCAAAAAGTGTTGACTTTACCTTTGGAGTAAATTGCAATATCTTTTGAATGCTTTATGTTTGCACCAAGGGCATTGCACATTCAATGTAGAGTTTCATATTTTTTTCTAACTCCGGTAAGCTTGTTCACTAAAAAGTGTTTACAATTGACATTAGAATACTATAAGCAACTTCCTTGGAACTACACCCACTCCTTTGCCTTATTTACATGTTTAAACAATACTGTGGTGATACATCCAGTGAAGTTACATGGTGGAAAGCAACCAGCTCTGAGGAAACTCCTGGTCAATTTCTGTTTGTCTCATTGGCCAATTTATGTTTGTCTCTAGCTCACAAGCTCCAAATGATATTATTATGACACAGCAGTTGGTAAAGCTGAGTTATTTAAAAATCCCCGAGGGAAACTTTAAACAACTGTCATAACCTACATTTTTAAGTGGTATGTTTGAGATGCAGCTCTAAATTCAGGAATCAGATCACCAGTTCTCGAGAGGTTTTTGTATCAACTTACATTAGGCATGTATTAATTTATACAAGTTAAACATATACACATGGCTACAAATTATTACTACCACAACTTTTAACTAATTCCCAAACTAATCTCCACTAAGGCAACAGCAACCCATAGACTTTAAGCAGATACCAGGCAAAGCATGTTCATCCTACAAATTCAAAATTAGGTTCCTTTCACTTTAGTTCCTCTGCAGACACAGTGGTAGGCTTACATGCTTTGATCTTACATTGCCTCTGCCCTGCACACACAAAACTGCTACCTGTTATACCTAGCACATCTCATTGAATGTAAATTCTCATTGCATCACCAGTCCCTTTGAACTCCACCACTTCTAACAATAAATACCACTATCCCACAACATTAAGGATTGACTAGCCCCTGTGTCTCTTAAAATTTTAACATCTTTACCTACTCCACCCTGTACACATGGAAAGACTTTCCCTTCACATGCAAAGTCTTTAAATATTTCTGCAACCTGCTCCTCAGAATTCTCTTCAGTAAACTGAACATATTCCCACTTTTTCACCTTTCACTGATTCTCCCTGTTTCACCTGTACACAAACCATTGGTTTACCTATGCCTGAACTTTAGAATCAACAGTACTTTTGCTTCCAGAGCTTTTTTGTACCCCAACAATTCCAACAGATCTTTCCTGCAATCTACAACACACTGACTTCGTGTGCCCCACTTTATTACAATGGAACACCCATCTCAATTTTCGAATTTCACTTCTACCTTCAGCACCTTCCTTTTTATTCTGAGAGAAAAGTTCCTGGGAACTTTCAGCTACTCCTTCTCTTCCCTGACTGCCTGCCTTCTTTTCACCTTCCCACTTTTTATCCTTTTCCAATTTGAAAGGGTGACAAAAAGAAAGGTTTAGCTCTATGAACTAACTCATCATTATCAGCTATCTCAGCTGCTTGTCTTACAGAATCAACCCTCTGTTCCTCCACATGAGTTCTCAATACCGAAGGGATTGAATCTTTAAATTCTTCCAAAAGAATGACTTCCCTAAGAGCTGCATATGTTGTCTCTATTTTCAACTCCTGTATCCACCAGTCAAAATTATTTTGTTTTACTCTTTCAAACTTAATATAAGTTTGCCCAGGCTGTTTTCTCATATTCCTAAATTTCTGCCTGTATGCTTCAGGAACAAACTCATATGCACTCAAAATAGCCTTTTTCACTGCATCATAATTCACCGACATTTCTTCTGATAGCGAAGTATATACCTCATGCACTCTACCTAATAACCTTAGACTGTAAGCATAATGCCCAGTTTTCCTGTGGCCATTTAATCTGTTTAGCTAGCTTCTCAAATGAAATAAAAAATGCTTCAATATCTTTTACCTCAAACTTTGGAAGAGCTTGTACAAATTTAAACATCTCCCTATTGGGTTCTACTCTGGAGATAAGTCCTTCCTCATCTATTGGTGTCTCTTTTTTTAACTGCCAACATTTTCAGTTGGAACTTTCTCTTTCTCGTTTTTTTTCCCTTTCCTCCTTCTCTATCTTCACAATTTCTAATTCCCTTTTAAAAGCCATTTCTCTGTCCTTTGCTTCTGATTCATGTTTTTCAGTTCATTTGCATATTCAAATTCAAGCGCCTTCATTTGTAACTGAAGTCTCACTATCTTCAGCTGTGACTCATTTGTGTCAGATTTCACGTCTAATGGTAAATGCTGCACTATACTTTTAATTATATCTGATTTCCTAGCCCCCTCAGGTAACCCCAATTGTAACTTATCTGCCAACTCCGTTAACTTACTTTTGGTCATTTTCTCCAACCCAATCAGAGTTATCCCTTCTACTCCCAGACATGTCTTATCAATTGTCAAAACCATCTTGAAGTCTCACCAATTCTAAAATACCTCACCAACTCCTGAATTCAAAGTGCTTCTGGAACTTGTTATCTTAAGGTTCACCAATTCCAAATCAATCAAGGAATTAGAAATATTTTTATCCTGCTAGAGCCCCCAATTGTTATGACACAACAGTTAGTAAAGCTGAGTTATTTAATAATCCCAGAGGGAAGCTTTAAACAACTGTCATAACCTATATTTTTAAATGGTATGTTTGAGATGCAGTTCTAAACATTCATTACTGAGCAACAGCAATAATTTGGGAACGTGTAAAATGATATATTTCACTGTGTTAAACCAGTGTGAATACATTACTAGGCTTTGAACATTGCTGCAATACTTGGAGCATGCTCTTACTCTTATTGATGGCTTCCAAGAATCTCATTTTAAAGGATAAGATGGGGTTAGAACCTCTATTATGATGCAAAATGTTGAAAATCACCATTTGCAAATCATCATTTGTTTCTAGTAATGCGTAATTTCCAAATAACTGCTCTTTATTCTGGTGAAGTTACTTAATTCATTGAGAAACAAGAAATATATCAGATGGCAATGGGCAGATTGTTGAATCAAGTGAACTGGTCAGGTGTGGTTGATCTTTTCCTTATTCCAATGATGATGTTTTTCAAGTATGTAGCAAAAAGCGATCCAAGAATATTTCCACACAAAACAAAGTGCAGAAAAACAACTTATCATTTATTTAAAATTAATGTAAAAAGCTTATTTTGCAAAGTTTTCAAAACTCCTGTTATGAATATTATGAACACTGTGTTTAAGTGAACCTTTAGATCCCACTCTGATAGCAATATCCAATATTGTGCATCAGCAGTTAGCTTTCCCTTCTGCTTCTCTGGATTTTAGTCTGCCTTCCTTGCTAGCAGTGGCTCTCCAATTATGTGTCAGAGGGCACTGTGGCTGTACATACACCACATGGACTGCAGCGGTTCAAGAAGGCAGCTCACCACCACCTTCTCAAGGGCAACTAGGGGTGGGCAATAAATGCTGGCCCTGCCAGCAAAGCCCACATCCCATGAATGAATACCAAAAAAAGTAGGGGCGAACACAGTCTGTCAGCAGCCATCAGTGGAACCGACAACGCTCGCTAATTGTTGGTGGCTATTGCTCAGACAGTTGAAGAATCTTGAGCTGGATGGTCCCAATTCCTGCCTTGCTTATCACAGAGCAATATCAGCAAGGGGGCCTAAAGCAGACATTAGGTCCCACATTTACAAATGTAACAAACCTAACAGCTGTTTTGGAAAGCCATTAACTTCACTTGAACATTGATCCAACCCAATTTTGGTTTAAACATTTTTTCAAGTATCTTGCAGTGCAGGATGTTGGTCCCCGAACTTGTTCCTTTTTGCTACCGTTTAATGTCAGAAAATGAGCATAATGAGGTCTAATTTCTACTCATATATGTCTCAGGGCAGACTTGGTAAAGCATGGGCTCAGCCCTTGATCTTGACATATTTATTGTATTTAATTGTGCCAATAGCAGAAAAAATTGATGCAAACTAGAACACAGAAAGAAGATTCTATTTAAATAGTATATGGGCTAAAATATCTATTTCTTTTGAAGCATGAAAGTTACAATAATTTCTTAGTTGCAATTATTCTTCCAATCCCAACTTCTTTAGATATCTGAAGATCTACGGCAATTTCTTTTATCTCATAACCCTGACCTTACCAGTCAAAAGTTGCATTGGGAAGAAAGGGACACCATGGGCAGAATTTTTCCGATGGCGGTGTTTGCAGGTCCGCCACCAGATAAGTCACAGGGAATGCATTCTCATTGATCAGGGATGCCCCTCAGCTATTGGCTGGAGGCAGGATATCTGCCCCTCACTTGGGCAGCAGTCCCATCTCAGATTGACCGGCAGCACCACTGGGAGAGATGGTGACTCCTGGGACTACAAGCAGTCCCACCAGCTACAATGCCAGAGCCGAAGGATGGAGGTAAGTATGGGTTTTCACGGCGGGCAGGGGAAGAGATGCCCGGGTATGGGGGGAAAACAGGGTGGGGTCATGCTTTGAAGACCAAGAAGAGAGGGAACACCCAGGGATCCCAGGCCTTGGGGAAGGGGCACCTGATTTCGAAAGGGAGCCAGTAATGGAGGCGTTCTGCACCCCCCCACCCCCCGCCGCTACCACCACCGGAGGCACAATAGAATAACCTGCTGATCTTCCCCTCATCGCTGAACTCCCCACCCTGCTAGTCTCAAAATTGTGGTTGGGATGGGAGTAACAAAATAATGGTCATTTAGGGGCCTCAATTGGGATGAGTGTGGGTAGGCCACCCTAGGTCATGCCCAACCCCTGTAAAATTGTGGACAGGTCAGGGCGGATGGGAGGACAACAGGAAGGTCAACTGGAGAATTTTATGGTCACCCTATCTGCAAGCAAGCCTGCTAGTTGGGACAGGTAAAATTCTGCCCATAAAAAATGAAAAATATCCACGTGGTAATGTTCAGCCAAAATCCTGCAATGTATGATTACTGCAAATAGATTGGAATCAGTCAAGATAATAAATGTCCGTCCACTTTTTGTATTTTATTGTATAACCAGTAATATATTTTTTTTAAATCATGCACTCAACTACAGGTATTCGGTTCCCTCAATATGCACAAACACGTGTTATCACATATTTCCTTAGATATAGCTCTGCTGAGTCCATGCTGGCAAGTGAGTTCTACAGTTATCCTAGATAATCTGCCTCTGTGGAATGCTTGCAAAATGATCAACTTTAAGTCAACTTGCATGTGGACTGAATACGTTGTTGAATAAGATGCTTACATTGCCAGCACTGTAGAAGGATGAAAGGACATTGTTTCCATTTGTCAGTGATAATGCAGGATGTTACAGCCAAGAAAGTGACAAGAGACTTTTGTACAGTTACAAATAGTTTAAAAATTAATATGCCGTTGTTTAAAGTGTATAGTGTATTTACAATATATTTACCAGTACAAAGCACATATAAAACAAATACTAAATAAGACAGGTCAGTTTTGGAAAACCCTGTTATAAATATTTTGGGATCAGGAGGATTGATGAAAGTTCATACACTTCATTCTCCTGAACTCAGCACTCCCCAACGTATACTGCAAGATAGCCCAACACACTCGCTATTGCCCACTCCTCCCAATAACTCCCGGTTCTACTCGTTCTCCCAGACCCCAAAACCCACTTTCCTTATTCCACCAGACTTTCAGCTCTCCTTCTCCAGTGCACTTTGCAAGCACCCTTCCCCCATATGTTACACATCCATTATCCAATGGCTCCAGATCCAAGCACCTCACCACTTTCAAAGCCCACCACCTACCTTGCATTACTTTCACATCCAGAACCCACAGCCATAAAGCCCCTGTACCCTGCTTCTCCATGCCAGTGCTCCCACACCCATTACCACCCTCCCACCAGATTCACACCCTTAGCACATCAGCTTCACTACTCTCAAACTGCCAAATCCTCCCACTGTTACATAAAAACCCAAGGCCCTCCCCTGCAATATCGGTCCCTCCAATACATTTAGACCTCAGGGAGAATCAAGAGCTACTGGGCAAAACGTCTCCAGATTCTGTGACGTTTGTGAGCATTGCTCTGCTCTTCTCACACTCACCCCATAACATTATGGACATAGTCACATAACGGGGACTGAGAAATATTACTAACATTACCATAATATTGTAGAACAAAACATCATTTTTATTATCCAATAATCTTTAACCAGGGATCCTGCCCATACACTATACATTATATTGCATGAAACAGTATATCCTACGACTGGCTGTAAACAGTGTTATGGGTGTCCCAGCACTCTTGTATACTTTTATGCCAGATTTTCTGTGCACCACTTCAATCATTCACATTTATAAGCCAATTAATTAGAACAACATATTCTATAGTAGCTGACTGTATTATTCTTTCTATGTGATTAATTCTCAATTCGAACTTTCACTTTCTTAAGTGTTACAGCAGACTGCAGAAAAGTAAGTTAAAATGACACTTGCAATTTATACTGCTATCTTCTACCCACAGCTCTCTTTCTTAAGGTGAAAAATAATCTTAAAATGTTGTGTTTTTCAAGTTCTGTCTCCATTAACAAACCTGGTGCCACATGGACTCCAGCTTATTAATTGATCTGTTAATCAAGCAAACCCAATGTCTCACCTGCAACCTTAAATGGAAGGCAGCCCATCATTCATTTGAAGAACATAGAGCAGTTACTGCTTTTAGCATTAAAGGATAAACACCTACACTCTATTTTATATGGTGCAATGTTCTTATCCTTATATATACCCTCATAATCCCCTCTAAATTCCCTCTATTTTATTGTGACCATACTATGGAGGATTCAGTGGTAGTATATGAGTATGTAATAATATATACTGAGGAATAACTACACTGTATATTTGTAACTTATTTTTAATACTATTCAGCTTTTGTGCTCATCAAGGTGAGGGGGATTAGTGCTAGGGTATTGAATAATGTTGTACTTTCACCACTGAATTTCAGCATCAAGAACTGCCATTCCGACTCAGGTATAGCAAAATTAAATGCAAGCTTAAATTCTATTGATGTACTTGAACAACATCATCAGAATACAATCCTATATATATTTATATATGCACATATAGTCGCACTGCAAGGTTTCCCTCTGTTTGTGTGGACATTTTGAGTAGCTCTGCTTATCGGTATGAACGAATTTAGGGTTTTGCAAACTCTGTTATTTGAGCACTATTACAGTCATCAGGAAGAGGGAACATCCATTATGTTGTGTTGTCTTTAAATTTAGATCACAGACCTGAAAGGATATCATACTGGCCACTCTTACAAATGCTAGGTTTTATAAGATGATCATGTTTGGGATTGTCTCTTTAACTCAAGGTGAAATGGAAGAATGAAGAGAGTAAAGTGATATGCTTTGAATTCTGACCAACAACAAGCTTGGATGACTTGGTTACCATGTGGACTGGGTGTGTCGGGGGGTCCAGGTTAGGATTTACTGGGAGCAAAATGTTCACAGCTGAAAGCAACAGCAAGAACAGCTGTGCTGATTGCGGATAGACTTTTGGTCTCCAAGGCCAACATTTTCCCCCCGTCGGGGGGGGGATGTGCAGGAGTGGGCTTGAGCTGACGGGTTCCCAATCGGCGCCCCCGGTCGGAGATGCACCGTCATTTTACGTGGTGGGCCAATTAAGGCTCGCCCAACGTGATGTCCACCAGGAAGCGCTATGCGCTCCCTCTGCAGAAGGAGTGGGGGATTCCCTGAGCTGGGAGCGCGCTCTTTCACGCATGCGCATGAAAGAGCGCACAGGTCTCCCTGGGGCAAAGTGCTGCCTCGGGGAAATTGGCTCTGGTTTGAAAATTTCAATAAAGAAGGGGAAAAAATTACTGACAGGTCCACTCATGTGCCACTGTCACATGAGCTGGGACATGTCAATTTCTTATATTTAAACATTTTATAAAAATTTTAATGCCCTCATGAAACCTCATCCCGCCCTTGGATGAGGTTTCATGTTTTTTCAGAAGCCCGCCAGGGCTCCTGGCCTGCCCGCCAACCTTAAGGTTGGACAGGCAGGTTCGTTAATCAACTCGAAACGTCAACTCTTTTCTTCTCCGCCGATGCTGCCAGACCTGCTGAGTTTTTCCAGATAATTCTGTTTTTGTTTTAGGTTCATTAATCATGTTAATTACTTTGCTAATGGTCTTAATAGGCCTTTGACAGTTCGGCGAGCGCGCAGCCGATTCAGCTGTGAGCCGGCCGAACTGAAAATCTAAATGACGCAGGGTGACAGCGGGACACGCACCCGACGTCACCCCGCATCATTTTACATTTCGGCAAGTGGGCCCCGCCCCCCGCTCACCGAACAGAAGATTCTGCCCCAAGCTTTTGGACGGAAAAGAGAGAGAGAGAGAGAGAGAGAGGGTGGGGTCTCACAGAGAAACAAAAGACTGCAGCTGATGTGGTCAGCAGAAAAGAAAGCAGCTGCGAGTTCTCTGCAGTTTATCAGGCAAAATGCAGGAGGAATGGCGGTCTCTGGTTGAAGAGATGCATCCTGTGGCAATCTTTGCGCTGGCAATGCCGGAGGGGGGGAGAAATCACTGGAGTGGATCGTACTGCTGGTAATTGGCTTGGAAATTCTCTGAAAACTGAGGGAAGCGCCTTTTGATGGCCACTTGACATGATAACTTGGCGAAATGCGGAGAGCCGAACCCATTGGAAGCTGTGTCTATGAAGACTGTAATCCTGTGGCGAGCATGTTGTAATGTATACGTATGCAGCATTGAGTTGTCAGTCACAGCAAAGCGTTAATAAGGGCTATCCTTTCTGTAGTTAAAGTCTTAAAACTTGAAATCTTGTTGTGCAACTCCTTTAAGTTGGTCCTGAGAATTTAAATCTCTTGTTTAAAGTTATCAACCTCTATGGGGATCAATAAATCCCACATACCGCAATGCTACAATTATCCACATTGACAGACCTGACACACATAGGCCCACATTCCAATTTATTTAATCTAAGCTTGTTAATCCTGCACAGTGTTTTTGTATCATCAGCAAACTTGGTAGTGGTACCTTTATGACCTTATCCACTTGCCTGGATGAGTGCAGCGCCAACAACACTCAAGAAGCTTGACACCATCCAGGACAAAGCAGCCCGCTTGATTGGCACCACATCCACAAAGATTCACTCCCTCCACCACCAACGCACAGTAGCAGCAGTGTGTACCACCTACAAGATGCACTGCAGGAACTCACCAAGGCTCCTTACACAGCTCCTTCCAAACCCACGACCACTACCATCTAGAAGGAAAAGGGCAACAGATACATGGGAACACCACCACCTGGAAGTTCCCCTCCAAGCCACTCACCATCCTGCCTGGAAATACATCGCTGTTCCTTCACTGTCACTGGGTCAAAATCCTAACAGCACTGTGGGTGTACCTACCCCACATGGACTGCAGTGGTTCAAGAAGGCAGCTCACCACCACCTTCCCAAGGGTAATTAGGGATGGGCAATAAATGCTGGCCTAGCCAGTGACACCCACATTCCATGAATGAATTTTAAAAATCCAAATCATTTATGAGGATGGTAACAGCAATGATCACAACACAGACCTCACCAGGATTCTGCTTTGACTTAACACTATACTTCCATTAATTTCATTTTGTCTACAACAATGTGACCAATTCATTATCCGACATAAAATGTTACTCATTGCCTTTCATGTAGCACTTTATGTGAATCAAGGAACACAATATTAACTGGACTCGCATCATCCACTAACCTCATCACTTATTCAAAGAATTCACTCAGGTCAATGAGACATGATCAGCTTTTTAAAACTATGCTAAGATCCTCTAATAACTGCCAATCTCTCTCCAGGCAATCATACATTACATCCCTTATAATGCCTTCCAGAATCTTACCTATAATTGAAGCCAAACTAACTGGCTTGACATTCTCATGGTCTGATGTCTACCCCTTGTTAAATATTGGAAATACAAGAACTTTCCTCCAGCACATAGGAATAATCCATGACCTCAAACACTTGTTGAATCTATGAGCCAGTGTTTCACATAATACCTCTCCCATTTTCTTTCTGCGCTCTAGTAAATCTCATCAGGTCCAGCAGCCCTACAAACCTTCGCAGTCTTCATTCTAGTTAGGATAATGGCCTGAATCTTCTGATGTCCAGAGCAACAAAATTTGAAATGAAGTCTGTATGAGGCATTGGGACACTGCAGATGTCCTGACACACACACACACACACACACACACGTGCTATTATTGCCTGGGAAGTTTAAACTTCTGATGGCCTGTTTGTGTTGCTGAAAACCCTCCGCGAATGTATTCAAGCTGAGCTCACGGTCAGACACTTGGGCTATAGATATGTGGGACCTACCTGGATACTTAGCTAGGAAATATTACAGAGTGTAATTTCTGGTGTAACTCAATGATTAACTGGTGTAACCGAACTGAGCACTACAACCGGCCACCACCCGCCAATCAACAACCCCCGCTGACCTGACAATCCCCCAACCAACTACTCCCCAACCCATTCCAACCCAACTACTCCCCCAACTGGACCACTCCCCCACACCCCCATACCCCCCCCCACCAACACCTCCCCCCAGCCCTGACCACCAACCCAACTACTCCCTGGCCGGATCCAACCACCTGCAATACGACTATCTGCCCCGACTTGATTAATCCCCGGCCCAATCCAAATACTCCTCCCAATCTGACTACATCCCTCCAACTTAACCCGGCCTTACTAACCTCCAACCGGACCAATCCCCCACTGGACGCTCCACCCGACTGCACCCCAAACCCGACTATTCCCTGACCCGACCTGACTGCCCCTTGACCTGACTACCTCCCCAGACCTGACCTGACTGGAGTACCCCCTGCAACCAGACTACCCTCCCACCTGACTACCCTTCCAACTACCCCTCGGCCTGACTACACCCCACTGACCCAAAAACTCCCTGACCCAATCTGACTAGACCCTGATCTGACTACCTCCCCTAGCCCAAGCCGACTAACCTCGACCGGTCTACCCTCCCACTCAATTACCCTCCCAACCCCAGCCAACTATCCCCCAATTACAACCCTTATTTGACTACCCACTGACCCAACTACCCCCTGAACTGACTACCCTCCCGACCTGACTGCCCCCGACCAGACTACTCTCCTATCCAACTACCATTTTGACCACAGTCACCCGACCCAACTAACCCTGAACTGACCTGACTATCTCCTGACCTGACTGCTCCCTGCTCTGACCATCCAACCATTCACTCACCCCTCACTCACCCACTCATTCACCCCTCGCTCACCTACTCACTCATCCCTCGCACTCCCACTCACTCACACATCCACTCACACTCCTACTCATCCACATATTCATCCACCCACTGACTCACTCACTTACCCACCCACCCAACTTTCACTCATTCATCCACTCATTCACCCACTCACCCACTCATTCATCCAGTCACTTACCCACCCATTCACTCACCCACTCATTCACTCACCTACTGATTCACTCATTCACTCACCCACTCACACATTCATTCATCCAGTCACTTACCCACCCATTCACTCATCCATTCATTCACCCATTCACTTATTCACTCGTCCACTCACTCATCCCTCACACTCCTACTCACCCATCTACTCACCCATCCTCTCACTCGCTTACACACTCACCAACTCTCACTCACCCACTTACCCGTCCGCTCATTCATCCACTCACTCACCCATTCAGCCACTCACTCACCCACCCCCCACTCACCCATTCACTCACTCACTCACTCACTCACTCACACTCACTCACTCACCCACCCCCCACTCACCCATTCACTTACTCACTCACTCACTCATCCACTAACTCATTGAAAGACTTGAGACCTTTTGGAACTTACCTGAATACTGCAACTACACTATTCCCTAGCCACCAATTCAATCCCTGTCCCCGGCAACTATCTGGGACTGAACCAGACAGTTCACAACCTTGGTGTCATATTTAAGCCCGAGATGAACTTTCAACCACATATCCATGCCATCACTAAGGCCATCTATTTCCACCTTCAGAACATTACCCGACTCCTCCCCTGCCTCAGCTCATCTGCTGCTGAAACCCTCGTTCATGATTTTGTTGCCTCTAGACTTTACTGTTTTAATGCGCTGCTGGCTGGTCGCCACGTTCTATCCTTCATAAACTTGAGGTCATCCAAAACTCTGCTGCTCATGTCCTAACTCTCACCAAGTTCCAGTCACCTGTCACCCCTGTGCTTACTGACCAACATTAGCTCCCGATTAAGCCACACCCTGATTTTAAAATTCTCATCCTTGTTTTCAAATTCCTTCATGACTTCACCTCTCCCTATCTCTGTAATCTCCACCAGCCAAAGAATCCTCTGCACATATATCTGCACATCCCCAATTTTAATCGTTAGACAATTGGTGGTCGTCCCTTCAGGTAAACTCTGGAATTCCCTCCATAAACCTCTATTTTCTCCTTTAAGACTCTTGTTAAAATTTATCTCTTTAAACAAGCTTATGGTTATCTCCCCTAATATTTCCTTAAGTGACTTGGTGTCAAATTTTGTTTTTAGCATTTCTGTGAAGCACCTTGGGACATTTCACTATGTTAAAGGCATCTTGTAAATACAAGTTGTTGTTGTAAATGGCTATATAAATGTACATTGTTGTTGTCCTGGCCACACACTTCCTTTGGCCAATACCACCAAAACAGAATAACAGGTTACTTTACATATTTGTTGTTTGTGGGACCTTGCTATGAGCGGCTTAGCTGTTGGGTTTGCTCACAATGACTGCACTTCAAGCTTTTTGGCTGCAAAACTGGATATGAATTCTGAACCACAGTATTCCTGTCAAATAAAATCATGAAAAATACTGTTGATTTATTTGCTTTTCATTGTTGAGAGACCATACCATAGCAGTAGCATGAATAAACATAATTTTAGCTAATATAGCTAGGAGATAGAAAAAAGTAGTAGCTTGGCAGCATGACAGCATGATCAGTACTGAAATATTTGTTTGGTAAACAACGAGATATGAAATAATTTCCAATTTTCAAGCTTTACAGCCACCAAAGGGATTTTAAAGCCAGTAACTAATGCAGACCCACACGGTCTGCCAGGCAGACTGACAAATGTTCTTTCCAGTCTGTATATCAGCCAGCCATTCAAGCATTCAGGACAAGTGTGGATAGCAAAGTGAAACACAGACAGGCAAAAGCTAAGGTTCAATTATGCAATCTGTTGAATCTGCACAGCTTGCAACCTTGAATTTATCTTTTGAAATACATAAAATTTTGAAATTAAACGGATCAGAGAGAACTGATGAATGACTGCACAGATGCGAAATATATAGATAGTGGAGGTGCTGGGAAAGGTCTCATGTTCTGGGCTAAAATAGGAAACAAAATGATCCACCACCATCTCAGCTAATGGGCAGAATTTTTAGCTTTGCGGGCAGGGCACGTGTCCAACCTGCTACAGCGTAAAATGATGCACATTGACATCGGGCGAGCGTCCCGACATCAACGCACAGTCACGCGATATTAAGGCCATTAGCAAGGTCACGAAGCAAACCTTTCGTGACCCATTCAGCCTTACTGTTGACTGGCAAGCAAAAAGGCCAAATGGCTTTTACATTTTTTTGGAAACCTCATCCACATGCGGGATGAGGTGTCCAACATCAAATAAAAATAAAATAAAACTTTCAAAATTTCACTTGTAACATGTCTCAACTCATGTGACAGAGTTGCAAATATAATTATTGCATATATAATTGCAATTATAACATTTTTTAAATCTTTATTTCTAATTTTTAAAACCGTTCATCTCCCTGAAGCAGCTCTGTGCCTCAGAGGGATTTTCAAGAGCGCGCTCATGATGCGCAAAGTTCAAGCTTGTCCCACTCGACCTCCTCCCCACTTGGCCACACAGGCAACGCTGAGTGCTGCAGCGCATGTTTCTCACTGGGCAGGCCTTAATTGGCCCGCCAGCGTGAAATCGCGGTCCGGCCCCAATCGCGGGCGGCGGGCGGCTTCCCGACCAGCATCACCCGCCCCCGCCGAGCCCAATGAGGGCAAAATTCTGCCCAGTGAAACAGAAGGCAGAGATCAAATGTGGGATCTTCCCAGTCTGAATGGCTCGGTTAAACAGAACAGTACATTCAGATAAATAAACTCAGTGACAGCCAAAAATATTGAGCCAATATAAATTTGAAGACAACAACATTACCAAAATACCTAAGGCCCATGATTTGCAATTTTGTCCTTCGTACTTACTGCACAGTGATTTTAAGGGCAAAATTTTGCCCTTGTTGGGTGGGCTCTGCGGGGACGGGCGGGGCTGGTCGGGAAGCCGACTGCTGCCCACGGTCAGGGCCAGACCGCTGGCGGGCCATTTAAGGCCTGCCCAGTGTGAAACGCGATTAGCAGTGCTCAGCACTGCCTTTGCAGGTGGGGGATGAGCGCAAGCAGGGCGAGGGCATGTGCGCGAGTGTGCACTTGAAAATCTCCCTGAGACACAGAGCTGCCTCAGGGAGACAAAAACATTTTTAAAAATAAAGATTTGAAAGATGTTAGAAAACATGTCCCCTCATGTGACTCTGTCACATGAGGTAGGGACACGTTATAAATGAAATTTAAAACAATTTTATTTTGTTTTTATTTGATGTAGGAAACCTCATCCCGCCCGCAGATGATATTTCTAAAAAGGCGCAAAGGCCGCTTGGTCTTTTTGCATGCCCGCTAGCCATAAGGTTGGACAACCGACCGAAATATCATGTGACTGCACGTTGATGTTCGACGTCAACGCACATCATTTTATGCTCGAGCGGGCCGGGCCTGCACGCCGAAGTAAAAATTCTGCCCTAAGAGTATTCATGCGACAAATGGAAATCTGCTTCCCTCACTTGGTTTGGCTTATATGTGAGCCAGACATAGAATAATTTAGTTGCCCTCTGAAGTGACCTAGCAAGTGACTCAGCTTTATCAAACTGCTATAAGAAAAAAAGAAAACTGAGCTGACCACTCGGTATTGAGCTCGGTATCGGATTGGGACTGGATAAAGGTACACAGTCCAGTTGATCCTGCAAAGTCCTCTTCTCTCACATCAAGGAGAACTGTCCCACAGACACAGTCAAGCAACAGCTTAACATTGTCATACTCACAGATTCATGCACATTTACCATTGTGCTAAACCTCTCCATCATCATCCCGGAATAAGTCCTGTATACTGGCAGGACAGACCTGCCAAGCATGGTAACACTATGATATAAAGGGAGAAGGAAGTGGCCCTGGGAGTCCTCAACACTGATGCAGAACTCCATAAAGTCTCATGACATCAGATCCAACATGGGCAAAGGGATCTCCCCAAAACCAAAAAAACGTAAAAATAAAAATAAAAATACTAGCCCAAACTGGTATTGTATACCTTAAAATGGAACACCAGGAAAACTGGGAAATAAGAGTTCTGGCCCAAACCACTTTTTCCTTCTGGGTCCTGCTGATTACCCTTACCCTTAACTGATGAATCAGTACTCCTTAGAAACATGGAAACATAGAAAAATGGAGCAGAAGTAGGCTACGCGGCCCTTCGAGTCTGTTCCCCCATTCATTATGATCTTGGCTATTCATCTAACTCAATAGCCTGCTCCTGCTTTCTCTGCACATCCTTTGATCCCTTTTGCCCCAAGAGCTAAATCTAACTCCTTTATGTTGAATACCACTTTGAAGAAGCACTGAGGATGGCAGGGGCACAGAATGTACACACACTGGATGGGGATCTTCAATACCCATTACCAAGAGTGGCTTGGTAGCACCACTACTGATCTAGCTGGCTGAGTCCTGAAGGAGATATCTGTTAGACTGGGCCCATGGCATGTGGTGAGAGAACCAAGAGAAGGAAAATCCTAATTGACCTCATCCTCACTAACCTATTTGTTGAAGATGCATCTGTTCATGACAGTCTTGGTAGAAGTGACCACCAGACAGTCCTTGAGGGGACTTGCCCATGTTTGACCTGTAGATCCATGGATTTCCTGCGCTTTGTGGAACTCATCAGTGAAAGCAAAGTGAGAACACAATGGCAACTGAGGAGGATGAAAGATGACTGAGAAATTTGCCAATAAGTACTCAGTCCTCATGGTTGCTTTATTCCAGTTTGTGTGAAAAGATTTGTTTACTGTACTTGTATTGAGATGTTACTTGACATAATTTGGAGGCTGCCTTACATGCTTTGCTGGTGGCATCTACGCTTTGAAAGATCAGAGAGTGACGATCTGCACTATCAAACTCTGATCAGCATGGGGCCCGTGCACGCTGTGTTACTTTGGACTTCAGATGAGCACCAGGAGGACCACCAGAATCAGCAGCAGGAGGAACACTGGCAGCCTCAGGAACAAGATCAGCCACAGCCTACTGCTCGCTCATGTGTGGTTCATACAGATGGCTGAGGATCAGCAGTGAGGTGCAGCTTGCACCAGCACACAGAGTCTACAGGCAAAGGATAACATGTTGGAACATCAGTGTCTCCGGCAGTGTAGGATGTTGAGTCAGGTGGTGACAGACATTTGCAATGTTCTGCAACAAGACCTTCTGCAAACTGGACCTGGAGGCTGTGCTTTACGAATAGCTGTCCCAGCAGCCTTTCAGGTTCTGTTATAGACAATTGCAGGATATCACAGTCAGCAGTCACAAATGTACAAGACTGATGGTTTGTTCACCATGGCTGCCAATTATGCTAACATTGTCTGTGATGATACTAGTCTGAATGAGCGGGTGCTGGTGTTTGAGGCACTGGTTGGTTTCTCACAGGTACAGGGCATCATCAACAGCATGCGACTAGTAGAGACAAGGCAAGAGAGAAAGGTACTAATATGGGAAATGATAAACAGACCCTGACAGGGAGGGATAGAGAGTACAAATCTAAGAGCAAGTCAGATAAGGCTAGGGTTTACAAACTAAAGGCTCTGTATCTGAATGCACATAGCATTTGAAACAAAGCAGATGAACTGATAGCGCAAGTAGAAATAAATAAGTATGACCTGATAGCCATTACAGAGACATGGTTGCAGGATGACATAGATGGGGACCTGAATATTGAAGGATACATAACATTTAGGAAGGACAGGAAGCTAGGGAAAGATATGATGATAATCATGGGAGATTTTAATTTACATATAGACTGGAAAACCAGATTGGCAAAGGTAGCTTAGATGAAGAGTTCATAGAATGTTTTCAGGATAGTTTCTTAAAACAGCACATTCTGGCGCCAACCAAAGAGTTGGCTATGCCAAAGCTGGTATTGTGCAACAGGATAGGATTATTTAATGACCTCATAGTGAAGGTGCCCCTGGGTAGTAGCGACCATAATATGATTGAATTTTACATTCAGTTTATGGGAGAGAAGAGTGGTTCTAAGACTAGTACTTTACACTTAAATAATGAGGGTATGAAAGCAGAGCTAGCTAAATTGAGCTGGAAAATTAGGGATAAGGGATAGGTCAATAGAGATGCAGTGGCACACATTTAAATGGATATTTCAGAATGCACAGAATAGACACATTCCAACAAGAAAGGAAAATTCCCAGGGGAGGACCACCATTCCTGGTTAAATAAAAAAGTTAAATATAGTATCAAGCTTAAAGAAAAAGCATTTAATTGCACAAGGATGACTGGCAAGTTAAAAGACTGGATGGAATATATATTTTAAAAAGGCAAAGAATGACTAAAAGATTAATAGGAGGGAAAAATCAGAGTGAGAGAAAACTAGTGAGAAATATAAAAACAGATAGTAAGAGCTTCTACAGATATTTAAATAAGAAAAGACTTAACAAAGTGAGTGTCGCTCCTATAGAAAGCGAATCTGGGGAATTAATAATGGAAAATAAGGGGAAGGCAGATGAACTGAACAGGTATTTTGCATCAGTCTTCACTGTAGAGGACACAAGTAACATCCCAGAAATAACTGTAAATCAGGAAATGGAAGGGAGGGAGGAACTCAAGAAAATGACAATCACCAGGGAAGTGGTACTGAGCAAATTGTTGGAGCTGAGGGCTGACACTCCCTTGATCCTTATGGACTTCATCCTAGGGTCTTAAAAGAAGTGGTTAGTGAGATAGTTGATGCTTTGATTTTAATTTTCCAAAATTTCCCAGATTTGGGGAAGGTTCCATTAAATTGGAAAATAGCGAATATAACTCCTCTATTCAAAAAGGGAGGGAGACAGAAAGCAGGAAACTACAGGACAACTATCTTAACATCTGTCATAGGGAAAATGTTAGAAGCTGTTATTAAAGATGTTGTAGCAGGGCACTTAGATAAATTCAAGGCAGTCAGGCAGAGTCAACATTGTTCTGTGAGAGAGAAATCATGTTTAACCAATTTATTAGAGTTCTTTGAAGAAGTAACAGGTGTTGTGGATAAAGGGGAACCGGTGGATTTCCAGAAGGCATTTGATTAGCTTCCACATCAAAGTTTATTGCAGAAAATAAAAGCTCATGGTGCTGGGAGGTAACATATTGGCATGGATAGAAGACTGACTAGTTAACAGGAAACAGAGAGCAAACATAAATGGGTCATTTTCTAGTTGGCAAGAAGTTACGAGTGGTATGACACAGGGCTCAGTACTGGGGCCTCAACTTTTTACAATTTATATAAATGTCTTGGATGAAGGGACTGAAGGCATGGTTGCTAAATTTGCTGATGTTACAAAGATAGGTAGGAAAGTAAGTTGTAAAGAGGTCATAAGGAGCCTATAAAGGAATATAGATAGGTTAAGTGAGTGGGCAAAGATCTGGCAAATGGAGTATAATGTGGGAAAACATGACATTGCCCAGGAAGAATAAAAAGAAGCATATTATCTAAATGGTGAGAGCTTGCAGAGTTCTGAGATGCAGAGGGATCTGTGTGTCCAAGTGCATAAATTGCAAAAGTGCAGGTGCAGCAAGTAATTAGGGCAAGAATTTTCCTGTTGGTGAATGGGGGGGGCGGGGCCCGTTCACCGAAGCATTAAAATGATGCGGAAGGATGTCGGGCGGAACTCCTGACATCGTCCCACGTCATTTGCATTTTCAGGTAGGTGGGGCGCAACCGAGTCAGCTGTGCACCCGCTGACCTGTCAACGGCCTATTGAGGCCATTTAAAAAGCAATTAAAGCAATTAGTGGACCTGCCTGTCCAACCATAAGGTTGGCAGGCAGGTCGGGAGCGCTGGAGGCTGAAAAAGCATGAAACCTCATCCACAGGCGGGATGAGGTTTCATGACTGAATTAAAAGGTTGAGATTCACTTTTGCTTAAAGTTATGCCCATGTCCCAACTCATGTGACATTGTCACATGAGGGGACATGGATGGTAAATGAAATTTTCGAAAGAATAACTTTTCACTTTGGGAACCAATCTACCTGAGGCAGCACTTAGTCTCAGGGAGATCGCATGCGAAGGAGCACACTTCCGCATTTGGCATTCCCCCCACCCGCCCGCACAGGGAGCGCACAGCGCTTCCGTGTGGATGTCACGCTGGACAGGCTTTAATTGGCTCGCCCATGAAAAATGGTGGCGCGCCCCCGATCGGAGTCGCCCACCCACATCTGCTCCTGCACTTTCCCCCCAATGGGGGAAAAAGTTTGCCCTAGGAAAACTAATAGAATGTTATTGTTTATTGCGAGGGGAATTGAGTACAAAAGTAGGGAGATTATGCTTCAGTTATACAGGAAGTGTAAGAGGTTACTTGATTAAAATATATAAGATCCAGAGGGGTCTTGACAGGGTGGATGTGGAAAGGATATTTCCTCTTGTGGGAGAAACTAGAACTAGCGATCACTTTAAAAATAGAGAATTACCCATTTAAGACAGAGATGAGGAGAATGTTTTTCTCTCAGAGGGCCATTAGTCTTTGGAACTCTCTTCCTCAAAAGGTGGTAGAAGCAGGGTCTTTGACTATTTTTAAGGCAAAGCTAGATAGATTCTTGATAAGGATGTGAAAGGTTATCAGGGGTAAGTGGGGATGTGGAGTTGAGGTTACATTCAGAGCAGCCATGATCTTATTGAATAGCTGAGCAGGCTCAATAGCCAAGTGGCCTACTTCTGTACCTAATTCTGTTTGTATGTCTGTATAGTCCCCAGATCACTCAGAGGTGTTTGTCAATTACAATAGCTTCAATTCCATTAACGTTCAGATGGTGTGCAAGGATAAAAAAAATCCTCCTGTATGGCTGCCATAATGCATTCACCCAATTTCAATCCACATTGACTGATCTCTGTGGTGGATTTGTCAAGGTTGTCAAAATGTCACTAGAGTTTTCAGAGCAGGTTATTAGATGTGCATTGGCCTGAAGCCTCCTTAGTGAGATGGAAGCTCTTAATAAAAAAAATATTTTTTCAGTTTTATAGTTACAGAGCATCAACCAGGCAAGGAAAATCTCAAGGAAGAGCTGCATAATAGTAATAATGTTGAGTCAACACAGTGTGGCAGATGTAAGCGCAATATTGAGTGCCCTTTTCACTTGTTTCTTCGTGTTTTAGGTATGTAACATACATAACTCTGTGAGGTTAGAATGAAT
Organism: Cetorhinus maximus; assembly: GCF_964194155.1. Classification (NCBI taxonomy): domain Eukaryota; kingdom Metazoa; phylum Chordata; class Chondrichthyes; order Lamniformes; family Cetorhinidae; genus Cetorhinus; species Cetorhinus maximus. The sequence continues at coordinate 65,228,893 of NC_135892.1, forward strand.
GCAAAAGTAATTAAAAGACAGAATAAGGGAGATAAAGAGAATTAGAGAGTTTGAGGTTAGCAGAGAGGTAGTTACAGGAAGACATTTTGTGTAATAATATCATAGGATATTAATGAGTAAAGTTGCATAGAATTTTTAGCATAGAAACAAGCCATTCAGTCCAACAGGCCTATGCCAGTGTTTGTGGTCCACAGCAACCTCCTCTCACCTCACTTCACCTCACCCTACCACTTAGCCTCCCAATCCTCTCTCTCTCATGTTAACCAGCTTTCCCTTGAATGTGTTTCTGCTATTTAACTCAACTACTTCATGTGATAACAGATTCCCCTTCTAACTATTCTGAGTAAAGGTAATTTCAGTTTAAAACATGTACTTTAGAACACAATGGATGTACCAGCCTAGATTCTGTGCTCTAGTTTATGGCACAGAAGGAGGCCTTAGAAACTTCAGTGCTACCAACAAGCTTAGGGACTTTTAGGGGGCAGCTTTAATTCTCAGGAACAGAGTAGGTGAACAGTTCAAATGGAGCGGCTTCATTTCCCACTCCAACTGTGCAGATTTCATATTTTAACACTGTGGGATTAGCAGCAGCTGAGGTGCCTGCCGGATTCAAGCTGGCCTCTCGTGAACTAGTGCAGATCAAGGTTGCATGACGTCAATGGGGCCCCAGTAGAATTTTAACTGGGCCTGAGTGTGGTTGTCTATGTGTTCTTTGGCCAGGCAAAATCTGCAACTGTCAGTAGGACAGATAATTCCTAATTGCTCCTTCGGGCCCCGCAAGGAAAATCTTAGCTTCCTCTGCCTTAGGCACCATAGTTCCTTCCTCATGCAATGCCTTCTGCAACCCCAGCTCTCCCAATCTACTTAACTGTTTGCTGGAGAGCCTTCCTTTAGGTCTGGCTACTTCTATCTGGCCATTAGAATTTCTGCTCCTGCCCACCAGTCAGCTGCTCCTTATTGCTCAGCTCACAAGCACAACTGACTGGCAACATGCAGAAGAGATCTGTAAATTAAAATATTCCATACCAAACTTAGGCCTGGGAGCAGATTTTGAATCCATCCACTCCCTGCCCACTTGAACCCCTGAAGGGGTCTCAAATCAACCCCGTAGTTATAGTATTATATTTTGTTTTATATTTCAGTTTTGTCAATGCATGATTGCATGTGAAATGGAAGAATTGATCTGAAAAAATGTATTTTACTTAAAAATAGACCAAAACAATGATAAATTTCATACAATAAGATTATAGCGTAATTCACTACAGATTGTCAGAAATAAGTACAGCCTAAAATCAGGTTATAGAGTTCAGTGATTACAATATTGGTTGCAGTGCGTGAAAGCATATCATTCTCCGCACAACATCCCTCTGAAGGATCATTTCTTGAGAAGATAGCAGTAGTAATTTTCCGCAGCTATGCTGCCATTTTATTCCATTTGGCATTCAACATGCATTACCTCCATGTAAAAATTGACGTTTTTTTATATGGTGCACTGGGAATTCTTTTGTGAATTACCAGGACACCGTTTTATAATTTTGTAAATATAGTACATGCTGTATAGTTGCTGGGGGTAATCCAGAATGTACTGAACCTGCCCCATGCCACCTGAGGTATAAAATATTTAAATAAATTTTTTTGATGAGCTATTGATGTTGGCTTGTGAAACTGATGCGCAAAGAATTTGCAAAATTAGCAGCCTGATAATAATCCACGGTGAGGATTACAGGGTTAAATTTCTGTTACATATTACCACTGCACAAAGGTCCCTGCTGCCAGTGCAGACAGGAAAAAGTATGCAATTCCTGAGAAAACCTTCCTTGAAGGTAAGGCAGTAATCTTTTACACAGTTTGCTGTTAAATGCAGAGCACAGTGCTTGACATATTGGGAATGCACAAAGGTGGAAGAGGTCATTTCCTGCACCAGGAATCCTGCTACCTGCCCTTAAAGATACATACCTTTGTAAGCCACTTGAGGACAAACTGGTTTCCTTCAGTAAAAAGGGTAAGGCGTGGAGAAGTTAACAATTCCACCTGAAACCAGAGTAGCATGGCTGAAAGTGACAGAGAAGGTCCATACCATCCGACCTGTGAGCTGAAGATGAAAGACATGTTTTAATCTAAGCAAGGTTGCCAAGGTAAGTGAGGCAGCAAGTGATGTCTTGATAGGTTGTCTTGTTAACCCTCTTTATTGCTTCTCATCATAAACTTGGTACATCAAGTTTAGAGGGAGGCAGTGGCATAGTGGTATTGTCACTGGACTGGTATTCCAGAGACCCAGGGTAATGCTTTGGGGACCCAGGTTCAAATCCTACCACAGCAGATGATAAATTCAGTAAAAATCTACAATTAAAAGTCTGATGATGAGTATGAAACCATTGTCAATTGTTATAAAAACCCATCCGGCTTTAGGGAAGGAAATCTGCCATCCTTACCTGGTCTGGCCTACCTTAAAATGCTTTCTGAACAAGGGCAGGGCAATTAGGGATGGGCAATAAATGCTGGCCTATTCAGCAATGCCCACATCCCATGAATAAATGAAATAAAAACCATTGCAGTGGGAGAATGCAAAAAGATTAATGCAAACTGCTGATGTTTGTACATGCACAGACATGCTCACTTTCTTCTGCTTCAATGGTCCATGGTGGTTACCACAGCACAATTTGTATTGGATATTCAACCAGCCAAGTTTCAAGCACCAAGGATTTTGTCTATGAAAGGCCTTTACAATTATTTACACACCTACATACCAAGGATGTTGTCCAGGACAGTTTGGTACAACTCATTTTCTCTTACAATCTTTGTTTTTACATATCTCCCATATATATGCTAGCAGAATAAGGCTACACATAATTGGAAACCATGTTTCAAGTACAGCATGCAAAAGCTACAATACTTAACTCCTATGAGGAGAGAGCCATCAGGATTATGGACATGGAGACAACAGAAACAGTAATAAATTGAGGAGCTTCTGCCAAATCCATGGTATCGTTTGCTCTATATTTGGTACTCACACCAAGTCCTGTTCACCCATCACTCCATTTTAATTGTTCCACAATTGGTGGCCATGCCCTAAGCTGACAAGGCTCTAAGCTCTGGAATTCCCTTCTTAAATTTATCCACCTCTCTGCCTTTCTTTTCTCTGTGAAGATGCTCCTTAAAACCTACCTCTTCGACCAATATTGAGGTCATCTGTCCAAGTATCTTCTTGTTTGACTCAGTGTCAAATTTTCTTCATAACACTTCTGTGAAGCACTTTGGGATGCTTCATTACATTAAAAATACTTTATAATTATGAGTTGTTGTTGATGTTCTTGTTATGATCTTGGTCAAGACTAGAAGTGATTTTTTTTAAAAAGCAGAAATCCAAAATCCTGGTTATTTACTGAAAGAATGAAGCCACAAGTGTTAATGCTTTAAAACAAAATAATGGCCAGAATTTTCCAGCCCCTCGAGCCAGCATGATCTTCTGGTCCCACCAATGTGAATGCCTCGGTGGTGGGGCAGGGTCGGGTTGGGCCTTGGTGGGGGTTCAGTTCAGGCCTCAGGGCAGAAAGTTTGGGTCAAAACTCAGGGGGGTTGTGGACAGGTTGAGGTGCGGGTTTCTGGTTGGGTCAGGCCTTAGGGGGCTGCGGGGGCCGGGTTGGGCCTTGGGGGGTGGCGTCAGGTCGAGTCAGGCCTTGGGGGTTGGGGGGTGTGGTGGTGTTGGGTCGGGCCTGAACGGGGGGCTGTTGGGTCGGGCCTATGGGCGATGGGTGTGAGAGTCAGGCCCAGCGGAAGAGGAGGGAAAGAGTTCCTATGGGGAGTGGGAGGAATTCCGTGTGTTGGGAAGTCATTCAGGGATTCAAAGGGATGGAGCAGGCCCATGGGGCATGTAGTCTGGAGGTTGGGGAGTCCCATGGAGGCTCGGAAGTCCCTTGGGGGAATGGTAGTTGGGGATGGGAGTCTCCTACGGGTTTGGGAGTGTGGGGGAGTCCTGTGGTACGGTAGTCAGGGGATGGGGGGAGGCCCCTAGGGGGCTGGGGAGTTTGGAGAGCCCGTTGGGGGCTCAGTGTGTGTCTGTAGAATAGTTACCCAGAAGTTCGAAGAGGTATTAATTCTTCTAACTTTTTCTGGGTAACTATTAACGTAACCCAATTGGATCCATCTGAAGTTTCAGATGGTTCCCAGTGCAGGGCAATTGCCCAGGGGAAATTTGCACTTCTGGGCAATTGCCATGAAAACCTTACCTGCGACCTTCTGGAAGGGAGGGTTCCACAGCGTATCTTTGGGGTACCCCTCCACTAATACAACGCCCTGAGCTCAGAAGTTACGGCCCATTTAATACCTTGGGTAATCATTCCAATACCCAGAATTAACATAAACATGAATTAACAGGCAAATTGCGGTTGATTATAAGCTGTAAATTATACATCAAATGAATGAAACAACTAACGCTGATCTTGTGAATTGAATCGTCAGTCCACTCAACACATACGTCAACAATTTCAGCCACAAAGTCCTTCAAAACTCTTTCTTCCTCAGAAAGGATTTCAGCTCATCTCCTTCTGGGAATTAACTTGATTCTCAGCTGACAGCAGCATGCAACCAATTTGTGTTCCACGGGCATGGTCTTCACCAGAAATGGTACACGTCTGCAGAACCTCCACAACTCTGCTTATGATGGTATTTACTCAGTCAGTCACTCCTTCGCACATCAGCCAAAAGTCAAGCATTTATGTGCAATGTGCACTGGAATTTCTTGTCAAGTCTATGCATTTGTAACCTCATCTATATTTCAAGTGGTTGGATTAGTGCAAACGTTGCAAAATACAGTAAAGTCCCACTGTTCACGGGGGTTATCATCCTGTGAAACCTTGCAAATGGCAAATGATGAACATACTTTACAATGGGAGTCAATTCGATAGGTTCCAGCCATCCGAATATTTTACATGTATAAAGGATCAAAGGCAATAAAAACAATGTTTTTAATTAATTTAAGGAGAAATTTACTGGAGAAATTATTTAATAAAACAAGAAAACAAGAACAATGTAAAATTTGTCATACAGCACTTTACTTGAGAGTGGAGGTAGACTGATCGCGAATTAAATCACAGCAAAAGGAACATCCACGTGCAAACAAGGCAGACGATACACATGCAGTGCACACTTTCTATTGCACGAAATACATCATGGCCACCTTCCTTTCTTAACGTCATTTAGGCGGGGGATTTTTTTTAGCATTTTTTAAAAGTTGGCTTCCATTTTTTAATTTTTAAAACCGTGGATAAGTGAACATTTGGGCTCGCAATGGGTGAACTGGTATACAAAGACTTTTGCTCGGATAAGCGAATTCGCGGAAGAGGAAGTTGTGAATGGCGGGACTTTACTGTACATTATTCTTTTCCTTCAGGTGCCGAAGAGAATTTTACAACCTCAGCCGAGCACCCCAAAGCATCTCCCATCACCCATTCCTAAAGTGAGAAGCACCATCACAGAGAAATCCACTTGGGGAGGCCTATTAACAAGTTGTAGGTCAGACCACTTGGCGAAGCACTAAGCATAAATGAGGAGAAGAAAGTGCAGATATTATTATCGGAATTGCAGCCTGGTCAGTGGAGCAACTACAGACTTCCTTCAGCTGCTTGTGCCAAAAGATTGAGATCTCACATGTCAGCCTACAAACATTCTTTGATTTCCAAATGTCACTATTTTGTGGAATCATATAAGACTGTTCCACACAGCTTGCAAAGTCTAGGGACTTCAATTGGACAGTCCACCAATCACAACAATGCAATGTTGCGCAACCGTCTGACTGAGCTGCAGTGCAACATGGAGAATGTGGTCAATTCAGGGCACTTGAGCAGTAGACCACTGCTTTGCTAGGGTTTTAAGATCAAGTTTAGTGTGTTTAAGTGAATGTTTAGACTAGTTCTATAGAGGCAATGACTTTCAAGTATTTGTGGCTGGACTATATAATATTCACTAATATATTTATGGAAGATTTCACGTGGAACAAAATTGTTGGCCCAATTAGAAAGGGCAAGGTTGTAGCATACTGAGGAAGTTTTTCCCGTAGTCTGTACTCTAACAGAGATCAGTTAATTTCCCCCTTTTTTCCACTGGTCTACAAACCATGCACATTTGTACAGGTGAAATGGCCGAATTCCAACTGTTTCCAGTGAATCTGAATAATTTTTCCGAATACATCATCAGTCATAAGGATCGGTGAACTTCAAAATTGTGTGTTAGTCACACAACAATTAATTAAGCATTGTTGCATGGCATGTCTGTTAACTTAAAGCATCTAATCTATTCTTGTTTCTATGTTTTTGCTTGTTTTTTGTGCATTTAGTTAAACAAAAGGTTGCACCATTCAAATATGAGGCCTACAGGTCCTAGTAAATGAACAATTCCCAGCTGTCAGGTTCAACAGCAGCTAGTTCAACAATTGCTCTGAAAGGCTAAGTTATATGCTAGGGTTGAAAATGAATGTGTCATTCTGAGGAAGTAGAATTCACTTATTTTTCTTCTCTACCTTGACAAATTCCTCCCCTCTCATTTTGACTCTTGCTGAGCTACAATTTATAGGTATGCAAAGCTCCTTGCAATTATTTATGTGTGACCTTAACCATGCAGCTTTAATGGGCTATTCTACCATGGGATGCACTGCAGCTGAATCTAAATCTGTCCTCACCCAATTTTTTGCATGTGTACACATGGGGGAGAATTTTCCCTATGTCGGGCGTGGACCCGATCATTGCCCGCGATCGGGTCCGCGCCGCCATTTTATACGGGCTGGCCAATTAAGACCCAGCCAGCGTACTTCATGACTCCCATACATAGCAGGAGTGGGCAGGCAGCGGCATGTGCGCTCAGCCCACCAGGTCCAATGGCGACCCGGCAGCCTGTATAAAGGAAGCCCTGGCAGCCTTGGAAAGGCTGCTCACAATGGCTGGGAGAAGGGCTCTGCAGACGGGCAATGTTAGTGACGCAAGTCCGGAGGGCAGGCCAGCAGGGCAGTGTGCCCATCGTTTTTCAGACGAGTGCCTCGCTGCCCTCCTGAGGGAGGTGGCAGCACGGCGGGAGGTCCATCTTCCAAGAGACGGGAGGTGGAGACCCCCCCCGCCTGATCAAACGTGCGTGGGAGAAGGTGGCCGAGAGTGTGAGCTCCCATGATGTGGTGCAGTGCACGTGGCTCCAGTGCCGTAGAAGGTTCAATGATCTCCTGCACTCGGGAAGGGTGAGTACCATGTTGCCTCAAGTCACTGAATGCATCCATCACCCTATCCCCAAACCCACTCCCACCACACACCCCCGCCAACTCTGAGTACAGTAACATCATTGAATCCCTCACAGCATGTATCCCTTGCTGGGTGTGACAGCAGATATTGCCCATGCCCAGTTCACCCTGAGGGGGTTGAGCTAGGATGTGTTCTGCATCTGCAGCATGTGTGACACTGACACCCAGAGTATAGAATGGGGGTGAAAGTCAAGGATCTGCACCTAGGCAGAGTGCTGGAACTGGGAAACATGTCAAAGTCAGGTTGCTGACATGCTGGGAGGGGAGCTTCCAGGTGGCGGGGCACCGATCCATCTGCTGGTGTTTGCGCTCCCCGTGCTTGTGCCTCCTTGTTTAGCAAAGTTACACCTTGTGGTGCCACATGTGAAGGAGGCAGCATTTGGGCAAGTGGGAGGGTGGGGTTGGTGGTGGTGGGGGGTGGTGGAGTTCAGCCCTGGCTGCTTGGGTGAATGTGCGGCAGCTGTGGGTGATGAAGAACTGGAGTCCTGCAATGTCCCACTCTGGCTTGGTTGGCAGGGATGCGATGGGAATTCAGGTACAGGCTGGACCAATCAATGCTCCTCTCCCCTTTTCAGGAGGAGACTGCGCACAATGCGTCAGAACAAATGCGGACTGGCAGAGGGCAGGCCCAGTTGGCCATCCTTACGGCTTTTGAGCAGCAAGCCATGAACCTTGAGAGGCGCCATGCCCCCAGGTCCACCGGTGGCGGTGAGGCAGGGGTGCCATGGGGAGGTATATTTGGCGAGCACTCAGGTCACCATGTGTGTCCCAGAAACCATGGCACTGCTGAATGCTCTGTGATTGAAGTTAGCAACATGGGCTGACCATTGATAATGGAAGAGTGAGCACATAATGATCTGGGGAAGCGGCATGCAAATTGACATTGTCTGCACTGTAACTAATCAAATGTCTATTTTCTTCCTTTCAGCATCGCCGGAGCAGGGCTGGGAGGAGGAGTCAGAGGGCCCACTTCTCACCCCCGAAGCACCCAAGCAAATGCACTCACCAGCGTCACACCATCTCAGCCATGGAGGCACCAACGCAGATACTAACACCGCGGTGGGAATTAGATCTTTGGCTAGTATCCCAGAGCATGGCGGTGAGGGCACTTCACACTTGCTTGAGGTGCGGGCAGAAACAGAGAGTGTCCTGGGCGCCGGCAGTCGGAGGGCTGCAGGGGACCAGGTACATGCTCAGTCGGTGGCTGATGATGTGCCTCTGGAGTTATCTGTGAGGCAGCGAATGCTGGAAGTGCAGCAGGGTATGCGGGACAATCTGGCACAGATACATAAGGCTATGCATGGCATGGTGCCCATGCTGGAGGAGTCCACATGGAGCATCACTGATGCAATGAGCCTCATGGCTGAGTGCCATGCTTCCTCCATGGAGAGAGTGGCGACTCTTGTGGAGAGGCACCTCCAGGAGAACAATTAAGGCCTCCTGGGGTTACACTCGGACCTGCAAGCCCTCACAGCGGCATTGGCCACAGCTGGTCAGCATCAGTGTGGGAGATGGTTTGGGTACCAAGTATTCCAGCTCGGTGCCCATCCATCTACGGTGAGCAGTGAGGTCTGAAGCGACCTCATGTCGGCGCAGCAGCTGCCTGTCATCTCTGTGGGTTTCTCTCAGGGTGCTACAGATGAGGGCAGCAGCTCCTGCGCCCCTCTGCCAGTGACCGTAGCATCCAGTGAGGCAGCAACGACTGGGGAGATGCCAGCTGTGGAACTGGCCACTCCCACCCAGGCAGGGCCGTCAAAATGCTCCGCGGGCCAGAGGACGTCAACCAAGGTCATCGAGGCCAACAGGACGGAAGTGCAAAATGTTTTAGTTGATGGGCAATATGGTCGGCGCAGGCTTGGAGGGCTGAAGGGCCTGTTCCTGTGCTGTACTTTTCTTCATTCTTTGTTCTAGGACAGCAGAGTAAGCAGGCTGTCTCAGATGGCAGTGCCAGCAAGGGGACAGCACCTAGATGTAGCGTCCGTAAGGGTAAATTACCATGGGTTTCTCACTGGTGCTTTTATTTTGACCCATAATACTTAGTCGAAGATGTGATGTGATGTCCAACACCGTTTTTGTTTTGCTTTATGAATCTACATTTGTTTACTCAATAAATCTTGACATGTTGCCATGCCTCAGGGTGGTTCCTTACTTCTGCAAGTGGACGGGTACCCATGATGTTATGGGTGAGTTGTTTGACATTGAGCTTTATTGATAAAGGCCTTAGTTAATGTTATTATCCAGGCAGATTTAGCACTCAGGTATCAAGTGTGGAGCTTGCAGCCCTGGCGTGTGTTGAAGGTCTATCTGTGCTGTGCTAACTGAAGGTTAGTTGGATTGAAGCCTCCCGGGTGTCCCTGCCTCCCTGGAGGATGCCCGGGTCAGCATCTACCCCCTCAGTGTTCTCCTGTGAGTCCTCATCTCGGACTCACTGCTGGACTCATCGTGTCCATCTAGAGCAGCTACGTCCACGTCTTCCTTCTCCACTGCGTCGCCCCTTTCCAGCGCCAGATTGTGGAGGGCGCATCATGCAACCACTATCAGCGACACACAATCTGGGGGATACTGGAGTGCACCCCCGAGCGGTCCAGGCATCGGAAGGGCATCTTGAGAAGATCGATGGCTCTCTCCGCCACAGCCCTTGTGGAGCCGTGGCTCCTATTGTACCACTGCTCAGCTTCTGTTCTTGGATGGCGGAGAGACGTCATGAGCCACCTTTTGAGGGGATAGCCCTTGTCACCCAGCAGCCATCCATCCAGCCGAGCTGCAGCACTGAACAGCCTCGACACCTGGGAGTGTCTCAGGATTTAGGTGTCGTGGGAGCTGATGAAAGTCAATGCACACCTGAACAGAGCTTCTGTAACCTGCTTGACACAAGTGTGGACAGCTGATTGAGAGATTCTGCAGAGATCACCCACTGACCCCTGGAAGGAGCCAGAGGCATAGAAGCTGAGGGCAGCTGTGACCTTTAAAGCCACTGGCCACACAGTTTGTGGAGATCTCAGGCCCTATCATCTGACAGATGGAGGTGACTGTCTCCCTTGAGAGACGGAGCCTTCTTCGGCACTGGACCTCAGGCATATTGAGGTAGCTGCTTCGCCGCCTGTAAACCCTGGCAGCAGGAAATAGTGTCTTCTGTGGCCCCTTCTGCCTTGCACTTCCTCTTGGCCCTGCGCCCCTTGTGCTTGCGCCTCTCCTCCCAAAGGTGGCTCCCCTAGAGGCTGAATGTAGACTCCTGGCCTTCTCCCCCTTCTGGCCCTCCATTCCTCCTCAGAGGAGGTGCCTCCAGTGGAGAGCACAACTCCCATTCCCAGGCTAAGAGAAGGCTTCCTGAAAGCTGCAGGCCCCAAAAGTGATCTTTACTGTAGAGTCCTGACCAAGGCTTTTACTCCTGTCCTAGCAACTAGTATGAGTTTTTAAGTCTTCCTGCTCACTCAGGCAAGTGAAAGTAGCTTTCACACTTAAATACCTGAAACATCACATTTGCGACCCCACTCACCCCTCTTATCCCACGCGTGGATGAGGTTTATACAAATGTCCCCTACCCGCCTGCCCATTGCGCCTGTGCAACGTCCTGAAGGTCACACAGGCTGCGAAAAATCGAGATCAATTGCAGCCTCAAGAGCTTTAACTGGCCCGTTAATTGCGCATCCGAACCTATAGCGTGCCCGTCTTCCCAAATATCGTGATGGCGCACAGTGACGTCGGGACGCTCACCTGACGTCACTTTACGGGCGGGTGTGTGGGTCCCGCCCCCGCACGCCAACAGGAAAATCCTGGCCATGCAAACGTCAGCAAAGATTGCTGGATAGTAACGGTGGGGGGTGAGATTGCAGGGATCAAGTTACTCAAAGTAGACCAGGATGAAAGCTAGAACACTGTCTGACCTGCAGTGCAGCTATTCACATGAGAAAGTTCCTGAACAATTAGGGGACCAAGGGAGTACATTCCAGAGGCACATCATTAAGGGCAATGTCAAATGCAAATTCTCTTTACTTAATCCACAATACTTGGGGTTCTGTTGAAGGGTCATGAGGACTCGAAACGTCAACTCTTTTCTTCTCCGCCGATGCTGCCAGACCTACTGAGTTTTTCCAGGTAATTCTGTTTTTGCACTGTGTACTGTTTGAGATGGCACATTATAAAAAAGATGTAGAGGCACCACAGAAAGGTCAAACATAAATTTACAAGGATGATACCAAAGCTAGGAGATGATACGTCTCAGGAAACAATTAACAAGCTGAGTGTCTTTTCTCTTGATAAGCGAAGGCTAAGTGGTGAGGCATTTAAAATTATGAAAGGTTTTGATAAGAGTGGACACAGAGAGAGCACCCCCACTTGTGGGAAAAAGCAAACAAAACAAGAGGCAACCAATAAGGTAGACAATAAGAAAGCAAATAAAGAATGCAGAAGATACCAGGGAGTGGTGAGAGAATGTGAAGCTTGCTAACAGAAAGAGTAGTTGAGGCGAATTGCGTAAAAGCGTTTAAGGGGAAGCTAGATAAGCATGAGGGAGAAGAGAATAGAGGGTTATGCTGATAGAGTTAGATGAAGAAGGATGGAAGAAGGACTGAGTGGAGCCTAATTGCTGGCATGCACTGGTTGGGCCGAATGTCCTGTATCTATGCTGTATCTTCTATGTAATTCTCTGAATCACACTTGAGGTAGGAAGTGTTTGATATGACAGCTAAAAGAAAAGGGACCTGTTTCACAACATTTGTCATCCTTTTCCAATGCAATCAGTCAATAGGAATATGGTAGCATTATTTTTCTGATTGACAGAAGAATAAACTGTCTGTAACTTATATCACATAATACAGCAGATTTTGTCACCGTTGTCACCTGCTGCCAGAGGTTTTAAAAAGCATGGGTTTTAGTGCAAAACAAATTCTTCTTATCAGCAGGCTATCAAGAATGCCCAGACCCACAGACAATAATCTCTGCATGGCACCTATGAATTGCTGACCTCCTGAATCTGGGCCAGTTATTGTGAATCAGCAAGGCTTGACCATGACAAATGGAGCTTTGGCGCAAGTTAAATCATATGGCAATAAAGAAAGCTAAGTCACAGTGTCCGACAGGGAGCAAACACATTTTGCTGAATTGCATAGGGTGTGGTAAGTGTGAGCCACCTGTCAGTCCAGGAAGAGATATGAAGTCAACATTCCCTTTAGCTCAGTTCCTTTTGGTTCAGGGAAACAGATGAATTGTATCTATTACATGATGCTATGAAGAGGGCCTCTAGCCATGACTTATTAAAAGAAACAAAGAGAGGCCAAATCTTACCAGGATTTCACACAGCAGATGCTAGCCATGGATGAGTATATGGCATGTGGCCTCTTCTCAAGTCTTACAATGACCTTGTTATTGGAGAGTGCTGTATTGTGCATGTTAATGTGGCCAAAGAGGATCTATGTCGTAAATGGCATTAACTGGAGATCTATTGCCCTGGCTGTCGCAGCTCAAGGATTTTTATTCAATTATGGAACAGCATCCTAGAATGTCCATGTATTCCGAGTGAGAAAGAACTTTATTTAACAGAGATAGCAGCCTGAATTTCATGCTGCCCCACCGGCGGGTTTTTAGGCAAGGGGAGTATGAAATAAAAGGATCGGGCTTCACTCTGGCTTCCCGTCCACCCCGACCTCACAGCAATTTTATGCTGTGGACGGGCAATGCCTCAGCCACAGCCTGCCCTTGCCCCAATTGAGCCCTTAAGTAGCCAATTATTGGCCACTTGAGGGTCGTTTCCTACCCAGCCTCAATTTTTACATGGTGGGAGGATTTACCTGGCATGTGGGAAGCCTGACGGTGAATGGGCTTAGGCCTTGGGCAGGAAGGGAGGGAAGGGTGGGGGTGCGTGTCTCCATCTGAAGCCCCTTTCTGACTTTGGGTGCCCTCACTTAAGGCCCGGTGGCCACAGGACCTCACTCCCCACTCCGGCCTCTCCCCTAACACCCCAATCACCCACCTTCCACTCCTCAACCTCCAGGTCTCCCCTACCATCCCCACCCTGGGATCCTGAAAACTTATCTTGCAGTCCAGTCCCAGTACTTAGGCTCTGGCATGTTCAAGCACTTCCTCTTCTGTCCACTGCAGCTCCTGTCACTGCAGGGGACTAGAGAGCTGCCAGCCAATCAGATTTGTTGGCAGTTCTCTAAGGCGAGTCTTCGTCCCAAGTGAGGGACGGATGATGCTCATTCGAGTGTGAAATGGCTACAGGCCAGGCAGAGTCAGTGGGGATGTGTTCCCGCTGACTCTTCAGATGGTGGAAGGGAAACCCCGCCATCGGAAATATTCAGGCCAGCAATTAATTATATTACTGCCCATGGAAACAATGTTTCACACATGCGCAATGCAAAAATTGTGCAGGAATTGCGCAGGAACACTAAGTACAATGTTGCCATAATAATTTTAAATGGTTGCATAAAAAGTGAGGGTTGATTTCTCCTAATGGTGGGTTAGCAGTGAAGTGGAGGTTTACATTCAAATGACTGTTGCTGACCCACTGATCTTTCCTCCCTGGAAACATGTGATCTAAGTCTTGGGTAGGAGGTAGAAGCGGGCCGTCCGAGGTTGGGCGACTATCAGGTTGGAAGCTGTGGGAGGAAGATCTCCAACTATCAGGTTGGAAGCTGTGGGAGGAAGATCTCTTCTGCTGAAGGATCATGAGGACTCGAAACGTCAACTGTTTTCTTCTTCACCGATGCTGCCAGACCTGTTGAGTTTTTCCAGGTAATTCTGTTTTTGTTTTGGATTTCCAGCATCCGCAGTAGCTTTTAGCTTTTTGTTTTGATCTAAGTCTTTGTTCATAACTTCTAGACCTGAGTGCAGGCAGCTTAGAGTAGAACTCGTGGGGTTTTCCTACCAACTGACCCTGCATTAGGAGAGTCCAAATCTCTGCTGGCCACTTTAATAGATCTGCCTGCTTCTCAAAGGCTGTGAAGAAGGTTTTCACTTCATCTCCTTCAAACTTGGAAACTAATTGGAAATACTTTAAGAAATCAAAGCTGGTCCTGGAGCTGGGGGTATTTGAATTACCAGCAGCATCCCCATTAGGTAAAGACAAGTTCTCCCTAGCTGCTTCAATCTACTTTAGTTCCCCGTTCTTTTGTGCTTGTAATTCTTTCTCCAGCTGGAATTATCCCTCCTCTCTAACTATAGCCTCCGCTCCTCTGGGAGAATTTTGACTAGGGTAACCTGGTCTGTTTAAAGATCTGTATCTTCTAACCATTCCAAGCCTGGAGTGAGGCCAAGGTGCTTATCCAGCATCTTTGATACCTCGGGCTTCCATACTTTATGATTATATTAAGTTCTACCTGCTTAGCTATGGTTTTTGGCTGTTCTATGGTTAGGAATACTAATTTAGCCTGTTGCATGAATGCTTTTACACCAAAGTCAGCCATCTTACTTTCTATTTTTAGTATTCACAAAGCTTACTGCTGTAATCTCTTTTGATTTTGTTTCAACAATTTTGGTTATGTCACATATCCCTTCAACTTCCAATTTTCCTTCAAAATCGGATTTCTCTCAAATACTCCAATGGATTTAATTCCCAGATGCAGCTGGGACAGAATATATTTGCCCTCTTTTTTCCATAATCAGTATGTCTTGTATGGAAAGAGTTGAGTCTTTTTTTTATCCTTTGGAGTATGTATTCCAATTAAATAATTCAGCAGCAAGCTTTTGTGAGTTTTAAATAAATTAAGTTATTTATTCTCACACACTTGGTCTCCTGAATTAATGCAACATCACACACTTGGTCTCACGAACACACACACATACACAAACACACACAGAATGGATACAGATAAAGACAGTGCACTTCTACAGATTTCAGAAAATTCAGTCTCTATGATTTCCAGTCTCCTGCTTGGAGGCCTATGGTTACTTGAATGGATTTGATGAGTTAAAGTTCAAATGACGGCCTGATAAAGTGAAGCATTTATAGCAGGTTATGATGTCTCTTGTAGTTGAATATATATATGAGGTTAAGTACTTTGGCTGCTTGATGACTTGCAGCTAGTTTCAAAGTTTAGTTCTCAGATGGGCTGAGAACTGATGGTTCTGATGGATCTACTGTGTCCAGGGCTAATAAAAGTGTGCAGTCCCTGAGCTAGTTTTGATCACATGGCTGTGGGTTAACACTTCTAAGGCCTACCCAGTCTAGTTTGAATGGGGAAGGCCATTGTGACGCAAAGGGAAGTTTACAGTGGACACTGAGTTCCCATCCTCCCTTTTGTCCAGTATGAAACATAGAGGCAGATATTCAGGAAATTCCATAGTCTTTAGGTGTTGGCCCATTCTTAAAGAATGAGATGCATGAATTCCACAAATGGCTGTGAGGTACTGTAATAATCCCCAACTGAGATTACCGCTGGACAAGACTGATCTCAGGGTGGAACCCAGCTTGAAAGATCCTAACTCTTATTTGTTTGCGTAGTTACTTTGGAGAGTAGCTACTGAACAGAGGCACAGGAGTCAGCTGATAAACTTTTTACAAAAGAATAAAATGTTTCTTCAACAAGAAACAATGAACTTTATTACAATATTCCTTCATCCACAACTAAACCTTTACAGATATATACAGGTTTGTAAGGATAACACAAGTCGCAAAAGCTATCTTATAATTTAATGTACACAGTGCATACCCAGCCCATGTAAACCTATGGCACCCTGTGGTCAGACACACCACACTCTGATCTCAAGTGACAGCTGTCGCCTCAACCAGATACTGTGGATCTCTCCTCAACTCCCTGCAAATGCTTGTCACACCTTGAGCCGCCCAGTCTCACTGAATTCCGTCCTTCACATGAGGGTTTCCAATCTTCACTCTCCAAGACCTCGTTGTGGAATCTTCTCCCAAGCTGACGTTTTCTCTCAGGCACCTTCCACAGGGGTTCACCTCCAGGGTTTTGAACTCTCCTTCTGATGTTCCTCTTCCTTGGGTCACCACATGCCTTCAAGCTGAATTCCATGCATTCTCTCTCACCAACTCAGCCTTAACAGTGCACCACTGCTTCACATGCCCGTAGCAAAGAGTTACAGACCTTCAGTTGTCTCTTTGGACCTTTTTGCTTCTTGCAAGCTGTTCTCACTTTAAATCTGAAACTTGGAACCTTTCTCTCTGCCATTCACTCTTAACTTCACTTAACAGGACCTTTTCCCAGGTTCCTGTCCTTCCTTTGTCTACAAGGTCTTCTTTGAAATTTCCTCTCTTCCACTCTCCTGAATTTTTGAGGTTTTTGTTCGCTTGTGACCTTCTTGTTCTTTTGGGAAATCTGCAATTCCCTTTCCCAGTGTCCAGTCTCTCTGGCGTCCTGGCTTCAACTGAACTTAAAACTGGTGTTTCTTTAGTTCTGTGTGCATGTCTGTGTGAGGAACCTGTCTTTCTGCTCTCCAACCCTGTTTCTATGCAACAACACTATTCTTCCTGCTTTTGTGTGTTATTTTTACTTTATAGAGTTTGTATACTTCTCCTTAGAAATGCAAGCAGCCTTTTAAAGTGAAACTACAACTCCATTTGACCTTCCTTAACACACAGATACAGAAATACAAATCAAGCTTAAAGTTCAAAGCTAAAACTCATTCCTAACTTCCACAAACACAAATATAACTTATTTAAATTATCTTTATTTTCCTAACACCTACACCTTTGGAAGAAAGAAAGCTTCACACAGTGAAGGTTTCTTTCCAATGGGCTTCCACCCTCCTCACACAAACTTAACATCATAAATCTCTAACAATAGCTTATTACATACCATACAAATACGTTTCCTTTTTTTTTCACAATTAGACGTGTTATATATTAAATATATTATATATAACTATATATATATTATATATATATTATATTCCTGTTCCTTCCTTGTTTGTATGTATAATCATACAATTACAAAATATACTTAAACAAAGTAAATAAATGTAATAAGATTAGCAGGATTTGTACATCATGGTATTATCATAACTCAACCCTTATGTTTCTTTTTCTTCTTATTCCCAGTCTTTAACTCAGTAAAAAATGTTTCATTTAAGTCTACAGCCCAATTGTCCTTTTCGTTCGCTCTAGGCGTAATTGCATCCTCAAGCTCATTTTCCAAATCCAAGGGCAGAATTTTATGGCAGTGGGATTTTACGTTCCCGCTGAAGTGACTGAGGATTATAATGGCTCGCCACATTTTACGGCCCCATCCACGCCAAAAGGGGGCCGTAAAATTCTGCCCCAAATGTGGTAAATTCTCATTTCAATTTAGCAAAGTCTAAATGGTACTTTTGTGCCTAACATCTCATTTCTTCTCTGGTCAAAATCTCTTTTTGCCATTTCAAGGATGTTATTGAGATGCTTCTTACGTTCATACAAAAGGTTTTGTATTCCTGCTTGGTTTGATCTTTAAACATTTTATGATACTGTTGTTTCTCCAGATCCCATTTCAAACAGATCTTTTCCACTTCTTTTTAGCAGTGTCAATTATATTCTCCTTGTGGAGTTTCATAGCCCATTCCAGCCCTTCAATTATTTTACATAGTCTGCGGACTATATCATTCCACTCCTTTCCAGGTTTTGAATGGTCTTTTGTAAACTGTCCACTTGCCTGGATTTCAATTGCTGTATCTTGTATGTTAGTACCAGCAAGCACTTGTAAATCAGTCATTGACTTGGGAAAGTCATTTCGCGCTTTCAGTTCTTTTTTTGGAAATTCTTGATTTCCAATTCTGCATACGCATTAGTTGTTTTCACATTGTCCATTACTGAGGTTGATATATCAGTAATTTTACATGGGTCAGTTCTTTGCTCAACTGGACCACAATTCAGCAAAGAGTTTTTATCCACAGGAACAACTTAGGAACCATGACACTACATATTACACACCTTTTTCCTTTCATTCAGTTTGCTTCAAAGTTTGAGAATCTCATTGCTCTTTTCCTGACGTAGTTCTAACAGTTCATTAGTTTTGGTTTGTAATTCTGCATTCAACTAATTATTCTGAGTTACCAGCAATTCCTTTTCTTGTTCAAGGCATTTTCCCTGATAGTTCATATAACAACTGTTGATGCTTGAAGTTCATCAAAATTTAACTGAGATTGACCTTTGCTAAATTTGCTTCTACCACTTTATCATTTAGACATTTCAAGTCCTCAGTCAAATGTTCTACTTTCTGTGACTGATTCTCAATTGTTCTCACCAAATTATCTTCTTTCATTAGCAAACTCCTCATTCACACATGAAAGTTGGTCTTCCACATTAATCAGGTTTTCCTTCAATTGCTTGTTATCTGCAATAAGATTTTCATCTTTGGCCACAGTAGTTTCCTGAAGGTTGTAAAGATCAACATAATCAACTGCCTGCTGCAATAAAGTCATTACCACATGACTTCCTCCACTAGCCAAGTCATTACTCAGAATAAAATCCAGCCTTTCAATAGGTGATTTAGGAATAATTCCCACTGTAACAATTCCATTTACAAAGCAACTTTGTAATTTAACTTGATACAA
Source organism: Cetorhinus maximus (assembly GCF_964194155.1). Classification (NCBI taxonomy): domain Eukaryota; kingdom Metazoa; phylum Chordata; class Chondrichthyes; order Lamniformes; family Cetorhinidae; genus Cetorhinus; species Cetorhinus maximus. The sequence goes on from NC_135892.1 coordinate 65,247,662, forward strand.
AGAAACAGGTTCATTAATTCCATTAATACCCCTTATTAATACTTTTGCCTTCATAAAACTATCTGGAACACAAATTGTATCATCAGCCACCATCAATGATTGATCTTCCCCTGTATCTCTCAAAATTTGAATCTGCTTATTTATTTTGTTGGAGGAGTAAGGGGATACTTCTCCCTTTGAAACAAAACATCCAGTCCCTCTGTTAGTCTGACTTCCTTCACCAGTAATCAAAGAAGAACTTTCTGGATGAACCTGAACCATATCCCCCTTTCCTGAATGTTCTGAGGGTACACATTTCACGTGTATTACTGCTACAGTTTTAATAACCATTTCCTTTTCTGATGCAAACTTTCTTGAGGATTCCTTAGGCACCCCTACTATTGCAATAGGCCTTCCATTTAATTTCCAGCAATCTGCCCCAACATGCCCCACCTTATTACAATGGAAACATTTAGGCTATCGAATGTCACTTCCACCCTCAGCACCTCCCTTTCTGGTCTGAGGAGAAATTTCCTGAGAATTCCCAACTGTCCCTTCTCTTCCCTGACTACTTGTCTTCCTTTCACCTTCCCGTTTTTTATCCTCCTCGGGTTTATGGGTATTACAGAAAAAAGGTTTAGATTTATGGACCAGTTCATAATCATTAGCCATTTCTGCTGCCTGTCTAGCTGTTTTAATCTTCTGGTCATCAACATTGGTTCTAGCTACAAGAGGAAGTGAATCTTTAAATTCTTCCAAGAGAATTATTTCCCTAAGAGCTTCATATGTTGCCCCTACCTTTAATGCCCTTAGACAATTGTCAAAATTACTTTGCTTTACCCTTTCAAATTCAATATAAATTTGCCCAGGCTGTTTCCATATATTCCGAAATTTCTGCCTGTATGCTTCAGGGACTAACTCATATGTGCTCAGAATAACCTTTTTTTACTGCATCATAATCCACCAACCCATCTTCTGAAAATGAAGCGTTAACCTCATGAGCTCTACCTACCAACCTACCCTGTAAAAGTAATATCCAGATTTATTTTTACCACTTCATTTGCCTAGCTACCTTTTCAAACAAAATAAAGAATGCCTCTACATCCCTTTTCTCAAATTTCGGAAGGAGTTGTACAAATTTAAACATCTCCCCACTGGGTTCTGATCTGGAAATAAGTCCTTCTCCCCTACAGTTGTCTCTTTTTTAACTTCCAGCATTTTAAGCTGGAATTCTCTGTGTCTCTCTTTTTCTTTTTCTTCCTTTTCTATCCTTAACATTTCTAACTTCCTTTCCTATTTTCTTTCTCTTTCCTGCCTTTCTGCCTGTTCCCTTTGTAATGTCCTTTCTCTTTCCTTTTCCTCCAATTCAATCTTTTTCATTTGCAACTGAATTTGAGCCCACTCCAATGAGTCACCCCTTGGAGAACTTGATCTCTCGGGTATTCCTTCTGTCATTAAGCTATTAATGCATGTAATATTATTGGAAAATATTTTTCTTTTAAAATAGAGGTTTAACCTGTGGGCGTGTCTTAATTGGGTCAAAGCCTGTGTGCTTTGATGTGTACTAGTTTTGATATGTAAGAGAGATAGAGTACATTTGCATTTTTTGAATAGAGCCTTCAGGAAGTGGGGTGAAAACTACCACCTAGCTAGCAGATTCCAAGCAATATGTTTATATTACTAATAAAATTGGTATTATGAAAGGGGTTTTATTGTTAAAAGGTGGAGTTCAAAGAGCCTGGTGATACAATGAGAATTTATATTCAGTGGGCATTGCTAGGTATAACTTCAGCAGTTTCTGTGTGTAGAGCAGAGGTAATTTGAGATCAAAAGCAGCTGTAAGCCTCCAACTGTCTCCACAGGAACCAAAGTGAAATGAACCACATTTTGAATTCATAAGGTGAAAATGCTTTGCCTAGTGTCTGCTTAAGTCTATGGGTTGCTATTGCCTTAATGGAGATTAGTTTGGGAATTTGTTAAAAGTTATGATTGTAACTTTTGTAATTATAAAAGTTATAATTTGTAGCCATGTGTATATATTTAATTTGTGTAAATTTAAAAAAATGTTTCATCTAGCTTTATTATAAAACCTCTCGAGAACTGATGGTATGATTCCTGAATTTAGAGTTACATCTCAAAAATAACACTTAAAATTATAGGTTATGACAGTTGTTTAAACTTTCCCTTTGGGATTTTAAAAAATAATTCAGCTTTACCAACTGCTCAGTCATAGCACTTCCAACTTTAAATGCTGTGCTAAACCTTCAATTATGTCTGATTTCCTTACCCATGCAGGTAATCCCAATTGTAATTTAGCTGCCAATTCCATCAGCTGACTCTTGGTTAATTTCTGTAAACCATTCAAAGCTATATTTTCCATCTGTAAAAAAGCCTTAGCAACCTTCAACACCATTTCAAATTCCAACCAGTATAATACCTCACAGCAACACCAATTCCTATGTCCAGGAGCTCTTTACCTCCACATACTTGTTAAAAGGATTCACAAATCCCACCAATGTCAAGGATTACTAGTCCCAGACCCCTTATTATTCCACGTCCAATCACCACTGTCCGTGGTTCAAATCCTGGATGAGGTCCCACTTTGATATGATCCCCAGCTGAGATTACCTCTGGACAAGCCTGATCCCAGAGTGGAACCCAGTTTGAAAGATCCTAACTTTTATTTATTTGTGTAGGTACGTGGAGAGTAGCTACTGAACAGAGGCACAGGAGTCAGCTGATGAACTTCTTACAAAAGAATAAAATGTTTCTTCAAAAAGAAAAGATGAACTATATTACAATACTCCTTCACCCACAACTAAACCTTTACAGATATATACAGATTTGTAAGGATAACACAAGTCATAAAAGCTACCTTATACTTTAATGTACACAGTACGTACCCAGTCCATGTAAACCTATGGCACCCTGTGGTCAGACACACCACATTCTGACCTCAAGTGACAGATGTCACCTCAACCAGATGCTATGGATCTCTCCTCAACTCCCCCAAGATGCTTGTCACACCTTGAGCCAACCAATCTCATTGAATTCCATCCTTCACACAAGGGTTTCCATTCTTCATTCTCCAAGACCTCATCATGGAATCTTCTCCCAAACTGATGTTTTCTCTCAAACACTTTCCACAAGGGTTCACTCCCAGGGTTTTGAACTCTCCTTCTGATGTTCTACTTCCATGGGTCACCACATGCATTCCAGCTGCTTTCCATGCACTCTCTATCACCAACTCAGCCTTAACAGTACACCACTACTTCACATGCTCATGGCAAACAATTACAGTCCTTCAGTTGTCTCTTTGAACCGTCATTAACAGGGCCTTTTCCCAGACACCTGTCCATCCTTTGACTACAACGTCTTCTTTGAACTTTCCCCTCTTCCGCTCTCCTGGACTTTTGGGGTTTATAGATTTGAGCACATAATAGAGGCTGCCATTTTAGTGCATTTCTTGGGAGTGCTGCATTGCTGGCAGTGCTTTCTCTGGCTGAGAAATTAAAATTGAGGTAATGTTTGTTTGCTCAGTGACAGTAAAAGAAATACAGGGAGCCATCCTGGTGCCTTCGCAAACATTTCTCCCTTAATATCATGATTGGACTTCATATGAAAACTAAAGAACTTAAGCAAGCAGACTTACAACAGCTAAAGTGATAAAGGTTTTGAAGTATTCTGGCTTATGAATAATACATACACATGTACACTAACAGCAATTGTTCAGAAATACTGTTTCAGGGAAGGAACCCTGCCTCCCCCCTCACCCCATGCCCCCCCCATACCAGGCCTGGTCTACATGTGACTCTAGTTCCAAGATGCTTTGATGAAAATTTGGGATGGATGATAAATGTAATTTTGCCAATTAAGTTTATGTTCTGGAAACAAATCCTCAATGATAATACCAAGTTTTTATCTATCTGGTTTAGATTGGATGGTTTAAGGGGCACATTTGGTGGTGAGTTCATATGGTGACCAGTGTCTGCAAGCGCATGGGATGCTTGGAGGTCTGCAGCATGATGGTGGTGGCGAGTTGGGGGGCAGTGCTGGTGGAGAACAAAGATGGAAGGTAAGGAGAGTCTGACAATAAAGTTACCCTGGCTGGAGAGATTGGGAGGAATGTTCCGGCCCCACCAGCAGTAGAAAGTTTGGCGGGCAGTGGAACTTAATTTGACGTGAGCCCAAAAATCAGTTTCCTAATGGCCCAACTTTAACCATTAAGCTCTCGGGAGTTCAAAGGCAGGTTAAAGGCAGGATGAGTGTACTGATGAATGATACCAGGAAGCCCTTTTGCATGCATTAGCATGTCATGCATGCTCATTAAAAGGCCACCTAACCAGAATTAAGTTTTCGTGCCAAATTAAGTTCCTCACCAGCAAGAAATTAGAACATTCACATTTACAACAGTTTATAAGTGGCATGTACCTGGTGAGATTGATGTCTTCCAGGACTTTGAGGTGAGTAGATGTTGTTTTGGCGTTCTTGGGGAACGCTCACAAGCCTTAACTCAGATCGGATGCCGATAGGAATGGAACTGGATGGACCACTGGCATCGACTTAGGCATTGGAAATGACAATGGCAAACTCACCTTGCAAAGTCCACCTTGCTAACATGTGAGGCTTGTGCCAAAAATAGAGAGAGCTGTCTCACAGACTAGTCAAGCAACAGCCTGACATAGTCATACTGACGGAATCATGCCTTACAGACAATGTTCCAGGGCAGAATTTTCCTGTTGGCATGCGGGAGCGGGCCCCGCACGCTGACGCGTAAAATGGTGCGCAGTGACGTCGGGCATGTGTCCCCAATTCACCATGCGCCATTGCAATATTTCAGAAGGCGGGCGCACCATAAGTTCGGTGGTGTGGCTACCATCAATTAACGGGCCAGTTAAGGCCCTTGAGGCAGCAATTGATCTCGATTTTTCACAGCCCGTGCGATCTTCAGGACGTCACACATGTACAATGGGCAGGTGGGTAGGATAAGGGGGGTGAGTGGGGTCATGAATGTGATCTTTCAGGTATTTAAGTGTCAAAGTTACTGATACTTGCCTGTGTGAGCAGGAATACTTCAAAACTCACACCAGCTGCTTGGACAGGAGTAAAAGCCTTCAGGTCAGGATTCTACAGTAAAGATCATTTTTGGACTCTGCGGCTTTCAGGAAGCCTTCCCTTAGCCTGGGAATGGGAGTTGTGCTCTCCACTGGAGGCACCTCCTCTGGGGAGGAAGGGAGGGCCAGAAGGGGGAGGGGGCCATGGGTCCCCATTCAGCCTCCAGGGGAGCCACCTTTGGGAGGACAGGCAAAAGCACAAGGGGCGCAGGGCCAACAGGAAGCCCAAAGCAGAATGGGCCACAGTTGGCGCCACTATCTGCTGCCAGGGTATACAGGCGGTGAAGCAGCTACCTCAATATGCCTGAGGTCCAGTGCTGAAGGAGGCTCCGTCTCTCAGGGGAGACAGTCAACTATACCTGTCAGATGATTGGCCCTGAGATCTCCCCTAACTGTGTGGGTGGACACCCCATGCCAGCGGCTCTGAAGGCCACAGCTGCCCTCAACTTCTATGCCTCTGGCTTTTTCCAGGGCTCGGTGGGTGATCTTTGCGGTGTCTCCCAATCAGCTGTCCACACCTGTGTCAAGCAGGTTACAGACGCTCTGTTCAGGCATGCATTGACCTTCATCCACTACAGTTGGGATCAGGCAAGCCAGGCACAGCGAGCCAGAGGCTTCGCGGCCATTGCTGGCTTCCCCCATGTCCAGGGTGCAATAGACTGTACACATGTGGCCATCAAGGCGCCAGCAGGTGAGCCCGGTGCCTTCATCAACAGGAAGGGCTTCCACTCCATGAATGTGCAGATAGTGTGATCACAGGATGCTGATTCTACAAGTCTGTGCAAGGTACCCAGGCAGCTCCCACAATGCCTACATCCTCAGACACTCCCAGGTGCCGAGGCTCTTCATTGCTCCAGCCCGGCTTGATGGGTGGCTGCTGGGTGACAAGGGCTATCCCCTCAGAAGGTGACTCATGACGCCTCTCCGCCATTCAAGAACAGAAGCTGAGCAGCACTACAATAGGAGCCACGCTTCCACAAGGGCTGTGGTGGAGTGAATCATCGGTCTTCTCAAGATGCGTTTCCGATGCCTGGACCATTCAGGGGGTGCACTCCAGTACCTCCCAGATCGTGTGTCGCTGATAGTGGTTGCATGCTGCATTCTGCACAATCTGGCGCTGGAAAGGGGCAATACAGTGGACAAGTAAGATGTAGAAGCAGTTGCTCCGGATGCACACGATGAGTCCAGCAGTGAGTCCGAGGATGAGCATGTGCAGGAGAACACTGAGGGTGTAGACGCTGACCTGGGCATAATCCAGGGAGGCAGGGACACCTGGGAGGCTTTAATCCAAAGAACCTTCAGCTAGCCCACCACAGATGGACCTTCAACACACAGCAGGGCTGCAGGCTCCTTACTTGATACCAGAGTGCTAAATCTGGCTGTATACGAACATTAACTAAGGCTCTTGTCAATAAAGCTCAATGTCAAACAACTCAATCATAACATCATGGGTTCCCGTCCGTTGCAGAAGTAAGGAATCACTCTGAGACACGGCAACTTGTCAAAATTTATTGAGGGAACAAATGTTACTTCATAAAGCAAAAAAATAGGTGTTGGACATCACACCAAGTCTTTCAGAAACCATTATGGGCCAACATAAAAGCACCAGTGAGAAACCCCTGGTGTGCATAAGGTGCCTTAAATTTACGCTTATGGATACTACGTCTAGGTGCTGTCCCCTTGCTGGCACTGCCATCTGAGACAGCCTGCTCACTGCGTTGTCCTTTTGGCCTCGATGACCTTGGCGGACATCCTCTGGCCCGTGGACTCTGTGCTGGTCCCTCCTGGGAGGGAGTGGCTAGTTCCACAGCTGTCTTCTCCCCAGCCGCTGCAGCCTCATCGGATGCCACGGTCACTGGCAGAGGGGCGCAGGAGCTGCTGCCCTCATCCGGAGCCCCCTGAGAGGAGCCCGCAGAGACAACAGGCAGCTGCTGCACCGACGTGAGGTCGTTTCGGACCTCCTTGCTCACCGTAGATGGATGGGCACCGAGCTGGGATACTTGGTGCCCAATCCATCTCCCTCACTGGCACTGACCAGCTGAGGCCAATGCTGCTCTGAGGGCTTGCAGGTCTGAGCGCAACCCCAGGAGGACCTGATTGGTCTCCTGGAGGAGCATCTACACGAGAGTCGCCACTCTCTCCATGAAAGAAGCATAGCACTCAGCCATGAGGATGATTGCATCTGTCATGCTCCGCATGGACTCCTTCAGCACGGGCACCATGCCATGCATAGCCTTACGTATCTCCGCCAGATTGTCCCGCATACCCTGCTGCGCTTCCAGCATTTGCTGCCTCGCGGACAACTCCAGAGGTACATCATCAGCCACCGACCAAGTATGTACCTGGTCCCCTGCAGTCCCCCGACTGTCGGTGCCATGGGCACTCTGTCTCTGCCCGCACCTCAAGCGAGTGTGAAGTGCCCTCCCCGCTGTGCCCTGGGATACTAGCCGAAGATCTAATTCCCACCGAGGTGCTAGTATCTGCGCTGGTGCCGGCCTGGCTGAGATGGTGTGACACTGGTGAGTGGATTTCCTCTAGGCCCTCAGGGGTGAGAGGTGGGCTCTCTGCCTCCTCCTGTCAGCCCTGCTCCAGTGATGCCGAAAGGAAGAACAAGGACATTTGATTAGTTACAGTGCAGATAACGTCAATTTGCATGCCGCTTCCCCAGATCATTATGTGCTCACTCTTCCATAATCAATGATCAACCCATGTTACTAACTTCAATCACGGAACATTCAGCAGTGCCATGGCTTCTGGGACACACATGGTGACCTGAGTGCTCGCCAAACATACCTCCCCGTGGCACCCCAGCCTCACCGCCACCTGTGGACCTGGGGGCATGGCGCCTCTCCAGATCCGTGGTCTGCTGCTTGTAAGGTGTTAGGATCGCCAACTGGGCCTGGCCTTTGCCAGTCCGCATCCGTTCTGAGGAATTGTGCGCAGTCTTTTCCTGAAAGGGGAGAGGAGCATGGATTAGTCCAGCCTGTACCTGAATTCCCATCGCATCCCTGCCAAACCTGCCAGAGTGGGACATTGCAGGACTCCAGTTCTTCGTCTCCCCGCAGCTGCCGCACACTCACGCAAAGAAGCCAGGCTGACCACCCCCACTTGCCCAAATGCTGCCTCCTTCACATGTGGCACCAGAAGGTGTCACTTTGCTAAACAAGGAGGCACAAGCACGTGGAGCGCAAAGACCAGCAGATGGATTGGTGCCCCGCCACCTGGAAGCTCCCCTCCCAGCATGTCAGCACCCTGACTTTGTCATGTTTCCCAGTTCCAGCACTCTGCCTAGGTGCAGATCCTTGACTTTCACCCCCATTCTATACTCTGGGTGTCAGTGTCACACATGCTGCAGATGCAGAACACATCCTAGCTCAACCCTCTCAGGGTGAACTGGGCATGGGCAATCTCTGCTGTCACACCCAGCAAGGTATCCATGCTGTGAGGGATTCAATGCCGTTACTGTACTCAGAGTTGCCAGGGAGGCCGGGGGTCAGGGGGTGTGTGATGGGGGGGATGCTGGGAGGAAAAGGTGACGGCTGCATTAAGTGGTTTGAGGCAACATGGTACTCACCCTTTCTGAGCGCAAGAGATCATTGAACCTTTTGCAGCACTGGACCTATGTGCGCCGCACCACATCATGGGAGCTCATACTCTCAGCCAACTCCTCCCACGCACGTTTGGCCAGGCAGGGAGGCCTCCGCCTCATGTCCCTCGGAAGAAGGACCTCCCGCCACGCTGCCACCTCCCCCAGGAGGGCAGCTAGGCACTTGCCGGAGAAATGAGGGGCACAATGACCCGCTGGCCTACCCTCCAGCCTGGCCTGCCCTGATGGTCTCCCCTCCAGACTCGCGTGATGCACATTGCCCCTCTGATGTGTTCTTCTCCTGGCCATTGTGAGCAGCCTTGCAAAGGCTGCCAGGCCTTCAGTTAAACAGGTCGCCGGGTCGCCATTGGACCCGGCGGTCTGCGCACGCCCGCCGTCACCTGCCCAATCTCTCTATCCTCAGGAGTTGTGAACTACGCTGGGCGGGCCTCAGTTGACCCGCCAGCTTAAAATGGCAGCGTGGACCTGATTGCGGGTGGCGATCAGGTCCGCACCCGCCCACGCCTGCTCCCGCATGGCCCGCCCAACATGGGGAAAATTCTCCCCTCCCAGACACCACCATCACCAATCCTGGGTATGTCCTGTTCCACTGGCAGGACAAACCCAGCAGAGGTGGCAGCACAGTGGTATACAGTCGGGAGGGAGTTGACATGGGGGTATTCAACATTTACTCTGGACCCCATGAAGTCTCATGGCATCAGGTCAAACATGGGCAAGGAAACCACCTGCTGATTACCATCCACCCACCGCACCCCACCTTCCCCACCCCGAAGCTGATGAATCAGTGCTCCTCCATGTTGAACACCACTTAGAGGAAACACTGAGGGTGGCAAGGGTGCAGATTGTAGGTGGAGGACTTCAATATCCATCACCAAGAGTGGCTCGGTAGCACTACTACAGACTGAGCTAGCGAAGTGCTAAACGACATAGCTGCTAGACTGGGTCTACAGCAGGTGGTGAGGGAACCAACAAGAGGGAAAAAGATACTTAACCTCACCCTCACCAACTCGCCTACCACAGATGCATTTATCCATGACAATATTGGTAGGAGTGACCACCGCACAGACCAACCGAGAGCATTGAATAAAGAAGGGGAGTCAGTTCGTTCCTCCGCACCTGGAAGCATAACAAAACTGGGGTCCCATTCAGGAAGTTAACAATTTGGGGTATCTTGTTCGGGATCAACGCTCAGGGACCAGTCATAACATACCGTAAAATCCAATCAAATCTCCCTGGGCTGGCAGAAGTGGGCTCATCCCCCACTTTCCAGCCTGTGGGTGTGGCAACTGCCTCCATGTTAAATCCTGGCTAATAACTAGAAAGCCTATATTTAAAGAAGTACTGTTGCAAGAACGATACTAACTTGACCCACAAATGTATTATGGATCTCTGCCAGTATATTATAAAGTATCCAAAACAACCTTGATCTCTCAGGGCCATATGAGCCAACAAGCCTTCCTTCCACGTCAAGGTGAAGTACCTAAGGAAGTGAGCATACCTGAGGCAATTCACTTAAAGAAAAGATTATGAGAACTTTTTAATGATGAACTCATAAGCTAATGGTAGGAATTCATAATCCCATGCAGTCCACTGCAAACTTGGGAATTCAAATGAATTCTTGGTCCTCCTGGAAGGGTGAGGTGAAGGGAACAGTTCCATCTCTATGCCCTTTTTGCATTTGAGCTATTTTATTCTCAATCAGTATTTATAAATAATTAATTTTAAACTTAAGGGAAGCAAAAAACATTAAATTATTTGTATTCATGACGTATAGACTGTCAGCTGGCATAATGACTCCGAATGAATAACTTGTAAGTCATGAGCTCAAAGATGAGTTGTAACTCCTTTCTCACAAGTAAATTGTTACCTGCAATTTCCTACTGTCAGCACACCATGTTTTATTCAAAGCCTTTAAGTTCTTTCTGGTGCCAGCTTGGTTTAGCTGATTGCACTCTTGACTCAGACTGAAAAGGCTGCTAGTTAAGTCACATGCCAATGTCATAATCATCTAGTTCATGGATCACATTAATATTTTAGAGGCAACTTTTAGTTTTGGGAAGACTAAATTTGTAAGGGCAAGGTAATTAAAATACTGAACTTTAATAATTGCTAGGACGCCTCAAATAGTGGCAGTTCAAAGAGTTCCATGTGCACTTATGAAGTCAGAGCTAGGAGGATGAAAACCATAAAATGGCAAGTGGCCTTCATTTAGCTGTGGAAATCTGAGGAGAATTGTCCTGACTTAATTAAAATTTTAAATTATTCATGCAGATCTCCAAGTCAAGAGCTTTGGTTTTGAAGCTAACAAGTTATTTAATGGAACTATCTATCGGACGTCTCAACTAAATTCTGTTGCCATCGAGACGAATGATTCAGGGTGGAGCCTTGGGTGAAATTCTTGGAAGTACTTGTCTGTCGGATTTTTCCAGAAGGCCTTTGGGATCACAGCTGAAAGGCACCCAAGTTGGTGGGTGTTAAGCCCTGTGTTCAGCAGGCAGAGAAAGACAGAATCTGCTAAGAGCTGAAAACAGCTGTAGCTCTGAAGCGAAGGGGCCATCAGAAATCAAGGGTATTCCTGAGATGGGGGGCACTGAGCCTGAGTACAGTGAAACCCACACTTGAACCGGAGCATCCACAATCGTGAGGTGCTTAATGGACAGTGAAGGATCGCTTAGCTGTGGGCTAGAAGATAGCAGGAATATTGAGGAGAGTTGAAGGAAATTCCTGAGAGCTGTAGCACTTTGCTTTGTTCCCAGAAAGTGAAGGAACCTTCAAGCACCTGATAAGTAGCCAAAGACTTTCTAGGTTGGGAAGGAAGTCAAAGTGAAAAGGGAAAGGTTCAGTTGAGGATTTTGGTATAAAGTACAAATGATTGTGTGTATTTTTGATTGTTAAGTATAAGGGATGACCTAAGATAGTGTTTAGTTAGTGATGTTTGCTTTGCTTGACTACTGTATATTAAAATCATTTGTTTAAACCTTGGAATCTTGCAGTATAATTGCTTTCAGTTAATCACTGAGGCCAGAATTTTGCACTGGCTGTGCGGGCACGTGCCCGACCCAACAGTGGGTGAAATCATCTGAGAAGATATCGGGTGCATGTCCCGACGTCATTGTGCACTCGCGCGATATTTCGCACAGCAGCTGGAAGTGCGCCCGCCAACAATTAAGTGGGCAATTAAGCCCACTGAGGAAACAATTGAAATCGATTTTATGTGGCCCGTCCACTTTTATGGTTGGCAGACGGGCCAACCGGCATGGTTCCATTTCCGCTGGAACCTCGATCCAGGGCGGGATGAAATGTCCGGGCTGAAGTATAATATAAAAATATATCTGGGGACTGATGCTTTTTGAGTTCTGCTGTCAGGTGCTTGAATGTTGTGCTTAGACACAGTTTGGTGCATTTTTTTCTTGCCATTTAATCTGTCCAAGTCTACCGCAACCTGAGACAACCCCGCAGCAGCTGTCTGCCTTCAGGGAGTTCGCTAGAAGTGCCCACCCACCCCCTCACTTTTCTCTGTGCCTGCCTTCTTCCCCCGCCCCGGCAGCTCGGAGGCTTTCTCAGAGCATGTTTCATGGCTGGCTCGCCGTTAATTGGCCAGCCAGCGTGAAATTGCCTTCACGGGCCAATTGCAGGCGGAAGTGCTTTTTGCGTCCACTTCCGGGCCCACTGATCGTGCGCGCCCGACGAATGTAAGATTCAGGCCTGGGTGTTCGAATTTCTCTTTAAACATTAATGGTCTCTACAGGGGTCGTAACACCAATGTGACTACATGAAGCAAGATAGATAATTGAGTACAGTGCTGGGGGGGAGCTATAATATAAATGTGTCATATTCTATAAATGAGATGATTTTTCAACTATATATCATACATAATTAATGGATCATTTTAAATATATCATGCGCTATTGATGAGACAGTTTTGTGTCTATCATGAGTTAATAATAGAATGGTTTCATATGTATCACACACTATTAATTGAATTATTTTAGTAGTAACCACAATTAAAATGGTGTTTTGATATGTACTATACATCATTAATAAGTTTATTTTATATGTTTCATGGGAAACAATGAGATGATTTTATATTCATCATGCAATATTAAAGAGGTTATTCTGAATTGCAAATCTACTTGGTGAATGATGAGACAATGCATAGGAGCTCCTTTAAAGATTTAGCCAATACTGAAACTTAGTATGTTAATGATAATCAAACAGCTGAGGGAATTAAGTTGGATAGTCTCTCTGTATACTGCTGCACTCAGGAGTCCAACTAGCATGGACATTTTGGATTGAATTTTAAAATTCTGACCCACTTGCAGTAGTGGAGGCTGGCAATGGGTCAGGAATGCAAAGGTTATAGCAGCATGCTTGTCAGTGGCTCTTTAACTTAGCTTTGGCACTGCACCTGACTTCCAGGTGTTTTGACCATTTGGAGTGGGTGGGTGTGAAGATGAGTTGCATCAGTCTGTTTCAGCTCTGCTATTTAAAGGGACCCTGCCAGGGTCTGATGGGAAACATTTCAGAAGTGTCAGAACTGAGCCAGCAATTGGACTACGTGCAAAGGTTGCACTATAGCTCAGAGACGCATCCCTGGGCATCATGCTATGTACCGTAAGAGCCTGCAGGGAAGTATTGTTTCACATGGACAGAAGGAAGAAAGGAAGCGCAGGGAACAATCCGGTATGGGAGTGTGGTGCCTTGATCCTGGATACTCCTCTGAGCCTGTAGCTGTGCTGCAGCCACAGGGGGTGCACTTATTAGGGGTAATAGGAAAAGGAAGACAAAGGAACAAAAACAGAAACTGCTGGAAAGCCTCAGCAAGTCTAACAGCATATGTGGAGAGAAGAACAGAGTTAACGTTTTGAGTCCATATGATTCTTCTTCACAGATGCTGGTAGACCTGCTGAGTTTTTCCAGCATTTTCTGTTTTTGTTTCAGATTTCCAGCATCTGCAGTATTTTATTTTTATCTAAAGGAAGATAAACGCTTTGTCGTTTCACTCAGGTGTTTAAGATTGTGTTACATTGTCACATTTTCATTTAATATTTATCAACTATAAACTTTACTTCAAAGCTCCATTTTCCTTTACTCCCCATTTTTGCCTGTTGCCTGTCAAGTGGCCTCCTGTCTTGTGAAAAATCACATGACAAGAGTTAAAGTTGAGCAATGGGTGTCAGGGATGGATTATTGACTTTGGTAGCACTTTGTGCTTGGAGTTGGTGGCATGTGTTGATGCACAGTATGTTCAGAATTGGTGTACCAATTGGCTGCACTGCCTTAGATGAGTTGAAGCATGGTTGAAATGTCCATTTCAGACATTTCTGGCAGATAATTGAGAAGTTACATCAGGCTCCTTCTCCTTCTACTCCTCATGTTGCTCCTCCTCTGAAGATGCAGACCGGTTCTCACCCTCCTCCTCCTGCAGCACCAGTTCTCTGTGCTGCGCTTTGTTGTGTAACATGCAGCGTACCACTATCATTCTGGAAAACCTGCCTGGTGCATACTGAAGGGCATCCTCAGCTCTGTGCAGATATCTGAAGCACATCTTCAGTCTACCATGTCTTGCTCAATGACCACTCTTGTGCTCATGTAGCTTCTTTTGTACCTTTCCTGGCTGTCGGTGGTGGATTTTCTCAGAAGTTTTCATAAGGCACACTCTTGCAGGGTAAACATTGTCTCCAAGTAGCCATTCACAGACTCTGCTTGGAGATTCAAATACCTGTGAGAGGTTTAACTGATGTAGGATGAAGGCATTGCAGAAGCTTTCTGGGTATCTTGCACAGACATGTGTGATAATCTTCCCCTAGTTACATATCAGCTGAACATTAAGTTCATTTCAGTTGATGAATATTGTTGGGTGACCTAGGAGTGCCTTCATTACCACGTGTGAAATCTTTGACTGCCTGTACCTGTGTGAATCCAGCCAGAATAGCAAATCCAAGGGCCCTTTTACTCTGACTGGACTCATCAGTAGCACATCGAATGTAAGTGGTGACCCTGGCAAATATGGCAACATCGAAGATGCACTTGTGCGGAGCAGGTTATGGGATTCTACAAATGTCACTGGCAGGTTCCTGGATGGAGGCGTAGGCAAAAAAAAAATCAAGGCTATTATGAACTTGACCCTCCCTGGCAACGTTGATCCACTTGGCAGAGGCTCTTCCTCCTTCCAGGAGGCTACATATGTCAACAACTACCCCACAGAAAATTCTGACCCTTCTGAGGCACTGATCTCCATCATTTGCAGAAAGCCTCTATACGGCCTGTGTTGAAGGTATTGCCTCCTGAGAGCAGGAGCTCTGTGTTCATCCTCTCTGTCCTGTGGAGCAGCACGTAGCTGAAGAGAAGGCAGCTGCTGCTGCTGTTTCTCCTACTGCTTCTGGTGTTGATCCTGTGTGAGAATGGGTGTATTTTTGGGGGGAATTTTGTGTTATTCTGAAAAGAAGACTGTGTGTCTGTGTCTGTGTGTGTATGTGTGTGTGTGTGTTTGTGTGTAATTTAAGTAAGCTGGGCAAGAGATTGATAGGAGTCAGGCTGTCTGGGTGTTTGAAAAAATTAAAAGGTTAAAGGTATTAAGTTTGAGGTACAAGTAAATAGGTTAGGTCTAACATTTGCATTTTTAGATAAGTTGGGAGGTTGTTGAATGTCAAAGGAGGGTAAGAAGTGAAAGGAAAATATTTGCATCTTGCAGGAATCCATAGGTAAATAGTAGTGGGGATATTATATTTTTATTGACCCAAAAGCAAAGGCAAGATGGAAACATGAAAGATCTTATATTTGGAAGTGTTTGAGTTTCAAAGGGGTGCAACAACAATGGGACTGAGATAAAATGGGGAAAAGGTATATTAGAGTTACTGTGGATGGTTGTTGAGGTTATTGAGCTGGATAGTTGTCAAGTTGTTAAGCTAGAGATAGCTGGAGCTGTTTGAGTTGTTGAGAAGTCTTGGGAGAAGTCTTGAGAAGTAAGCAGTTTGATTCCTAAGTGAATTCCACAGCAAAGTGGAAGAGGGTATAGGTCATGTGGTGCACTTTTATTGAAGCTACAGCAGTCTGCCTTGTGTGATATTAATGGATTAAATTTAAATATCTATAAAGGAGTGTTGCCTGGAAAGTGTTTACTTGTGGGATTGACCAAGTAGAGAGTTTTGGGGAAATGTTCTGTAAGACTAATCTTAATTGTGTAACTGTAATCTTGTGTGCTTAAGCTTTCTTCTTTTTTTGTTAATAAAACTTTTACTTTTAATTTTTTAAAACACAAAAGTGTTACTGGACCTCACTGCTGAAATTGGTGCAAGTTCTTCTTGTTATTAGAATACAAAAAAAGGTTGTGGTCCGTAAGCCAAGTTTCCCTCTGGGATTTGGTTTGTGCAGCAATTAACACCAGCTGTGGTCATAACACTTCCTGCTGGTGTTGATCCTGCTGCTGGTATTGCTCCTGTTGATGGTGGTGTTGCTGGCATTGCTCCTTGTGCTCCTCATCAAGGCCCAAAACAGAGCTGCCTACTCTGCTCCCATACTGCTGGGCTGGCTAACAGCTGAGAAGTCCAAATCAAAGGCAAGAAATTCCAAAATAACAAAAAACGTCCTCCAAAGTCTTAGAAATCCCCTCCAAAACAGTGAAAACACACCCTTGTGAGTGAAAGTCTTTTTACCTAGGCAAAGTAGCAGCAGCCAATCTCAGCCTTTAAAGGCCCCTTTGCCTGTCTAATTGTGCATCCTCATCAATGCCCGCTGTCCCCTTGCCTTGTTCCACCTGGTGAGTTCCAGGAAGACTGGGTCACCTGTGTGCAGAGAATTAAAAACTGAATTCAAGGATTAAAACTCCACTCAATTGCCTTTTCAGCTATTCAGATGTTTGAATTGGCTTTCCCCAAGTGGGTTTCCATGTGCTAATAAACACATTCGGGCTAAATACAGAAGTTCGAACTTCCTGCCGACATGTCAACATGCCAGCATTTTTCACGCTTTTAACCTTCTGTCCTGACAGACACTTGCCCACTCTGGCAGGTTAATTAGGAAGTCATCTTCAGGAGGATTGCACCATCCGGCACACAACCAGTGAGCACAGGCCTGGGATATCCACTTGGACCCGACATTGGAGTCCCAAAGCCCTAGGGTAATTCCAGCCCTTTATTCCTATTACATTGTTCACTGAGTTCAACTCTCAAATGTGCTTCTACCTGGTTTGTCTTTGGAGTCAGTGACCTGAAAGTCACAAAAACTCCTACCTTTTTGTCCTCTGACTCAAGTCTCCTGTGCATTCCACAATTCATTCACTGCAGTATCAGTGGTTAAAAAATTTAACCATCTTAGCCCTATTCTCCGGTCCTCCCTTTTGAAACCCTTCTATCATGTTACTCCCCTCTCCTCTTGAAAAGACTCCTCAAAGCCTATCTCTTTGATTATGTTTTTGGTCAGTTAGTACTTGGCATCCATTTTCTCCCCTGTGAAGCATTTCTTCAAACACAAGGTAGTGGAAATCAGGAACCCCTTCCCCCAAAAAGCTGCTGAGGCTTGGTCAAACGAGAATTTCTAAACTGGGATGGATAGATTTTTGTTGGGTAAGGCTATAAAGGGAATGCAGCAAAGGCAGGTAAATGGAATAGTCTAATTGAATGGCAGAACATGTTCAAGGGGCTAAGTGGCCTACTCCTGGTCTTTTCTAGAAATCTTTAAATATAAATGTGCCATTTAAATTCAGGCTGTTGTCTCCTCAGTTCCTTGGATAAATGAGACAAATGTGGTCCAATTAACACAAATCTGGCATTTATCATTTCAGATTCATTTCTTTCATGTATCATTATTTGAAATAGTGCACCATAATATTAAGAAATTGCATCACTATGAATTTCATTTTTAAGATCAGGCCAAATTAATCTCTGAATTAATATTTATAAAGTGAATATTTGGACATATTTTATTACAAATAGTATTACTTGTGAGCTTATAACTTAAGTTAAAGGGCCCAAGTGCAATTTTTTAAGGGATTACATGATGTTTATTTTAGACAGGCATTAAAAGGATGTACTATAAGAGGCTCAAGCATTTAAGTGCTTGTCTCCCAAATGTCACCCCAGAATATTACAAGTTCTGTCTGTCACTCAAGCTCACAAGTTCAGTCAGGGGTATCTTATTAGTCCTCAGTTAGATACCACATGGAAATGATGCACTTTACCTTGTGTGGAAGAGAAACAGACATTGCCTACCTCTTAACTTCCTTCATTTAAAGACATTTGCACCACAGTCATGTTGCCCCATGTCCCAGCTGGCTAAAGTACCTGCCTCATTGAAGTGGGACATGTTAGGGAAAGTGACCATTAGGGGAGGAAAATGGGTAAAAATAAGCAATAGATAAATCTGTTAATAATGGTAAAATCCTTTTTCTTGGGCAGTTCTTCAGGATCAAGGATGATTGCTTCCAGTCTCATTCTGTGCATTTTACTATGGCTACTGAGTCTGATGCACAATGCACAGACGCCATCAAATCTAGGGCAGATGCTGTTTGAAGGGATGCGTAAATGCATTACTTGGGGGGCTGTGTGTTACTTTCACTGTCTGGTCTTGGCCTTTGCATGCTCCCATCAAAGTCTCTCAAATGCTTTCCTGAATGTTCCTTCTCCATTTTGGGCGGACACAAGCCTATGAGTTCTTCTGAATCAGTGGGGATGTTGAATCTTTTCAAGGATATTTGAGAACGTCCTTGAAGCATTTCTTTTGCCTCCTGGGAGTCTCTTGCTACAATGAAGTTCAGAGTAGAGCATTGGTTTTGGGAGTTTGGTGTCAGGCTTGCAAGTGACATGAGATTCCCAACGAAGCTAGCATTAGATAACTAACACCTCAATACTGGGAATATTGGCTTTGGAAAGGATGCTGGTATTAGATCACAGAATCGCAGAATCACAGAATTTTAACAGCACAGAAGGAGGCTATTTGGCCCATCGTGTCTGCACTGGCTCTCCAAATGAGCATTATGACCTAGTGCCATTGCTCATACTCCTGCACATTGTTTCTATTCAATTAATACACTAATGCCCTCTTGAATGCCTCGATTGAACCTGCCTCCACCATACTTCCAGGCAGTGCATTCCAGAACTGAGCCACTTATTGTGTGAAAGGGCTTTTTCTCATATCACATTTGCTTCTTTTGCAAATCACTTTAAATCTGTGCAGGCTCATTCTTTACCCTTTTACGAGCAGGAACAGCTTCTCCCTTTCTATTCTGTCCCGCCCCCTCGTGATTTTGAACATCTCTATCAAATCTCCTCTTAGCCTTCTTCTCTCCAAAGAGAACAGTCCCAACCTCTCCAATCTATCCTCATAGCTGAAGTTTCTCATTCCTGGAACCATTCTTATAAATCTTTTCTGCACTCTCTCCAATGAGTTCACATCCTTCCTATAATGTGATACCCAGAACTGTACACAAAACTCTAGATGAGGTCTAACAAGTGTCTTATATAAATTCAGCATAACCTCCTTGCTCTTGTACTCTATGCTCCTATTAATAAAGACCAGGATACTATATGCTTTATTAACTGCTCTCTCCACCTATTCTGCCACCTTCAATGATCTATGCACATAGACACCCAAGTCTTTCTGGTCCTGCACCCCCTTCAAAATTTCACCCCTTATTTTATATTGTCTGTCCATGTTCTTCCTACCAAAATTCATCACCTCAGACTTCTCCACACTGAACTTCATCTGCCACCTATCTGCCCACTCCACCAACTTGACTATGTCCTTTTGAAGTTCTACATTGTCCTCCTCACAGTTTACAACACTCCCAAGCTTTATAGCATCCACAAACTTTGAATTGGTTCCCTGCACACCAAGATCTAGATCATTTATATATATCAGGAAAAGCAAGGTCCCAATACCAACCTCTGGTGAACTCCACTACAAACCTTCCTCCAGCCCAAAAAATATCCATTGACCATTACTCTCTGTTTCCTACTTTTCAGCCAATTTTGTATCCACATTGCTACTGCCCCTTTTATTCCATGAACAATAACTTTTCCCACGAGTATATTGTGTGGCACTCTATCAAATGCCTTTTGAAAGTCCATGTACACCACATCAAAAGCATTACTCTCGTCGACCTCTTCTGTTGCCTCTTCAAAAAATTACAGCAAGTTAGTTAAACGTGATTTCCCCTTTAGAAATCCATGCTGGCTCTTCCTTATCAACCCATATTTTTTCATGTGACTGCTAATTCTATCCCGAATAATTGTTTCTAGGATCTTGCCCACCACTGAAGTTAAACTGACTGGTCTGTAATTGCTGGGCTTATCCCTACAACCTTTTGTGAACAAGGGCGTAAGGTTTGCAATTCTCCAGTCCTCTGGCACCTCCCCTGAGTCTAGGGAAGGCTGAAAAATTATGGCCAGTGCCCCTACAATTTCTACTCTCATTTCTTTCAATATCCTTGGATGCATCTCATCTGGTCGCGATGCCTTGTCAACTTTAAGGGTTGAATTTTCCCCCCCCCTGTCTGGGGGCTTGTGCGGGGGCCTGTTAAAACGCGCCCAGCATGACGCTCGCCCAGAAGCGCTGTGCGCTCCCTGTGCAGGCGGGGGGGGTGGGGGGTGGGATTCCTTGAGTCGGGGCCTGCGCTCTTACGTACATACGTGCGAAAGAGTGCAGAAATCTCCCAGAGGTGCCTCAGGGAGATCAGTTTAAGGTTTTAAAATTTAAATAAAGGGAAAAAAACTTTTAAAACATGTCCCCTCATGTGAAACTGTCACATGAGCTGGGACATGTTTATTATCTTTTTCAAATTTTTTTATTTAATTAACAAACCCTTCATGAAAACTCATCCCGCCTGTGAATGAGGTTTCATGAAAAATGTGAAGGCCACCTGGGCTCTTCGCCTGCCCGCCAACCTTAAGGTTGGACAGGCAGCATTCTTAACAACTTTAATTAGTATAATAATGGCCTTAATAGGCCTTTGAAAGTTTGGCAAGTGCGCAGCTGACAATCTAAATGATGTGCGGTGACATTGGGACACATGCTCGATGTCACCGCGCGTCGTTTTACACGTGGGCGAGCGGGCCCCGCCCCAGCTCGCCGACAAGGAAATTGAGCTCTAAGTACCGACAGTCTATTCAACACTTCTTCCTAATCAGTTTTCAACCCTTTTGGTGACAGCTTCCTCATCTGTCACCATGGCCTGGGCAGCAGCTACCACCTTGATAAAGATGGATACAAAGGATGCATTTAATATTTCAGCCATGGCTCCTTTGTCCATGTATTAATTCCCTTTTAGATCTCTAATTGGTCCTACTTCTCCTTTTACCACCCTTTTACTATTTATAAGCCGATAGAAGATTTTGGGATCCCCCTTTATGTTGGCTGCCAGTCTTTTCTCATAATCCCTCTTCACTTCTCTAATATGCTTTTTCACCTCGGCATTCTTCTTGGTTCTCAATTGTATTTTCTAGCTGACACCTCTCATAAGCGCACTTTTTCTTCTTTATCTTAATTTCTATTTCCTTTTTCATCCAGGGAGCTTTGGATTTATTTACCCTACCTTTTCCTTTCGATGGAATATACCTTGACTGTATCCGAACCAATTATTTTTTGAAGGTAGCCCATTGTTCAGCTACAGGTTTTCCTGCTAATCTTTCACTCCAGTCTATCTGGCCCAGCTCCGTTCTTGTCCCATTAAAGTCGACTCTCATCCAGTTAATTATTCCTACTCTGAATTGCCTATCGTCCTTTTCTATCATCATCCCAAAGTGTACAGTACAATGATCACTGTCTCCTAAATGTTCCCCCACTGACACTTGATCTACTTGGCCCACTTCATTTCCAAGAACTAGGTCCAACAGTGCATCTTTTCTTGTTGGATTGGACATACACTGCTGTAGAAAATTTTCCTGAACACAATTTAAGAACTTTTGTCCCTCTCTACACTTTACACCACCACTGTCCCAGTCTACATTCAGATAATTAAAGTCCCCCATTATAACTACTCTATAATGCCTGCATCTCTCTGCAATTTCCCTGCAGATTTGTTCTTCTAAGTCTTTCCCACCAGTTGGCGGTCTATAGACTGCACTGAGAAATATAATTGCACCCTTTTTGTTCCCTAGCTCTAGCCAAATTGATTCTGTCCTTGAACCCTCTTGGACATCCTCTTTCCCCAGCACTGCAATGTTCTCCTTAACCAATACCGCCACCCCTCCCCCTTTCCTTCCTTTCCTATCCTTTCTGAACACTTTGTACCTGAGAATATTTAACAATTAGTTCTGCCCCTCCTTGAGCCAGGTCTCTGTTATTACCACAACATCATATTTCCAATCTATGCCTGTAACTCCCCAATCTTATTTACTATACTCTGTGAATTCACATACATATACATGCATAGTAACCCTGATTTAGACTTTGTGACTTTCTCCCTCACCCCAGCTCCACCAATTAACTTACTATTCCTTAGTCTAGTGTTATCTGTCTCTCCCAGTATTTGGTGCACCCTGGTATTCCACTGTAACATTCTCTCCTGGTTCTCACACCCCTGCTGAGTTAGTTTAAAGCCCTCCCAACAGCACCAGCAAAATGCCCCGCAAGGAACTCAGTCCCGGCTCTGTTCAGGTGCAACCCATCTGGCTTGTACAGGAGCCATCTTCCCCAGAGCCAATCCCAGTGTCCCAGGAATCTAAAGCCCACCCTTCTGCACGATCTCTCCAGCTAGGCATTCATCTGCCTTATCCTCCTATTTCTGTACTCGCAGGCATGTGGCACTGGGAGTAATCTGGCGATTACTACATTTGAGGCCTTGCTTGCCAATTTTCTACCTAGTTCCATAATTTCTGATTACAGGACCACATCCCCCTTCCTACTTAATTCATTCGTACCAAAGTGGGCCATGGCCTCCGGCTGTTCACCCTCCCCAGAAGAATATCCTGCAGCCGCTTTGTGACATCCTTGACCCTGGCACCAGGGAGGCAACATACCATCCTGGAATCACACCTACGGCCACAGGAATGCCTGTCTGCTCCCCCAACCAATGAGTCCCCTATTGCTATTGCTCTTCCTTTCTTCTTCCTCACCTCCTGTACAACCGAGCTGCTTGGGGTGCCACAAACTTGGCTCCGACTGCACTCCTCTGAAAAACCAACATCCTCACCAGCTTCCAAAATGGAAAAACAGTTGGTGAACGGTACCCCAGGGAACTACTGCACTACCTGCCTAATTCTCTTGGACTGCCTGGTGGTCATCCATTCTCTTTCTGTCTCCAGGACCTTAAACTGCGGTGTGACTACCTCTCTGAACAAGCTACCACGTAGCTCTCAGCCTCGCGGATGCACCACAATGACTCCAGCCGCCGCTCAAGCTCTGAAACCCGGAGCTCAAGTTTCTGCAGCTGGCAGCACTTCCTGCACATGTGGTCATCATGGACACCGGTAGCGTCCATGACTTTGCACATATTACGGGACATGCATTCCGCTCAAGTGAGCGGCCCTGCCATGTCTTAACTCTACTTCCCTTACATTAACTATTCTGCTTTGCGTTATTTATATTACTTTATTATATTGGCCCTAACTTTCCCTTATTCCTGGCACTTCTCAGTTAAGCCCAAGTATAGCTACTTGTCTAAAAATATTACACTTTTCTAATTTACTCACCAAGTCCTACTTACCAAAGCCGCTGCTCTTCTTTCTGAGGAAAGGTAGAAAAGGAAAGGAGCACCTCCTCCCTCCTCACTGAACTACCTCAGTCACCTCTGCTCTGAAGCTCTCGCTGCTTCTCGCACTGTTTTTATAGCTCCTCTGCTCTCCTCAAGGTGCTGCTGACTACCTGGCTTGGGGTCCTCCTCTCTCGCACTCTTCTCTGTGTGCTGCTGACTACCTGGCTCAGTTTCCTCCTCTTACGCTCTCCTCTAGGTGCTACTGACTGCCTGTCCCTGTGTCTTCCCCTTGCACTCTCCTCTCAGATCACCTATTCTGCCATCAAATTTGAAGGATTTTGCAGAAACAGTGTTGATGGCATTATGATGCTTTAGATTGCTCAATTCTCCAAAGCATATAGGAGCACAGGGATCACTGCGACCTGACAAGCCATGACCTTAGTCCTGGGTTTGAGGTCCTGATCCTTGAACACTATTTTGCTCAGTTGGCCAAAAGCTGAGCAGGCACATTGAAAGCATAGGTGGATTTTGTCATCGATGTCAGCCTTCATTGAAAGGAGAATCTCAAAAATGGAAAGTGGTCCACATTTTTCAGCGCCTTGCTGTGAATCTTAATAAGAGGACCTTAATTTTCTGGGTGTTTAAAGTAAGGCCCATCTCTCATATGCTTCAGCGAAGGTGTCAACAAGGACTTGGAGCTCAGCCTCTGAGTGGGCACAAATAAAAACTTCATCAGCAGGCTGAAGCTTGATGACTGAGGTTGGAATAACCTAGGTTTTGGAATGGAGGTGACGAAGATTCAATAATTTCCCATCCATCCTGTCAATTATCTCCATTCTCGTCGGGAGCTTGCTGGAAGTGAGTGGCAGAATTGTGCCGGAATAGGTGGAGAAGAGGTTTGGTGTGATAACATACCTTTACTGAGCTAGGGTCTGTGGTGGTCCTGTTAGTAAGCATCATGATTTCCATATCATCATGTAGTAGGCGAAGAATAGCGGCAAATTTCTGAGCTGAGTGCAGCCAAATTTGGAGAGGAGTCTCCATAAACTCTCATGATTGTTAGAGTCAAAGACTTTAGTGAGGTTGCAAAAGGCCATGTACAGCAGTTGGTGCTGCTTCCTTAATTTTTCCTGAATTTACTGTGCAGAGAAGATCACATCTGAAATGTCTCTCAGTGGGAAAAATCTACATTGTGCCTTTGGGAGGAGCTCTTCAACCACTGGGAGGAGGTTGAGCAAGATCCTTTGTTATGAGACAGCAGTTTTGTAAAGCTGAGTTATTTTTAAAAAATCCCAGAAGGAAACTTTAAATAACTGTCATAACCTATAATTTTAAGTGGTATTTGTGAGAGGCAACTCTAAATTCAGGAATCATATCACCAGTTCTCGAGAGGTTTTATATTACACTAAATGAAACATTTTATTAATTTACACAAGTTAAATATATACACATGGCTACAAATTACTATAATAATAACTTTTAACAAATTCCCAAACTAATCTCCATTAAGGCAACAACAACCCATAGACTTAACCAGACACCAGGCAAAGCATTTTTACCTTATGAATTCAAAATGAGGTTCTTTTCACTTTGGTTCCTGTGGAGACAGTTGGAGGCTTACAGTTACTTTTGATCTCACATTGCCTCTGCTTTACATACACAAAACTGCTTAAGCTATACCTAGCATTGTTCATTAGATGTAAATTCTCACAATAAAACCCCATTTCATAGGACCAATTTTATTAGCAATATAAACTTATTGCTTGGTATCTGCTAGATAGGTATCAGTTTTCACCCCACTTCTTGAATGCTCTATTCAAAAAAATGCAAATACGCTCTATCTCTCTTACATATCAAAACTAGTACACATCAAAGCACCCGGACTAGCTGGCTTTAATCCAATTAAGACACACCCACAGACAAACATCTATTTTAAAAGAAAAATATTTTCCAATAATATTATATACATTAATAGCTTCATGAAACCTTGCAATCATCTTCCATGTACAATAAAACATCTATGATACTATGGGTGGAATTTTCTGTGCCCGCTGGCATCACGCGTGATTGGCGGTGTGAGCGGACAATATGGCGTGATTGGTTTTACGAAAGCAGGAAACCTGTTCATGATCTTCTGCTCAGCCCGCCAATGGCGGGCCACATTTCCCACCATTGGACACGGGAATATCATTGTAATACATCAGCGGCCAGAATCGTCCCCTCGTCTGCTGGATGGTCCGTCCGCATAGGTGTGATTGCTGATGTGTTTCACAACAGCACATAAAAGGCGTGCAATTGGTGGCCTGCACTTTGAAGGGAACTCGGAGGTGAGTTCATAGTAACATTGTGCAGTGCTCACTAGGGTCAGCTATTGGACTTCAAGCTTGAGGGGCGTTGGGGGTCAGGGTTAATGGCAGCCCTGCCAATGAGGCGACTGGTGGCAGGGTAGTTGGTTAAAGGCAGCCCTGTCATTGAGGCAACTGGTGGCGGGGGGGTGGAGGTTAAGGGCAGCCTTTCCGTTGAGGCAGCTCATGGCAGAGGGGTATAAATGGCAGCCCTGCTGTTGAGGTGACTCGTAGCGGAGGGGGTGGTTAAGGGCAGCCCTATTGTTGAATAGAGCACACACTGTTGGAGGCTAACTATTGCATCAGTGATGGAGTTGAGCCCGCGCAGCAGTGCAGGAGTGAAGTCCTGGACCAAGGCCTCCATGGCGGCGCCATCCTACCAGTGTTGACCTCGGTGCGTTGGATTGCTGGCACTTTCACCTCAGACTGAAGACGAACAGACTCCTCCATCATACCTTGCAATCTGAGGAGTGCAGCAGACATCCCTTCCTGATATTCCCAAGCTTGTCTTTGCAGCTCCAGCAACTGACAAGACCGAATCCAGAGGCATGTCATTTGACTTGGACTCACCAAATTTCTGGTCTCCAGAAGTCCAGCGAGTGCTGAGGACCTAAAAAGTCCCTGCCTCTACTTGTTGTGGATCAGACAGTGCAATGTGCTTACCAGATTGTGACCCCAAAGCTACTCTAAAGCTAGGTCCCACCGAGGTGTGTGTCTCAGCACTGCTGGAGGGTGTGGGTGAGCGCTGTGACGGGATTTTAGGGAGGGTGCCTCTAGATTCCTCTTCAGAGGTTTCTCCGAAGCTTGACTGGAGGCCCTGGGTCAAGGACTCCCTCAGCTGTGCCTGCGAAAGCAAGGAGAGATAATTAGTGCATGGCAGTGGCCTGTGAAATGGGACACATCAGTCACAGCATGGTTGCCTAATGGAGGTTGCACTGCTGGATCCTCACTTGGTAGAGCAGCTCCAACCTCAACGTGAGCACAGGAATGGTCCTAGTCTTCGCCAGCCAACTGGATGGCTCAATTTTCAAAGTCCGTGAGGACCCTGATTTCCGACATTCCGCCACCGGTCTGTGACGTCTCTCCCTCTTGTTGTGTGCCAGCTTGTTCTGCATGAATGGAGATGGAGGAAGTGTAAGCAGGATGCCTGCCAGGCCAGGTGTGGGTGGTGAGTGGTCCCATGGATGGCAGTGAGTGAGGGCCTGTGGATGTGTGATGGGTTTGTGACTGTGTGGGTTGAGCATGATGAGAAGAGTGACTTACCCTGGCGGAACGGAGGAGATCATTCATCCTCTTGCGGTACTGGGTGGCTGTCATCTTTTGCAGGGCATTGCCGCTGACCACCGCTGCCACCACCTCCCAAGCCAAGTTAGTGCTGTTGCTGCCCATCCTACGGCCAGAGCGGAGGTAGAAGACATCACGGCAGGTCTCCATGGCTTCTAAAAGTCACTCGAGAGGCGTGTCACTGAACCTGGGGGCTGCAGTCTTCTTCAGTTTCAGGGCCATGTCTTCCAAGCAGTAGTGATGGTCTGGAAGCACTGGAATGTCTGCTTGTGGTCGGACTTCAAAATGGCGTCTGCCGTGATGCAGTGGCGGGGTGTTGGTGGGCGGCTGAATGAGAGCCTGCCCGCCATGGAAATGCATGTTTCCTGGGATTGCATAAAAAATGTGGCGGGTTTGGGGTGATACAGCGTGAAAACCCACCATCGCGGCCGGCGATGTTTTACCTGCCCCCACCGCACTTAGTGCAAATCTGGGAAAATTCTACCCAAAGTTTCGTGACTAGTAAAATTATTATTCTTACCATGCACTCACCTTATTATTACTCAAGCTTGAAGATTCTGTCAAGTCTATGGAAATTACTTATAATAATGTGATAAATATTATATTAAAAAAATGTTCTTGTACTTCTGAACTTTAAAAAATGTTACACCCTCCCAGTCAGGTTCTATTTCCTGCAATATTAAAGCTGCCTGTAAAGGTCACTTTTATATTTGTGTATTTTTAAAATACAGGATTTATTTTTAAGATTGACGCCATATAAATATCAGGCATTAGGTGCAACTGCATGATCTATAATTAAATGTTTCCACTTATTTTGCCAGGGTTCTTATAATGTACCTTCTACTGAGATATCTTCACTACTAAACACAGCTGCACACCATGTCAATATGACTGCTTAGGTGTGCAAATTATTTCCAGAAAGACTGCCTCTATCTATGCTTCAGGCTAACCAACAAAATGGTTTCTGCCATAAGTATCAATAAATAAATAGTGCGTCATTCTTTTACCTTATTTTGACAGTTGTGGCGTCATTTCATCACCTGTTACCCAGAAGCAACAGAGGGAGAATTGATTATAACTCTTATTTTACAGTAGTAGTGTAAATTCTCTGACATGAATGAAGTTTTGTTTTGCTCTTTCCTTCTAATGTTTTTTAAAGGCCATGTTGTGAATCATGTGAATCACTTTAGTACAGGCATAAAATGGCATTTTATTAAAAGAGAGGGAAAGGCCTCCGCTCACTGGACAATACTGAATTCAGGCGTTAGGGGTCTTGCCCGCCGGATGGAGAGCCAAAAAGAGCCCTGTGTTGCCTCCTTTGGGGACAGCCTGCCGTATTAGCTGTTGTAATGTGCCTTTGAGGGATATCAGCATGACATCACAAGAAGGGAAATGTGTCATGTGATCCAGTCTTGGGGGGAGAATTCTCTCCCCATTGGGGGGGTTTGGACGGGAGTGGGTGCGGGCAGGTGCGCAGCCAATTGTCGCCTGCGATCAGCTGCATGCTGCCGTTTAACGTGAGCAGGCCAATTAAGGCCCGCCCAGTGTGATGTGCACTCAGAAGCGCTGTGCACTCCCTGTTCGGGCCGGGGGAGGAGGCTGAGTCGGGGCCTGCCCACGAAAGAGCACAGAAATCTCCTAGGCAAAGAGCTGCCTCAGGGAGAATAGTTTGATCTTTAAACATTTTAATAAAGACAGAAAAAAAGTTTTTAAGACATGTCCCCTCATGTGATAGTGTCACATGAGCTGGGACATGTTAATGAATTTTATTGAAAAATTTTATTAAACTTTAAAAGCCTTCATGAAACTTCATCCCGCCCGTGGATGAGGTTTCATGATAAACACGAAGGCCGCCTGGGCTCTTTGCATGCCCACCAACCTTAAGGTTAGGCGGGCAGCTCAGTTAAGTATTGTAATTGATATTTAAATGGCCTTAATAGCCCTTTGACAGTTCAGCGGGCGCGCAGCTTACTCCAGTGCATGCTCGCCGAACTGAATATCTGAATGACGCACGGTGACGTTGGGATGCATGCCCGATGTCGCCACGTGTCATTTTACACATTGGCGCTCATGCCCCACCCCCGCTCGCCGACACGAAGATTCTGCCCTTGGTTTCACATAGAAACATAGAAACTAGGAGCAGGAGTAGATCATTCGGCCTTTCAAGCCTGCTCCGTCATTCATTATGATCATGGCTGATCATCCAACTCAATAGCTCGCTCCCACTTTCTCCCCATATCCTTTGATCCCTTTCGCCCCAAGAGCTAGATCTAACTCCTTCTCGAAAACATACAATGTTTTGGCCTCTACTACTTTCTGTGGTAGCGAATTCTACAGACTCACCACTCTCTGAGTGGAGAAATTTCTCCTCATCTCAGTCCTAAATGGCCTACCCCGTATTCTCAGACTTTGGCCCCTGGTTCTGGACTCCCCCACCATCGGGAACATCCTTCCTGCATCTACCCTGTCTAGTCCTGTTAGAATTTTATAGGTTTCTATGAGATCCCCCCTCATTCTTCTGAACTCCAGCGAATATAATCCTAATCGACTCAATCTCTCCTCATATGTCAGTCCCGCCATCCCAGGAATAAGTCTGGTAAACCTTTGCTGCCCTACCTCTATAGCAAGTACATCCTTCCTCAGATAAGGAGACCAAAACTGCACACAATAACCAAAACTGCACATAATAGACCAAAACTGCACACAATTCACTTTTGATTTGAACAGAACACACACACAGCTCTGCTGTCTTCAAACGTTATACATACGTATAACTGTTCTCATGTGCCTACTCTTAATAAATGAACCCCAACGTGTTTACCCAATCTCTTATGAGTGATTGGTGCCTTACGTCTTGTACAGTAAATAAGCCCAAGATATTATATCATTATAATAACACGGTATTAACTACCAATCAAGCACTTAAGTGGCCAGCAGTATGCCATGCCCGGAATCAAAGACCCTAGGGGCAGAAGACGTGCCCCATGAGAGCTGCCGGCCAATTAGAGGTGGTAGCTGTCCATTGGAGGCACTGCCTACATGAGCAGTGGCAATTGCCAGCAATCCTCCCATCAGAAGTCCAGGATCAATGAGGAACCCAGACCACAGATGAGTGAGGTCAGGATGGGAGTCACGGGGTGGGGAGCGCAGGAGAGGGGGAAGGAAGTCAGTGGCAAGGACATGGGGTGGCTCTCAGCAGGCCCCCTCTTTGCAATGCTGGGTTCCTCAATCAGACACTGCATGCCTTTGAACAAGGGACCCACCCGGGAATGCGTAAGCAAATCCAACAGAATTTTGTTTTTGGGTCCCCACATGACAAGTCCCTTGCCCACTGATAACTGAACACCAGCAGTGGTGGGATCAGGCTCTAAAGTGGGCATTAATTGCCCACTTAAGGGACTCAATTGGCAGCAGGGCGAGAAGGTTGTCTAGTAGTCTTCCACCCCAAACTTACTCAGGACAGAGGCGGGGTCCCCACCTGACACCCTCCTGCCCAATTAATTACCTCGCATGCCTCAGGGGATAGCATTAAGTTCCTCCCACTGATGTGAAGCCTGATATTTATAAGCATTTGCAGTTATGCTATTGGTTGGATCAGCAACTTGGATGTTGTACTGAAGCAGTCTGTGTCCATATGCAGCAAGACCTGGACAACATTCAGACTTGGAACGGTAAGTGACAAGTAATATTCACATGACACAAGTGCCTGGAAATAACTGTTCCAACAAGAGAGACTTTCACCATCTCCCCTTGGCATTACCATCACTGAATCCCCCACTATCAACATCCTGGATGTTATCATTGACCAGAAACTGAACTGGACCAGCTATATAAATACTGTGGGTACAAGGGCAGGTCAAAGACTGGGAATTCTGTAATGACTAACTCATCTTCTGACTCTCCAAAACCTGACCACAACCTACAAGGCACTAGTCAGGAGTGTGGTGAATACTCTTCACTTGCCCTTGATCCACACAGTTCCTGCAATACTCAAGAAGCTCAACACAATCCAGGACGAAGCAGCCAATTTGGTCAGCACCACATCCACAACCTTAAAAATTCACTCCCTTCACCAACAATGCACAGTGGGCGCAGTGTGTACCATGCACAAGATGTATTGTAGCAACTTACCAAGGGTTCTTTGGCAGAACCTTCCAAACACGTGACATCGACCACCTTGAAGGACCAGGGCAGCAGATGCATGGGAACCACCACCATTTGCAAGTTCCCCATGAAGCCACAAACCATCCTGACTTGGAACTATATCTTTATCCCTTTACTGTTGCTGAGTCAACATACACACAAGAATTAGGAGCAGGTGTAGACTATTCAGCCCCTTGAGTCTGCTACGTCATTTGATAAGATCATGGCTGGCATGATTATGGCCTGAACTTCGCTTTCCTGCCTTCCCCTCCCATGACCCTTGATTCCCTTGCTGATCAAAAATCTATCTTACTAAGCTTTGAATATATTCAATGACTCAACCTCCACTGCTCTCTGGGGAAGAGAATCCACAGACTAATGACCATCTGAGAGAAAAAGTTTCTTGCCATCTCAGTCTTAAATGGGAGACCTCCAATTTTTAACCTGTGTCCCCTGGTTCCAGACTCCCTTACAAGGGTAAATGTCCTCTCAGCATCCACCCTATCAAGTCCCGTCAGAATCTTATATGTTTCAATAAGATCACCTCTCATTCTTCTAAACTCCAGTGTGTATAGGCCCAACCTCCTCACAATTTCCTCATAAGATAACCCCTTCATCTCAGGAATCAATCAAGTCAACCTTCTTTGAACTGCTTCTGATGCAATTATAACCTTTTTTTTAAGTAAGAAGATGAAAACTGTACACAGTAGTCCAAATGTGGTCTCACCAACAACCTGTGCAACTTCAACACAACATCCCTATTTTTATATTTCATTCCCTTTGCAATAAATTACAACATTCCATTTGCCTTCCTCATCATTTGCTGCACCTGCATATCAACTTTTTGTGACTCATATGCAAAGGCACCCAGATCCCTCTGTACTGTAGAGTTCTGCAGT
Organism: Cetorhinus maximus; assembly: GCF_964194155.1. Classification (NCBI taxonomy): domain Eukaryota; kingdom Metazoa; phylum Chordata; class Chondrichthyes; order Lamniformes; family Cetorhinidae; genus Cetorhinus; species Cetorhinus maximus. The sequence goes on from NC_135892.1 coordinate 65,279,662, forward strand.
CTTTTTCCATTCATATAACATACCGCTTTTCTATTCATCCTGCCAAAGTGGACAAGTTCACATTTTCCGACATTGTCCATCTGCCAAATTTTTGCCTATTCACTTTACCTAACTAAATCCCCCTGTAGACTCTTTATGTCCCGTGTTACGGAAAGGAGGAGATTAATTTAAACAGTAGTAATTTCTCCTCTCACCACCTATCTGTAAACAGAAAGGGTTTGCTTCCCCCTTTATTAGCGGTGGTGTATTTCCCAAACCCTCGGTTTTGGGGTGCTCCAATTTCTATTAATAACCTCACAGCAAACTCAAGATTTGATGAACTCAAAAGGTTAGTTTATTTCCACACACTCAAAAATGGGAGAGTCACAATTTTGACTCCATTGCATTCATACAGTAAAAGAGGGATAGAGAAAAGAAAGATTTACAGTGCAGAGGCCACAGAGAAAAGAAATAATATTTCATGACAGGAGAGTCCAGAATCAAAGTCCAATGGGGTATTCCTTCATGGAGGTCGGTGAGCTGAAAACCGATGCTGGGTAATTCACCTTTCCATTGGTATTGACTTCACACGATGAGATAGGCATGCAGAGATGATTCCATCTTGGAGGCGATGGTACAGAATTTCCAGTAGAAGCTGCGTAGATAGGGCCAGGTGTCCAACCTGGGCTGGAGCTCCTAGTCTGTGATGCTGCTAGTTAGATGATAAAATGGCAGACTGAGACTGTACAGTGCAGCGAGACAAAATTACTGGTTCCACAAACCAGAGGACATGTCACATGACTCCGACCTCTTCACACTGTCTTTGATAAAGGGTGTGTATCCCTTGCCTGGCCCTCGAGATCATTGAATGTCTTTACCATTAAGAATGGAAAGGAAGGCTGTGGAGTCCTTTGTCTTAGCAGACTAGCAGACTTCTATTGGCCAGCCTGTTTTTTAAAATGTATTCATGGGACGTGGGCTTCACTGGTTATGAAATGCAGATGACCTTTGTATAGCTCTCTTTGAATTTGGCCAGTGCAGACCACAGGGGGGTCACTAGTGGCTCTTCAGGGATAACGAGGTGAGAGTTTCTTCGATATTGCTAGGTAGCTTCTTTTGTCACAGACAGACATAGCTTCAGCCATTTTAGGTCTCTGCTCAGTTTGAAATTTTTAGAGATAGCACTGAACATATCTTTATGTATCTTATATGAAAAATATACAGGGTGAGGCATTAGTCCCCCATACCTCTTAACAACTTACTTTCCTACCTATCTTTGTGTCATCAGCAAATTTAGCTTCCATACCTTCAGCCCCTTCATCCAAGTCATTGTTAAAGATTATAAATAGCCAGGCCCTAGTACTGATCCCTCTGGCACTCCACTAGTAACAGCTTGCCAACCTGAAAATGACCCATTTATCCATAGTGCCTGCTTCCTGTTAGCTAACCAATCTTCAATCCATGCTAATATTTCACCCCTTACAGCATGAGCTTTTATTTTATAAAGTAACCTTTGATGTGGCACCTTGTCAAATGTCTTTGGAAATCCAATTACACCATGTTTACAAGTTCCCCTTTATTCACATTGCTTGTTACTTCCTCAAAGAACTCTTATGAATTAGTCAAACACGATTTACCTTATACAAAACCATGTTGACTCTGCCTGATTGTATTATGATTTTCTAAATGTCCTGCTATTATCTTGTTAATAATGGATTCCAGCATTTTCCCTGTGACAGACCTTAGGCTAACTGGCCTATAGTTTCCTGCTTTCTGTTATCCTCATTTCTTGAATAGAGGTGTTATATTAGTGATCTTCCAATCCACTGGGACCTTTCCAGAATCTAGGGAATTTTGCAAGATCACAACCAATGCATCTACCATCTTTTCAGCTACTTCTTTTAAGATGCTAGGCTGAAAGCCATCAGGTTCTAGGGACTTGGTAGCTTTCAGTTCTAATAGTTTCCCCATTACCTAATGAATGTGATTGTTTAAGTTGCTCCCTCCTATTTACCTCTTGACTTTCAAGTATTCTTCTTATGCTTTTGTGTCTTCTGCAGTGAAGACAGGCACATTCCAGATTTGCACTAAGTGTGGTGGCGGGTGGGTAAAACTACATTTTATCTGTCGGCTGCAACGGTGGCTTTTCGTGTCTTATTATCCCAAACCTGCTGCATTAATTATGCATTCCCGGGAAACACACCATGGCAGGTGGGCTCTCATTTGCCAACCACACCATCACCTCGCTGCTTCATCATGCCAGGCACCATATTTAAAGTACAGCCGTGCTCAGTGCTTCCAGCCCATGACTACTGCAAAGAAGACATGGCCATGAAAGGCAAAAAGACTGTAGTCCCCAGGTTCAATGACGCATCCCTTGAGTGCCTTTTGGATGCAGTAGAGGCTCGCTGTGATGTCTTCTACCTCCACCCCACCACACCCCCGCTCTAGCTGGGGGGTGGACAGAAACATCACTAATCAAGCTTCAGAGGCGGTGGCAGCGGTGGTCAGTGCCAACACCCAGCAAAGGAGGACAGCAACCCAGTGCCTCAAGCGGGTGAATGATCTCCTCCATTCCACCAGGGTAAGTCACTCTTCTCATCACTCTAAACTCACACACTCGCAAACCTATCACACATCCACATGGCCCTCACTCACGGCCAGTTCAAGAAACATCACCATTCACTCTCTCACACACACCTTCATTGCCCTCATCCTGTTCATGGGACCACTCACCACCCACACATGTCAGGCATACTTATCATCTGGCTTGGCAGGCATCCTGTGTACACTCTCTCCATCTTTACTCAAGCAGGATAAGCTGGAATACAACAAGAGGGAGAGGTCGCTTACCAGTGGAGGAATGCCTGAAATCAAGGTCCTAGCAGACTTTGAAAATAAAGTCATCCAGCTGGCCAATGCTGACCAGATTTCCCCAATTCTACCTACCTGTTTAATTTAGGATAACAGAATATGAGCACCTGGTTTGTAAACTTAATAAGTAAATAACTGTTTATTGAACAAATTGTCTTTAACTAGTGGTAAAAGAAAGAAATATGAACTGCTAACTTCTAATTCAATAACTTAAACTCTACCCCTTCTTAAACCCCTATACACAAACACACACACACACATAAGACACACAAAACATAGATTTTAAGGGTGAGGTAAAACAGTTCAATAACACCAATCCGGAGGGTAGCATTAGATGGGTTGATTTTGATTGATGTCTTCCAAATTCCTTGCAGTTTGTTGTTTTTGGCACAAGGTGGCCTCCCAGCACTTTCAGTCTGTGGTTCACTGGTTAAAAAACTTGCTTTTCAATGTCTCTACTGGTGATTTTTCCCGTTTTCCTCTTGACAGGGGTTTTCAGAGAAAGCAAGTTACAGAGATGTAAGGGATAGCCAGCTAGCTATTATAGCAGAATTGCTGGAATCTTACAAACACAGGGAAGAAAAATCTTAGGTCTTCCCTCTTCGCAGGCTAGTTGCTGTTCTGCCTGCACTGTTACCGCACAAAACCCTGGTTACCTGGTCAGGAGCCAATTAAAAAGCCGTCATCAGGCAGTTCCCCTAGTCCAGAACTCCTTTCCGGCACCATCCTGTTCCTTTAAGGAACCCTGTGTTGCAGGATAGCAACATTGTATATATTCCTCATCCTTCTCCAGTGAACATATCTTTCAACTGCAGCCATGGTAGTTTTTAAAGTCACAGTCCAATTTTAAAGCCACAGTCCAAGAAAAATAAAAATAGGTTCTTTACACATCATATAGGCAAGAATAAAATACTTTTACTTAAAATACACAATGAACAATCATTATTTTCATATTATAACTATCTGTTATAAGATTGAATGTTTTTGAATTCTGTTTAACTTTCTTGGTCTTTGTGTGTGTCCCTCTGGCTATAGATGCTGAATTATGCGCCCTGCTTCTGAACTAAAATGAAGCAGATGGTCATAAATAATCTTTACTTTGAGGCTAACCAAAACTCTGCTGACCATGTCCTAACTTACCTCAAGTCCTGTTTATCCATCACTCCTGTACTTGCTGAATTGCAATGGCTCCTGGTTAAGCAAGAGCTTGATTTTAAAATTTACATGTTTATTTTCAAATACCTCCAGAGCCTCACCCCTCCCTATATCTGTAAACCCTTCAGTGATACAACCCTTCAAGATATCAGGACTCCTCTAATTTTGGCCGCTTGAACATCGCCAATTTTAATTGCTCCAACATTAGTGGCCATGCCTTTGGGTGACTTGACCCTAAACTTTGGAATTCCCTCCCTAAAGCACTGTTCATCTCTACCTCACTTTCTTCCTTTGAGATGCCTCTTAAAACCAACCTCTTTGACCATTAATAGAAAGAGACACTTTTGGTCATCGGCCTTAATAGCTCATTATGTGGCTTGGGGTCAAGCATTGCTAACTTTAACTCACGTCTGGAGCAGAATTTTTTGCTTGATGTGCGGGCACGCGCCTGACCCGCTCAAGCGTGTGATGACGTCGGGCAAGTGTCCCAATGTCATCACGCACTCGTGCGATATTTCAGTCGGCAGGCGTGCGCTAAACTCAGAAGCACGCCTGCCCACAATTAAGAGGGCAATTAAACCCATTAACGGTGCAAGTAATGAGATTTTTCATTGCCAATGTTACGGTCGGTGAGCGGGTGAATTGGCCAAGCGGCCTTTGCATTTTTTAGGAAACCTCATCCATGGATGGGATGAGGTTTCCATTATTAAATTTTTAAAAGTTTGTATGAACAGAATTTTCATCTTGCACATGTTCAGGTGGCTGAGTCTGATGAGTGAGCATTATTTACTGGGCTTTAAAATCATTTTTTATTGCATTTAAATTCTTCAGTTCCCTGAGGCAGCTCTCTGCTTTCAGGGAGCTTTCATTCTGCACTCCCCAGTGCCCCCGCTGACTTCAGCGCTTGCCCTCCTCCCGCTCCCACCCCGGCAGTGCTGAGCCTTTCAGCGTGCGTTTCATGCTGGCTGGCTATTAATTGGCCAGCCAGCGTGAAATCGCAGTCAAGGACAGAATCCATTCCCCGGCTGTTCCCGGGCCTGCCAGTCACGGGCGCCTGCCAAACTAAAAATCCTGCCCCGCTGTGCCTTGGGGCAATTTACTAAAGGTGCTACATAAATACACGTTGTTGCAGTTACTGTAAAGAAAATCAGCCTTCCGATCATGGTCAAAAACTCAGAAAAAAATTTAAGGAACTGTTTTGCACCATAAGGTGATCAACTTTTGGCTTGGTCTAATGCTATTCATGCACACTCAGAATTGTGCACAAAGCACACTATAATTTTGAGTTTTGGTTGATTTTGACAGGGTTCTTGCTTCTCTGGGGCACATTAAAGCAATTCAAGATTTACCTTTAGATGGCTGCTTATCTTTCTTTATCTGTGGAACTGATCAAAGGTTACATTGCACAGTGCCTGACCTGTGCATATCTAAACTGGTACCTGGGCTCTTATTTACGTCATTTCCATATTAATGAAGAGTCCCATTACCCAAAACCAGCAAATGTTTTGGGCACCTTTTGTAGGCTACTTTTAAAATGGAGCTGGTGCATAATCAGTCTTCACAGTGCAGCAAAGCTACCAACTCTATTGTGAAGCTGTTTCTGTCTTTTTGAGCACCCAGCAGGCGGATGCGATGTATCTAGTGTGCGGGTGAAGATAGTTAGCATGCTTACCTCTTTTGTGTGCTAGTTTGCTTCTCATTTTCAACCTACACTGCTGGCTAGCAGCAATGCAGAAAGGAGATCCAAATGTGTAAGTGTCTTCCTGTCAGTACACAGCACGTCCATCAGCAGGTCCTCTGCTGTGCCTCCTTGTGGTAACACATGGAAATTGAGTCCCCTCTGGCTCAGACTAACACTTGTGTGGAACTTGGAGGAGGTTTGGCCCCCAGACATGCAGTGTGCAGACCCCACTGACATGTGGACTTGTCCTAAAACTCATGAGCCAAACTCCCAGCTATGGGCAAATAGCTACACTGCTACGTGGATAGCTTAGGAGAGTTGAAAACTAAGGGAGTAAATCCCTGACAAAACAATCTGGAGTGGAAGCCAAACGTGGACTGATGGCTAAATATATCATTTTTCAGGCGACTCCTGCAACAAAGGCAGTGCCAAATGTAGAGCTTTTCAAAATTTTGGACACAACTGGGGAGGTCGAGAAAGGTTGCCTGACACCTGGGAAGACTAGGGTCTCCATATATTTTGTTCAGGCTTGTGCCCTGGAAAGAACACTCCTTTGTACAGTGTTAACACAACACAGGGCACAGCAGTTCTGAGTAATAAGCCCAACTTGATTGGTGTAGAGAGCGGGTGCTACAGGCTGTCTCCAATGGTGGGAGGGACCAACGTGTCCCACTGGTCAGCCACTGTCCACTTCAGTTCGGGCAGGCCTGCCATTAATAAGGTGCTGACCCATCACGGTCCATCCAGGACTGCTGCGTATTTTCAACAATTTTTTTTAGATTTTCAGCAGCTGCATTATTTTGGTGTTGTACCAGTGTGGCTAAGGCCTGTTCCAAAAATCGATCAACCCACGTTCTTTCACATCATTTTCTGAAAATGTTGTGCTCTCATTGCTGGATTAATGAACTTTTTGATATTTAGAAAAATAACTCAGTATTTGTTTTTAAGAAACACAGAGGATCAGTATTGCAGGCAATTGGCTGCTATTTTGTAATTTCCACTAACAAAATCACACACTCAGCAATCGAATGTTTTGAAGCCACCACGATTTCATGCAAGTTTATAACTTGTTAAGGAAAGTAAGAGTTCATTCTGGATTTTAAAGAAAAGCAAAAAAAAAAAGAAAATATAAACCAAAATGAGCAGAAAGCAGCTGCCAGTTTGGAGTGCAACCTCTAGACAGAACTGCAACATCTCAAATTTGAACCTTTTGAGAGAAACAGGTAGTAAGCAGCCTAGGCACTGTAAATAAGATTGTTCTAGTTCTGATAAAATATAAATCTTAGGGCCAAATGGTAAAATGTTTTTCTCACAATTATAAATATCTAATCTCTCTTGAAGACTGTCCAAATGCACTTTGGACATTTTACAGTCTTCTTTGGCCTAAAAGGTTCTTGTTTTACACAATGTTTTTTCAACATCTGCTTCATATAAAGATGAATGAATCTGATGAAGTTGATGTGCTTTTCTATTGAAGATAGTATCACATGTGCATCTCTGCCGAAGCAACCATCTGCCTCTTCCCACTTATGTGGACCATGGACTTGATTCATCGTATCGCTTATACACTCAGAGCTATCTTGGCTGAGAATGTTCCTGACTATTTTTCTGACAAGCACAGCAGATTGAACTGCGCATGCTTTAAAATATGCTTACAGCTAAGAGTTCATAAATAAAAGTCATGCTAAACTATCAGGGTTTTGAATTACTGACTGAAGAATGCTGCTTTCAGTAATTAACTGAACTTGTAAAGAACGAGAGTTTATGAATTTAAATTTGACTGAGTTTTGGTTGATGTAACACGGCAGAAATAATAAACATGAATATGACTTGATTAGAAAGTTCAAAGCAACTAAAAGAACAGTTTGTCATGTGGGGTCACAAGAAATAAACATTCCAAGAAGTCTATAATAATTTTTATTCGACCATCTGGACATTTCAGCATCATATTAACTTTGTGGCCAGAGAGGTTTCCATCAAACTCAGGAAAACTAGTTGAATTAGAGTCCTGGTAAGGCAGCCTGGTGTTCTATCGATGGCTTGTGTCACAGAGCAATATAGTCACTCATTAGCTAGCCTCAGTAAATTTTATCTGCTCTATATAGCCTAGAAGTTGCTGTTAGTGTGCCATTGTGTTATTAAGCAAGCATTGCTAACATTTTTGTGAGCTAATAAGCAGACTGATTAGCGTTCCAGTTTTCTGGAATAGAATTAACATATGGGGCCGCACTTTATGCTGCTGCCCCAACCCTACCACTGGTGTATTTGAAGACGGTGGGCACATTAAATAAAGCGGGTGGCCAGCCTGCCACCTTTCTGCCCACCCCCAACCTGTCCCCCATATTACAAATGGGGTGGGTAAGGCATTCAGCAACCCACCTGCTCTTAGGCTTATTGAGATCCTTAAGTGGACAATTGGTTGACTCTTCAAGGCCTCATTTGCCTCCACCACAATTTTTTGGCCTGTGGGGGAAGGTGGAAGGAAGACGAGCAGCCTGGCAGCTTTGACATGCACGGGCTGCTGTTGGGCATAAAGAGGGGATGCCTCCTTTAGGGAGTCACCTGTGCCCATCCAGGCCTCCCCCCTGGCTTCTCTAACATGCCCACCCCCACCTCCTTCTCCCCTTCACTGGGATCCCACTTCCCAAAATCCCTAGGCTTACTTTCACTCCTGTATACACCTTCACTTCTACATGGGGACTGGTTGTAGCCCCAGCGGTGCTCATCACTGTCTCTGGTGCTGTTGGAACTACAGATTGGCCAGGAGCTCTCTAGGGCAGGACTTCCTGTCCCCAAAGGGTGGGAGCCCCATTCTCAAGTAATTAATGTCACCTACAGCCAGATTTCTGGTCGCTGAAGTGCTAACTGAATTATAGTTTGGTGGGGAGGGGCAGGTAATCCAACCCACGTAAAATCTGCACATGCTGTTCAATGCCCACGCTCAAGCCATCCAATGCAGGGGCAGAATCAATAATCCTGCCAGTCAGCTGCAAGCTGCAAATAGCAGTGGGAGCTCATGCAGCAGTTAATGGAGAACTATTGCTAAAAACTGGAACACAAGGAAACAAAGTTTATGGACTAGGTTCAGCAGCCCTATTGGGAGGAGTCAAAGGAACATTGGACACTCTGAGAGTGTGATGGAAGCAGCTTCAATTGTGGCTTTCAAAAGGAAATTGGATAAGCATCTGGAGACAAAAAGAAAAACGTTCAGGTTTGCAGAGAAAAAGCAGGAGAGTTTTGCGGAGAGCTGGCATGGACTAATGAGCCAAAAGGCCTCCTTCAGTGCTATAACCATTTTCTGAAGGACAGGGGGACAGTGGCTGAGGAGAGAGAACCAATAACATTATCAGATAACATGGGAGCCAAGAAGTAAAGTTTGCTGTTCAGAAATTTAGTGGAAATAGGATCGAGGGAACATGAACTGGATCTTATGTACAACATGAGTTTGGGGAGGGTGTGAGAGACATAAGAAAAAACTAGAGAAATGTGAACATTCAGGGCTAGGGCAGAGGTGGGAAGGTACTTAAAGGGAATTCAGCCTGGTGGGTTAGGTGAAAAGATGGCAGTGGCAGAGGCGGTTGAGTGGATGGTCTCCATCTTAGTGACAAAGAAGGCCATGAGCACTTTGCATTTTAGTGTGGGGGGAGACAGGGGAGAGCAGTTTAAGAAGGTGGCTTGCAGTAGAGAAAAAAATCTGGTGGTTTCCCTTGCATTCCAGGGCCATCCTGGAATAGTAAACAGTTTTGGCAGAGGAGAACAGGGCCCAACAATGCTTTATATGGTTCAACCAGGCCTGGCAGTGAATGGCTAAATTGTTGGCTGCCATATCTATTCAAGTCTACAGCCTGTGGGCTCAAAGGAGCAGAGGTGAGGGCCATACTAGTATGAATGACCAGAGTGAGAGAAAGTAATGATTTTAATAGGGACCAGGGCATCAAAGGTGGAGCAGAGGGTATGGTTGAACAGTTGGTATCTGGAGAAATATCGTGGTGAATGGAGGGCCAAAGGCTAGGCTGTAGGGAATTATAAAGTGCTGTTGTATTTAAAGTTGAGGAATAATTTCTTCCAGGCGCAGACACAGAAGGAAGTCGGGCTAGGAGGGAGAAGAGGGATGTGAGTGGAGTGTGATATAAGGAGGAGATCATGGCCTTATCTGTGATTAATATAATGGTGGTAGCAAGGACATGTGAGGCAACAAGGTCGGGGGGAGGGTGAGGGGGCCATGAATATGTTTTGTGGAGTTCATATGGAGACAAAGATTTAGGAGGGCAGTAAACTCAGAGGAGAGAGAACATGGTGAACTGAAATGGAGGTTGAACTCACCAAAGATAAGAAGTTGCTCGGTGAAGAGGCTAAAGGAGGAAAGTAGTGAAGATATCTTGCTGAGAAAATGCCTACGATTCTTTTTTTCATTCATGGCATCTGGGCATCGCGGGCTAGTCCAGCATTTATTGCCCATCCCTAACTGCCCCTGAGAAGGTGGTGGTGAGCTGCCATCTTGAACCGCTGCAGTCTGTGTGGTGTAGGTACACCTCCTTATTAATGACTTTGTAGCAATTTGATACAACTAAGAATCAACTACGTTGCTGTGAGTCTGACAACACATGTAGGCCAGACCAGGTAAGTATGGCAGACTTCCTTCCCTAAAGGACACCAGTGAACCAGATAGGTTTTTTACAATAATCAACAACGGTTTCATGGTTATCATTAGACTTTTAATTCCAGATTCTTAAATTGAATTTAAATTCCACCATCTGCAGTGGTGGGATTCGAACCTGGGTCCAGTGATAATACAACTACGCCACTGCCCGCACCCCCCCAACCCTCCCCACAATACTTGAGTTGGTGGTAGAGAATGAGAAATCAGTGATGCGAAGGATTGAAAAAGGTGAGTGTTGTAGAAGGATCCAGTACATTAAGGGTTAACCTAGAACTGAGTACAGTAATGACCATCCGTGATGTAAGAAGACTAGAGCTTAGGTCAGCAGTGTAGAGCTAGGTAGCAACGTATGAGGGCATGCCAGGGAGTCCTCTCCATACCTGTATCCTCCACTGTAAACATGTACATAGTTCAGTAACATTAATAAAGACTTCTTGGTAACTTCTACAAGACTCCTTAATGGTGTCTAAGTAGTACACACCATGGGTAGTGACAGCCCAACAAAACATTGTGGCAGCTCTAGATCAAAATCCAAACCTCTATAAAAAGACTGAAGAAATCAAGGAAAGGACACCAGCAATAAATTTCTGCTCTGAAAAACCTCACTCAAGAAACAATAAATTGAGAAAACTCATCGAAAAGTTCCAGAGACAGAAGATCCTGGCAGCAGAAAAAAAGGCAGAATTTAAGCTCAAGCTAAGGTCTCCACTGCATCCCTGTGGAAGAAGCTTCAACAAAGCAGTGGTAGCAGCCAGCAGCCAGCAGAATGAGGTATGGCCTTTTTAAAGTTCTAAGGAAGCCACTCCTGTGAACTGTTTCTTTTAAAAATCAGTCAGGCAACAAACTCAGTTGTTTCTTCATCTTTAACCTGACCACTGACTCAATGCCCCCTTCACGTCGTCATCCCCCACCCCCTCCCAAGTCTGGAGCTCATCAAAAGGAAAAAAGAACCATCAAATACGCAGAAACCCCTGTTTAAACAGGAGTCTGAGTGCCTCATAAAATGTTTGGCCTCTCAGCCAGCGAGACTCCTGTCATCCCAACCTGGACCCAATCCACAGAAAGTCGATGCCATTCTATTGGCCCACAATTGCAACCCAACCCAAAGCCACTTTGCAACTTCTTCCTCCTGCTGGGTGTCACTGCTTTTTTAAAAGTCGCACCAAAAGTCTGAAATGTGCAAAACTCTTCTCCTCGGCAATACCAGTGGTGCCATTTTGAAAACCTCTGATCTCTTAAAGGGGCACCCACACTTTAAAATTTTTTCAACCATGCATCACAATTTCACTACACCGAATACAATAGGACATTTGGCATCCTCAACAAGCATTTTTTCACATTAGTTGGCTGCATCAGGCATCAGCAAAAAATCAGAGCAACACCAGGTCAATGCTTTTGTTTTACTGGTTTGGTTATCTTGGGAATTATATAGTCCTGATGCAGGGCATTGATGAATCCAACACCAGTCTCAGGGAACTGTTTACAGCCTTTGATGGATATTTTAATCTTCGAGCTGAGGAGAGTGCAGAGCTTGAAAAGTGACGTTAAAAAACCCCCAGCAAAATGAAGGAAAGGCAAAAGACGAAACTCAAACAAACTACACAAGGGTGCCAAAGAGACACACCACTGGCCAGAACCCCAGCCGAGTTATATTTATGGAGACCTTGGTCCAGAAGACCCAGATGATTTCTTTCTCGACGACTGAGACATAGAACAAAGAACAAAGAACAAAGAAAAGTACAGCTCAGGAACAGGCCCTTCGGCCCTCCAAGCCTGCGCTGATCATATTGCCCGTCAACTAAAACATTTTGCACTTCTGGGGTCCATATCCCTCTATTCCCATCCTATTCATGTATGTTTTCTGATCTATACCAACAGCTGGTAGTGGACAACAAGGAAAAATCTCTGCACCCCGGTGGACCAAGAAAAAGCAAAAATACAAGTTTAAAGGGTTTGTCTCAAAGCCGAGATAGAAGATCTCAACATGAAGTATAGCCAGGCACAACAGCAGGCAAGAAAAGTGCTCACTGTACTCGTTGCCTTGAAAGGCTCTTTGACAAACCAACATGAAAAACACAAGGAGTTGGAAAAGACCTTCAAGGCTACTTCAGAGAAAGCTGCGTTGGATTGGTCAGCAATGACAAACATACTCACTGATTCACAGCTCGAGAAGGCAAGAGAGAAGCAATAAAGTAAACATTTGAAAGATCAGCTAATTGTCTTTCAAGAGCAAATTCAATCACAGCCCATTATCCTTTGGCGACACAACGGAATACAGAACACCTTGAGTAACAGAATGGGCTCAATGAAACTCTGCTAAATTACAAGAAGACTCAAGACAAAGTACTTGAGCTCTGCAACAAAAAGGAAAACCTGTTGAAGAACCTTCACATGTTACAAGGACCCCTCAGGTCCAGGTTTGTCCCTCAGGAACATCACAAAGTAAGAAAAAATGAACTTAATGCCACTGTGAATGAACTGATAACCCAGTTTTCAAGGAAGAATCAGGAATGTTCACTATTCCGGGAAGAAGCCGAGAAGTACAAGGAGACGGCAGCGCTGAATGAAACAGTTTCACACCTGCAAGGAAACTTGGAACAACATTACATTCCCAAAGAGGTCTACGAACAGCTGAAGATCAAGAACACAGAACGGCAAGTGAGGGTTGAAGTACTCATTAAAGAGTGTGAGCTCTTGCAAAGCCAATTGGCAGCATTCACAGAATGTGCCCTTGAAAAGTTGCAAGGAGGAATTACACTTCGCCAATGAGGGACCAATCACTGGAAAGAACAGCTCAAGGGGCAGAAATCAGCCCTCAGTCGTAATCCAGCCGGAACAGCATCCCCCTCCGGCTCAACCATATTTAAATGTTGATTTTCTTTACAACCTCGCTTCCCTGTTCATGGAGCAGGTCCGTTCTCCTTCTCAGGTTCCCGAACTGAACCAAGGGCGAGACCAACTTGCAGGGCAGGAGGTTACCACAACACCCCCAGTGGAGGTGATGCCAGAGCCAGAATGACTTCCAGAAGAGCCTCTGCCTCCACCAGCGACCACGGTGCAGTCGGCTGAGATGACACCTATACACGGCCCCAGCAACTACCAGTCAGTGTGATGAAACTACTGAGTCTATTGCAACAAGGTAGCAGCCCAATACAAACACTACTCAACCTCTACACTCTTCTTCCATCCACAGGAAGGCTCTCCCTCAACCCCAGAAGGCTTCCAGTTGTTGGAAAAGGCGGAAGGAGAAGATGGGATACAACCAACAGCTGGGCGGATACCACTCCCATCCTCCAAGAAAGAAACGACTACCACTCAGGGTACCAAACCACTGTCACAGCAACCCGACTGACCAGGCGTGGTGCAACACTCGCCAATGGGCAAAACACATGAAGCCATGCCTGCATCTGGCTACAACCGACAATCCACCACCAAGATCAACAGGCCCGAGATCCTAACAGTCTCCCGACCAGACGGCAAATGAGACATGGCCGGGGTACAAGACCTCCAGACCACCTCAAACCCTGATTTCAAAGACTTGAACAGGGGAAATGGGGTAATATAAACTCTGATAATGCTTTCTGCTCATGGTGTAATGTTAATGCATGCTGTGGTTTAGAGTTAGAGTAAGTATAGTTTAGAGTTAGAGTAGGTAAAGTTGCAACACTGAAGTTAAGTACACAAGCCTTATGACAACACAAAACTTGAATCAAACTGTAAGTAGCCATTGTCAGTCTATGTCCAGGGGATAAAGATTTGGGGGGAGGCGTGTGCGAAAGAATGCACTCCCGATTCAGGGAACCCCCAACCCGCCCGAATGCACTCCTGACTCAGGGAACCCCCAACCCGCCCGCACAGGGAGCACACAGAACTTCCGGGTGCGTGTCACGTTGGGCGGGTCTTAGTTGGCCCGCCCACATAAAATGATGGCTTGGACCCGATCGGGGGTGCCGATTGGGTCCGTGCCTGCGCCCACAAACCCCCGCCCGACGGGGGGAAAATTCTCTCCGTAGAAATTATTAAAATATATTAGGGCACTAACAAGGAATAGAAAGGAGACAATAGGATAGTCCAGGGTTAAAGTCAGAGGTCCCGTGTTTGGGTAAAGTTGATGTAGGGAGGGTGGAGTCCGCATGGAATTCGGCAAACTATTCTCCAAGTTTGGAGACAAGTGTGATAGGTGAGTGAAGTCCAGAAGCTATTTGGAGGTTACAGTGTTAGAGGATATACTGATGGGAGTACAACCATGGAACAACAATCCACGAGTTGCGGAGATTCAGTTACAGGGCAGCAGACTTGGAGGTTATCATAAAATGGGAATACCACCACCTGGAAGTTCCCCTCCAAGTCACTCACCATCCTGACTTGGAAATATATCACTGTTCCTTCACTGTCATTGGGTCAAAATCCTGGGACTCCCTTCCTAACAGCACTGTGGGTGTACCTACACCACATGGACTGTAGCAGTTCAAGAAGGCAGCTCACTACCACCTTCTCAAGGGCAATTAGGGATGGGCAATAAATGCTGGCCCAGCCAGCGAAGCCCACATCCCGTGAATAAATTAAAAAAAACATCCGGGGGTGGGGGGGCGGAGAAATGTATTTCAGTCCAGGAGAATGAAAAATACATCTCCAATAATGAAACAGCTGTTCACACCTGGAATGACAAGTGACCAGTTATATTTGCATCAGCATCATGATCTCTGAGCTCACCGCCATCAATGTCTGATGCGGGTCGTCATTAACCAGAAGCTGGACTTTACCAGACACATTAACACCGACAGAAGGCTGCTAATCATCTTATTTATATAGTTGAGAATTGCTTGTCACCTTTATTAACTGCCCAATCATTCCTTCAATCTCAACCTAAACTGCCTGAACAGTAAAAACAGTTCCTATATACAAATGAAAGTTAGTAAGCATTTATTTCAAATACCTTAGGCATCTACTAACAATAATGTTTCATTACTATTCAAAATTTCAAATCTCTCTAAATACAAGACAGTAAAACCAGATATCATAAACCTTACCTTAATCGTTTGCAATGTTAAAAATTAGAAATATAGTTAGAATATATATCATCAGCTTGAAATGGATCAGGGAATAAGGGTAAAGTGCTGTAGTTCTGTTTTACTGGAAATTGCTTAAGGTTTTGATTCCCTAGAAGCAAAGCTCGTGGCATGATTATTATTAGATAATCATCGTTAGCCTCAACAAGGGGCCATAGCTGGGTAAATGCAAAAGTAGATAACCATATGACAAAGCTGTGCTCAGCTTTTCATTTAACTTTGCTCAATTAGGATGCCTGCTAGAATATAAAAGTTAATTGGTATGGAGGAATAGAATAGAAGTTACTTTAGTGAATCACCATGGTTCAATAGTCAGATAAGAAACAAGGACAGCTGGACTGAATGGCCACTATGAACAGTCCGCCAACAGACAAACCGCACTGGGCATTAATAAATGATGATAGAACAGATACAAATAATGAAACTTCTGAGAGCTAGTTTGACAGCCAGAGCTGGAATGTTCATGGAGAGGATGCAACTGATCAGGGACAGCAGCTTGAGGTGAGATAAGAGTGAGACAATGTAAGGCCCTGATTGGTCAGGGACAGAAAGGTAAATGTGAAAGTTAGCTAAGTTAATGGAAGGCGAATGACATTAAAGGTGGGTTTTCACCCATGGTTTCAGCAAAGCACTTGGCGTTTTATTGGGTGTTTCAGAATAAGGTAAATCTTTTTAGGATCCTAAGGTCCTGTTAACAATCCATCCAGGCCTACCCCTGAAGAAGGATATAAGGTAAGACGCTTTGGAGGACCTCAGTGCAGTTAGGCATAGGAGAAGAACTCTCAAAGGAAGACTGCAGTTCAACTCTCCAGAGTAGTTTCAGAAGACATGGAGACTGAGAAGAAAAATGGAAGAAGATGAAAGAATGTTGTTTGTTCATGCCAGCTATCCTGCTTGATCTGGACTGAGAGTCACTACTTGTCACAGTCATATGTTTTTGCTGTACATCTAGTGTGATATAGCCCATCATAAAATGTAAATGAACTTAATATACCCACTATGTTGCTTGTAGTCAGTCCTGACTGATTAGATATTGATAACCTCTCCTTGATTTTTTTGAATGATTTCTGATGTGCTTCTTTCCAACACCATTCATTGTCTTGGTGTAACAACTGGCATTGTGGCTTGTTGAGCTCTGTTAAATTTTTTTTTAGAAATTTTGCTACTTGGCTCATCATTCTCATGAACCTTTGTAACTTCGTAACGTTCCTTGGATTTTGAAATTCTTCTATGACTCTGGTCTTCGGTGGATCAACCTTTGTTCCTGATGCTATGTGACCAAGACACCTGGTTGTTAGCTGTGAAAACCCCCACTTGCTGTTGAGTGTCAGTCCTGCCTCCTTAGGTGTTCTCAGTACTGCTTCCACTCTCATGTCATGCTCAGCTTGAGTGGGCCCATGTATCAACACATCATTCATGTGGCTAACAATAAGCTAAAAGATTTGTCATTGTCCTTTGAAAGATCTCTGGTGCTGATGTTATTCTAAAGGGTAACCTTTTGAAAGAGAATCTTCAAAATAGTGTTATGAATGTCATGAGGAGCTTGGACTCCCCTTTTAGTGGTATTTGCCAGAATCCACTGTTAGCATCTAATTTAGAGAATATTGAGCTCTTTTCTAATTTAGCTAAACTTTCATCTACTGATACCATTGGATGAGCTTCTCTTTCCACAGCTTTGTTGAGTTAGATCAACACATGTCCTTATGATAAAAACAAAAAACTACTGCGGATGCTGGAAATCCAAAACAAAAACAGAATTACCTGGAAAAACTCAGCAGGTCTGGCAGCATCGGTGGAGAAGAAAAGAGTTGACGTTTCGAGTCCTCATGACCCTTCAGCAGAACTGAGCATAGTCAGGAGAGGGGTGAAATATAAGGTGGTTTAAGGTGGGGGTGGGTGGGGGGAGAGAAGTTGGGGGGGGTGTGGTTGTAGGGACAAGCAAGCAGTGATAGGAGCAGATAATCAAAAGATGTCACAGACAAAAGGATCATAGAGGTGTTGAAGGTGGTGATATTATCTAAGAAAATGTGCTGATTAAGAATGGATGGCAGGACACTCAAGGTACAGCTCTAGTGGGGGTGGGGTGGAAAGACGGACAAGGTATT
This sequence comes from Cetorhinus maximus, assembly GCF_964194155.1. Taxonomy (NCBI): domain Eukaryota; kingdom Metazoa; phylum Chordata; class Chondrichthyes; order Lamniformes; family Cetorhinidae; genus Cetorhinus; species Cetorhinus maximus. The sequence goes on from NC_135892.1 coordinate 65,297,185, forward strand.
AGTTGTAGATTTAAAATTAATGGAAATAGGTGGGAAAAGAAAAATCTATATAAATTATTGTAAAAAACAAAAGGGAGGGGGAAGAAACGGGGTGGGGATGGGGGGAGGGAGTTTAAGATCTAAAGTTGTTGAATTCAATATTCAGCCCGGAAGGCTGTAAAGTGCCTAGCCGGAAGATGAGGTGCTGTTCCTCCAGTTTGCGTTGGGCTTCATGTCCTTATGAAACTGTTTCACTTCAGAACCAGTACCAAACCTGAGCACTAACTCATCAGCTCTTTTACTGGCGAAATGACTCCTTGTTTTACCATTGAGTCATTTGGAAGCCATTTGGAAATATGTGGAACCTTTCTGAGTACATATAGGGATATTGGTTTCATATCTGGGCTTAGTGTTATACGGTATGCTGTTCTTAACTTTCCCAATCCTGTAAACCGCTTTGGGAATTCTGCTTTGAAGTCTCCTGATTGATCTTTGCCATTCTTTTTTTCTTCTATTCTGTGAATTAGATTCAATTCCTTACATGCCTTTCTACTTAAGAGCAAACATCTCTGATCTCGAATTACTTACAGTACTTCAGTAAATACTTTCTCTCTGTGCTTTAAAGTAACTGTTAGTTCTCCAAGAATTTTCAGCTCTGTTCCTTCTGGTCCATGTAGCTGTTTACAGGGTGGTTGAAGAACTCTCTTGTTTAACCATGGTTCAGTGTCTGAAGGAACTGAAACTGCTGCTCCAGTATTTAGTTTAAAGCATGTCCTGTGACCTTCTACTAGGATCTCTGTGCTCTAATAATTCCCACTTAATTTCTTAATCTCTCCTATGAAGGGTATCTCAACGCCTTATGAATCTTCTACTTCATAGACTTGGTTTTCGTCTAAAACTTTCTCTTTTTGAAAGTTCTGCCCAATTTTTCTACTGTGACACACTACCTGAAAATACCTCATCTTTTTACACCAATGGGACAATTCTCGTGTCTATATCTTGCTCTGACCCACCAGCAACAGCTAGTCTGGGCTGCTGCCATTAGTTGCTTTTCATGCTGGATATCTCTCCTTCTCTCTATTTTCCATTTTTTATGTCTGACGAATTCAACTGTATCCGTAACTTTGGAATTCAGGCTGTCTCTCTCTCTCCTCTGGTTACTGATCGGTTTTGCTTCCTGATCTTGGCACGTCAACTTAATTGAATCACCGTCACCTGCATCAGCATCAAGTCATCTCGGAACAGCAAATTATCTGGTAATACACCATCCAATACTCCAACAACTTTTCTGTCGCAAATTAACTCCTCATTTAGATGACCATACTCACAGTCCTCAGCTAATCGGTATTAATCATTAATAAATGTGTTGATACATGCGGCATGTTTCTGGGTATTTTTACTGAATTTTGCACGTTCCATGAGGGTATTCTTTCAGATATTGAATATGCCCCCAATGCATGAATAGCCTTGGCATATGTGGCTTTACCCTCATTAATTCCCAGAGTAACTTGGATGTTGTTCACAAGTCACCCATTGCGCACAAAAGTGTACTGGCCTGCTCACAGTCTGGCTGCGAGACCAGATGGGGTGCAAAATCGAGCGAATCCCTTGTACCATTTTTGCCAGCTTCAGCCTGATTTGGGCCTGCACCTTTCTTGAAACTCTCCAGTAGAAAGTACAGATTTTTCTAGTGCCCCATCTTTTTTTAACCGCTGTCACCATATATTATTGTGTTGTTGGGCTGGAGTGGTTTCAATAAATTCTCAAAGGCTGCTGGTTGCAAAACACTCTGTTTTTATTGTAAGATATTTACAGTTATGAGAATACGCTTTGCACAGTCTCAGATCACATGGGTGTATGTCACTTCCTTCCATGACATCACAGACTGTAACTTGATGGATTATACTATAGCAGCCTGTCCGATTCTGGTCATCATCGGTAAACTTCCCTGATGGTGGGACATGGTTGGGGAGCCAATCCAATAACGTTACTCAAAATTTTACTGGCCTGCTTGCCTCCCTCCCCAGCTCCAGGGGCCAGTAAATTTCAGCCCAGAGTCTCTGCACAATCTCCAACTCCAGTCGGTCCAGTCAAGACAATCCAAATGAGGCTGCATTGTGCACCAGCAGTGTGCCCCTACAGGTGACCCTCCTGTTCAAGAAACACTTATGCACAATTTTAGGCTACGGGGGTAAGACAGGCATATCACAAAATTAACAAAGGGAAGCACAAGTATAGGAATTACAATTTATTTAGAATATAAATGGAACTAAATAAATATAGATCTTTTTATTTCACCTTAGTGTGGATAGTGGGGGGGTGAAATTCAACAATGGCAGGGTAGTAGTGGATCATCCACTCATTGTACACCCCACCGGATTTTTCTTGTCAATTACTCCTATCACCCATTTTGTAACCTGGTGTGTTTCTTGGACAGGGCTGTGGAAATGTAGCAAATGCTACATTTGCCACATGAAAAAGCTGGCACTTTATCTTGAGTGAAGTTAATGTGTGGCATGGTATTTTGAACTCCAATGTGCCAGGTTTTATTGGATAAACAAAGCTAACTTTGACAAGGTACATGAAGTATTTTTCATTCACAGAGTTTGGTGCCAATCACCCTGCTTGTACATCAAACTAGGGAGCATAGAGTCATATGATTATACAGTACAGAAACAGGTCCTTCGGCCCATCGTGTCCATGCTGGCCATCAATCACCTATCTATTCTAATCCCATTTTCCATTACTTGGCCCACAGCCCTATATGCTATGGCATTTCAAGTGCTCATCTAAATACTTCTTAAATGTTGTGAAGGTTCCTGCCTCTACCACCCCCTCAAGCACTGTGTTCCAGATTCCAACCACCCTCTGGGTGAAAAAATGTTTCCCCAAATCCCCTCTAAACCTCCTGCCCCTTACCTTAAATCTATGCCCCCTGGTTACTGACACTTCTGCTAAGGGGAAAAGTTTCTTCCTATCTATCCTATCTGTGCCCCTCAATTTTGTATACCTCTATCAGGTCCCCCCTCAGCTTCTCTGCTCTAAGGAAAACAACCCTAGCCTATCCAGTCTCTCTTCATAGCTGAAACGCTCCAGCCCAGGCAACATTCTGGTGAATCTCCTCTGCAACCTCTTCAGTGCAATCACATCCTTCCAATAGTGTGGCGACCAGAACAGCACACAGTACTCCAGCTGTGGCCTAACTAGCATTTTATACAGCTCCAACATAATCTCCCTGCTCTTATATTCTATGCCTCAGCTAATAAAGACAAATATCCCATATGCTTTCTTGACTACCTTATCTACCTGCACTGCTGCCTTCAGGGATCTATGGACATGTACACCAAGGTCCATCTGATCCTCTGTACTTCCTAGGGTCCTACCATCCATTGTGTATTCCCTTGCCATGCATTTTGGGAGGACTAACATGGGAGGATTTTGGGAGGACTAGTAGTCAAGGGTCACTTCAAGAGAGGTGCGAGTCACGTCTTGCCTCATTGTTTCTCCACAGGTGACAGGGTGTTGTGTGTCTTGCGATTTTCAAGTTGGAATGAAGAGACAATGGAAAAAATAATTGGATCTATTAGAACTTCACCTTGGTGGATTGATGCTGCTATACCTTACAAGGGTGGATCAGATCAGGTACTGCTGATGTAACCTTGAAAAAAAAGAAACAGGAGGAGGCCATTCAGCCCCTCAAGCCATTTCTGCCATTCAGTTACATCATGGCTTATCCATAACTCAACTTCGTAATTGAGCCATACTCCTTGATGCCATCACCTAACAAAAATCTATCTCAGTCTGGAAAATTTCAGTTGGCTCTACATTCACACCCTTTTAGGAGAGAGAGTTTCAGATTTCCATGAACTTGTATGTGAACAAGTGTTTCCCAATTTCACTCCTCAATGGTCTAGCTCTAACCTTAAGATTGAGACCTCTGATCCTGGATCCCATTAGCAGAGGAAACATTTTCTCTCTATCTACTCTATTGCATCCCTTACTTATTTTAAACACCTCAATTAGATCATCCCTCAATCTTCTAAACTCAAGGGATTACAATATACATTTAAGGAACTTGTTCTCATAAATTAACCATTTATCCCCAGTTTCATTCTGGTAAATCTGCCAAACTTGATGGTAGGAACCGTCCATGCCAGCTAGCATTGGCATGAGCGGACGATATAGCGAGATAGCCAAAAATTTGTTTCGCGATGTCGTGAAACCAGGTTGTGATCGTCCACTCAGCCTGTCAAAGGCGGGCCGCGTTCCCCGCCATCGGACGTTGGGAACCTCATTGTAATACATCGGAATATCATTATAGAGCCAGCCCGATAGAATCATCCCCTCCCGCCCCACCCCTGCTGGATCGTCCACCCACGTCAGCGTAATTGCACACTGGTGCCAAACATGTCTTAACAACTGTGATGTGCAGAAGTCGGAACTTAAGGCCTTGCTCACATCACGGACACCCAAGGAGCAGATGATGTTGGAGCCTGACAGCAACGGCACACTGGAGGAACATGCATGGCATGCTGGGTCAATTCTCATGGACATGGCTCTGTTGCAAAGCAGCTCATGGAAGTTGGAAAGTCACCATTGATGCTCACCGTGGATGATGGCCAATGGGGTATGGGGGAGGAGGGATTAATGGGGGAGGAGATGGAAACTAGGGAGGTAGGTGTACGGTGGGTGGAAGTTGTGAGGGAAGGAGTTTGGAGAGGGGAAGGAGTTTGGAGAGGGGAAGGAGTCCAGAGGGAGGAAGTAGTGCAGGGAAGGGATGGATCCCAAGGGGAAGAAGGGGTTCAGAGAGGGGAGGGAGTCTGTGGGGAGGAAGGAGTTCAGAGAGGGGAGGGGGTAAGTGTGCAGGAAGAAGTAAGCGTGGAGAAAGGAGTCAGGAAGGGGGAGGAGTAAAGCTGGAGGAAGAAATGAGGGTGGTTGAGGGAGTCAAGAAGGGGAAAGGAGTAAGACTGGAGGAATAAGTGAGGCTGAAGGAAGAGGTAAGGCTGGGGGAAGGAGTTGGGAGGGGGGAAAGGCTAAGGGTGGGGGAAGACGTAAGGGTGTCTGAGGGAGTCAAGAATGGAGAGGGACTAATTGAAGGGAGGAGCCCAGGGGGTTGGAGGATTGCGTAGAGGGTAAGCAATTCCGGGGGTAAGGGGTTCCCAGGGTGCGAGGGAGAGGAAGGGTCCAGAGGGAGGATGTCCAGGTGAAAGTGCAAGGAAGGGTTCTGATGTGTCCATGGCTGCCTCCTTGGGAGTGAACTGAGGGGGGTGTGGTATGAGGGAATGGTGAGAATGACCGGGGGTCAGAGTGAGGCATTAGGGTGAGGGTTTGACAGTAGCAGTAAAAAGGACAGCGAGGGTGGTTGGTGGGGACTCAAAGGCAGACACAGACCCAGGGGGTGGGAAAGAGGTGGTTGGGGCTGTGAATGTGGATGGGATGGTATTTTCGGGAAGGAAGGGAACAAGTGCATTCACCTGGACATCCCTAATGGAAAAGTGTTGTGGCTGGTAGGTCATGGGGGGAGGTGGGAAGTGATGCATGAGGGTCAACAATGATGGGGGAAAGGAAGTGGGTGATTAGGGGAGGGGATAAGACATGGGGAGCTGATGAAAAAGCGAATCCAGGCCATGCTGTCCAAATTGAAAGTGAAACAACAGTCATGGTGGGCGAGATCAAGTGCTGCACGGGAGTGTGATCAGTGGGGGGGGCGGAGATGCAGGTCAGCTCAGATGGACAACTGAAAATGAACCCCAGCAGGCAGCATTCAAAATGCTCAGGACATTGAGGTGAGTGTGATATGTGGAGGATCCACGTGTGTGGGAGAGTGCTTGCACGAGGATCCCTGCCACACACACACTTCACCCTCCAGAATCACTCGTTGGCCAGTTTCTCCCTGTGCGGTGACAGAGGACAAGTTTTAGGGGCTCACAGGCAAAGGGGACTCGGAGGGAGAGGACAGCCTCTGAGATCCCTGAGTGAATGGCCTGGGGGGCGGGGAGGCGGGGAGGTGGGGGGGTCGCTGCTGCTGCCACTCCTCCTCCCTCCTGGCATCCGGGCGTCCCGGCCTGACTCTTTGAGGGGAAGGAGCACCTGGAGGGATGTTGAGGTTTCCTTCTTGCATTGCCACTGCAGGAACTCACCCGTAGCTCCTATACACCTCCGCGTTCTGCTGGACCAGGGTCCCCATAGCATTCACCATCCTCCGCATAGAGACCTCCATACACGCACATGTGGGCACTACTTCATCAGAGAGCGGGCGGACACACTCCTCCAACTCGAGAGCCACTCTGGTCAGGGCTTCCAACAGCTCTATGTGATGTTCCCGTGCCTTCTGCTGACTCTCCAGGTTGAGTTGGAAGGCCAAATCCAGAGGCTCATCATCTGACTCAGACCTCACAGATGCCTCTTCCCCAGCAGTCCTCTGAGGGCTGGGGAGCTCACACAAATCTGCCTCCTGCTACTGCAAACATGTGTCCGTGCGGTGATCACCAGATTGTGAACCTGAGCCTGGATCTAGGTCCCACAGAAATGTGTGTCTCTCTGCTGGTAGAGGGTGTGAGTAAACACAGTGACTGGTCTTCCAGGCTACTTATTTCCAGCTCTTCAATGGAGGAGGTGTCCTCTTGGCTGGAGGTGAGAATGTGGATGGAGCTGAGGGACTGGCTGGCTGAGGGTGTTGGTCGCTTGGCAGAGCTCCCTGTGAACCAAAGTAGAGATAATTAGTGCATGGCAGCAGAGTCAAAAGCAGGAGAGAGAGCATTTACATTTGCGTTGAGAGAGGGATGATGTGGCACAGGACCCTCATGAGAGTGTTTGCTGCCGACCTCACCATTGCCACAGACACGGTCCACATCCTCACCAGTCAGCACGATGGCACACTCCTCAAAATGATTGAGGGGCCTAATGTGGGCCACTCCACCCCTGGTCTGGGACCTCTCCCTGCTGATGTGAGCAGATTTCTCCTGCATGAAAAGAGATGGAGAGAGTGTGAGCAGGATACATGGCATTGCGCGGAATGTTTGTATGGTGAGCGGATACATGGACAGGATGAGGATGTGAGCTCAATAGGATTTGAGCCTGATGGAGATGTGAGGGTGTGTGTGAGAGTTAGTGGTGTTGTCCCTTGAGGTGTGAGACCCCTGTGGATGAGTGATTGGTTTGTGAGTGGGTGCGTTGAGAGTGATGGGAAGAGTGAGTTACCCTGGCGGAATGGATGAGACCATTCATCCTGTTAGCGGCACTGGGTGGCTATCCTCCTTTGGACGGCATTGGCACTGACAATCACTGCCACTGCCTGCCATGCTGGATTGCTGCGCCTCCTGCGGCCAGAGTGGGGGTAGAGGACATCACAGCGGGCCCCCATGGCGTCCAAAAGGTGCTTGAGCAATGCATCACTAAACCGGGGAGGGGGGTGGGGGACTGCAGTCTTTTTGCCTTTCGGCACCATGTCTTCCATGCAGCAGCCATGGGCTGGAAGCACTGAGAGACGTGCGTGCGGCTGGACCCTAAATATAGCACCCGACGTGATGAAGCAGCGAGGTGATGACATGACGGGCGAATAAGAGCCCACCTGCCATGGAAATGGCATGTTTCCCGGGATGATACGGCGTGAAAAGCCGCTATTGCAGCCGGCAACGTTTTACTTGCCCACTATCACACTTAGTGCAAATCTAGGACGATTCTGCTCCATATATCTTTCCTGAGGCATGGTGCCCAAAGCTGATCACAATACTCCAGATGGGGGTCTGACCAAGTCTCTGTGCAATAGAAGCACCACCTCCTTACTTTTGAATAACACCCACATGAGATTGCCCAACTAGAGAGTCAGTCACATGGCGAGCTGTGGCCTCCATGTGGCTAGTGGTGTGTCATGCATTGGTATGAAGGAGAGGGCCAGGTCACTTTCACTAGCTGAGCACCCAGAGGAAAGCTGCAATTTAAAAAAACAAAACCTGCCCTCTTCGACAGGAAACCAATGCAGGTCTAAACAAGGCTTGGGAAGATACTGAGCAAATTACTTAACCCCACAGAAGAATCCAGAAAACAGATTTTCCGGCAGCATTGGACAGGTGGATGATGCAAATTTACCCCTGGTGGTGCTCGTGCCTGCTGGCTCCATACAAATTAGGGGCCCTCACAGTGACTCCACAAAGAACACAATCTCAAAGTGACCATCAGATTCACTTCTGGTGAATTTTCAGGGTCATCAAGAAAGCTTGAAATTTATTTCTTTAAAGTTTGATATGAATTTACCTTTGCGAAATGTTACCTTCATTCATTTCATGGAACATATGTACAATGCTTTTGGCATTGTTAGTAACTTGTTAACTTATAGTTTATAAAGAATTAACTAAATGGTTCAAACATGAGTTCAGACTTTCTGTGAAATTCCAAGCATTGAAAGAGTACAGATAAAGTTATCAGGAAAGTTGCAAGAACTATAATTATCCTGAAGCATATAATTTAGATATAAATTGATGTGGAATACTCAGTCATTACACAGTACTCTCATGTATTTCATCTAGATCGACATTTACATTATGGCAGATGGTCTGAGTTAGATAATCAAAACTAATGAAAAACCGGGGAGAGCAAATTTATTTTGTAGTTGAAAACCATCACATACCTCTTGAGGGAGTTCGCAAAATAGATATCAAGTTCTCTTTCATGAACACTGAACATTCTAAGTTCCATCGTGCTTCACGCAGTATTCTATTTGGATATGTGCATGATTGTTTGGTTTAAGTCAAGGTGATGACAAACAAGGAGTATGACGTATTTATCTTCAATAAGATCATAAAAACTCAGTTTTCTCCAATGAACAATTGCCCAATAATACTGAAATTCAGAAAAAATATGGCAAAAGAATACCGTAAAACGCATCCTTTTATTCAATAGCTACATTTCCTTGATAGAAACAGTTTATCACTCATAGTTGTAGCCCCCTAACATATGCATGTAGTTTATTGAAAAACATCACTTTCATATTAGCAGATACATTTGATATAATAAGATGTGCATAATCTTTGAGTACAAAGGTTTAAAAAATGACAGGTTTCCTGCAAAGCATAGCATATTGTTATGAAGATGTGTAATATAGAATATTAATTTATAATATCATCGGTTAGACATGCATATGTATTGAACTTTTTTGAAAAGGATGCTTTTTGCTAAGCAAAGGACATTGGCTGCAGCAGCTACTAAGTTGTATTTGTGAAGGCTGCTTTTATGGAAACACTGACTCTATAGAGCTCACAGAGAGAGGTCACATGATCCAGCTCACGGCTGAATGACATTGGATTTTGTAGTCAGAGATTGACATAGTCTTCTGAAACCTCTCTCATCAAAGTAGTTTGCAATTTGAAAAACCCACCAGAAGACCTCTTTGTTGCAAACTGAGAGTTCTTAAAGGAGAATTCTGAATCAACACCACTCTCTCCAGTGAGAAACCCCAAGAAAGAGCAGCCATTGTAGAAAGGGACCCTTCATCTTTAAACAAACCTCTGGACAATCCATGAACACTTTTTCCTGACTTTACTTGTTACTTCAGCAAGCTTTTTGAGATCTGACACTCAGCAGAATCCTATTTCTTTTTTACATGCTTGGGGACAGAGGAGGGGGATATTGTGTGTGTGTTGTTTTGCATTATTGGGTAGTTGGACACATTTGTACATTTAAACCTTTTGTTAATGATTTTTGCATCTCAGTGAGTTTAAGCAATGAACCTGGCTGGCTAAGGAACCTGGCTGGCTTATTTCTTGCACTGAGCTATACACAGTTAAATATACTTTAAATTAGCAATATCACCGCCCTTTTAAATTCAAGCTTTGTTATAACCAACTCAGGAATGGGACAAAGAGAGGAGCCAGTTCACCTCCGTTATACTGGTCGCAACAATATTTTGCTGAAAACTTTAATAATTGTAAATTGGAGATAAGCATATTCCTAACTTCATTAGATTTATGTACAAGTGTGCAGTAATCTGAGTAGATTGACTTTAACAACAGTCTGCATATAAAAGACTGCATCAGAGTGACATTCAGGTTTAAATGATATCATATAACTTTAAACATATTAGTATTGAATTTGGATTTATATATCCAACTAAAACAGACTTGGAATGTTGTATTTTTCAGCAGTGATGATAATTTGTATTCATCATTTGCCAATTTGTGTAACAGTTATATGACAAAATAATAAGCTAAAGGTATTATTACAATGCAGTTCTCAAAATAATTCATGTTCAAAACTCTACTTAAAAATTACTATCTCACTGTATAATCTGGAAAGCGCAGGAAGGCAGACTAATTCATAAAAATTACTTTTATTTTTAGCAAGTACTGTCTCAGAAGAAAAAATAATAATTTCAAGCAAAATTGGTTAGACCATCCAGGAGGGAAATAAGAGGATTGCAAGTCCAGGGTGATTGTGGTGGAGAAGGTACCAACTACAAGACTTTGGAGAAAAGTTGAGGTGTTGGGAAAAAGGATAATAAAGTTTGGAAAAGACATAAAAGAGAATTCTATAGGTAAAGTGGCAATGGCGATATTCCACATCTGAGATTGTGATGAGGAGATGCAAAGATGGAACTGGGGGAACAAGATGTATCAAACTTATAATAATGCCTTTTAGAGGTCAATGAATTAAAGTCTATGGTATAGTGGAATAGCAATAATGCAGTCGAAGAGCTAGCCATGTAAAATTGATGGAAACAAAAACTATTTATTTGAATAGTTTCTAATTACAGAGTTATGGTGAGGGGGGTTTTAAAAGGAAAGTTTCAAGAGAGGAAGGGCTTTCACAATTTGGGTGTGGCTGAAGGGAACTAGGATATGGAAGCATTGAGAAGGTGGGAGGATCTTCCAAGCAGTGCCATGTGGAACGTGAGTTGTGGGAGGAAGGAGAAGAGTCCAAGAGGACTGCCAGGTGGGATCCAAAGGCCCCAAGTGATTGAGGGAGAAGCTGAACTTTTCACCATTCGGGTGCTAAGCATGGTAGCGTTTTGGGAAGTCAAGCATTTGCCAGTACTGGGGTCGGCTGAGTTATGGCAGGATTGAAGAGAAGTGGGATTCAAGAAAATGTGACCCTATATCTCCCTATGTCCTGAGAATAATAATGAACTTGAAATCTATTCCAGGCTGCTTGCTTTGAACTTATCGTGATGAGCATTTCTTGGTCTAAGAGTGGGTTGAGATAGTCTCAGCACTAGCATTCTATCTAGATGTTGACTTATTTAGTGTTAAGTTTGTTAAAGCATCTAGCATGCTTTTTATAAAATGGATTGATGACTGTGCGGAGGTCTTGTGGTGCAGTGGTGGCGTCCCTAACTCTCTAACCCAGGAGCTCTGGTTCAATTCCCACTTCAGGGCTTGATAGCCATGGAAGATGCATTCATAATATGGTTAATTATCAACTTGTAAATCCTTCCAATACACCTGATGATAGGTGGTAAGAATGGGAGAGTTTCCTGGTCAGCCATGCTTTTTCTTTATTCGTTCATGGGATGTGGGTGTCGCCGGCTGGGCCAGCATTTATTGCCCATCCCTAGTTGCCCTTGAGAAGGTGATGGTGAGCTGCCTTCTTAAACCACTGCAACCTCTGTGGTGTAGGTACACCCACAGTGCTGTTAGGAAGGGAGTTCCAGGATTTTGACTCAGCAACAGTGGAGGAACGGTGATATATTTCTAAGTAAGATGGTGTGTGGCTTGCAGGGGAAATTGCAGGTGGTGGTGTTCCCATGTGTCTGCTGCCCTTGTCCTTCTAGATGGCAGTGGTCATGGGTTTGGAAGGTGCTGTCTAAGGAACCTTGGTCAGTTCCTGCAGTGCAACTTGTAGATGGCACACACTGCTATCTCTGTTCATCGGTGGTGGAGGGAGTGAACGTTTGTGGATGTGGCACCAATAAAGCAGGCTATGTTGTCCTGGATGGTGTAGAGCTCCTTGAGTGTTGTTGGAGCTGCACTCATCCAGGCAAGTGGAGAGTATTCCATCACACTCCTGACTTGTGCTTTGTAGATGGTGGACAGGTTTTGGGGAGTCAGGAGGTGAGCTACTTGCCGCAAGGTCCCTAACCTCTGACCTGCTCTTGTAGCCACAGTGTTAAATGGCTAGTCCAGTTCAGTTTCTAGTCAATGTTAACTCCCAGGGTGTTGATATTGGGGGACTCAGTGATGCTAATGCTATTGAATGTCAAGGGGCGATGGTTAGATTGTCTCTTGTTGGAGATGGTCATTGTCTGGCACTTGTGTGGCATGAATGTTACAAGCCTGGATATTGTCCAGATCTTGCAGTATTTGCACATGGTCTGCTTCAGTATCTGAGGAGTTGTGAATGGTGCTGAACATTGTGCAGTCATCAGCAAACATCCCCACTTCTGACCTTATGATGGAAGGAAGGTCATTGATGAAACAGCTGAAGATGGTTGTGCTGAGGACACTACCCTGAGGAACTCCTGCAGTGATGTCCTTGAGTTGAGATGACTGACCTCCAACAAGCACAACCATCTTCCTTTGTGCTAGGTATGACAACAACCAGTGGAGAGTTTTCTCCCTGATTCCCATTGACTCCAGTTTTGCTCGGGCTCCTTGATGCCACATTCAGTCAAATGTTACCTTGATGTCAAGGGCAGTCACTCTCACCTCACCTCTGGAGTTCAACTCTTTTGTCCGTGTTTGAACCAAGACTGAAATGAGGTCAGGAGCCGAGTGGCCCTGGCAGAATCTAAACTGAGTGTCAGTGAGCAGGTTATTGCTAAGGAAGTGCTGCTTGATAACAATGTTGATGACCCCATCCATCACTTTACTGACGATCGAGAGTGCAGTGATGGGGCAGTAATTGGCCTGGTTGAATTTGTCCTGCTTTTTGTGTTCAGGACATACCTGGGCAATTTCCCACATTTTGGGGTAGATGTCAGTGTTGTAATTGCATTGGAACAGCTTGGTTAGGGGCATGGCAAGTTCTGGAACACAAGTCTTCAGTACTATTGCCAGAATCTTGTCAGGACCCACAGCCTTTACAGTATCCAGTGCCTTCAGCCGTTTCTTGATATCATGTAGGGTGAATAGAATTAGCTACAGACTGGCATCTGTGATGCTGGGGACCTCCGGAGGGGGCTGAGATGGATCACCCATTTGGCACCTCTGGCTGAAGATTCTTGCAAATGCTTCAACCTTATATTTCGCACTGATGTGCTCGGTGCCCCCACAATTGGGGATGGGGATATTTGTGGAGCCTCCTCCTCCAGTGAGTTTTTAATTGCCCATCACCATTAACAAATGGATGTGGCAGGGCTGCAGAGCTTAGATCTGATCCATTCGTTGTGGAATCGCTTAGCTCTGTCTGTCACTTGCTGTTTATGCTGTTTGACACGCAAGTAGCACTGTGTTGTAGCTTCAACAGGTTGACACCTCATTTTTTGGGTTGTGTTGCTCCTGGCATGCCCTCCTGCACTCTTCATTGAACCAGGATTGATCCCCCGGCTTGGTGGTAATGGTAGAGTAGGGGGTATGCCGGGCCATGAGGTTACAGATTGTGTTTGAGTATAGTTCTGCTGCTGATGATCCATAGTGCCTCATGGTTGCCCAGTTTTAAGTTGCTAAATTTGCTCGAAATCTATCCCAATTAGCACAATGATAGTGCCACACAACACAATGGACGGTATCCTCAATGTGGTGATAGGACTTAATCTCCACATGGGCTGTGCGGTGGTCACTTCTACCGATGCTGTCATGAACAGATGTATCTGTGACAGGCAGATTGGTGAGGATGAGGTCAAGCATGTTCTGTTGAAGGGTCATGTGGACTCGAAACGTCGACTCTTTTCTTCTCCACCGATGCTGCCAGACCTGCTGAGTTTTTCCAGGTAATTCTGTTTTTGTTTTATGTTTTTCCCTCTTCTTAGTTCCCTTACTACCTGCCACAGACACAGTCTAGCAGCTGTGTCCTTTAGGACTTGGCCAGCTCAGTCATTAGTGGTGCTACTGAGCCACTCTTGGTGATGGATATTAAGTCCATATTGCAGAAGGCAATGACAAGCCACTGCAGTGCTCTGCCATGCATAATCATGGACCAATCCAATGGGAGTCAATGGTCACCAACGCCCTCTTAGGACATGGTACCTGAAGGATTGATGATTGCAGATTCTTTGCAGGTGAATATCATGTGAAGGCTTGTCTCTGTGGTAGTTGACATGATCTTTGATGACTGAAGAAACCAATTCTTGATCTACAGATTCTTGAGCATTTGGGCACAGGAGCTCCTGCTTTGGAGAGGCTTTGATATAAGCAGACTCCTTCTGTCTGTTTATCAACCTCATGTATGCCTGTTTCAAACTTTTAGGTTACTTTTCTGGTTGCTCTATGCCAGATGTCCCTGTCAGTAGCCTTCTGCTCCCACACACATTGGTCAATATTAGCGAAAGAGAGCTGTCTTTTTTTCAGCTGGCCTTTGAAGTCTTTGCAAGTAACACCAAAGTCTCACTTACCAGAGCACAGATCACCATTAAGCATTGCTTTTGGTATTTTGGAATCCTCCATCCATGACACAAGTTCTGCCCAGCACGATTAGCATTGTAAGAGAATGGGCAAAGTGGCTGTGTTGAGGATTTCATTCTTTGTGATCTAGTCCTGCCATCTGATATTCATGATGAACTGAAGACAGTGTTAATCAATATACTCCAACAGTCCCAATTATTTCCTGTACAGAACCCTTGATTCTAACTCATACAATGTTGTGGGTTGTATGTTCAGTCAGTCTCAGATCATGTCTCTCTTTATATCACACTGTGGGCAGTACTGTTTCCCAGTCCCATGTTAACCCTTGCTATGCCAAATACATTTATACTACATACAAGAGTTTAGAGATGACAACTGTTCCGTAACCTTGAGTTTTTGTAGAGATGTGTAGTGAATGGTTCTGCAAGACACACTTTGAGAGGTGGCCAAAGGAGCCATGAACCTTGAACAGTCAATTGTCTATTTCCTTATTGACAGTGCATCATCTAAGGTAACACGACCTAGGTTGCTAAACTGTTGCACTGCATTGAGGTTGCTGCTGTCAATGCTGGTATGTGGTGGATTGTAATTTCCTTGGTGCCATGATTAGTCCAAAACTCCTGGCTTTTTAAGCTAATACTAGGGCTAAAAGGCATTTTCTGCCTCAGCGAGACAGTTTACAATGAGCAGTATTGCCTCCTCCATGTGTGCCAGAAGGGCTCAATTGTCAGCAAACATAAGCTCCACAATAAGCTGTTCTGAGGTTTTGGTGTGTGCCAGTAGTTGTCACAGGTTGAAGAGACTGCCATCTGTTTGAAAGCGGATATATATGCCCTCTGTCAAGCCTGTCTTTGTCTCTTGAAGCATCACACTGAAGAAAATAGAGAAAAGTGTCAGTGTCAGGACACAGCCTTACTTAAAACATTATAGATAGGGAGGTTGCCTGAGACGGCACCATTCTTCTTTACCTGACCTTTCTGACCTTCGTGCAGTTAACAGAGAATGGTGAAGAACCTTAGAGAGAACCCAGACCTAGATTGTATCATCCAAAGTCTGTTCTGTCCATTTGCTCGCTACATTTCTCTTGGATCTCTCTCAGCACAAACATCAACCTTGTGCCCTACACTGTACTGAGTTCAGTGGTATGGGGGGGGGCATTTGATCAGGCAGCAGGATGGCAGGTGGGGTCCCCACCACTCCCTGCCCTTCCTGCCAACCCCCTGCGACCGCCCCCTCCTCCCCTACAACCCATCGCCCTGTGAACCCCCCCCCCATCACTTACCTCTGGCCTGTGCTGCTGTGCAGTCCTGAGGCTTGGGTTATTGTTGTTCTGGCAGCAGCCACCACTTCCCAGTGGTACTGCTGTTCAAAAGAGCTGCTGGCCCCTGATTGGCTGGCCACTCTCAGCAGGCTGGATTTCCACCTTTGGGTCCTGATCCCAGGGCAAGGCCCGTTACTGTCCTGTCAACTGCCTGATTGGCATATACTATCAGCAGGTCTTCCTGGAAAGAGGCGACACAGAGTTCTTGTCACTCTCCAGCCGGCAGCCAAGACCTTGTCACCAGCATTGGATTCTGCCCTATGTTGTAGTTCCCTCATTGGGTTTGAATCCACAATGACTTTCAGGGAGACTTTCTTCAGCTATTTCACAGCAAGTCTATATAGAAGCACATTGGCAAAGATTTTGCTTAATGGAAGTAATGATGCCTCTGTAGTTTGAATAGTCAGACTTCTCTCCCTTGTTTCTATAGAGGGAGGCAATCACTGCATCTCCGAAGGTCTGAGGCACTGTGCCTTTCTCCGAGTGTGCCGCAAACAGACCTGTAAGTCTATCAAAGACCACATCTCCTTCCTGTTTATGTATCTCAACTGGAACCTCATTAATTCCTTGGGCTTTGTGTGATTATAATTGTGCTGTAGCAGTCTTGATCTATTCATGGGTTGTTGGTTTATCCAGCTCACATTTCACTTCCACCTGGGAGATCTTTGTGCTGAACATTTTCTGCATCATCTACCACCCCAACGCCTGCCACCCCTATCTCACCTCCAGGCCCAACCTTCCCCCACTGCCCAACATCCCCCTGCACACCCAAAGGCCTGGCCAGACCTGACCAGGGACCTGAGGCACGACACAACCCAAAGGCCCGACACAACCCAGAGGCCCAACCACACCCCAGCCTCCGACCCCAACTGGCCTCTAACCCCCCGACCTCCAAACACCCCTCTGACCTCCGACATCCCCTCTCACCTCTGACCCTCCGACCTCCGACTGCCACCCTATTTCTGACCCCCTGTCCTCTGACCCCCCTGACCTCGGATCCCCATCCCCCTACCCCTAAATCCTACCCACTTACCTTAGACACTTACCTTCTTCCTGGCCTGTCAAGGACCTTTAAACTTCAATGGGCCTTATTGCTGCAAAAAGGGGGTGTGGTCTCCTTCCCTTTGACTCAGTTGCACTTTGACAGTAGGCCCTGGGGACACGCTGCATTGCTTGGGTCTTGCCCGGCCTAGGTCAGAAGGTCCGGCGAGACAGGCTGGGAAAAATATTCCACTAAGAAATTGGGCACAGGGTGGCAATCCGACACTAATTACCACTCTGAGGGAGTTCAGGCCCATTAACCCAAATCTTCTGATATGGGGAGAGGCCTCTGACTCAACTTACATAGCTGATGCACCTCGGGGCCCTGAGCATAGCACAACTGAGGTACTTATGCGGGAAGGTAAAAGGTCTGACTGCTGATTTTACCCTGCCAGGACTGCTCTGTGATCCCAACGACAGTGGAATCAGATAGCCAGAACCGCGGAGACATGGGCTGTTTGCATCGCACATACCCTGGTCTTTACACAGATTTATTTAGAGCTTTTCATGGCAGGTATAAAACTAACGTAACTCTAAGTAAATCAGCTTGAATGTCAAAGCACTCCAGAGCCCACAGTACTGTTCAGCCCCCCCCATCTCAGCAATGCTTACTCCCCTCCCCCAAAACTGCCTGACCTGGCAATTTTCATTACCTGCCTCCCAACAATGCTAGCCACCCTCCCCACCCTGCCAATACTCACCCCCCCGCACACCGGACAGTGCTCACCCTCTCCCACAACCCGGACATTGCTCACTCCCTCCCATATTCCAGACAGCGCTTCCCACAACCGCCACCCCCAAATGCACACTCTGGATAGTGCTCACCTGCTCCTGCACCCTAGATTGTGCTCAGTCCCAACCCTCCAAACAGCGCTCAACCCCAGCCAATGCTTAGCTCACTCCCAGCTTTCTAGTGGCCCCTGGACAGTGCTCACCCCCTCCCATACTCCCTCTCCCAACTCACTGTCTGGAATTCCTGGCTTCTGTCCACCCAATGTTGAAAGGGCCAGCATTGGTGGCGATTGCGGGGGCATGAGGTATCAGGGTGGGGGAGGGTGGGGTTTTGGTTGAGCATGTTCATGGGGAGAATATTCTCCCCATCGGGGTGGGGGTGGGGTGGGGGGGTGGAGGTGGTGTGTGTATGTAGTTGAGGGAGCAGGCACGGGCGGGCACATAGGCCGATCACCACCCGCAATTGGCTGCACGCCACTATTGTACATGGGTGGGCCAATTAAGGCATGCCCGCGAAAGAGCCCAGAAATCTCCCTGAGGCACAGAGCTGCCCCAGGGAGATTAGTTTGTTATTGGAAAATTTTAATAAAGAAAAAGAAATTCTAAGACATGTCCCCTCATGTGACAGTGTCACGGAGCTGGGACATGTCAATGAATTTTATTAAAAACTTTTATTAAACTTTAAAAACCTTCATGAAACCTCATCCTGTCCGTGGATGAGGTTTCATGATAAATACGAAGGCCGCCTGGGCTCTTCGTCTGCCCGCCAACCTTAAGGTTGAACAGGCAGCTCAGTTAATTAGCTTAATTGGTGTTTAAATGGCCTTAATCGGCCTTTGACAGTTCGGCAGGTGCGCAGCCGATTCCTGTGCGTGCCCACCGAACTTGAGATCTGAATGACGCGCGGTGATGTCGGAACGCAAGCCCGACATCGCAGCGCGTCATTTTACGCATTGGCAAGTGGGCCCCGCCCGCCAACCTGAAAATTCTGGCCCATGTTTTTGTTGGTGAGGGTGTGGTGAGGGGAGGTGAACATTGTTGGGGTGAAAAATGGGGGGGTGAACACCATCGGGGGATGAGGAAGGGGGGTGAAAGTTGTCAAGGGGTGAGGGAGAGTGGTGAACAATTTCAGGGGTGAGAGAGGGGGGGTGAACATTGTTGGGCGGTGAGGTTGCTGGGTGAACATTGTCAAGCGGTGAGGGAGCTTAGCACTGTCAGTGAGGGGGGCTTGAGCAGTGTTGGGGTTGACAGCTCCTTTTAAAAGAATGTAAGTCAATGAACTGAAGACAGACATCAAGGGGCTTTTCTTCAGTTCATGTTTGTCCCAGCATCCCTGCTGGAGCTAGCATTGGAAGGTGCAAAGGCTTCAGCATAAAATGTTACATGGGCAGATTAAATCACAGGCAGCATGGAACACAACCTCTCTGATGATGACCAGAAGACCTGGGCCAATGTTATACATGCTATATCTCAAAGCTATCCAGAGTTGACACACCAGTTTATATGTGTGCAACAGGAATTTATTGACAGGGCTTTAAAATGTCTGCTCTCTTATGTTTCACACTTTGTTCACTTTTCTCTGAGTCCTCACCCAGGCTTAACTAATCAAGCACAGTGAGCATCAATGTTATTCAGATTCACAGAATCAAACACAGAAGAATTGAACAATTGAACACTGCACTCATATCCCTCTAAATTAGGCCAAATACTTCTGCTGAAGACCTCAGTCTCTGCCAATGCCTAGGGTGGGAGACTTTCTGCTGTACTCTGAGATACTGCTTATTTCTTTAAAATTCCTTTCTGCCTCTTCTGGTGCCACAGCGATGCCCATCTGCAGCACCAGCAGGATTTCCTTCCTCACAATGACAAAATCCCCCTTGATGGCAGGAAACCCACCAGAAGTCTGTGAGCATGCAGATTAAACCCCAAGTCAGCAAAGCAGGTTGGATATTGGGGCAGATCCAAAAGGTCAGGCAGAACTCTGCCTCAAAGAGAAATTTTATTCTTAAATTTTATCCATGAAATTATAGTAAACCTTCTTCTGAAATCTTTCCTGTTGTGCACAACCATTGCTAAAGGTAAAATGCCAGGGTAGCACAGTTAAAATTATTTATGTCAAAATTGGTTTCAATTTTTGAATGCCAACATATTTTTCAACATTTTTGTATGTACTGTTATGATTAAAATTCAAGTTGCGTTTTTTTTTCTGAACAGCACATTTTAACTTCCTCAGTACAGCAGAATGTCGATTAAAGTATTACATTTGCATTAGTGGAGATATTATCATTCCTCTCCCATCTACTTCATTTAATGGTGGGAACTTTTATCATTTGGGGACAGGCAGTTTCTCATTATTAAATTAGTGGAATTGCTTTCTTTTCTCCAGAAATACTTTCATACTTCTTGACAGAATTCCCTGCTGACTGAAGCATTGCCATATCTCAACTTGCATATGTTGGTTTTACAAATTTTACATTAGTCTGATTCAGATTTTGAAGGCTTCCTCTTCATTAACCATGAAACATTTTTAGAAAATCAAGCCAGTTTCTTTTCTCTCGCATTCCCAGGCTTCTGACCCATGGCCCAGGATTGTGATAACCACACACTGGCTGGATTTTAAATTCCAGGATCGGGACCCCACCATCGCACCATTTCCGGAACCCAACAGTGCATCGCATTAGCAACACTCATGCATTGCGAATTCAACTGAAAAGGTACTTCATTGGCCCAGAGTCATGTTCACCATCCAATTAGCAGCAGTGGGTGCAGGAAGGATGCGGGACACGGGAAGCAGTGGGCCCAATTCAAAGGGCAACTGGTGGCCATTGGTATTATTACTGTTTGTTTCAATAATGGAAGGAGGAGCTGAGCAGAGGGCAATGGGTAATGAGGATCCCCATGGCATCATTTCTTAGATACCTTACTTGAAGTGCTGCTGGAAGGGGTGACGTCCTAATGAAATATCATGTTCCTTGCCAGGGGCACAAGAAGACATGGCTGGAGATGGTTCCTGAGGTCAGCAGAGGAGAAGTGGTAAGGAGGAACTGGATTCAGTGCAAAAAACATTTAATTAACTTCTTAAGTCTGGCAAGGTGCCCCCATGCCAAGCTATGGCATTTCCCTGTTCATTTACCCGCTACATACTAAATAGACGCAATTAACCGTACGGCAGCTGTGAGACATGCATAAAAGACTTTAACAAAACAGTCATTCGTTGATAACTTTCCACTTTCTTAAAAAAACCTCCTTTTTACTAAAGCCCAATAAAAGTGTCAATCATTCAGACCTTTTAAAGTATGAATAGCAGAAACAAGGCAAAAAAATCTTAACATCTCTAGATTAAGGGGATACATGGTAATTCTTCATATGCAACAAGTTGTCAAGCCTCTTAATCTTGTGTAAGTAAGCATGGTGAAATTGACAGCATAGATTAGAAAGCCAGAGCTGTCAATTAAGCAATGTTTTCTTTGGGGATCAGGTGTTTCAGTACTCTAGTGGATGTCTGGGCTCTCAGCTTAGCATACATAATGAAACTTGGTAGAGAGCCCAGAAATCCATTAGTCTGTTAAAACACCTGAGCCCCTGAGCCCCAGAGAAAACATTGCTTGAAGACATCTGCCTCTCTGATCTATGCTGTCGATTTCATAATGTTTCTTTATTCAAGATGAAAAGGTTTCAAGTGCTTGAAGTTTCCGCTATATCAGAGTTCACAACACAAAATAAGAGCTCATGGAGTAGGGGTAACATATTAGCACGGAGAGAGGATTGGCTAGCTAACAAAAAACAGAGTAGGCATAAATGGGTCATTTTCAGATTGGCAATGTGTAATAAGTGACCAGGATCAGCATCATCTATTTACAATCTATATCAATGACTTGGATAATAGGACCAAATGTATGGTTTTTAAATTTGCTGATGACACAAGGAAAACTAGGAAAGTAAATTGTGAGGAGGACATAAGGAGTCTGCAAGGGGATATAAATAGGTCAAGTGAGTTGGCAAAAAATTGGCAGATGGAGTATAATGTGGGAAAATGTGACTTGCCCATTTTGGAAGGAAGAAGGGAAAAGCAGCATTTTATTTAATTGAGGAGAGTTTGCAGAGCTCTGAGGTACAGAGAGATCTGGGTGTCCTGGTACATGAATCACAAAGAGTTAGTATGCAGGTACAGCAAGTGATTAGGAAGGCAAATGCAATGTTGTTCTTTATTGCAAGGGGAATGGAATATAACATTAGGGATATTTTGCTACAGTTGTATAGGGCATTGGCGGGACCATATCCTAGAGCACTATATACAGTTTTGGTCTTTTTTAAGAAAGGATAGAATTGCATTAGAAGCAGTCCTGGAAAGGTTCATTCAACTGATTCCTGTAATGAGGGGGTTATCCTTTGAGGAAAGGTTGGACAGGTTGGGCCTGTATCCATTGGAGATCAGACAAATGAGAGGCGATCTTATTGAAAGACCCTGAGGGGACTTGACAGGGTGGATGCTGAAAGGATGTATCCAATTGTGGGAGAGACTAGAACTAGGGGACACCATTTAAAAATAAGGGGAATCCCAGACATAAGGAGAATTTTTTTTCTCTCAGAGGGTCGTGGGTCTGTGGAGTTCTTTTCCCCAGAAAGTGGGGCACAGGATCATTGAATATTTTTAAGGCTGAATTAGATAGATCCTTGATTCACAAGGGAGTCAAAGGGTATAGGGGGCAGGAAGGGAAGTGGAGTTGAGACCACAATCAGGTCAGCAATGATCTTACTGAACGGCAGAGCAGCTTTGAGGGACCGACTGGCCTACCCCTGCTTTTAATTCGTACGTTCGTGTTGACACTTTGAAGGGCTTGGATGATTGACACTTTTATTGGTCTGTAGTAAAAATAAAGGCGGAATTTTCTGTTCCAGTTGGCGGCTGGCGTGATAGGTGGCGTGAGCGGACAATATGGCACGATCGGTTTCATGACGACAGGAAGTCAGGTTGCAATTGTCTGCTCAGCCCGTCGATAGTGGGCTGCGTTTCCTGTCATCGATCATCAGGAACCTCATTGTAATACATCTGCATATCATTATCAGGCCATCCCACCAGGCTCTTACACCCCCACTGGATTGTCCGGTCACGTTGGCGGGAAAGCACGCCAATGTGTTTCATAACAGCACAGAAGTGACGGGCACTTGGCGGCCTTCATTTTGGGTGAACTGGAGATGAGTGCACATTCTGCAGAGCTTGCCAGGGTTGCCTGTTGCTTTGCAGGCTTCAGCAGCTCTGGGGGGGTCGGGGTTAAGTGCCGCCCTGCCTTGGAGGAGGCTTTTGAGGGTGAGGGGGAGTGGGGGGCAAGTTTAGCCTTGCCGTTGAGGCGACTGGTGGCGGATGGGAAGTGGTGGCTAAGGGCAGCCCTACCTCTGAGGCAACTGTCGCAGGGAGTTGGGGGCAAGGGCAGCCCTGCCGTTCAAAGTAGTGCACAAGCATTTGGGGTGGGGGGCCGAGTGGGCGAGGGAAGTGGCCATGCATTCAGGAAGCCTATATAAAGTGACCATTCCAGTACAATTCAGTCAGTTCAGGCACAGTCACAATGATATGATTGGGGTTGGGCTCCTAGTTTATCTGCCCACTCAAGCAACGAGGGGCATCAAAGTGCCACCAATCTCTCCAGAGGTTCCCCTTGTGCACCTCTCCCTGCCACCCCCCCCACAACCCCCCCACCCCCTGGCACCGACTGCAAATTCATGAGCGCTTTAGTGGACTGCAGAGCAGTTGGACTGCACACGTTGTACAATCTCCTTGCTGAAGCTGGCCATGCAGCAGTCATTGCTGCAGGCGCTCACAGCTTCTTGTAATGTCAGCATCCCGGTTTGGACCAGTCTCCCCCATGGTTAAAGCTAACAGCGCAGACATGCAGCGCATTAACCTCTAGCCATCCAAACGGTTGCCAGCACTCTCCCGGAAGCGTTAGGGGGCCGTCACACTTAACAAGGGCAGATGCTTAGTACATCCATGCTAACCACGTGTCTCTCTCTTTCACCCTGCAGGAGGATCACATCAGGTTCATGGAGCCTGTTGAACTAGCTATGTACCTGATGGCCTACAGAGTGTGAAGAAGAGTGAGGAGAGAGCGACTGAAGCTCCTGGCTGTGCAGAAGCAGGAACAGCAACCTCAGGAAGAAGGGATGGCTGGGGCTCCCGCACACGCCGCCCAAGAGCCACAGCGAGCCATTGCTGGTCAGCACCTAGTGACACCCAGAGTCTATAGACACCGCCTTTCATTCCTGCAGATGACCAAGTACCAGTGATGCCGAAAACTGCGAATGTCTAGGGAACTGGTCGCTCACATCTGCCAGACACTGCAGGGTTTGGTGCCATGGGGACATGGAGGGCATCCACTGCCAGACTTTAGAAGCATCTGATGTTTTGTCCGCCTTCAGCACCTGAGCCCTTCAGGAGCTGGAGCACAGCATCATTGGTCACAGATGCTGGTGTGCTGGGGGCCAGGCCCTCCTGAAAGGTACTGGGAGCACACAGAAAGAATGAGAGAACTCTGTATTGCCTGCCCACTACATTCTGGCAGCAATGAACAACACCGCCGAGGTGCAGGCATCAGTGATGTCTCCAGGGAGTGTGAGGCTAGACCATCACTTTGGTCTGAAGGCTGCGCAGAGCACAGGGAAGAGGCCCTGGACTGAGACACCTGCCTTTATCTTGTGCAGAAAGGTTTCACATCTGAGTGACACGAACACTGCTCAGCAGAACAAGGAGCCAGAGGCAGGGAGACATTGTTGGGAATTTGTTGATAATAGTGAATAGTATGAACAAGCGATTAACACCCCATGCCCAGGCTGTGCAACTAATTCTCCTTAACTGGCCTAACCCTGTCACTACGTCTTGGTGCTCCCCGGACATTCACAGCGAAGATGGAGGCAGCCTGCTGACTGTGTGTGATGTCTTTGGCGGGAGTCCTCTGGAGGGCCGAGACTTGAAGGCCCTGGCCTGCTTTCGGGGCCCTGCTGTGTGGCAATGGCACCCTCCTCAGCCTGTGGAGGTGGAGCTGCTGAGGTCACAGGAAGAGGGGAGTCGGATGGGCTTGACACTCTCTGAGTCACCTGGATGGATGGGCCCGAAGTGTGCACTTGCAGATCCTCCTTGCTATGGGTGCCTGGGGACCCCAGGCTAACTCTGTGAGGAGCAGGGGTAGCTGGAGTGAGATTGATCTGCCCAGCACCCCTCTCATGTACACACTGTTGGAGGTCAACTATGGCATCAGCGATGGAGTTAAGCCCGCACTGCAGTGCAGGAGCGACGTCGTGGACCAAGGTCTCAATGGTGGCCGCCACCCTACAAGTGTTGACCTCGATGCATTGATATGCCGGCGCTATCACATCAGACTGAAGGCAGATGGACTCCTCCATCGTGCCTTGCAATCTGAGGAGTGCAGCGGGCATCCCTTCCTGATGTTCCCGAGCTTGCCTTTGCAGCTCCAGCAACTGTGAAATGACCAAGTCCAGAGGCTCATCATCTGACTCGGACTCAGCAAATTTCTGGCCTCCAGCTGTCCTTCAAGTGCCAGACATCTGGAAAGTCCCTGCCACCGCCTGCTGTGGTTCAGACAGTGCGATGTGCTCACCAGATTCACAATCATTCCCGGGGCTACTCTAAAGTTAAGTCCCAACGAGTTGTGTGTCTCCAGGCTGGTGGAGGGTGTGGGCGAGCACTGTGATGGGACTTCAGGGAGGGTGCCTCCAGATTCCTCTTCAGAGGTTTCTTCTGGGCTTGATTGGAGGACCTGGGTCATGGACTCTGTCAGCTGTTTGGCAGATGTGCCTGCGAAAGCAAGGGGAGATAGTTAGTGCATGGCAGTGGCCTGTCAAAGAGGACACATCACTCACAGCATGGTTGTCTGATGGATGTTACACTGCTGGATCCTCACTTGGTAGAGCAGCGCCGACCTCACTGTCAGCACAGGAACGGTCCAGATCCTTGCCGGCCAGCTGGATGGCTCTGTTTTCAAAGTCCATGGCGACCTTGATTTGGGCATTCCGCCACCGGTCTGTGACCTCTCTCTCTTGCTCTGCCAGCTTGTCCTGCATGAACAGAGATGGAGAAAGTGTTAGCAGGACGTCTGCCGGGCCAGATGATAAATGTGCCTGGCCTGTGCGGGTGGTGAGTGGTCCCATGGACGGGATGAGGAAAATGACGATGATTGTGAGAGAGTGAATGGTGATGTCCCTTGAACTGGCAGTGAGTGAGGGCCCTGTGGATGTGTGATGGGTTTGTGAGTGTGTGAGTTGAGTGATGAGGTAAGTGACTTACCCGAGTGGAACAAAGGAGACCATTCATCCCCTTGCAGCACTGGGTGGCTGTCCTCTTCTGAAGGGTGTTGGCGCTGACCACCGCTGCCACCGCCCCCCAAGCTTGGTTGGTCACGCTGCTGCCCAACCTGCAGCCAGAGTGGGGGTAGAGGACATCCTGGTAGGCCTCCATGGCATCTAGCAGTTGCTTGAGGGACCCATGATTACACCAGGGGACTGTAGTCTTTTTGCCTTTGAGGGCCATTTCTCCTGGGCAGCAGTGGTGAGCTGGAAGCAATGAGGTCTGTGCTTGCGGTTGGCCTTTAAACATGGCGCCGGGCATGATGCAACAGTGGGTTGATGGCAGGCGGGCGAAAGAGGACCCCGCCCACCATGGAAACGCCATGCTTCCTGGGAGTGCATTAATAATATGGCGGGTTTGGGACGATATGGCGTGAAAACCCACCATCACCATTGGCAGGTTTTACTCGCCCGCTACTGCACTTAGTGTAAACTTGGGAAAATTCCGCCTTAAGTTTATTTTTAAAAGAAATTGGAAGTTATCAATTAATTACTTTTTTAAAAAACATTTTTTACACATTCTATTGTCACTCTAGGGTTCATTGCTTTTATATAATGTTTAGTAGGGGAATGGACACAGAAGTGCCCTAGGGGAGCACGAGGGGCCATCGGGGTTGTTTGAGGGGGCATAGTTTTGCATGGAGGTGCATGAGGAGGACGTTTTGAACTTAACTTTTAAAAGGTTCCCTCATGCAGACTATGGTTCACAACTTCTTGGAAGTGCCATGAACCATGATTGTTTGAAAAGTTTGCCCAACTCCTTGAAAATTGTGGAGGACTAGAACATGCCTATCCCCACAATGGAGCCAACCATTTTTGGAGTGCAGAGTGTGGGCTTCTAATCCAACCCAGCCCACACCCTTAAAAGGCACTCTGAAAATCGGAAACACACGGCCAGTTGCAGAGGGGAAGGATTGACATGCCGCCAACAAGTTTGAGAGGATTCGGAGGAGGGAGACATCTCGGAGCCTGCACTGTCACATCTTTCTTGCATACCTTTCACCAGCACCGACACTCACATCTTAGTGGGCCTTGTGCAGTATTTGAAATGGTGGCACAAAGTGAAGCCCATCTCACTTCAGAGCAGGAGGAGATGGAAGATTCAGAGTCAGCAGTGGCCAGACCCCCTTGGAAGATGGAGGGCAGATGCAGCCCTGCTCTGCAGGGTGGAGATGCAGAGCCTCAGGAGAAATGAAATGGGCAGCTGTACCTGGAGAATCACCATGAGATGTGTGCCACATACCTGAGTTACCCTGAGGCACTGCAGAGCCATGGAATGAGAATGGAGGGGTCCATTCATCTCATTCACTCAACAATGTCTCAATGCGCACAAACTCCAGCATTGAGAGAATAGATACCCTCATGGAGAGCCATATGTGGCATCACTCTGAGTGGATGCTGGAGCAGTGCACTGATGTGCACAGGTCACAGTCTGTAGCTTTGACTGATAAGTGGTGCAAATGGTGCAAAGGAGCATGGAGCAGATGCAGCAGCCCCACCTGGTCCTTCCCCAAGCAATCTAGGATCTCATGAAAGAGTTGAGAAGGTGATAGATGGTGATGAGAGGGCGAACTCTAATGGGGTCCATTAAGATCATCCGCCTCCATGGCCCCTCTGTTGGAGGAAGCATGTGCAGAATTCTGCCTTGTGAACAGAGGTTACTCCTGCAGTGATGCCAGTACAGCAATCTTGAAGGTGGTCACTCACTATGAGGCCTCTCTGGAGGGCCACTGAGAGAGCAGAAGACCACCACAATGCATGAGACCCTTGAGGAAGTGTAGTAGAGAGTGCCACTGGTCAAAGCACCTACAGCTTACCTTCGTGAGACCGCTCAATGATGGGCTTTGCGTGAAGGTAGCTTTGGTTATCGCATCTCTCAATCTCTATGGCAGAGTTAAGCACTGAAGTTATCAGCCATCTCATCAGGGAATGAGCCTTATCAACTAACAGCTATCCTAGGGGTCATAACAATTCACTGGCAACCAGGATTAAGGAAAATCCCAAGGCCTTTTATACATATGTTAAAAGCAAGAGGGTAGCCAGGGAAAGGTTAGGCCCACTCAGGGACAGAGGTGGGAATCTGTGTGTGGAACCAGAAAAAATGTGAGAGATACTAAATGAATACTTCTCATCAGTATTCACCAAAGAGAAAGACTTAGCGGTCAATTTGTCTAGGGAAGAGTGTGTAGATAGCCTGGATCGTGTTGAGGTCAAAAAAGAGGTGTTAGGCGTCATGAAGAATATTAAGGTGGATAAGTCCCTAGGGCCAGATGGGATCTACCCCAGAGTACTGAGGGAGGCAAGGGAGGAGATTGCTGGGGCCTTGACAGAAATCTTTGTATCCTCACTGGCTATGGCTGAGGTCCCAGAGGACTGGAGAATGGCCAATGTTGTTCCATTGTTTAAGAAGGGTAGCAGGGATAATCCAGGAAATTACAGGCCGTTGAGCTTTATGTCAGTGGTAGGGAAATTATTGGAGAAGATTCTTCGTGACAGGATTTACTACCATTTGGAAGCAAATGGGCATATTAGTGAGAGGCAGCATGGTTTTGTGAAGGGGAGGTCGTGTCTCACTAACTTGATCGAGTTTTTCAAGGAAGTGACAAAGATGATCAACGATGGAAGGGCAGTGGATGTTATATACATGGATTTCAGTAAGACTTTTGACAATGTCCCTCATGGCAGACTGGTACAGAAGGTAAAGTCGCATGGGATCAGAGGTGAGCTGGCAAGATGGATACAGAATTGGCTTGGTCATAGAAGACAGAGGGTAGCAGTGGAAGGGTGCTTTTCTGAATGGAGAGCTGTGACTAGTGGAGTTCCGCAGGGATCAGTGCTGGGACCTTTGCTGTTTGTAGTATACATAAATGATTTGGAGGAAAATGTAACTGGGCTAATTAGTAAGTTTGCAGACGACATTAAGGTTAGAGGAGTTGCAGATAGTGAAGAGGATTGTCAAAGGATACAACGGGATATTGATTGGTTGGAGACTTGGGCGGAGAAATGGCAGATGGAGCTTAATCCGGAAAATGCGAGGTAATGCATTTTGGAAGGTCTAATACAGGCAGGAATTATACAGTAAATGGCAGAACCTTTATGTGCATCGACGGGCAGAGGGATCTGGGTATACAGGTCCACAGGTCACTGAAAGTGGCAACACAGGTGGATAAGGTAGTCAGGAAGGCATATGGCATGCTTGCATTCATTGGCAGGGGTATTGAGTATAAAAGCTGGGAAGTCATGCTGCAGCTTTATAGAACCTTGGTTAGGCCACACTTGGAATATTGCGTGCAATTCTGGTCGCCACATTACCAGAAGGATATGGAGGCGTTGGAGAGGGTGCAGAGGAGGTTTACCAGGATGCTGCCTGGTCCGGAGGTTATTAGCTATGAGGAAAGGTTGGAGAAACTCGGATTGTTCTCACTAGACCGACGGAGATTGAGGGGCGACTTGATAGAAGTTTACAAAATTAATAGTGGCAAGGACAGAGTAGATAGTCAGAAGCTTTTTCCCAGGGTGGAAGAGTCAATTACTAGGGGACATAGATTTAAGGTGAGAGGAGAAAACTATAGAGGAGATGTGCGGGGCAAGTTTTTTACGCAGAGGGTAGTGAGTGTCTGGAATTCGCTGCCAGAGGAGGTGGTGGAAGCAGGTACGATAGTGGTGCTTAAGAGGCAGCTCGACAAATACATGAATAGGATGGGAATAGAGGGATACAGACCCCGGAAGTGCAAAATGTTTTAGTTGACGGGCAATATGATCGGCGCAGGCTTGGAGGGCCGAAGGGCCTGTTCCTGTGCTGTATTTTTCTTTGTTCTTTGTTCTTTGATTTCTGATGGTTCCATGAAGATCACCGGCATGTACAACAGCCAAAGGATGAAGGTGTCACAGGAGCTTCCAGGATATTACAGATAATTCTCCTGATGTTATTGCTGATTGCCTCTGAATGAGGATCTTCTCTAAGCCTTCCCTCAATTATGGTGCCTTTTGCTGCTATCCTGATTTGCTCTGTGCTGTGCTAATGCTTCCTTTTCACTGTCAAAGTTGAGACCCTGCATGGACCCCATGCCTTAATTAGAAAATTCCAAACTGGCCCTTAACAAGCTGACAACAATCTTGGCCTTTTGGTTAAGATCAAGTGTAGCATCTGTTCTAATCAGTTTAATATCTGATGCGTCCCCTACTTGGGGGCCAAATATTAAATTGGTTTTTGGTACAAGGAGATGGAACAGGGGCTTGCCCCTTCCACTCCACACATCAACCTGGTATTTGCGGTGTCTCCAGGGAAATAAAGAAAAATAAAACACCCTTAATCAGCCATTTGGGCAGGTTGCCTCTCCCTGCTCTCCTCAGAGCCTTTTAAAATTTCAGTGTTTTGGTTTAGCATCGGGTCACCAGCACACCGACTCAAGAGACAGGTTTAAACATCTGCCTGCCTCCATCCATGCCCTCGCATTTAAGCAAAAATCCCAGCTATTGTACTTGAGGTGTTTTAGAAGTTCTTTTTAGTATTCAGTCAAATTTTAACTAGGTTTCATTTAAACATCAAAACATTACAAGAAATATTGAGACAAGTTTGTGCTCTGAAGTTCATATCATATTCTGCTGATGTATCACTTGGCTTAATGGTAGTGCTCCTGCCTCTGAATCAGAGGTTATGAGTTCACAAGTCCCACTTTAGGGGCGGAATTTCCTGTGCCTGTTGGTGTTGGGCATGTTCGATGGCATGAGTGGACAATATGGCGAAAACGCCAAAAATCAGTTTCACGATGTTGTCCCCTCTTCCCGTCAATGGCGGACCGAATTTCCCATCGTCGAACATCAGGAACCTCCATAAGACCATAAGACGTAAGAGCAGAAGTAGGCCATTCAGCCCATCGAGTCTGCTCCGCCATTCAATGTGATCATGGCTGATCTGAAAATCCTCAATTCCACTTTCCTGCCTTTTCCCCACAACCCTTGATTCCCTTACTGATTAAAAATCTGTCTATCTCAGCCTTGAATATATTAACAACCCAGCCTCTCCAGCCCTCTGCAGTAAAGAATTCCACAGATTCACTATCCTCTGAGAGAAGGAATTCCTCCTCAGCTCTGTCTTAAATGGGCGGCCCCTTACTCTGAGATTATGCCCTCTAATCCTAGACTCTCCCACAAAGGGAAACAACTTCTCAGCATTTACCTGTCAAGCCCCCTATGAATCTTATATGTTTCAGTAAGGTCGCCTCTCATTCTTCGAAACTCCAATGAGTACAGGCCCAACCTACTCAACCTCTCTTCATAAGAAAATCCCTTGATACCTGGGATCAACCTGGTGAACCTTCTCTGCACTGCCTGCAATGCCAGTATATCTTTCCTTAGATAAGGGGACCAAAACTGTTCACAGTATTCTAGGTGTGGTCTAACTAGTGCCTTGTATAGTTTTAGCAAGACTTCCTTATTTTTATACTCCATTCCGTTTGAAATAAAGGCCAACATTCCATTTGCTTTCCCTATTCCCTGCTGAACTTGTATGTTAGCTTTTTTGGCATTCATGCATGAGGACTTCCAAATCCCCCTGTGCTGCAGCTCTCTGCAGTCTTTCTCTATTTAAATAATATTCAGCTCCCCTATTCTTCCTGCCAAATTGCATAACCTCACACTTTCCCACATTTTAATCCATCTTCCAAGTTTTTGCCCACTCACTTAACCTGTCTCTATCCCTCTGTAGACTCTTTGTGTCATTCTCACCACTTGCCTTCCCAATTATTTTTGTGTCATCCGCAAACTTGGCGATAGTACGTTCACTTCTCTCATCCAAGCCATTAATGGTTGGTCCTCATTGTAATACATCTGCAAATCATTACAAGGCCAGCCCGCCAGAATCAACCCCCCATGCTGGATCGTCCGCCCACGTCAGTGGAAAAACACACCGACATGTTTCACAACTGTACATAACAACGTACACCTGGAGAGCTGCACTTCACTCGGGACTTCGAGGTTTGTTTGCCTACCTTGCTTCGGGCAGCACTTGCAGTCATCAGAGCCAGGCTTCACATGCAGCACCACTTTTAGGGATGATCTCTACCTACCAGGCTGCCATAAGGCGGGATGGATTCTCAATGGCTGCAGGGTTAGAGCTTACTTGGGGAATGTGGAGAAGTGGCCTCAGGCAAGGGAAGAGGCTGCAGGGTGAGGGCTGTACTGGAGAAGGGGTATCCCCGGGGCTGTGTGGGGGCACATGTTGATCTGTGCAAGTGGCCTCAAGATGGTGAGGGCTGAGAAAGCAGTCTTCTGAGGAGATCTGGGTGTCCTGGTACATGAATCACGAAGAGTTACTATGCAGGTACAACAAGTGATCAGGACAGATGGAGATGTGAGGGCGTGTGTGAGAGAATGAGTGATGATGACCTTGAGCAGGCAGTGAGTGAGATGCCAGTGAATGTGTGATGGGCTTGAGTGTGTGAATTTAGAGTGATGAGATAGTTGCCTTACCCTGGCAGCACAGATGAGGTCACTCATCCTCTATCTGCATTGGATGGCCAACCTCTTCTGTGCATCATTGGCACAGATCACCACTGCCATCACCTACTAAGCCGGAATGGTAATGTTGCTGCCTCTCCTGCAGCCAGAGCAGGGGTAGAGAACATTACGGCGGGCCCCTATGGCATCCAAAAGGTGCCCGAGAGACACTTCGCTAAACTCGGGGGCTGCAGTCTTCTTGCCTTTCATGGCCAACTTGTCTTCTGTGCAGCAGTCCTGGGCTGGAAGCACTGAGAGGTTTGCATGCGGCTGCACTTTAAATGAGGCACCTGACGTGATGAAGTGGCAAGGTGACAGCATGGCGAGCGAATCAGAGCCCGCCTACCATCGAAACGGCAAGTTCCTGGGAATGCGTGATTGATGAAGTGGGATTGGGACGATATGGCATGAAAAGCTGCCATTGCGGCTGACGGGTGAAACATTGTTTTTCCTGCCTCCTACCGGACTTATTGAAAATCTGGGATGATTCTGCGCTAGGACTTGATCACATACTCTATTCTGACATAGAAATGCTACATTGTCCAACTCACGAATGAGATATACTGGAGCTTATCTGCTGATTCAGATGAATGTAACATCTAGCTCTACTAGTTGAGGAAGAGCTGAGTGGTTTCCCTGTGATTTATCAACATTTCGCTCTCAAGCAATGCACCAAAAAAATCTGATTAGCTTGACATTAATCTCATTTGTTGTCTGGGATCTTGCTGTGCTTGCTTACAAAGCAAAATGACTGCATTTCAAAAAGTGATTGATTGGAGGTGAAATGTTCTAAAATGTGATAAGGTGGCGTTAAATTGCTTGTCCTTTTTACTGCTGGTAGCTTTGGAGTGCTTACCATCTTATGCCTAATTTTATGATCATTTTTGGATTGAATTTTTCAGATATGGTTCTGATATTAATCAAATGTCTTTTTAAATGCATCTTGCTGTACCGATTAATAAGTCCTAATGCCTTCTAGCACCTTGCAGAAGCGATCATTCATCCTGCAGAGACCCAAATGGCAGGTACTGACAGGCACTTTGATTAAATAGGACACCATAGCCAAGCCCAATCAGTGCCTTGCGAGTGGGAAGCCAGGCTGTTCTTTTATACTGCCATATGCCTGGCACAACAAGGCAAATTGTCATGTATACAAAGTCAATAGAATGTTGAACTACATATTCAGAAAAAAGAGTGTAATTTAATCACTCCTCTGCTTTGAGCCATGCTAACTTAGGTTACACCTTGAATATTGTATCCAGCTCTGATAACTAAGGCTTGAATTTTTCAGGCGATTGGTGGGCTCGGCGGGAGTGGGCGGGGGCAGTCACGGACCCAATCGCCCCCCCCTCCCCCCCGTGATTGGCTCCGCGCCGCCATTTTATGCAGGCGGGCCAATTAAGGACTGCCCAGCGTAAGACGCAAGCCGTAGCACTCAGCGCTACCTGTGCGGGAGAGGGGAGGAGGGATAGTCGGGGCCAGCGCTCTTTCGAGCCTGCAAAAGAGGGTTTCAGTCTCCCTGAGGCACAGAAATGCCCCTGGGAAATTGAATCGATACTGAAGTAATTAAATAAAAGGAGAAAAAATTTAATTAAACATGTCCCCTCATGCGACTGTCTCAAAAAAAAAATGATTTATTTAATATAAGCTTTAGGACACCTCATCCCGCTCGTGCATAAGGTTTACTAAAAAACGCGAAGGCCACTTGGCCTTTTTGCCTGCCCGCCAACCTTGAGGTTGGACGGGCAGCATTAACAGTTCCCTTAATCACCTTAATGGCCTTAATCCTTAATGGCCTTAATAGGCCGTTTACATGACGAGACATCGCAAGACAGCGCGATGACGTCGGGATGCACGCCCGATTTCATCGCACGTCATTCTACGCGTCTGCGTGTCGGGCCCGCCCGTGCATGTCGACTGAAAAATCCTGCCTAAGAAACAAAAAAAGGCATTCAAGCATTGGGGGCAGATAAGAGCCACAAGGTCGATCACCTATAGTATGAGGAACTGAGTTATGAGGAATTATTAAACATATGAGGAAGGTAACCTGGATTATTACTTCAAATTAAACTGTAGGAGTAAAGCAAGGGAACATTAGTTTAAACTGGTTTAAAAAAAAAACAACATACTGTGGATGCTGAAAATCTGAGATGAAAACACAAAATACTGGAAATACTCAGCAGCACCTGTGGAGCAAGAAAGAGAATTATCATTTAATGTCTCTGACCTTTCATCTATTCTGATGGAACGCCATCTACCTGAAGAATTAACTCTGCCTCTCTCTCCACCGTACTCAAAAGTATTCAATGTACAGTATTCAAAAGTACTGAATTGGCAGTAAAGTGCTATCGGGTATCTTGAGGTTATGTTATGATCCCAGCTGTTGTTAATACTTGACAAGTCAGATCCCAGATCTGATGTGCCTGGTGTGGTAGATCATAACTTTTGCTTAGAAACTGTGGAGGAAAGTTACTGAACAAATTCACAGGAATCTGCTGGTGAACTTTTAATACAAAGAATAAAACATTTATTAAAGCAAGAGAAGTGAGCTATATAACATCAGACATAAAGATTGGAAAGATCTCAATACAAACATAAGAAAATGATTCAAATCCTCTCTATTCCTTTACCCCAGCAATATCTTTATAGGCACATAAACCAATGAAGAGTTACCAAGAACTTGACACAAAGGCTTCTCGCTTGGGACTAGCACAATTGCAAACGGTTTTCTTCTGGTGAATTCCTGGGTATTCACTTCATGCTTCTCACCCAACTTGTATCTCACCCCAAGACACCCAAAAACCTAACTGTAAACTCGCTGTTTCTTCAATTACAAAGCAAGCAAATGAGTACCCTAACCTCAGTCTTCCAGTAGCACCTCTGTTAATCTGGTCACTTTACTGAGTCCTATAACTGATTATTCAGTTAACTACTGTCCCATTAACCATGCAATTTGTCTTCACAATCCCTATCTTCTCTCTCTGACACACACACTGAACCCCCCACCAATCTCTCAACTCCTGTCTTTTCTGTGTCTGGGTCCCTGGATCACTATCGTCGGAAACAGTAAGACTTTTCTACCCCTTTTAACCCAGCACTTCAGCTTCAGGGGTTGTAAGACCTCATTAAAAGTGTATATGTACAAACAAACACCAAAGGCTTGAAAGGATTTAGTGACAAGTCTATCCAGACTCCCAGGCACCAAGGTAATGCCCAGGGGTAATGCCCAGGGCAACCATGACTGGTTCCCCACTCTGTACCCTCCACCTTTCAGCTGGTCAGCAACAGAAAGCTCCTGAAACCTGTGTGCCGTCTTCAAAATTTCAACTTCTACCTCTAACAAGCGTTTAATGAGCTGCTTAACTACTTTAATTGACCTCAATCGGGAGGCTGGTGGGATCACTGCCCTGATTAACATTGCTAACATTAGGAACGACGTCTTGAAACCGACACACAGATGGTGGCGGTATTTTCAGCCTTTGCCCACCTTCTTTCTGCACCTGGAGGGGGTGGTGAGCGCAAAATTTCACCCAGGGTTCTGTTTCTGTTTGATTATAATGTTGAACTACATTTTCATGTCATGTAGCAAAGGCTTTCTATTTTTGTGATCCAATAATTTTATATATCGTGAAGTAACAGGGATTCAAATGCTCTGCACTTTTTACAAAAGAGCGAAGGCCACCACTTAAGGGTTGTAGAACTTGTCTTATAAAGAATAATATACGAGCTAGAAATATCATCATGTAGATGTTCGTTAGTTGAGTTATGAAAGAAAGAGCTGAGTTAAGAAATTATTAGCCAATGGCCTAGTAACTAGAGCTGTGATAGGCAAACCGAGGGCACTTAATTTAGATTGAAAGCTATTGTTTTATTGCAAGAGAGGCTATTTTATCACCATCAACCAGATAAATCCCAAATCACTGTTGGTATTAATGCTTACCTTGAAATCCAGTCATATATCACAAAAACAGAGTAATCTGTTAAATGAATAGCTGTTTCTTGTCAACACAACAGACTAAACTCCCATTGTGGTAGTGTTATGAAAACTTTCCAGAATTTATGTTAACAAAATATTCCAATGGAGAGCCACATTAGTTGAGTTCACATTTGTCAAGAGATACAGACATTACACTGAACAAAGATACAGCGTGGCACAATCTAAATTTGTTGACTTTATATGTAATTAATTCAAATTTTTTGTTCTGGCAATCTTTTTATTTTCATTTGTTTTGCCAGTGTCTAAGGAATCTTCTGGCAATTGTACAAAATTACATTATAATTCTATTTTCCATGCAACAGCTTGATGTAATATCCTAATCAGTGTAGCAATGTCAAAGCTTAGATTCAGGAAGACAATAGCAAATGTCTACAGGATGATTCTGAGTCAAGCCTTTCAGAGAGGGGGAATTAAGACTCCATTTTTTGACATACAGGGATTCTTACAAACACAAGAATGTTTCCGCATTTAAGATAATACTGTAAGACCAAGTCACCAGAATACATAAATAAACAAAAGAAGCTATTATGGACAAATTTTAAGTAATTAAAACATTGCAATGACCATTTAACCTTGGAAACACGTCCTAACTGAATTTAAATTGGTATGTGTAGAGTCAAGGGTTAATATCGGAGGCATCTGATACTGATGTAAATCTGATGTAATATTACATGAGTAAGAGATTGAGATCTGATGGGAAGCAGAAGTACATAATGTACAGCACTGAAATGTACATATAGATCTGTAAATAAACAAGAATATTGTTTACAAATAACGGTCTTTGTAACATTCTTAGGGTAACAGACAACTCTAAAGAAACCCCACCTAGACCCCAAACTCATGATGAAACATGATGGCCGCAGACATAGCGTAAAGACCCAGAAAAACTCCAAGATACAACTGCAGACCGAAAAGAGCTACAAACCTTTGGAGAAAGGACAAGAAGAAAAAAAATTGAAGACTCACCTGAGAATGGAGCATGGTGGGTGCTGCAGATGCAAACAGGCAGACAGACCTGGAATCCAGTCAGCAGTGAGTACAGGTCACAATCTACAAGCCAGACTACTGAAGCAGCAACAGATCCAGTGCTTAAGGTAAGCATGGAGTCTACACTACCAACTCCCAGGACCATTCTAAAACACAGAAGGCTCGCAACAGGCTCAATACTGGAACAATTGGAAGAAGAGATTCTCCAGATACAGGACAGCTTCAGGTTTGCATAAAGAGGGCCAGAAAGATCAGGTCAATACCTTACTCTTCACAGTAGGGGCCATAGAAGAAAATGTATTGCAAGACAGGGCTGGATGAGGCTTCAAACCCATATGAGGAAGTCCTCCAAGCATTCGATTTGTACTTCAGTGTTCAAAAAAATTTGAACATTGAGTGAACAAAACGTAATAAGAGGAGGCAAAAACTGGGTGAATACATGGAATCATTTATAAATGCCCTGAACAGGCCCATGGAGAATTGTGACTCTGGGAACCTGGGAAATAAATACACAATCATATAGTGTTCAGGGTTGTAGGTGAAACCCTATCAGATCTTTTGCAAACAAGGGAAGATTTAACTCTCACAAAGGCAGTGCAAATAGCACAACAGACTGAGCTTAGGAAGCAAAACAGAAAGGCTATTGATGGGGAAAGTGATGTCCTTTGGAAAAAGATGGGTGAAACCATTCAATATGTCAGACAAAAAAGAGGAAGTGCAGTGAAGCAAAAGCACGCAAAAATGGGAAAAAATGTGGCAACTGCTATCTTGAGATGCTCTTGGTGTGGTGGGAAAACCCTACACAAGCAGGAAGAACGTCCAGCAGGGAGAGCTGAGTGCCACAGATGTGGGAGGTTTGTACATTTTAAAATAGCCTACAGACCCAAAGTCCCTGGAGCTCATAGGAAGAAAACCAAGTAAAATCCAACAAGTGGAAGAGCAACAGAGAAAAAAAAAACCTTCCTAGGAGAAGTTAACGAAACAGAGAATAATTACTGGAGCATTAAATTAGAAGTTGATGGTCACCCCACAGAATTCAAGCTAGATGCTGGCAGAAGTATTTCAGTATTATCTGAAGGTGCAAAATGGCTTAAAAATATCACATTATACAGAACCAGGAGCCATCAGGTGGAATTTTATGGCCCTCCCACTGCTGGGATCTTCTGTTCCTGCCAAAGCCAATGGAGCTTTGAACGGCTTGCTGCATTTTACGGCCCTGCCCCCACCATGAGGGGGCCATAAAATTCCGCCTATCATTCCTGAGAAGAATAACATGTTTGCAGTTGAGGCTGATTTACAAGTTTGATGAAATTGCTGATGAGCAGTCCAGAATTGTGTTCAGAAATGAATTTCCATTCCTACTTTCAGGCTTATGAAAGCTGAAAACGGAATATCACATAACCCTCAGAGCAGATGCTAAGCCTATATGTCTCTTCATAGCAAGGAAGGCCCCTCACCAACTCTTAGACAAAGTCAAGAGCAAGATTGAACATGTTACAACAAGGGGTCATCTCTCCGGTAACCATACAGATGAAGTGGTGGTTCTGGAATGGACTTAGTACCAAAACCTAATGGTTCAAATAGAATTTACATGGACTTGACTCAATGAAACAAGTCAGTAGAGCACAAGATCCACTCAATGGTATCAGTGGATGAAAGTCTTGCCGAATTAGCGAAAAGCACCTTCTTCACAAAATTAGATGTGAATAGTTGCTTTTGGCAGTTGCCTTTGGACAAAGAATCCAGCTTATTAACTATTTTTATCACTCCATTTTTCTCATTATTGCTTTAACAGTTTACCATTCAAAACTGCAACTACAGCTGAGATATTCCAAAGAATGGTGTCTCAGACCCTGGAAGGCCTGGAAGGAGTAAAATGTGATATGGACGACATTCTTGTACATGGTTCATCGAGGGAAGAACATGACCTCGAGTGAGAGCAGTCCTCAAAGTCCTACAAGAAGCAGGTTTGACATTAAACAATAAATGTGAATTTGCAAAGCCTATGCTAAAATTCTTGGTCCATATTGTGTAAGCTTCGGGAATTACGGCCAACCCACAGAAAACCAAGATCATTGGAGAGTTCC
The DNA here is from genome assembly GCF_964194155.1 of Cetorhinus maximus. Lineage (NCBI taxonomy): Eukaryota > Metazoa > Chordata > Chondrichthyes > Lamniformes > Cetorhinidae > Cetorhinus > Cetorhinus maximus. Next base: position 65,336,674 of record NC_135892.1, read on the forward strand.
CACAGTCTAAAAATATCACAGAATTATAAAGATCCCTTGGAAAGGACAATCAAGTAGACAGATTCCTACCAAATTTGGAGGAAATCAATGAGCCATTACGACAGCTGTTGAGACAAGGTGAAGAGAGGCGCTGGAGGGTGGACCAGCAAAATGTTTTTGGCAAGATCAAAAATTTCCAAGGGCACAATTTAATGTCCCACAGGTGGGTGTGCACCCAACCTGCTCTGGCGTAAAATCACATGAGAAGGCGTCAGGCGAGCGTCCTGACATCATCGCGCACTCACGTGATATTTCGCACTGCGGGCATGCACAAAAGTCGGAAGCTGCCCGCCGACAATTAAGAGGGCAATTAAGTCCATTGACGGCACACTTGTCTCCGATTTCTTGTGGTCCGTCCTGCCTTATGGTTGGCGGGCAGGCGAATCGGCCAGGTGGACTTTGCATTTTTCATGAAACCTCATCCAAGGGTGAGATGAGGTTTCCGTTCTTAAATAAGATAAAAATAAAAACCTATGGAGAACATTTTTATCATCGACACGTTCAGGTGCCTGATTGTGATGCTTGGACACTTTTTTCCTGATTTTCAAACATTTATTTCATGGATTTCGGATCTGCAGATCCTTGAGACAGCTCTCTGCCTTCAGGGAGCTTTCTCTCAGTGCTCACCCACGCCCACGGAAACATCATCGTCCACCTTCCTCCCACCCCCCACCCCAGCAGCGCTGAGCATTTCAGCTTTTCTGTTACTAGGCCAGCCAACGTCAAATCACAGCCAGGGGCCGATCATGGTCAGCAGCCCTTTCCCCGACTGCTCCCAGGCCTGCCGATTGCGCCTGCCTGCCAAGCAGAAAATTCAGGCCCTAATTTCACCAGAAATTCCAGTGCACTGTGACCCAGAGTTGCCAGCAATTGAAGCAGTGGATGCACCATTTACAGGCTTGGGCACAGTTCTGTTTGAACTTCAAAAGATGGACAAAGGAGGCCAGTTTATTATGCCTCGAGATCTCTCATTGACATAGAGAAGTGGTACGCACCCATTCAGAAAGAAACATTAGCAGCATGTGGGCCTATGAGAAGTTCTCTGATTGTCATGGGAATGAGGTTTAAAGTTGAAACCTTTGGTTACTCTTCTTAACCTAAAGAAAATTGCAAAAATGCTAGGATTAAATGTTTTAGGCTGAGACTCATGAGATATGATTCAGTTACTGAATATGTTCAAGAGAAGGACCAGACGACAGTAGGTGCATTATCCAAAGTTCCAGTGGAAGGAGTCAAATTGGAAGATTTAACTTTTATTGAGGAAGTGGAATCATATATTTGGCTCAATACTAAACACTTACCAGCCACAGAAAAAAGACTATAAGAAATTAAGCAAGCAAATTAAGGAAGCACAACAGCAGAATGATGAGTGCACCAAAATAAGAGTATTGCCAGAATGGATGGTCTTGTTATACTTCAAACCCCCCAGCGCTTCACAAATACTTTAAACGCAGAAAACATCTTACAATCATTGATGATTTCTTAGGGCAGAATTTTCCGTGCCCATTGGCATCAGGTGTGTTTGGCAGCGTGAGTGGACAATATTGAAAAAAGGGAAAAAGTTGGCTTCATGACATCGTGAAACCAGTTAGTGATCGTCCGTTCTGCCCGTCAATGGCCAACCGTGCTTCCCGCCATCGGACATGGGCAACCTCGTTGTAATGCACCTGCATATCATTATAAGGCTAGCCCGACGGAATCATCCGCCCACGCTAGATCGTCCGAGCACATCGGCACGATTGTGCGCCAATGTGTTTCACAACATATATAAGGCCTGCATTTGGCAGGCTGCACTTTGAGGGGAAATTGGAGGTGAGTGCACAGTAATGTTGCACTGCACTCGCAAGGGGCGCCTGTCGGACTTCAAGGTTGAGGCGCGTTGGAGGTGGAGGGGGTGGAGGGAGGGAAGGGCTGCCCTGCGGTTGAGGCAAGTTGGAGTGGGGGGAGCGGGGAGGGCTGCCCTGCGGTTGAAGGTAGTGTGCAGCACTTGCATGGTGGGGGGAGCAGTCACACATTGGTGAAGCTTTATACAAAGTGATCATTCCTCTGAGGCTGAGACAGCTGAGACGCAGCCACATTGAATTGTCTGGAGCCGGGCCTCTAGCTTATCTGCCCACTCAGGCAACGCAGAGGCATGAAAGTGCCACCAAGTGGCTGAGACTGCAAACTAATGAGCGTTTTGGTGGACTGCAGAACAGTTGGACGACTGCGCATGTTGTACAATCTCCTTGCTAAAGCTGGCCATGGAGCAGTCACTGGTGGGGGCGCTCACAGCCTCTTGCAATGTCATCATCATGGTTTGGGCCAGTCTCCCCCATGGTTCAAGCTAACAGTGCAGCCTTGCAGTGTGGGTTAGGAGAATGCCTGCACCTGAGCTGAAAGCACAGCGTGCAGTCCAGTGGACAAAGCTGCACCCAATCGGTCAAGTGGAGTGGAACGGAGGTGGGTTGGGATTCATAAAACCATAAGACCTGGGAGCAGAAGTAGGCCATTTGGCCAATCGAGTCTGCTCCGCCATTCAATGAGATCATGGCTGATCTGATAATCCTCAACTCCACTTTCCTGCCTTTGATTCCCTTACTGATTAAAAATCTGTTTATCTCAGCCTTGAATATGCTAATGGCCCAATCTCTACAGCCCTCTGTGGTAAAGAATTCCATAGACTGACTACCCTCTGAGAGAAGAAATTCCTCCTCATCTCTGTCTTAAATGGGCGCCCCCTTACTCTGAGATTATGCCGTCTAGTCCTAGACTCTCCCACAAGGGAAAACAACCTCCCAGCATCTACCCTGTCTAGCCCTCTAAGAATCGTATATGTCTCAATAAGATCGCCTCTCATTCTTCTAAACTCCAAAGAGTACAGGCCCAACCTATCCAACCTCTCCTCATAAGAAAATCTCTCATTTCCCGGGATCAACCTAGTGAACCTTCTCTGGACTGCCTCCAATGTCAATGCATCTTTCCTTAGATAAGGGAACCAAAACTGTTCACAGCATTCTAGGTGTGGTCTAACTAGTGCCTTGTATAGTTTTAGCAAGATTTCCCTATTTTTATACTCCATTCCCTTTGAAATAAAGGCCAACATTCCATTTGCCTTCCCTATTACCTGTTGAACTTATATACTAGGTTTTTGGGATTCATGCACGAGGACTCCCAAAATCTCTCTGTACTGCAGCTTTCTGCAGTCTTTCTCCATTTAAATAACATTCAGCTTTTCTATTCTTCCTGCCAATGTGCATAACCTCACACTTTCCCACATTATATTCCATTTTTAAATTTTTTTTCATTATTCAGTCAGCCATGCAGTACACTAAACTCTGGCCATCCAAGTGATGGCCAGCACTCTCCAGGATACATTAAGGGGCCTTCAGGACCAATATAGGCTCTTAGTACAGCCGAGCTAACTCATGTGTCTCTCCCTTTCATTCTGCAGAAGGGGTACATCAGGAGCATGGAGCCTTGTGGCATACAGAAAGCAAAGACAACAGAGGAGAGTGATGGAGGTGCCTGGCTGTGCAGAGGGAGGAGCAGCACCCTCTGGAAGAACGAACAACTGGGGTTCCTGCACAGGCCGCTGAAGAGACACAGCGAGCCATCGGTGGTTAGCACCTAGCTAGAGCCAGGGTCTATAGATGCTGACTTTCACCCCTACAGATGATCGAGAGCCAGTGTCACCAAAGACTGCACATGTCTAGGGAACTGGTTGGTCACATCTGCCAGCTAATGCAGGATTTGGCGCCACGTGGACATGGAAGGCATCCACTGCCCATAGTCATGAAAGTCAATTTTTACACCAGTGGCTCCATTCAGGGCTCTACAGGTGACCTCTGTGGGATATTACAAGCCCCCACCTGTGAGGTCAGACACCACTTTCATGAGGGTGCAGAACTTTGTCCATTTCGCTCGGAACCAGGAAAGCCAGGATGCAAGAGTGATTGGATTTGCCCAGATCTCAGTTTTCCCACAGGTACAGGTGCCATCGACTACACTCATATGGCGCTCAGGTCTCCATCACAGAAAGTGGTCAACTATGTCAACTACAAGGGGCCCCATTCGTTGAAAGTGCAGCTGGTGTGCGACCACCATAAATACATCCTGCAGGTCTGCAGGGCGTTTCCAGGGAGTGTCCACGACTCCTACATTCTCAGTTGGTCACAGATCCCTGTCGCCTTCCAGGGTCCACAGTGGCTGCAGGGATGGCTCCTCGGAGACAAGGGTTACCTGCAGGGGCTTTGGTTGATGACACCCATGCAGTGGCCTCAGACTGCAGCAGAGTGAAGGTATAATGAGGCTCATGCAGCAACCCGCACCTTGGTGGAGCAGACCATTGGGATGCTGAAGATGAGGTTCTAGTGTCTGGATCGGTCTGGTGGAGCCCAGCAATACAATCCACAGAGGATGGGACATATCGTCATCACCTGCTGTGCCCTTTACAACCTAGTGCTGCAACGGGGAGAGGAGCTGGCTGAGGAGGAGATTCAGGAGCTGTAAGTCTCCTCTGGTGAGGAGAACATTGACAGGGATGAGGATGAGGAGGTCCTCAAAGACGATGATGACAGGGATGATGCCCTCACACTGGCTAGACGAGACAGGTGTGCTCGGGAGACCCACATAGCTGCTAGATTTGTGGAGGATGATGATGGCATGCAGTGAGGAGATATCATAGGTCCTCACATTGCATCTGTGAATGTTTGATTCCAGTCAGGCTTAATGCAGTGCACATACCCTCTGTGATAAGGCTCCTGTCATGGACATGCAGTGGAGGCCCTAACAGTCACTTTATTCCAGGAGGATGATGATGACATGCAGTGAGAATACTCCATAGATCTTCACATAGCCTCTGAGAATGTCTGACTCCTGTCTGGCTGAAAGCAGCTCGCTAGTGCTCTGTGATCAGGGTCATATCATAAGGACACAGCCATGAAACTTTAGAAGCATCTGATGCGTTGTCTGCCTTTAGCACCTGACCCCTTCAGGAGCACAGCATCACTGGTCACAGATGCTGAAGAGATGGGGGCCAGTCCTACCTTGAAGGTGCTGAGAGCACACAGAGAGAATGACGGAACTCTGTGACACCTGCCCAAGACATTCTGGCAACAATGACAAGCACCATTGAGTGCACCTGCACGGCATCAGTAATGTGTCCAGGGAGCGCGAGGCCAGACCATCACCTTTGGCCTGAAAGCTGCACAAAGCACAGGGAAGAGGTCCTGGACTGAGACTCCTGCCTTTATCTTGTGCAGGACCAAGGTTTCACATCAGAGTGACACAAACACTGCTCATCAGAACAAGGAGCCATAGGCAGGGAGATATTCTTGAGAGTTTATTTACAATGGCAAACATTATAGACAAGTGATTAACACCCATGTCCATGCTATGCAATTATATATTCTTAACTTTCCTAACCCTGACGCTACATCTTGGTGCTCTCCTGACATCCACAGCAGAGGTGGAGGCAGCCTGCTGACTGCTACGCCCTGCCTGTGATGACCTTGGTAAGTGTCCTTTGGAGGGCCGAGACCTGAAGTGCCCCAGCCTACTTTCAGGGTCCTGCTGTGTGGCAGTGGTACCCTCCTGGGCCTGTGGAGCTGGAGCTGCTAGGGACACAGGATGAGGAGATTCGGTGGGCTGGATCTCCCAGAGTCACCTGGATGGATGGCCCCGGAGTGTGCACCTGCTGATCCTCCTCTCTATGGGTGCACAAGGGACCCTGACTGACTCCTTGGGGAGAAGGCGTAGCTGGAGTGAGATTGAGCCACCCCGCACCCCTCTCCCTTATACACTGTTGGAAGCCAACTATGGTATCAGTGAGGGAGTTTAGCCCATGCAGCAGTGCAGGAGTGATGTCCTGGACCAAGGTCTCCATGGCAGCCGTCATCCTACCAGTGTTGACCTTGGCACGTTGGCATGGCAGCACTATCACTTCAGCCTGAAGATATACAAACTCCTCCATCATGCCTTGCAATCTGAGAAGTGCAGCAAACATCCCTTCCTGATGTCCCGAGCTTGCCTTTGCAGCTCCAGCCACTGAGGTATGACTGAGTCCAGAGACTCATCATCTGACATGGACTCAGCAAATTTCTAGCCTCCAGCAGTCCTCCGAGTACCAGAGAAATGGGAGTCCCTGCCGCCGCCTGCTGTGTATCAGAAAGTGTGATGTGCTCACCAGATTGTGATCCCGAGGCTAACCTAAAGCTAGGTCCCACAAGGTGTGTGTCTCTGCACTGTGGAGGGTGTGGGTGAGCACTGTAACAGACCTTCACTGAAGGTGTCTTCAGGTTCCTCTTCAGCAGTTCTTCAGGGCTTGATGGGAGGCCCTGGGTCATGGACTCTGTCAGCTGTTTGGCAGATGTGCCTGTGAAAGCAAGGAAAGATAATTATCGCTTGTCAGTAGTCTGTGAAACAGGACACATCACTCACGGCATGGATGTGTGATGGGTTAGAGTGTGTGAGTTGAGAGTGATGGGAAGAGTGACTTACCCTGCTGGAATGGAAAAGATCATTCATCCTCTTGTGACACTGGGTGACTGCCCCCTTTTGCAGGGCGCTGGCCCTGGCCACCGCTGCCACAGGCTCCCAAGCCGGATAATTGAAGTTGCTGCCCCTCCTGCAGCCAGAGCTGGGGTAGAGGACATCATGGCGGGCCCCCACTGAGTCCAAAACGCGCTCAAGGAACGCCTCATTAAACCTGGGGGCTGCAGTCTTCTTGCCTTTTGGGGCCATGTCTTCCGTGCAGCAGTCGTGGGCTGGAAGCACCGAGAGGTGGGCATGCGGCTGCACTTTAAATATGACGCCCGGCATGGTGAAGTGGCAAGGTGATGGCATGGCGGGAACATGAGAGCTCACATGCCATCAAAACGGCGTGTTTGCCGGGAATGTATAGTTAACGCGGTGAGATTGGGACGGTATGGCCGGAGAAGCCGCCATCGTGGCCGGCGGGGTATAACTTCATTTTCCCACCTGCTACTGCACTTAGTGCAAGTCTGAGACAATTGCGTCCCAGTTTTTAACAACAGATGAGTCATCCCTAAAACACTTCAGCTCACCATTCTTCAGAAAATCCATCAAGGTCACTTGGGAATAATGAAATGCAGAGCAAGAGCCCAACAGTCTGTCTGGTGGCCAGTCATAAGTCACTCCATTGAAGATTTACTCACCAAATGCATTTATATGTGCAGTGAACCACTGGCACTCTCCGCTTTTCCCTCAAAGCCATGGCAGTGCCTGGGAATGGATTTATTTGAGTTTAAAAGCAAAGTTTTTAGACATTGGCATTGATAACTATGCCAAATGTTGAAGTGAATAGACTGCATAGCACCATGGCAGAGACAGTCTTTACATCACTAAGAAGAATCTTTATAACACAAGGCATCCCGGGTGTTGTGGTGTCAGATAACGGACATCAGTATGGTAATGAACTGTTCTACAGCTTTGCACAGGAATATGGTTTTATTCATGTGACTAGTTTGCCTAGATATCCTCAGTCAAACACAGATGCAGAAAGAGGAGATCAAACAATCAAGGAATTGATGAAAAAGAACAAAGATATTAGGTTAGCCCTTCATAACAGAGCCTAACTGCTAAAAACTGGGCTCTTACCATCAGAAGTATTGCTGGGAAGACAGCTGCAAACACAACTTCCAGCTGTACAACAAACACTACAACCTAACATTACCTCAGATGATTGTGAGAAAGTTAGGAAGCGTGAGGAGCAATAAAGAGACAGTCAATCTTGCAATTTCAACTTCAGGCACAGAGCATGGGACTTGAAAGTGTTACAGCCTGGGGAGAGTGTGTGGATACCAGATCAACAGAAAGAAGGCTAGTAATAGAAAGAGCTCCATAGCTCTGTGGAATTGAGATGGACCAGGGAAATGTCAGAAGGAACAGAAGAGCCTTGATATCATTGGGAAGGAAACCAATGGAACCTTGGTCATACTAATTTGGACCAGTTGGAGACAAGAAACCAGAAACAAGTAGGATGTGGAAAACACCCCTATGAAACGACAAGAGTGCCGTTCATCCTCAGCCTTGAAATGAAATCAGCACCAGATCAGGGAGGTTAGTCACGGCACCACACAGACTAACCCTGTGAAGTCTGAGACTCCTTATAAGGGGGCACTTGGCAGGCAAAGACCTTAATGACAGCCCCTGATCTGAGCTAACACCACCAACAACTCTATTACATTGAAAGTGTTTTGACAAGTGGGATTAGGAAGTCAGTAATCTGCATTGAGGGCCGACTTGGCCCAAACATTGGTTCTTGGCATGTTAGTTCATTAACATAATTCCTACTGTAAAGGATGCTGATACAGGTTGGCAGCACTGCCTCTTTTTGTCTCCATTTTTCTTGCCCCAAACTCCAGTCTGTATTCACCCACCTGTGAAGCACTGCATTGCAGGCACAACCTCATTATCTTGGAGCTGTGATGCAGTTTCAAACTGTAATTCTAAATTGAAAAGTTGAAACGCTCTAAGGGGGTAATTGTGAATTAAGTTTTTTTTTGTAACTTCTTGACAATGACTTCAATGTCATTGTCCAGACCTGACCAAAGGACTGTTTCTCCTGCGAGTCTCCTCATCGAATCTATGCCCATATGCGAGTGATGATGTCATTGAAGAATATCAGGTCATAAAGATTCCAGTATGATGACCTGCCTGCCTTTAAAAATGATTCCCCTGGAGATGCCCAGCTCATCCCGGTAAGGCCAAAATTGTCTAATATGTTCATGGACATGCTGAATTGAATCAGGCCATCCTTCAATAATGGTTTTTCATAGTTTCTGTAGTGTGGAATCTTTTGCTGTTTCTTCTTGTAACTGAGGGCATTTGTGTTGCGCGAAATGTACCAGATCAATTGATGGACTTGCATTCTCCTGCAAGTGTAATATTGCAGCTCCCTTGAAATTGTCAATTTTGTCGAAACATTCTGGATATTTTGATGTTAGGTCATGAACTGAGGTGATAGAAGTAGTTTCTGAGGTTGATCTGAGGTTGATCTGCCTTGTGATGTCTGGATTATCACTAGCGCAAGGTCACAGCATGCTGGGGCAGCCGGCACTGATACGCAATGGGGAAATGTCACTGTCTAAGGCCCTTCAGCCATAGTGCACCAAGAAACTGTATATCAGAACTGCCTGCTATGGATCAGACAGTGCAATGTGCTCACCAGATTGTAATCCTGAGACTATTCTAAAGCTAGGTCCCACCGAGCTGTGTCTCTCTGTGCTGGTGGAAGGTGTGGGTGAGCACTGTAAGGATGTTTGATGGGAAGCCCTGGGTCATGGACCCTGTCGGGTGTTTGGCAGACGTACTTGCAAAAGCAAGAAGAGATAATTAGTGAATGGCAGTGGCCTGTGAAAGAGGACACATTACTCATGGCATGGTTGTTGCACTGCTGGCTTCTCACTTGGTAGAAAAATGCTGACCTCACCGTTAGCATAGGACTGGTCCAGATCCTTTCCTGCCAGCTGCTTGGCTCTGTTGTCAAAGTCCGTGAGGACCTTGATTTCGGGCATTCCGCCACTGGAGAGAGACCTCTCTCTCTTGTTGCGTGCCACTTGTCCTGCATGGATAGAGATGGAGAAAGTGTAAGCAGGACGAATTCTGGGCCAGATGATAAATGTGTCTGGCCTGTGCGAGTGGTGAGTGGCGCCATGGACACGCTGAGGACAATGAAGGTGTGTGTGAGATAGTGAATGGTGGTGTTCCTTGAACTGGCAGTGAGCGAGGGCCCTGTGGGTATGTGCTGGGTTTGTGAATGTGTAAGTTGAGAGTGATGAGAAGAGTGACTTACCCTAATGGAATGGATGAGATCATTCATGCTCTTGCGGCACTGGATGGCTGTCCTCTTCTGAAGGGCGTTGGCGCTGACCACCGCTGCCACTGCCTCCCAAGCCAGATTGGTGATGTTGCTGCCCATCCTGTGGGAAGAGCAGGGATACAGGACATCCGCGGTGGGCCTCTAAGGCATCCAGCAGTCACTCAGCAGACCTATCATTAAACAGGGGGGGCTGCGATCTTTTTTCCTTTGCTGGCCATTTCTCTCAAGCAGCAGTGGTGAGCTGGTAGCAATGAGCGGTGTGCTGGTGACTGCTTTTTAAACATAGTGGCCGGCGGGGTGATGGCTGGAGGGTGAATGAGAAATGGCGTGTTTCCCAGGAGTGCATAAATAATGAGGCAGACTCAGGACCATTTAGTGTGAAAACCCCCCATCGCCGTCGGCGGGTAGGACATCATTTTGTCCGCCTGCCATCGCACTTAGTGCAAATTTGGGAAAATTCCATCCTTGGTTTCAGAGTGTGGTGTGCCTGGCCACAGGCCGCCATAGATTTACAGAGACTGTGTACTTGCTGTGAACGTTAAAGTATAAGATAACTTTTGTAACTTGTGTTATCCGTACAAATCTATATATATATATATAATCGGTAAAAGTATAGCTGAGGGTGAAGGAATATTGTAATAAGTTAATCTGTTCTTGTTTAATATAATTTTTATTCTTTTGTTAAAAATTCATTAGGTGATTCCAGTGACTCTATTCATTAGCCCCTCTCCATGTATCTAAACAAACAAATTAAAAGTTAGGGTCTATCAAATTGGGTTCCACTCTGGTATCAGGCTTGTCCAGGGGTAACGTCAGCTGGGGATCGTAACATTACCTTGACGCTTTACAGACTTATAGATTAATCTTTTGTATATACTTATGTAATGGTATCTAAACATGAACATGTGTTGTAAATAGCTATACTTTATTGGAAGGGGGAAAGTACCTTTCAAAAGAAAGGGAGATGTTGTAATATGCCTTTAAGGCATATAAGCATGATATCAGTGAGAATCTCAACTTTCCAGCTTCTGTGTAGCTGCTCGAAACCCCTTAAAAAGTTACACCTTGTTCAGTCAGGTGTGACTGGGGCTTTAACAGCGACATGATTAATAAAATTTGATGAACAGATCTGACCTTGAAAAAAATAATTTTATAATCATGGAAAGCTGTAGATTTTTTAAAGTTAAATCTTTTTAATAATTATCTTTTGAAAAGTATTTTTCAGGATATTTTCACCTCTACCCTTGCCCCATATGTGTGTTCCAATCGCTAATTTGTCTATGTAAACATTTAAAAGTCATTTTAATTTCATTTCCCGTTTGTGGGGTGGGGGGGTGGAGGTGGGGGGGGGTGGAGGTGGGGCAGTGGTCTGTGAAAATTGTTTCTTGTGATTGGCTGCTTGTGCGGTCCAATGGCATCACTGCTGTGATTGCCCAGTAGAGAATGGTGTAATCAATTGCAGTATCACTGCATGGCGCTAGGGGTGAAATACTCACCAGAGAAGTCTCTTGACCTCTCGGTAAGATGAACTTCGAGGTCAGAGGGGATGCCCTTGTTTCACCACTGACTGCAAAGTCCAGGCCATTGTGTTGGAAGCTGACCCCGTCCACAAAACTAGCCATACCCCCAGATCAACTTAATCACCATGACAAGTTTCCTGCAATTATGCCTGCATTCAGCCCTACTGGGGGCTCTTAAAATTAAGCATATTTTAGACACAAGGACACCCTAGGCATGTTTTAAAAGTTTTTACATCTTAAAAAATATTTAATTTACTAAGAAACTGGTCTTGGTAGACCCATGCAAAGAGCACATGGTTCTATTTAGATTTTTTAAAGTCATTTTCAATCATTTAAAATCAGGTGATAGACTAGACATTCATTTAAAATGCTTATTTTTTGCGATAAGCTCATTTTCAGCTGTTCATTAGCTGTTTCATGGAATATCGCTTCAATGCAAATGGAAAAAACAATTAGGTTCAGAAACAAATTTACGTTTGCAATTATGCCAATGATTTTGAGACTGAATTTAAACCAGAACTTCACTTTGGAAAGCTAGCACAATTTTGATCACAATTTGTGTCAGGATTGCCAATCACACCCAAAACAGAAACTCTAACACAGAATCTTTAATCCTGTTACCACCTCATGCACTTCAAGCCTGGTTCTCCCAGCTTGGTAGGCTGACTCAGTGACATATGACTTCCAACTGACTGTGTTTCTTAAGTCTGTTGTTACTGTGTGGAAAAGTATCCTCTTTCTACAGGTACCCTATCCTGCATCTGTGTTCCCCTGAGTCCATCCTAAAGTCCTCCCCCTACATTAGGGAACCTCAGAACTTTCCCCAGGTCCACTGCCATGGAAAATCTACCTGTGCTCTGTGCTTTGTGCTTTGTACTTCTGACACCATTTCCATGCGGCACATTGAGAAACAGGAGCCAGTGGCAGCCCCACTAGGGGTGAAGATGGGGGAAGGGAATCCTGTTTGAAACAGCAGGCTGAGAGTAGGTCTCACTGCCTGCATTCATTTACCACCATTGTGTTCACTAACCCAAGTAATGTTAAAACTCTATTTCTTTGATACTGGTTTAGCTGTAACAATTAGTGAACTGTGGTGATTATGGCATGAACTGTAATGTAAAAGCCCAATTACTTCTCAATAATTACTTGATAGTGAATTTAAAATCAATCAATAAGGGTCAAAAACTCTTGCACTCAATGTGAATGAATATATAATATCAAGTCAAATGCCACTAATTCTGACGTAGCCCCCTAATAGGTGAAACCATGATATATATATTTTTTTTCCCCTTACACATCAGGTTCAGTAATGCAAAGGGTTATGAATGAAAGTTGAGAAAGATGTTTGAAAACATTTTAAAAGCTGCTATCAATTTTAATCTAACATGCCACAATGAGTTGTCAACATGGATTTAGAATCTATAACTCACTCCTCCATACTCAAATGAAATTCTTTATGATGTAAACTAATTGACAAAATATATTCAGAAGACATCACTCACTTCAATCTTCAGAAGACTGTTTATAAAGTTCCATATGTGAAGTTTTAAAGAAGATTAAAGGGTATAGAGTTAATAGCAAATCTGATAGTTGAATTTAAATCCAGATTGACAATTATAAATAAATGGAATTGGAGAGGTCTGTCCAGGGTCTTTTGTGAAATCCAAATTAATAGCATTATTGATATAAACGCTAACACCAAGTTACACAGCCAAGCAAAAATTTTCAGTGACTGAAAGTATTCAGACTGATTTGAACCAATTGTAGGGACAGATGCCAGAAAGAACTTAATGCGGATTCAGTAATGGATATTGGAACAGATGTGATGAGATATACAAGATAAATGTTTTTTTCATTGAGAGTGTTTGTTTCATACATGAAACTATTATCGGTAAAGCTAATTAGGTACAGTGGTAGTCAAAATACAAATATTTAGATCCCGTTTGCCAAAACCCATTGCATTAATAATGCATGATTTCTATAAATTATATTGTTCAGTTTGTGTTGTACTTCCCTCATTAAGTGCAATCCAGAGGGTGAAATATTTGGATCCAAAGATTGTCATCTGCTGATGACCCCTGCCACCGAGCCAGCTCTTTAGCATCCTAAAGTTCAAAAGTATAACCTGTGTATTGAAGGGGAAGAAACATTGAGCAAGGCATCTGAGTTGTTACACAATTTATCGATCAGCTGTTTAAAATGTCAACCCGTGCTACTCAGCTGCTCAACAGCACTGCTTACTAGCATGTTAACCAACTGAGCAGCTCTCTGCTTAAAGTGCTGGCTTTAGTGCTGAAAGCTTCCCACACACAGATACCATTGTAATCTTCTGATTTAGTGATCATTCTGATTGACTGCCCAAAGCCACCATCTAAAAGGCACAAGTCAGGAATGTGAAGGAATACTCCACTTGCATGGACGAGTGCAGCTCCAACAACACTCAAGAAGCTCAACACCATCCAGGACAAAGCAGCCCGCTTGATCGGCACCCCATCCACCACCTTAAACATTCACTCCCTCCACCACCAACACAAAGTGGCAGCAGTGTGTACCATCTACAAGATACATTGCAGCAATTCTCATGGCTCCTTTGACAGCACCTTCCAAAAACGCAAACTGTACCACCTAGAAGAGCAAGGCAGAAGCATGTAAACATCACAACCTGCAAATTCCCATCCAAGTCAGGCCCCATCCTGACTTGGAACTATAGTGCTGTTTCTTCACTGTCGCTGAATTTAAAAACATGGAACTTCCTCCTTAACAGCTTTGTGGGCGTACCTATACCAGATGAACTGCAGCACTTCAAGAAGGCTGCTCACCACAGCTTTCTGAAGCGCAATTATGGATGACAACAAACGCTGTCTTTGCCAGAGATACTCATATTCCAGGAACAAGTCAAAGAATGTGATGCTTTGGAAATCTAACCAAATTGATTACTTATAACCAGATTCCATTATTCTAGACTGCATGGAGTGCATTTGAATAGAAGGCCGGAATTTCCATGGAGACGGAAGGGCTCTACGCCTTAGCCAAAATGGCTCTTGAAAGGTCATAAATTACATCAGCTAGTCCCGGTAAGTAGCTTACACATAATTAACCTTTAACATGGAAGCTACACTTGCTCAGGAAAACGCTCACCTCTAAGAAGTGAGAAAACAAACAGCACAAACTGAAAGTCAGTACCATCAACATGGCAGAAACCATAACCATCAAAACCCTTCACCTCAACATAGTGCACAAATACACCTTGAGAAGTCCTTCACAACATGGACCATGCACATATATGTTAGAGTCTGTCAATGAGCTGGTGAAATCACCAATCTGTGCCTACTCAAACCATGCCTGCTATGCCAAGAGTGCCAATAGGAAACAGGACTTTACACCCACAACCTTCAGATATGTTTGTATGTGCTAATAGTACTGCAGCTACTGCACATTGTGCAGGGTGATGCCACATGGGTGTTAGAACAACTCCTCCAACTACCTTTTAGATTATCCATCCACCACTGGCATCCAGTGTCAGGAGGGTGTGACATTGCAACATGCAATGCTGCCAAACACCTCAGCTCCCTGTGAAACCACAACCTCTACCACCTAGAAGACAAAGGCTTCAAATGTCGTGGGGAAACCACATAAGCATGCTTCCCTGGAGCATACGGCACATATGGCATCTTGACATGCGGAAAACCCACTTAAGTGACTGTGTCATAACCATGAGTGTGTGACTGCCTTTGACACAGCACTCATGCCTGACGTGTACCTGATAAACTGGATTTGACCTTTGAGCCTGGTCATTGATCATCCCTTAAAGTCAACCATTGATGAACAAAAAAATGCTGCAAGGAGCATCACATTTCCCAACCCTTGGTGTATGACTACCTTATCTGAAGGTGCAGATAAGGAAACAGCCTTCCACTGTTTACATGCATGGACACACCCTTACTCCTGATGATGTCAATGAGAGATGGTCTTCAGCGTGCAGTCTTCAGTGTCACTGGTAAGGACTGCCTTCATTCTATAAACATTCTATTGAATACATTAGTGTATAAAAGCAGTCCGAGACATGTTTGGTAATAGTGCTGTATTTAAATTGTGCTTAATATGGTGATATGAAGTGAAACCATGTGAACGCATGAGTGATTGAGGCGACACAGTGCTCTGCACTTGTGAAAGCTCCCACAAAGTGTTGCCTCTGAGGAGGTGGAGGCAGGCTGCTCACTTCTTGTGTTATATGGCATTGAGGAGCACGGTGACCGGCCCCATTGGGAACATACTTCAAACTGCAGCCTCTGCATTTGTGCAGGGGCAGCCGTGTCACTGAGGCAAGTAGAGCTGATGGGCCTCTATCAGAGGGGCTGAGGAGTTAGGAGAAGATGAGGGTGCTTCAGAACCTTCATCCTCCTCAATAACCTCCACATTCTAAATTGGCCTTCAGGTCAGAGAGCTGGGGCTGGCTGCTGAGGCGCAGCAGTCGTCCATTCCAGTAACCGTTGTGCCATCAGTATGAACGTCCTGTTAATGGAATGCAACTCCGCATGTATTCCATGGGTGTCAATGTTCAGACTCTGAGTAGACTGCTCCAGACTACTGAGTGAGTCTTATACCCTTTGCAGTGAGTTACACTGCTCTTGCATCCACCCCGAGCGATGCTGCATGTATCTCTTCATGAGATTGGCTATATTCTCATTGTTGGAGCTCATGCAGTCAAGCCCCTGAGACAAGGTAGAGCTCATCACTGTGATGGACTCCTGCACTCAGTTCATGAGCTTGCATTGCCTTAGAGAACTCATCCAGTTGGAGCTGATACTCCAAATACTGTTCGCTTGAAGGTGAGTCTTGAGGCCTTGCCTCCTTACTTACTGGAGCATCACTGTGACTTTCCTCCCTCCTTTGAGGAGGACTATGCACAGATATCTCTCACTCAGACACCTCCTCCTGAACTTTAGTGCAGTTCCCTTCACCATTTGATGCTGACTCTAAATGTGCGCTACATTCCTCCGATGTGCTAGTATCTATGTTGATGGAATGTGGGTTGTCAGATCTGATGCTGCTTCCTCAGAAAACTCTTCCTCCTCCTGATCCCTGAAGGATGAAGTGGCCTGAGGTGGGGTGGGTTGAGGGGTGGTGGGGGGGGGGGAGATGGGAATGCAAGGTGTGTGCTGGGGTTTGGGGGACTGAACGGGCTCTGCTGGGACTTGAGTGAGACACAAAAGCAGGTACTGAGATGTAGCCCTTTACATTGTGAGAGCACACTGTGCCTTTAGCCATAATTCTGCTGACCTTATCATGCAACCCAACCTTTGCACTCCCTCTCATGCCAATGTCGCCTTCTGTCCAGTGAATTAACAGGATCACCTCCACCATTACCACCATGTTCACAGTACCTCTACCACTGGCTTTAGCACCTGTTATGGGTTATTTTCCAACCCTGACAACCAGCGGGGCAGGCACCCTGGCTGCCTCCATAGCTGTCTGCTCCACGTTCCTGGTTGTCTGTAGCCTCGTGGTCCCACTCCCTGGTGTTATAGGTCCTTTTGTCCTGCAGATGCAACATTCAGAGTGATGTTAGCTTAATATATAGTGCCACCAGGGACAAAATTCTTGAATGTAGTAGTGCATCACAATGTTAATTCACATCTCTACTGTCTGCACCTACAGGAGCGGCTTGGTCAAGCCTCCATGTCACAGGAAAGGCATGTGCTAGGTCTCCCACCATAGGTGCAGCATTCAAATGTGAACCATCACTTGGAACTCTGAGTGCTTGTGACAAACAGCTCACCTTGCCAGAGCGCAGCAGGTCTTGGAACCTCTTCCTACATTGAATCCTGGGTACAGCCGTGGGGTCCTCCCACACTGCCTCAAACCCATCCCGTGGAGAAATATTTTCAGTTTCGATTTTAAATTGCGTCATTA
Source organism: Cetorhinus maximus (assembly GCF_964194155.1). Classification (NCBI taxonomy): domain Eukaryota; kingdom Metazoa; phylum Chordata; class Chondrichthyes; order Lamniformes; family Cetorhinidae; genus Cetorhinus; species Cetorhinus maximus. Next base: position 65,353,969 of record NC_135892.1, read on the forward strand.
CTTCAGGGTCTCAAGATAGCGGTGCAGCATTTCTACTTCAAGACCAGCTTCGACCCTCTCCCTTGTGCCATTCATGTCCCACCAATGGTGTAATGGTATTGCTGCTGGACTAGTAATCCAGACACCCAAGGTAATGCTCTGGGGCCCAGGTTTGAATCCCACCTAGGCAGATGGTGGAATTTGAATTCAGTAAAAACCTGGAGTTAAAATTCTAATGATGGCCATGAAACCATTGTCAATTGTTGCAAAAACCCATCTGGTTCACTAATGCCCCTTTAGGGAAGGAAATCTGTCGTCCTTACCTGCTCTGGCCTACATGTGACTCCAGACCCACAACAATGTGGTTGACTCTTAAATGCCCTCTGAAGTGGCCCAACAAACCGCTACAAAGTCACAAAAAAGGAATGAAACCAGATGGATCCCCCGGCATCAACCTAGGTACTGGAAATGACAACGGCAATCTCAGCCCTGTCGACTCTGCAAAGTCCTTCTTATTAATGTCTGGGGGCTAGTGCCAAAATTGGGAGAGCTGTCTCACAGACTAGTCAAGTAACAGTCTTACATAGTCAAATATTACAGATAATGTCCCAGACAGCACCATCACCATCCCTGGGTATGTCCTGTCCCACCGGCAGGACAGACTGAGCAGAGATGGCAGCACAGTGGTATACAGTCGGGAGGGAGTTGCCCTGGGAGTCTTCAACATCAACTCCAGACCCCATGTAGTCTCATTGCATCAGGTCAAACATGGGTAAGGAAACCTCCTGCTAACTACCACATACCACCCTCCCTCAGCTGATGGATCAGTGCTCCTCCATGTTGAACAACAGTTGGAAGAAGCACTGAGGGTGGCAAAGGCACAGAATGTACTCTCTGGGTGGGGGACTTCAATGTCCATCACCAAGAGTAGCTCGGTGGCACCACTACTGACCGAGTTGGCCGAGCCCTAAATGACATAACTGCTAGACTGGGTCTGCGGCAGGTGGTGAGGGAACCAACAAGAGGGAAAAACATACTTGACTTCATCCTCACCAACCTGCCTGCCACAGATGCATTTGTCCATGACAGTATCGGTAAGAGTGAGCACCACACAGTCATTCTGGAGATGAAGTCTCGCCTTCACATTGAAGATGCTCTCCATCGTGTTGTGTGGCACTACCAACGTGCAAAATGGGATAGATTTTGAACAGACTTACCAGCTCAAGACTGGGCATCCATGAGGCACTGTGGGCCATTAGCAGCAGCAGAATTGTACTCCAACACAATCCGTAACCTCATGGCCCGGCATATCCCCCACTTTACCATTACCATCAAGCCAGGGGATCAACCCTGGTTCAATGAAGAGTGCAGATAGGCCATGCCAGGAGCAGCACCAGGTATACCTACAAACGAGGTGTCAACTTGACGAAGCTATAACACAGGGCTACTTGCATGGTAAACAGCCTAAGCAGCAAGTGATAGACAGAGCTAAGCAATCTCACAATCAATGGGTCAGATCTAAGCTCTGCAGCCCTGCCACATCGAGTCGTGAATGGTGGTGGACAATTAAACAATCCGCTGGAGGAGGAGGCTCCACAAATAACCCCATCCTCAATGATGTAGGAGGCCAGCACATCAGTGCAAAAGATAAGGCTGAAGCATTCACAACAATCTTCAGCCAGAAGTGCCAAGTGGATGGTCCATCTCGGCCCCCTCCCAGATGCCAGTCTTCAGCCAGTTCAATTAACTCCACGTGACATCAAGAAACGGCTGAAGGCACTGGATAGTGCAAACGCTATGGGCTCTGACAATATTCCAGCATTAGTATTAAGGACTTGTGCTCCAGAACTTGCTGTACCACTTGCCAAACTGTTCCAGTACAGTTACAACACTGGCATCTACACGGCAATGTGGAAAATTGCCCAGGTATGTCCTGTACACAAAAAGCAGGGCAAATCCAACCCGGCCAATTAACGCCCAATCAGTCTACTCTTGATCATCGGTAAAGTAATGGAAGGGGTCATCAATAATGCTATCAAGCAGCACTTGTTTAGCAATAACCTGCTCGCTGATGACCCATTTGCATTCTGCCAGGGCCACTCGGCTCCTGACCTCATTACAGCCCTGGTTCAAACATGGACAAAAGAGCTAAACTCCCGAGGTGAGGTGAGAGTGACTGCCCTTGACATCAATGCTGCATTTGACCAAGTGTGGCATCAAGGAGCCCTATAAAAGCTGGAATCAATGGGAATGAGTGGAAAATTCTCTGTTGTTTGAGTCATGCCTAGCACCATGGAAGATGGTTGTAGTTTTAGGAGGTCAGTCATCTCAGCTCCAGGACTTCACACAGTAGTTCCTCAGGTAGTGTTCTTGGCCCAACCACCTTCAGCTCCTTCATCAATGACCTTCCTTCTATTATTAGGTCGGAAGTGGGATGTTCGCTAATGATTGCACAATGGTCAGTGCCATTTGCAACTCCTCAGATACTGAAGCAGTCCATGTCCAAATACACATCCAAGCTTGGGCTGACAAGTGACAAGTAACATTCTCGCCACACAAATGTCAGGCAATGACCATCTCCAACAAGAGAGAATCCAACCATTGCCCCTTGGTGTTCAATGGCATTACCATCACTAAATCTCCCATTATCAACATACTGGGGGTTACCATTGACCAGAAACTGAACTGGACTAGCCATATAAATACTGTGGCTACAAGAGCAGCTCAGAGGCAAGGAATCCTGCAACGAGTAGCTCACCTCCAGACTCCCCAAAGCCTGTCCACCATATACATTGCACAAGTCAGGAGCGTGATGGAATACTCCCCACTTACCTGGATGAATGCAGTTCCCACAACACTCACGAAGCTTGACACTGTCCAGGATGTGTTATAGCTTCAAAACAAAAACAAAAATACCTGGAAAAACTCAGCTCAGTCAGACAGCATCTGCGGAGAGGAACACAGTTAAGGTTTTGAGTCCGTATGACTCTTCAACAGAACCATACGGACTTGAAACGTTAAATGTGCTCCTCTCCGCAGATGCTGTCAGACCTGCTGAGTTTTTCCAGGTATTTTTGTTTTTGTTTTGGATTTCCAGCATCCGCAGTTTTTTGCTTTTATCTTTGTGTTATAGCTTTGCCAAGTTGACACCTCATTTTTAATTATGCCTGGTATTGCTCCTGGCATGGCCTATCTGCACTCTTCATTGAACCATGGTTGATCCCCTAGCTTGATGGTAATGGTAGAGTGGGGGGTATGCCATAATGAGATTACAGATTGTGTTCAAGTACAATTCTGCTGCTGCTGATGGCCCACAGTGCCTCATGGCTGCCCAGTCTTGAGTTGCTAGGTCTGTTCAAAATCTATCCCATTTTGCATGTTGGTAGTGCCACACAACACGATGGAGAGCATCTTCAATGTGAAGGCGAGACTTCATCTCCAGAACGACTGTGCGGTGCTCACTCCTACCGATACTGTCATGGACAGATACATCTGCAGCAGGCAGGTTGGTGAGGATGAGGTCAAGTATGTTTTTCCCTCTTGTTGGTTCCCTCACCACCTGCCGCAGACCCAGTCTAGCAGTTATGTCATTTAGGGCTCAGCCAGCTCAGTCAGTAGTGATGTTACCAAGCCACTCTTGTGATGGACATTGAAGTCCCCCACCCAGAGTACATTCTGTGCCTTTGCCACCCTTAGTGTTTCTTCCAACTGGTGTTCAACATGGAGGAGCACTGATCCAACAGCTGAGGGAGGGTGGTATGTGGTAATTAGCAGGAGGTTTCCTTACCCATGTTTGACCTGATGCCATGAGACTTCATGGGGTCCAAAGTCGATGTTGAGGACTCCCAGGGCAATTGTGACCTATACTCTCAATAAGGCCCACAGCCCTTTCTTAAATGTTAATAACTTGAATAATCTTTATATAGTTTTATATATTTTATTATTTATAATCATAGATAATATTTAATAACCTTTCTATAATGTGGCAACTTAAACCCATTTCTCTCAATGTGGCCTCACAGTGCTTTATTATAGTTCTTTATTCTATCATGGGATGTGGGCATCGCTGGCAAGGCCAGCATTTATTCTGAAGAAGGGTTATCTTGGACTCAAAATGTTAACTCTGTTTCTCTCTCCACAGATGCTGCCAGACCTGTTGAGTTTTTCCAGCACTTTCTGTTTTTATTCCAGCATTTATTTCCCTAATTGCCCTAGAAAAGGTCATGACAAGCCACCCTCTTGGCATCTGAGTATTTGGGTTAGGGAGAATGTTCGCTTGCCTATTTCCAAGGGTAGATGCTGGGAGGATGTTTCCTCTCGTGGGGCCATGTGGAACTCGGGGGCACAGTTTATAGATTGGCATTTCTCATTTAAGATGGAGATGAGGAGGAATTTCTTCTTTGAGGGTTGTTAGCATTTGGAATTTTCTTCCACAGAGAGCAGTGGAGGCTGGGTCATTGACTTTATTCAAGGCTGAGTTAGACAGATTTTTGATCGACAAGGGAGTCAAGGACTATGCGGGGTGAGGGGGGACAAACAAGAAATGGAGCTAAGGCCACAATCAGATCAGCCATGATCTTATTGAATGACGGAGAAGGCTCAATGGGCCGAATGGCCTGCTCCTGCCCTATTTTTTATGATCATATATGCTCCACTTGATTTTTCTTTCCACTGATTTCAGTGTAATCCATTCCATGAATTGTCTGACTGGATTTTCAATCTGTAAGATTGGTGTTGATTTTAATCCTCACCGCCTCCAAGGTTGAAGCTACTTGTTTCCAGGAGCAAAACATGCAGGGGGATCTGGCTCATTGATGGCAACAATCAGGACTGGAGGGAAATCCTCTTGCAACTACATGGAGCTGCGTGACTTGTAATGCAGAGAAGACCATCACGGGGACCATGTTGAGTGATTTCTACATGTGTTATTATTTGGGGCACAAGGGCAACTTTGGCCATTAGTACGTGGAGTTTGAGTTCAGGCTGGATAGTAAGAGTCGACCGGGATGGCCGGAGCTCGTAGTTTGGCTGTGAATCCAGAGCCTGGCCGCGCCCGGGGTCCAGGACCTCATGCTGCTGCTGCTGAATGCCTCTCAGTCAATGTGCAGGAGCAGCAACAGCAGTAACCCTCCTTTATAGCTCCCTGACTGTAAAAAAAAATACAGGCCTTACAACTCTGCTCACAGCTTTCTCATAAACAGGCATTTCAGGGTCTTAGAAGCTTAAGGTTCCCAGGATCTAAAGCCGCATCAATATCCCCAAACACCCTGCTGCGTTTGCCTACTGAACGTTAATTCCTTGGCTGTATTGGCTTGAGGATGTGAAACACAGTATAGTGCTGGTATTCCCTGCTGGAGCTTTACATAGAATTTAGAAACAGGCCATCTGGCCCACTTCAGCTATGTTGATGTTTATGTTCCACACAAGCCTCCTCCCATCCTTCCTGATCACAATATCAGGGTAACCCTTAGTTTCTTTCTTCCTCATGTGTTTAGCAAGTTCCTTGAATGTATCTGTTACTAGAATTGTAGAATAGTTATAGCACAGAAGGAGGCCATTCAGCACATTGTATCTGTGTCAATTCTCTGCAACAGCAACTCAACCAGTCCCACTCCTCCACCTTTTCCCTGTAGCTCTGTAAAATCCTTTTTCTTCAGGTAATTATCCAGTTCCCTTCTGAAAACCGCAACTGAATCTGTCTCCACCACATGCTCAGGCAGTGTATTCCAGATCCAAACTACTTGTTACATAAAGAAGTTTTCCCCCATTTTGCCTCTGGATCCTAGTTATTCACCTTAGGGTTCTTGCCCTTCTGCCAATGGGAACAGTTTCGCCCCATTTACGCTAACCAGACCCCTTATGGTTTTGATCACGTCTAACAAATTTCCTCTCAACCTTCTCGCCTCCAAGGAGGGCAGCCCCAGCTTTGTCAACCTATCCACATAACTGAAGCGTTTCACCCTTGCAACCATTCTCGTAAACCTTATCTGCGTCCTTTCTAAAACCTTCACATCTTTCCTGTTGAGGTTGAACCAGTATTTTCTGAAGGTTCATAACTTACTTGATTTTGTACACTGTCCCTATTTATAAAACCCAAGATATAATTTATGAACTGCATTCTCAACCTGCCCTGCCAACTTCAATGGTTTGTGCACAAATACACCAAGGTCCCTCTGCTCCTGCATTTCCTTTAGAATTGTATCCTTTATTTTATGTCACCTCACCTCATTCTTCTGAACAAGATGTATCACTTCACACTTCTCTACATCAAATTACAGCTGCCATGTGTCTGCCCATTCCACCAGCCTGTCCATATCCTCTTGAAGTGTATCACTATCCTCCTCACAGTTCACAATACTTCCAAGTCTTGCATCATTTGTAAATTTTGAAATTGTGCCCTGTACACCCAGGTCTAGGTTATTAATACAAATCAAGAAAAGCCCTGGTCTCTCTATATGCCATCCTCCCAGTCGGAAGTAAAGTTTCTGTTATTCATGTTTTTAATAGATTTGAATTAAGCAACTAACTGTTGCTAAATGAAAACCTAGCTACACTATAGGCTAATAATTCAAAATGCCAATGGTTTGAAATAAAATGCCTAAAGGCACTAATATTTTTCATTTAAAAAGCATCGTTTTACTGATGTTTGGGGACATCATTAATACATAGGAAAGCAATGTAACAGTAGATTGAGAAATTATATGGCTAACACATTTTCTTAGAGCTCCTGCACCTCAAAATTTGGCACTGGACCCTTGCCCTGGACTATGACTGTCTGCCTCTCAGCTCCACAGTTCCTTCAGGACTGACCACAACACCATCTCCCTCCACCCCTGCCATGAGTCTCTGTGCAAACTGTTCCTCATATGCAAGTCTTCCCCTCGCAACCCACCACCGCTCTCCATGCTGGTCTCTGTTTTACAGTCCTGCTTGAAACCCGAAGCACACCATGAGTACTGTTCTCCAGGAGAAGCACAGCAACCATCACGAGCTGCCTTACTGCACACCTGAGGCACCCACTGTGAGTTGTCCTATTTTGCAAACCTGAGGCACCCACCATGAGGAGCTCAACCAGACAGCTCCACCAGTCTGACCTAACACTGCAGCTTTGACATGAAGTGGGATATTGAAATAATTCGATATTAAAACTAATATTAAGGTGTGCCTTAACAGCTTTAAAAGTAGACAAATGTAGTTATTAGCATTAATAGCTTTAAGTGTAGTTGTAAGAGCTCGTTCTAAATATGATGGAAGATATAGCCAGCACATAGGCATCATGGGTTTGGTACTGTGGGAACCCAACTAACAATCACAAGCCATAAAACTTAATGGCTTTCACAGGATGGTAAACAAATGTTAGAGTGATAAGAGCATAGACTTGGGGGCGGGGGGGGGGCCTTAGAAACAAGGCATTTCCCAGCATCCCAGTGAGATAACGAGACCTCTGCTCATTATGTATGTAACTGGAGGTTGTACTAGGCAGTATATTGAAATGTGAGAACTAAAAGACATAAATATGCTACGCAGACCTTGTATTGTCAGAGATCCTTAGAAAAACAACCAAGATGATCTCTCCCAGCATATGCTTGAATAAACCCTTTGCTTACTAGAAACTTACAAACTTGAGTGGTCTCATTTTATACCACAACAGGCATCGCTGTTGGTGCCAAGGTGCTGCCATCTCAATGGCTGTGTCTTGTGAAGCTTTCTCAGCCTGAACTTGGTAGAGTGTTCTCCTCCATTACAATGTGAATAGGCAGCAATGACTATATTTTCACCTGGAAAGCACATGATGGGCCATCTCTTCAAGTGTCAACAATCAGTTAGACAACTATTACAGTTTGTACTTAGCTCATTGTTGATTGATATATCTTCCGAGCAACAGTAGCTCCATCCGCTTCCTGCTTCATGACAGGAACTCCTTACCGACACTTCTTTTAGCCCCTGACCAAGTCGCGTTAACTGCCCTGGGCCCACCTCTTCACCTCCGCTACTTCTAGGTTTGGGGGCCCAATTCCAGCCCCACTCCCCCATGCCTCCCCGCCCTCCCCGCCCCCCTCATTGGATCAAAAATCCAGCCATTCAGGGAAGTTTCTGCTCAACTGGGTTTGGGAAGTCAGGGATTTTCCCCACCCTGTGCACCCAACTCAGAAATGAAAATTTGGGCCAAAATTAAAACTGATGATAATAACTTTAACACAATGATAATTACATAGAATTTACAGGGCAGAAACAGACCATACAATACTGGCTCATATTTATGCTACACAAGCCTCCTCCCTTCCCTCTTCATATAACCCCATCAGCATAACCTTCTATTCCTTATTTTCCTCATTTGTTTAGCTTTCGTTAAATGCATATATTTAATTACAGTTATAATTTTCATTGAAATACTCCTGGTGCAATAAATGGCTAAATTGGCCAATTGTAATGGTTCTCTAGGGATTCTGCCAATCTCCTACTAAACTTAAGAAGAGAGATCAGGACAATCCTCTGGGAATTCAAGCGTACATATTTAAAATAGTGTGTTTCGTTTTGAATGAATGAATCCATTGGAAAGGAGAGAAGAGTCAGAAATATGATTGCATGTCGTATGATGTAAAAATAAAGGACATGTGCGGTTTAATGGAGAAAAGACTGCAGAGAGCCAGCCATACAATAGTGGAAAAATTGAATGACTCATGGCAAAAACTATTAATCCTATGCCACTTAACTGTTTCAAGAATGAGGTGGATATTATGTATTTGATCAGAAGGAGGTTTTACAGAACTTTCTCCCAAGGATGAAAAGAGCAGATCCTCTGAACTGAGTGACCTTTGCTCTTTCCATGTTGCTTTTGTTCTTGCATTACATTCCCTTTTGGCATTAATGGAAGACTAAATGGATAGAAAACTTAAAATAAACAAAAGCCAAAATATAGAAGGAACGGAGAACAGAAAGCAGAGAAAGAATGTGAATTACATTTTGTAATAAACATTGAACATGGTGGGGCTGTTGCTATGGTAACCTGAACAATGAGATTCTCAAAAGTGATTGATGTGTTTCAGACCGCCAGTAGACCACACATACAAAATCAAAGACAGTATTGGGGAGTAAAGTCAAATTTCAGCATCCCTGTGGTATTGCAATGGCAAGGAAACAAATAAACTAGAAGCATAATAATAATAGAAAAGCAAAATACTACAGATGCTAGACATCTGAAATAAAAACAGAAAATGGTGGAAAAACTCAGCAGGGCTGGCAGCATCTGTGGAGAGAGAAACAAAAGATCTCTTTTGCAGATCTAGAAACATATAAACTCTATGTAGAGCATGTTGAAGGGATCTGCCCAAGTTAGACTCACTTCTTTGAACAAGACTTTATAAAGGCTTTAGGATACTTTCTGTGCAGAATATGGAAGGCACAAATGTTTTGCTCTGGTCATCTTAGCATTCACCTTAATTAATGTGCGGTTTTGTGTTTGGTAATGCAGTTATTTGATAGGAAAATAGAATTTCTTAACAGTATATATTGCAGAAAATCAGTCAAGTGGATTCAGAGTGAAAGAAGAGTCTATTTTGGGTGGTGCTGCAGTATAATTGAAGAACCTGTAGTCTGATCCAATGACGAGCAGCAAATTTATCCAGTTTCCACAGATTTGCAGCATTTAACTATCCTCTGCAGTTGCTAAGAGAAACTTACCAACACATTAGACCAATACACTTTCATCAATAGTTGAACTTCCCTCACCTAGGTTGATTAAAGTGAAACAGTGCTACAAAAAGGCTTTGGTGTTTCAAAATCGTATCAGTAAGTTTCAGCTGGGCGTTCTGGTTGAATATTTTCAGACTTGGACAGTCCCAGAGTTTTTTTTTAATTCTCACGCCTCTGACATAACTGCCTGCTTGCATTAGTAATAAGACTCCATCTAGTAATGTGTAATCACAGTTTGATTGGGAGAAAAGCTCAGCTGGAGAATCGTCAATCTTAAATCAGGGTGATTGACATAGGAACTGCAGTGTATGGTCTGGTAATACACCTAGGGCAGAATTTTCTCATTGGCATGTAGGGGCGGGCCCCGCACGCTGACACGTAAAATGACATGTGGTGACATCGGGCGAGCGTCCCAAAGTCACCTCGCGCCATTGCAATATTTCAGTGGGCAGGCGCGCGATGATCTCCGAGGCGTGCCCGCCATTAATTAACAGGCTACGTAAGGCCCTTGAGGCAGCAATTGATGCAGATTTTTCAGGGCCCGTGCGATCTGCTGGTCATTGCATGGGTGCAAAGAGCAGGCGGGTAGGCCACATTTTTATAAACCTCATCCACAGGCAGATAGGAGGGGTGAGTGGGGTCACAAGAGTTATTTGTCAAACATTCAATGCTTAAAGTTATTGATACTAGCTTGTGTGAGCAGGAATACTTCAAAACTCTTCACAGCTGTTTGGACAGGAGTAACAGGCTTCAGGTCAGGATTCTGCAGTAAACATCATTTCTGGGGCCTTGCTGGTTTCAGGAAGCCTTTCCTTAGCCTGGGAATGGGAGTTGTGCTCTCCACTGAAGGCCCCTCCTCTAAGGAGGAAGGGAGGGCCAGAAGGGGGAGGAGGCCAGGAGTCCACATTCAGCCTCCAGGGGAGCCACCTTTGGAAGGAGAGGCGCAGGCACAAGGGGCGCAGGGCCAACAGGAAGTCCAAGGCGGAAGGGGCTGCAGAAGACACCACCATCCTGCTGCCAGGGTATACAGGCGGCGAAGCAGCTACCTCAGTATGTCTGAAGTGCAGTGCCGAAGGAGGCTCCGTCTCTCAAGGGAGACAGTGGCCTCCATTAGTCAGGTGATAGGCCTTGAGATCTGCGCCATCTGTGTGGGTGGGCACCCCATGCCAGTGGTATTGAAGGTCATGGCTGCCCTCAACTTCCAGGCCTCAGGCTCTTTCCAGGGGTCGGCGGGTGATCTCTGCGGAGTCTCCCTGTCAGCTGTCCACACTTGTGTCAAGCAGGTGACAGACGCTTTGTTCAGGCATGCATTGAGTATCATCCACTTCCTCTGGGACCAGCCAAGCCAGACAGAGCGAGCCAGAGGCTTCGGGGCCATTGCTGGCTTCCCCCACGTCCAGGGTGCAATAGACTACACACATGTGGCCATCAAGGCACTAGCAGGTGAGCCCGGCGCCTTCGTCCACAGGAAGGGCTTCCACTCCATGAACGTGCAGATAGTGTGTGATCACAGGATGCTGATTCTACAAGTCTGTGCAAGGTACTCAGGCAGCTCCCACGACGCCTACATCCTCAGACACTCCCAGGTGCCGAGGCTCATCAGTGCTGCAGCTGGATGGATGGCTGCTGGGTGACAAGGGCTATCCCCTCAGAAGGTGGCTCATGACGCCTCTCCGCCATCCAAGAACAGAGGCCGAGCAGTGGTACAATAGGAGCCACGTCTCCACAAGGGCTGTGGTGGAGAGAACCATCGGTCTTCTCAAGATGCGCTTTCGATGCCTAGACTATTCAGGGGGTGCACTCCAGTACCTCCCAGATCGTGTGTCACACATAGTGGTTGCATGCTGCACTCTCCACAATCTGGCACTGGAAAGGGGTGGTGCAGTGGGGGAATAAGATGTAGATGCAATTGCTCTGGCTGCACACGATGAGTCCAGCAGTGACTCCGAGGATGAGCACGCACAGAGAAATGCTGAAGGGGTAGATGCTGATCCGGACGTCCTCCAGAGAGGCTTCAATCCAACGAACCTTCAGCTAGCCCACCACAGATGGGCCTCCAACATATGTCAGGGCTGCAAACTCCATACTTGATACCTGTGTGCAAAATCTGCCTAGTTAAGAACATTAACCAAGTGCCTTGTCAATAAGGCTCAATGTCAAACAACCCACTCAGGATAACATGGGTTCCCGTCCACCTGTAGAAGTAGGGAATCTCCCTGAGCTATGCTCACATATCACAATTTAATTATTTAACAAAATTAAACAGAAAATAAATTGAATGCAAAGGTGTTACACATCATACCAAACAGTCATCAACTATTGGGGGGGGCAACATAAAACCACCAGTGCGAAACCCGTGGTGTGACTAAGGTGCCTTAAATGTACATTTCCGGGCGCTACGTCTAGGTGCTCCCCCCTTGCTAGCGCTGGCATCTGAGACAGCCTGCTAACTGTGCTGTCCCGTTGGCCTCGATGACCTTGGTGAACGTCCTCTGGCCCGTGGACCCTGTGCTGGCCCTGCCTGGGAGGGAGCGACCAGTTCTACAGCTGGCATCTCCCCAGTCGCCGCAGCCTCATCGGATGCCACGATCACTGGCAGAGGGGCGGATGAGCTGCTGCCCTCATCTGGAGTGCCCTGAGAGGAGCCCGCAGAGACGACAGGCAGCTCCTGCGCTGACGTGAGGTCGCTTCGGACATCCCTGCTCACCATTGATGGATGGGCACCTAGCTGGGATACTTGGTGCCCAAACCATTTCCCACACTGGCACTGGCCAGCTGAGGTCAATGCCACTATGAGGGCTTGCAGGTCTGAGTATAACCCCAGGAGGCCCTGGTTGTTCTCCTGGAGGAGCCTCTCCACAAGAGTCGCCACTCTCTCCATGGAGGAAGCATGGCGCTTGGCCATGAGGCTCGTTGCATAAGTGATGCTCCATGTGGACTCTTCCAGCATGGGCACCTGCCATGCATAGCCTCATGTATCTCGGTCAGATCCTCCCGCATACCCTGCTGCACTTCCAGCGCTTGCTGCCTCATGGATGACTCCAGGGGCACATCGTCAGCCACCAACCGAGCATGTGCCTGGTGCCCTGCAGTCCTCCAACTGCCGGCGCCACGGGGACTGTCTGTCGCTGCCCGCTCCTCAAGGGAGCGTGAAGTGCCCTCACTGCTGACCCCAGGGACACTAGCCGAAGATTTAATTCCCACTGAAGTGCTAGTATCTGAGCTGGTGCCTGCCTGGCAGAGATGGCATGATGCTGGTGAGTCCAATTGTTCAGGGCCCTCAGGTGTCAGAGGCGGCCTCTCTGCCTCCTCCTCCCGGCCCTGCCCCGGTGATGCTGAAAGGAAGAACAAAGACATTTGATTAGTTAAAGTAGAAACAATGTCAATGTGCATGCCTGGCCCCCGGATCAGTATGCGCTCATCCTTCCATAATCAATGGTTGACCCATGTTGCAAACTTCAATCACGGAGCATTCAGCAGTGCCATGGCTGCTGGGACACACATGGTGACCTCAGTGCTCAGCAATCTTACCTCCCCGTGGCACCCCAGCCTCACCACCACCGGTGGAGCTGGACGCATGGCATCTCTCCAGATCCATCACCCCCTGCACGTATCTGGTGATGATGGCCAACTGGGCTTGGCCTCTGCCAGTCCACATCCGCTCGGCGGCGTTGTGTGTGGTCTTCTCCCGAAAAGGAGAGAGGAGCATTGATTAGTCCACCCTGAACCTGGATTCCCATCGCATCCCTGCCACCCCCACCTGAGTGGATCATTGCAGGGCTCCAGTGATTCATAACTCTGCAGCTGCCACATACTCACGCCAAGAAGCCAGGGCTGACCCTCCCTTGCCCACATGCTGCCTGTAACACATTTGGCACCACATGGTCTAACCTTGCAAAGCAAGGAGGCACAAGCATGTAGAACGCCAAAGGCAGCAGATGGATTGGTGCCCTGCCACCTGAAAGCTCCCCTCCCAGCATGCCAGCACCCTGGCTTTGACATGTTTCGCAGTCCCCGCCTAGGTGCAGATCCTTGAGGTTGCCCCAAAACAGTACACTGGGTGTCAGCCTAACACATGCTGCGGGTGCACTACTTTTCAGCACTACTCTCCAAGGGTGAACTAGGCATGGGCAGTATCTGCTGGCCCACCCAGTGAGGGATACATGCCGTGAAGGATTCAGTGCTGTTACTGCACTCAGAGTTGGGGAGGGGGTGGGGGGGGGGGTGGGGGCGCGGTTTGGTGGGGAAAGCCTATCTGCTGTGTTAAGTGACCTCTGCCAACATGGTACTCACCCTTCCCGAGCACAAGAGGTCGTTGAATCGCTTGTGGCACTGGACCCACGTGCGTTGCACCACGTCATGGGAGCTGCCTATCTCTGCCACCTCCCCCCAGGCACCTTTGGTCATGTGGGGGTTTTCCGCCTCCCGTCTCTCGGAACGAGGAGCTCCCGTCGCACTGCCACCTCCTCCAGGAGGGCAGTCAGGCACTCATCAGAAAACCGAGGAGCACACTGCCCCACTGGCCTACCCTCCTGCCTGGCCGGTTCTCCAGCAGTGCTCTCGGGGGCCCTTCTGCTGGCCATGATGAACAGCCTTTGCAAGGCTGCCTGCGCACTATCCTAACAGGCCGCCAGGTCACCATTGGACCCCGTGGTCATTGCACGTCCACCGCCGCCCGCCCACTCCCGCTATCCTCGGGAGCCGCGCTTCACACTGGGTGGGCCTTAATTGACCGTCCCACGTAAAATGGTGGCGCGGAGCCGATCGTGGGTGGCAATCGCCTCCGCACCCCGTCCACGCCCGCTCCCGAACGGCCCACCCGACGGGGAGAAAATTCCCCTCCTAACGTTGGGGCAATTTAGCATCATAGAACACATAACAGTAACAACAGGGTAAAATAGAAAAGTTTCATATCAATTACACATAACTAATTAGACCATATAGATAAACAAAAACAAAAATCAACCAGCAGCCGACAGTGATTCAAAAATAAAGCAAATTAAAAGAAATGGAAAGAGAAGCAGGAAGCTAAGCACAACACAAGCTATAAAATTTAGCAAATTCACCATAAGAGAGGATCTGAGCTAGATAAAAACAACAAAGCACAAACTGGTTTATATTAGTTGACAGTGAAGCATGAATGCTTACTATCTGGTGATGGAAGGGGAGATTATTCCATGTTACTGCACAAATAATGTCAGAATTGGTCATCCTGTTTTCACATAGCAATTGGTCTACCAAGGGTGTGGAGTAAAACAGCAGCTGTAACTGAGAACTGTTATTACTGTTATTATCACTATCATTTGAACAGTGAAAACATTAAATTGAGTGTAGTGCAACATTTTCAGAAAGGTGACAGGTTGTTTATGTATGTTAAACAAACATAACATAACTTGGCGGCATTGTTTCTAAACCCTGGCTCAGCTATGTGCCTTCACCCTTACCTCAGCAGAACATCTCAAATTGCAATAGCATGACTTTTCCATCTCATACAATAACCATCCTTATTACCATTCTGCATGAAAATTACAATTTAGCACTAATTCATGGCAAGTTAATGGGAAAATTGTGATGTACATTCATGTCAACTAAGAACTGGTTTGAAACTGTCCAAACATTTCTTTTTGCATTTAGGACTTCTGCTGTTTGATGGTTTAGGAAACCCATGATGAATCGTATGTATATGACCTGCACCAGTCTATAAATATCCCTTTGTAGCTCATATATTCTTATCTTTGTACCTTTGACTTTATGTCCACTTGAATACTAGTATCCCCAAAGCCCCTTAACCTCAGATTCTGAAGGCTTGCATTATTTGAAACTAATACAGAGTAAAGCAGAAAAACATGGATGAACATTTTCAGTGTAACCCAGAACCTTGATACGAAAAGTCTGCTATTTATTTGCATTTTCTGCTTTTACTTCAATTTCTAGAATTTGTAGGGATTTTGAGAACATTGGTCAACCACATAGCATGAGATTGGAGTCACATACAGACCAAACTACACAGGGGAGATGCGCATACCTCTGAAAGAACATTAGCGAACCAGATGTGAATTTTTTACTGACAATCCAATTTCCTTATGCTAGCCCATAAATTATAAGGTTTATTGAATTCTGTTTCACAAGTGTGATTTGACTTCAGGACCTATGGATTATCATTCTAGCACCACAATCACTAGATAACTATACCAAAGCAGCTCAACAACCTTTATGGACCGAGACCTAACAATACACAAATATTTAATAATCAGTGCAAACTAATTTTTTTTTAAATTCAAATGCTTTGGGCACTGATATTCCACTTTAGCCCTCACAGTAATTTAATAATGCACCTACATTGTTGTAATCTCTTATAACACAAGTTATCACATAAGTTACAATACTCCTCCACTGAGACTTGGGCCAGAATCTACTGCCCCTGCAAGGGGTGAGAAATGAGGTGGGAGGGCCTGAAAATTAAGTGGGTTGGCATAAGGACTGATACCTGACACTTTCCTGGCTTCACCAGTAATAAGTTCTGGGTGGGAAGGCCTATGTTCAACCTTTCTGCCGCACCTCCACTTTACTGGCCAAATACCGTTCACAAAAGGGCCTCTTCCCACCACCACTGCAATCTACCCAGCTCCAGGTGGGCCTGCTGACATGCGGCCTGTGTGGGCTGCATGTCAGATAGAGGGGGCGGAGGGAGGAGGGGAGGGTCCCTCAATCTGCACTAATCTGTGCATCATCCAGGGCATGGATATGGGGTAGGGAGGTGGCCACTGCCAGTCAACCCCCTACCCTTGCTGCCGACCTCATTCTCCCCACCCTGTGCGAACCCCCAGCAGCACTTACTTTATTCTAGGGTCGCTCTGCGATCCTGGGGCTCCGAGAGGTGTTGTTCTGGCAGCAGCCATGACCTCGTCTGTGGTGCTGCTGAGTGCAAGAGCTGCCACCCTCTGTTTGGCCAGTGGCTCTTGGCAGGTGGAAAATCATATTCTGGGGTCCTCAATCAGGATGAAGGACCATCACTGTCCACTTATCTGTCTGAACGGCATGGGGAGATGGTGGGCCATCCTCCATGAGTCAGTGCGGGTGCCTTGCCGCTTTTTCAGGTAGCGCGTGAGACACCCGCCTAGATTCGACCCTTGGCTTTTCATCTGGGGAAGAGGCACTTTTTTCCTGCCAGTTAAAGGACAGCACATAACTGGCTATAATTTGACTTTAATTTGCAATAATTGTTAGCATCACATAAAGGTGGCTGCTGTGTGAAATGGAAACATCACGTGGTGCAAAAGAAAGAAAATGATACCATTTTCTGCACTGATATCCCTCATTCTATTTAGCATAAAATTTAAAAATAAGATGAAGAACTGTGGAAATCAGTTATGCGCTGTAATTTTACTATGCAGTATTTAAATTTTAACCAGCGACTGACCCTTTCGTTGATAATGAGGACTTTAATCACCAATTGAAACAGAAAATGCAATTCATTGGCATAAGCAGAGTTGAGCCTTTATTGTATGCAATAGTTTGACATTTCAATTCCCACAGTAATCTTCCACTTTGACTAGCACCTGAACACTTGAATAAGAAAGGGCGAATCAAAAAGCAATTATATTATAGGGCTGATAATGTCGTCCTAATGCAGCACTGCTGGGACCACTACTCCTCAGGCATCATGTGTCCCACAGAGCTAACCTTGCCCGATAATGCAAGATTAGCTCATTTCAATAATCTCAGTGCTTGATGCATGACATGCTTGGAATGCCACCAGGGTCAGGAGCCACGTTATCTAGTATCAGCTGTTGTTAAGGACAGCTGGCAGCCTTTAAAGCTGTGCCATTTTTTGTTCTTACTAAGGGGCTTGGGCCATGATGAATTGCATAGAACTTGCAATTCAGGAACAGGCCATTTGGACCAAGCAGTCAGTGCTAGTGTTTACCCTCCACAGGAGCAATAGTCCTCATCCCTTGTGCCTGTTCTGTGCCCATATTCCTTATTCTTCTTTCCTTCAACCACCTGTAAAATTTATTCTTAAATGTTGCCAAGTTCTCTGCTTTAGTCACTAACTCTGTTAGTGCATTCCTCAGCATCCCAACCCTCTATTAACACATAATCTCACAATGCCCCCACTGATATACTTGATGATAATTTACTGTTCTTTTTCATACTTTTTGAGAATCCCCCCGAGACTTCTTCCTTCCTTTCTTTATCCCAATTTAAATATTTTCTGTCATATTCTCTTTTTATTATCATCGCTCCATTTTTTCTCTTCAACTTTAGTGTGTTTCTAATGTTTTTATTTCTAAGCATCCTGAAACTTAGGGCAGAATCTTATGGTCCCGGCTGGTGGGTTTGCAGGTGGGGGCGGGGCCCACAAAATTCTGTGGGTAACCATCCCACCGCCCTCTAGCCCCCCCGACCTGTCCGTAACTTTATGTGGGGTGTGCAAGGCCTGCCCTCTTTATTATTGGCTACTTAAAGGCCACTTCCTGCCTGGCCTCAATTTTGAAGCTGGCAGGAGCTCTAAGGCATGGAGGGTGCCTGACAGGTTAACCTGCTCAGTCTTTGGGTAGAAAGGCAGGGAGCAGGGGACGGTGCCTCCCTCAAAGGCCCCATTTCCACACCGGGCACCTCCCCTCCCAAGGTCTGCACCCTGAGGGTTCTTCCTCACCCCCAGCCTCTCCCATCACGATCCCCAACTCCCCGCGTCCCCCACCACCACCTCAAGTCTTATCCTCCCATCCACCCCCAAACTGTGAGGCCGCCCACACTCACCTGGTCCTGGACTCTAAGCCTTAGAGTCTGGTAGCCTCAGTCGTGGCCACCACTGCTACTGGCATTGATGGGACTACAAAGCTGCTGGCCAGCCTGAGTGAGGGGCAGAAGCCCCATCTCCAGGGAGGTGACTGCTCATCGGAGCATTAAATGGCTGTGGGGCTGTTGTGATTGGCGGTGATGGGTTCCCCGCTGACTCTTCAGGTGGCGCAGTGGGAAACTCTGCCGTCCAAAACATCCTACCCTTTCAATAGTCTCCTTTAAGAAAGAAAGAAACCAAAGAAAGAAAAGAAAGAATGCTTGCATTCATATAATGCTTTCCACAACCACTGGGTATCTCAAACTGCTTCACAGCCAGTGAAGTGCTTTTGAAGCACAGTGATTGCTGCAACACAGGAAATGTGGCAGCTGGTTTTCCCGACAGCAACTCCTACAAACAGCAATATAATAACGAGCAAATAATCTGTTATTGTGATGTTGATTGAGGTATGAATATTGATCAGGACATCAGGGATAACACTGCTGTTCTTCTTCAAAATAGTGCCATTTTTACATCCAACAGAGCAGGCAGGTGAGGCCTTGGTTTTGTTATTCTGCAATTTTGCCATCTCCTTTTTCAAAATTATCCCAAAACCAATTTTTCTTTCTATCTCACCTCCACAAACTTATTCCCCATATTTTTAAAATCTGCCATATTCCAATCTGGAGCTCTTATTTTTTGTATTAGCCTTTTTTCCTTCGTATTTGGACCTTATATAGTGGTCATTGTTCCCAAGATGCTTATCCACATTTAACTCATCTGCCTGATCTATCTCATTACTCATAACTGGATTTTTTTTTTAAGAGTTGGCCTTTGGAAGGAGTTACAACAAGGAAATGTGGTTTTAATGAAAAGAGAGGGCCACATAGAATGAAAAGTGCATTTTCATTTCAAGCATACCCTGAAGCATCTTTTGAAAAGTTGGTGCTGTGTATCTGGGACACCAGCCAGATGCTCCAGCCATGTCCTGGGAAAGTCTCCTCATTTAAGTATTAGCAAAGGCCCTAATGAGACTTGCACACTGGGCTGAATTTTAACATTAAAAGCAGACACATTTGGGCTGGGTAGAGTAGGGATGCGTTAAAATCCAAAAGGTATGTCCCAACCAGCCCTAGCCACCCATTTTCAGCTTTAAAGTGTGTCAAAAGGTGGGTGAGCAGCCAACTCACTCTTACAAGGCAGGTTAGAGCTTTAAGTATGAAAATGAGGTTGTGAGCATCATTGTCACTCAAGTTGTCAATTTTAACTCTGGTTAGTTGGGTTTCCCGAGCCTTGGACCACTGGTAGCTTCCTCAAGACAAGGATTTGGTGGATTCAGAAGGTAAGTAAATACTTTCACTTCTACTTCTTTGATCCAGATGTCAGTATGTGCAACCTTTCTCTGAAGAAGAGTCAAACAGACTCGAAAAGTTAATTCTGTTTCTCTCTCCACAGATGCTGCCAGACCTGCTGAGTTTTTCTGGCATTTTTTGTTTTTATTTCAGATTTCCAGCATCCGCAGTTTTTTGCTTTTATCAGCATGTTATACAGATTTGTCTCACCTTCAAGCAATAAAAATGCTAATCAAATATAAATTAAATATAAAGAGTGTTCGGCACTTGGGTGAGTCTTCTGTGTAATGGTTTGCAATATAACTGCAAGGAAATAATTACTGTGTAAAACTGTGTTCATTAAACCAATTGACTGACTGTGAACGTTCCCTGTTTTGGTTTCAAAGTGGATATAATGGCCAGTTGCAGTGTGGTAGTTAGATCTTTTGTCTTTATTCCAATGGTAGAATTTCTAATTGTTCATTCGATACCCGCTACAGGGAGTTTACATTAATGGAGATTTTGATAACATAATCAGTGCTTGTTGAGAAGCACTTCCCATCTGAGTTTACAAACTTGAGGTAGCTCCATTCCCAGATCTGTAACCTAGAAACAAAAGCTGCATACCTTCCAGTCCAATCCTCCAGAAGTTACCAAATTAAGAACCCACCTTCAGGATCAGCATCCGATTAGAGACAGCAGGTGAGTTGAGGGGGCAGGAGGGTGATTCAGTGTGCACATCGAAAGAGCAGCCAGCAGCCTTTGCTGTGGCTGCCACTGAGAATGCTACTGAGGTGAATGAGGACAGAGCAAAAATGGATGCGAGGTAAGACTAAAGCAACCGGCAGCCATTTCTTAATGCCAAGCATTGACCATGACAGCAGCCCCTAGGAGCTTTCCCTGCAGTGGCAAGCTTCTCCCTATCGATGACTTTAGATTTGCCATTTTCCCCATTTAATGATCACTTTCACGCCACTCCAATCTCCTGCTATGCACTCATTTTCTGTGAGTTGACAAGTTGCAGACACTGCAGAGGCCCCTCTGCAAAGCTTCCATTGTCCTGGAAAAATGGCTGAGTATTGAATCATTAACAAGCTCTATTGGATACCCACTGGGGAGGTTGGGAACTGGGCAGGATGCTGGCTGCGCATACAACCTCCAGTAAAAGCGAGAGGAGGCTGGAACACACTGGGAAATCCCCTCACTGTATTTATATTTGTAAGCCATTTAAATCAAAGTAAACTGCATACATCCACTTCTCCACTAATTATAGATTTAAAAGGTTGCTTTGGAAAATTTTTCAATATTTTCCCTTGAGTCATGACAGTTTGAAATATCACAACTGAAGCTGAAAATTCCACAGGTCATACCATTAGT
The DNA here is from genome assembly GCF_964194155.1 of Cetorhinus maximus. Classification (NCBI taxonomy): domain Eukaryota; kingdom Metazoa; phylum Chordata; class Chondrichthyes; order Lamniformes; family Cetorhinidae; genus Cetorhinus; species Cetorhinus maximus. Next base: position 65,375,131 of record NC_135892.1, read on the forward strand.
TTAAAAGTTTAATTTATTCACCAATGTGGCCGATTGTTTACCTTCAATACTGGTACCCAAAATAAGAGAGACTTTAACCGGGCTTCTTTCAATGAAAAACAAACTTATTAGCTTATGATAAAACCAGCCTTATCGAATAGAAAGACAAAGTTTATCAACACCCAGCGTGGAATATGAAATTACAAAAATTACGCTTTCGAGATACCCTAAGGATGGAATCATCCATTCCCTTAGCGGCAGGCGTCATGGCGGGCGTGAGTGGACAGTATGGCGAGAAGGCCAAAAATCAGTTTTACGCCGTCATGAGACCAGTTTGCGATCGTCCGCTCCGCCTGACAATGGTGGGCCGCCTTTCCTGCTGTACAGCGCCAAGAACCTAATTTCAATGCATTTGCAATTTATCATCTTGCCTGCCCACCGGAATAATCCCCCGTGTTGAATATATCTCCCACGTCAGCGTGAATTCAAAATGATGTAATTCACAACATCATTTAAAAGGCATGCACCTGGCGAGCTGAACTTCGAGGGGAACTTGGAGGTGAGTGCACGCCAATGTTGCGCAGTGCTTGCAAGGGTTGCCCAGTGGACTCCACGACTCTGGCAGCAATGAGGGCCTCCTGAGAATGCCTGCCTCATCTGGACATCACAATGACTTCATTATTATAATCCTTGCCTTCGTGGACCTCACCACACTCATCACCATCGACCTCTTCTTCATCAGAGGAGATGTGCAGCTCCTCCATCTTCTCCTCAGGAAGCTCCACTGCCCCCCGAACCCCCTGTTGGAGCGCCAGGTTGTGAAGGGCGCAACAGGTGATGACAATGTGTGACACCATCTGTGAACTGTATGGCAGGGCTCCATCAGTGTTAGGAAATAGAGATAGTTTAAGTAAGTTATATTTTTATTTGGGGTGTTGGGAATGAGTTTTAGTTTTAAAGTTTAACTTTGATTTGTATTTATATATCTATGTGTTAAGAAAGGTCAAATGGAGTTTTAGTTTCACTTTAAAAGAACGCTTGCATTTCTAATGAGAAGTTTATGACCCCTATAAAGTAAAAGTAAACACACAAGCGTAGAAAGAATAGTGCTGTTACTTAGAAACAAGGGGGGCCAGATAGGCAGGTTCCTCCCACAGACATACACACAGAACTAAAGAAACAACAGTTTTAAGTTCAGTTGAAGCCAGGGCCCCAGAGAGATTGAATGCTGGGAAAGGGAGCTGCAGGTTTCACAAAAGGACAAAAAGGTCCCAAACAGAGGAAAACTCCAAAAATCCAGGACAGTGGAAAAGGGGAAATCCATAGGTAACTTTGTAGTCAAAGGAAGGACAGGAACCTGGGAAATGGTCCTATTAAGTGAAGATAAGAGTGTGGGGCAGAAAGAAAGGTTCCAAGCTTCAGATTTAAAGGGAGAACAGCTTGCAAGAAGCAAGAAGGTTCAAAGAGACAACTGAAAGTCTGTAATTCTTCGCTATGGCCATGTGAAGCAGTGGTGTACTGTTAAGGCTGAGTTGGTGAGAGAGAGTGCATGGAAGACAGCTTGAATGCATGTGGTGACCCATGGAAGAGGAACGTCCAAAGGAGAGTTCAAAACCCTGGCTGTAAACCCCTGTGGAAAGTGCCTGACAGAAAACATCAGTTTGGGAGAAGATTCCAAGGCGAGGTTTTGGAGAATGGACATTGGAAACCCTCAAGTGAAGGACTGAATTCAGTAAGACTGGTTGGCTCATGGTGTGACAAGTGTCTTGGGGGAGTTGAGGAGAGATCTATTGCATACGTTTGAGATGGCATCTATCATTTGAGGTCAGGGAATGGTGTGTCTGACCACAGGGTGCCATAGGTACATGGGCTGTGTATTTACTGTGAACGTTAAAGTATAAAATAGCTTTTGTAACTTGTGTTATCCTTACAAATCTGTATATGTCTGCAAAGGTATAGTTGTGGGTGAAGGAGTACTATAATATAGTTCATCTTTTCTTGTTGAATAAACGTTTTACTATTTTATTAAAAGTTCATTAGCTGACTCCTGTGCCTCTGTTCAGTAGCTACTCTCCATGTATCTAAACAAACAAATAAAAGTTAGGATTTATCAAGTTGGGTTCCACTCTGGGATCAGGCTTGTCGAGGGGTAATCTCAGCTGGGATCATAACAACTAGACTGGTCCAGGCACCAAAACCTCATTTTCAACATCCCAATGGTTTCCTGCACCAAAGTGTGAGTTGTAGCATAAGCCTTGTTGTATATTTTCGCTGCTGCAGTCTGAGGCCGCTGCACGGATGTCATCAGCCACATCCTCTGTGGGTAGCCCTTGTCCCGAGGAGCCAATGCTACAGCTTCTGTGGACCCCGGAGGACCTCAGGTATCTGCCACCTACTGAAAATGTAAGAGTCGTGGACACTCCCTGGGAATTGTGTGCAGACCTGCAGGATGCGTTTGCTGTGGTCGCAGACCAGTTGAATAGTCAGCGAGTGGAAGCCCTTGCAGTTGATGTAGTTGACTGCTTGTTGCCACAGAGATCTAAGTGCCATTTGATTATAGTCAATGGCATCCTGCACCTGTAGAAAACCAGAGATCTGCACAAATCCCAGTGCTCTTGCTTCCTGGCTTGCCTGATTCTGGGCGAAATGCACAAATTTGTGTGGCTTCGCGAATATGGCGTCCGTGACTTCATGGATGCATTTGTGTGTGGGGGCTTACAAGATCCCACACAGGTCACCTGTGGAGCCCTGGAAGGAGCCACTGGTCACGGTCATTTTCACAGCCACTGGCAGCAGATACCCTCCAAGCCCCTGTGGCACCAAATCCTGCAGCAGGTGACATATGTGTCCGATCAGTTCCCTGGACATGCGCGGTCTTTGGCAACACTGGTTCTCGGTCACCTGCAGGAATGTACACACCGTATGTAGACCCTGGGTCTAGCTAGGTGCCGACCCATGATGGCTCGCTATGACTCTTTGGCAGCGTGAGCAGGAGCCCCAGCCACCCCTTCTTCTTGATGTGCTGCTCCTCCTTCTGCTCAGCTAGGCGCCTCTGTCACTCTCTTCCCCTTCATCTCCGCTCCCTGTAAGCTATGAGGCATACAGCTAGGTCATCAGGCTCCATGCTCCTGATGTACTCCTCCTGCAGGATGAGAGAGCGAGATGTGTGGGTTAGCTTCTAGGGGCCTCTTATGGTTATGTGTGCGGATCCGGCTCTGTCTCAAGACCCAGTAACACATGCCGGAGAGGCTGGCCACCACTTGAATGGCCAGAGTTTAGTGCGCTGCATGGCTGCTCAAACCCCCAAAAACCTTGGCCCCACTCTGCGTGACCGATTCTGCGTGAAGACATTGCAAGGAGCTGTGAGCGCCTCCACCAGTGACTGCTCCATGGCCAGCTTTAGCAAGGAGATTGTACAACTTGCCCAGTTGTCCAATTGTTCTGCAGCCCCCTAAAATGCTCATTAGTTTGCAGTCTGTGCCCGAGGGGTGAAAGGTTCAGGAGCATTCGGTGGCAATTTCATGTATCTGCGTTGCTTGAGAGGCCAGATAAGCTAAAGGCCTGACTCCAAGCAGGTCAATGCAGCTGCGTCTGAACTGTCTCAGCTGTGGAAGAATGCTTACTTTATATAAAGCTTTCCCTAATGCAGGACCGCTTCCTTCCATCCCCGCATGTGCTTGTGCACTAACATCAGACTGTGCTACCTTGCCCTCCTCCCAAGTACAGTGCCACCTTTGCCTCAGCACTGCACTGTCAGCCAGCTGGGAAAAAGTAACTTGACTCTGCCCTCGCCTGAACATGTGGCGCCTCTTCCTTGAAATCGAACAGGCGACCCTCACAAGCGCAGCGCTACACTAGTGTGCACTCAGCTCCAAGTTTCCTTCGAAGTTCAGCTTGCCAGGTGCATGCCTTTTAAATGCTGTTGTGAATCATGTCGCTCTGAATTCATGCCAACATGGAAGGTAAATTTGACATAAGAGATCATTCCGATGGGCAGGCAAGATGTTGAGATGCAAATGCATTGAAATGAGGTTCCTGAGGTTGGATGGCTTGAAAGGCGGCCCGCCATTGACAGGTAAAACGGACGGTCGTAAATTGGATTCACGAAGGCTTAAAACCGATTTTTGGCCTTCTCGCCACATTGTCCGCTCATGCCCACCATGACGCCTGCCACCAAAGGGAGCGGACGATCCGGCTCATATTTATAAGCGTTTCATTACAAAGTGTAACATAAATAAAAATACTAAAACACACCTACACTCTCATTCATTCACTTTTTATACAAAGCTAATAGTTACTCTTTGTATCATTTTGGCCTTTAGCAAATTTAAGGCAACGTTAAATTTGAAACAAAGCATCAGCAATTCCATTGTTTCTCCCCATAACGTGGGTAATCTTTAAGCGATGAGGCTGTAATAATAAACTCCATGGAAATAGTCTGGCATTCTGGTTTTTACATTTGTCCACAAAGGCTAAGGAGTTATGGTCAGTATATAGCAGACTCTCCCTGTATCCACGGCAGACATACCTGTCAAAATGTTTAAGAGCTAATAGCAAGCCCAGGGTTTCCTTTTCCACTGTAGATTATCTTTTTGGTGTCAATTCAACTGTTTGGAAAAGTATCCAGCTGGCCTTTCTATGCCCAATTCACCCTCTTGTAACACGACGGCACCTATCCCCCGGTCACCAGCATCAACTGCTACTTTGAAGGGTTTAGAAAAATTTGGTACGGTCAATACTGCTCCAAATTGATCAAAATTGATTTCAGCATTTCTAAAAATGTTTGACACTCTCTCGTCCACACTACCTTGGCTTTATTTTTTAACATGTCCAGCAGTAGAGCAGCTGTAGTACTGAAACTTGGGACAGATTTTCAGTAAAACCCTCACGTCCCCAAAAACCTCGTGATCTCCCGCTTAGTTTTAGGGGCAGGGAACTCCACCAATGCCTGTACTTTCACTTTTCCTTGCCCTGTAATTTTCCCTTAATAAGTTATTCGCGTTTTCGTGAATTCACTTTTGGCAAGGTTTATTACCAAATCAGCTGACTGTACTTTTTTAAATAGGGCTTCTAGCTGTTTCAGGAGGTATTTCCAAGTGTCACCACATATCAGTACATCATCAAGATAAACCACGCAGTTAGGAACACCCCCACTTGGTTCATTAGCCTCTGAAAAGCTGCTGGGATGCTTCTTAGCTCGAATGGTATCATCTGGCATTTGAAAAAATCATCTGGCGTGACAAAGGCTGATATTTCTAGAGCTTGAGATGATAAAGAAATCTGCCAATATCCCTTTAACGGAGCTATTTTCATAAGAAACATAGCACTGTCAATTCTGCCAATATAATCTTCCAAGCAAAGAATTGGATAGGAATCTGCTTTTGTTACTGCATTGACCTTTCTGTAGTCTATACAGAATCTGTACGAACTATCTGGTTTAAGCACCAATACAGCAGGGGAATTCTAGCTACTTTGGCTAGGTTCAATGAGGTGATTTTCTAACATGTCCTGGACTCCTGATTTCACCTGAGCCTGTTTCTCTGGCCCTATGCGATAAGGACGCTGTTTTATTGGAGGGGATTCTCCTACATTCACATCATGTTCAGCTAACATTGTACATCCTGGTTTGTCCCTACAAATCCCTTTAAATTCTATAAGTAACCTCACTAATTCCTCTCAATGTCCTGCCTCTAACTATGAAAATATGGTGTCTAACTGTCCTAATATTCCAGTGTTAGCTAACTGGATACTAAGAGGTTCAATTTGGGAACTGTCTAAGTCTCCTTCCGCCTCACTGTCTTCCGTCCTCCACTGTGTTTACTACTTGACATACCTGCTCCTTCTTATCATCCTCCCTATGATGGTATCATTCCAACATATTGATATGCCACAGCCGATCCCTTATCCTATGATCTGGGGTGTCTACCTAATAATTTAATTTACCAACTCATTAAATTCATCTGGGACTGAATTTTGCCCTCGTCGGGCTGGCAAGGCAGGCGGGCCCAGGAGCATTTGGGAAGCCGACCACCGCCCGCGATCAGGCCCTGATCGTGATTTCACGCTGGCTGGTCAATTCCCAGCCAGCCAGCATGAAACGCATGCTGCAGCACTCAGCGCTGCCGGGGCGGGAGGAGCGCGAGCTCTGAAGCTCACTCATGTGCGCGGGCACACGGTAAAAGCTCCCTGAGGCACAGAGCTGCCTCAGAGCTGCCTCAGGGAACTAAGATTTTCAGCACTCAAACTAAAGAAATGAAAAATAACAAAAACATGTCCCCTCATGTGACTCTGTCACATGAACAGGGACATGTTAAATAGGAGCACAGAAAGTTATTTTTTTAAATCACTGGTCAAAACCTCATCCTGCCCCTGGATGAGATTTCACAAAAAATGCAAAGGCCGCTTAGCATTTTCACCCACCCAGCAAGTGAACAGTTGGATGGACAGTGAAAATTGGACTCAATTAATTGATTAAGGGCCTTAATAGGCTGCTTAATTGTCGACAGGCGTGCTGCCGACTCCCGCACCTGTCTGCTGACCGAAATATCGCACAAGTGAACGATGACATCAGGACGTTTGCCCGGTGCCACCGCGCGTCATTTTACACTCGAGCGTGTCGGGTGCACGCCCACATGCTAAGCAAAAATTTCTGGCCCCGGTGAATCTCGTGATCTTTGGCACTACCACCATGCTAAATGGGATAGATTTCAAACAGATCCAGCAACTCAAAACTGGGCATCCATGAGGCGCTGTGGGTCATTAGCAGCAGCAGAATTGTACTCCAACACAATCTGTAACCTCATGGCCCGGCATATCCCCCACTCTACCATTACCATCAAGCCAGGGGATCAACCCGGGTTCAATGAAGAGTGCAGGAGGGCATACCAGAAGCAGCACCAGACATACCTAGAAATGAGGTGTCAACCTGGTGAAGCTATAATACAGGACTACTTTCATGCCAAACAGCATAAGCAGCAAGTGATAGATAGAGCTAAGCGATCCCACAACCAATGGATCAGATCTAAGCTCCGCAGTCCTACCACATCCAGTCGTGAATGGTGGTGGACAATTAAACAATCCACTAGAGGAGGAGGCTCCATAAATATCCCCACCCTCAATGATGGGGGAGCCCAGCACATCAGTGCAAAAGATAAGGCTGAAGCATTTGCTACAATCTTCAGCTAGAAGTGCTGAGTGGATGGCCCATCTTGATCTCCTCCAAGGTCCCCAGCATCACAGATGCCAGTATTCAACCAATTCGATTCACTCCACGTGATATCAAGAAATGGCTGAAGGCACTGGACAGGGCAAAGTCTATGGGCCCTGACAATATCCCAGCAATGACACTGAAGACTTGTGCTCCAAAACTTGCCGGGCCACTAGCCAAGCTGTTCTAGTACATCCACAGCACTGGCATCTACCCGGCTATGTGGAAAATTGCCCAAGTATGCCTGTACACAAAAAGTAGGACAAATCCAACCTGGCCAATTACTGCCCCATTAGTCTACTCTTGATCATCAGTAAAGTAACGGAAGGGGTCATCAACAGTGGCATCAAGCAGCACTTGCTTAGCAATAACCTGCTCAGTGACGCCCAGTTTGGGACCTGCCAAGGCCACTCAGCTCCTGAATACATTACAGCCTTGGTTCAACATTGCAGTCGAGCTGAACTCCCGAGGTGAGGTGAGAGTCACTGCCTTTGACATCAAGGCAGCATTTGACTGAGTGTGGCATCAAGCAGCCCTAGCAAAACTGGAGTCAACGGGAATCAGGGGAAAACTTTCCACTGGTTAGAGTCATACCTAGCACAAAGGAAGATGGCTGAGGTTGTTGGAGGTCAGTTATCTCAGCTCCAGGACATCACTGCAGGAGTTCCTCAGGGTAGTGTCCTTGGCTCAACCATCTTCAGCTGCTTTATCAATGACATTCCTTCCATTATAAGGTCAGAAGTGGGGATGTTCGCTGATGGTTGCACAATGTTCAACACCATTCACGACTCCTCAGATATTGAAGCAGTCCATGTCCAAATGCAGCAAGACCTGGACAATATCCAGGCTTGGGCTAACAAGTGGCAAGTAACATTCAAGCCACACAAGTGCCAGGCAATCACCATCTCCAACAAAAGAGGGTCTAACCATCGTCCCTTGACGTTCAATAGCATTACCATCACTGAATCCCCCACTATCCTGGGGGTTACCATTGACCAGAAACTGAACTGGACTAGCCATATAAATACTGTGGCTACAAGAGCAGGTCAGAGGCTAAGAACCATGTGATGAGTAACTCACCTCTTGACTCCCCAAAATCTGTCCATCATCTACTAGGCACAAGTCAGGAGTGTGATGGAATACTACCCACTTGCCTGGATGAGTGCAGCTCCCACAACACTCAAGAGGCTTGACACCATCCAGGACAAAGCAGCCTGCTTGATTGTCATCACATCCACAAACATTCACTCGCTCCACCACCGACACACAGTAGCAGCAGTGTGTACCATCTACAAGATGCACTGTCGGAATTTACCAAGGCTCCTTATACAGCACCTTCCAAACCCACGAGCATCTGCCCGTGGATGAGGTTTCATGATAAATGCAAAGGTCGCTTAAGGTTGGACAGGCAGCTCCATTAATTATTTTAATTAGTTTTTAAATTGCCATAATAAGCCTTTGACAGTTTGGCGGTCACGCAGCCGACTCCGGTGCATGCCCGCTGAACTCAAGATGTGAATGACGCGTGGTGACATTGGGACGCACGCCCGACATCACCGCGCGTCATTTTACGTGTCGGTGAGTGGGGCCTGCCCCCACATGCTGACCCGAAGATTCTGGCCAAAGACTCTGCTTCCACTGCCTTTTGAGGAAGAGCATTCCAAAGACTCACAACCTTTGGAGAGAAAAAAATTTGCCTCATCTCTGTCCTAAATAAGCTACCCCTTATTTTTAAACAGTGACCCCTAGTTATTTATTCTCCCACAAGAAGAAATATCATTTCCACATTAACCCTGTCGAGGATCTGAGAGGTTTCACTTAAGTCACCTCTTACACTTCTAAATTCCAGTGGATGCAAGCCTAATCTGTCCAGCCTTTCCTCATAACCCACCCATTCCTGGTATTAGTCTAGTAAACCCTCTCTGAACTGCTTCTAATGCATTCACATCTTTCTTTAAATAAGGAGACCAGTGCTGTACATAATACTCCAGATGTGGTCTCACCAATGCCCTGTACAACTGAAGCATAATCTCCCTATTTTTGTAAACAATTCCCCTCACAATAAATGATAACATTCTATTAGCTTTCCTAATTACCTGCTGTACCTGCATACTAACCTTTTGTGATTCATGCACTAGGACACCCAGATCCCTCTGAATCTCAGAGCTCTGCAATCTCTCACCATTTAGATAATAGGCTTATTTTTTATTCTTCCTGCCAAAATAAACAATTTCACATTTGCCCACGTTATACTCCATTTGCCAGATCTTTGCCCACTCACTTAACCTACCTATGTCACTTTGTAGCCTCCTTACGTCCTCTTCACAATTTACTTTCCTACCTGTCTTTGTGTCATCAGCAAATTTAGCCACCATTCCTTCAGTCCCTTCATCCAAGTCAATTATATAAACTGTAAAAAGTTGAGGCCCCAGCACTGATCCCTGTGGCACACCACTTGTCACATCCTGCCAACCAGAAAAAGACCCATTTACGCCAACTCTCTGCTTCCTGTTAGCTAGTCAATTTTCTATCTATGCCAATATGTTACCCCCTATGCTATGAGTCTTTATTTTCTGTAATAAACTTTGTTCCTGCTCTTTATCAAATGCCTTCTGGAAATCTAAGTACATCCACCTAACCCTAACCCCTTTATCCACACCACATGTTACTCCTTCAGAGAACTCCAATAAATTGGTTAAACATGGTTTTCCTTTTACAAAACCATGTTGGGTCTGCCTGATTACCTTGATTTTTTTCTAAGTGCCTTGCTATAACATCTTTAATAATAGCTCCTGACATTTCCCTATGACAGATGTTATGCTAACTGGCCTACAATTTCATGCTTTCTGTCTCCCTCCCTTTTTGGATAAAGGAGTTATATTGCTATTTTCCAATATAATAGAACCTTCCCCGAATCTAGAGAATTTGGGGAAATTAAAACCAGTGCACCAACTATCTCACTGGCCACTTCTTTCAAGACCTTAGAGTGAAGGCCATCCGGACCCGAAGATTTGTCAGCCCGCAGCCCCAACAATTTGCTCAATATCACTTCCCTGGTGATTGTAATTTTCCGGAGTTCCTCCCTCCCTTCCATTTCCTGATTTACAGCTGTTTCTGGGGTGTTACTTGTATCGTCTATAGTGAAGACTAAAGTAAAATACCTGTTTAATTCATCCACCATCTCCCTACTTTCCATTATCAAGCTTGTTCAGTTCCTTTTCATGTTCAAGCTGCTTCAATTGCAACTGAATCCTAGCTAACTCAATTGACTCACCTCCGGAGAGTGTGGTCTCTCTGGTATCCCTTCCAATTTCAAATGCTGTGCCATTACCTCAACTATGTCTACTTTCCTCATCCCTACAGTTAATTCTGACTCCAACTTATCCACCAATTCTGTTAGCTTAGCCCTGGTTACTTTTTATAAACCAGTCAGGGTTAAATCTTCTGTCTCTAGAAAAGGCTTAGCAACTTCCAAAACCATTTTGGCTTACTACTGTGTAAGAAACTTGGTCTCCATCCTCTTAGCCTTCCAAGTATTATTATTCCATGTCCAATCACCCATTGTCCGTGTTTCAAATCCTGCAAGAGCCCCCTATCTATGTTACGACTGGGATGGGAGAAGTGTGCAGTTGATCTAGCCCCAATACTCCACAGGTCGTGCTGTTAATTTAAAAGCTTAATTTACTCACCAACATGGCCAATTGTTTACCTTCGCGACTGGTACTCAGAATAAAAGAGACTTTAACCAGGCTCCTTTGAATAAGCAACAAGCCTATTGTTTATTATAAAATCAGTCTTGTTGAATAGAAAGGCAAAGCTTATCAACATCCAGTATGGAATATGAAATTGTACTAATTACTCTTTAGAGATACTCTAAGAGCAGGATTTTTAGTTCGGCAGGCGCCCGCAATCAGCGGGCCCAGGAACGGCCGGGGAAGGGACCCCCAGCTGAGATCAACCCCCGACCGCAATTTCATGCTGGCTGGCCAGTTAACAGCCAGCCAGTGTGAAAGGTGTGCTGAAAGGCTCAGCGCTGCCGGGTTGGGGGTGGGAGGAGGGTGAGCGTTGAAGTCAGTGCGGGCACAGGGGAGCATGCAATGAAAACTCCCTGAAGGCAGAGAACTGCCTCAGGGAGTTGAAGACTTTAAATACAAAAAGTAAAGATTTTAAAAACTGGAAAAAAAATGCCCACACATCAGAATCAGTAACCGGAACATATGGATGATGAAAATTCTGCCTAAACTTTTCTAAAATTAGTATGGGAAACGTCACCCTGCCTGTAGATGGGGTTTCCTGAAAAATTCAAAGGCCGCCTGGCCGATTCGCCCACCCGCCAACCATAACGTTAGACGAGCAATGAAAAATCTCAATTAATTCCTACTGTAATGGCCTCAATAGGCCTCGCCGACTGAAGTATCGCGTGAGTGCGCAATGATGTCGGGACACTCGTCCGATGTCATAACGCGCTATTTCTCGCTCGAGTGGGTCAGGTGCGTGCCCGAACGCCAAGTGAAAAATTCTGCCCTATGTTTCACACAGCCACACACTTACAAAGAACAAACAATGGAAATAAAAATAGAAATGGAAGAATTCGGTCAAAGGTTAAAAGTCAATGGTTCAAAGGCAAAGGATACACAATGGAGTTCTTAAAATGGCGTCCGGGTTATATAGCTGGTCTCTCAGCACTGATCCATTAAACAATCAATAACTCTGGCACTGCTTTTCAAGCAGACACATGGAATACTTGAGGGTACTCTATTCCAGTGTGTAGAGCATCTAAGGAACAGCTTACATTCACTTCCAGCTGTGGACTGGCTCTGGACTGCCAAGGGCTGCTGTTTTCCTTCTCAAGCAGTTGGTTCTTCTCTTCTCAATGCAAAACCGAAACCTGTTTTTTAAGCATAATCTCCCAGTCATGTTTTTTTTTTCAGAGCCATAAAACCCACGTGACCCCCTTTGTACACAGTTCACCCATGTCAAGAGGTTGACTGTTTTTTTGCAACTGTTTAGTTACCCTTTCTTGTGAAAGGATGCCTTTCCCAGGAATAGCAGTCAGAGTCTTGCATTAACCCTTTAAGGGACAGTGTTTTCTAAAACACAAATTCCTCCAGAATGTTCTAAGTCCTTACAGATGAACCATTTTATGTGATTAAAGCATTCATGACATCATTTAGCTTTATAAAGCCAAACCTTTAGAGTTTTGGTTGACTCTCTGCTCTGCAGGCGCTGACCTAACTAATTTGTTTGGACATTTATAACCACTTCCTTACATGCCTTTAGGGCTTGTCCTAATTGTTATGTAGCACTGATTCCCAATTTTTATTCCTGTGTTAATGTATTACAGTATTTTCCTAAGCTGACTTGATGAAACCTTGACAACTGCAAGAGGAATAAGTTATATGGGGCATAAAGGCAAAATATTGCGGATGCTGGAAATCTGAAACAAAAACAAGAAGTGCTGGAAAAACTCAGCAGGTCTGATGTATTTGTGGAGAGAAAGTCAGATTTAACGTTTCAAGTCCATATGACTCTTCCTCAGAACAGTAATATGGGGCATTCCGATTCCGATCGGTTTGGGCATTAATCTATTGCTCGAATCGAGTTATTTGCACTTAATGGAAAACCTTACCCTGAGAAATGAAAAGGACAGTTGGTGAATGACACAAAATTATCTAATCTTGGTTCCAAACTGATTTCTTAACAAAACTAAACAGTACATGATTAACTTCACTTTAAAAGACTTACTGCTTTGACAAAGATTGTCAGCAGAGCATTCCTAAATAGTGCGTGAGCACAATTTTACATTCCCAGGCGGGCACGCGCCTGACCCAATTGGGCTTAAAATCATGTGAGGTGATGCTGGGTGACCGTCCCGACGTTGTCCCGCATGCAAGCAATCTTCAGGTCGGCGGGGATACGCGGGTGTCGGAGCCACCCCTGCCATCAATTATAAGGCCACTTAAGAACATTAAAAAGGCAATTGTTTGCGATTTTATGTTGCACATGGGATTTCGCGCTCATCACACTGGCAAAACGGGCAGGCAGGCAGACCACTTTTTACAAAACCTCATCCAAGGGCAGGATGAAAAGTGTCAGCAGCATTGCCATTGTGAGTAGTGAGGAGTTTAGGAGATAATTTGCTGCTAGCTGCTCATTTGAACTTGACAGCTTCACCTCTGTTCTGGCCTTCATTCTTAGCATTTCTAGGCTTCATTTCAGGACTCATTCATGTCTCCAAGGCCCCTGGAGAATTTTGACTGTGGTGGACCCTTCCAGGTATCATACAGCCTTCTGTAACCCTGGTAATGGGGATTCTGCTCTCCACTGGTGGCACCTCCTCCTCTGAGGAAGAGAGGAGCAGAAGGGAGAGGAGGCCAGGTGTCCCAATGCAGCTTCCAGGGGAGGGACCTGTGGGAGGAGAGGCGCAGGCAGAAGGGGCGCGGGGCCAGCAGGCAGTCCAAGGCAGAAGGGGCCACAGAAGGTGTCACTATCCTGCTGCCAGGGTTTACAGGCAGCGATGCAGCTACCTCAATATGTTTCAGGTGCAATGCTGAAGGAGGCTCTGCCTCTCCAAGGAGACAGTGACCTCCATTTGTCAGATGATTGAGCCTGAGATCAGCTCTGACTGTGTGGGTGGACACCCCATGCCAGTGGCTCTGAAGGTCACAATGGCCCTCAACTGCTGTCCCTCCAGCTCTCTCCAGGGGTCAGTGGGGGATCTGTGTGGAGTCTCCCAATCAGCTGTCCACAGTTGCATCAAGCTGGTGACAGAAGCTCTGTTCAGGTGGGTAATGACATTTATTCATTTCCATACGGACGAGGCCAGGGAGGCTGATCAAGTCAGAGGGTTTGCAGTGATTGCTGGTTTCCCCAGCATCCAGGGTGCAATCGACTGCACACATGTGGCCATCAAGGCACCAAAGGATCGGCCGGGTGCCTTCGTCAACAGGTAGGGCTTCCACTCGATGAACGTCCAGATAGTTTGTGACCACAAGATGCAGGTTCTGTAAGTCTGTGCATGGTACCCTGGCAGCTCCCATGGTGCATACATCCTCCGGCACTCCCAGATGTCAAGGCTATTCATGGCTCCAGCCGACTGGGTGGATGGCTGCTAGGTGACAAGGGTTATCCCTTGAAAAGGTGGCTTATGACGCCTCTCCGGCGCCCAAGAACATAGTCAGCGTTATAATAGGGGTCATGCCTCCACAAAGGTGGTGGTAAAGAGGACCATAGGTCTTCTCAAGATGTGCTTCAGATGCCCGGATGCCCTGCTTTATAATACCCCCCAGAGCTGGTGTCACTGATAGTGGTTGTATGCTGCGCTCTCCACAATCTGGCACTGGCAAGGGGGGTCCCACTGGAGGAAGAGGATCTTCACGCAGTTTCACAGGCCACAGATGATGAATCCAGTAGTGAGTCAGAAGAGGAGCACGGTGAGGAGAACACTGAGGGTATGGAGGCAGATTTCTGTATCCTTCAGGAAGGCAGGGACACCTTGATCCAATGCTCCTTCAGCTAGGCTGCCAAAGATGTGCTTTCACCTCATGCCAGGGCTGCCGCCACCACCCTGGATGCCTTTGAACCCAAAGTCCACTCAGTGCCTGTGCAATAAAATTTAGAGCCACTCACATCCAGCATTAGACACTGGCGCACCAAAAAAAAAGGTGAAGCATACTTAGGCCATAAGACAAAAGCAAAATTTATATCATTTTGACACTCATAACACATGAACATTACTATATTTGGTGTTAATGGCCACACCAGTAAACATATTAACAGAACACGGCAGAACAGAAGGTCACTTTTGAACACTACCTCTTGGGTTCATGGTGCCATAATGTTTACGAGTCTTGTTCCCTGCCCCCCAGCCACCCTTGCTCCCTCCACCCCCCAAACCCCCACATCCACCCTTGCTGGCAGCGGCATTGGAGACAGCCTGCTGACTTTGCTGTCTCGTTGGCCTTGATGACCTTGGCAGTCGTCCTCTGGCCAGTGGAGCCTGTGCTGGCCCCGTCTGAGAAGGAGTGGCCAGTGCCCCGGCTGGCATCTCCCAAGTCATCACAGCCACATCAGATGCCAAGGTCACTGGCAGAGGGTGGAAGAGCTGCTGCCATCATCTGGAGCGCCCTGAGACGTCCCCGCAGAGACAATAAGCAGCTCGTGCACCAAAGTGACGTCACTCTGGACCTCCCTGCTCGCCACTGATGGATGGGTACCGAGCTGGGATAGTGGGTGCCTCATCCATCTCCCATACTGGCACTGACCACCTGAGGTCATTGCCTGTGTGAGGGCTTGCAGGTCTGAGCACAACACCAGGAACCCCTGATTCTGCCCCTGGAGCTGCCTGTCCTTGAGAGTCACCACTCTCTCAATGGAGGAGGCAATGTGCTCAGTGTTCAAGATCAATGCAGTGCTAATGCTCCACACGGACTCCTCCATAACAGAGACCATAGCACGCATACCCTTCGGACATCCAGCATCTGCCACCCAATGGAAAATTCCAGAGGCCCATCATCTGCCTTTGACTGAGCATCGTCCTGGTCCTCAGCAGTTCTCTGACTGCTGGCGCCCTGGGCACTTTCTGCCTCCGCCTGCTCCTCAAGCGAGTGTGAAGTGCCCTCACAGCTGTGCACTGGGCCTTAATTGGCCAACCAGCGTGAAATCACGGTCGGGGGCCCATTTCCCGATCACTCCTGACCCGCCGATGGCACACACCCGACAAGGGAAAAATTCAGGCCTATGTGTTTTCAAAGAAGTCTCAGATTGGATCAAAGGAATTCAGTGAACGCTGTGTATGTGGATTTTCAGAAATATCAAAAAGGTGCCTCACAGGAGGCTTGTTACAAAACGTCAGGTGATCTGCAGTGGTGGTTTGAATATGGAGACAGCCTCACCCAGGTCCAAATTCAGCTAAGTGTATGTTAAATCTTTCCTTTTTGGTGGCCCTCCAGCAGCCTCTTTCAACTTAGGCCACATGTAGACCCGGGGCAGGATTCTTTGGATGCAAGGGTTTCCTGCCGTGTCACCTGAAGAGTCAGCAGGGAACATGCCCCTGCAGGTCACAGCAGCCCCACAGCCATTTAACACTCTGAGAAACGTTAAGTAGCTGGAGACAGGAGCTCTGCCCCTCGTACAGTAGCATAGTCTTTATGTTACTGGGATGGTAATCCAGCGGTCTTGGCAGCTGGGGAATTTACATTCATTTAATTAAATAAATCTGAAATTCAAAGCAAGTATCATTAATGATGATCATGAAACTATCAGATTGTTCATGAACTTCCATTGTTACTTGTTCCTTTAGGGAAGGAAATCTGCCATCTTTGCCCAGTCTGGCTGATACATGACTCCAGACCCACAGCAATGCAGCTGACATTTAACTGCCTCCTGAAATGGCCTAGCAAGCCATTCAGGTGCATAAGAATGGGAAATAAATGCTAGCCTTGTCAGTGATGCCCACTTCCTATGAATTAATTAATAAAAAGGCTATTATTCTCACATCTGTTAGACCTTGCATAAAAATTGCCTGGAGAGTTTAGAAGACTCCCTTACCAGATGTGAGACTTGCTTTTCCAGGGCTCACACAGCACTCCCTTTCATCTAGGATCAAGCAACTTCAGCACACATCTTTAAAATTGAAAAGGAAAGTACTCTGGATGCTGGAAATCTGAAATAAAAACAGAAAATCCTGGAAAAACTCAGCAGGCCTGGCAGCATCTGTGGAGAGAGAAACAGATTTAATGTTTCAAGTCCGTATGAATCTTCTTCAGAGCTCTTTAAAATGTAATTGCTTAAAGGAGCATTGTTTGTTCCTTTAAAATAGCAGATGCTCCTGATCACTACAGACAATCAAAATATCAGATTGATGTAGCTTATGTTCGATGTAAGCTGCTGAGCTCTTCAGAGTCATATTTTGCTGCTGACAGTAAATCCAGCAAGTGGAAACATTTCTCATTGTCTGACATCAATTTTCAATACTGCGACAAACAGAAAAATCAAATCTCTAAAAACCTGGCCTAAAAAGCCTTGCATTTTGTGGTGCCTCCGGATATTGCAAAGCATGTCACAGCTAATTAGTTATTTTTGAAGTAGTTATTGTTGTTCTGCCAGTAAATACGGCTGACAATTTTCACATAGCAATGTTCCAAAAGCAACAGAGATAAATGGCCAGAAGGTGGTGGACGGAGTACAAAGCTGTATTTCTGTTTCATATTCACATCTACTGATATGAATTTCACACGCCTCATATTTAAATTTGTCCCATAATAGCAATCCTACTTAATTCAGAAATCAGTGGAGCATGGTAATAATCTTAATTTACTTTTTTGCCTCATCTGCACATTATGAGGGTCTGTTTGGTGTCTATACATTATATACGTTACATCATAATTTCAAGTCATGTGAACATTCCCCAAGATTCTTGTAATGAGATAATAATCTTCGCTCAGTTAAATTGCACATACTTGGTCTGTTTAATAACAGGGCAAGCGATTCTATTCAACTTAAATGTATGAAAAATCTTGTAATTAATAGCAACATGATTGGTCATGTGAGAACAACCCCAGCACAAACCCAACCTGTAGGATTTCTGGACAGTCAAACTAATCACACAATGTTGTCCACTTAGAGCGGATACTTGGACTGGATCTTGCTGTGAAAAAAATAGTGAGGCTAACAGTGCTTATGAATATTTATAAAATTGGAGGTGCGCATTTAAATGAGAAAATCTGAAAGTTGCTGTTGAAGATACATATTTCCTCTGTAAGCTGCATGAAACACCATCTTGCCCCCTGGCTCCCCATTCGGATGTATTGAACAGTATAAATTTTCTGTATTAATTTCATAGATGTAGAATAAACTCACCATAAAAAGGCCGTTATTCCAGTCTAAGTATTCTTTTAACAGTGTGGTTGATCTTAATTACTACCAAATAACCTCTCTGTTGTTGAAAAATAACTTCAAGTGTGGAGTCCCATTCCTTCAGATTTTAATTATTATTGGAGAATTTGTTTTAGCCCTTTCTTTCTGACTCATTTCTCTCTCTCTTGCAATCCAATCTTTCTTTCCCTTTCTTTTTCTGTACCTGATTTGACATTGTATTCACTATTCTGACACTTCCTGGTTCGGGCTACGCTTCTCGTTAATTATTCCTTAATCTGATTAGTTAAGGAGATATAAAGCTGCTTGCCCTGTTCACTCAGATCCCAGACATCCTGCAGAGAGAACCATGCCTTTTGGATATCCTGCTAACAGCAATTGCCATGCAAAATCCCATAGAAAATCTCTGGGCTGGAGCTGATTGTTCACCACTCACTACAAAACCTGGCCCCTTAAGTTTAAATTGCCTCAGCAATTTACTTCACTTATAGGATCATAATCTTGTAAATTATATATAAATCATTTATGTATGTAGACAGTAGATAGTTTGGGGATAGATGTGTTGGGAAAGAGTAAAAAGGCCTTGCATTTGTATAAAAGCTTTTCATATTGGCAAACCACATGAGAGACTGTGGTGGCCGGTATTAGGTAGAGAAATTTGTCAACCATTCTCAATGGGCCACAAATAGTAATGAGATGAATGAGTAACCATTTAAGTTTTAATGATACTGGTTGAGAGAATTATGTTGACAAGGATTCTGCTGTTCTTCAAATATGGAATATTTAACCTGAATCACTGAAAAAGCAGTCAGAGCCTTGGGTTAACATTTCATCAAAAAAGACAAGCACAGCTAACAACGCAGCACTCCCCCAGTACTAAACTGGAGTACCAGACAATATTATGAGCTCAGGTCCTGGTGGAGAATTTGAACCCACAAACTTCTGACCAAGAGATGGAAATATTACATTCTGAGTCAACATGGCAGGCACAGATGGCAGGAGATTTCTGTTTTTAGTTGTGACCCTTTCTCTCTCACACTATCTAGGTTTATGGAAAGTGATTTATGTCCATCCAATGTTGTTAGAAAGATAAGCTATTTCACACCCCCTGGCTAAGATGATGGACAGAAATACTGCTACCTGGAAATGCCCTAAGAAAGGTGTGAGAGAGCAGTATCCCTCTGAACTCCTTCCCTCCTCCAAACTCCTTCCCTTTCACATTCCTCCCCCCTTACACCTACCTCCCCACTTGCCGCATTCTCCCCCATTATGCCCTCCTCCCCCCACCAATCTTAGTCCCCCGATGCCTGATGCCTTTGTCCCATTCCCCCAGCCTCACCCCTACCGACACCTTCATCACCCCTCCCAACCTCAACCCCCTGACATCTTCATTTCTACCCCCCCTCCAAAACTAACCCCCCCGCCAATACACCTTCCTCTCCCATCCCTTCTGATACAACTTCCTCTCCCACCGCCACGCCCTCCGCATCCCCCGCCACCCCACCGGTATACCTGCCTCTCACCCTCCTTGCTGATAGCAGCCCATGGCCAAGACTGTGACTGTCCAAAGCAGACCCAAGACATCAACCAAAATCTCCCATCTTCCGTCAGCTACTTTCAGGTGGAGCCATGTCCATGAGAATCCACTCAGCATGTGATGAACATGTTCCTCCAGGGTCCAGAAGCTGTAGGGCTCCAGCATCTTCTGCTCCTCAGATGTCTGTGATCTGAGCAAGGCCCTAACAGTAAGTCCCAACTTCTACATGTCACACTTGTCCAGCCATGTTCTGGGCCAGTGTGTAAAATCTGGTTTGGGGGTCGATTCCAGTCAGGCCTTACTTTGCACCCCATTAACAGGATGCAAAGCGGGTTCACACATGCCTCTAGCAGGATTGGCTACCATGGCGGACGATCCCGCTGTGATTTCACACCAACATGAAACCAATTTTTGCCCTTCTCTCCATATTGGCCCCCCCAGCCTCCACCTGTCATGTCACCCAGCGCCAACAGGGCTGGAAAATTCTGGCCAAAGAAGTAACTACATTAAAGCAAAACACATTGTTTGGTAAATTAGATGACATATGCCCTGACAGTACCATCCCCTGGAGAAAATACTTTGATCCTTTCTATTTCTCTTCTACTGGTTGAAAATTATGGATGTTGATTATGAACAGCCTGAATTTTTGCAAAGCTGGAAGGGTTCTGGATTAGCCAAAATGGTGCTGGAGCCCTAATTCTGGAAGTCCCATCACCGGAGACAGTACCCTCCATTTTCACTGGGTGGGAATGGGTTGGGTTGTAGTTTGCATATGCATGGCTCACATGTAAGATTGCAGCTGCCTTCAGACAGATTCAATTTTCATCACTGATATATCGAAAACATGACTCATGGGTTTTAGACATTTGAGGAAAAGTCTAAAGCTGCCAGAGTTATTTGGAGAGTTGAGGTACCCTTTTCTAAGAGGTCCAGGCACTCTTTTAAAATGGTAATGTGCTCCTTTGGAAGAGGTAAGGCACCCTTTGGGAAAGGTAAGGTGCGCATTTGGAGAGGACCATATAGCCTTTTGCAGAGGTAAGGTGCCCTTTAGGAGAGTTGAGGCACCCTTTTGGATTACAAAGAGTAGATACAAATGTGTGTAAAAAGTGAATAAGTTCAGTGGAACTGTCAAACTGTCAAATCATTTAAATCCCCAAGCCCTTTAATCTTTTGGAAAAGAAAGCAGCCTGCTGTAACTCTGCTTGCTATTTCATTATCTGTCTGTTGACATAAGCCTGAGTGCTATCATTATAGGATTAGTGCTGCTGACTGCTTCTACATCCAATTATTATCACACTGAGGGGCCTGTAATTTCACAGTCTGGCAGCTCAAAATGCTTAGAAAGAGATTAACAGTTGGCTATGAATAAAAATGTTTGTTTTGATAAGGGATTGGGTACTTGTAGGAAATGTTTGTTTTCATAAGGTATTAACTGCTTGAAGGAATTTAAATGTATTTAATAGGCTTTTATGAATGAGAGTGTATATTTTTTAAATAGTGACGTGTACAATATATACATAGTACTTTATTTATTTAATCTCACCATGGCTCCTGAGGTCTGCCAATGGTGGATAATGAGTTAGTTTGTATAAAAATTGTAAGGCCAAAGAGTAGTGGATGGGGGGCATGTGTTGGTACTAAGTTGTTATAGGGGCTATAAAGGGCCTTGGGGTGAATGGAAGGCATGAGTTGGCATGGAGAATATGAGGGGCCATGGGGGTGGACAGAAGGGCATAGGTTAGCATGGAGGGTATTAGGGATCAAGGGGGTGAGTGGGAGGCATGACGTGATACAAGTTGGTATGGATGGGGCATCGGGAGTGTGTGGGGGAGTGAAGCGGTATGAAGGGTGAGTGGAGAGGGCTTGAGGGCTGTTTTTGGCTTTATTAATAATTTTTAAAACTGTGGCAAAGTCCTGGAGTACCAAGGCAGGCCTTTTAGCCAGCCTGCTTTGGCACCTGGCTGTCTTTGAATTCTTTCCAGGGGTGGTGAGCCCAACTCTAGTTATCACCCACCACCCACCTCTGAAACAAAATTCAGATCATTTGGGGCACTTTCTCCGGAATCAGGTTTGTGGAGTCGGGGATTTTCCCAGCTCTGCTGGGAGTGAAAATTAAGCCATCGTATCTGTCCTCTCATCAAGTGAAGGGCACCTTGTCACTGGGAACATATTTGATAAACTTTACAATTACCGGTATTATCATTCAGAACCACATCTCACAAATGAAGAGCCACTTATGATTTGTTTAGCTAAGCTCTTGCTGCCTTGTTTATTTCCAATAACAATCCAAAACTTGAGAAATCAAAAAGAACCCCAGAGCATTTTTAATGGCACTCATGGGGCTTAGTGGGAGGAGTGATTCTAATTGACTTGTGGAGAATTCCACATAACTTGTTCATTATAAATAATGAGCAGTCCCACATTTCGGTGCCAAACACCAGTGCTCACTGGTTAAGAGGGGCTACAATTTGTCATTTTTCACTAGAGCTGCTGATTACTGTTCACAGCAATTACTCACAATCATGCGCAATCCTAAAATCCCCTTCTTCCACTTTAGCAACCTTATACTTGCAAATTTCTTACTTCTTCTATCCCATGCCACTTAGCTCCCTTCCTTTCCTCAACTTACCAGCCTTCAACCTATCTTCCTGCAGCACAAATTGGCACACAATGCCCATTACAGGCAGGGCACCGGAGAGGGACCCAGCCGTAAGCAACTTCATTGTTGACAGGACCATGAAGCTCGTAAGGAGACACCCAGCTCTTGCATGGAAGATGGCAAGGTCGACAACATTTTGTTGACACAAGTTTACTGACAGAGATCCCACGCTGTCACCCTGACATCCTGGTGAACCATCACACAGGCAGAATCTTCTATCAACTTTCACCGCCTCCTTTGTTCCAAGTGGGTGATACTTACTCATTCTTAGCTTCTGCCTTCCTGTAGTTCCATCATTGCAGCTGGTGGCACAGAAAGAGAAAGATGTTGATGATGGTGAAGAAAGATGCTGAGGACCAACCCCCACAGAGTTACAGCTGTGGGATCCTGCAATCTCGCAGAAAAGCAACACATTCCAGGCCTCCAGCCAGTGGCGGATTTACAATTGGTGGGGGCCTGTGCTCAACTGCTCAACTTCATTTTTGGGCACCTCCCCCACCTTCACCCTCAGGACCTAAAAGGCGAAACCACGAAAATGCATAAATTGATCAGTTCTTCTTCACTTGTAAAAACCTGCCTGTATGAATAATTGCCTTATTGATACCTAAGCTTACCTCTTGTCCGAAAAATGGTAAAGATGGTAAATATTGCGATGCGAGGTGAGCAAACATGGAACTTGCTGATGAGAAAAGTCAAAAACCATGGACAGGTTATACATAGAGAGAGGGAGGGAGAGAACGAGAGTCTGCAGTTGGGATAGGGAACCTGATTAGATACCCACTCAAACATCGATATGCCAGTCTGTTGGTATAATTTTGTTCAGAGACAGGGACACTGCTCTGGTGTCAACAGTTTACTGAGACAAAACAGCACTAACAAGACATCTGTTACCTAGGAGAATCGAGAAACATTGCACTTTACTGAGATCTCATTGCTCACTGGAAAATCTCATAACAGTGTTGCCCAGTGGAAGGGCACAAACTGTTGTTGTGGTTTCAGGCCAGCCCGCGTTACAATCATTTAAGTTAAAATCAACTTTAACTTGCCTCGAGCTCAATGTTTCACTGAGTTCATTCAATGGCCCAAACTGGCCAAGATTTTACTGAAACCCCTCTCCCCATCAAAGCTTGTGATTATTGAGAGAGAGTGGGAATGTGTGGAGTGAGGCTCTAGGACTGTTCAGCATCTTATCTCCAACATCCAACCACAGTCCGTTTTCCAATTCAATTTCTGGTGTCTCTGCATTGGACATGATGTCTGAAGTGAAAGCCATGGAATGATTCTGAAGTTGCAACTGTGAAACAAGCTGATAGGATGTAGCCCTGAGCAGTGCCAGGTGAATCTGTCTCTATTTATTTCCTGTCATTGAGTCTAACTTGGCATTATTGAGGCAAGAAACTAGCCGTAAGCGTGTGTGTGGATTACAATTCCTCCTGTCCCAGCATGATGACCTGGTGCTTTTAAAACCACCTCATCGCCATACCAAAATTAAAAGACTTGCAATTATATAGCACCTTTCATGGAGTCCCAAAGCTGTACAGCCAATGAAATATTTTTGAAGTGGGAATGTGGGAAATGTCAAAGCCAGTCTGCTCCCAGTAAGCTCCCAAAAACAATGTGATAATGACCAGAATCTGTTTTGCGTAACGTTGATTGAGGGATAAATATTGGCTGGGACACCAAGGGTAACTCACGTGCTCTTCTTCAAGATAGCTTCATAGGATCTTTTACATCCAAAGGTGGCACCGCTGACAGATCAGCACTTTTGTAGAGTGTCTGTCTGGATGGGAATGGGAGTTGAACCCACAACCGTCTGACCCAGAGGCCAGATTGCTCACACCAGAGCCACTACTGACACTTTTAACTTGTGCTCCTGGCTTTTCATTCAAACAACCAGTAAGTGAGCTCTCTACTTGCATTGGTGATCATGCGCTGAGGGGAGCTGATGGACCTCAATATTGTTGGATAAAGCAAGTAGCAAGAGGCATGCATTGTGTCAGAGAGTGTTTTTTTTTTCATTCACGGGATGTGGGCTTCGCTGGCTGGACTAGCATTTATTGTCCATCTCTAGTTGCCCTTGAGAAGGTGCTGGTGAGCTGCCTTTTTGAACCGCTGCAGTCCATGTGGTGTAGGTACACCCACAGTGCTGTTAGGAAGGGAGTTCCAGGATTTTGACCCAGCGACAGTGAAGGAACGGTGATATAGTTCCAAGTCATGATGGTGAGTGACTTGGAGGGGAACTTCCAGGCGGTAGTGTTCCCATCTACCTGCTGCCCTTGTCCTTCTAGATGGTAGTGGCTGTGGGTTTGGAAAGCGCTGTCTAAGTAGCCTTGGGGAATTCCTGCGTGCATCTTGTAGATGGTACACACTGCTGCTACTGTGCGTCGGTGATGGAGGGAGTGAATGTTTGTGGATGTGGTGTCAATCACATCCTGGACAGTGTCAAGCTTCTTAATTATTGTTGGAGCTGCACTCATCCAGGCAAGCGGGGAGTTTCCCATCACACTCCTGACTTCTGCCTCGTAGATGGTGGACAGGCTTTGGGGAGTCAGGAGATGAGTTACACGTCATACTATTCCTAGCCTCTGACCTGATCTTGTAACCACAAGACTTATATGGCTAGTCCAGTTCAGTTTCTGGTCAATAGTAACCCCCAGGATGTTCATAGTGGGGGATTCTGTGATGATAACGCCATTGAATGTCAAGGGGCGATGGTTAAATTTCTCTTGTTGGAGATGGTGATTGCCTGGCACTTGCGTGGTGTGAATGTTACTTGCCACTTGGATATTGTCCAGGTCTTGCTGCATTTGTACATGGACTGCTTCAGTATCTGAGGAATCGCGAATGGTGCTGAACATTGTGCAATCATCAGCAAACATCCCCACTTCTGACCTTATGATGGAAGGAAAGTCATTGATGAAGTAGCTGAAGATGATTGGGCCGAGGACACTACCCTGAAGAACTCCTGCAGTGATGTCCTGGAGTTGAGATGACTGACCTTCAACAACCACAACCATCTCCTTTTTTGCTAGGTATGACTCCAAACAGCAGAGAGTTTTCCCCCTGATTCCCATTGACTGCAGTTTTTCTAGGGCTGCTTGATGCCACACTCTGTCAAATGTGGCCTTGATGTAAAGGGCTGTCACTGTCACCTCACCTCGGGAGTTCAGTTATTTTGTCCATGTTTTAAACAAGTCTGTAATGAGCTCAAGAGCTAAATGGCCCTGGTGGAACCCAAACTGGGCATTAGAGTGCAGGTTGTTGTGAAGCAAGTGCCATATGATAGCACTGTGGATGAAACCTTCCATTACTTTACTGATGACCGAGAGTAGACTGATGGGGCGGTAATTGGCCAGGTTGGATTCATCCTGCTTTTTGCCTACAGGACATGCCTGGGCAATTTTCCACAGAGCAAGGTAGATGCCATTGTTGTAGCTGTACTGGAACAGTTTGGCTAGGGGAGAGGCAAGTTCTGTAGCACAAGTCTTCAGACCTATTGTTGGAATTTTGTCAGGGCCCATAGCCTTTGTAGTATCCACTGCCTTCAGCCGTTTCTTGATGTCACGTAGAGTGAATTGAATTGCCTGAAGACTGGCATCTGTGATGCTGGGGACCTCCAGAGGGGGCCGAGATGGATTATCCACTCGGCACTTCAGGCTGAAGATCGTAGCAAATGCTTCAGCCTTATCTTTTGCGCTGATGTGCTGGGCTCCTCCATCATTGAGGATGGGGATATTTGTGGAGCCTCCTCCTTCAGTGAGTCGTTTAATTGTCCACCACCATTCATGACTGAATGTGGCAGGACTGCAGAGCTTAGATCTGATTCATTGGTTCTTGAATCACTTAGCTCTATCTATCACATGCTGCTTATGCTGTTTGGCACGCAAGTAGTCCTGTGTTATAGCTTCACCAGGTTGACACCTCATTTTTAGATATGCCTGGTGCTGCTCCTGCCCTCCTGCAATCTTCATTGAACCAGGGTTGATTCCCTCACTTGAAGGTAATGGTAGAGTGGGGGATATGCCAGGCCATGGGGTTACAGATTGTATTCGAGTATAATTCTGCTGCTGCTGATGGCCCACAGCGCCTCATGGATGTCCAGTCTTGAGTTGCTAGGTCTGTTCAAAATGTGTCCCGCTTAGCACAGTGGTAGCACCACACAACACAATGAAGGGTATCCTCAATGTGGAGGCGGGACTTCGTCTCCACAACAACTGTGCGGTGGTCACTCCTACCGATACTGTCATGGACAGATGCATCTGCGGCAGGCAGTTTGGTGAGGATGAGCTCAAATACATTTTTCACTCTTGTTGGTTCCCTCACCACCTGCCTCAGACCCAGTCTAGCAGCTATGTCATTTAGGGCTCGGCCAGCTCGGTCAGTAGTGGTGCTACCGAGCCACCCTTGGCAATGGACATTGAAGTCACCTATCCAGAGTACATTCTGCATTCTTGCCACCCTCAGTGTTTTCTCCAAGTGGTGTTCAACATGGAGGAGCACTGATTCTTCAGCTGAGGGAGGGCAGTATGTGGTAATCAGCAGGAGGTTTTCTTGCCCATGTTTGACCTGATTCCATGAGACCTCAGGGGGTCCAAAGTCAATGTCCAGTATTCCCAGGGCAACTCCCTCCTGACTGTACACCACTGTGCCGCCATCTCTGCTGGGTCTGTCCTGCCAGTGGGACAGGATATACCCAGGGATGGTGATGGTGGTGTCTGGGACATTATCCGTAAGATATGATTCCCTAAGGATGACTATGTCAGACTGTTGCTTGACTAGTCTGTGAGACAGCTCTCCCAATTTTGGCACTAACCCCCAGATGTTGGTAAGGAGGACTTTACAGGATCAACATGGCTGAAATTGGCATTGTCATTTCCGGTGCCTAGGTCGATGCAGGGTGGTCCATCCAGTTTCATTCCTTTTTTGTGACTTTGTAGTGGTTTGATATAACTGAGTGGCTTGCTAGGCCATTTAAGAGACAACCACATTGCTGTGGGTCTGGATTCACATGTAGGCCAGAGCAGGTAACGAGGATGGATTTCCTTTTCTAAAGGACATTAGTGAACCAGATGGGTTTTTACAACAATCGACAATGGTTTCATGGTCATCATTAGGCTTTGAATTCCAGGTTTTTTTTTATTGAATTCAAATTCCACCATCTGCCATGGTGAGATTCAAATCCAGGTCCCCAGAGCATTACCCTGGGTCCCTGGGTTATTAGTCCAGAAACAATACGACTACGCCATTGCCTCCCTCTAATGTGAGATTCACATTCCTGTGATGTCAACCTCAGTTCAACTAGACTCTGCAACCCTTGTGTGATGACAGGGAGAGGTGTTTAAATCTTCATTTGAAATGTGTGATGTAAGCTTTTCTCACCCTTCTTCCTCAAGGAACACCATTGAGCGAGGGCAGCTCATCAGTATTGATATTCTAGTGGCATGTGTCTCTCCTCAGTGGTAATGCCAGAAGAAAAGACATGCATGTGAGGAGGAGATCCCAAGGCATGTCCACATCTCAGTCACAGCAGTGTTTACATCATTAGATGGCGGTGAAAGCTTCAATTCTTCTCTCACATCGCTCTTGTTCCTAAATGGATTCTCAGTTCCCAGAGTGAGATCACTCTTGGGCCCCATAGACCAAAGCAAAGATCATGGCCTGGTGATTCATGAGGCTGGAACGTGCATGTATGTATGCGGGACTCGTTCTCACTGCAAGTGGGTGGACATCCCGAAGATGAAAGAAGATCGCATTGAGGGTTCAGAGAGATGTGGCCATATCCCCTCACTTAACTTTACTCTTCCTAGAACCTGTCAGCAATTAACATATCACGGGCATGTCTCCCATGTCTTCCTTCCTCCATGGTGTGATCGCGCTCATACTGACCCTCAGCAGCCTCCTAAGGTTCCTGGGCCTCCGGATCTTCATCCTCTGATGAGCTATCACCCTCATTCTGGTCATCCTCTGGCAGGGGTTCATCTCTTTGCATAACCAGATTGTGAATGCCACAACACACAGTGATGATGCGGGAAACCCTGTCAGGAGTGTATTGGGGTGAGCCACCTGAGCGGTCTAAGCATCTGAAACGCATCTTCAGGAGCCCTATGGTCTGCTCTATAAGGGAGCGTGTGGAGCTGTGAGCAGTGTTGTACCTCTCCTCAGAAAGATTCTGAGGGTGACGCACCGGTATCATCAGCAAGCGTTTAAGTGGGTAGCCCTTACCCCCAAGCAGCCATCCCTGCCGACGTAATGACCCCTTGAAAATCTCAGGCACCTGGGAGTGTGTCAGGATGTAGGAGTCATGGTAACCCCCAGGGTAACGTGCACAAACGTTTCCGGTGATCACACACCAGTTGTACATTGATGGGATGATAGCCCTCGTGGTTAATAAACATTATGGCCTGCTCCCAAGAAGTCCATGTAGTCACATGGGTGCAGTCTATTGTGCCTTGGACCCTTGGGAAGCCTGAGATGGCAGCGAACCCATTGAATCTCGTAGCCTGGCTATCTTTGCCCAGAGCAAACCTGACGTAACGATGCGCCTTTCTGTAAAGGGCATCTGTGACCTACTTTATGCATTGATATGTTGCAGACTGAGAGATGCTGCACAGGTCACCTGTTGATCCTTGGAAATAACCAGAGGCAAAGAAGCTTAGCGCTGTGGTCACCTCCAGCCCCACGTGGCATCAGGTCTTCATTAAGAATGAGACATATGTGATGTACCAGAGCCACAGCATTACCTCTCACTCATTTGTAAATAGGAGACTCAAATACGATAAACCCTAGGCCTGGTGAGTCGCCCCCATTGTCTGGGTTTCTCCTCCTGACCCTCCTGTTCATGCTCTGGCTCCGCTTGACCATGTCCCTCCTGCTGGAGCTGTGCACAAAGTCGCCTCTCCCTCCTTTACCTCCTCCATTGGATTAGGACCCTGACAAAGGCAGCATTAAGCCCTGGGTCCATATGTGCTTTTGCCTTCTCTCTGAAAGGAAACATGGAAGACATTAATGATTCAAGGGGCAAGAAAGAGAAGCTCAGAAGATGACATGTCTGGAGACTGTAAGGGTTCATAGTTTTTCTTTGCACGGAGGCTGATGCCGCCTTGCCCCTGAAACACTAGCACACATAGCAAGGTGACCAAGATGGCATCGAAATATGTACCATCTTGAGCCCTGTGTGGGATGCTAAAGTTTAATTGAGATGAATGACCCAACCTAGCTCTGTGCTGCAATCTCTGATGAGGCTTATTAATGACCAATCAGTGTTTTTTTTATTCATTTACGGGATGTGGGCGTCAATTTCATGCTTGGCATGTACGCCAAGTCGGCGTACAGAAACAGACATATAATCTGCTCCCAGGCGGGATCGCACTTCCAATACGATTTCACGCTGGGTGGCCAATTAAGGGCAACCCAGAGTAAAACGCACTTTATCAATAGTCGGGACGGCCAGTTGGGGGTAGGAGTGGGTGGGCGCTGGGTCCAATGGCGACCTGTTGGCGGATTTAAAAGCAGCAGAGGCAGCTCCCTGAAGGCTGCCAGGGGACACTCTCTAGCTTTGGAGTTGTTTGACAAAACATTTTTTTTGAGCATCAATGGCATCTGCACCTGCTGGTGGGAAGGCAAGTCCTGTGGGCACACGGCCGCCTAGTTCTCGGATGAGTGACTGAGAATCCTTGCAGAGGAGGTCACTGGCAGGTGGGACATCCTAATCCCTAGTGATGTCAAGAAGAGGCCACCGCACCTGACCAAGAAAACATGGGCAGAGCTGGATGCCCAGGTCAGCGGCCATGATGTTGTGCGGCGCACGTGGGTACAGCACCACAAAAGGTTCAACGATCTGCTGTGCTTGGAGAGGGTGAGTACTGAGCCGGCATGGATCTATATGGAGAAATGTTAATGGCTGGCCATCCCCTCAAGGTGCTCAGGGGTGTAAGAGTCTGAGTGCCAACTGCCAATGACATCGGCGCCAGCCAAGGCGGTGAGCTCTGGTTGCTTGAGCTGATTGCTTTGCGGGTTGAGGACCATGATTCAGATGTGCCCTGTAAGGTGTTCCTCAGCTGGGGTTGGCCAGGCTGCAATGGTGCTGCAGGTAGAGAGCGGACTGATCAATGCTCCTCTGTCCTTTCAGGAGAAGAGAAAACATAACAACATCGAGAGGCCAAGGACGGGCGGAGGTCCCCCAAACCTGCTCATATCGATGAGGAACAAGGTGGATGGCTGAGAGATGGAGTGCTGGCGCCCAGCTCGTTCCACCGGTCGTGGAGAGGCAGGTGTCTCTGACGAAGGTAAGAGTGCAGTGCACAGATGTGAGAGTATCGGAGTGTATAAACATTGTTGTGTTGTCTCATCGGTAATGGAGACCTCAAACCTAGAGTCCCCATTGTTCATTGAAAGGTGATGGCACCATGATGCAGATCTCCGTTGTCTCAACAGCCCACCTAGCTTGCATAGCGATAGTGTGATGACTAATAAGAACGTAAGGACTTAAGAAATAGGAGCAGGCCATTCAGCCCCTCAAGCCTGCCCCACCATTCAATAAGATCATGGGGGCTGATCTGCCCCAGGCCTCAACTCCTCTTTCGTGCCAGCTGCTCAGAGCCCTCAACTGCCCAATATTTAAAAAATCTATCTACCTCCTCTTTAAATATTTTCAGTATTACTAATGACATGTAATTTTTCTCCCCTATAATTGCCATCCAGCAAACAATTGCAGGACCCCGATGAGCCACCCTTGATGCTGAAGGACCAGTGCCCGTCAGATGCACCTGCATCACACCAGGCACTGCACTAGGCACCAACGGAAATACCAGCACTTCAGCGGGCACTAGATCGTCAGCTAAAATGTCGATGCACAGCGGTGAGGGCACAGCACACTAACATGAGGAGCAGACGGAGGCAGAGAGTATCCAGGGCACTGGCAGTCGGAGGACTGCTGGAAACCAGGACTGTGCTGAGTCCGAAGTGGATGACGAGCCTCTGAATCGTCCATTAGGCAGCAAATGCTGGATGTCCAGTGGGATGCGCAGGAGGAACTGGTGGAGATTCCTGAGGGTTTGCGAGCCATGGTATCTGTCATGGGGGAGTCCATGTAGAGTATGAGTACAGTATTGACCCTCAGCACCGAACGCACTGCCTCCTCCATTGAGAGAGTGGCGACTCTCATGGAGAATCAGCTCCAGGAACAGAATCAGGGGTTCCTGGGGTTGCGCTCAGACCTGCAAGCCCTCACACAGGCAATGGCCTCAGGGGGCCACTGCCAGCGTGAGAGATGAATGAGGCACCAGGTATTTCAGCTAAATGCCTGTTCATCAATGGCAAACAGGGAGGTCCAGACCAACCTCAAGTTGGCACACGAGCTGCTTATCTTTTCTGCAGGCTCCTTTAAGGGCACTCTGGATGATGGCAGCAGCTCCGCTGCCCCCCTGCCAGTAACTGTGGCATCTGATGAGGCCGCGATGACTGAGGAGTGCCCAGCCGTGGCGCTGGATGCTCCCTCCCAGGTGGGACCTTCACAGGCTCCTCTGGCCAGAGGACGACCGCCAAGGTCATCAAGACCAACAGGACAGCACAGTCAGCAGGCTGGCTCAATGCCACGGCCAGCGACGTGGGGTGGGGGTGGGGGAGGTTTCACCTAGACGTAGCATTCGCAAACGTAAGTTTAAAGCACCATGAGCACAAGAGGGGCTGTTCACGGGTGATCTGTTCTGCCATGTTTTATTAATTTGTTTACTGGTGAGACCATTATCACCTTACATTGTTACGTTCATTATCTTAGTGCCAACATTATATTAATTTTGCTATTGTGTTAATGGCCTGAGTGTGCTTCATTTGTTTTATTGGTGCAGGGCACACCAGTATCTCATGCTGGACGTGAGGTGGCTCTAAAACATTATTGCACAGGTACTGAGTGGACTTTGGGTTCAATGAAATGGATCATTTCAAACATCCGGGATAGAGGCGGCATGAGGTGGAAGCAGTGCCTTGGCAGCCTAGCTGAAGGAACGTTGAATCAAGGCCTCCCTGGTGTCCCTGCCTCCCTGAAGGTTCCAGAGGTCTGCCTCCATGTCCTCACCGTGTTCTTCCCCGGGATCCTCTCCTGATCCACCAATGGAGTCATCACCTGTGGCCTGTGGAGCTGCCTCAAGATCCCCTTCCTCCAGTGAATCCCCCCATGCCAGGGCCGGATTGTGGCGTGCGCAGCATGCAATGACTATCAGAGGTGTATGCTCTGGGGGGTATTGTAGTGCTCTCCCTGAACAGTCCAGGTACCTGAAACTCATCTTCAGCAGACCTTTGGCTCTTTCTATCATCGGCCTTGTGGAGGCATGACTCCTTTTATACCTCCACTCTGCTTCTGTTCTTGGGTGCTGGAGAGGCGTCATAAGCCACCTTTTCAACAGATAGCCCTTGTCACCCAGCAGCCATCCATCCAGTCAGGCTGGAGCCATGAGCAGCCTTAGCACCTGTGAGTGTTGGAGGATGTATGTGTCATGGGAGCACCTGGGTACCTTGCACAGACTTGCAGAATCTGAATCTTGTGCTCACAAACTATCTGGACATTCATCGAGTGGAATCCCTTCCTGTTGATAAAGGGACCCGGCTGACCCGCTGGTGCCTTGATGGCCACATGTGTGCAGTCGATGGCATCCTGGATGCTGGGGAACCCAGCAATCGCTGCAAAGCCTCTGGCTCGCTCAGCCTGGCTATCCTCGTCCGTCCGGAAATGTATAAATGTCATGATCCACCTGAACAGAACATCAGTCACCAGTTTAATGCAACTGTGGACAGCTGATTGGGAGACTCCACACAGATCGCCCACTGACCCCAGGAGAGACCCGGGGGTGTAGAATTTGGGGGCCATTGTGACCTTCAGAGCCACTGGCATGTGGTGGCCACCCACACAATTGGAGGTGATCTCAGGCCCAAACACCTGACATATGGAGGTCGCAGTCTCCCTGGAGAGGCGAAGCCTCCTTCGGCATTGCACCTCAGACATATTGAGGAAGCTGCATCGCTGCCTGTGAACCCTGGCAGGTCATGTTCTGCGGCCCCTTCCTCCTTGGATTATCAGCTGGCCCTGCACCCCTTGTGCCTGTGCCTCTCCTCCCACAGGTCGATCCCTTGGATGCTGTCTATGGACGCCCGACCTCCTCTCCCTTCTGCCCCTCTCTTCCTCCTCAAAGGAGGTGCCAACTGTGGAGTAGGCACTCCCCAATACCAGCGAAACAGAAGGCTGTCTGGTGACTGGAAGGGTCCACACAGTATAAATCCTCCAGGAGTCTTGGAGACACCAATGAATCCTGAAATGAAGGTTAGCAATGCAAAGACTGAAGCTCAAAACAGAGATAAAGCTGTCAAGTTTCACTAAGCAACCAGCAGCAAACTATCTCCTAAACTCCTTCCTACTCACAATGGCAATGCTCCAGATCCTTTTTATCCCGCCCTTGGATGACAATTCATTGAAAATGGACTGCCCGCCTGCCCGTTTTGCCTGTGCGATGTGCACAAAATTGCACGGGCAACATAAAATCATGGATAATAGGTTTTTAAAGGCCTGAATTGCCCCTTTAATTGTCAGCGGGTGTGGCTCCGACTTTCGCACTGGCCTCAATATTGCTCACATGTGTGATGACCCTGGGATGCACACCTGAGGTAATTTCGCGCAATTTCACATGCGGTCAGGTTGGGAGCACACCTGATCTCGGAATGTAACATTCAAGCCAACGTAACTTACCCTGAGTGCAGCCAGTGGTCCCAATTCAGGGAACTGGGGTCACACACTTTGCAACTGATTCTCACTTTAATATATTCAATTAAGGCCAGTGACAACTTGCCTGGTGGGAGAACTGAAGAATTTCAAGAAAACTTGGGGCCAGAAGATTTAGAGGCAGAAATTGAGTGGAAATGGCCTCACAAAGCATGAATTGCCTTACAAAACAAAGTTTTCTATGCTGTTCCTGCTTGATGATTATGCTGCAAATGGCGAGAAAATTCACCCCCACTGTGTTAAATTTAATTTATCCACATAATGCTACTAGAGATTGAATGTACACGGAACCCAAATCCCAAAAATTGTGGATCTATACCATCCAAGAGAGTGCCAGTGATCTTCCCCAGATCACCAGAAGGCATTGCTACACAGTAAATCAACCACAATCCTAAGGCATATATAGGTGTCAAATACCTCTTTTGATGACCAGGAAACAGACGTAAATTCAAACATTTGCCACCAGTGTAGAAGGATGCAATATCGCAGGAAGACATCTGTGAAGAATTATACCAGCCTCTCTGGTCAGGGCACCCTGAAAAGATGAGATTGATTCTCATCCATAAATTACCAAGAATTCTATTCAACACAAGTACCCACTATTCTCATTTTCAATGATTTTGTATCAAACTGAGTGATGATTTATCTAACATCAACTTATCTTAAGGTCACAGAGATCCTGAGGAATGTTTTCACTTTATGCAATAGTGTAAAACAGGTGACAGTAAATCAAAAGCCCCTTTAAGTCTATCCTGATTTTTTTCTTCATTGAATTGAGTGAAAGTAAAAATCAGGGAATGTAGAAGAAACTGCCAATTCACTATCACCAGTTTTACAGTATCGCACAAGCTAAAATCTCCGCCACCCCCCACCCCGCC
This sequence comes from Cetorhinus maximus, assembly GCF_964194155.1. Classification (NCBI taxonomy): domain Eukaryota; kingdom Metazoa; phylum Chordata; class Chondrichthyes; order Lamniformes; family Cetorhinidae; genus Cetorhinus; species Cetorhinus maximus. Next base: position 65,410,033 of record NC_135892.1, read on the forward strand.
CCCCAACCCCCCGCCCCCCCCCGCCATAATTGTTATCTAACTTGACTCTCCAAAAATAAAATTTTTAAAACTGAGGAATGCATTAAATAATACAAAATGCCACATTTGAATTGCAGTTGTCTTGGGCATTTGATTCATGATTAATAATAAGTATATAATTTGTATAAATTGTGCAGCAATGTGTTACATAGAATTAAATAGGTTTAGCATTCGCAAACCCACAATGGGCAAAATTCATATGGCTGCAATGGCTGAATGGGCAACGGAAATATTTATGCTACACATTTACGTCAGGAAGGCAAAGTTAACCATATTCAATCACAGTGCAAAAATCCTAATGCAGCTATTCAGAATTAATGAGTTTTTTCTGCACAATAGGACATTGCATCAGCATTCAGGCCAAAGGCAAATATCAGACTCCGCATACTAAATGCAGGGTGCATTAGTCATTTTGTGTAAATACCTCAAATCCAACATAAAATTACCTTGCCTGAAAGCACTCTTGCTGAAACATGAGGAGCATCATTTATGAACCAGAGGTTGTTTACCCTGGTACCATGTGACCTAATGCATTCATGTCAAACTACAAATGATAAATAATTGGCATGCTACAACTCAGGCACTCACTTTTATATTGCAGTAAATACTAATGATACATCACTTCCTGGGACTTGGCTGATCAGAATGCTTTGGCCACCTTTTGAGCAATGACCCCTTTCTGTTGCTCATATAATATGCTTCCATCACATAAAAACTGATATTCTTGTAATTTTCATGCTAATAAACAAACAGAATCTTGCTTGAAGAACAGGATATTGTAAATGAAATGTAATTATACCATTTTATGCAGAGCTGAGTCTGATGTAAGTTCGTTTCACCCAAGTACTCCATTTTTCTAGATTCTGAAGCTATATATCCGATACAGGATAGAAGATATTTTCTTGGGTTTGCACTCAAGCACGCATGATCGCCTGACCAAAATGAATGTCAGATAATTAGGCCAGTCAGAGCACACAAGCTTTTCTGGGTAATCAAAAAGCTATTCAATCCTTTGTGTGTGAAAGTCTTCCAACTGTCTGCAAAATGAGATTGAAGGTAAAGGCTGGAACATTGGCTGCAGGAGAAAGGATTTTTGAAGTAGGATGCTATGCAGGCTGAAGAAAATATATTCAGTAAAAAGACAGGGGATTGCAGGGGGCTGGAGGGTACAGACTGAATTTAGGGCAAAATGCAGAGGAGCTATTCCGTACAAGTTAATATGATGGCGCACTTATGTGGAAGAAGTGTAGCCTGTTTGTTATGTTATTATGCTAAGACAAGTTAATTGATTGAAATAAGGAAGGCAACTATTACTTTATTCTGTGTTCATCTGATTTAGAATAAAGCAGTGTAACAATTTGTATCAAGCCTCATTTCATCAAGTGTTTCCTTGTTTTTTCCTTCAGAAAATGAGGGAATACACATACACAACTTATGACATCCCATTCTATGGATCCCATAACTGATAAATTAATCGCCAGCAGGGGACACATCTTGCCAGTTTTTTTGTTTCTCACTGAGATTATGTTCTTTGTTCATGCATTGTGTTATATTGAGTGGCCTGGCTTAAAACTGAAAAAAAAAATCAATGGGACATAAATTTGGAAGCGCCCAACTGTGGCAACATCCCACCCTGCATAGGTGGTGAAGTCTGAGGAGCCCTAAATATATCGGGTCTCGGAAATCATCATGAAGGTACCACTGCAGGAAGAGGTAGGCACTTCATCTCATGAGGATGTGCAAGTCAGCAATAGTGTGTTGGGGGGATGCGGGACTGAGGATCGAAGGCTTTGGAGTTGGTAACAGGGACTGGCAGGGAAGGATTATCTTTTGAGTCAAATCTGGAGACGGAAGAAAGGATCATTGCTATTGAAGGGACTATCATGTCATTGGACAAGAGAGATCAAGAGTTATAAGTCCTGAAGATTGATTCAGGGGGGCATATCAGAATGGCCTAGAGGTCAGGACTGGGGGTGGAGATGGGAAGGATATTGGAGGCTGGAGTCAGGGCCCAGAATTAGGAGGTCAGGGATATCAGGACTGGAAGTAATTATGGTAAACAGTTTTTTTTTCACTTGTGCGCTGTTTGAGAATAGCAGCATTGGTTGCCTCAGGTGTGACAACCTGTGACCCAGAATCAATAAGGAAAATTTGTAATTTCTTTAATGTGTCTGTAGAATCTATAATTGTTTTTAAGAATAATTGAAAGGACTTTAAGAGTTTGCATCAGTTGTAAAGACCTCCATTTTAATTTTCTTGGGTAGCAAGAAAAACTGGTCCATGTGACCTGGCGACCTTTGACCAGGGAGCAGTACTAACTGGAAGGAAGTGGCTAGACACAAAGGAGATCTATAAGCAGGAGAGCTGGAGGGAGGAGGCGATCAGCACACAGATGCAGGCACAAAGGGAAAGCAGACAAAGACAGAAAGAGGAACACAGAATTCATGTGAGATGCAGCCGGCAAACTCTCCATGAAATGATTGGTTTTCTGTTTGACAGTAAGAAGATAAATAAAATTCCAGAAGCTCTTGGGCCAGTGGTGAAAAAGCGATTTAAAAGGGACTAATTGCTAAAAAGTGACGTGAATCGCTCAGGCATGCAAAAAAGCTGAGAGTTTGTATCAGAGGACCAGATTGTGAACCAGGTATTGTGGTTGGTCAATTGAAAGGAACTCTGGAAAGCCACACCATCAGGGCTGACATGACCCGAGTAAGAGAAGATTTGTCATGTCAGTGTTGAACATGTCTAGAAACCTTGGATGGAATACAGCTGCAAGTGAATGTGACTACATACCCGCGGCCAAGTTGGAAAGACTGTGAAATTGCATACAGTGCCACATTTGTGTGAGGAGTAATATGGGTGCTAGTGGCTGCATAAGACATATCTTTGTTGTATCAACAAATTAAAGCGAAATTTATCTTTTTATTTGAAGTATCTTTTGCTGCTGATTCATGTGTGATTTATATTGGTTCTGATTTGTGTTAAAGTAAAAGCGATAAAAAATGGAATCTTGTTGGTAATTTCTTCATTTGGGACTCATTAAGCACATTTGGTTATTTTCATTTACATTTCTCCCACTGGGATCATAACACAGGGAAAAACAAGGTCATAGCTCCCAAAATCCGATAATCAAGTCATCTTAAGTTTGAAGAGTGTCTGTCGCAGGAGTGAGAAAATGTTGCAAAAAATGCCTATGGTAGAATTTGTCGCTTAGTTAAGATACTTTCTTGCCAACATTGATAAAAAAGTGACACCGGGATGCCCGCAATCTCAACTGAGCATTTTTTAACATGATCTGGTTCTTTGTCATTCATGATGGTATACACATGTCATACCTCATTCTCAGGAAGAGACTCCTCTACGTGTCGAACTGATCAAGTCCTCTTCTTTTTCGATTTGCATTCTTTGCAAAGTGATTCCACTTAAAGCATGAGTGACACTTTTTCCCCTCAAGCTGGACATAGTGTTGTGAGTCAGTAAGCATTTTCACAAGTTGGGCACAGTTTTAAGAGTAACTGTCCATGATGGGCTCTCTGGCACCTCTGAACATTATACATTCCACCAATCATCACACTTTTCTTTGGCCTGAAGTATTTTCCAAGAATGCTTACCAATGTAGACAAATGTAGACAGTTCTTCTATGAACTGCTTGAATATTCACGGGCCTTCTGTCCGGAAGCAATGGTTGATTATCACCATCTTCCGGGTCACTGCTATAGCTGGACTGCCCATCCCTTTAGCAAGCAAGTAGGTCTTGAACCCTAAAATCCATCGATCCCATAGCATGGGTAGATCTCCAGTGAAGAAAGGGAAGGTAGAGTAGCTTGTAAATTTAAAGTATTCTCTATCATCCTCCATGTCAGTTGTTGTGTTGTATGCCTTAAAGATATGCAGAGATGATACATCAGCTTCTATGTGTGTAACAGGAGTTTTATTCAATGCTTCTAAAATGTCTGCCGTCTTATGCTTACAACAGTTTGCCTCAGTTTAGTTTCTTTTTCTAAATCACACCCAGGCTTAACTAATCATACACAGAACAATTGAAACCTACAAACGGCCTGAGCCTGCATGGCAGAAGGCATGTATCTCATGGCCTCAGTCTGAGTTTCCACTGCAGCACTGAGACATTTGGTGGCTTCCGTTTGTGTTGCTGTGGAAACCTAGTCAGCGACCAGCAGTTGCTCCATCGTGGGTCAGTATACAAGTGCTGTCATGTGAGGCTTCCACACTGGAGAGGATGGGCTCCAAGCTTTGGCAAAGTCTTGTGCCAATTTGGAGCTGGACTCCTCCATACTTCTTGTTAGTAACAAATGGTTGTCTGGCTGGCCTGTCAATGTAACAAGCATCTCAGTATGCATGTTCATCAGTATTCTCCTGTATACCGCCCTTCAAAGTCCTCATCCTGTAGCAGAGCTCATGTGTGCATTTGTGACCTCACTGTCCAGTGTCCTTGCCTTCGCTCTAGCCCACTTATGTTCAGTGGCTCACTACCTGTTGATTCCAGCTCCATGTAAAGTTTGTGCAGTACCAGTATCTGAGCTGGTGGCCGTGAGTGTCAGATTAAGTGACAATGTTTATTCATTATTGGTTTGGTGCTGCTCTTTCCCTTCCCCATGTGGCTGGGCAGGTTGCAGTTTTGGAGTGTTTGAATGAAGGAAATCAAAAGTGGAGGGATGGAGTAAGAGTAGTGGAGGTGGAGTGGATAACAAGAGGCTCATGACTACACCAACTACAACTTGCACCTCATGCCAGATTGCAGCATGAGGGTGAGGTAGGATTTGAGAAGGGATATAAGGCAGGAACATATCGACATCCTCAATGTTCTTGGCGACGCTAGATGACACGGGCTCTGTCACAGTCGGCCCCGTGATGCAGAGAAGCATTGCCTCCATAGGACTCGGGAGGTGCAGGTGTGCCTGGTCCGCTGGTTTGGCTCTGCTCCCTGGCATTGTGGATGACCTTCTCCTGCAAAACAGAGGGAAAATGTCAGTGATTGTGTTGCAGTGTTTGGGTGATGTGCCTGCCATCGCTGAACATCTGGAGATATGCAAAGGCAATGATCAGTGAGCATGAAGTTTGCATTGTTGGATGCCGTGTGAGTGTAAGGGAGCATCTGAATGTTGAGCCTGAATCCTGACTACTAGGGAGTGCTGGTGCGTGAGTGATGGAGGTGTAGTGCATTAAGAACCATGAGAGATTAGTGATGCACCGGATATGAGATGTTGTTTCAAGATGCATTCACTGACCCGACCACCCAGCAGCACTGCTGCCAGCTCCTTGGGACCAGCCACTGGGAGTTGACCTCCTTGTCACCTGCTCCCATTCTCTTTTGAAGTTGTTCCTTGAACACCTCCTGCCCCGTGAAAAACATGGTCTCACTCCTCCTGTCGACCTCCTTCATTAAGACCTCCAGTGCCTTATCTGTGAACCAGGGAGCCCTCTGTCTTCCAGTTCAGCTTCTCCTTGCAGTCAATTGCAGTACTGGCAGTCAACAGTAACTCCCTTATACTGACTTTAAGAAGGGCAGGCTAGCACTGTTATGCTCCCTTTTGAATGTGCAGCCAGCCAATAGCATAGCTTGCACTCAGCTGAACACTACAATCAGACAAATGAGGAGTCAGCACAAAGGTTTCTGCCTGTTTCAGTGTGTCTGGGGACAGGCAGATCACAAATCCCACCCCCTCCCCCATAGCCAAAAACAGGGCAAAATAAATTTTAGCCCAATCTTCCAAATGGAAAGCCCTGTGAGGCTTCATTCATGACCTAATGATTTGCACTACCATTAATAGTAACTGACTGCTTAGATCACTAGCTATCTATCCAATATAATAGCTGCCCTCTGAGCTATATGATTTAACTTTTTCAGTTGCTATCCATGTGGCACTCTGTCAAATTAACGTACACAACAGAATTGCGATTATGCATCATTCTGGTTATTTTCTTAAATAATTCAGTTGGTTAGTGCAGCAGCAGGATCTCCCTAAAGCTGTGCTGGGGATCCCTGATGACTTTTGAACACTTCAAGAGGTCAAAAATCAAACACTGAATCATGCAATTTCCCCACAGTGGGACTCATGGTCCCATACTACAAACGTTCTTGCATTCTCAGTGTAAATTAAATAAAGCACACAGCTGGAAGTGTCACTTTGAAATTAGGCAGTGAGCATGAGACTTGAAATATGGGGCTGAATCTTTCTTTGGTCTTGGAAAAAAACAGCCTCCACACATTCACATCTCACAAACTACACGCCTGACCCATGTGTGACTCATATCCCCACACTGGAGTGGGGTATGTAGTGCATTTTGTGAGTCACACTACAGTTCGTGAGGAATGTGGGCATGGAGGCAGGCTGATGAGAAGTCTCACCCCAGTTCTCCAACACAGTATTCCAGCACCCAACAGTATTTAAAGGCCCCTTAAACCTTACCCCTCACCTCTCTCACATCCCCACCCACCCCCATACCAGTTCCTGCTCCCTCTGACCACCCATGCCACTTCCATTCCACCATGTGTCTGCCATGTTCCCTCAGATTGCCCATGTCAGCCCATGCTAGCTTCTATGCCCCATTTTCCTCCATGCCCCCTCAGATCACCCATGCCACTTTAGGTGTATCCTCCAAGCCATTCATGCAGAATGCATTATGTACAGTCCTCAGATTCCATGCAATATTGATGGAAAATATCTTACATTCCTTTGGAAAAAATAAACCTCTCACCATCGAATAAAAGTCTCCTTTTCATTGATACATGAGAAAAAATGCATTCTGCAATCTGTAAAAACCTTGTAATACTTGGAATCCTATTAGTTTGTGTGAACAAACCAGAAACTGTATCAGAGGGACAATCTGTTATTAAAACTTCTTGAAACTGTTATTCATTCTCAGATGAATGGAACACCTGCTGTGCTGAAACTCATTAGCACTTGAAACTCAGCCAAGCATTGATATAATGACCAGAGCTTTCCAAACAATAGACTACTTCCTGGGAAGGAAAGAGCAGGAGCTCATTTCATTTTCAAAGCAATGTTGCCTGTTAATATAAGGAAGTAGGTGGTTAGATTTTCTCAAATGTAGGTTTTTTGTTTTGGTGTCAAAACCAGAAGGCAAGTAGGCTAGCTTTCTCTCAAGTGTCAAAAACAGGGGCGGAATTATCCCAGTTTTGCATTAAATGTGGTAGCGGACAATGTTTTACCCTCGGCCGTGATGGCGGGTTTTCACATTGCATCATCCCAAACCTGCCACATTATTTATGCATTTCTGAGAAACACACTGTTTCAATGGCAGGCAGGTGAATTGGAGCCTGCCGTCATCACCTCACCGCTTCACCACGTCTGTCCCACTGACGTGGATAGATGATCCAGCGGTGGGGGGATGATTCCAGCAGGCAGGCCTAATAGGGATATGCTGATGTATTACAATGAGGTTCCCGACGTCTGATGGCGGGAATGAGCAGGTGAAACAGGTAAGCCCAGAAATTCATTTCGTTGTTTCAGAGACTGGTGAGTTAAACACCATAGTATAGTATTGTAATGTAGCATGTTACTCTTATCATCAAACTAGAAAGGGCTTTTAAGGAGAAACAGAAGGCTGCTGAATTTCAGCTGTGACCATTCGTTTATTAATACATGGCTATAAAAGCTAAGAGCCTATGAAGAATGAGAATACATCTTTCCCTTTTTAATTTTAATTGATGTTCATTTAAAACACTATTCCCATATGTTAAAATTAAACCAAGACAATACTGCAGTCAATCAGAGTATATATACTTGGCCAAAATTGCAAAAAACAGATAAATATTTTAAGCATTATTAAGGAAATAATGGATAAAGCCTTGGACAATGACCAGCTTCTGAGCAATAGCCATATCAAGGCAGGCTGCCAGAGTAGTGCTATTGAAATGAACATTTTTGTTTGACATTATATAATCTATCCTTCTAATTCAATTTCCTCAACATATTTATTACTTGTTTGGGCATTTCATAAATTATCATTGGATCTCCTATGGTCTGCTCACAGCTAGTCTGCAACACTGATGTGACATTCAGTTCTTAAAATATAGTTGAGTTTAACCTGTTCTGCTTCTTTAAGATCACAACATAAGTACTACCTGACATCCAAATAAGCTTGTGTCCTCTCAAACTGGATCCTTCAACAACTGGAAACAACCTGTTTCTAATTGCCCTGTCCATCCTTCCATAGCTTAGAATACTTCTATTATAATCTGTACTATCTCAAGGCTTTTCTTATACTTTATCAAACCAGGTTCAGTACGATAACTTCTCCAAAATCCCTTGCTGTATGTTCAGTGCAGACTCAGAAAATGTCACAAAGGCCCTTTTGCTCAATTACAATCTCCCTTTTGAAAGCAGATCCAATAGTGTTCCGATCTCTTGCCCATATAGCAGAGCAATTTCTTGGTCTGTTGACCTGGTCAGTGGCTTGCTGTTCTTCAACTGTCACCTCTACTTGGTCTACCTCACTTGTGATGGGACAATACTTGGTTCTCTCTTCTAAAACTCACTACCTTAATGCCCTGGGATGCTTGAATGTCTGGCAGGTGCTGTTCCAGATGAACTGTTTGATATGACCTGCTGTGAAATGCTGGGGACCTGGCTGCCCCAAATCATACTTCATCTTTGAAATAACTCAAAAAAAGAGAGAAGGAGGATGATTTCAGGATCAAATGTAGTCCAATGTCATTTGACACTTCCACTGCTTATCTTCCGCCTACCAGAATTGAACACCTGAAAGTCATCCGTGGACGTCATGACGACACTGCTAGAATTGGATCGCTGCTGTTGGATGAGCTGTACGAGCACAAGTGCCACAGGAGAGATCCAATAAAGAGTTACCTGCATGGAATCCATATCTTGGGAGTCATCAGCGTAACAAGAAAATAAAAGCAGCGGACAAAAAAACATAACTTGTAAGGTAGTTTGTTTCCCCCTTGGTGAAGTTAGAAAGCTATTTCCACCTGCTTAGTTCATGAGTGAAAATTTTCAAAGTTGAATAATTATTCACTACAGTCAACATATTAACGAAGAGCTTTTTAGGTCAACATGTAGAGGGTCCAACAAGGGACAGCGCAGTGCTGGACCTAATTCTGGGGAATGAAGCCGGATAGGTAGCTAAAGTGGTGGTGGGGGAGCATTTTGGTGATAGCGACCACAACATGGTAAAATTGTTATGGACAAGTTGTAAAAAAATGTTTTGGACTGGGGGAAAGCGGATTTTAGTAAAATAAGGCAGGATCTGGCCAAGGTAGACTGGGAACAGCTACTTGTGGGGAAATCTACAGAAGAGCAGTTCTGGGGGGGGTTCAAAAAGGAAATGGAGAGGGTACAGGCTCAACATGTTCCCTCTAGGGTGATAGGAAGGAGTAACAAGCCCAAAGAACCATGGATGACCAGAGATATTCAGGATACAGTGAGAAGAAAAAGAGAAGCTTTTAGCAGGTACAAGGAAAGCAAATCAGCGGAGGCATTAGTGGAGTACAGAAAGTGCAGGCTGGAGCTTAAGAAAACAATTAGGAGAGCAAAGAGGGAATATGAGAAAGCTCTGGCTGGTAAAAGTGGGGAAAATCCGAAGATATTCTATAAGTATATCAATGGGAAGAGGATAACCAGGGAAAGAGTAGGGCCCATAAGGGACCAAGGGGGCAATCTATGGGTGGAGCCAGAAAACATCGGTAGAGCGTTGAACGAATACTTCACATCCGTCTTCACCCAAGAGAATGAGGATGAAGGTGTCAAACTTGGGGAGAGGGACTGTGAAGCTCTTGAGCAAATTGATATAGGGAGTTATAAGGTATTGGAGGTGTTGGCAGGCTTAAAAGTGGACAAATCTCCAGGTCCAAATGATTTGTGACCCAGGCTGCTGAGGGAGGCAAGGGAGGAGATCTCAGGGGCTCTGACCCACATTTTTAATTCCTCTCTGGCCATGGGGAAGATGCCAGAGGACCGGAGAACAGCTAATGTTGCTCCGCTATTTAAGAAGGGTTGTAGAGATAAGCCAGGGAACTACAGGCCAGTGAGTCTCACATCAGTGGTAGGGAAACTATTGGAGAAAATTCTGAAGGAGAGAATCTATCTCCACTTGGAGAGGCAAGGTTTGATCTTGGATAGTCAGCATGGCTTTGTCAGAGGAAGGCCATGCTTAACAAATTGGATTGAATTTTTTGAGGAGGTGACCAGGTGTGTAGATGAGGGTAGTGCAATTGATGTAGTCTATATGGATTTCAGCAAATCCTTTGACAAGGTCCCACATGGGAAACTTATAAAGAAGGCAAATGCACATGGGATACAGGGTAATTTGATAAAGTGGATTCAAAATTGGCTTAGTTGTAGGAGACAGTGGGTGATGACAGAAGGATGCTTTAGTGACTGGAAGCCAGTGTCCAGTGCCATACCACAGGGATCTGTGCTGGGGCCCCTGTTATTCGTCATTTACATAAACGACATAGATGACTATGTGGGGGGCAGGATTAGTAACTTTGCGGATGACACAAAGATTGGCCGGGTGGTTAACAGTGAGGTTGAGTGTCTTGGGCTACAGGAAGATATAGATGGAATAGTCAAATGGGCAGATAAGTGGTAGATAGAACTTAACCCTGAAAAATGTGAGGTGATACACTTTGGGAGGAGTAATTTGACAAGTAAGTATTCAATGAACAGCATGACACTAGGTAGTTCTGAGGAAGAAAGGGACCTTGGCGTGTGTGCCCATAGATCTCTGAAGGCGGAGGGGCATGTTAGTGGTTGGTGAAAAATGTATATGGGACACTTGCCTTTATCAATCGAGGCATGGATTACAAAAGTAGGGAGGTCATGTTGGAGTTGTTTAGAACCTTGGTGAGGCCACAGCTGGAGTACTGTGTGAAACCAATTTTTGGCCTTCTCGCCATATTGTCTGCTCACATCGCCAAACACGCCTGCCACCAACGGGCATGGAAAATTTTGTCCATCATTTTTGTAAAGCTAATGGCAAAATGGTGCAACTTGGACCTGTTTTTGAGAGTAAGTTATTGGCCAATATGACATTTTAACCCATAGAGTTCATTGAGAGAGTCCCTTCTTTCTCATAACTTTTCTGTCATAAATGTTTCGAAAGTCTGTGAAAGTTTGATTAAATCACATTTCTGAGCACCTAAGCATTGCCTCTACAATATTACACCAGATGGAACTGAGCGTAGAATGGAAGAGTCAGGAGCTAGAATCCAATAGTCTCATAGTAAGGACAGTCTATAATAACAAGGAGCATTGTGATGAGGATGGAATGCATTAGCGATGTAGGTAACTAATACAATAGTCTCATGTTGTTTATTTGTTTATTTGCAATCCAATTAACATAATCTGCACAGCCTCATCAAGGATAATTCATTTTTCCCTGTGGCTCAGTATTTTCCCTTTGAAATCAAAGGTTTGAATGCATTTTGCTCTATGTTGGCTGCATTTTATTTTCAGAGCACAGATTTCTTTGTAGAGGTATTGTGTAATAAAACAGATGTTTTGCTGCTGATTAATCAAAGCTGGACTGGTTATTAAACATATTTCTTCCAGGACATTACAACTTGAGAGCTTTAGCCTGCTTTGCTTTGTCATCATTGTGTGGGGGCATAGGGTGGCATTAATTTTGTCTTTGTGTAATGGTGTAAAATGGACATTATCGATTCAGTCTGCATTATACATCTTCTCTGCTTTTTATTTCCATTGGCTTCACAGAGTGTTTTGGCCTTCTGCTTCGTTTCCTTCAGTATCACAAGTGGGTTGCCTATTTTGTGGGACCAAACCAGGCCAATCCTGCCAACAGATGGCACCTAAAAATAAATCCCTATTTTTGTTCTTTGGGGACAGTAGGCTTGGGATCACAGATCACCAAGAAAATCTTACAGCTACAGTTTTTGAACAACCCAAGGAGTCCAACCAAAATGGGTCTCAGGCCTGCCGCAGCTACCTCCTTTCTTCCCTCCATTTCAAAGTCCTCGGTCTCACCAGGAGGTGTGGGCCTGTTGATGAGCATCTGGGTCATTCAACTGACCTAACCAACAACAATGGATGGATCATTTCAGTCAAGGAACAGTAGCTCCACTTCCTATTGCCCAGGAGCAGAATCCAGAAGAAGATCCATTCTAATATGTGTTGCTTAACCTTGAACTTGATTGGTTGATTGTGGTTCATTATGGAGTTGTAGAAGATTGTGATTCAATTTGCTCATAACCAATTCATGGTCACTGCCAACAGCAGTCTCATTATAAGTTCTTGTACAGCAATAATATGTTCTCAATGACATGATCCATTTAATATTGAAATTGTGGATGTTGCTATGGTGCAGATGCAAAGATTTTTCTGTAGCTATTTTTAATTAGAATCCTAATGGCAGCATTGTGCTGACATTATCAGGGCAATTTCCTGAATTTGTAATCCTGGTATGGGACTTTGTTTACTAGGAGCACATTTGTGAATTAGACAGTAGAGATCAATAAGTCCCATTCACTGAATGAAAAGCCTTGAGGAACCGACTTTTCTCTACAATATTTCCAATATGATGCCTATTTTTGGGCTCAGACGCAGGTCTGTGTGAACAGCATGCACTTGGACTGAAAAGTCCCAAGATTAATGGAAATTAGTTTTTGGGCCTCATAAACATACATTGTACGAGCTGCCACCTCTGGCTACATCTCCACACTCAGTTGGCGAGAGGAAAGACATCAATTTCAGGCCATCTGCCTCACTGGCAGCAGCTTCAATTAAGTCCCTGGGGTTGGGATTGGAACAGACTATGGTTGAGGAGTAGGAAGAGGTGGGGTTGGGGGAGGTTGCAGATTGTATCTCCTATGAAGTCAGCAGAAAATTTGTTACAATCCCCAATTCTTAGCTCCTGAGAGTTTACATCCGATCTTTTCCTTTCCCAGCCTGGAAATGTTTAACTCCAGAACTGTTTTTCACAGTGCGAGTTTTCCTGGAGACTTCTCCCTCTGGCTAAATCTAGACAAATCTTCCAGCCTCATTTTAATTCTAATCCCCAACAGCACAATTGGAAGTGGTGGCCACTGCTAGAACAGCACCTAGGAGAGAAGATCCCATGTGCAAATGAACAGGCCACCCACCTAATCAATGAGGTCTGGGGCCACCAGAGGTAGTCACGCAGGCCCCAGCGAGGAGTAGGGGTTTGTGAGGACAGGGGGTTGTTGCCACACGGTCAACTATTACTGCTGGGGTGGGTGGTCCTGAACCTGGGCCACAGAGTAACTGATTAGGAGGACCCCTGCCCCAAGTCCACAAGGAGTCTTCCAGGGTTCACCAGGTGGTCCCTTCATGGGGTGTAAGGTCCACCCAATGCTGGTAAAATGTCAGCAGTAGTTGGAAAAGGCCCTTAATTGGTTACTTAAGTGGCTCCACTGGCCCCTCGGCAAGAGGTCTGTCCTCCACCTTCCCACCAATAGTAAATGACCATGACAGCAGGAAAACAACAGGCGCCCTACCCCCTGCCTTCCGTCACCATTTTACAGATTACTGAACTCCCAGCCCATCCACAGAGAGCAGGTAAAAGTGAGCACGAAGACGAAGAAGCTGAATAGCTTTAATCTTAGTGACAAAGACATCAATGAGCTCCTCAGGTCAGGGTGGATTTCAGGAAAGTTGATGGTAGATGAGAAGAACCTGAGGATAATCGTTTGCTATCCAGAATGATCCTGGAGCAGTGGCCAGTTCTGGCAGAGTAGAGTGAAGCTTAGCTTGATGTGGTCCAATTATAGCTGGTAATGTTCAGCTAAACTAGCTGTTTGCCAGATATACTCGTGTCTGCACTCCTTGAACTCGAGGAAGCAAAAAATGTTGTGATGGGCCACATCCAGGAATCAACTGGGGTAGGCAAGAGTAAAGTTAGCCCACTTCTAAGTCAGGTAAGATAGGTAACAGTTTTGCTAATATTATTCTTACACCAGCCTTATTTTTTCCATTCTCCTCAATCTCCGGCAAGATATCAGAGCTGAAAGTGTCACATCCATGGTTTTATGCTGTTCTTGCAGATCACGGGATGAATTGTGGCTGCCCAAAGCCTGGGAGAATAATGTTAACACCAAATTTTATTGCAACCTTGAGAAGAATAAGACCTCGATCTTCTTATAGTGCCTCAGTATAACATTACTGACGATGATCAGTGAATCACAACTATGGTTATTCTGTGTTGTAGATTCAAATTGATTGACAGCTTTACTTTGATTGCCAGTATTGAATTTTCTTAGATCTTGACTGGGAAACAGTTACATATCTCCCCTCTAGGTCTAAGTTTGATACAAATGATATCAGATGTGAAAAGCAAGGGTTGATAATACTTGTCAAGAGTTTCATTTTGTCTTTGTGCTATGTTTAGCACAGGGCTTTTATGTGTTCACATTTACTTCCTTTTTGAGTTTTTTTATTCACCGGATAGTTCACAGAAGACATAAAACTGCATAAGCTTGGAAATTATTTTGTGCAATTTATTATCTTAACATGTTTATATAGGATTCCTCTATCTGTTATTTTAATTGACCTATTAATTCATTTATTTTAAATGGCACCTTCATTCAATTAGTAAACAAGAGAATTTTATAAAAACATTGAACATTCGTCACAGAACCATTTTCAAGCTGCAGGTAGGTGCAACATTTACCCTCTTAAGCACTATCATTCTGCACTTTAGGTTTCTCAGAAAGAATTTTAAATATTGAAGTTTGCAGTCCTTTCCAAATCCGTCTGAGTTCTGAGTTCAGTTTGCAGCTGGCCTTTCATAAAAACACTTATGCATTAATAAATTCACCAATAAAGACGCTACTTGATGACATTGGCACTGCTGTTCCTGGACTTGGGAAGATGCCAGGCAGTATCATTACCGTAACTCTGCAGAGTAGATACTGACTGTATCAAGTAACTTTACTAAGGTAGCATTTATGGAACAAGCTCGCAAACTAACTCAATATCTAACTAAAGCATTGAGCTAAGCAAACATTGGAAAATTAATTTGAAAGATCTACTCTAAAAATAAGAAAAATTATCTGAAATTAATTCCTTAAAACTAATGTTTATAATGACAAAATATACCCATATGAGGCACATAATTATGAAATGTGAGCTGTAGCAGAAAATTATTGAATTATGTTTCTGATTTTAGTAACTTCAATGAACAACCCTCGAAGTAAAATATTTAACTACATAAGCCAGTTGCTTTCAGCTCTTGAAACCTCATTATCTTAAACATACGGCTAATGGAGTTGCAATGCATAAACCTGTTTACAGATGTAACTAATGCAATCTACTATTCATAAGCATTTCTGCTCTTGTGACTTCTTTTAAACATATTCACAAAAGCCCAAGCAAAAACAATATTTGTTTTTCCTTAACCTTGGGAACAATCTGCAGTGACAAGTACACTCACTGATATCATTAAAATCATGAGATCTTAAATGAGTAGAGCTTAATTGGTTAGTGACTAGTAAACAAATTGTAACCCATTGCTGGGGGAAAACTGCATGTTTCAGGGGGCTTTGACAATATTCTTTTGGAGTGCAATGAAAGCGATATTGCACCACATTGTCATGATCTGTTTTTATATGCTTTTCCTTTAGATTGATTAAGTGACAGGATCTTTTATTGACTGGGTTTCAGGTTCATTCTAAAATAAGTTAGAATGATCCCAGCTCAGATTGAAATAAGGGGAGGGCATTGGCAGTAAACTATCTATAACATGGCATCAATTAATACAGGGTCTACAAATCTTATTCAGAAGGGCTAATGTGAGGTAAAGAACATTCATACTATTCCAGCTTTCCTGAATTTGGGGTTCAAGAACAATTTTCGTGAAGGATGAAAGGACCTTTATTCTACACTTAGTTTTGATATACTTCCTCTGGCCTGTGGTTGATGCAGTTCTCTAGGTGACAAAAATGGAGAGATTTTCAATTCATAATTACTGATACCTCTCACTGTGATGGATATGTCACTTCATGAACAGTACATTAAAAAAACACAAGGAAAGCACTTTTTATTTAAATGTTAATGAGAACTGTTAAAAGCAAGTGTCTTATGAGGCAGATTCACTGCTGGTCAGATGTTTTTAACCATCATCTGTTTTCTTTTTAATTTTCCTCCTTCATTTTATTGCTTTCTTCACTTCTTCAGATTCACCATCTCACATGACCTGTTGTCAGATTTCTACCATTGCTACTTTTTCATAGTTTGAAAGGAAGGCACACAACAGCAAAACATTTAACCTTTATTTAATGCAGCATCTTACTGAAACCAGGAATTTGGGAATTCAGGGAATCTCATTACAACATGATGGGACACCAGTGTATCTGCATGCAGTTTGGTTGCCATGTAGAAATTTCCATAATGGGGTTTAGCGAAAAACAATTTGAACCATCAGGGGCCCAGATACTGTAAACATTCTTCTGTGATTGAAGGGCATGTACATTTTATTGCATTTGAGTATTTTGGGGGCTGGCATTGAAATAATCCTTGTGGAGATATTTGTAAATGCCTCAGGTCAATTAGAGGTCATAAATTGCTTATAAAGTTCGAGCTCCAGGATAAAACAGCTTTTACATCTGTACACCACCACCTGGATGTTCCCCTCCAAGTCATTCACCATCCTGACTTGGAAATATATCACCGTTCCTTCACTGTCGCTGTGTTAAAATCCTGGAACTCCCTCCCTAATGGCACTGTGGGTGTACCTACACTACATGGACTACAGTGGTTCAAGAATCTAGCTCACCACCACCTCCTCAAGGGCAGTTAGAGATGGGCAATAAAAGCTGATCCAGCCAGCGAAGCCCACATCCTGTGAATGAATAAAAAATAAATAATGTAAACTGTGGCATCTGGAATGTCATCCATCTAAAGGTAAAAGTAATCTACACTGGTAGGTCTCTTATGCCACTGCTCATGGTAACTTGGCTATGCTATTTTATGAGTGTAATTGTGGGAAGGATTTTCTCCCTGTCATACGGGCAGGAGCGGGCGCAGGCCGGCGAGCATCTGATCGCCGCCCGTAATCGGCTGTGCGCCGCAATTTTACGTGGGCAGGCCAATTAAGGTCTGCCCAGCGTGATGCGCACCCGGAAGCACTCAGCGCTCTCTGTGCGGGATGGGGGAGGAGGGAGAGTCTGGGCCTGCGCCCTTTCACGCATGCACATGCGAAAGAGCGCAGAAACCTCCCTGAGGCACGGAGCTGCCTCAGAGAGATTAAAGTGATTGTGGAAAACTGAAAAAAGATTTTTAAATATTATTCGGACATGTCCCCTCATGTGACAGTGTCACATGAGCTGGGGCATGTCTATGAATTTTATTAAAAATTTTCATTACATTTATAAACTCTTCATGAAACCTCATCCTGCCCATGGATGAGGTTTCATGAGAAATGCGAAGGCCGCCTGGGCTCTTCGCTTGCCCGGCAACCTTAAGGTTGGACAGGCAGCCCAGACAATCAGCTCAATTGGTTTTTAAATGGGCATAATAGGTCTTTGATGGTTCGGTGGGTGTGCAGCCGACTCCGGTGCGCTCCCGCCGAATTGAAGACTGGAATGACGCGCAGTGACGTCTGGATGCACACCCAACATCACCCCGCGTCATTTTACATGTCAGCGAGTGGGGCCCGCTCCCACACGCTGACCAGAAGATTCAGGCCTGTGTAATATTACTCATGGCTATGAATAAACTGCCTCCAGCTATTTCTCTGCTTCTTCCTTACCATAAGGGCAAAATTTTCCTTGTCCCATAGAGATGGGGGCAGGGAAAGTAGCTGTAAACCTGGTGGGGCTGACTCCCTGATGCTGTTCTGACTTTGATCGACTTTTCCAGGGCAGAGCTGCCAGTGAAATCAGGAGCCTGCTCCACAGAGGCCTGCAGCTTGGACTTCCCTCCAATTAAGGCCTCAATCAAAGGTCACTATCCCAGGTCAGCTGAACTTTATCTGTATCGTACAGAGCCCTGCTGAAAGGAGCTTGTAAACAGCATGAAGACAGCCTCTCAGCACCAGGGCCTTGAAGATTCTTCTCAAACACCCAATGACTGAGCCGCAAGGGTCCCCCTCCAAACTAATGATCCTGGGCCTTTAGTTAAACATGCTCACAGCAGCAGACATAGAATCACAGGATCACAGAATTGTTACGGTGTAGAAGGAGGCCATTTGGCCCATCATGTCTGCACCGGCTCTCTGAGCATTTTAACTTAGTGCCAATCTCCTGCCTTTTCCCTGTAACCCTGCACATTGTTTCCATTTAAATAATCATCCAATGCCCTCTTGAATGCCTCAGTTGAACCTGCCTCCACCACACTTCTAGGCAGTGCGTTCCAAACCCAAACTACTCGCTGTATGAAAAAGTTTTTTCTCACCACACATTTGCTTCTTTAGCAAAACACTTTAAAATTGTGCCCTCTGGTTCTCGATCTGTTTATGAGCGGAAACGGTTTCTTCCTATCAACTGTATCCAGACTCCTAATGATTTTGAAAGCTTCTATCAAGTCTCCTCTCAGCCTTCTCCTCTCCAAGGAAAATAGCCCCAACTTCTCCAATCTTTCCTTATAACTGAAGTGTCTCATTCCTGGAACCATTCTCATTAACCTCTTCTGCACTCTCTCCAATGCGTTCACATCCTTCCTATAGTGTGATGCCCAGAACTGTACACAATACTGCAGCTGAGGTCTAACTAGTGTCTTATATAAGTTCATCAAAATCTCCTTGCTCTTGTACTCTCTGCCCCTATTAATGAAGCCTAGAATACTGTATGCTTTAGGAACAGCTCTCTCTACCTGTCCTGCCACCTTTAATGACTTATGTACATATACATCCAGGTCCCTCTGCTCATGCACACCCTTTAGAGTAGTATCCCTTATTTTATATTGTCCCTCAATGTTCTTTGTACCAAAGTATATCATCTCACACTTTTCCACATTGAACTTCATCTGCCACCGAACTGCCCATCCACCAATGTGTCAATGTCCTCTTAAAGTTCTACACTGTCCTCCTCCCAATTTACAATTCACCCAAGTTTTGTGTTGTCCGCAAACTTTGAAATTGTTCCCTGCACATCAAGAACTAGATTATTTATATATATCAGGAAGAGCAAGGATCCCAATACCGACCCCTGGGGAACTCCACTACAAACCTCCTTCCAGCCCAAAAAATACCCATTAACCATTATTCTCTGTTTCCTATTCCTCAGCCAAATTGTAACCATGTTGCTATTGCCCCTTTTATTCCTTGACCTGTAACTTTCCACACGAGTCTGTTGTGTGGCACTGTATCAAACGCCTTTTGGAAGTCCATATACACCACATTAATGGCCTTGTCCTCATCAACCATCTGTTACTCTTCAAAAAGCTCCAGCGAGTTAGTTAGACATGATTTTCCTTTAACAAGTCCATGCTGACTCTTCTAAATCAATCCACATTTTTCCATGTGACTATTGAGTCTACCCTGAATAATTGTTTCTAGAAGTTTCCCCACCACCGAAGTTAAACTGACTGATCTGTAATTGCAGGGCATATCTTTACAACCTTTTTTGAACAAGGGCGTAATGTTTGCAATTCTCCAGTCCTCTGGCATCTTCCCTGAATCCGGGGAACATTGAAAGGTTATTGCCAGTGCCTCAGCAATTTTCACTCCCACTTCCTTCAGTATTCTTGGATGCATCAATGATGGTTGATAAATGATTGATAAATGCATCATCATTGATGCATCTTGTATCATCCGAAAACACTTTTCATTTTGACATGACCTCGGGGTCACTACCTGCCTCTGCAGTGCCCACATCTCCCAATGGGACTGACGGATGTCCAGTACCCACGTCTCCCAATGGGGCTGCCAGCCATCCAGTGCCCATCTCTCCTGATGGGGCTGCCTGCTGTCCCGTACCCATCTCTCCCAATGGGGCCACCAGATATCCAATGCTGTGGGCCCGCTCATTGGGCCTTCCACGTTTCGATATCGCCCACATTCTATCCTTGATCGGACAGTGAAAACCGCGGTGGCCAATTTGAAGACTGTCTCATGTAAAGTTGCTACAGTAGGCACACTGAGGCGATGCATGGGCTCAGGACCTGCATAAGGTCACAATGTCAGGATCCCAATATCCAAAGGGAAATGAAGCCCCAAAATTCTGTTTCTTTTACTATCTCTGTCTTTGTGTTCTATTTTCTGGCCAATATATATTTGTATATGGACATTCAGACAGAGGGAGATAGAGAGAGACAGCTGTAGTGCTCCTTTGGTGTTGGCCATACCTGTATCACTCCTTTTCTACTAATTTCTGTCCCATTCTCTCTGGTTTCTCTGTTTCTCTTTACCTACTGTTCCTCTATTGCTCTCACACATGTTGCACTGCGAATGTACTTTATATCAGTGTGTTAATTTTTTTAAGATGCAGGATATGCAAGAATATGGGAGGTACGTGGGATGGAGCTGGGGATTTCATGGAAATGAAACCTGGCAGGGGAATAACGGGTAGCTGTTCCAATATTGCCTGCTTTAACACCACCTAAAGTTAAAATGGCCACTGTATTCAGTGGGCTAAACGGTCACACATTGATTTTAAAAACTATAATATGCAAGGTCATAACATGTAAACAAATCCCAATTTTAAAATAATAGCTCATTTGAACTATCGTAATTATTACTTGTGAGCAGAGTAACTGTTGATCATGCAGCTGAACTATCAAGTACTGATCTAAATGTTCCAGGAAGCACTACAGCAGATTTGCTGTTGTTATTTTCACTTTGCCAACTGCGGTAGTTTTGTTGAGGATTTAATTACATTGCTCATTTAGAGGATGTTGAAAGCATTTGCCACAGACATAAGTGGCAGGCAAGTGATAATACAACAGGCATATGCATGCATATTAGATATGAGGCGCAGAATTGACAATGTTAAGTGACATTATCAAATGATTTGGGAGATATTTAAAAGAATAGTGATAAAAGACCGAGTGACATTAAAAAGCATATCTAAAAAAGACCAACAATAGAAATTCTTAATAAAAAACAATGAACATTTCCTCTAAACTTGATCCTCAACAGAGAAATGCTCCTTGACACTGATAAAAAAAAAATGGCTATGCACTTAGAATGTTTGTTTTTATTATTATCAATTCTGGAATAGTTTTTAGATATGGGGCAAATAACTAATCAATAACTAATGCACTTGAAATGTTACCATCCCCGTAGAGACCAAAAACCTTTTGAAAAGAGATGCATTTCCCAAAGACAGACAGAAATAACGGAAGGGCAAGATTTCATATTTTAAAACTTTTGCTGTAACAAACAAACTGAAATCAACTTCAATCAAACATTACTGAACAGGCAACTGATACACAAACTAAAGAAATATGTACTCTCAGGTTAATTAACTAACATAATGGAGTTAAGTCTTTTGTTGTGCACCACACTTCTGTCAGATGTGTAGCATTTTGTAACTTTGGGCAAACAAGTCCTAAGTTACTCCCAGCTCTCCAGCAGGCTCACTTCTCCCTGCTGTGCTAGGTTGAAACTTCTAACATCCTTCAAAAATCATTCCATTCTGCCTGGGACTTCCAGATCTAATTTTCATCAGCAAGGCCCACCTCAGTGATTCCTTTTACCTTAAATCTCCAAAAGTCATGTTGATACCATCCCCTTTGTTTCAAACAGAAAACAAACCCTCACAAGCATCCTGAAATTGTTCTTTTCTCTTCACAGCAGTAGCTACTTTGTTCCTCCACACAGCAGGATTTACCTTCTCTCTCTCTTTCACTCTCTCTTTCTCTCTGTCTCAAAAAGCAGCTGCCCAAGTATGCAAACTGTCACTGGATATTTCAATAGGTTTCTGTTTAAGTTTCT
This sequence comes from Cetorhinus maximus, assembly GCF_964194155.1. NCBI lineage: Eukaryota > Metazoa > Chordata > Chondrichthyes > Lamniformes > Cetorhinidae > Cetorhinus > Cetorhinus maximus. Next base: position 65,431,927 of record NC_135892.1, read on the forward strand.
TTCCTCATGGTAACCAGATTACATGGGCCTGTCTCCAAGAAGAGGTTTTTAGTATGACCCCACGATCCCCTTTCCAGAATGTTCTATTTTGCCTTAAGGTAAAGGAGACATTCCAAAACATAACCACCCTATAAAGCCCAACATTCGTAACACAGTAACTTCACTTGCTTAAAATGTTGTTGGAGTTCTTTTGTCAACTCCTTTTGTCAGTTTTCAACAATGTGAAATAATTTGCAATAGCAACTGAAATACGATTGAGGACATGAATTGGCTGGCACACATTCAGTGAATATGTCCCAATGACTAGTGAGTGCTGCAGCCCAAACACCTATCTGACATCCCTGTGCACTCACACACTTAGGCTATCTGATGCCCTTATAATGTCAGTTTTCAGTGAGTAGATGGTATACTTACCTTGGTAGAACACAACAGATCATTCATCCTCTTCTTGCACTGCTGGGCATTCCTGTGCTAGGCTCGCAGACGCTAATCTCTGCTGCGGCCTCTTTCCAGGCCTCTGTGGTCAGATGGGAGGACTTGCTGCTGCCATCCCAGGGAAACAGAACCTCCCACCTTTCCTAGAAGGCCTGGAGGAGAGTCTCCAGGGAGGCTTTGTTGAACTGTAGGGCCATATATTCTCTTTTATTCGCTGTGACATTTGCCTTCAGTGTTGAATGACAGCCAGATTGAAGCTCCTGGCCTGGAGTGAGTGAATGACTGCCCAGGTGCCCTTTAAATATGTCACTTGGACCTTCAATCCCATAAGGAAACGACACAGACAATGACTTCCTGCCTGTCCCACCATGAGATTTGCTGTGCTCCACGAGGATGTTTAGGTAATAAGCTAAACTGTACCCCCGAGTGGGAATCACTCCCACTTCGCAACTGAATTTAGGCTCCAGAATGGAAGATTCTGCCCTTGGGGGGAGATGTAGTATAAGGAGTTAATTCTAACTGTGTGACATGCGAATGATACACAGTATACATCATCACAGGAAGTGCTTCACTCTCTCATGGTCTTGCTCTTGTTGAACCTCATGACAAGATGCAGCCACAGTAAGATGCTTCTTAATAAAGTTAATGCCTTCATTACCTCTGCAGACTTTGTGAATATTCTGTGTTAGCAAAACAAGACCAGGAATATTATTAAAAAACTATTTGACTGGCAGTCTAAAATCATTTAATTGGTTAACAAAGAGTATGCACATTTTCTAATTGCCCGTGCACTATAAAGATGGACATGCTGAGCACCTAATGATGAGGGGTCACATGATGAAACTTCATCCAACCAGAGCTGACCACCTGCTCATGCAACCACTGGGATGACAATCAATCCTCCTGACCTTCTGCAGGAGAAGAACGCCCACAACAAGCATTAGCGCTCCCAGACTGGAGGTGGAGTTCCAGACATTCGAGTTCTCATCCAGTATGAGAAGCAGGCCACAGAGATAGCCAGGGAGGAGCAGGACCATGCCTGTACTGAAGGTGAGATAGTCAGTGAGGATGCCTCCAGCCTCAGTTTTCAGCTGCACCCACAGAGTGAGACATGATTTAATTAAGGAGCCTGCTTAGTTAATCACTAAATCTTTCTTTTCTCTATTACTGGTACCAGCAGGAAAAGGGGGAGGCCAACAAGGAAGACCAGCCACAGTTCCAAATTCAAACCCACCTCTGAGGAGGATGCCTCATAATCCTCAGAGGATGTACCATCACAGCATTCACCGGCACCATCCAGCAGTGCGCAGATACACTCGCCTCGGTGGGTCCATGTTTTAACATAGGCTCAGGGTCACAATCTGGTGAGCACATCACTGACGTGGGTCCACAGCTGGTGGAGAAAGTGACAGCCGAGGTCTCTGACACTCGCAGTGCTGCTGGAGAGCAAGCCCCTACTCAGCCAGATGATAAGCATCTGGACTCTGTCAAGACTGAGCTGCTGGAGATGCAGATACAGGCAGGGGAACAACAGGCAGGGATGCCAGGGGCCGTGCGCAAACTGGACCGAAGGTTGAAGGAGTCTGTCCACGTTCTGTCCATTGTTGTAACTCCAGTATGTGAGCGCTTGGCTGTCCCCATGGAAAGGGTGGCGGCCACCTTGGAAACCCAGGTCCAGCAGAATGCACAGTGGCTGTCGGATAAGCTCTTGGACCCGCACTCTGTCACTCTAGCCATGGGTGCAGTGAAGCAGTGGCTAGGTGAGAGGAAGATGGGAAACCTCAACCCTCGTCCAGGTGCCCCTTCTCCTCAAGTAGTTGGGGCGATGTCATTGGGCACCCACAGGAAGGAGGACCGCTAGTCAGGCATCCCAGGGGCTTCATACCAGGACACTCCAAACATGCCTGGCCGCTCCACCTCCCCTCTGCCAGTGGCCCCATCACCTTCAGCAGGTCAGGCTAAGGAGGCTACAGCTGCACCTGAGTAGGAGATTGTTAGCGGGCTAGGCCCCTCTAGGCCTCAGGTTGCTGAGAATGCCCATCAAAGTCGACACAGTTGACAGGATATAGCAGTCAGCAGGTTGCCTCCACCTTACCTGCGGATGTCGGGGCTGCAAGTAGCTGTATCAGTAGGCAACGAAGGATTAGGAAGTACTGAAGGCACACAAGTGGCATGGCCATACAATCATTGTATATAGTTTAGGCACTTGTAAATATATGTTCACTTGCACTGTTTGAAACTTTCCTGGATTCTACCTTGTTGTTGGTTGCTTCAATGGTTGGGGGCATTTAAGGGTCTGAAATGTGGGCCCCTATCAGAGTCCGATAATGAATCCCATAGATTCACTTTTCTCACATTATCAACATAGTGATTACTCAATAATCCCACACGTGCATGATTCAGCAGCCTGGCCACGCATCATGCAAGCCATTACTTGCAGCTCACCAGGTTCTGACCTCTGAAAATATGTTCACCGAGGTCATTGCAGCTCCTGTTGCTGTTGCCCTGATGTGAGATGTGGGTGGATGACACAAGTACTTGAGGGGAGTTAAATCTGCCAAGTGAGTGGCAAGGAACACAATAGATGCAGTGTTCAGGGCTGAGACAGTAAAGTTCTACACTGTCTTCTTAACAATAGAAAACCAGAAGCTTCCCTACATTTCTGGAGAAAGCTGTGGCGGGCACATCCTATCGTTACTGACTGTCCTTGGTGTTTTGTCATTTTGAACTAACACGCAGGTGAAGGCTGCAAGTAAGGAGGCAACAGGCAAATTAGCCTTGACTGCAAGAGGGATTTGAGTATAGGATTTAAGAAGTGCATGTGCCTGACTTTGTCAGGCCTCACATGGAGATTTGTTTGGCCTGCTTATCCCCTTGTCAAGGGTGGCAGTAGACCTCGCATAAAGGGTTTACAACGAAAGTGCATTGGGCATAATTGAAGGGCCGGGGTATTAGTCCATGAAGTGAGAAAGAGTAGAATGGGCATGTGTGCTGGGCCATGCCGAGGATTGAGAGGCTATCCATGTGAAGCATCAGCAGCTCTAACAGGCCTCTGCAGGGTCCACGTAGGAAAGAGCTTTACCTTGTCTAGGGTGTCCACAATGACGAACCATAGTCTCACATTAATGCCAAGGCCGTCTAGGACTGAGACTTGTAAGAGTCTCAGCAAAAGGAAAGTCCAGAGTGGCTGCTACTCAGCAACCCATAATGCAGGTGAGGCACTTTCCACAGGTGGACTGCAAAATGACCTTGAAACTTCTCGGCGATGAAGATGTCAAGGGATAAGGGGTTTACTATAAGCAAGTGGTGATCCGGGGGGTGCAGGAACACGATCTTCCCTGATCAATCTGCATAGAGGAGCGATCTTGAGGGACCAAATGGTGTTCTTATGCTGCACCTCCCAGTGGACCCATCTATCTGGTTCTGCCTGAAAGCTCTCTGCCAGGTTGGCTTCAGAGCAGGTGTGAGGTTGACATGAGCGCATGCCTACCGAGGTTAGATTTGATATTGTTTCCAAATTTTCATGCACATAGACTTTATGAGGGCATGGGTAATATCACAATTGTATGTAAGGGTACCTGAGTTCACGGGCGAACGGAGTGCTCTGTGTGCATTTGGCACCAGGGCTCTGCATATTAGCTTGGCGCATGCAAAGGATCAAACCACCAGCAGTGTAGGTGGTAACTAGTGCAATTTAATTTAACTATCATAAATCAAGGTGCATAAGAGCAACATATGTCATCTGTAACCAAAAATGAGCTGCGGTCTCTCAGCCAGCAGAGGATAGAAAAACAAAAAGTTGAAGAAATGCATTGGCTGCTTACTCTTCCTGGAATTTGGTAGCAATCAGATTGGCATGGGCCTGTCTGCCATGTTGTACCCTTGCAATGGCCTCTGCATGTGGCTCGTCGACATCCTGGCCCACGTCAGCTCCATCCCCTTCGCCGTCCTCATCATTGGGGGAAAGATCTCGCTCCTCCATGTCTCCCTCAGCCGAGACATCTCCCCTTGTTGTGCTGGACATAGCAGATATCGATGATCTGGGACACTCTCCGTGGTGAGTTTTGGAGAGCCTGCCTGAGCAGTCCAAACATCTGAACCTCAACTTTAGGAGGCTTATCGTCTGCTCAATCACGGATCTGGTGAAGGCATGTGCGGTATTGTAGCTCTCCTTAGCATCAATCTGCGGACAGCGAACTGGTGTCATAAACCACATCTTCCGTGGGCATCCCTTGACCCCAAGGAGGCAGCACTGCAATCACTGAAGTCCTTCAAAACCTGTGGCACCTGGGCTTTGAATGTAGGCATCGTGAGAGCTCCATGGGAACCTAGCACAAACATGTAGGATTTGCCTTCTATGATCACTTATCAGCTGCACATACAAATTATTATTTATTAATGAACATGACTGACTGTTGCCAGGGGCCTCCCAAGGCCGCATGTGCAGTCATGTGCCCTGCACTGTGGGAAACCTGCAATTGCTGCAAATCCCAACGCTCTTGCAGTCTGGCTTTTGCGATCCAGGCACAATTGGACAATTGGTGTGCTCTACTGAACAAGGCCATCTGTCACTTCCCAGAAGCACTTATGTGGCGCTGACTGGGAGATGCTGCACAGGTCTCCATTGGAGCACTCGAAGGAATCACTGGCAAAGAAGTTTGAGGCATCAATGACCTTTAATGCCACCGGAATTAAGTTCTCTCCAAGTCCTTGTGGCCACAGGTCCTCATGAAGAAGCTGGCAGATGTATACATCCACATTCTGGAATATTTTAAGGCGCCTCTGGCATTGCCTTTCGCTCATTTGTAGATAGCTGCACCGTCTGCAATATACCTGTGGTCAGGCTATTGCTCACTATTGCAGTGAATCCTGTTCACCAGCATCCTGACCTTCTTTAGGCTCCACTGCCTCTTGCTGCTCAGGCTTTTGCTCCTCTTGGCCCTGTGCCAATGTGCGATGGGCCCTCCTTCTCCTCATCTGGATGAGAGCCAGTATAAACGCAGGGCTGCCTGGAGCCTGCATCATTTAGGCTTCAGTGGATCTGTGAACAAATTGAAGTAATAAATGTAGTGAGCATATTCTTTACAGGTTTGCCTCCATCTCAGAGCCACCAAGCCAGTGCTAAGCCCAGTGCCTGTCTTCTGTCTAGACATGGCATCCCTCCCCAATTCCTTCCAGGGGAAGAGCCCTCTGGAAGACCAGAGATGGGTATTCCTCCTGTTTATACATGACTGCTCATGGAAACATTGCTTTTTGACCAGGCTGATTAGAGTCACATGCAAGAAGCCTCCCTCTGACACTATTCCACTTGCCTCCACCACCGTTGAGACTCTATAGAGAGACCATTGGCAACATAGAAAGACTAATCACATGAGCCCTTGTCAGCCATGACCATTCACCTGGGAGGGTGGATGTTTGGAGTCAAGAGTTTTGCTGCCGTCCACCAGCCATGCCCTTTGGAGGCATCCCTCCCTCCCTTCACCCCTGCCCCTGACAGCAGCAGATGGCAAATGATACAGAATGAACGGCAGCGCCAGACTTTACTGTGATCTCAAGGTTAACAAACTCATGATTCAGGAGCAAATCTGCTGCTGTATAGGCTTCACCATAGAGAGAACACACCTGAGAATTGTTCTCATCCAGTTGCTGCATGATCATTAGGGTGTCCTTTTAGTCGGCCAACTGTGGTCACCTTGAACTCCACACACCCTCCTCCCACTTTGAGATGTTGCAGTTTTACATTGAATGCATTGCATTGTTGTTACTCGAAAAATGGTGCATGTTAGTTTTCAGACTTGCTCCACTACCTTCTATCGTTCCCCCATCACCCGCAAACTTCCCCCTAACCCATCACCTGCCCAATATAACTATTCCTCTCTCCTCTGTCACCCTTGAACCTTTCCCCTTTATGCTGGACCCTATCACCATCCACCTCTACATGTCTTCCCTCTCCCCAGAGCTGATACCCGTTAACACCCCTATGCTCACCCTGACCCTGACCTCTCCCATTATCCAAGCCACTTGTATAGTCTGCTTCCATGACTCCCCCAACGAAACGTTCACTTACCTATCTCCCTGAACCTGCCACACTACCGCATCCCCCTCCCCCCTCTGACTGTGACTGTGACCGTTCTGAGCGCAACCTGTGGGGATGTGATGGCTTGGTGGTATTGTCGCTGGACTAGTGATCCAGAGACCTAGGGTAATTCTCTGGGGACCGTGGTTCGAATCCTGCCATGGTAGATGATGGAATTTGAATTCAATAAAAATCTGGAATTGATTGATGACCATGAAACCATTGTCGATTGTTGTAAAAACCCATCTGATTCACTAATGCCCTTTAGGGAAGGAAATCTGCTGTCCTCACCTGGTCTGACCTACATGTGACTCCAGACCCAATGTGGTTGATTCTTAAATGCTCTCTGAACAAGGCCAATTAGGGATAAATGCTGGCCTAGCCAATGAATAAAAAGGACCCTACTGTCAACAGCATCAACCCCATCATCTAGGGCCATCTATCTTCCACAATCTGTGCCCATAAACCCCACTCAGCCACAGGACCCCCTGATGCAACACAAAACTACCTTCCCTCCATCCCACATTGCTGCATCCTTGCTGCCTCCCCCCTTTCCCTGAGCAGCTTCTTCCTTCACTGGAGACTGTCCCCCACTTCACCTGCCTCCCATGTCCAGCTTCTTTTCAACCCTTCCACCCTTAGCTTGCCTGCCATATCCAACTTCCTCTCCACCCCTTACACCCTTTGCCTACCTCCAATGTCCAGCCTTTGTGCAGCTTGTCCTACCCACACCCGAAACGAGCCAAGTTGTGAGTTGTCCCAAAAAGGGCAAAGCAGCATCTACTGACCACAAAGTCATGGGAGACGTGAAGCTCACCAGGGGCAAGTCACTTCTATACAGCCATAAAAGTAAACACTCTAATTTCTTGCTGGTGGGGATGCTAATTTGGAGGGGGAGCTTAATTCTGGCAAGTTGGCCCTTTAATGAGCATGCATGACATGCTAATGCATGCAAAATGGCTTCCTGGCATTGTTTATCAGGAAGCTTGGCCATCCTTTAAAATCCCAAGAATTTAATTGGTAAGGTTCATCCCATTGTCGTGAGATGGATTTTTGGCCTCATGCCAAATCAAGCTCCCCTGCCTGCCAAGCTTTCGGCTGCTAATGGGACTGGAAGATTCCACCCCAAGTCTCTGACTTCAATTTCTTTTTTATAGGGACAATCGCAGTGGTGGTTTCACTAGTCTACCCAAATGGGTCCTCTGCTCCTTTGGAGGGAATTGGGGATTTTGAGTCCTCTCTGATCATAGTACTGCCCGAGAATGAGAGATTGTGGCATGTATGCTGGAAATCCTTTGACACAGTACTCCTTGACCAGAGCACGTCCTTCATCAAGTTTCTGTGCATCTTTGATTTTGTTCAGTCGCTGAGTTGTTCCTAGTAGAATTGTAGTTGTTGTGACCTCTTCGGCAAGGGTTACATCACCTTGTTCAGGTCTTGCCACTGGGATATGGGCCAAAGCATCTGCTGGAATCTGCTGTTTTTCTAAATCAGACTCTGACTTTGTATTCAAACCTCCTCATCCTCAGTCTGGATTGTTGTACTCATGGGGACACTTTTTCTAACTCCTTAGAATTTAAGAGTGTCACAAAGGGATTGTGGTCTCTCTCTATCTTGAAGTGGAGATCAAAAATATAATTTTCAAACTTTTCACAAGCCCACCCCTAATATTACTTTCTCAATCACTGCATACCTCTGCTCAGTCCGTGTCAGTTGGTGGTGAAGGGTTCTCAAAATTCCCACATTTTTCGTATCATCAACAAGGATATGACTTTTGGACTTTTAAACTGCTGAGTTAAGTGTAAAACCATGCAGACAGGAGGCTGGGCCCATGAAGGCCTGGGGCTGCACATGCCCGGGCTTATTGAGTACAGTGTGGATTGTTCTACCTGAAACCAGACAACGAGAGGAGACAGAATATGCATTCTTCCCTTTAATACAATCAACCCAGAGAAAGAATTCACCTCACACGAAACTGAAGCCCATTAAAATCTTGCATAAATAATCGCTACTAACTACTAAGGCAGGAAGGCACAATCAATTCAATTATGCGAACCCATCAATACTCCACACATACAATGGCTTTCAGTTCAAAAGCTAGTTACTAGGCAGGAAGACAATGATAAACATCATGCGAACCCATTAAAAACAACGAGACAACAATCACCTAAGGAAGCCCACCAAAGTCAAACAAAGAACCAACCTTGATTTGGATTCCGATAAGAAATTCGAAAGACAGTATAACTGGTCCGGTCAGTTACGAAGGAGAGAGAGAGGTAGAAACTTGCTAGCAGAAGGGTTGCAGTTTTGAAAGCTGACAGAGAGCGGGAAACCAGCTAGCAGGCAGTGAGCAGTTGGGAGCGGTTGAAACAGAGTTTAAGCAAGAAGATCTGGAGGTTTGCAGGCCCGCAGGCAACATCATGGCGAGGGGCACGGGTTGGCAGGCTCAACCGAAGATAACAAGGCTGCAACCGCAGCCCTCCACGAAGATCGACCACCCACAACCGCGTCCTCCACCCAACTGAAGAACCTTCGCAGATTCCACAGACTAGGACCACGTGGGAACAGCAGGCCCCAGAGGACACAAAGAGCGTACCCCAAAACTGCAACCGGCTTACCTGGCTGGATTTCGAACTGTCAAAGAACCCTGGGTTGGTGAGCATGATCCCTGACCTCTCCTAGTTCAATTTAGTTAGGTTTTGGGGGTGGGACAAGGGTAAGGATAGCGTGATTTTCCCTCGTTATGCCGTGTGTTCCCCATTCTTAACTAAGTGTACTTTGTAGGTCTGTATAATCTCAGTGTAATCCTAATGTTATAAATTCATCTGTGACTTCAATAAACTCAGTTTTTCTTGCACCAGAACCAGTTATCTGCTGCACTTTGTCACAACCCCCAATTAAGTCCAAGGTCTAGAACCCAGGGAGTGGGAGCGATTTGAACCGCTCAGAAGTCAGAGGTGAAATTGACTCACACCACCACCCCCTACAGTGGGATACATAGTAAACTGGTCTATGCTTTTCATCCATCTGTACCTGAAAGAATACAGCTCCCAATCCTGTAGAAGATACACCGGCAGCAATGATAATGAGTAGCTCTGGATCATCGTGAGCTAAGATATCAGGTGACTTCAGCATCTCTTTGATTTTTCTCGAAAGGCCTCTGTTGTGCTTCCTCCTAGCACCATGTGTTATCTTGTCGTAAGAGCTGACGTAGTGGGTCATTGATGACAGCTAGGTTGACAAGAGTTCTCTGACTTGGTTTACCATAGCCATGAATCTTTGGAGCTCAGTCACATTCTGAAGAGCTAGAAACTCCTTGGTTGCTCTTGTCTTCTGTGGATCAACGCTGACACTGGATACATCCACGATATACCAAGGACCTTGACAGTCGGCTGCAAGAATTCACATTTGTTGAGTGTAATTCCTGCTTCCTGTAGGCATTGCAGCACAGCTCACGCTCCAGTGTCATGTTCTGCCTGAGTGGATCCATGGATCAGGACACCAGGCATACGACTCCATCCAGTCCTTCTTGGATACTTGAAATGGTCTTCTGGAAGATTTCTGGTACTGATGTGATGCTAAAGGGTAATCCGTTGAAACCAAACCTCTCAAATGCTGCAATGAATATTGTGAGAAACTTAGACTCTTCATCAAGGGGTAGTTGCCAAAAACCACTATTTGCCTCTAGTTTCATGAAGATTGAACTCTTTCCCAACTATGCTAAGCTCTCATCCACAGATGACACAGGACGAATTTCATGTTCGACTGCTTTGTTCAGCTGTGTAAGATCGTCACAAATTCTGATAGGTCCATTGGGTTTTAGCACTGGGGCAATCTCTGAGCACCAGCTTGTTGGTTCTGTCACAGGTAAAATAACCCCTTACTTCAAAATAGAGTAAATTTCTTCCTTTATCTTTAGCAAGAGTGGATAAGGAACTTTTCTGGGTGTAAACAAACACACTGGCTTCATTTCAGGATGTAGAGTGATGCGGCATGCTGTCTTAAGCTTTTGTACTCCCTTGAACAACTGGGAAAATTCAGCTCTGAAGTTTTTAGGCTGATCTTCTTGACTCTCAAGTTCCTGGACTTTGCAAATGAGATGTGAGTCCGTGAATGTGAATGTGAACAGCTCTGGTTCAGGATCAGATATAGTGTTTCAATTATTTTTCTCTCTCTACATTGAAGGGTTGCATTCAGTTGCCTCAGGCCTCATGGTGAAGCCAAACGGTGGTCTTGTACTAACACAAAATGTTCACAGAGTCTGCTGAGGTGAAGGAAAATGCTAACTTTATTAAAAAACATCTTACTGTGGCTTCATATTGCGTTGGCATCCACAAGAGAGAGCAAGATATGTGACATTGTACCATTTCCTCTAATGATGCATATTGTGACTCATTAACCTTCCACACAGTTAGGGTTAACCCCTTATGCTACATCTCCAATACTTTTCTTACTAATAAATGAGATATCAAAGAAAATGTAAAATAAAAGCATACAATTCTTTTAACATCCCAGTGATTTTCCTCTTGAGTTGTTCACAGCAGTGTCTTGGATATTGATCATTAACTTTTGGAAACTCGAGATTAATCCTGGAGGCTTGGCAACCCTAGGCAGAAGTCACATGGGTGGCAGCAAGATTTTGGGCAGCGGGAGGCTGTCATTACAAAATCGTTCCTGGACCTTAGCCTACAAGCAAACAAAATGTACTTTATTTTCTGGGCCTCTTCTGGCCCTGAGTTCACTGGCACTGGGCAGAACTGCCACAACGTCTAGTTAAAATGACCTCGATTTCCTAATTCCATTATGGGATCCTGATGTTAATGTATGTATGAAGCCTGCACCTACCTGCTGAAAAGCAGTTGGTTAAAATGATGGCTGCAGGAAATGCAGCAATATGTAATATTTAGTAATGTTTTAATCATTTCCCTTTCTTATCGGGAGGGTAAAGTTACAGTCGGGGCTTTATTCTACATCATAAAGAGCTGTGCAAAATAAATTTCTGGAATTTTTCTTGGTGCTGCAAGGTAAAAATGCAAAATTAAATGAAAAATGCATGTGTGTAAATTTACAATATCTTTCAAATGTCTTTTGTTCTTTATGATGCAATTTTCAAGAGTTAATGCAATTACATTTGCAGTTCACCAATATGTCACTTCAGAATGTTAACTGACACTTGCCAGGTGCTTGAATATTTGGTTCTTATCTGTACATTATTCACATTTGCTAAGCTCAGCAACGTTAAAACCTCAATTTATTTTAAATGATTCAGTCAAGGAAGATAGATCTTTCCTGCAGAAATCAAAAGCACGACTCCATAAGTTATTTTATTTTGTTAGAAGTTCTTGTTTGTTGAGATGACACAAATCTGTTTTAAGGATTAAAGCACAATATTTAAATTATTAGAGAAAACAAAGGCATGTCTTTTAATATTACAGAAACATGAAGAAACATAAATATTATTTGTTCACTAAGTAAAACTAAATGAAAGTGATTTTTTGTGAAATCATTGTTATTTTTAGATTTAAGTTGCAGCACCAAAGTTCTGCATATGCTCAATTAGACAACTTTTTGACATAAATATGGTGGTGTGTTTTTAGTATCACAGTGCACTGGATGTCAAATGCTGTACAAATTAATTCACTAATGCTCTGGACAGATTACAAAAAATGTTTTGAGTTGGCTAAAACATTTCAGGGAATGAGGGGACAGTTGAACAAGCCATGCATAGACACACCTTAATTATTCCTAATCTGGAACTATTGTTTCTTGAGATTGAAACTATGTGACATAGAATCATGCTCCGACAACACTATAACAACATTAAGAACAAGGCAGCTATTGGAATGCTAGAAAAACACCATTTCTACAGAATTATGGAAACAAAAGTTATTGAAAATTGGATATCATATTAAAGTTAGCTGAAGACACTAAAAGAAATATTGTAAGGAGCAACAGCAAAATAGGGAGGCAGGTTTTTGCAAACAGCAAGAGACCAAACTTTTTTTCAGGTACAGGTGGAGAAGCAGATTGGTGAGTTTTGTTCCCCGTCTCCTCTATTGGGACATCAGGTCCATGGACATTGGTTGCCCTCAGCTAGTATGTCCCGCATTCGCTCTTAATGCATGAGGCTTGAAGTTGAAAGTTGGCAGGCTATTATACCATATGGAGCATCACATAGCCCAACCCAAACATATTGCGATTTCAAGCAATCAGAGATAGGAGTCTCTTGGGTACTGAGGCTGATTGTAGCACCCCTCTACTACAATCCCCCTCCTCTGCCTAGCTAAGATATATCAATATTATATATTGAAGAAGTTTTTGGGGTTTAGTGCCCAATTAGCTGACATTTATGGGGTGTAAGGCATTGGAAAATTTCCAGCTCTCCCACTGTGGCAGTTTAACATCCAAATATCACTGCCAACATTTTTGTTGGGAACAAAATACAACTCATAAGAAAAAAGAGGAGGCGGTGGTGGGGGTCAGGGACAGGGCAATGTCATAAATTCCTGTGGCTTTTCCTGTAGTTCTTCCAATTATTGGCTAGGTACCGTTTGCCACTCCTATTAAATTGAGTGCTAAAAGTTAGATATGTTACTTTTTTAGATGCCAACATACAAGAAGCTATTGCAGGTTGGTGTTTTGTGAATTGGAAGCAATAATTCAGCAGAAACTTGTGCATTAGGTTGCAGGCAGATTCAAGGCTTTTTGCTTTTGAATTTGAATGCAAAAACATGCATAATGTTTCTGCCATTGAAGAAGAAAACCAGTAAAACTTGGGAAATCACCAGTACCAGTCATTTTCGAGTTTTACAGCTTTATCTTTCTCGGAGAGCTCTACACTTATGCTACCTTCCAAAGGAGAAGGAGGATGAAAGAGAAGTCATGATGGATGTCATGTAGGTGAAGCACTAGCAGAGGAGACGGTGTCCATTCTTCAGTTACCTTTGAAGCAGAGGTTATTGCCCCCAGTGGACATTCGTAGCCCTGTATGTGTACAAAATTAAGATGGGAGAATGGAGGGGAAGCTCAATGCCTCACAGCTAATGTGGTTCCGCTATTTAAGAAGGGTTACAGAGATAAGCCAGGGAACTACAGGCCAGTGAATCTCACGTCAGTGGTAGGGAAACTATTGGAGAAAATTCTGAAGGAGAGAATCTATCTCCATTTGGAGAGGCAAGGTTTGATCAGGGATAGTCAGCATGGCTTTGTCAGAAGGATGTCCTGCCTAACAAATTTGATTGAATTTTTTGAGAAGGTGACCAGGTGTGTAGATGAGGGTAGTGTAGTTGATGTAGTTTATATGGATTTCAGCAATGCCTTTGACAAGGTCCCACATAGGAGACTTATAAAGAAGGCAAATGCACATGGGATACAGGGTAATTTGATAAGGTGGATTCAAAATTGGCTTTGTTGTGTGAGACAGAGGGTGATGACAGAAGGCTGCTTTAGTGCTGGAAGCCCGTTTCCAGTGGCGTACCACAGGGTCCCCTATTATTTGTCATTTATAAAAAACGACATAGATGACTATGTGGGGCGTAGGATTAGTAACCTTGCGGATGACACAAAGATTGGCCGGGTGGTTAACAGTGAGGTTGAGTGTCTTGGGCTACAGGAAGATATAGATGGGATGGTCAAATGGGCAGATAAGTGGCAGATGGAATTTAACCCTGAAAAGTGTGAGGTGATACACTTTGTAAGGAGTAATTTGACAAGGAAGTATTCAATGAACGGCATGACACTAGGAAGTTCTGAGGAACAAAGGGACCTTGGTGTGTGTGTCCATAGATCTCTGAAGGCGGAGGGGCATGTTAGTGGGGTGGTGAAAAAAGCATATTGGACACTTATCTTTATCAGCCGAGGCATAGATTACAAAAGTAGGGAGATCATGTTGGAGTTGTATAGAACCTTGGTGAGGCCACAGCTGGAGTACTGTGTTCAATTCTGGTCACCACTTTATAGGAAGGATGTGATTGCACTGGAGGGGGTGCAGAGGAGATTCACCAGGGTGTTGCCTGGGATGAAACATTTAAGTTATGAAGAGAGGTTGGATAGACTTGGGTTGTTTTCGTTGGAGCAGAGAAGACTGAGGGGTGACCTGATCGAGGAGTACAAGATTATGAGGGACATGGACAGGGTGGATAGGGAGCAGCTGTTCCCCTCAGTTGAAGGGTCAGTCACGAGGGGACATAAGTTCAAGGTCAGGGGCAGGAGGTTTAGGGGGATGTGAGGAAAAACTTTTTTACTCAGAGGGTGGTGACAGTTTTGAATGCACTGCCTGGGAGGGTGATGGAGGCAGGTTGCCTCACATCCTTTAAAAAGTACCTGGATGAGCACTTGGCATGTCATAACATTCAAGGCTATGGACCAAGTGCTGGTAAATGGAATCAGGTAGGTAGGTCAGGTGTTTCTCACGCGTCGGTGCAGACTCGATGGGCCGAAGGGCCTCTTCTGCACTGTGTGATTCTGTGATTCTGTGATTCTGATTAATTAAACAATGCGTGAATAGACCCATACACAAGCTTCTGTTTGCCCTTTTAGAAATGCCCTAGAAATTCCAGGCTAATACAAAGGGGGCAGAGATGTATGTAATGGGCATCCAGTCCTTTTCATTTAAATAGTGCCTGATAACTGAGCTTTCTCTGGGTGTTTCAGCAAGGAAACAGTTCCATTATCTGTACATTTTAGAACAGCATAAGAACAAAAGAAGTAGGATCAGGATAGGCCATTCGGCCCATCAATCCTGCCCCACCATTCAATAAGTTCATGACTGATCTACCCCAGGCTTCAACTCCCCTTTCGTGCCAGCTCCTCATAGCCCTCAACTCCCTGATATTTCAAAAATCTATCTACCTCCTCTTTGAATACTTTGAGTGATCTACCCACCACAACTCTCTGGGGTAGAGAATTCTAAACATTCACTGCCCTCTGAGAGAAGAAATTCCTTCACGTGTCAGTTTTAAATGAGTGTCCCCTTATTCTGTAACTATGTCCCCTAGTTCGAGATAAAGAGAGAGGAAACCTTGCTCCTGTAATTCAGAAAATGTCAAACTGTCTTTTTACTGTTTGACTTTTCCTTGTTAATTCATACACAAAATTGCATTTGAAGACTGTTGTGAGTGGTGGCCAAGCTGGTGCTATTGATAGAATTGATCAGCAGACACTTCTTAGGTGGAAACTTTTAGCTTATTTACAAAGGTGCTCAGCAGCAACTACATGTGTGCTTTCACTTCCAACTCTGTGGCCAGGATTTTCAGCTCGGCGTGCAGGCGCGCGTCCGACACACCCGAGTGTGAAATAGCGTGCGATGACGTCGGGCGAATGTCCCGATGTCATCGTGCACTTACACGATATTTCCATCAGCGGGCGTGCACGAGAGCCAGCAGTGCACCGCCAACAATTGCGAGGCCTATTAAGGCCCTAAGCAGCTAATTAAGCAGAATTTTTCACTGCCCGTCCAACCTTACGGTTGGCGGGCGGGTGAATAGACCAGGCGGCCTTTGTACTTTTAGCAAAACCTCAACCACGGGTGGGGTGAGGTTTCCAACAATGACTGAAAAAACAATAAAAAATTTTTAACTCAGTTTTAAAACGTCCCTCTTCATGTGGCTGAGTCACATTTGGGGACATGTTTACATTAATTGTAGATTCTTCTTTTTACATTTTAAAAATCTTCACCCCCCCCCCCTGAGGTAGATCTGTGCCTTCAGGGAGCTTTCAGTTAGCGCACACCCGCGCATGCGCAAACTTCAGCGCTCGTGCTCCTCCCACCCCCACCCTGGCAGCGCTGAGACTCTCAGCACGCATTTCACGCTGGCCAGTTAATTGGCCAGCCAGCGTGAAATCACAGCCGGGGCCCGATCGCAGGAGGCGGACCATTTCGCGGCTGCTCCCGGGCCCGCATGCTGCGCCCACCCAACAAGGGGAAAATCCTGTCCTATCTCTACACAACTAACTACTAACTACTGAGGTAGCCCGCACTACTCTCCTATTGGGTACTCAAGATCATGTGATCTTCCTTAAGAAGTATTATACTTAAAAGCATATTACACACGAAAGAAATCCATAATTATCGCAGAGACATATACCTTTGAATTTGATTTTGTTTGGATTAATTTAAAAATAACTTAATAAACACGAGGGAAGCATGGGTACAAAGAAAGAGCAAGGAACATTAACAAAGGAAGAAAAACAATAAAACACAAATAAAAGTATTAAATCTCAAACATTAGTGCTGAAAAGAAAAAAAAGGAACAGGACCCAAAATTAATTTTCAAAAGGAAAAGAAACAATGTTAAAAATTGTAAAGCACAAATCAAAAGGAGACCAGATTATAAAGAAAGGTTTCCTTTCTCCGTGCTATCATGGCATTGCAAGCTAAACTGGGAGGCTTCCTATGTTGTCTTTTTCTGATGAAGTCACAAATATGTTTGAAAAGAATGAGTCTGTCTGTCAGAAAGATTGATCTGTGGAATTGTTACCCTAACCCAAAACAAAACATACAAGCAAATTAGAAATGCATGTGAAAAATGAGACCAGAAAAGTGAAAGAGGAAAAAGAAAATTGGAAAAATTTCTTTGAAAGTACAACGGGAATATTAAAGGAAAATCAGGATATTTAAGGAAAGACTGGGGATTTAAAAAAAGAGCAAATAATAAGGGAGTAAACAGCAACAAAATATTAAAGAAAACTATTTTCATTGTTAATACTTAAAACTTATGGAGCATGTTCATTGTAGAATGAAATTAATTGTTTGCAGCACCATTCTCTGAATTGACAGCTATCGCCAGAATAAATGATATCACTCAGGCAACTACATAGACTCATCAGCAGCCACAGTGAACAGCACAGCTATGATTCAAAAATATATTCTCCAAAAGAGAAGATTCATGCTAAGTATTTAAGAAAAAAAATATGTGTAAAGATTTTCTTGCAGGTCATATATTTAAAATTTAATATTTATGTCAATTAAGGTTACTTTAAAATAAATCCAATTTCTGAAGCCTAAGACCAATTCAGTTGTTATAAGCTGCAATGTGAAACAATTATTACAGTGCATTCCTTTGAGGAGGTGCAATGAAAAGCTCTTTGAACACTTTCAATGAGAAGTCCCTATCCGCCATTATACATCACTAAATGTGAAAAAGAAATCAATATGGAACGTCCTGGAATTCCAGCTACACTGCTCTGCTCCTTTCTTGCATTAATCAAGATCTCCCAGCCAGTCACATATGCCAAGCTGTACGGTACATGCTGGAATAGCTGACCTGGACACTCTTTTGTTTGATAAATAAATAGAATCATTCAGGGGAATTTTAAATATTGGATGGTGCTGTGAGAGGCTAAGCCTTATTTAAATGCAGTGGGGGTTAAATTCATTGGGCACAACATGGGCCAGAATCTTCAGCTCAGTGAGCGGGGGCGGGTCCTGCTCATTAATGGGTAAGATGACGTGCGGAGACGTTGGGCATGCGTCCCGACATCACCGCATCATTCAGATCCTCAGTTCAGCGAGCGTGCAGCGGAGTCAGCTGCTCACCTGCCGAACTGTCAAAGGCCTATTAAGACCATTTAAAGTCCAATTAAAATGATTAATGGAGCTGCCCGTCCAACCTTAAGGGTGGCAGGCAGGCGAAGAGCCCAGGCGGCCTTCGCATTTACCATGAAACCTCATCCACGGGCGGGATGAGGTTTCATGAAGGTTTTTAAAGTTTGATAAAAAATTTTAATAAAATTCATTGACATGTCCCAGCTCACGTGATGCTGCCACAAAAGGGAACATGTCTTAAATTTTTTTTTCTTTATTAAAATTTTTAAAAACCAAATTAATCTCCTTGAGGCAGCTCTGTGCCTCAGGGAGATTTCTGCGCTCTTTCGCACGCATGTGCACAAGAGCACAGGCCCCGAATTTCCCTCCTCCCCCAGCTCACACAGGGAGTGCTCAGCACTTCCAGGTGCGCGTCACATTGGGCGGGCCTTAATTGGCCCAACCTCGTAAAATGGCTGCGCGCCCGCCCGCTCTCGGCCAACCTCGCCCCCCCATGATGGGTAGAAAATTCTCCCCATGGAAAATCGTGGATTGCCCACTCATTATGTTCCCGATCCAATTTTCCTTTCTGTAGTATGTGGCTCCGGTATTCTAAAAAACTGCCCACTGAACTTTCTTAGCAATCTAATAAATTGTATCAAATTGTAAATAACTCTTCCTTATTATGTAGTCCAGTTCTTGCACCCTCCCAAGAAAATGCAATTCACTCACCATCTACTGATACAAATACCATTTGGTAATGCAGGCTCTGTAGCTAGTATTGAACCAATCGGTACATAAACATAGTTGCCTCTCTTTACTTAATTCAACAAATGCCAGAAAATACCATATTCACCTAGACACGACTCAATAGTGTTTTCTTCAAGTGCACTTATTCTCAGTCTACTGCATTGATGTTGTGCTTCCCTTGAACTCCGTCACCCCTCCCATAGCAGATTCCAATACATCTACAATGCAGGCATCCGCCCAAAATTACAGAAAATTACCCTGGCCAATAAAAGGACAAATCCAATCCAGCTAATTACCATCCCATTCGTCTTCTCTCAAACATCGGCAAAGTGATGGAAGGTTTCACCAACTGTGCTATCAAAAAACACTTACTAAGCAAAAACCTGCTCACCGATGCTCAATTTGGGTTCCGTCAGACTTCATTACAGCCTTTGTCCAAACATAGACAGAAGAGCTGAATTGTAAACGTGAGATGAGAGTGATTGCCCTTGAAATCAAGGCAGCATTTGGCTGAGTGTGGCCAAGGAACCCTAGCAAAATTGAAGTCAATGGGAATCAGGGGAAATCGCTTCACTGGTTGGAGTCATTCCAAGTACAAAGGAAGATGGTTGTTGTTGTTGGAGGCCAATCAACTCAGTCCCAGGACATTGCTGCAGAAGTTTCTCAGAGTAGTGTCCTAGGCACAACTATCTTTAGCTGATGCATCAATGACCTTCCCTCCATCATAAGGTCAGAACCATAGAACCATAGAAAAGTCACAGCACAGAAGGAGGCCATTCGGGCTATCTTGTCCATGCCAGCCCAAGGACACCCAGGTGCCCTTTCTAATCCCACCTTCCTGCACCTGGCCCATAGCCCTGCAGCTTACAGCACTTAAGGTGCAGCTCCAGGTACTTTTTAAAAGAGTTTAGAGTTTCTGCCTCTACTACCAACTTGGACAGTGAATTCCAGACACCCACTACCCTCTGCGTAAAAAAGTTCTTCCTCATGTCCCCCCTACACCTTCTGCCACTTATCTTGAATCTATGTCCCCTGGTTCTAGAATTCTCTGCCAAGGGAAACAATTTTATCCTGTCCACTCTATCCATTCCGCTCATAATTTTGTACACCTCAATCAAGTCACCTCTCTGCCTTCTTTATTCCAGGGAAAATAACCCCAACCTATCCAATCTCTCCTCGTAGCTACACTTTTCTAACCCTGGCAACATTCTTGTAAACCTCCTCCGCACTCTCTCCAGAGCTATTACGTCCTTCCTGTAATGTGGTGACCAGAACTGCACACAATACTCCAGATGTGGCCTCACTGGTGTTTTATACAATTCCAACATTATATCCTTACTTTTATATTCTATACCTCTGCCAATGAAGGAACGCATTCCATATGCCTTCTTTACAACCTTGTCCACTCGACCTGCTGCCTTCATGGACCTGTGTACTTGTACGCCAAGATCTCTCACTTCATCTACCCCTCTTAGTATATTCCCATTTATTCTGTAATCCCTGTAACTGTTTGACCTCCTTAAATGTAGACCTCACATTTCTCTATGTTAAAATCCATCTGCCACTTTACCGCCCACTCCACCAACCCGTCTATATCGTTTTGAAGATTATGGCTATCCTCTACACTATCCACTACTCGGCCAATCTTTGTGTCATCTGCAAATTTCCCAATCATGCCCCCCACGTTCACGTCCAAATCGTTAATATATAACACAAACAGCAAGGGTCCCAACTCCGAGCCCTGTGGAACACCACTTGAGACAACTTTCCATTCGCAAGGGCATCCATCAACCATTACCCTTTGTTTCCTGTTACAAGCCAACCTTTTATCCAATTTTCCACATTACCCTGAATCCCATGGGCTTTTACTTTCCTGACCAATCTGCCATGTGGGACCTTGTCAAATGCCTTGCTAAAATCTATGTACACAACATCCACTGCACTACCTTCATCAACCCTTCTTGTCACTTCCTCAAAGAATTCAATCAAATTTGTGAGACAAGACCTTCCTTTAACAAATCCATGCTGACCATCCCTAACTAGTTCATGCCCTTCCACATGACAGTTAATCCTACCTCTCAGGATTGATTCTACTAATTTGCTCACCACCGATGTAAGACTAACTGGCCTATAATTGTTTGGCATTTCCTATGATCCCTTTTTAAACAATGGAACTACGTTTGCATTTCTCCAGTCCTCCGGTACCTCCACTGTATCTAGTGAAGATTGGAAAATCATCCTCAGAGCATCTGCTATCTCCTCCCTGACTTCCTTCAGCAGCCTCGGAAACAATCCATCTGGCCCTGGTGACTTATCAACTTTCAAGGATTTCAACCCTTTGAGTACTTCCTCTTTCTTTATGACTATCCTATCCAATATTTCGCAGTGTTCCTCCTGGACTACTATATCTACATCCTCCCTTTCCTTTGTAAACATGGAGACAAAATATTCATTTAAAACCCTTCCCACAGCCTCTGCATCTACACACAAGTTTCCATCTTCAACTCTGATAGGTCCCACTTTTTCCTTAACTAAGCTTTTAGCATTAATGTTTTGGTAAAACATCTTTGGGTTATCTTTAACTTTACTTGCTAATCTTTTTTCATGCTCTCTCTCTGATTTCCTTTTTTACTTTGTCCCTGCATTTCCTATATTCTCCTAGGCTATTTGCAGTGCTTAGTTCTTTGTGCCTATCGTACGCTTTCTTTTTCTGTTTGATCTTCCCCTGTATTCCTCTAGACAACCAGGGGGGTCTAGATTTGGCAGTACCACTCTCATTTTTGTAGGGGACATGTCTACTTTGTACAATTAGGATCTTGCTTTTTAGTGCTTCCCACTGGTTTTCCACTGTTTTATCCCCCAGCAGTGCTGTCCAGTCCACCTCAGCCAAGTCCCTTCTCATTTCTGCAAAATTTGCCTTCCCCCAGTTCAAGACTTTTCCTCCTGCCTTATCTCTGTCCTTTTCCATGGTAATGCTAAATCTAACTGAATTGTGATCACTGTCCCCGATATGGTCGCCAACTGTCACTTCACCCACTTGCCCTTCTTCGTTCCCCTAGACTAGGTCTAGAATTGCATCTCCTCTCGTTGGGTTTATCACTAATTGGTTGAAAAAATTTTCCTGGACACAGTGCATGAATTTTTCTCCCTCAGTGCCCCTTATGTTGTTTGAATCACAGTTGATATTAGGATAGTTGAAGTCTAATATTATTGCCCTCTTGTTCTTACAAGCAGAAATTTGCCTACATATTTGTTCTTCTATCCCCCTTTCACTATTTGGGGGTCTGTAGTATACTCCCAGTAGTGTGACTGCCCCTTTTTTATTTCTAAGCTCAATCCATAAAGCCTCGTTTGTTGACCCATTTAGTATATCATCCCTTCTCACAACTGGAATTGATTCTTTAACCATTAGTGCTACCCCACCCTCCTTTTTTATCTCCTACTCTAACGTGTCTGAAGACTCTATAACCAGGGAACTTAAGCTGCCCTAATTAAAAGCACAAAACTGCAGATCATGGAAATCCAAAACAAAAACAAAAATACCTGGAAAAACTCAGCAGGTCTGACAGCATCTGCAGAGAGGAATACAGTTAACATTTCGAGTCCGTATGACTCTTCAACAGAACTAAGGAAAAATAGAAAAGGGGTGAAATATAAGCTGGTTTATGGGGTGGGGGGGGGTGGGTGGGACAAGTAGAGCTGGATAGAGGGCCAGTGAAAGGTGGAGATTGCCAAAAGATGTCATAGACAAAAGGACAAAGAGGTGTTGAAGGTGGTGATATTATCTAAAGGAATGTGCTAATTAAGGGTAGAAAGCAGGGCAAGCAAGGTACAGATAGGCCCAGTGGGGGTGGGGTGGGGGGAAGGGATTGAAATAGGCTAAAAGGTAGAGATAAAACAACGGATGGTAATACATTTAAAAATAATGGAAAAAGGTGGGAAAAGAAAAATCTATATAAATTATTGGGGGGAAAAAGGGGGGATCGGAAAGGAGGTGGGGATGGAGGAGAGAGTTCATGATCTAAAATTGTTGAACTCAATATTCAGTGTGGAAGGCTGTAAAGTGCCTAGTCGGAAGATGAGGTGCTGTTCCTCCAGTTTGCATTGAGCTTCACTGGAACAATGCAGCAGGCCAAGGACGGACATGTGGGCATGAGAGCAGGGTGGAGTGTTGAAATGGCAAGCAACAGGGAGGTCTGAGTCATGCTTGCAGACAGACTGAAGGTGTTCTGCAAAGCAGTCACCCAGACTGCGTTTTGTCTCTCCAATGTAGAGGAAACCGCATTGGGAGCAACGAATGCGGTAGACTAAATTGAGGGAAGTGCATGTGAAATGCTGCTTCACTTGAAAGGAGTGTTTGGGTCCTTGGACGGTGAGGAGAGGGGAAGTAAAGGGGCAGGTGTTGCACCTTCTGTGGTTGCATGGGAAGGTGCCGTGGGAGGTGGTTGAGGTGTAGGGGTGATGGAGGAGTGGACCAGGGTGTCCCGGAGGGAACGATCCCTGCTGAATGCCGCCGGGGGGGTGAAGGGAAGATATGTTTGGTGGTGACATCATGCTGGAGTTGGCGGAAATGGCGGAGAATGATCCTTTGAATGCGGAGGCTGGTGGGGTGATAAGTGAGGACAAGAGGGACCCTATCATGGTTCTGGGAGGGAGAGGAAGGTGTGAGGGCAGATGCGCGGGAGATGGGCCGGACATGGTTGAGGGCCCTGTCAACCATCGTAGGTGGAAAACCTCGGTTAAGGAAGAAGGAAGACATGTCAGAGGAACTGTTTTTGAAAGTGGCATCATCAGAACAGATGCGACGGAGGCGAAGGAACTGAGAGAATGGGATAGAGTCCTTACAGGAAGCGGGGTGTGAGGAGCTGTAGGCGAGGTAGCTGTGGGAGTCGGTAGGCTTGTAATGGATATTGGTGGACAGTCTATCACCAGAAATTGAGACAGAGAGGTCAAGGATGGGAAGGGAAGTGTCAGAGATGGACCATGTGAAAATGATGGAGGGGTGGAAATAGGAAGCAAAATTAATAAATTTTTCCAGGTCCTGACGAGAGCATGAAGCAGCACTGAAGCAATCATCGATGTACCGGAGAAAGAGTTGTGGGATGGGGCCGGGCCTCCCACGGCACCTTCCCATGCAACCGCAGAAGGTGCAACACCTGCCCCTTTACTTCCCCTCTCCTCACCGTTCAAGGGCCCAAATACTCCTTTCAAGTGAAGCAGCATTTCGCTTGCACTTCCCTCAATTTAGTCTACTGCATTCGTTGCTCCCAACACGGTTTCCTCTACATTGGAGAGACCAAACGCAGACTGGGTGACCGCTTCGCAGAACATCTTCAGTCAGTCCACAAGCATGACCCAGACCTCCCTGTCGCTTGCCATTTCAACACACCACCCTGCTCTCATGCCCACATGTCCGTCCTTGGCCTGCTGCAATGTTCCAGTGAAGCTCAACGCGAACTGGAGGAACAGCACCTCATCTTCCAACTAGGCACTTTACAGCCTTCCGGACTGAATATTGAGTTCAACAACTTTAGATCATGAACTCTCTCCTCCATCCCCATCCCCTTTCCGATCCCCCCCTTTTTTTTCCAATAACTTATATAGATTTTTCTTTTCCCAACTATTTCCATTATTTTTAAATGTATTTCCATCCATTGTTTTATCTCCACCTTTTAGCCTATTTCGATCCCTTCCCTTCACCCCACCCCCACTAGGGCTATCTGTACCTAGCTCATCCTGCTTTCTACCCTTAATGTCACCATTAGCATATTCCTTAGATAATATCACCACCTTCAACACCTCTTTGTCCTTTTGTCTATGACATATTTTGGCAATCTCCACCTATTACTGGCCCTCTATCCAGCTCTACCTGTCACCCCCACCCCCCCCCAAAAAAACAGCTTATATTTCACCTCTTTTCTGTTTTTACTTAGTTCTCTTGAAGAGTCATATGGACTCGGAATGTTAACTGTGTTCCTCTCCGCAGATGCTGCCAGACCTGCTGAGTTTTTCCAGGTATTTGTATTTTTATTTTTACCCATGGACTTTTAGTGCCTTTATCTCCAAATTAATATGAAGCAGAAATAATAGAAACATGACTTAAAAATGATGAGGACTAAGCTGTTTATATTAAAGAATGCAAAGTGTTCAGAAAAATAAGGAGGGAAAATAGGGAGACAGGGTAGCAGCACTGATTAGGGAAGACATTATAGTATTGGAAAGCAAGAATGTCAGGTGGAAAAGACCGAATCCGTCTGGTTTAGAATTGAGAAGCAGAACAAGTATGATCACACCTCTGGAGTAGTCTATAGGGCTTGTGGTGAATACGAGGTTTAAAAAGATGGCTATGTTTTAAACTATCTCCCTTATTTCAAGGCAAAATGGAATAGTGGAGAGGACATGCGATATCCTACTCATTCTGCCCAGAGATAAGCCCATGTTACCTAGTTGCCATGGGGACAGGGAACCAGGTTACGCCCTGTTGAAAGAAAGGTGCCAATTTTTATCTCCTGGAGACAAAGGAAGAAGCAGCTGGTCTTACTGCTGCAAGACTTACTGACTCCAAGACCCTGGACACAGCGAGATTGTCCTGGAGAGAGAGGGACAGGAAAACAACAGCTGTTATGAGCAGCAGAAGAAAGGGCTGCTTTCTGTTAGCCACACTGGTCAAAGAGATTGGACCTGTGGAGACTTAAGGACACCGAAAAATTATCTCTTTTATTAATTCTTTAAGGGATGTGGGCATCGCTAGCCAGGCCAGCATTTATTACCCATCCCTAATTGCCCTTGGGAAGGTAGTGGTGAACTGCCTTCTTGAACTGCTGCAGTACATGTGCTGTAGAGGGGAACGTCCAGGTGGTGGTGTTCCCTTGCATCTGCTGCCCTTGTCCTTCTAGATGGTAGCAGTTGTAGGTTTGGAAGGTGTTGTCTGAGGATCCTTGGTGAGTTTCTGAAGTGCATCTTGTAGATGTTACACACTGCTGCTACTGTGCGTCAGTGATGGAGGGAGTGAATGTTTGTGGATGGGATGCCAATCAAGTGGGTTGCTTTGTCCTAGATGGTGTTAAGCTTCTTGAGTGTTGTTGGAGCTGCACTCATCCTGGCAAGTGGGGAGTATTCCATCACACTCCTGACTTGTGCCTTGCAGATGGTGGACAGGTTTTGGGGAGTCAGGAGGTGAGTTACTTGCCATGGGATTCCTAATCTCTGACCTGCTCTTGTAGCCACAGTATTTATATGGCTAGTCCAGTTCAGTTTCTTCTCAATGATAAGCCCCCAGGATGTTGATAGTGGAGGATTCAGCAATGATAATGCCATTGAATGTCAAGGGGGCGATGGTTAGATTCTCTCTTGTTGGAGATGGTCATTGCCTGGTACTTATGTAGCGTCAATGTTTCTTGTCACATGTCAGCCCAAGCCTGGATATTGTCCAGGTCTTGCTGCATTTGAACATGGACTGCTCCAGTATCTGAGGGATCACGAATGGTACTGAACATTGCGCAATCATCAGCGAACATCCCCACTTCTGACCTTATGATGAAAGGAAGGTCATTGATGAAGCAGCAGAAGAGGGTTGGGCCAAGGACACCCTGGCAAGGTCAGGAAAAGAAGTTGCCAGTGTGGACTGTGTTGATGGTTCAGGGATTCTCAGAAGACTGAGGGAAAAGATTTTCGATGAACACTGGAAGTTATGGCTCAGTGAAACAGAGAGAAGCTGGTTAGCTGTAAAGGCTACAATTATGCAGAGACTGTGATGTAACATACAAATGCAGTATGGGGTTTTCAGTTGTATTAGGAAGTTAAGGGGGACATGTTTTATGTATTTCAGGGGATTAGTTACCTACTAAGTAATATTTAGTTGATGTGGCTTTTAGTTTGTTACAGTTAAAGTCTAAAAACACGAAATCTGGTCATGTGATCAACTTCTCTTCCAGGAATGTGTTCATTTGAGTTGGTCACTGGGAATTCAAATCTCTACAGTTATCAATCTCTACAGGCATTATAATAGTCTCCAAATAGTGGGGCAGATATTGGGGAAGTTTAATTACTCAATTATACAATAGGGTATTTGTTGTAGAGTTGTTTTCCCAGGCAACTTTTCTTGGTGGAAACATCGAACTTTATTTACAAAACAGCTGCAGCAGCTCACGTGTGCAGCTCACTCTATAACTAGAGAAGAATTCTCCCCTAGGTGTTCCCCATGCTGCAAACTGATTGGTTTACACTGATCATGTGATGTTACAACACAGGATTATTCTTAAAGCTACACTCCTATGTTTATCAAAATTGCAATTACTACATTCCTCCCCCATTAACTTTTCAATACATTTTGTATTTACAAGGATATTTATCTCATGACATTACAATATTTACACAGGCCATGAAATTATAAGTTCAGTCTTTCAGGTGGTTTCCTGATCCGTGTGGAATGTTGTGGCTCCATGACTTCTGATTCTTCGGCAGGAACCACAGTTTCTGGAACTGCATTAACATCAGGTACCTCATTAGGCTCAGACAGTTCAGTGTTGCTCACTCCGACAGAGACATCGGGCATGTCTATCCTTGGTTGAACAACTTCAACAGGAACCACAGATTCAGCAATGGTTACAGGTGGAACATCATTTTGTTGGGGTATCTCCCTTCTTCTTAAATGGTCCACATGCTTATGAATGATCCAGCCCTCCACTTACACATGGTACGACAATGGTTCCATCACAGAGGTTACTTTACCAGGTAACCACTTCGGTCCTTCACTGAAATTCTTTACATATGCTGCTTCTCCAACAGAATTGTCATTCATGTCTATGCAAATCATGAGTCACTTTTTGGTTCCCTTGACTTTTCTCCACCTTCCCCTCCAAATTGGGAATTTTCAGGCTTAGTCTTGTTTGATGATGGCACCTCATCAGTAACTCTGCAACCTCTTCATTTGTGTCTTCTTCTTTCTAGCACAGAATTTAGTCTTGTCCTTCATTTTGACTTCACTGTTGGCCAGACTTCTCTCAGGTGAAATCTCAACTTGTCTTAGTTTGGTAGTTGATCTATCCATGACTTCATTGTCTACTCATATCTTGGAAAGCTCTACAACTTTTCCTTTCAAGGCCTCGGTAGCTTCATTTAGCTGATTCTCCAGCTCTTCTGTCTCCTTGTATCTGTTGGCTTCCTCCTGGAACCTTGAACATTGCTGTGTCTTCTCTGCCAACTGGTTCTTTAGTTTGTTCAGAGTGACGTTAAATTCTTCCTGTTTCTCTCCATAACTTATTAGAGGTGCTAAACTTTGACCTGAGGGATTCTTGTAGTGTGTGAAGGTCTTTCATCAGGCTTTCTATTTCTTTGCGAAGTTAACTCGCTTCATCTTGAATTTTTTCATTCAGCAGAGCCTCCTTGAGTTTCTTCTGCTGTTCTTCCATGTTGTTACTTAAGACAGTCTTCATTTCTTCAGGTTACTCAATGGCTACACACTCCTTTTTCATCCAGTTGTGGTCCTTGGACTCTCCAGGCTCTTTCTGAAGTATCTTGCCTTGTTCCTTTTCCAACTCAGGAACTCTTCCTGCTCCTTTTTGAAATGTCACTGGCCAATCAAGGTTAATTTCCCTCAACCAATTCCGACCTAGAAGGCTTGGTCGTCTGCCCTC
Organism: Cetorhinus maximus; assembly: GCF_964194155.1. NCBI lineage: Eukaryota > Metazoa > Chordata > Chondrichthyes > Lamniformes > Cetorhinidae > Cetorhinus > Cetorhinus maximus. Next base: position 65,460,347 of record NC_135892.1, read on the forward strand.
TAATATCATCACTGGTAGTTGTGCTGCTTGGTGTCTGTAATAAACAGGTATACTGATGATACCTTTTACTTAGATTTCTTCACTTGTTTATTCCAAATATAATTATTGAGCACATTTATTTAAATATCTGTAAGTGTGTTATCCTACTACAGTGGTAGAAGCACCAGTGTCTACTTCCATTTTAAAGGGTTTCCCATTCACCTGTAGATTGGCAAATTGGCAGTGATTGGCTCTGACTCCCCACCATTCATGCTGAATAAGGAATAAATGTCAGAATTGGTTGTTTCTGGCTCTTCCACATTATATACTTCAAGGGCTTTGTTTGTTGCCAGGAAGCCTGTTTTAATCTTGTTTTGCAATGTTTCAATATGTGCCTTCTTTTGTGACAAAAATAACATTCCGACTGTTTAAATCACCAATTGTCAGGGGTACAATTGTTTCCACTTTGATAACACTTCGGCCAGGATTTTCTGTTTTGGGGTGGGGGGGAGCGGGAGCGAGTGCAGACAGGCGCGGACCTGATCGCCGCCTGCAATCAGGTCTGCTCCGCCATTTTACGCGGGCGGGCCAATTAAGGCCCGCCCAGCATACTTGCCGACTCCCATGGATAGCGGGAGTGTGCGGGCGGTGGCGGGCTTGCACAGACCACTGGGTCCAATGGCGACCCAGCTGTCTGTTTAAACGAAGGCCTGGCAGCCTCCTGTAGGCTGCTCACAATGGCCAGTCCAGGCTGCACCAGAGGGGTTCAGGTGTGCAGGCCAAGCTGGAGGGAAGTCCTGCGGAGCAGAACAGGCTGGAAGGAAGGCCAGAGGAGCAGGGCAGGCTGCAGGGTAGGTCGGCTGGGGGTCAAAGCGCCCCTCGTTTTTCTGATGATTGCCTTGCTGCCCTCCTTGAGGAGGTGGCAGCACGGCGGGAGGTGTTGGTCCTCCTGGATGGGAGGAGGAGGCCCCCCCACATGACCAAACGTGCCTGGGAGGAGGTGGCGGAGGTGGTGAGCTCTAGCGAGGTGGTGCGGCGCACCTGGATCCAGTGCCGCAAGCACTTCAATGATTTGTTGTGCTCTGGCAGGGTGAGCATGATGTTGGCATTGGACATTTAACCCAGCAGGTAGCCTTAGCCTCTGAAGCCCCCTCGCCCAAGTCTTACTGTCGTGATTTCATTGAATCATTTAAGGCATTTTTCCTTTGCTGGGTGGCCAAGCAGATAGTGCCCATGCTGAGGTCAGCCTGAGTGGGTCATGAGGAGATGAGTTCTCCCCTGCACCATGTGTTGATCTTAGTTGCACATGATTAGTCCGGGGGCAACCTGGAGGAGCTGCAGCTAGGCACGTACTCAGAACTACAGGATATGTCCTATTCAGGGTGATGAGATGGTGGAAGGGGAGCCTCAAGGTGTTGTGGCCAAGAGCCATCTGATGCCCTCTACACTGCATGTGGTTATGCCCCCTTGCTATGGGAGGAAATACTGTGTGGTTCCTAATGTGATGTACGCAGCATGTGTCCAAAGGGGCATTGGGGGGTTGGGGAGCAGGCCTAGCATCTTTGTCTAAGTGATCAGCAGCAGGGGGGAGACGAGGCACTGGAGGCCTGATATACCCACTCTGGTTGGGGTATGGCGTTCGTGAGCAGAGTCCATGTGCAATTTGCCCTAATGAATGGTCTTCTCTCTTTTTCAGGAGAAGAATGTTCATAACGCCTCCAAGCGTGTGAGGACTGGAGGCGGCCAGGCACAACTCTCCATATTAACCCTGTTCAAGCAGGAGGCCCTTGAGCTGAAGAGGCGCCATGCACCCAGGTCTACTGGTGTCAGTGAGGCTGGGGTGGCACGGCCAGGTATTTAAGGCCAACAGTGAGGTCCGCATTGTCCTCCCAACAGCCATAGCGCTGAAGATTGTTAAATTAGTTATTTTTGCAACATTGCTGGGCCATTGGTTCTGGAAGATTGAACGCATAATGAGCCAGGGGACAGGCATGAAGTTTGTCAGTGTGTGCACGCAAACTGATCCACTGTCCTTGTTCTTCCTTTCAGCATCATCAGAGCAGGGCCGGGAGAAGGAGCAGCAGATGCCCCCTCTCAAACCTGAGGGACCTGAAGTCTCACCAGTGTCACACCATTTCTGCGAAGCAGGCACCAGCACAGATACTAGCACCTCGGTGGGCATTGGAACATTGGCTAGTGTCCCAGGGCACAGTGGTGAGGGCATTTCACAGTCACTGGAGGAGCTGGCAGAGACAGAGAGTGCCCACGGCACCAGCAGTCGGAGGACTGCAGGGGTGCTCAGTCGGTGCCTGATAATGTGCCTCTGGAGTCATCCGTGATGTAGCAGGTGCAGGAAATGCAGCCGAGTATGTGGGAGCATCTGGGGGAGATACATGAGGCTACGTTTGGCTTGGTCTTCGTGGTGAAGGAGTCTAAGCGGATGATAGCCAAAGAAATGAGTCACATGTCTGAACGCCATGCGTCCTCCATGGAGAGAGTGGCAACTCTCGTGGAGAGGCTACTCCGGGAGACCCGCCAGGGCTTCCTGCGGATGTGCTCTGACCAGCAAGCCCTCACATCGGCAATGACCTCAGCTGGTCACTGCCAGTGTGGGAGATGGTGTGGGCATCAAGCTTCCCAGCTCATTGCCCATCCATCGACGGTGAGCAGGGAGGTCCAAGGTGACCTCACCTTGGCACAGCAGCTGCCTGTCGTCTCTATGAGCTCCTATCAGGGCGCTCCGGATTAGGGCACCTGCTCCTCCGCCCCTCTCCCAGTGACGGTACCATCTGCTGAGGTTGCGACGGTTGGGGAGATGCCAGCTGTGGAACTGGCAGCTCACTCCCAGGTGGAGCCAGCACAGGCTCCATGGGCCAGAGGACAGCCGCCAAGGTCATCGAGGCCAACAGGACAGCAGAGCCAGCAGGCTGTCTCAGATGCCACTCTGTGCGATGGGGCAGCACCAAGACGTAGCACCTGGAAACGAAAACACAAGGCACATTAGGCACACCAAGGGTTTTTCACTGGTGCTTTTGTGTTGGCCTAAGATTAGGTCCTTATGATTTCTTTTGGATTGTTGACACTATTGTTTAATATTTGTGATAACTCCTGATTCACACATTAAATGTCAGATGTGTGACCATGGCTGAGGGTCCTTCGTTTTTTCTGCATGTGTATGTTTAAGAAAAGTGTCATGAGTGTTTCCTTTGGACATTCATCTTTATGTACAAGGCCCTTAGTTACTGCTGATGACCTGGCAGATTTTGCACTTAGGTGTCGCGTATCGAGGCGCCAGCCCAGGCTTGTACTGCTGATCCATCTGTGTTGTGCTAGCTGAATGTTCATTGAATTAAAACCTCCCGGGTGTCCCTGCCTCCTTAGAGTAGTCCCGGGTCAGTGTCTACCCCCTCAGCATTTCCCTGTGCATGCTCATCCTCGGACTCACTGCTGGACTCATCGTGTGCAGCCGCAGCCACTGCGTCGACGTCTTCATCGTCCATTGCGTCCCCCTTTTCCAGCGCAAGATTGTGGAGAGCGCAGCATGCAACCACTATCACCGACACACGATCTGGGGGGTACTGGAGTGCGCCCCCTGAGTGGCCCAGGCATCAGAAGCACATCTTGAGAAGACCGATGGCTCTCTCCATCACAGCCCTTGTGGTGCTGTGGCACCTATTGTACCACTGCTCAGCTTCTGTTCTTGGATGGCGGAGAGGCGTCATGAGCCACCTTCTGAGGGGATAGCCCTTGTCACCCAGCAGCCATCCATCAAGCCGGGCTGGAGCACTGAAGAGCCCCAGCACCTGGGAGTGTCTGAGGATGTAGGCGTTGTGGGAGTTGCCTGGGTACCTTGCTTGTAGAGCAACTTGTAGACTTGTAGAACCAGCATCCTGTGATCACACACTATCTGCACGTTCATGGAGTGGAAGTCCTTCCTGTTGATGAAGGTACCTTGATGGCCACATGTGAGCAGTCTATAGCACCCTGGACACGGGGGAAGCCAGCAATGTCCGCGAAGCCTCTGGCTCGCTGTGTCTGGCTTGCCTGATCCCAACGGAAGTGGATGAAGGTCAATGCACACCTGAACAGAGCGTCTGTGACCTGCTTGATACAAGTGTGGACAGCTGATTTGGAGACACCAAACCCTGGAAAGAGCCAGAGGCATAGAAGTTGAGGGCAGCTGGGACCTTCAGAGCCACTGGAATGGGGGTATCCACCCAGACAGTTAGGGGAGATCTCAGGCCCAATCATCTGACAGATATAGTTGACTGTCTCCCTTGACAGTCGGAGCCTCCTTCGTCACTGCACCACAGACATATTGAGGTAACTGCTTTGCCGCCTGTATACCCTGGCAGCAGGATAGTGGCGTTTTCTGTGGCCCTTTCCACCTTGGACTACCTCTTGGCCCTGCGCCCCTTGTGCCTGCGCCTGTACGCCCAAAGGTGGCTCCCCTGGAGGCTGAATGTGCACTCCTGGCCTCCTTCTCCTTCGAGCCCTCCCTTCCTCTTCAGAGGAGCTCCCTCCAGTGGATAGATCAGATCCCATACCTTGGCTAAGGGAAGGCTTCCTGAAACCTGCAGGCCCGGAAAAGATTCCTCACTGCGGAGTGCTGACCTGAAGGTTAAGAGTCCAGAAAAAGCTGCTGGGATGCATTCTGAAGTATTGCAGGTCACATAGGCAAGTTTAAAAAACTTTCTCCAATAAATACTTCACAGAGCAGATTCATGACCCCACTGAGCCCTCTTATCCCGCCCATGGATGAGGTTAATAGAAATGTCTCCTACCCGCCTGCCCGTTGCGTCTGTGCGCCGACCCGAAGATCGCACGGGCGCCAGAAAATCAGCATCAATTGAAGGCTAAAGGGCCTTAAGTGGCGTGTTAATTAATGGCGGGCACACGTCACACTTCATTGCGCGCCAACCCAGTGAAATATCACGCTGGCGCGCGGTGACGTCATTTTACACACGGATGTGCGAGGCCGGTCCCCCCGCACATCAAACGGAAAATTCTGCCCTTAGTTTTTGGGGGCAGTTTCCCGCTTCGCGGCAGAGTCCTGGCTTTGCGCACCACTTTTGGCTGACCGTTCCCACCCAACTAGGAAAACGGCACCATTTTGTGTACCTTGAATCGCTTGTGAATCCCTTACGTTGCTTTCCATCGCAAGCGTTATTTCTAATGCTTTCTTAAAGCTAAGATCCACTTCAGCCAGCAATCTTCGCTGAATAGCACTATCCTGCGCACCACAGACCAAACAATCTCTGAGCACATCATTCAGGGTTTCACCGAAATCACAATTTTCCATTAGTTGTTTTAATTTCGCCCCATAGGTAGCAATGTTCTCCCTCGGGGCTCTATTCTGTGAATTGAACCTGAACCTCTGCATAGTGACTGAGGGCTTGGATTAGAAATGCCCCTGAGCAAGGTCCACTAATTCACTGAAGATCTTCGAATCTGGGTCACTGGGGGCCATCTATCTTCAAATTAAACTGTGAGTTTTTCTCCCACTCAGGAGAATCACTCTCCTCTTTCTCTCCCATGTGATTTCATTGGCTTTAAAGTAGAACTCAAGACGTTCTATATATTGAGACCAATCATCTGTGGCTGGCTCAAAGGGATCGATTCTGCCGAACTGTGGCATCTCGGATGAGTGTATGTTCCTTTCTTTCTAAATTATCTTAGATGCAATCGCTGGGCGAGGGACAGCACCAGATCTGATTTTTCCTTGTTGCCAGTTTGTTATAGAGTTGATTTTCCAGACAACTTTTCTTGGCAGAAGTATTGAACTTTATTTACAAGACAGCAGCAGCAGCTACATGTGTGCATCTGACTCAATAAATAAAGAAGAACTCTCCCCTCGAGGATCCCCGCGCTGCAAACCAATTGGTTTACACAGATCATGTGATCATACAACACAGGATATGTTCTTAAAGCTATAGTCCTACGTTTATTAAAGCTATAATTAGTACAGTAATGTTAGAGTAAAGGGTAAAGAAGGGGAGGAATTTCTGAAATGTGCTCAAGGGTACTGTCTTGGCCAGTATGTTCTCAGTCCTACTAGGAAGGAGGCATTGCTAGATCTGCTGGTGGGGAATGAGGTGGACCAAGTGGACCAAATGTTTATAGGGTACATTTGGATAAGAATGATAATGGTTTCATAAGGTTTAGGTTAGTAATGGAGACCATAAGACCATAAGACATAGAAGCATAAATTAGTCCATTCAGCCCATCGAGTCTGCTCCACCATTCAATCATGGCTGATAAGTTTCTTAACCCCATTCTCCCACCTTCTCCCCGTAACCTTTGATCCTATTACCAATCAAGAACCTATCTATCTTGGTCTTAAATACACTCAATGACCTGGCCTCCATAGCCTTCTGTGGCAATGAATTCCATGGATTCACCACTCTCTGGCTAAAGAAGTTTCTCCTCATCTCTGCTCTAAAAGGTCTTCCCTTTACTCTGAGGCTGTGCCCTCGGGTCCTAGTCTCTCCTACTAATGGAAACATCTTCCCCACGTCCACTCTATCCAGGCCTTTCAGTATTCTGTAAGTTTCAATCAGATCCTCCCTCATTCTTCTAAACTCCATCGAGTATAGACCCAGAGTCTTCAAACGTTCCTCATATGTTAAGCCTTTCATTCCTGGGATTGTTCTCATGAACCTCCTCTGGACCCTCTCCAGGGCCAGAACATCCTTCCTGAGATACGGGGCCCAAAATTGCTCACAATATTCTAAATGTGGTCTGACCAGAGCCTTATAAAGCCTCAGCAGCACATCCCTGCTTTTATATTCTAGTCCTCTCAAAATAAATGCCAACATTGCATTTGCCTTCCTAACCACCGACTCAACCTGCAAGTTAACCTTAAGAGAATCCTGGACTAGGACTCCCAAGTCCCTTTACACTCCAGATTTCTGAATTCTCTCCCCATTTAGAAAATAGTCTATGCCTCTATTCTTCCTACCAAAGTGCATGACCTCACACTTCCCCACGTTGTATTCCATCTGCCACTTCTTTGCCCATTCTCCTAACCTGTCCAATTCCTTCTGCAGCCTCCCCGCCTCCTCAATACTACCTGTCTCTCCACCTATCTTTGTATCATCTGCAAACTTAGCCAGGATGCCCTCAGTTCCTTCATCTAGATCATTAATGTATAAAGTGAAAAGTTTTGGTCCCAACACTGACCCCTGCGGAACTCCACTAGTCACCGGCTGCCATCCTGAGAAGGACCCCCTTATCCCCACTCTCTGCCTCCTGCCAGACAGCCAATCTTCTATCCATGCTAGTACCTTGCCTCTAACACCACGGGCTCTTATCTTACTGAGCAGCCTCCTGTGCGGCACCTTGTCAAAGGCCTTCTGGAAGTCCAAGTAGATAACATCCATTGGCTCTACTTTGTCTAACCTACTAATTCCCTCCTCAAAAAATTCTAACAGATTTGTCAGGCATGACCTCCCCTTGATGAAACCATGCTGACTTTGCCCTATTTTATCATGCACTTCCAAGTATTCTGAAATCTCATCCTTAATAATGGACTCTAAAATCTTACCAACGACCGAGGTCAGGGTAATCGGCCTGTAATTTCCCGTCTTTTGCCTCACTCCCTTCTTAAACAGGGGGGTTACATTAGCAATTTTCCAGTCCTCTGGGACCCTCCCTGACTTCAGTGATTCCTGAAAGATCACCACTAATGCCTCCACTATCTCTTCAGCTATCTCCTTCAGAACTCTGGGGTGTAATCCATCTGGTCCAGGTGATTTATCCACCTTCAGACCTTTCAGTTTTCCTAGCACCTTCTCCTTGGTAATGGCCACCATACTTACCTCTGCCCCCCGACTCTCTTGAACTTTGGGGATGTTACTCGTGTCTTCCACCGTGAAGACTGACACAAAGTACCTATACAGATCCTCCGCCATTTCTTTGTTCCCCACCACTACTTCTCCAGCATCATTTTCCAGCAGCCCAATGTCCACTTTTGCCTCTCTCTTACCCTTTATATATCTAAAAACCTCTTGCAATCTTCTTTTATATTACTGGCTAGTTTACCCTCATATTTAATCTTCTCCCTCCTTATTTCTTTTTTAGTTGTCCTCTGTTGATCTTTGTAGGCTTCCCAATCCCCTGGTTTTCCACTGCTCTTCGTCGCATTGTATGCTTTCTCTTTAGCTTTTATGCTGTCCCTGACTTCACTTGTCAGCCATGGTTGCCTCGTCCTCCCTTTAGTATGCTTCTTCTTCCTAGGGATGAATTTTTGCTGTGTCTCCCAAATTACTCCCAGAAACTCCTGCCATTGCTGTTCCACTGTCTTTCCTGCTAGGCTCATCTCCCAGTCAATTCTGGCCAGCTCCTCCCTCATGCATCTGTAATTGCCTTTATTCAACTGTAATACCGTTACATCTGATTTTTCCTCTCAAATTGCACGGTAAATTCTATCATATTATGATCACTTCCTCCTAAGGGTTCCTTCACCTTAAGCTCCCTTATCAAATCTGCCTCATTACACATCACTAAATCTAGAATTACCTGTTCCCTAGTGGGCCCCACCACAAGCTGCTCCAAAAAGCCATCTCGTAGACATTCCACAAATTCCTTTTCTTGGGATCCACTACCAACCTGATTTTCCCAGTCTACCTGCATATTGAAATCCCCCATGATCACTGTAACCTTGCCTTTCTTACACGCCTTTTCTATCTCCTGGTGTATCTTGTGCCCCACATCCTGACTACTGTTCGGAGGCCTGTACATAACTCCCATTATGGTTTTTTCACCTTTGCGGTTCCCCAACTCTACCCACACAGATTCTACATCATCTGACCCTACATCATTTCTTGCTATCGATTTAACTTCATTTCTTACTAACAAAGCAACCCCACCCCCTCTGCCAACCTGCCTATCTTTTTGACAGGATATATATCCTTGGATATTTAGCTCCCAGTCCTGATCCCCTTGCAGCCATGTCTCCGTGATGCCCACCACTTCATACCTGCCAATTTCAATCTGTGCCACAAGTTCACTTACCTTATTTCGTATACTGCGTGCATTCAGATACAACACCTTCAGTCCTGTATTTCCCGTCCCTTTTCTCATTGTTGTCCCTTTATCTGATGTGCTTGAAGTTAGATTCCTAGCCCTTTCCAAACACTCTGGTCCTATTTTATGTTTTGGGGACTTTAATAGCCTCTCCTGGGCTCTCCTTTCTTTTCAGTTTTTTCATAATTTTCCATGAAATTGAATCCACCCCCCCACACGCTAACCTGCTGCTTTGTTTCCCATTAGTCATAATTCTTGGAGTTTTAACCTTCCCTCCCCCCCAACTTTCTAGTTTAAAGTCCTGGAGTGGAGAAAGAAACAAGTTGAAGGTAGAACTTCTAAATTGGAAAAGGACTAACTTCAGTGGAATGAGAGGGGATCTAACCCGGGTCAAATGAAACCAAAGAAAAACTGTAAGATAACAATGGATGATCTTTAATAGGGAGAAGTATCAGGAACAGGCTAGGTACATTCCAATACGGGTGGAAGGTAAGGGAACCAAAGCCAGGGCTCCTTAGATGACAAGGGAGATAGAGAATATGATTAAGCAAAAAAAAAAGATCGGTGTACGATACTTGTCAGGTGAATTTTTCAAGTGTGACCCATGCTAAATACATTAAGAGAGGGGAAGTGAAGAGGAAAATATGGTTGGCAAAGAGAAAATAAAAGACTAAAATGATAGTTAACGTAAAAGAGAAACTAAAAATCTTTAACCGGCATGTAAGTTGTAAGTGGGTTGTAAGAAGTAGGATGGAACGTATTAGGGGAGAAAGAAGGTGATATAGGGTGGGATTTTCCCCACCCACCTGCCGGATTGTCCGGACCCGCCACAAGTCAATGGACTTCTGGTTTGGGCGTCGCCTCGCCCGCGGTGGGTCCTGCCCGCGACAGGGCCGGAAAATCCCTGCCATAAGCTTAAGGTGCAGGCTAAGCCTAGAATATTTATAGAGTATCATACTTACTGAGCAAAAGGGTGTTGGCAAAATATTGGTAGAAGTGAAGGTTGTATAGATAATGGAAGGGGTGAAAATTGATGGAAAGGATGTACTGGAATGTCTTGCGATGCTTAGAATGGATAAGTTTCCCAGGTTGCTAAAGGAAGTGGAGGTGGAGATAGCAGAAGGGCTTGCTATTATCTTCCAATCTTCCCTAGATACAGGGAAGGTTCCAGAAGATGGGAAAATGGAAAATGCGACACCCTTGTTCAAGAAAGGGTGCTCGAACATTTCTAGTAACTATAGGTTGGTCAGTTTAACAACAGTGTTTGGTAAGGTTTTAGAAACAATATTAAGGGAAAAATGAACATGTGCTTGGTGAGGTTTAAGTTAGTTAAGGCATGACAACACAGATTTGTAAAAGGCAAATTGTTCTTGACTAACCTAACTGATTTTTTGATGAAGTAACAGAGAAGATTGATTCAGGGAAAGCAATGAATCTTTAAATATGGATTTTGAGAAAGCCTTTGAAAAAGCATCACATAAAATACTGATTAACAAAATTGAGACTCATGGAATAGGAGGGTCAGTGTCAGTTTGGATAACAAAATAATTGGCTCAAACACAGGAAAGAGTAAGTTGTGGTAAATGGTTATTTTTCAGACTGGAGGATGGTAAACAGTGGGGTTCCTCAACGGTGAGTGCTAGAACCAGCTTTTTGTGATATATATTATATCTATTATTTGGATATTGGAATACAGAATAAAATTTCAAAATTTGTCAATGCTACCAAACTTAGAGATATGGAAAATAGTGAGGATGATACCAATCAACTGCAACAGGACATAGATCGCTAGAAGAACGGGCAGACAAGTGGCATTTGGGATTTAATAGAGAAAGGTGTGTGGTGATGCATTTTGGATGAAGAAATAGGGGGAGGCAATAGAGGCTGAATGGCACAGTTCTAGAGAGTGTGCAGATACATAGGGACCAGAGGTTTCATGTGCATAGATTTTCGAAAGTGGCATGACATATTTTGAAAGATGCTAGCAAAGTATATGGGATCCTGAGCTTCATAAATTGAGTTATTGAGTACAAAGGCAGGGAAGTTATGATAAACCTGAATAAAGTTCTGGTCAGGCCATTGCTAGAATATTGCGTCCAGTTTTGGTCACCACACTTTCGGAAGGATGAGAGGATCCAGAGGTGATTTACCAGAATGGTTCCAGGGATGAGTGATTTCAGCTACAAGGTTAAGCTGGAGAAGCTGGGGTTGTTTCCTTGGAGCAAAGGAGATGGAAGGGAGATTTGATGGAGGTGAACAAGATTATGACAGGTTTAGATAATGTAAACAAAGAAAAGCTGTCCCTGTTAGCTGATGGTACAAGGACAAAGGGCACAGATTTAAGGTTTTGGGCAAGATATGTAGTGGGGTATGTGAGGAAGAACTTTTTTTTACGCAGCTAGAGGTAATGACCTGGAACTCACTGCCTATGAGGGTCATGGAAGCAGAGACAAGCAATTTCAAAAGGAACTTAGATAGGCACTTCAGGAAAATAAACTGACAGGGCAATGGGGATAGAGTGAGGGGAATGAGATTGATTGGATTTCTCTATAGACAGTCAGCATGAATTCTGGGCCAAATGGCCTCCTTCTGTTCTATTATAACTTTATGACTAAAACAATCTCAGTACTTTTATTGCAACTGGATGGCTTTGATCTATTTTTCGGAGGGAAAGTTGACTGAGATGCAAATTCTTTTCATCATTTCTACAAAGCAAAAGTCATTATAACCAGCAAAAGGCATGACTGGAGCTTCAAGTGTTCTGCACATTGTAGAGTAGAAATTGAATTTCGCTGCAACTAGATATGGACCTAAAAGAGGTGAAATGAAGCATAACTTTGGAGGCCAATGTCTTTCACCTTGAGGACCTGAAATGGATTTGGGCCATTTTTGATTCATTAGGTTCTTATAATATGCAAATAAGGACCCTAATACCTGTTGAAGCCCCCATGCTGACATATAGCCTGTCCTGCTCAGGGTTCTTTAATGTCTTTTGTGGGCCTAAACAGCAACTCCCAACGAAAGGCAAGTTACTTTACAAACAGCTTGTTGCAACATTTTTGTTTAATCAGGGAGAGCGAGAGTGTCCCGCCTCCTGCAGCTTTTCCCCCTTCACCCCTACATTTATCTGAGGGCTGTTTAGTTCTAACAAGGCAGATGACCCAAAATTTGACCCAGTAGGAGGGCAAGCTGCCTTTGGTGGCTTTCCTGGCACCAGAAGCTTGCCCAGATTAGTTAGAGAGGCTCAATGTCCAATTTTGGGACGGACTCAGACCTCCCAGTTTGAGTGCAAGTCGTGGTTATAACACTATTGAAACCCTGTGCTGACAAATTTCCATCCACATGTTTCGCATCCGCAATGCAACCGCTGACAAAATATTTAGCAATTTTATGCTAAATTTTTTTTTTACTTGATGGAGGATTACAGCAACATAAATAGAAAATGCTGCTAATAACCAGCAGGTCAGGCAGTACCTGAGGCAGGGGAAACTTTTCAGTTGATGACTTATCTTCAGAACTGAAGTTCAGTTTCCTCATTGCTAATCTTTACTTCGAAAATAAAATTAGATTCAGAAAGTCGGATGCTGATGGATAAGATTGACGGTAAAAGAGATCGAGGTAGACAAAGAAGAATCTTTCTAAAGAGCCTCGCAAACTGGATGAAGGTACCACCAATGAAGATGATCCACATCTCCAGTGCAAGATTAATGTGGAGACCTGTGGTCGCCAATGCCCTCTTAGGCATGGTACCTGAAGAAAGAGAGAGAGTCTTTACTTATTATCCCTTCATGTCTGGGTAGGTGTGTGGCTAGAAAATTAAAATCGCAATTAATTGTACCAATACAAAAGCAAAATACTATGCTGGAAATCCAAAATAAAAACAGAAATTGTTGAAAATACTCAGCAGGTCAGGCAGGAATTTTTCAGGCCTATGACATTTCATGTGTTATACTGTATTGCTGCTGTATGATTTGGGAGCTGTGTTGTGCATATGTGGACTTGTGTCTCCAGGGTGCCACATTCGCGGCTGCACTGCAGCCAGGTGCTGTGCAACAATGTATCAGTCAACAGCACATGGTGAGATCTGTAAAATACAATTGAAGAAAACTCCAGCATTTTATGTTCAAACAGCTGGGAACCACAAGATGAACCAGTCAGAACTGGATGTAACAGGTTTTAAGCAAGTACGGAGGCAGGGAATGGGGAAGGGGAGGACAAAAGGGTAGGTCAGTGATAAGGTGGAAGGCAGGAAAGATTAGATGGCAGGATGGTGCAAGACCAGAGGAAATGGTAAATTCATCCTGCAGTGTAAAGTGAAGTTTCAGCATTTTGCAAAACCAAGTATTTTCTCAAGACAATCAGATTCAACTCACCTTTGAGTAAATTTTGCAACAATTTCTCCTGAAATTTCCACAGGGGATTCTCCCGATCACCTGCTACAACTTCTGTGAAAGATCAGCAGGGCAGGAATCCTGCAGAAACCTTTCCTCAGTCATGGTGGGAACGTGAGAGAAACTCACAGCAAATCTACTCCCAGGTGGTTCCTGCAGGCCCATTAGGATTTAATTTTGAAAAGACTGAAGTAAGAATTCTGTAGCCAGTAAAATTAAAAACCACATCAAAATAAAGTTAATTCCCAGCATCTGTTCTCCACTCCCTATGCCCAGTATTACATTGCAATGTCTTGCCTCATTATTACCTTGCATGAGCATTCTCTGAATTAGAATTTAAAATGATTAAAAAGCTCCTGTGATCTAAGAAAAATGTTAACGTAAATATTCAGTCATGCAACATGCGTCCTCCTGATATTCAGCTCTGACTGCCAAACTGATTCATTCATGGGTTAGTGTGTATGTTATTTTGGGTCAGATACAACTGTGAAGACTCGACAGCACAGAGACTTGAAGTACTGAAAGGTTAATTTCCTCAAAAATCATCATCCCTTACGTGTTTGCAGGATGATGAGACAGGTCTTTTGTCAGGATTACATCTGATTAATTTTTTTGTGTCAAAAGCATTCTACAATCTTATACACTACAGACCTCTGTGCAAGTCTATTATGAATCATGGGTATAGCTGCATAATTCATAAGGTGTTTTTTCTTAGTTGCATGTAAAAAATGATAAACTATAGCTGTGAATAGGAAACCAAATTAGTCTCTAAATGCAAATAGACTTCAATTTTATTCAGGGTTTGTAGTCTGAGTGTAGTTCCAGAAAAGATATTGAATATTATCTGTTCGATTCTGTGGTAATCTGAGGTGCAATACACCTTTAAGAAAATGTGAGCAGATTGATCACGTGACTGTATGACCCAATAGCTGTGTATTGTGGGTTACAATGTTAAGAGCAATTTAGTGTAGGGTCTGGTTGGAGAAGCACACATCATGTTAGTGCTCTGTAATCTGTGAAGTAAACAGTCTGTGCTTCATCTTGTATTGGTCTCTGCACCTGTAGTTGGATGTTGCTACCTCACCAGCCGTTAGATAGGTGGGCAACCAAGTTCGCGAGCAAAACGACCCAACAGTAGAACATAACAGCTGGCGACGAGGCAAAACATGACCAGTCAACGGCACCAAGGAAAGCCGCAAAAGTTCAGCTGAACTGAATCAGCTGTGCCTTGCAGGCCGATTATAAGTACAGTCCTCACCATAGTCGTCGAAGTTATCTCCCTCCAGTATGCCACAATTTGGCCGCATCGAACCGTTTTATCAGACCACCGATGACTGGTCACATTATACTGAACTCCTCACATTTTACTTTTTGGCCAACAACTTATCGGGGGAGGAGAAGAGGCGGGTGATCCTCTTATCGACATGTGGCAGTAAAACATACGGCCTAATTCGTAATCTAACGGCACCCAACGCCCCAGATTCCAGGAGCTTTGATGAGTTGATGAATTTTAGGAAAAGCCACTTTCAGCGAAACCCTCAGTAACAACGCAGCGTTTTAAATTCAATTTGAGGTGTTGCGCCCCTGGTGAGACAGTCGCTTGCTATGTCGCAGCCTTAAAACAACTGACAGAACACTGTGAGTTCAGGATGCTGATTAACGACATGTGAAGAGACCGATTAGTATGTGGGATTAATGAAGACGCCATTCAAAACAGGTTGTTGTCAGAAACGAATTTAGACTTCAGCAAGACACTGGAGTTGGCGCTCGCAATGGAGAGTACAGTCAGGGACTCAGACACAATCAAGGAAGCACAAAATGGTGCCGCCCTTCATGGCGGGGGGAAAGCATTGGTTAGAAATGGAATGGAAGTGCTGAGCTCTGCGGAAAGGCTGGAAACAGCCACCATTAACAGACCAGCAAAAAGCAATGGTTTAACAGAGAAAACCTGCAGTAATAATGGCAGAAATGGAACCAAACAGCATGCAAGTGAATGACAACTTAAAAGAGCCTAGTGTCTCTACTGCCATTGTAATGGGCACATTATGCAATATTGTAAAGACAGATTGAGACAAAATTTCAAACAAAAAGGCAGAAATCATTAAATCGATATAATAGAGGAACCAAAAGAAACATAGTCAGATATTTACTCGCTACACAACTTAAAAATGGGTAAAACAGAACCAATCTATGTGACAGTGGAAGTCAACGGAAAACCCATCCAAATGGAGGTGAATACAGGGGCATCCCCGACAGTTATAGGGGAATATATGTTTAAACATCTGAATGGAGGAGGCTACTCATTAAAACTGGAAAATTCAGATGCTAAATTAAAGACGTATACTGGCGAAGATATACAAGTAAGAGGTATATGCAATGTTCCAATACAGTATGGAAACGAACCTGCTAATCTACCCCTGATAGCGTTAGCAGGGGAGGGTCCAACTGTACTTGGTCGGAACTGGCTGAAGGAAATGAAATTGGAGTGGACTGAGATTTTTCAACTCAAAATGAAAGATCTACAAGAATTATTACAGAAATATGCCTCTGTGTTCAGGGAAGAGCTCGGGAAGATTCAAGGGCTGCAAGCTAAAATCCACGTGGATCCTGAGGCAACTCCCAGATCTTTGAAGGTGAGGCCAATTCCCTATGCATTATGAGAAAAAGTTAATATTGAATTGGGCAGGCTGGAATGGTTGGGGGTCTTACAACCTGTACAATTTTCCGAATGGGCAACACCCATAATTCCAGTACTAATGCCTGACCAGAGTGTGCGAATATGCGGGGACCTCAAGTTGACCGTTAACAAAGTGGCCAGACTTGACAGGCACCATATACTAAAGATTGATGAATTGTACTCCAAGCTGGCAAGAGGAACCTCGGAAATGAAACTCAACATGAGCCACACTTCCCAGCAAGTTGAGCCAGAAAAGGCCTCTTGGGATTTTGTGACTATCAACACACATAGGGGGTTATTCCAGTGTACCAGGTTACCCTTCGGAGTCTCATCGGCTTGTGCCATTTTCCAACAAACTATGGAAAATTTACTTCTGCCCCATGTGATGGTTTACCTCGATGGTGTCCTAGTAACAGGACTAACTGATGAAGAACACCTGGCTAACCTGGAAGAGGTATTGAAGCGTTTCTCAAACGCCGGAGTACATTTGAAAAGGGGAAAATATATCTTCCAAGCAAAAGAAGTGTTTTACCTGGGTCATCGGGTCGACTCGCAGGGCCTTCACCCAGTAGAAGACAAGGGAAGAGCTATCCCTGAGGCGCCAGCACCGAAAAATGCCACAGAACTCAAGTCCTTCTTGGGAATGGTTAACTGCTACGGTCGTTTTCTCCCAAATTTGTCGACAG
Organism: Cetorhinus maximus; assembly: GCF_964194155.1. NCBI lineage: Eukaryota > Metazoa > Chordata > Chondrichthyes > Lamniformes > Cetorhinidae > Cetorhinus > Cetorhinus maximus. The sequence goes on from NC_135892.1 coordinate 65,477,107, forward strand.
TACTGGCTCCATAATATGGGTTATTCAAGAGAAACCACAGCTGGACTTGGCAAGCTCCACAACAACAGGCTTTTACGACAGTAAAGCAGCCGCTACATTCATCGGCCCTGTTGGTACATTTTGACCCAAAGAAAGAATTCACTTTAACCTGCGATGCATCCGCTTACGGAGTAGGGCAGCACTCTCCAACCGGATGACAGATGGCTCCAAGCAGCCCTTGGTTATGTTTCAAGAACACTCAGTGAGGCAGAATGAAGATACTCACAAATAGAGAAAGAAAGCTTATCCATTGAATTTGGCATTAAGAAGTTCCACCAGTACATTTATGGTCACCATTTCACCATTGTATCCGATCACAAGCCAGTATAGGGTTGTTCAGGGAAGATAAGGCAATACCCCAAATCACCTCGGCATGAATCCAAAGGTGGGTACTGATTCTAGCTGCTTACAAATATACTTTTATCCACCAGCTGGGAAGCCAGATTGGCAATGCCGACACACTAGGCCGATTACCTCTAAAATACAGCAATGTGAATGTCCCAATTCCTCGGGAACTTGTCTTGTTATTAAACTTTCTGGATTTGTCACCAGCACATGCCAAACAGATCAGAGAATGGACAGACTGCAATCCAGTTTTGTCTCAAGTCAGGGAGCAAGTCTAGCAGGGATGGCCTAACAAACCAAATTCGGATGAAATAAAGCCCTATTTTAATAGGAGATATGAGCTCACCTGCCAGGGTGACATCTTGCTTGGGGAGCGAGAGTCATTGTGCCAACAAGAGGAAGACAACCATTACTAACCAAATTGCATAGCACTCACCCCAGCATCTCTGGAATGAAAATGTTGGTGCATAGCTACTTACGGTGGCCAGGTATGGACAATGAAATCAAAAACATGGTCAAGCGCTGCATGCAATGCCAACAGCGGCAGAAATTGCCTCCTTTTGCTCCACTGCATGCCTGGGAATGACCAGGAAGGCGATGGGTCCACCTCCACGTTGACTATATGGGGCCTTTCTTGGGCACAATGTTCCTCTTGCTTATAGGCGCTCACTCTAAGTGGACGGACATATACGAGGTGAGATCATGCACATCTGCCGCCACCATGGACAGATTGTGTCAGAGTTTTGCGATACGCAGTTTATCAGAGATGATAATGTCTGATAATGGAATGGCATTCTCCAGCAAGGAATTTCAGAAACTACAAGTCTCAAAGGCATTACACAAATTAAGACCTCGTCGTACCACTCAACATCTAATGGTTTGGCCAAGAGGGCGGTCCAGATCTTCAAGTCTGGAATGAAAAAATTGGTTGGAGACTCTATCGCAACTAGATTATCACGTTTCCTGCTTAGCTATAGGACTAAGCCACACACGACCACTGGTATTGCCCCCGCAGAGTTATTCGTGAAGAGATGTCTCAGGATACGTTTGGGTCTCATAAGGCCGAATTTAGGAGCGAGAGTAGAGGGAAGTCAGGAGGCCCAGAAAAATGGACACAATTACCATTGTCGTGAAAGAAATTTCACTGTGGGAGATGTAGTTTTTGCAAAAAGTTTGGAGATGTACCCAAATGGCTATCAGGTGAAGTTAGTGCAGTGACAGGACACCTGTCCTACCACATTTTGGTCGAAGGTTGGATAATTAGGAGTCATGTCAATCACCTCAGAAAAAGGGAAACAGATCTACAAGAAAGGATGCGCCAAACATTCCCGTTGGAGTCTACACCACAGGTAGAAGGAAATCCACTTGATTTAGGATCCACTGAGCCTGAGAGAGTCTGTGGAATAAAGCTTTAGTCAGCTAAATTGTCTAATGGGTTAAATAGTCTAACAGTGATTATATTGCAGTAAGAAATGATGTAAACTAATCAAGCAGTGTAAAACTAATCATGCGGAGTATCTTTGAAAATGTTTTTGGTTACAACTGCATCCTGTTATGTACTAAACGAAACAATGGTGCCCTGATTAAATCTGCTGATATGGTAATTTATGTAATCTTTATCTAACATAGTTGTAGTTAAACTGTCTTCTGTCTTATTGAGAAATGTACCATCTGCCTGTAATTGTATTACTGCGTTCTCCCTTTGATCATGCTAACCATGACATAACTGTGATTTCTTGATGTATGAACCTTATTTGGTATGGATTTCCTGTTTTGAGCGATATAAATGATGCTGGATTCTCTGTTCAGGGTGTTAGACTGACTAGGAACCACGTGTGGTGTCCTGAGCAGCCTACTCCCAAGCATGCTTGAATAAATATAGTTTTGCTTCTAATAAGTCAGTGTTCTCTTGTTGTGTCGCGATTCGACAAGTCGAAGAGTCAAACTTACAGGTTCGTACTGGAGAGCCAAGTGGACAGATGACTCCTGAGAGGGAGGCCTCAGATAAACCATCCGAAGTCGTACAACTACGTCGGTCGACACGTTTGAAGAAGCCTCCAGAGAGACTGAATTTGTAAATAGTTTATTTATGTAAATAGTTGATGTATTGTAAAGATTGTAAATTATACTTTAGAGTAAAGGGGGAGGAATGTGGTAATCTGAGGTGCAACACATTTAAGAAAATGTGAGCAGATTGACCACATGACTATAACCCAATTGCTGTGTAGCGCGCATTATAATGTTAATAGTTTACAGTAGGGTCTGATTGGAGAAGCACGCATCATGTTAGTGTTCTGTTATCTGTGTAAATAAACAGTGTGTGCTTCATCTTATATTGGCCTTTGCGTCTGCAGTATACTGTTGCCAACTCACCAGCAATTAGATAGACGTGCAACTGAATTCGTGAGCAAAGCGACCCAACTGTAGAACATAAACTCTTAAATGTATTTAAATGTATACATACATTCTAAAGGCATACCCCATTCTATATAGATAACAGTGACCAATTAAGAGAAGAAAACAAGTTTAAAAGATAAGGGGCGGAATCATCCCAGATTTGCACTAAGTGCGCTAGCGAGCAGGAAAAATGGCATTTTACCCAACGGCCGCAATGGCAGCTTCTCAAGCCATATTGTCCCAATCCCACTGCATTAGCTCTCATTCACCCGCCATGCCGTCACCTCGCCGATTCATCATGCCAGGCACCATATTTAAAATGCAGCTGTGCGCACACCTCTCAGTGCTTCCAGCCCAGGACTGCTGCACGGAAGACATGACTCAAAAGACAAAAAGACTGCAGTCCCCAGGTTTAATGACACATCCCTCGAGCGCCTTTTAGACACAGTGGAGGCCCACCATGATGTCCTCTGCCTCCGCTTTGGCCACAGGATGGGCAGCAACATCATCAATCCGTGGGAGGCGGTGGTCAGCGCCAACGCCCTGCAAAAGAGTAGAGCCACCCAGTTCCGCAAGAGGATGAATGATCTGCTCCGTTTTACCAGGGTAAGCCACTCTTCTCATCACTCTCAACTCACACTCTCACAAGCCCATCACACATTCACAGGGATCTCACACCTCAAGGGACAACACCACTGACCCTCACACAGACCCTCACATCTCCATCAGGCTTATATCCTCTTGAGCTCACATCCTCATCCCGTCCATGTCTCAGCTCACCACACAAACATTCCACTCAGTGCCATGTGTCCTGCTCACACCCTCTCCATGTTTCCATGCAGGAGAAGCTGGCACACAAGAGCAGGGAGAGGTCCCAGACCGGGAGTGGAGTGGCCTACATTAGGCCCCTCACTCACTTTGAGGAGTGTGCCATCGCGCTGACTGGTGATGATGTGGACCGTGCCTGCGGCAGCGGTGAGGTCGGCGGTGAGGATCCTGCACCACATCATCTCTCTTTCAAAGCAAATGTGAGTGCTCTCTCTCCTGCTTTTGACTCTGCTGCCATGCACTAATTATCTCTATTTTGGCTCATAGGGATCCTGCCAAGTGACTGAGACCCTCAGCCAGCCAGTCCCTCATCTCCATCCACATCCTCATCTCCAGCCAAGAGGACACCTCCTCCATTGAAGAGCTGGAAATAAGCAGCCTGGAAGACCCATCACAGCGCTTACCCACACCCTCCACCAGAGCAGAGGCACACACCTTGGTGGGATCTAGATCTAGAGCAGGCTCGGGTTCACAATCTAGTGGTCACCGCACGGATATGTGTCTGCAGCAGGAGAAGGCAGGTTCAGCCGAGCTCCCCGGCACTTGGAGGACTGCTGAGTAAGAGGCATCTGTGAGATCCGAGTCAGATGATGAACCTCTGGATTTGACCTTCCAACTCATCCTGGAGAGTCAGCAGAAGGCGGGGGAAGATCAAGTAAAGCTGTTGGAAGCCCTCAACAGAGTAGAATGTGAGTCGGAGGAGTGCATCCGCCTGCTCTCTGATGAATTTTTGCCCACATATGCACATATGCAGATCTCCATGGGGAGGTTGGCGGATGCCATGGAGACCCTGGTCCTGCAGAAAGCGGAGATATGTACAGACTTGTACTCCATAATGGGAGCCATGGGCGAGTTTTTGCAGTGGTGACACGAGGAGGAAACGGGGCACATCAATGTTCCTCCAGGTGCTCTTTCTTTCAAAGAGTCAGGCCGGGGCTCCCAGGCCCAAAGGGAGGAGGAGCGGCAGCTGGACACCCCTGGGTCATCCACTCAGTAATCTCAGAGGCTGTCCCCTTTCCCCTCAACCTCGTGCTCTGTCACCGCAGAGGGAGCAGCTGGCCCAAAGGAGGACAACCAGAACAAGACTCTCCAGAGGACCAGTGCCAAAGACATCAACGACAACAGGACCAACCATTGCGCAGGCTGTCTCCACCCTTGCTGCGGATGTCAGGGCAGCACCTAGAAGTCTAAGGTGTCCAAAATTTATGAAATTTTGATCGCAGTTGGTTGCATGGGTGAACACATTTTGTCACTTTACAATCTGGAAATATATTCATTTTCACTGAATAACATGTAACGGTGTCTCTCAGCTTCATTGACAGGCTTCACAAGTCTTACCACTGCATCCCCTGCCCCACTAGCAGTTCAGTTGCACGCAACCAGCCCACGAGTGATTCTGGAGGGAGAAGTGTGTGTGTGTTTGTGTGTGGCAGGGCCCTTCGGAGCCTTGTGCAAGCACTCTCCCATGCACACAGATTCTTCCTGTATCACACGCATTTCAATGCCTGCTGGGTTTCGCTTTCAGGGGTCACTTTCAAAATAAGGGGTCGCCCATTTAAAACAGGGATGAGGTGAAATCTTTTCACTCAGAAGGTCGTGAATCTTTGGAACTCTTCCTGAAAAGGTGGCGGAGGAAGTATCTTTGAATATTTTTAAGGCAGAGGTGGTTAGATTCTTGGTAAGCAAAGAGGTGATAGGTTGTCGGGAATAGGTGGGATGCAGTTATCAGGTTGCTATCAGATCAGCCATGATCTTATTAAATGGTGGAGCAAGGTCGAGGGGCTGAATGGCTTACTCCTGTTCCTTGTTTGTATGTTTAGTTGTCCATCTGAGCTGACCTGCATCTCTGCCCACCCACCGATCACACTCCCTTGCAGCAACTGATCTCTCCCATCATGACTCTTGTTTCACTTTCGATTTAGCCACATGGTCTTAATACAGTTTTTCTTTCGCTCTCCCATCTTTTCCCCTCCCCCAGTCACCCATTTCCTTTCTCACATCACAGTTGACCCCCTCCGGCATCACCTTCCACCTCCCCTCCGTGACCCACCAGCCACAACCCCTTTCTTCCGGGCATGTCCAGGTGAACGTGCACATTCCCTTCCTTCCCAAAAATCCCAACCCCATCCACATTAACCTCCCCCTTCCCACTCCTAGAATCCAAATCTGACTCCAAGTCCCCACCAACCACCCTCGCCATCCCTTTTACCGATAGTGTTGAACCCTCACCCTCCCAAACTACTGCCGCACTCTGCCCTCAGTCAATCTCACCATTCCCTCGTACCACGCCTACCCTCAGTTCAGTCCCCAGGAGGCAGTCATGGATTCATCAGAGCCCTCCCTTGTATGTTCACCTGGTCATCCACCCCTCCAGACTCCTTACTCCTCGGAACCCCTTCCCCCTTTGGAACCCCTTCCCCCTTTGGAACCCCTTCCCCCCCTTGGAACTCCTTCCCCCCCGCCCCGGATTCCCCACCTTAGTCTTCCCCCTACCCTGGACTCCACCCCCCCTTAGTCCTTCCCCCTTCCTGACTCCTTCCCCCTTCCTGACTCCTTCCCCCACCCTTACTTCTCCCTCCAGCCTTGCTTCTTCCACCACCTTTAACCCTCCCCTCTCTGCATTCTCTTCTCCCCTCAGACTCCTTCCTCCCCCCAGACTCCTTCCTTCCCCGCACTCTCTCCCCTCCCTGCAGTTCTTCCTCCCTTGGACTCCTTCCTCCCCCTGGACTCCTCCCCCTCTGCAAACTCCTTGCGTTACACCTTACACCACTTTTACGCCTACCTCTCTAGTTGCCACCTCCTCCCCCGTTACCCCCCTCCCCCATTGTCCCGCACCTTCCCAACACCTTTGTTCCTCCTCACCAACCTCACCACCCCACCCCCCCGGCAGCTTTGATCCCCTCCATCCCAACTTCACCCCTTGACACCTTCATTCCCACCACCCAACTTCACCCATGCAACAGCTTCGTTTCCCCCCCCTCCTAACCTCATCAGCCCCCAATGCCATTCCCTCTCCCAGTCGATCTTAGACCTTACTCTCCCACCACCGATACATCTTCCTCTCCCAAACACAGCTGGACCTTCCTCTTCACCACCTTGACCATCATCCATTGTGAACAGGCCCTCAACAGTGACTTTCCACCTTCTGTGAGCTGCTTTGCAGCAGAGCCATGTCCATGAGAATCCACCCAGCATGCCATGGACATTCCTCCAGTGTACCATTGCTGTCGAGCTCCGGCATCCTCTGCTCCTCGGACGTCCTCGATGTAAGTCCCAACTCCTGCACGTCACACTTGTCAAGATGTGTTCTGCATCGGTGTGTTTTCCTGCTGATGTGGGCGGACTATTAGTGTGGGGGGATGATTCCCGTGGGCTGGCCTTATGATGGTGTACAGATGCATTACAACAAGGTTCCCAATGTCCATCACCGGGCTGAGCGGACGTTCGCAATTTGGTTTCATTATGTTGTGAAACCAATTTTCGGCCTTCTTGTCATATTGCCCGTTCACGATGCCGAACACGCCCAATGTCAGCGGGCACGGAAAATTCTACCCATGGAGTGGAAATCCCTATCAGCGGATTTTTGGGCTTGAATAAACAGTGCACGATGAGCAAGTCCCAACAGCCCAATTTCGGGTAAACCTTGGACCCATCACTATGTTGCTGGTGACTGTGAGTCAATTGGGTGTCCCTAGGTGCAGTTCAAAGTTGGTTCAGCTGCCAGCAAAGGCCATGTAGGTCCTGGAGGGGTGGAGGAAAGCAGACAACATCAACAAGGGAGGGAGTGGAGTACCTGGAATATCCCCTCAAAGCCACACACCATCCTGACCTGGAAATATATCGCCGTTCCTTCACTGTCGCTGGGTCAAATCCTGGAAGTGCCTTCCTAATAGCACTGTGGGTGACCTACATGACATGGACTGCAGCAGTTCAAGAAGGCGGCTCAGCACCACCTTCTCAAAGACAGTTAGGGATGGGCAATACATGTTGACCAGGCCAGCAATGCCCACATCCCTTGAATGAATAAAAAAAATTGGAAGGAAGGTAGCAGGCAGTAGGGAGGGAGGTGGGCGATAGGAGGCACATGGTAGTGAAGAGATCGGGGGACAGGAGGTGAACTACAGCAGGGTGATTGAGGGAAATATCAGAAAGGGGACAATTGGGAGTCCACAAAAATCTTTGGAACTGCTTTGGAACCAAGAGGAACACTCCTTTCTAGTTTTATTCAGAACATAAGAAATAGGAGTAGGAAGAGACCATTTGGCCCCACGAGCCTGCTACACCATTCAATAAGTTAATGGCTGATATAATTATGGCTTTAACTGAATTTTCCTGCTTGCCTCCCATAATCTTTGGCCAGAATTTTCCAGCCCGGTTAGTGTCGGTCATCATGGTGGGTGGTGGAGGGAGAAATATGGCAAGAAGGCCAAAAATCGGTTTTAAGACGTGAAACCAGTTTGTGATCGTCCGCTCCACCCGTCAATGGCGGACTGCGTTTCCCGCTGCCACACGACAGGAATGTCATTTTAATATACTTGTATCTAATTTTAAGGCCTGCTCACCAGAATCATCCCCCCATGTCAAATTTACCGCCCACGTCGGCATGACTTCAGATCGCCGTGCTTCACAGCTGCCTCTAAAAGGCGTGCACCTGGTGACCTGAACTTCAAGGGGAACTCAGAGGTAAGTGCACACAACCTTGCGCAGTGCTCACGAGAATCATACATAGGACATCAAGGAAGAGGCATCATGCATTCATGGGATCGCAGGAAAGCTGCTTCTCCCCGGCTGGCTTTCAGTGCAGTGCTGGAGCAAGGGCTCCGGTGCAGATGAAACCTTGGGGTGGGAGGCAAGGGGTGTGCTGGTGGGGGGGGGTGGATAGCGCCAGGCAGCACACACAGACTGACGGAAATGCTCAAGCACGTGTTGGGGGTGGTAGGATGAGGGGAGTGAGGGAAGTGGCCACACACTTGGAAAAACTTGTCAAAAGTGAGCATTCTTCCACAGCTGAGACCGTTCAGCAGCAGCTCCATTGACATACTCGGAGACGGGCCTCTGAAACTTTTCTGCCCGCTCAAGCAACACAAAAGCATGAAAGTGCCACCAAATGCTCCAGAACTCTTCATTCCTCGGGCACAAACTGCAAATTAATGTGCGTTTTAGGGAGCAGCAGAACAATTGGCCAATTGGGTAAGTTGTAGAATCCCCTTGCAAAATTTGGCCATGGAGTAGTCACTGGTGGAGGTGCTCAGAGCCCCTTGCAATGTCTTTATTAGGGTTTGGACCAGTATCCCCCATCGTACAAGCTAACAGTGCAGACTTGCAATGCGGGTTAGGAGAATGCCTGCGCCTGAGCTGAGAGCACAGCATGCAGTCCAATGGGCAAAGCTGCCGCTAGTCGGCAAAGTAGAGTGAGGTGGAAGTGGGTGGGGTTTCAGACAGTCATGAAGCGCACTACACATTCAACTGGTGGCCAGCACTCTCCTGCATGGGTGAAGGGGCCTTCAGACTTAACCAATAGAGAGTTAGTACGCCCATGCTAACCCACACGTCTCTCCCTTTGATCCTGCAGGAGGAGAACATCAAGATCATGGGGCCTGGTGATTTAGCGATATGCCTCATGGCTTACAGGGAGCAGAGAAGAATAAGAGAGTGGCAGAGGTGCCTGGTTCAGTGAAGGGAGGAGCACCCCCCTCAAAATGAAGGGGTGGCAGGGCCTGCTGTGCACGCAGCTGAAGATCCACAATGAGCTGTTGCTCCTAGGCGCCTCACTAGACTCAGGGTCTATAGACAGCACCTGTCATTCCTGTAGATGACCGAGAACCAGTGACACCAAAGGCTACTTATATCTAGGGAATTTGCCGGTAAAAAAATATACCTGCTGCAGGATTTGGTGCCATGGGGGCATGGAAGGCATCCACTGCCAGTGGCCGTGAAAGTGACAACAGAGCTCAATTTCTATGCCAGTGTATCCTTCCCGGGCTCCACAGATGACCTCTGTGGGATCTCGCAAGCCTCCATGCACAAATGTATCCAGGAGGTCACTGACGCCATCTTCACAAAGGCACAGAACTTTGTGCATTTTGCCTTGGGATCAGGAAAGCCTGGGAGCAAGAGTACTGGGATTTGTGCAGGTCTCTGGTTTTCCACAAGTGCAGGGTGCCATCGACTGCACTGATGGGGCGCTTAGATCACCATGGCAACAGCCGGTCAACTACATCAAGGGCTCCCATACTCTGAACATGCAGCTGGTCTGCGACCACCACAAACACTTCCTGCAGGTCTGCGCACAATCCCCAGGGAGTGTCCATGACTCCTACATCCTTAGCAGGTCTCAGATCCCTGACATCTTCCAGGGTCCAGAGAGGCTGTAGGGTTGGCTCCTTGGGGACAAGGGCTACCCACAGAGAACATAGCTGATGATACCTGTGTGGCTCATGCTGCGATCCGGACTTTGGTGGAGCAAACTATAGGCATCTTGAAAATGAGGTTTCGTTGCCTCGACGGGTCCAGTGGAGCACTGCAATGCAGTCACCAGAGGCTGTTATGCATCATCATCACTTGCTGCGCGCTCCACAACCTGGCGCTGCAATGGGGGGAGCACCTGCCTGCGGAGGGGATGGAGGAGCTGCACATATCCTCCGATGAGGAGGACATCGAAGGGGATGATGGTGATGAGGCCATCGCACTGGCCAGATGAGGCAGGCATGTTCAGGGGGCCCTCATAGCCGCAAAATTCATGGAGGATGATGACAAGATGCAATGAGGATAGTCCTGCTGCTACGTCTTGGTGCGCCCCCAACATCCACAGTGGAGGTGGAGGCAGCCTGCTGATTATTATGCCCTATCTGTGAAGACTTTGGCCGTCCATCTCTGGAGGGCCAAGACCTGGAGAGCCCCTGTCTGCTTTTGGGGTCCTGCTGTGTGGCAGTGGCACCCTTTTCAGCCTGTGGAGCTGGAGCTGCTGAGGTCACAGGAAGAAGGGATGGGCCAGGCACTCCCAAAGTCACCTGGGTGGATGGCCCTGGGATGTACACCTGCTGATCCTCCTCCCTATGTTTGCCCGAGGGCCTCTGGCTGACCTCTTGAGGGGATGGAGAAGCTGGAGTGAGATTGAGCTGCCCCGCACCCCTCTCACATTGACACTGTTGGAGGCCAACTATGGCGTCAGCGATGGAGTTCAGCCCACGCAGCAGTGCAGGACTGATGCCCTGGATCAAGGTCTCCATGGCAACCACCAATCTACCAGTCTTTTCCTTGCTGCGTTGGCATGCTGGCGCGATCACCTCAGCCTGAAGGCGGGCAGAGTCCTCCATCATGCCTTCCAATCTGAAGAGTGCAGCGGACATCCCTTCCTGATGTTCCCAAGCTTGCCTTTGCAACTCCAGCAACTGTGACATGACCGAGCCCAGAGACTCATCATCTGACTCGGGCTCAGCAGGTTTCTGGCCTCCAACAGTCCTCTGAGTGCAGCCAATAACTTGGGAAGTCCCTGCCACTGCCTGCAATGGATCAGACAGTGCGAAGTGTTCACCAGGTTGTGACCTTGAGGCTATCCTAGAACTAGGTCCCACCAAGGTATGTGTCTCTGTGTTGGTGAAGGGTGTGGGTGAGCACTGTGACGGGTCTTCAATTAGGTGTCATCAGATTCTTCGGGGCTGGAGTCGGGGACTTGGGTCATGGACCCCCTCGGCTGCTTCCCAGATGTGCCTGCGAAAGCATCGGCCAGCAAGATTACTCTATTTTCAAAGTCTGTTTGGACCTTGGTGTCAAGCATTTCTCTGCCAGTCTGCAACTTTTCCCTTTCGTTGTGTGCCAGCTTGTCCTGCGTGAATACAGATGGAGAGAATGTAAGCAAGATGCCTGCCAGGCCAGATGATAAGTATGCCTGGAGTGTGTGGGTGGTGAGTGGTATCATGGACAGGATGAGGTAACGATCCTCAGGGCAGGTGAAGGTGTGTATGAGAGAATGATTGGTTATGTCCTTTGAACTGGCAGTGAGTGAGATCCCTGTGGAAGTGTAATGGGTTTGCAAGTGTGTGAGTTGAGAGTGATAAGAAGAGTGACTTACCCTGAAAAAACAGAGACCATTCATCCTCTTTCAGCACTGGGTGGCTGTCCTCTTTTGCAGGGCGTTGGCACTGACCACCGCTACCACCGTCTCCCATGCTGGATTGGTGACCTTGGTTGCTGGTCTTTGCCCAGAGTGGGAGTAGGCTTCACGGCGGGCCTCCACTGCATCCAATAGGCGCCTGAGGGAGGTGTCACTAAATTTGGGGGACAGCATGTTCCCTCCATTTGGAGCCATGACTTTGCAGCAGCTTCCGATGCCTTAGGCGGTGCTAGCTCTGTGCAGGGGCGCCCTTACTAAAGGCCTGAGGGATGGCAGGGCGGGTGAATCAGAGGCTGCCCCGCCAGTGACCCGGCGTGTTTCCTGGTAATGCATTATTAATGAGGCAGGACGCGCCAGGAATGGGATGATATGGTGCGAAAGCCCAGCATAGCAGCCAGCAGGTAAAATGGCCTTTCTACTGCCCGCTACCGCACTTTGTGCAAATCTGGTACAATTCTGCTCTTTGACTCCCTTGTAGTTCAAAATCTGTCTAGCTCAGCTTTAAATAATTCAGTGACCCAACCTCCACTGCTCTCTGGGGTACTGAATTCTAATGATTGACAACCCTCTGTGAGAAGAAATTCCTCCTCATCTCAGTCTTAAATGGAAGTCCCCTTATTTTGAAACTGTGCCCCCTAATTCTAGATTCTCCCACATGGGAGAATCCTCTCAGCATCTGCCCTTTCAAACCCCCTCAATAAAATCACCTCTCATCTTCTCAATCTCCGATGAGCATAGGCCTAGCCTTTCTTCATAAGACAACTCCTTCCTCTTGATTTGGCAACCAAAACAAAGGCATCATGTTATTTTCCTGATAGCCATTTGGTGAAGGCAGAAACCAGAGCCAGTCTTTACTTGGAAGAGATTTATTCACAGAGTGAAACATTACAGGTGTAATGTTTCACTCCTGACTCCACTCTACATCTGTGTCAGTAAGTGTCATTTTGCATTTTCTTTTAATAAAATCAAAAATCAATAAAATAAATGAATTGAAGGGGTGACAGCCTCTGATGGGGCACTGTAACTAAAACAAATGTTAAAGAGAACTTGCAAAATCAAATTAAAATGGTGTTCCCGGGGCTGACGGTGCACTCCAGCCCCCGTGGTGCCCACCAGCCACAGAAGGCCTCAGGCGTACCAGTGGACACTGCATGCTTCCTCTCCAGGGCCACCCAGCTGCAAACATAGCTGCAGAAGAGGGCAGATGGTCGGGTCAGGCAACCCCCTAGGCCACCTGCTGCCTGGACCTGTTGATGGCCATTTTAGCCAGGCCCAGGAGCAGACTCACAAGGAGGTCATCCTCTCTCTTCACCCCCCTCCACACTGAGTAACCAACAATCAGGAGTGTGGGGCTGAAGTGTAACCAGAAATTGAGCAGCCCCTTCAAAAACTGAAAAAGGGGCTGCAACCTCTGGCATTCTACATGGTATCATTTTATACACATTTGACTATACCAAAATAACAAATAAAGGGGACAAATTAACTAATTAACAAAAGGTCAACTGAACCAATTAAAGGGGCAGCCCCTTAAAGAGAACTGCAACAAAAAAGACAAAATCACAAAGGAAATTTACAAAAATCAGATTAAAATGTGAATATCGGGGTCAGTGAAGTACCCCAGACCCCGCGGCACCCACCAGTCACAGAAGGCATGCAGCGTGCCAGCGGACACCACGTGCTGCCTCTCCAGGGTCACCGGCCGCGAAGATAGCCACGGAAGAGGAGCAGACAGTCAGGTCGGAGGACCCACTCAATCTCTCGTTGCCTGGGCCTGTTAATGGCCAACTTGGCCAGGCTCAGGAGTAGGCTTACCAGGAGGCAAGGAGGTCCTCCTCTCTCCCCACCCCCCTCCGCAATGGGTGGCCAAAGGTCAGGAGTGTGGGGCTGAAGTGCTATCAAAAATTGAGGAACAGCCCCTTCAAATAACTAAAAAGGGGCTGCAACCTCTGGCATTCTATATAGTGTCATTTTATATTCCTTTGATTAAATTAATAGAAAGGGTGCAAATCAACAAATTAACAAAGGTCAAATAAACTCACAAAGTGGCTACCCTTTAAAGGGGCACCGTAATGCAAGAACAGAATGTTAAAGGAAACTTGCAAAATCAAATTAAAATGTGATTTTCGGGGTCAATGATGCACTGTAGTCCGCGCAGTGCCCAACGATCATGGAAGGCCTCCAGCATGCCAGCGGACACCGCATGCTCCCTCTCCAGGGACACACGGGCACGAACATAGCTGCAGAAGGGTGGCAGATAGTCGGGTCGGAGGACCCCCCCAATAACCGGCCGATGCCTGAACCAGTTGATGGCCACTTTGGCCAGGCCCAGGAGCAGGCTTACAAGAAGGTCCTCCTCTCACCTCATCCCCTTCTGCATCGGGTGCCCAAAGATTAGGGGTGTGGACTAAAGTGCAACCAAAATTTAAGTAATAAGTTCTTCAAATAACTAAAATAAGGGCACAGCCTACAACAACTTACTTACATGTGGTCCACGGACTCCACAAGCCACAAAAACGCAGGCATCTTCGGAGTCAGTGAAACGATGCAACCTATTGATAGTGATAGTGATTGGAAGGACTCCCAGTTAGAGAGCCCTCCACTGGGACCTCCATCGCCAGATGGCAACCGGGCCAAGACATGTCTGGATGGCAGGTGAGGGCAAGGAGGTGAAGGATGTGCAGCAGCAGCCCATACAGGAAACCCCTCCACGCCAATGGTGTCTTTTTATTCATTTTTTAATCAAATTAATTTGAGAAAATTGTGGAGTGTGTTCCGGCGTTCCCAATTCAGCAGCTCTGCTCCAGCTCGGAACCCAGCACCAACAAAGTACGGGAAGAAATCCACTGCAATGCCACCTTGGAATCAGTCATCATACTTTCTCCTGGCGACACGCTTACGTTTGGTGGATGACTTCAGTACAGCAGCAGTAGAACGATCTTGTTTGGTGATTGCGCTGTAGTCTAGTGACTTTAACTGTGGGATGATCCCTATCAAATAGCTCCTGTATCCTTTGATCTGCTCCATAGGTTTGCCAAGCAACGTCAGGCTCCACAGGTGGACCAGCGAGGCCAACTTGTCAACCTCAAACAGCTCGCCAACCTGGTTACCGTGGATATTGAGGATCTGCAGCTTAGTGCACTGGACCAGGACAGAGTCAATGGTGGGAAGGCTGTTGAAGGAGAGGTCAATCCAGAACAAAAGGTCAGGTTCCACAAACAAGGCGTTAATCAGCTGCTTCAGTCCACTCAAGTCACACAGCCGGTTGTGGCTCAGACGCAAGGAACAGCTCTTCAGCTTCTTGTCCTCTGTGTACTCATTTGGTCGAAGGCCAGTGCAAGGCATCAGTTTTAACACAGCCAGATAAAGTTCCAAGCTTTCTGAAGGAATAATCCACAATTGATGATACAAGATGGAATCAAACTCTTTTGCTTTAAAGGACCCAGTGATAGCCCGCAACGTCGAGTATTACCCTTCTGGACTTCTGCAACCCAGTGAACCACATCTGGGGACACCATCTCTTCTGACATCATCGCCACTATTTCTACACTAGCATTCTTATCACAGCGGTGGACACAAGACACACACTTTTTGCATATTATGTCCAATATGTAAACTCCCCGTCGGGAAATGAACCCCGGTCTCCCACATGACAGGCGGGGATACTAACCAGTATACTAATGAGGAATACCCTAATAAACAATTGATAACGTATCGACGAGGATGGGGTATGCTCAGTTAACCATCCAGTCAACGCCTTCCACCTGTATGTATTTAACCTCAACTGATACAATTAACACAGGGTTAGAGTGAGGGAAAGGCAAGGAAAGAATGAGTTGTTACACCATCTGCAGATTGAAAATCATAATAGATTACGGGATAAGGGTAAAGTGATACGCAAGAAGCTCAATTAAGCAGGAGCATGCTGTCACTAATGTGGGTTAGTCAGATGTGACACTGCCTGTGGACATCATTTCTTCTTCCTGTTACCCAGGGGATGATCTGGCCAGGAGGTGCTGGGGGACGTGTGGTGAGGGAGCAGAACTGGGACCCGTGTGAGATACAAAAGGAGTTATTCAGTATAACCCTTCTCATTGTGATAGCATGCTCTGATGCATGCCATTGCCTTTAACCATGCACACACATCTTGTATGATGCAACCCCATCGTTGCACTTCCTCTCATACCAACATCCCAATGTGCACAGCGAAGTGACAGCATGACTTCCACCATTATCACCGTGTGCCACGGCAATCTCAAACACCTCCTTCATCACCGGCTGCTGGCGATTCATCATCACCAATAGACAGCTCCTGAGGCACCCTGGCTAACTCCATGGCCATCTGCACAATGGGACTGATGTGTCTCAACCAGGCTGACCACCACTCCTCCCAGTCCGGGCCATCACCATGGTGTTTTTCTCCCTTTTGGTCTGCAACGACAACATGATTTCACATTAGCCTGATATATGGTGCATGCAGGGATATTTCTTTTCACTCTGTCTGTGCATCACAGTGCTCATTCACATGTGTTCTGTATGTAACCTACATAAGCAGCTTACACATTCAAGCCTCCATGCTGAAGCAGAAGTATGTGCCAGGCCTTACACCTTATCTGCAACATTCAGATATGAATCTTTTCTTGACGCTCTGTGTGGATGAGCCAAGCTACTCACCTTGTCGGAATGCAGCAGGTCATTGAACCTTTTGAACTGAATCCATGGGCGCTGATGGTCTGCTGTGCTCAACACAGCAACAATTTGAATCCAAGCCTTCTTAGTTACTGCAGTAGCATCACGGCAGCAGGATTGGTCTCCTCTTCTGGACCTCTTCCACCAAAATTAAAAGGTCCTGGTCAGAAAAGTGTGGGGCAGCTGGACCCTACCCTTCCCCCCTTCTATGAATAAAAATATAAGGTGAGAAGGGTCATGAACCATTCAGATTATAATGTTGTCATTCACGTTAGTGTGCCTACATGCGCTAACCATTTTCATTATATCATCCATGATTACTGACAAAGTTTGGTGGAGAAGGTGGCTCTACACAAATGCCTGGTGCCATGTATGTTATGGCTGTGACCCCCGAGGCAGCAGGCTCTGCTCCATGACTACTGATGCCCTACTGGTTTACTCCCTCTCAGTCACACTGTTACTCTGGGGGGAGGTGATTGCGCAGTGGTATTGTTGCTGGACTATAGAGCCAGAGTAATGATCTGGGTGCCTGGGTTTGAATCCCACCATGGCAGATGGAATTTGAATTCAAAAAAAGTCTGCAATTAAGATGATGATCTAATGATGGCCATGAAACCATTATCAATTGTTGTAAAAACCCATTTGGTTCACTGTGTCCTTTAGGGGGAGGAAATCTGTTATACAAACCCACAGCAATGTGGCTCTTAAACACCCTCTAAAAAGGGCAATTATGGATCAGCAATAAATGCTGGCCTAGACAGCAACATCCACATCCTATGAATGAATTTTAAAAATAAATTCCACTGAAGGATATTGCACTAGTGGCGCAAGCTGACCCACCCCCAGTCTAGTGGCGCTCATTAATAACCAGCATCTCATAAGTAAAGCAGGTGCTAATGAGCTTTTTTATCGATGAAAGGAAAATTCCAGCATACTGTTAAATAGGGACATTTGCAAAAAACATATTGCTTATATGTGCGCTTGTAATTTTCCAACAGATAACAAGAAGATAAAACCTTTATCCAGTTAGTGGATTGTATTGACTGAACAAGAAAAACTTCATAATCCATGACAGATCTATTGAAGTTCAGCTTCAGCAATGTTCGGTGCCTAGGATGTTAACATTCAACATGAGCCCTGTTAAATATAAATGGCTTGACAGCAGATAGTATCCTTTCATCAAGTTATCTTTGAATAACAGCTTTTATTTATATACAGTAGATGCTCCAATATGGCCGTTTCTATGATCCATCTACTAAATTGCATGCTAGAATTTTTGCGAATCAAAGCATTTTACATATTATCACCTTATTATATGAGCTTCTTCTGTTATTTGCATTTCATCTCCTTTTGTCAATGAATGAAGATACAAATCTCCATATCTCTATTTCTGTTCTTAGTATATTACTGCACGATGTGTGTAAGATCTCAATTAAGGGGGTCTGCTGATTTCCATTACCTTTCTGGGGGACACTATTATTATGAATAACAGAGCTTCCACTGTAATAACAATGTCATCATTTTGTAAGGAAATTCATCTAGGTCTATTATTGGGCATCAAATGGGCTTAGGAATGATCTCTGTGTTTGAAGACATAGGCCCAAGGATCGGAAGACATTATGCCCATTAAACATAGAAACATAGAAAATAGGAGCAGGAGTAGGCCATTCGGCCCTTCGAGCCTGTTCCGCCATTCATTATGATCATGGCTGATCATCCAACTCAATAGCCTGCTCCCGCTTTCTCCCCATATCTTTTGATCCCTTTCACCCCAAGAGCTATATCTAACTCCTTCTTGAAAACATACAATGTTTTGGCCTCAACTACTTTCTGTGGTAGCGAATGCCATAGGCTCACCACTCTCTGGGTGAAGAAATTTCTCCTCATCTCAGTCCTAAATGGTCTACCCCGTATCCTCAGACTGTGACCTCTGGTTCTGGACTCCCCCACCATCGGGAACATCCTTCCTGCATCTACCCTGTCTAGTCCTGTTAGAATTTTATAGGTTTCTATGAGATCCCCCCTCATTCTTCTCAACTCCAGTGAATATAATCCTAACCAACTCAATCTCTCCTCATATGTCAGTCCCGCCATCCCAGGAATCAGTCTAGTAAACCTTCGCTGCACTCACTCTATAGGAAGAACATCCCTCCTCAGATAAGGAGACCAAAACTGCACACAATATTCCAGGTGTGGTCTCACCAAGGCCCTGTATAATTGCAGCAAGACATCCCTGCTCCTGTACTCGAATCCTCTCGCTATGAAGGCCAACACACCATTTGCCTTCTTTACCTCCTGTTGCACCTGCATGCTTACCTTCAGCGACTGGTGTACAGGGACACCCAGGTCTTGTTGCACATTCCCCTCTCTCAATTTATAGCCATTCAGATAACTATCTGCCTTCCTGTTTTTGCTACCAAAGTGGATAACCTCACATTTATCCACATTATACTGCATCTGCCATGCATTTGCCCACTCACTCAGCTTGTCCAAATCACACTGAAGCATCTCTGCATCCTCCTCACAGCTCACCCTCCCACCCAGCTTTGTGTCATCTGCAAATTTGGAGATATTACATTTAGCTCCCTCATCTAAATCATTAATATATATTGTGAATAGCTGGGGCCCCAGTACTGATCCCTGCGGTACCCCACTAGTCATTGCCTGCCATTCGGAAAAAGACCCGTTTATTCCTACTCTTTGTTTCCTGTCTGCCAACCAGTTTTCTATCCATCTCAATACACTACCCCCAAACCCATGCGCTTTAATTTTACATGCTAATCTCTTATGTGGGACTTTGTCGAAAGCCTTCTGAAAGTCCAAATAAACAGGTGCAAGGGCCAATTTCTACCTCTATAATTATATACTATGATAGAATCGTGTTCAAATTAGATATGGAATTATGCACGTCCAGTCGACTTTCAAGTGTCACAGGTTTTGGCAAAAGTAAATTCATGTCCCACTGAAACAGCAATGTTCAACTTGAAGAAGATGGTCAATATTTAAATATGATATTATTGAATACAAATCTGAGCTCACAGCTGAAGATGTTCTATGTAGGCTATTCAATTATAAGTGAAATTACAAATGACAGCAGGATGGTCAATGGAAATTATATGGGTAACTAGTCAGTTAGTAATACATCCTGAACGTGGGAATTTCATGTATAAATATAACCACCCTCTGCTTTCACCTTTGTCCATGAACACACCTTCTATTTGCATGGAGTTGTAACAATGCAAGAGTGCAATGATACAACCCGAAATATGAAAAGTATTGAAAGCATAACCACATATAAACAAAGAGCCCTGTATTTATTCAAGGGAAGCAAAGGGGGGTCAATTTCAGCACTAGGCTTATTGTTGACACAAAAATATGTATCATTATTATAATAAACCTTGGACCAGGACTTTATGACCCCGCCGTGGTGTGTCTCCCCCTTTGGATGCGGCAAGGCATTTAAATCTCCATTCAGTTCGATGGGACTGTAATGTCTCATAGGGCAGGAAGGGCCGTAAAATCCTAGTCTTGGAGAAGGCCCAAAATCTCATTTCTGACTCCCACTAAATTCTGCCAGAAAAATTAATTCAAGATGATTTACTTATTGACTGATGAAGACCTACTATTTCTGCCAGCACACCTGCTACAGTACAGTACTGCACTAAACAGCATTGTAGGGCGTACTGAGATTGTGAAGGTCACTTTACAAATACAAGCTCTTTTAAATAGTACTTGAAGAGGAAATGGTCACGAGTGACAAATCTATATAGAGGTCATCTTTGGCAATCCCTCATGTCAAGGATGATTCTTCCTTGTGGATGGCTGGGTGGAAGTGAGATGTCAGTGCAGGTTGTGGCTTTGCTGATGGCTTGTGAGTCGGGCCTTCTGGAGATGTCCCACCACCTCAGTTGATGTGAGATTATCATGGCACCTGTACTTGGCATATGTGTTTTGGAGGACTTTTAGCTTCATACTTCATTTGTTTTGCTGGAGGGCTCATTTTTGTTCAGCATGCACCATGCCAATGTGAACGTGTCTTAAACTCCAATGCATTTCCTTTGCAACACAGCCTGTATCACTTGCTTGATCCCATGCACTGACTTACAGTATAAGGTAAGTAAAACGTGCATTTCTAGGGTGAATAATTGGTGTTGAATACTAATCCGAGTATTGCATTTTGTAGCTGAAAAGGCGGGGTGGGGGGTGGGGGGTGGGGGGGGCGGGTGGGGGGGTGCAGGGGGGGGTGGGCGGGGGGGTGTCGACTTATATGCTGAGAATATGCAAAATCATGATATTTGTCACCAATAAAATGGGGTCATCTTATTGCCAGGTCAACTTACATGCCACGATTTGGACATGGACATAGAAGGAATAATGTCAAAATCTATTGAACATGCCAAAGTAGGGGGCATTTCGAACTATAGGAAAGAATAAGATGGAAAGAATTTGCAGGCTCTCATGACTTCAGGGCATCCTTAAGTACTTTAAAGCTAATTAAACACTTTCGAAGAGCAGTCACTGTAGTTAAGTCATTGAAGGTGGCAGGGCAGGTTGAGAAATAAAGTATAAAGCTTTATTGGTTAATAAAGCATACAGTATCTTGGGCTTTATTAATAGGGGCATACAGTACAAGAGCAAGTAGATTATGTGGAACTTGTTTAAGTCATTTGTTCAGCCTCAGCTCGAGTATCGCGTCCAGTTCTGAAGTTCCTCTCTCTGGAACCATTCTCGTGAATCTTTGCTGTACTCTCTCTAATGCCTTCATATCCTTCCTAAAGTGCAGCGCCCAGAACTGAATGCAGTACTTCAGATTCATAAGAATGGTTCCAGGAATGAGGACATTCAGTTATGAAGATAGAATAGAAAAGTTAGGACTGTGTTTTTTCGAGAAAAGAAGGCTGAGAGGAGATTTGATAGAGGCATTCAAAATCATGAGGTGTCTGGATAGAGTAAACAGGGAGAAACTGTTTTTAAACTTCTTTAAAAAAAAATGTTGTGTTCTATTTTGGTATCTACTAACATATTCTCATACTGTCTCTTTCTGTTCTTATTCCCTTTTAGAGATCACCTCTGTACCTTTAAGCTTGGTTCCTGTATTATAAACCTTACACTTGTCATAAGCCTCTTCTCTTGGTCTCATTTTAGTCACTATAGGATGGAAATTTAACTCACTGAAAACTCATTCACTTTCAGGTTCTATATCTTCAGTCATTTAGGGAGATTTAACTCTGGATGCCCTTCTTTTTCCACTTATGGGAATGTGCCCTTTCTGTACCTGAACGATCTCCTGTTTTAAAGTCACCTATTGTTCAATTACTGCTTTGCTTACTAACTATTGATTCCAATATACCTGGGTCAGATCCCCTTCAACTCACTGAAGTTGGCCTTTCTCCAGTTAAGTATGTTCATGTTTTATTGTGCCTTTTCCTTTTTAATAAGTCATCAATTATATTCCACTAAAATCCTCTCACTAGGATAACATCCGTTTGCCATACAATGAGCTGAACCTTGACATGGGTGGGCTACATAAGTGGGAGTTTAGAGTTTCTGACGGGAAACCCAGAAGTTCACATTTCCCCACATACTGTGTTATTATGACTCCATAATGTGCATAATTTTGCTTTGGCAGTTTTACTGCCCATAGAAGTCAGCCTGATTGAAAGATTTGGTTGTAAGTTAAAAGGAGTACTCCAGGGGAGGCAACAGACACAGCTAAGTCGCCTGCTGCTGGTGGGAATGTGGAGGAGCAGGGACTCAGTGGTCTGGATCTCTGAACCTGGAGGAAACACTTAGCTTCTCCTCAAAAAAAATAATCCTCACGTCCCTTCAGCCAGCAGGTTAAACCTGTAAAACTGGGTTACAACAGAGGCTGGAAACACAGGTCAGGCAGCATCCATGGGAGGAAACTGAGTTAGCAGGTGTAATGCCCCCCTCAGAGGCAAGTTTGGTGGCAGGGGGTGTATTTAACCGGGTGGGAGGGTGGTAGGCAGAGACCACACCACTTTCTCACCTCTGCCCTGATTAGGTCTGGGAAAGCCTTCCTGCCCCGGCACCAAGTGAGATGCTTGTGTGGATAATTATTGCCTCTTTAGGCCCTCATCCTATAGGCGCTGGGATTCAACCAGAGGCGGGTAGGACCTCGCCATGCATGAAACCCAAAAAGCAAACCCTGTTGGGGTTGCTTGCAAGCTCCAGGTGCAGGGGCCTGTTGTCAGCCACTCAGTGCCTGACTGAAGGTCTGGAATCAGGGCCTGCTGATAGGAGGTGACACAGGGCTCTTGCCGGCTCTTCACCTGGCAAGACCCCCATCACATCCATTAAATACCACCCAACATTTCAGGGCGTTGAGCCATTACTGCAGCTGAACCCTAACCAATGTTTTATAAAGATTTAACATAACTTCAGAAAACACTGGAAATATTCAGCAAGTCTGGCAGCATCCGTGGAAATTGAAACAGGCTTACAGGGTCAGGTCGTTGACCTGAAATGTTAACTTTGTTTCTCTCTGCATCCTTGCTGCCAAACCTGTTGCGTACCTCCAACATTTCCTGCTTTAATATCAGTCTTCCAGCATTTGCAGTATTTTGACTCAGTGTTGAATCAGAGGCTGCCAGCCTCATTAAAATGTTTAATTGGCCAGCCTGCTTCCTTCAAGCAGGTTGTATGCCCACCTCTATCCCACCCCCGTCAAAATCAGAAGTAGGCAGTTTGGAGTTGAGTTTAAGAATTTTAAAATTTTAACACCTCCCCTGATCCCAACCCACTCATTTTTGGGGGGTTAAGGTTCAGCCTTACAATTTCCAATCCTTCTAACAGCTATAACATGAGTTTGTGAAAATATCATGATGCTGAAGGTATCCCAAACAATAGCTTTTTACTATAAAATTTTCCAAATGATGTGATAAATATTGTTAGCATGGTGGACTATCAAAAGCACTATTTGCCAAAATCCTGAATTCGTTTTGGAAAGCACCAACAAGGCTAAATTCTGATATACAAATAATGGCATATGTTTCTCATGGTTTACACTATGGCTGGGAACCTCCGGCCCTGTCTTGGCCTGGTATTGTGTAACGAGATAGGATTAATTGATAACCTCCAGGCGAAGGCACCCTTAGGTAGCGACAATCATAATATGGTTGAATTTTACATTCATTTTGAGGGAAAAACGAGTGCGTCCAAGACTAAACTTAAATAAGGGCAATTATGAGGGCATGAAAACAGAGCTAGCTAGAGTGAACTGGCAAATGAGGTTAAGGGATATATCAATAGAAGTTCAGTGGCGGATGTTTAAAAGTTTTTTTCAGAATACACAGAATATATACATTGCAATGAAAAAGAAAAATTCCAAGGGGAAGGCCCACCATCCATGGTTAACTAAAAAAGTTAAAGACAGTATCAAACTTAAAGAAAAAGCATATGGTCACACAAAGATGAGTGACAGGTCAGAAGATTGGAAAGAATATAATGAACAACAAAGAATGACAAAAAGATTAATAAGGAGGGAAAAATTATAGTGTAAGAGAAAGCTAGCTAGTAATATAAAGACAGGCATTAAGAGTTTCTTAAATATTTAAATAAGAAAAGATTTAATAAAGTGAGCGTTGGTCTAATAGAAAGTCGTCTGGGGAATTGATAATGGAAAGTAGGGAGATGGCAGGTGAATTAAACAGGTATTTTTCTGCGGTCTTCACGATTGAGGATACAAGTAACATCCCGGAAATAGCTGGAAATCAGGAAATGGAAGGGAGGGAGGCACTCGGGAAAATTACAATCGCCAGGGAACTGGTATTGAGCAAATTGTTGGGGCTGCGGACTGACAAATCTCCAGGTCCGGATGGACTTCACCCTAAGGTCTTGAAATTAGTGGCTAGTGAGATAGTTGATACACTGGTTTTAATTTTCCAAAACTCCCTAGATTCGGGGAAGGTTCTATTAGATTGGAAAATAATGAATATAACTCCTTTATTCAAAAAGGGAGGGAGACAGAAAGCAGCAAAGTATAGGCCATTTAGCCTAACATCTGTCATAGGGGAATTGTTAGAAGCTATTATTAAAGATGTTATAGTAGGGCACTTAGAAAAATCGAAGGCAATTAGGCAGAGTCAACATGGTTTTGCAAAAGGGAAATCATATTTAACCAATTTATTGGAGTTCTTTGAAGGAGTCAAATGTGCTGTGGATGAAGGGGAACTGGTGGATGTACTGTTCTTAGATTTCCAGAAGGCATTTGATAAAGTGCCACATCATATGTTATTGCAGAAAATAAAAGCTCATGGGCCAAAATTTTGAGTTCAGCGGGCGGTTGCGGTTGATGGGCCCGGGAGTGGCCGGGAAACGGCCCATGATCTGCAAAAAATACTAGCCCTCTTAATTGTCGGCGGGTGTGCTTCCAAGTTTACCATGTGCTTGCCGACCAAAATATTACGCGATGACGTTGGAAAGCTCACCTGATGTCATCACGTGCTATTTTACACTCGAGCATGTTGGGCGCGTGCCCACATGCTGAGTGAAAAATTATGCCCATGTTGTAAGGTGTAACATATTGGCATAGTTAGGAGATTGGCTAGCTAACAGGAGGGAGAGAGTTGGCATAAATGGGTCATTTTCTGGTTGGCAGGATGTGATGAGTGGTGTGCCACAGGGATCAGTGCTGGGGGCTCAACATTTTACAAATCATATAAATAACTTGGATGAGGGGACCGAAGGAATGGTTGCTAAATTTGCTTACAACACAAAGATGGGTAGGCAAGTAGATTGTGAAGAGGACATAAGGAGGCTACAAAGTGACATAGAAAGGTTAAGTGAGTGGGCAAAGATCTGGCACATGGAATATAGTGTGTGCAAATATGAAATTGTTCATTTTGGAAGAAATAATAAAAAATAAACTTATTATCTAAATGGTGAGAGATTGCAGAGCCCTGAGTTTCAGAGGGGTCTGGGTGTCCTAGTGCATGAATCACAAAAGGTTAGTATACAGGTAGAGCAGGTCATTAGGAAAGCAAATAGAATGTTACCATTTATTGTGAGGGGAATTGATCACAAAAGTTTCAGTTGTACAGGGCATTGGTGAGACCACATCTGAAGTATTGTGTACAGTACTGGTCTCCTTGTTAAAGAAATATATAAGTGTGTTAGAAGCAGTTCAGAGAAGGTTTACCAGACTAATACCAGGAATGGGTGGGTTGTCCTATGAGGAAAGGCTGGACAGGTTAGGCGTGTACCCACTGGAATTTAGAAGAGCAAGTTAGTTGAAACTTTTTAAGATCCTGAGGGGTCTTGACAGGGTGGATGTGGAGAGGATGTTTCTTCTTGTGGGAGAATCTAGAACGAGGGGTCACTGTTTAAAAATAAGGGGTTGCTAATTTAAGACAGGGATGAGGAGAATTTTTTTCTCTCAGAGGCTTTTGAGTCTTTGGAACTCTCTTCCTCAAAAGGTGGTGGACGCAGAGCCTTTGAATATTTTTAAGGCAAAGTTAGATAGATTCTTGATTAACAAGGGGGTAAAAGGCTTTCGGAGGTAGGCGGGAATGTGGGGTTGAGGTTACAATCAAATCAGCCATGATCTTATTGAATGGCAGAGCAGGCTTGAGGGGCCGAGTGGCTGACTCCTGGTCCTAATTTGTATGTTTGTATGACCACCCACAGGAGATTCGGCAACCATTGACTTTTGGCGGAACCAGATCTTCCTGGCAGCGTGCAGGGTTGGAAAATCCCACCCAATGATTTGGTTTACTCAAATCTTTGCAGATTTGTACTTTACTATTTGGTTTCATGTTGATACCAGCTTAAATTTGAGAAATCACACTCAACTGTTCTATCCTGGGAAGCTCCTCTCTCACCATTAAAATGCATGCGATGAAAATCTGAGGATATGACTCCACTTTTGCCCTCTAATGCTGACTCGGACAAATTTAATTGGTCAACAGGTGAGAATCACATTCTCATAAGGCCAGTAGATGTCTATGCCTTCATGAGCACATCTTCAATTCCTATCTGCAGCCTCATTAACATGATTAAAGTCGGGCCTCTAGCCTATCTGCCCACTCAAGCAACGCAGAGGCATAGAAGTGCCACCAAGTGCTCCAGAGCTTTTCACCTCTGTCAGAGACTGAAAACTAAGTGTGTTTTAATGGACTGCAGAACAGTTGTATGACTGCGCACATTGTACAATCTCCTTGCGAAAGCTGCCCGTGGAGCAGTCACTGGTGGAGGTGCTCACAGCCCTTTGCAATGTCATCATTCAGGTTTGGACCAGTCTCCACCATGGTTCAAGCTAACAGCTCAGCCTTGCAGTGTGGGTTAGGAGAATGTCTGTGCCTGAGCTGAGAACACAGCATGCAATCCAGTGGGCAAAGCTACCGCCAATCGGTCAAGTGGTGTGGGTGGATTTGAGTGGGGTCTCGGGCAGCCATGCAGCGCACTAATCACCGGCAATCCAAGTGGTCAGCACTCTCCAGGATGTGTTAATGGGCCTTAAGACTTAACCAATAGAGGTTCTTAGAACACACAAGCTAACCCACGTGTCTCTTCCTTTCATCCTGCAGGAGGAATGCATAAGGAACATGGAGCCTGGTGAACTAGCTGTATGCCCCATGACTTACAGAGAGTGGAGATGAAGGAGAAGAGAGCGACGGAGGCGCCTGGCCAGGCAGAGGGAGGAGCTGTGCCCACAAGAAGAAGGGGCGGCTGGGGCTCCTGCACACGCCACTGAAGGGCCACAGTGAGCCATCACTGATCAGCACCTAGCTAGACCCAGGGTCTATAGACGCTGCCTTCCATTCCTGCAGAACCAGTGTCGCCAAAGACGGCACATATCCAGGTACCTGGTCGGCCACACCCACCACCTGCTGTAGGATTTGGTGTCACGGGGACATGGAGGGTATCCATTGCCCATGGCCGTGAAAGTATCTGTGGCACTCAATTTTTATGCTAGTGGCTGATTTCAGGGCTCCACAGGTGACCTCTGTGAGATACTGCAAGCCTCCGCTCACAGATGCCAGCTTCACGAGGGCACACAACTTTATGAATTTCGCCCGGGACCAGGAAAGCCAGGAAGCAAGAGCAATTGGACTTGCCCAGATCTCAGGTGCAGGGTGCCATCGACTGCACTCAAGTGGCACTCAGATCTCCGTGGCAACAAACGGCCACTGTGTCAACTGCAAGGGCTTCCGTTCGTTGAAGGTTCAGCTGCTGTGCAACCACCACAAATACATCCTACATGGTTTCCAGGGAGTGTCAATGACTCCCACATTCTCAGTTGGTCTCAGATCCCTGACGTGTTCCGAAATCCACAGAAGCTGCAGGGTTGGCTCTTCGAGGACAAGGGCTACCTGCCTAGGACGTGGCTGATGACAACCGTGCGGCAGCCTCAGGCTGCAGCAGAGCGACAGTATAACGAGGCTTATGCTGCAACTCACACCCTGGTGGAGCAAACCATTGGCATGCTGAAAATGAGGTTCCGGTGCTTGAACCGGTCTGGTGGAGCCCTGCAATATAGTTCATAGAGTGTGTCTTGCATCGCAGTCACCTGCTGCACCCTTTACAACCTCGTGCTGCAATGGGGAGAGGAGCTGGCTAAGGAGGAGTTGGGGCAGATGGAAGTCTCCTCTGATGAGGAGGGCGTCGACTGGCATGAGGAGGTCCGTGAAGGTGAGGATGATGGCAATGATGCCATCACACTGGAGAGATGGATCAGGCACACTCAGGAGGTCCTGTAGCCGTTAGATTTGTGGAGGATGCTGACAAAATGCAGTGAGGAGACACCATGGATTCTCACATTGCATCTGTGAATGTTTGACTCCTGTCTGGCTGACGGCAGCGCACATATCCTCTGTGATAAGGCTCCAGTCCTGGAGATGCAGTGGAGGCACTAATAGTCACTCAATTCCAGAAGGATGATGATGACATGCAGTGAGGACACCCCATAGCTCATCACAGTGCCTCTATGAATGTTTGACTCCTGTCTGCCTGAGGGCAGCTCGCTTGTGCTCTGTGATCAGGGTCATATTATGGAGGTGCAGCCATCAAACTTTAAATGTCTCTGATCCTTTGTCAGCCTTCAGCACCTGAGCCCTTCTAGAGCATGTCATTGGTCACAGTGACAAGACAGGGAGAGCCGGCACCACCTTAAAGGTGCTGAGAGCACACAGAGGGAATGGCAGAGCTCAGTGATGCCAGCCCACGACATTCTGGCAGCAATGACAATGAGGTGCAGGCATCAGTAATGTTTCTGGTGAGTGTGAGGCCAGACCATCACTTTGGTCTGAAGGCTGCACAAAGCACAGGGAAGAGGTTCTGGACTGAGACACCTGCCTTTATCTTATGTAGGGACCAAGGTTTCACATCTGAGTGACATGAACACTGCTCATCATAACAAGGAGCCATAAGCAAGGAGACATCCTTGGGAGTTTATTTACAATAGTGAACATTATG
The DNA here is from genome assembly GCF_964194155.1 of Cetorhinus maximus. Taxonomy (NCBI): domain Eukaryota; kingdom Metazoa; phylum Chordata; class Chondrichthyes; order Lamniformes; family Cetorhinidae; genus Cetorhinus; species Cetorhinus maximus. The sequence goes on from NC_135892.1 coordinate 65,505,950, forward strand.
TACAAGTGATTAACACCTGTGTCCAGGCTGTGCATTTACATCTTCTTAACTTTCCTAACCCTGCCGCTTCATCTTGGCTTTCCCCTGACATCCACAACAGAGGTGGAGACAGCTTGCTGACTGCTATGCCCTGTCTGTGATGGCCTTGATGGGCATCCTCTGGAGGGCTGAGACCTGGAGGGCCCTGGCCTGCTTTCAGGGTCCTGCTGTGAGGCAGTGGCACCCTCCTCAGCCTATGGAGCTGGAGCTGCTGGGGTCACAGGGTGGATGGCCCTGGGGTGTGCACCTGCTGATCCTCCTCCCTATGGGTGGTGGAGAGCTTCTGGCTGAATCCTTGAAAGGAAGGGGTGACTGGAGTGAGATCGAGCTGCCTCACACCTCTCTCGCATCGACGCTGCTGAAGGCCAACTATGGCGTCAGCAATGGAGTTCAGCTGTGCAGGACCGATGTCCTGGACTGAGGTCTCCATGGCAGCCGTCATCCTACCAGTGTTGACCTTGGTGCATTCGTATGCCAACACTATCACCTCAGACTGAAGGTGGACAGACTCCTCTTTTATGCTTTGCAATCTGAGGAGTGCAGCGGACATCCCTTCCTTATGTCCCCAAGCTTGCCTTTGCAGCTCCAGCAACTAAGGCATGACTGAGTCTAGAGGCTTGTCATCTGACTCAGGCTCAGCAGATTTCTGGCTTCCAGCAGTCCTCCAAGCGCTGTGGATCAGAAAGTGCGATGTGCTCACCAGATTGTGATCCTGAGGCTACTCTAGAACTAGGTCCCACCGAGGTGTGTGTCTCTGCTGTGGTGGAGGGTTTGGGTGAGCGCTGTGACAGGCCTTCAATGAAGATGCCTTCAGATTTTTCTTCCGATGTGTCCTCAGGGCTTGATTGGAGACTCTGGGTTGTGGACTCCCTCGGCTGTTTCCCAGGTGTGCCTGCAAAAGCAAGGATAGATCATTAGTGCATGGCTGTGAAACAGGACTCATCAGTTGCAGCATGATTGGCTGATTTATGTTGCACTGCTAGATCCTCACTTGGTACAGCACTGCTGACCTCACTGTCAGCACGGGAGTGATCCAGATCCTCGCCGGCCAGCTCTGTTTTCAAAGTCCATATGGACCTTGATTTCAGGCATTCCTCCACCAGTCTGTAATCTCTCCCTCTTGTTGTGTGCCAGTTTGTCCTGCATGGATAGAGATGGAGAGAGTATAAGCAGAATGCCTGCCGGGCCAGATCATAAGTATGCCTGGCATGTGTGGGTGGCTAGCGGTCCCATGGACGGGATGAGGACAATGATAGTGAGTGTGAGAGAGTGAATGGTGGTGTCCCTTGAACTGGCAGTGAGTAAGATCCCTCTGGATGTGTGATGGGTTTGTGAGTGTGTGAGTTGAGAGTGATGAGACGAGTGATCTACTCTGGCAGAACGGAAGAGTTCATTCATCCTCTTTTGGCACTGGGTGGCTGTCTTCTTTTGTATGGCGTTGGCACTTACCACCGCTGACACTGCCTCCAATGCTGGATCGGTGATGTTGCTGCCCATCCTGCGCCCAGAGTGGGGTTACAGGGCATCAAGGCGGGCTTCTGCTGCATCCAAAAGGTGCTTGAGGGACGCATCAGTAAACCAGGGCTACAGTCTTCTTGCGTTTCGGGGCCATGTCTTCTTTGCAGCAGTCATGGGCTGGAAGCACCGAGATGTGTGCATGTGGCTGCACTTCAAATATGGTGCCCGGTGTGATGAAGCTGTGAGGTAATGGTGTGGCGGGTGAATGAGAGCCCACCCAACGTCGAAACGCCATGTTTCCTGGGAATACATGGTTAGTGAGGCATGATTGGGACAATAAGGCGTGAAAAGTTGCCATTGCGGCCAGCAGGCAAAACGTTCTTTTCCCTACCCTTAACTGCACTTAGTGCAAATCTGGGACAATTCTACCCTTAGTCTCTGATGCAGAAAATTCTGCCATTCATATGCATCCCTCGCCTTCGTTTTACCATTTTTATCATACCTTTCAAAACTCCTTGAGATGTTTTTCTCTGTTAAGAGCTCAATATAAATGAAAGTTTTGTTGCCATAGTAGAAGGATGAGGATCTTTCTGTCTCCCTGCACAATGTCATTGTTCCACAGGCAGCTATAAACTATTACCCAAATGAGTTAACAAAGGAAAATTGGAGCCAGTCAGCTCATTGTGCTGCCTTGCAGTTTAACACTAGCAGCCAGACAGAAGAACCTAAGCTTATCACAGAACAGAAATTAGGCTTCAATTTTTTTCTAAGTTCCAATCTTATTTCATAGTGAGAACGGGAACCTCGTCTACCTACTTTGTTCAGATTTTTAAAAATCACCACTCTGTTCTGTTGTATGCTGATACCATTCATGGAAGACTATTATCCAATAATGTTTATTCGTAAGCATTAGTGAAAACAGTTTTCTGACATGCATTGGTTCTTAGTCAATTGTGTATATTGTTCTAATTCAGAGGAATCATAAATCATTCCATCCTGCTCAATCTGTACTATCAGATGAGTCTGTCATTATAATTTCATAAATCAGCCAATGTGATTGCATATAGATAATATCAAATCAAAAAGGCTAATTCTTTTGCAGCTGTATAATTACAAAATAGAATGATATAAATTTTGCTTTAGTTATTATGAATTTGGATTTGATTTCTTTTCAGTGATCATTTCCTTCAATTATATCATATGACAAACAGCAATTAATTTGCCTAAACATCATATAACCTCACAATAAATTTGTTTCTAAGCATGTTTCTTTGCTATTTTTTAGAGTTCATTACCCAAACCTGTATAGGTTGCTGTCTCTTGTGTATTGAAGGTTTTTAAGAAGTGCACTATCAGCTAAATAGAAGATGATGTAAATCCAAGCCAAGTTAATTGGACAGCAACACTGAGTGAATGTGCATTGTTACAGACACGGATGAACTGAGAACTGAAACCTCATGTCTCTTACTGTCTATAATCAGTATATTTGGAAAAGGAAGATGTGTATTTTTTTTAACCCCTGAGTGTGTGGTCAATGTGAATAACCAGCAGCAAGCTTTCATTGATTTGAATAAAGAGGATGATTTATTCATGCATTGACCCCAAAAGTCTAATGTTGCACCACTCATATGGTACTCTCTCACACACACACACTCTCTCTCACACACACATATACACACACACACACACACACACTTGAGAAAAAATACATGTTTCTTGTCCATCCAGAGTTATTTGAAGTTTGAAGCTATTGCTACACAAATGGTAGATAGATGGTGGCAATCTACACTTACTTATGATTTAATTGTTTCTGCAGCTTTCTTTTGTTAAGTATTGAGCTTGGAGATAGTGGGTCTAGGCATCCATAGATTTTGAGTTTTGGATAAGTCCACAAACAATAGGTGGTGTGAATTCCACAAATGGTTTCATCTCCACCCACGGGGAAAAATCATTAGCTTGGCAGGCGGGCATGCATCCGACCCACTTGAGTGTAAAATGACAAGTGTTGACATCGGGCGAGCATCCCGACGTCAATGCGCAGTCGTGCGATATTTCATTTGGCAGGCAAGCGCCCGTGTCGGCAGCGCACCAGCCAACAATTAAAAGGCCTGTCAAGGCCATTAAAGGGTCACTTGAATAAAATTTTCGCTGCCCGTTCAACCTTATGTTTGGCGGGAAGGCGAAAAGGCCAAGCGGTCTTTGCACTTTTTAGGAAACCTCATCCACATTTCACGATGGGCGGGCCTTAATTGGCCTGCCAGTGTGAAATCACCTTCCGGACTCGATCACGGGTGGTGGTCAGTGTCCTGACTGCCCCTGCCACGCCCGCCTGACAAGGATGAAATTCAGCCCCATGGTCATTCGATTAGGAACTTTCTGGAGACTTGTGATACTTCAGAATCTATGCAGAAATTGCAGAAGTCATCTGACCCTCAGCAACCATCTTAGCAGTTATATAATGCCCATTTTTAAGAAGAAAAGGTAGTTCCAGAAAATTCTACACTGAATACAGTCCATGTTTAAAGTTATGAATGTGACATGTCTTTATTTGGCATGACAATATTAAAATTACAGGATTTTGAAAGGATGCAGGAAGCATTGTTTGCAGCCATATATTGGATGATAATAGAAAGGTAATGTGTTTATTTTGCATCTTCTGGTGGGGAGATTTAACCTGCAGTCACACATGTCAGAAATGTTGGCATGCACTGCACATTAATTTCTGACCTATTAGAGCTAATGGGCAGGGTACATCTGAATTTCAGATATAGAACAGGTGACAAGGGAGTAGGGATCAAAATGGCACCTTACATTCTGTCTATTTATATACTTTCTTTGTGACTACAAGTAGCCCTTTTTATTGCTTGTTCTTTGAATGTGGAAAACACGGTAATTATTGCTCACCTCATGAGCCCTCATTTTCACATAATCTGCCTGATAGGAACCCTGCTCAGTTTTATTCTCCTTTGACTTCCTAGATTAGAGAATTTGGATAGAATGTACAATGGATGATGACCCAAACCTACTCGCTTTCTGTCAGCCAGGTAGGTTAAGGTCAGAGGAGCAGTTTCCCTGACAGCATTAAGAGTCAACATTTGTAGTGTTCACTGGAGTCAGGTATAGGTCAGGTAGCAAGGGCAGGTTCCCTACTCCGCAGGAGATTGATGTGCCAGTTGCGCTTTTACAACAATTATTTTCCTGGTGTCAGCCCACAAATGATCAGGTTTATTGAATTCAGTTGCACAACTTGCTATGGTGGGATTTGAACTCACCTCCTGTAGATAGTTAGTTCTACAAGCATGCGGAAAGTAAAAGCTCGTGCTGTAGGGGATAACCTATTAGCCTGGATAGAAGATTGGTTGGCTGGCAGAAAACAGGGAGTCTGCATAAATAGGTCTTTTTCTGATTGGCAGGATGTGATGAGTGGAGTCCCACAGGGATCTATGCTAGGACCTCAACTTTTTACAATTTATACCAATGACTTAGATGAGGGGAGTGAAAGCATGATATCTAAGTTTGCAGATGGCACAAAGATAGGTAGGAAAGTATCTTGTGAAGAGGACATAAGGAGGTTGCAAACGGATACAGAAAGGTTGAGTGAGTGGGCAAAAATATGGCAGATGGAGTATAATGTGGGAAAATGTGAAGTTGTTCACTTTGGCAGGAAGAATAAAAAAGAAGAGTATTACTTAAAGGGAGAACGGGGCTGCAGAATTCTGAGCTTCAGAGGGATCTAGGTGTGCTAGTGCGTGAGTCACAAAAAGTTAGTATGCAGGTACAGCAAGTAATTAAGAAGGCTAATGGAATGCTATCCTTTATTATGAGAGGAATTGAGCACAAAAGTAAGGACGTTATGCTTCAGTTATACAGGGCATTGGTGAGACCACATCTTGAACATTCTGTGCAGTTTTGGCCCCCTTACTTCAGGAAGGATGTAAATGCACTGGAAGCTATTCAGAAGAGGTTTACTAGATTGATACCTGGAAGGAGCAGATTGTCTTATGAGGAAAGGTTAGTCCTTATGAGGACAGGCTGGGCTTCTTTCCATTGGAGTTTAGAAGAATGAGGGATGACTTCACTGAAGCATGTAAGACCCTGAACAGTATTGACAAGGTGGATGTGGAAACGATGTTTCTTCTTGTGGGTGAGCCCAGAACTAGTAAGCACTGTTTTAAAATTAGTGGTTTCTCTTTTAGGTGAGAGAAGAGAAGATTTTTTTTTCTCTCAGAGGGTTGTGCGACTTTGGAACTCTCTTCCTCAGAAGGTGGGGGAGGCAGGGTCATTGAATATTTTTAAGGCAGAGGTAGATAGATACTTGTTCGGTAAGGGAATCAAAAATTATCGAGGGTGGATGGGAATGTGAAATTCAAAACAGAAACAGATCAGCCATAATCTTAAGGAATGGTAGAGCAGGCTAGAGGGGCCAAAAGGCCTATTTCTAACCCAAGTTCACATGTTTGTATGTACGCATAGAAATCAACTTTTATTCTGTAATAAACATGAAGAAAAATTACAAATCAACGCATTTCGATCTTCCAATTTTCTCCAAGAGCTACCCTGTCACTTGCACCAAGGAGCTGATGCAGTTTATCAGATCCCATCAATGCCCTCAACCTATTGTACATCCTCCTCCATTAAACATAACATCAAACCCACCCACACAGTCCATTGCCCAGGCCAACTTAGACACCACTGCCTGCAACCTGTGCAACAGAAAAAGGCATGCAATTAGACATCAGTCAAGATCTTGGGTTCCTGATGGCAGGTTGAGATATAGAGATTAAGGCAGTGGCATTGCAGCGGCAGTTCAGGGCCCATGCTATCTGGTGGCTGGTTCCTATTCTCAATACAATTGCATCCCTCGAACACTCATTGGCTAGGATTTTGCCAACTGCATGTCATTCTCGACGTCGTAACCGGAACTGTGCGCCACTTACACATTCTTTTTCCCATTTCCCACGTGATTACAATTAAAATTCTCAGTGCCAGAGGCCAAATAGAAACCACATGCAATCATGCGGCGGGGGAAGCTTTTTATTGGTGAAATCCACTGTCAGCTGACAATGCATCTACTATTAAAGAGACGCCTGGTAAAACAGGGAGGCTCTGCATCCTGGTGACATGGGTTTTTTCACAATTAAATTTCACTTGTAAATATTTCATATTATGTTGGTTTCACTTTATTGATGTGCGCATCATCACTATTTGTTGAGACTAGCTTAGTCAGAGAGCTAAATGTGCTGGCATGCCTCATGGTTGGCACGCATTGAGGGGAGTTAGGGGCATTTCTTTTATTGTGGAAGAAACAATATTGTGGTTTTTTTGTTCACTCTACTGAATGTTCATTTTAGTGTCCAGTATTGTACTTGCCGCTCTGTGGGACATGGATGAACTTACAGGCACAGCAAGTCCTCCTTTCAATGCATTGTAAGGGACATTGTCCGAGATTACTCTCAGTGGGGATAATTAAAATGTTATCAGTGAATTCAAAGCCCTGCAAAGACTCTGCCAGCCAACACCCTGAGATGGGCACATATTTGGACAATGCTGACCCCGCCTTTTAGGCTCCTCATTTTCTTACCTTGACTGACTGACTGTCCCCACCAGCCACCCTCACCACACTCAGGATACCAGGCCCTTCCCATTTCACTCCTCCATGATCCCAATCCCATGCTCTGTCCTCTCCTGTATCTCTCTGCCACTTCTCCATGCCCCCCAACCTCATTTGACACACACCACACTACTCCCCATCACCACTGTCTCACCTTTGCTGGCCCTGAGCCTCCATGTATGTAGCCAATCTCCTGCTTCCCTCCCTTGTGCCATAGAGTTCAACAACGAAGCCCTTACACACAATTGTTCAAGCTGACTGGTGCACGCCACCTTTAAGCCATCATGAACCGGGTGCTACAAGATTCCCGTGCGCCACTGACTTTATCCCACGGGTAGGACTTCATTAAAAACTGTTTCACACTAATGAATATTCAAGACATGCAAATGTATTACAAGCACAAGACCTCCATTGACTGGTGTAATGCTTGACATGTTGCTGACTTGATCTCTACACTTCATTCCGCCTTTGGGAAATCAAAATTTCACATCCTGCCTAATTAAGGCACGTCACATTTACCACTCTTGTGGGCTCCATAAAATCTCCCCATTATCTTAAAACTTTTAAAAATTAAGAACTATCTTCAACATTAAGCCAGCAGCACATGGGAAACTTGTGGTACTGGTTATACAGTTGTTTAAAGGTGGCATGCAGTTTGTCCATTTGGATCTGATGTGAGCAGCTATTTTTGTGGAAGTCTGCAGGACAGCGGGAAGGGAGCAGGAGGCTGGCAGCTTACGTGAAAGGTCAGGAGTGCAAGGATAATTTGGGAGTGGGGGGATTGGGTCAGGGGCTTCTCTTGGGGTCTTCGAGAAAGGAGGTAGGTGGGTTTGGGCCATGACGGGAACAAGAAGGCTTTGAGGAAGGGGAGCAGGTGGGTTAGGGACATGGAACTGCGTAACAAGAAGGTGCTTGTGTTATGGGGGAGATCATAGGAGTAGACAGTAGTTGGAAATGCAATATAAGGGCTTAAAGGGCAGGTTCTGTAGTGTCTAATGTTGGGCCCTGGGTGTCGAAGTGAGGAAGCTGAATAGGGAGGGCTCACAGTTACAGGGCAGCAGTTGGTACAGTACAATGACAGGTCCTGTCAGAGGTAAGGATAATAGAAGGCCTCAGTTGGCGAGTCAGGGGATTGCAACAGTATGTCAAGAATAATGTGGAGGAGGGTAAGGTATAGGATCAGAGGAGGAATATTTACAGTGAGGGGAAAGAGTCAAGAGGGAGAGATGACATGTCCATTGTCACCATCACAAAGGCAATGGTAATGGTGGAAGGTTCGAGGGTGACAGGGGGAAGGAGCACAATGTTCAGAGGGTAAAGGGTGATGGGCACAAATTCAAAGGTGACAAAAGGAGGGTGAAGGGTGATAGGTTCCAGATGGAGGATGGATCTTGTTCCGCTGTTGGCCATTTCTCCAAACTTATGGTCAGCTGGCAGGGTTCCAAGGCCAAGTGGGAGGAGGCCACAGGGGGGTAGGGGTGGGAGGAGTTTAGGGTGTGGATCAGTGGAGGATTTGAAAATTTTGTTGCTCAGCAATGTATGGATGAAAGTCATGAAGACAGAAGTGTTGATATCATTGCCTGCCTTCTTCACACACTTGGTGGACTTGCTATAGGACTGATACCCAATATTATTGCAGCCTCGGGAGCAGGAGGAGAGAATGCGGCAAAGGAAGGCTGACAGTGGCCAACAGCAGATGCTGCAAGGCCAGCAACAGGCAGCAGCAAGGCTGGATAGGAAGCGGGCATCTAGGGAAGACCGTAGAAGATGGGCACTGGCGCGTTACTGCGTTTTCAGGGTGAGAACTAAATACCTGAAAATGTCAGAGAGGTAGTGCCAGAGATGGTTGAGGCTGTCCCAGGAAGCAGTCACAGAAATATGTGGGATCATACAGCAAAACCTGCAGCATGTGAGTTAGGTGGAAGTCCCATGCCAGTGGCCCTCAAGATAACTGGCGGCACTCAATTGAACTGCAAGACCTTTCACTTTTTGAACATGCAACTGGTTTTCAACCACAGACAAGGAATCATGCATGTCCGTGCTCATTTCTGAGGGAGCTCTCATGCCTCCTACATCTTGCACCACTCGCAGCCCCCAGAGCTTTTTGAGGCCCCAGCCCAGATTGAAGGCTGGATCCTGGCTGACAAAGACCGTTCCCTCCGGACCTGGTTGATGACGCCAATGAAGAATTGCCACAGTGCAGTGGAAGAGGTTTACAATGTAGCTCATATTTCCACCTGAGTCATCATGGAAAAAAGCCATTGCCTTGCTGAAAATGTGCTTCTGGTCCATTGGCTGGTCTTGAGACACTCTGTAGTACACACCACAGAGTGTTTCACAGATAGTCATGATCTGCTGTGCACTGCACAATGTGGCTATGTAACACAGTGAACTGTTACAACAGAATGACAGGGAGGAGTAGTAGGCTTTCAGATGAGGATGAATTGGATGAGAGTGAGGAAGAGGCCATGAATTTGCATGAGTCTTTACTGGAAGTAAGGGCGTTGGAGAGACATGCAAGGGATACCAGGGACAACCTCGTACACACCTGATTCACCTAAGAGTGAGATACCTACATGATCATGGTTCCATCGCCAGAACTCTATTTCCTTCTCATGCTGTTGACCTACCCCTGCCAGCCTCCCTCCCGTAGCTGTCTCTGACCCTCTGTCCTCTGCCATCTAGAAGAGCAAGGGGAGCAGAATTTTGTTACACACACTCACTGGTGAGTGCTGGTCTTGAGGACATCTGTTTTACACTTGGACAGACATTCATTAGCTTTCCATAACTGAGAATTCAAATCCTGTGCCATCCTTACAGGGCCGAGAGTTCACCTACAACAGTTCAATTAAATTCCCATTGAGAGAAACCTTGGACAACCTCCTTGACACTGCGTATAAGAGAGGGCCAGCAGAGCTTACATGTGCATCCATGTAGCACAGACTGGTGAGTACAAAACTGGACACACACACACGAACATCCGATAAAGACTGAGTATAAACACACATCATTTCTTTCACAATAAAGGAAATGTCCCAAATTCCCCTGTAACCAGCAATGCAATCCAACTATGAGACATTCCAGTGCATTTTGTTTTCTAACTAAGCTAGTCCCATCAAATGAGGATGATACACAATATAATGTGCAATATTTACATTTGATAAATGGAAATTTTTTAAAACACCCATGCCATCTTTATGCTTTCAAAAAGTCTTATGCTTGTCCTCACGGTCACTACGCCTTGGTGCAACCCCGGCATCAGCAGCTGAGGTAGAGGCAGTTTGCTCAGTGCACTGCCCTGTTGCCTTGAATGACTATGGCAGACGTCTTCTGGAGGTCCGTCTTGAGGACTCCAGCCTACTAGGGATCTCCTGCACTGCTGCAGGTTGCCTCCTTCTTGGCCTCCTACTGGAGACAATGGGATCAATTGCAGAGGGGATAAGGAGAGGCACTCACCCTGGGTTTTTTTAAAAATCATTCATGGGGTGTGGGCCAGCATTTATTACCCACCCCTAATTGCCCTTGAGAAGGTGGTGGTGAGCCGTCTTCTTGAACTATGCAGTCAATGTTGATACACCCACAGTGCTGTTAGGGAGGGAGTTCCAGGATTTTGCCCCAGCGACAGTGAAGGAACAGTGATACATTTCCAAGGCAGGATGGTGTGTGGCTTGGAGGGGAACTTCCAGGTGGTAGTGTTCCCATGTATCTACAGCCCTTTTCCTTCAAATGGTAGCAGTCAAGGGTTTGGAAGGTGCTGCCTGAGGAGCCTTGGTGAGTTTCTGCAGTGCATCTTGTAGATGGTACACACTGCTGCTACTGTGTGACGGTGATGGAGGAAGTGAATGTTTGTGGATGGGGTGCCAATCAAGTGGGTTGCTTTGTCCTGGATGGTGCCGAGCTTCTTGAGTGTTGCTGGAGCTGCACTTATCCAGGCAAATGGCGAGCATTCCATCACGCCCCTGACTTGTGCCTTGTAGATCGTGGATGGGCTTTGGGGAGTCAGGAAATGAGTTACTTGCCACAAGATTCCTAACCTCTGACCTGCTTTCGCAGCCACAGGATTTATATGGCTAGTCCAGTTCAGTATCTGGTCAATGGTAAGCCCCAGGATGTTGATAGCAGAGGATTCAGTGATGGTAATGCCATTGAACATCAAGGGGCGATGGTTGGATTCTCTCTTGTTGGAGATGGTCATTGCCTGACACTTGTGTGGCATGAATGTTACTTGCCACTTGTCAGCCCAAGATTGATATTGTCCAGGTCTGGCTGCATTTGGACATGGACTGCTTCAGTATCTGAGGAATTGCGAATGGTGCTGAACATCGTGCAAAATCAGTGAACATTTCCAGTACCGACCTTATGATGGAAGGGTGGTCATTAATGAAGCAGCTAAAGATGGTTGGGCTGAGGACTCTACCTTGATGAACTCCTGCGGTAATGTCCTGGAGCTGAGATGATTGACCTCCAATAACCACAACCAACTACCTTTGTGCTAGGTATGACTTCAGACAGTGGAGAGTTTTCCCCCTGATTTCCATTGGCTCCAGTTTTGTAAGGGGTCACCGATGCCACACTCGGCATCGATGCCTTGATGTCAAGAGCAGTCACTCTCACCTCACCTCAGGAGTTCAGCTCTTTTGTCCATGTTTAAACCAAGGGTGTAATGAGGTCAGGAGAACATAGAGTGGATCGAATTGGCTGAAGATTGGCATCTGTGATGCTGGAAACCTCAGGAGGAGGCCGAGGTGAATCATCCACTCAAAACTCCTGGCTGAAGATTGTAGCAAATGCTTCAGCCATATCTTTTGCACTGATGTGCTGGGCTATCAGTAACCTCCTCACAGTTTACTTTATTTTCAAGTAATCCCTTTGAATGTCAAGAGGAGGTGGTTAGACTATTATTGAAAGTGATCATTGCCTGCTATTTGTGTGGCATAAATATTACTGGCCATTTAGCGACCCAACCCTGAAAGTTGTTCAGGGCTTGTTGCATGTGGATATGGACTGTTTCATTATCTGAGGAATTGCAAATGGAACTAACCACTGTGCAATCATCAGTGAACATCTTCACTTCTGATGGAGGCAAGGTCATTGATGAAGCAACTAAAAATGGTTGGGCCCTGAAAACTCCGGCAGTGATGGTCTGGGGCTGAGATAATAGACTTCCAACATGCACAACCTTCATCCTTTGTGCTAGGTATGACTCCAACCAGAACAGAGGCTTCTCCCTGATTCCCATTGGCTTCAGTTTTCCTCGGGCTCATCAATGCCATACTCAGTTGAATACTGCCGTGATATCAAGGGCAGTCAACCTCACCTCTCCCCTTGAGTTCAGCTCCTTTGTCCACATTTGGGCCAAGGTTTTAATGAGTTCAGGAGCTGAGTGGCCCTGGTGGAATCCAAACTGAGCACCAATGACCAGGTTATTGGTGACTAATTGTCAACAGCTTGATGTTGAAGCTATGAATGTGAGGTATGAATCATGATTGATAGAGATTGTTGGTAGGTGAGTGATGGTAGTAAGATGCATGAGCAGTGAGTGAGGTTGATTGTACAGTTGGTGGAATATGGCATTTGAAGCTTAATTCTCTGAACTTGCCATTTGTGTGATGTCATTCAACTTCTTGAGTCTATGGACATGACCGCTTGCATTGATTGTTGTGGCTGCTCCGGCTGCCTTGGCATATTTTCTCTTGGGGGGTCTCCAGGCCCCTGTTGGTAGAGGACCTCTCTCCTCATCTTCCAACCCATTGGAGTCCAGTGCATAATCAATCATAATTCACTCTTCTTCCTGCTCCGACTCCATTCCATAAACAATTCCAGTGCCTGCTGAAGCCAATGTGCACCTCCCCTTTAAGAGATGCAGGTTACTTTTATGTAATGTTAGCCTCACACAAACTTGGGCCTTCTGCTGAGTCATGCAGCCACTTAGCAGTAGTGCTGGATGCATGCAGCAATCATGCAAATTAGTAGGTAGCATAAAGTTTGTGTGCTGCCTGCATCAGAAGTTAATATCACATGGAGTTCCCTAACTCAGTTTTCAGGGGTCATTGAATTTTGCCCCTACTTTCCTGTGTTTTTATCCTTAAGCCGCACTGTATCAGATTTACAAAGGTGATACATTTCAATAGTTCACACACAACATTGTATATTTTTGAAGTGTTGCGGCAATATGCTCTTGAAAAATAATGTCTTAAATTTCACAACCAATACTATTTCTTGTGTTTCCGTTTGTCCTTTTATGTAGTTGAAATAAATTATTATCAGTGACATTTTCTTTGTGCCTGTCCCGTTTAACATTTAACAATTTATTTTATGTTTTGGTTGGTAGAAATTTGCATGACTTTCAGAACACCAGCTACCCCATTAAGAATATACTGTGAGGTACAATGACACTTGCCAAGCAATGTGTATACAATTTAGAGCTGGTCCTTCCTACAGCAACACATGACTCAGAACACTTATCATAAGATGAATGCTAAAAATGTTTTTATTCATGGCAATTAAAGAACTCAGTTTGATTAGTATTCCAAGTTAGTGGGTTCTCTTCCTTGGACTCTGTTCCATTAAGATCACTTTTCTCAATCGGGATAGTAAAGATGATCGTTATTTGGCTCCTTGCTTCTGGATCACACCAACCAAACAAAAGATGAAATAGTATTTACAACAGTTGAGAAGCCATTTGGTTGGATGATGATCAGTATCAGTAAGTGGCTTGGAAAGATAAAAAAAAGTTGAGGCCAAAAGAAATCTAAATATGTAATGAACAATCTGAATATGTTCTGACAATTGAGTTTAGGGGTAAAATGGATACTTTTTTAATGGTTCTTGCGGGTCATTTTCTGGCTATTATGGCAGTCCAAAGTTACTTTCTAATCTTATCCATATATAATGCTAATCCTGCTTCAACCTCCTTCCTAGCATGTTGCAATGTTGAAATATCAGTATGATGCTGTGCTTGACAAATAGGCTGATTATCACAAACACATCATGCAGTGCCACCTCAATTCCAGCAGCGTAGATGGGGTGTCAGCTACTGTGTTGTTCCATTATCTGCCTGCAGAGTCCTGTCTTAATGTTGAATTAGCTTTACCTTCACCTTTGCCTGTCACTTCTGTTAGCCCCTTTCCCCCTTGAGCCTTGGAAAATGTTGCCACTGGGGTGAGATAGCTTGGACCCCTTAAAGACAATAGAAGGGAGTTTCAACTTCGTCTGGTAGGCAGAGATTGAGCAGTACATTAATCAAAATCAAGCAGTTCCAATTACTACAGTCATTTGGGTAGCTGGACATACACCCTGACCCAAACAGAAGGCTCACAGACCTTTGCTTGTTAGCACCCCAAAACTATTTTCATGGCCTTCTGGGTGAAGCATATGTATTTGGAGCTCCGTGCAGATAAAGCTGTTAGATGGGGAGAGTGAGAAAAAAAGAGTAAATTTGAAGGTAAGTTAAAAAAAAAACTTTTTGTTGTGGGACCAGGAAGAACAGGATTGCTTCCCCAGACACCACAATAATAATGTTTTGGCATGCTACCACCACAGGGTCCCCTTTCCATGGTCCCAAAACCCTACTGGATGTCCCCCCGTCAATGACTTACTTTGTTGCCAAAAGAGTGTCCAATACACTGCTGATGTGAACCTGGTGAACTTTCATTGGACTCTTGTTTGGGGTGAGCAGCTTTCTGCCTCCATTTAAATGAATTCCAGCCTCCAGCATTAAAATTGACCAGCTTCCTGCTGCATCCCCTGCACCCTCTCCCAGACATTGTGCCGGGAATTAAGGTTTGACATTGTTTTGACATTGTTTTCTGTTTTTTTATATTCATTCATGGGATGTGGGCATTGCTGGCTAGGCCAGCATTTATTGCCAATCCCTAATTGCCCATGTTCAGAGGGCATTTAAGAGTCAACCACATTGCTGTGGGTCTGGAGTCACATGTAGGCCAAACCAGGTAAGGACAGCAGATTTCCTTCCCTAAAGGACGTTGGTGAACCAGCAATGGTTTCATGGTCATCATTAAACTTTTAATTCCAGATTTCTACTGAATTCAAATTCCACCATCTGCTGTAACGTGATTCAAACCCGGGTACCTGGAGCATTACTCTAGGTCTCTGGAATACTCGTCTAGTAACAATACCATTACGCCATCACCTCTGCTCTAAAATGCTGTTGTATGTTTCTGAATACTTTGATTATCCCCTCCATGAATGTTTAGCTTCCAATACTGATCTGCTCCCTGCATAATGTGAAAATCTGCACCTGGAGATATGAATAATAATACAAATGATTGCCCTATGAACATCAGGTGCTATTAGCGCGTTGCCTTTTGTGGAATTTAGACCATCTCTTAAACACTTAGAACTGATTTACTTATCGATACATGAAAATCGGTCCCATGTTTTAATAACTTACAGAATTATTCATTTGCACCTATGTACTTCATGGAACTTCAGAATGATAATACAGGATCCATTAAACCATTAACTGTATTTCAGCTTACCAGGGTATGTATAATGCATTATAAGAGTAAATCCATTGTCATTAACCCGTGTTCATATTTCCTGCTGCATCATGTAGAAAACTGTTGAGACTCTGAAATTTCTGGGGTTCTGTTGCAGGTCAAGTGCAGCAGAATGAATCATCTGTTCTCCCATGCATGAAGGTACCAACCCTTCACAAATTGCATGGATGGGGTCGTCTGAATGGCTTGTATGGGCATATCATGCCTGCAAAGGCAAATCAGTGGCAACAGACATTGAGACATTGCCATGCTGTTCTGATGATAGAGAGGAGATCAATATGAGCTCACCAAAGAACCTCTCTTGTTTGATCCTCTGCTCCCAATTGAGTAAGCAGGCCTCTTGAGATCGATTAACATTCCCTAGTAAAGATTAAGGGGCCTAAGGGCCTTTCTAAGACTCTTAGTGGGGCTGGCATGAGTTCAACTGAGACTTATCAGGACAGAATGGCAGCATTCCCTGGGATAGTCCAGGAACTTCTCCAATGGTGTGGGGAGGGTCAATTTGAAGATACTTCTCCACCCCACTACCACCCAGAATTTAAAGTGGCAATGCAAATGGGGTGAATACTGGCAGAGCTGGTGTTCTGCCTTATATTCCTGCCCCCTTCACAGGTAGAAACCTGCCCTCTAGAAGTCCAGGAATTTCAAGACCAAAATACTTTCCATATTTTGTGAAATGTGGCTGAAAAACCAAGTAATTTACTAAATTGCATTGGTGGCTGATGTAACACATATTTTCTGTTGAATATAATTTCATAATCATTTCAATGATTTATGAAATATTCAACAATTGTTACTCCATACTTTTATAATGTAGATTTGCAGAGCCTACAAATAACGGAACAGCTTTCCTCACTTCATGATAAGGAGATCTTGTGGCTTAGTAGATATAGTGTTCCTGCCTCTGAGCCAGAAGCTACTGGTTTAAGTCTCACTCCAGGCCTTGTTGGCCATAGATGGAATGCTCATGACATGGTTCAACATGCTGATAATCAGCCTGCTAATCCTTCCAAAACTTACCCACTATTCCCCAAAGGGAAAAATGTGTGTGTCAAGATATGAGACAAACACGCCTCATAGTCCTATTATATTAATCCCTTACCCTAATACTCTAAAACATCATTAAGTGCCAGTTCCAATTGTTATAAACCTATAAGGCCATCTACAACATGTCTTCCTGAGCCCAATCTAATTGAAAGAATATGCGGATATCATGTAACACATTTCTTATTAGGATATCATGTAACACATTTCTTGTTAGGGTTCACTCAGCCTATTAATTCTTTCTGCTCTGAGATTCTTTTAGTCACAGTTATCTACATAAATATATAATATATTTAGAAAGAAGCAGGTTGCTACAAATGCTTCTGAGGACTAAATTGCATTTTGGGTGTCAGACACAAAATAACATGAGAATAGACTGGGTTCAATTCATTTAGATTTCAGAACTGAATAATGGTTTATTCCTGCTCATGGTTTATGTAACATCAAACTACGTTACTATTTCAAGGCATAGCAAAATTAGGCCCCAAATCAAGTACAAGCCAGGCCAAAAATCATTTCCACATGTCTGTCTGCAAGACAAAATAGCTTCTTTCAATCTGATTTCTTGCTAAAAAATAAAATCAAAAATTATGTAAAATACAAGGACAATGCTGGACTATTATATATAAGAGCAAAGTAAGACTTATTTATAGAACTGTTTTTCTGGCAGAATTTGTAATGAATATGTTTAACTCATGAAAGAATTGTAGAATGGATACAAGCATGAAAGGAGACAATTCACCTGGTGCCACTACACTGCCTCTTTCCCATAATCCTGCAAAGATTTCCTTTTCAGACAATGATCCAATCTCCTTTTGAAAGCCTCAGTTGACCCTGCCTTCACCACACTCTCAGGCAGAGTATTCTAGATCCCAGCCACTTGTTGTGTGAGAAAGCTTTTGCTCATGTCACCATTACTTTTGCCAATTACCTTTAACTTGTGCCGTTTGGTTCTTGATCCTTCTACCAATGGGAACAATTTCTCCCGATCTACTCTGTCCAGACCCCTCATGATTTTGAATACCTCTAGCAAATCTTCTTTCTACCTTCTCTTCTCCAAGGAGAACAATCCCAATTCCATCCAATATTTCTATGTAACTGAAGCCCCTCATCCCTATAACCATTCTTGTGAATCTTTTCTGTGCCCTGTTATCCCTTTACAACTTTTCTAAAGTGTGATACCCAGAACTGGGTGCAATACTCTAATTGAGACTGAGCCAGTGGGTTATGCAGGTTTAACATAACCACCTTGCTTTTATGCTCTATGCCTCTATTGATAAAGCCCAGGATACCGTATGCTTTTTTAACTGTTCTCAACCTGTCCTGCACCTTCAATGATTTATGCACATATACACCCAGGTCCCTCTACTTCTGCACCCCCTTTAGAATTATACCCTTTATTTTATATTGTTGCTCTGTGCTCTTCCTGCCAAAATCAATCACTTTACCCTTCTCTGCACTGTATTTCATCTGCCAATTGTCTGTCCATTTCGTCAACTGGTACTTTTGAGATTGTCATGGTTCATGATACTTCTAAGTTTCATATCATCTGCAACTTTGAAATTGTGCTCTGTATGTAGTATAAGAGTTTGGCCATACAGGGTTAATGTGGGACAGAGTACAGTACCTCCACATAGTGATGTAAGAATGCACATGACCCAGACCAAGGGTCAGTGTGGTGTTGAGCAGAGATGGGTATAGATCTAGACATGAAGATAACTCCTTGCCTGTACCCTTTATTGTATAAATGTATATAGTTACAGGTAGTTAACAAAGACTTGGGGCAGAATCATCCCAAATTTGCATTAAGTGCAGTAGCAGGAAGGGTAAATAACGTTTTACCCACAGGCTGCAATGGCGGCTTCTCATGCCGTATCGTCCCAAACCTGCCGTACTAATTATGCATTCCCAGGAGACATGCAATTTCCAGAGTGGGCAGGCTCTCATTCACCCACCATGCCATCACTTTGTCGATTCATTACATCAGGCACCATATTTAAAGTGCAGCTGCGCACACACCTCTCAGTGCTTCCAGTCCATGACTGTGCATGGAAGACAGAGCCCCAAAAGGCAAAAAGACTGCAACCCCCAAGTTCAATGACAAGTCCCTGGAGTGACTTTTGGATGCAGTGGAGGCCCGCCATGGTGTTCTCTATCCTCGCTCCGGCCACAGGATGGGCAACAACATCACGAATCCAGCTTGGGAGGCAGTGGCAGCAGTGGTCGGCGCCAATGCCCTGCAAAAGAGGACAGCCAACCAGTGCCACAAAAGGATGTACGATCTCCTCCGTTCCACCAGGGTAAGTCACCCTTCTCACCACTCTCAACTCACAAACTCACAAACCCATCACACATCCACAGGGCCCTCACTCACTGCCAGTTCAAGGGACATCACCATTCACTCTCTCACACTCACCTTCATAGTCCTCATCCCATCCATGGGGCCACTCACCACCCACGTATGCCAGGCATACTTATCATCTGGCCTGGCAGGAGTCCTGCTTACACTCTCTCCATCTCTATTCATGCAGGACAAGCTAGCACACAACATTTGGGAGAGGACTTTGAAAACAGAGCCATCCAGCTGGCTGGCAAGGAACTGGACCGGTCCTGTGCTGATGTTGAGGTCGCGCTGCTCTACCAAATGAGGATCCAGCAGTGCAACATCCATCAGACAACTATGCTGTGAGTGAACTGCCATGCACTAATTATCTCTCCTTGCTTTCGCAGGCACATCTGCCAAACAGCCAAGAGAGTCCACGACCCAGGACCTCCAATAAAGTCCTGAGGGAAGCTCAGAAGAGGAATCTGCTGAAACCATCCCTGAAGTCCCATCACAGCGCTCACCCACAACCTCCACCAGTGCAGAGACACACACTTCAGTGGGACCTAGCTTTAGTGTAACCTCACGATCACAATCTGGTGAGCACATCACACTATCTGATCCACAGCAGGCAGCAGCAGGTACGTCCCAGGTCCCCAACACTCAAAGGGCTGCTGGAGGCCATAAATTTGATGAGTCCGGGTCAGGTGACAAGCCTCTGGACTCAGTCATGTCACAGTCGCTGGAGCTGCAAAGGCAAGCTTGGGAACACCAGGCAGGGATGTCCGCTGCACTCCTCAGATTGTAAGGCATGGTGGACGAGTCCGCTCACCTCCAGGCTGAGGTGATAGCGCTGGCATGCCAACACACCAAGGGCAACACTGGTAAGATGGCGGCTGCCATGGAGACCTTGGTCCAGGACATCACCCCTGCACTGCTGCGTGGGCTGAACTCCATCACTGACACTCAGTTGGCCTCCAACAGTGTGTATGTGAGAGGGGCGCAGGACAGCCCGATCTCACTCCAACTACCCCTTCTCCTCAAGAAGTCAGCCAGGGGCCCTCGGGCACCCATAGGGAGGAGGATCAGCAGGTGTACTCTATGGGGCCATCCACCCAGGTGACTCTGGGAATGTCCAGCCCATCCGAATCTCTTCTTCTTGTGACCCCAGCAGCTCCAGCTCCACAGGCCAAGGAGGGTGACACTGCCATACAGCAGGACACTGAAAGCAGGCCAGGGCCCTCCAGGCCTTGGCCCTCCAGAGGATGCCTGCCAAGGACTTCACAGACAGGGTGTAGCACTCAGCAGGCTGATTCCATCTCCGATGTGCATGTTTGGGGAGCACCAAGATGTAGCAGCAGAGTTAGGAAAATTAAGAAGGTGTAGTTGTTCTGATGAGCAGTGTTCATGTCACTCAGATGTGAAACCTCTCTGCACAAGATAAAGGTAGGTGTCTCAGTCCAGAGCCTCTTCCTTGTGCTCTGCGCAGCCTTCAGACCAAAGTGATGGTCCGGCTTTACACTCACTGGATGCGCTAGTGATGCCTGCACCTCAATGGTGCTTGTCATTGCTGTTAGAATGTTGTAGGCAGGCATCATAGAGTTCCGTCATTCTATCTGTATGCTCTCAGCACCTGTAAAGTGGAGCTGGCCCCTTCTCTTTAATATCTGTGACCGGGGACACTGTGCCCCAGAAGGGGTCAGGTGCGGAAGGCAGACAAAGAGTCAGGTGCTTTAAAAGTTTTATAGCTGCGTCTCCATGATATTACCCTGATCACAGAGTGCAAGCAAGCTGCCCTTGGACAGACGAGAGTCAGACGTTCTCAGGGGCTATAGGAAGATCTATGGAGTGTCCTCACTGTATGTCATCATCATCCTCCTGCAATTGAGTGTCTATTAGGGCCTCCACTGTATCTCAATGGCAGGAGTATTATCAGAGTTGGTGTGTGCGCTGCTGACAGCCAGACTGGCGTCAAACATTCACAGATGCAATGTGAGGATCCATGATGTCTCCTCGCTGCATGTCGTCATCATACTCCACAAACCTAACAGGTATGGGGGTCTCCCGAGCATGCCTGCCTCAGTGTGAGAGCCTCATCACTAGGTGCTGACCAATGACGGCTCACTGTGGCTCTTGAGCAGCATGTGCGGGAGTCCCAGCTGCCCCTTCTTCTTGAGGGTGTTTTGTAGGGTGGCCGAGTTATGCTATTAATGATAGAGTTCATCTGCAGACACTTCTTGGGTGGAAACATTAATTTATTTTCAATATACTCAAGCAGCAACTACACATATGCTTTCAACTCCAAGGGCGGAATTTTGCCATCGGCAAACAGGGGGCGGGGCCCGCTCGCCGATGTGTAAAATGACATGAGATGATGTCGGAACCCCTGACATCATCCCGCCCCATTTAAATTTTCAGGAAGGCGGGAGCGCAGCAAAATCAGCTGCAGGCCCACCGACCTGTCAATGGCCAAGTGAGGCCATTGACAAGATCATTTAAATAATTAAAGGACCTGCCCGTCCAACATTGTCACATGAGGGGGACATGTTAGGGATTTATTTTTCTATTTTTAATATTGTTCAAAGTGGAAGCGATCTCCCTGAGGCTGCACTTAGCCTCAGGGAGATGTGTGCTCTTACATGCGCACGCGCGAAAGCGCGCACTCTCACTTTTAGGGAATCCCCCTGCCCGCACAGGAAGCGCATAGCACTTCCCGCCAGACGTCACACTGGGCGGGCCTTCACTGGCCCACCCACGTAAAATGGCGGTGCGGCCCGCTTCTCTGACGGGGATCAGCTCCGCGCCCACCAGAGATTGGGTCGGGCCCGCCCGCCCGACAGGCAGAAAATTCTGCTCCAACTCTATCTATACACTGACTGCTGAGGTAGCCCACGCTACTCTCTTATTGGTTACTACAGATCATGTGATCTTGCCTAACCAGTATTATTCTTAAAGGTACATTACACACTAACTAAAACATGGTTACTACAAGGTGCTGCTCCTCCCTGTTGCACAGTCAAGTGCCTCTGTTACTCTCTTCTCCATTGTCTCCACTCCCTGTACACCACAAGGCACACAATTAGTTCACCAGGCTCCATGATCCTGATGTATTCCTCCTGCAGGATGAAAGAGAGAGAACCATGGGTCAACTTGGGTACACTAAGAACCTCTTTTGGTTAAGTCTAAAGGCCCCTTAACGCATCCCGGAGAGTGCTGGTCCCCACTTCGATTGCCAGATTTTAGTGTGCTGCATGGCTGCCCGAAACCCCAACAACCTCCGCTCCACTCCACCTGACTGATTGGTGGCAGCATTTCCCACTGGATTGCATGCTTGTTCTCAGCTCAGGTGCAGGCATTCTCCTAAATCAAGTCTGCACTGTTAGCTTGAGCCATGGGAGAGGCTGGACCAAACTGGGATGATGACATTGCAAGGGGCTGTGAGCGCCCCCACCAGTGACAGCTCCACAGCCAGCTTTAGCAAGGAGATTGTACAATGTGTCCAGCCGTCCAACTGTTCTGCGGTCCATTAAAACACTTATTAGTTTGCATCTGTGTCCAAGGGTTGAAAAGGTCTGGAGCACTTGATGGCACTTTCATGCCACTGCATTGCTTGAGTGGGCAGATAAGCTAGGGGCCCGACTCCACGCATGTCAATGTGGCTGCGTCTGAACTGTCTCAGCATAGAGGAATGGTCACTTTATACAAGGTTTCCCTAATGTGTGGCCATTTCCCTCCTCCACAGCCTGTACGTGCTTGTGCACTATCTTGAACAGAAGGGCAGACCTTGCCCCTCCCACTCCAATGCGCCTCAACGGCAGGGCAGCCCTTGTCCACCACCAACCCTGCCCAGCAACCCCCACCCCCCCCTCCCAAAGTCCAACAGGCGAACTGGGCAAGCACTGCACAACGTTACTGTGCACTCACCTCCGAGTTCCCCTCAGAGTGCAGCCCGTCAAGTGCACACCTTATATATGCTGTTGTGAAACATACCTGTGTGCAATTATGCCAACGTGGATGGCCGATCTAGTGGAGGGGGATGATTCTGGTGGGCTGGCTTTATAATGATATGCAGATGTATTACAATGAGGTTCCCGACGTCCGATGGTGGGAAACGTGGCTCGGCAACGACAGGCTGAGTGGACGATCGCAAACTGGTTTCACGATCATTAAAAACCGCTTTCTAACCTTCTCGCCATATTGTCCACTCACACCACCGCACATGCCCAACGCCAGTGGGAATGGAAAATTCCATCCTTGGTGTTAACCTACTGAAGACTACGAAGACTTCTTTAAGAGACAGAGTTCTGTAACCAACACCCGCCCAACACTGTATACCCAGGTCTAGGTCATTAATATATATCAGGAAGAGCAGGGGCCCTAAACCCACAGAGAACTCCACTATAAACCTTCTTTCAGTCAGACAAATAACCATTCACCACAACTCTTTGTTTCCTGTCACTCAATCAATTTTGTACCCAAGGTTCTGCTCTTCTTTTTGCCATGAGCTCTTAATTTTTTCACAAGTCTATTGTGTGGTACTTTATCAAATGGCTTTTGGCTGTTCCAGTAATAACACTAACTTGAACTTGTATTTGGAATAGAATGGACAGTAGCAACGTGAATACAAAATTGGCTGAGGGATAGGAAACATAGAGTAATGGTTAATGGGTATTTTTCAGGCTGGAGGAAGGCTTGTAGTAGAGTTCTCCAATGGTCAGTATTGGGACCCTTGCTTTTTCTGACATACTTAAATAATCTATATCTTGGTGTGCAGGGGGCAATTTCAAAGTTTGCACACAACACAAAATTTGGGTGAATTGTAAACTGTGAGGAGGGCAGTGTAGAATTCAAAAGGAAATTGACATATGGTGGAATGGACAGACAGATGGCAGATGAATTTCAATGCAGAGTAGTGTGAGGTGATACATGGAAGACAGTATAAAATAAAGGATACCATCCTAAAGGGTGTGCAGGAGCAGAGAGACCTGGGTGTATATGTACATAAGTCATTAAATGTGGCAGGACAGGTAGAGAGAGCTGTTTCTAAAGCATACGGTATTCTAGGCTTCATTAATAGGGGCATAGAGTATAAGAGCAGGGAGGTTATGATGAACTTATATAAGACACTGGTTAGACCTCAGCTGGAGTATTGTGTACAGTTCTGGGCACCACACTATAGGTAGGATGTCAACGCATTGGAGACAGTGCAGAATAGGTTTACAAGAGTGGTTCCAAGGAAGAGACACTTCAGTTATGAGGAAAGATTGGAGCAGTTGGGACTGTTTTCCTTGGAGAGGAAAAGGCTAAGAGGAGACTTGATAGAAGTTTTCAAAATCATGAGGGGTCTGGACAGAGTAGATAGGGAGAAACTATTCCCATTTGTAAATGGATCGAGAACCAGAGGGCACAGTTTTAAAGTGTTTTGCAAAAGAAGCAAATGTGAGGTGAGAAAAAATCTTTTTAACACAGCGAGTAGTTAGGGTTTGGAAAGTACTGCCTGGAAGTGTGGTGGAGGCAGGTTCAGTTGAGGCATTCAAGCGGGCATTGGGTGAATATTTAAATAGAAACAATGTGCAGGGTTACACGGAAAAGGCAGGAGATTGGCGCTAAATTAAAATGCTCAGAGAGCCGGGGCAGACATGATGGGCCAAATGGCCTCCTTCTACACCGTAACAATTCTGTGATTCTGTATTTGATCACTGCAAGACAGCTTCAGATAAATAAAGCTCTTTAACCTAATTTATCTCATCTCCTCAGAATATCAACCATAGCATCTTCCCATTTTAGTATATAGTTGTATCCGAATTGAATCTGATATCTGGATTTCAATTGCTATTGCTGGCAATCCAATTGCAACTGTTGATCACCATCTAGCAAAAATACTTCCTGACATTGGTCCTCAGCTTTCCTTTATAATCCGTTACATGCAGTCTCACCATGCTGTCAAGACATACACACTGTTTCAGTTTTACTTTCTGTATTCTGGTTAGCATCCTTAGTGGTTTTATAAGGAAGCTTCTTGAATCATCACTTTTTATGTGTCAAGAGGACTCTACCTTATTGATTCTTCCTCACTGAGATTTCCTCTCCCACTGGAGATCAGCTTCATTGCTCTCTGGGTCACTGTGCGGTTTCCGTGCAGACTTTGGAGATTCCACAGAATTAGCAATATAATCCATCGTCCTATTTGCTTTCTGTAATGCTGCCATCTTGTGTTTAGACATGATGAGCAATAAGTCAACTGTTAACCATAGGTCCCATTTAACTTGTCTCTTTAGTGTGTTATCATAATGTTGGAGTATATACGCAGTACGTGTTTTAATTCCAATATACATGATACCTTACACTCATCAGTGGAGTGGCACTACTGCCCCAATCCCACCATGAAAATGGCCTAGTTTCCTGTGCCATGGGTCATCAGCTAGGCAAAGTGGGCTCTAGTCAGGATATCAATTTCTAACTGGGACCCTACTGCTGCCAAGGAGGGAAATGTGGGTGGAACTGTGGAAGGATTGCTCAGCCAAGCATTTATAATGAGGCCATCTGGAGGAATAGATGTCTGGTATCTTTTTCTGTTGATCTGGTTCATAGGTGGCCTCATTATGAAAGCTTGGCTGAGCTGCAAGTGTCACTAAAGGATTGGCACAGCAGGGGTTTATTTTTACAAGTGGAACTGGAGTGCTTGCTGGGATGTATTGATTGCTTAATGAGGTTATAATAAGTTATTCTTTCTTTGAATTGCTTTTTTATCAATTTCTGTATGTTTATTTGGACAAGATTAAGTGGAGTTAAGTGAGGTAAAGCTTTGTTATTGATATTATAATGTCTCTATCTGATTCACAGTTTCATAGGGTTGCAGGAGCAGCACTTTTTTTTCAAAGCAGATTTTGAATGGGTGTTTTTAAATGCATTTCAAGACTTACCATTATTATTATATGGCTAATTGGTTCTACAGTGCATACTGGGTGACTGAGCATTGAAGTTGCAAGAGGGCCAGAGAAGGAGCATAGAGGATATGGAAGACATTGAGAGGCAAAGGGACATGGAGGGGGCATGGAGGGGTCTTGGAGGGCATGGAGGGGTATTGAGAGCTTGGACAGCACAAAAGGGAATAGGGCATGTGTAAATTTAAACTTACCTTTCAAAAGGTTCTCAAATCCAGGTGGTGACCATGACTCTTCTAAGGGGTCATGGGCCATGAGTCCTTGAGAAGCTGGCCCAATTTCACAAAAATTACAGGGGCGTGGGGATTGGGGTTGGTGCATGAGATGCCTACAGTCACAATGGAACTGCCCAGATTGGAAATGCAGGGTACAGGCTTGCCCAGGTCCCAGAATTTGGTCCCGTCCATCATTTTTAGAGGCCCCTGGAGTTGGCCTGATTCTGTGAAAATCCAGTTCTAGGTGTTTGAAAGTGTGCATAGGGGTAATGCTGACATTTAATTAGCTAAAACTGAACAAGTTACCAGCACAGAGCACCTGCAAGTTTCCTCCTGCTTATCCACCTTGGACCACCCTTGTCTTAAGGCATTCGCTTTGCAAGGTTGTCGGTGGGAAGAATACCACCCCCAATGACATGGTTACCCTTCATGCCGCATCAATGAGGGAGGCTGGCTGCTCAGTCATCAACAGTAACCTGGATTACTACATACTTGCCTGCCTCAGGTATTGGATTCGTAAAACTGCTATCCAACCTCCCATTGTCAGATGTAACATTTCAGAGCCAACTCGCACCCAGCCTGACATAAAACAGTCTGATGCCATTAATACAGAACGTAATGCAGAAGAAGTAAAACAACAACTGAAAAAGTTGGCTGTCATGTTTGTGTATTCAGTGCCTGCCACAGTAGCTGCAAAGTGCCTGTCTGCCACCTATGCCCCTGGCAGCTAATCTTATTTATAGTTCTATAAAGCAAAACAATACAAAGTTACACTTTATGTTCAATTTTCTGTGTACCTGGGTAGTGATATTTTAAATCTAGTTTTGATTTTATCAGATCAAAACCAATTTTGAAAGGCAAGAAGCTTATCCTGCAGGGAGCTTGGCCATAACATTTGCTGATGATTTGTGAAACCGTTCTCAAGTTTTTTTTTTGTTTTTGTCATTTTGGTCTAGATAAGCAGATGGATGAACAGATGACTAGGATCACTGTTATATCTTCCTTCCCAGTGAGTAGAGAAACACTGCATTAAAAGTGTTCAAAATCAAAATACAAAATTAGTGGGACTGGGAATTTCAAGGTTGAAGCAATTTATTTTTCTAACCTGATTCTCCCTCATTTATCACTCAATATACCACATCAGCCGGATATGGGCTAAATATGGAAAGGAAAATGTAAAGGGAAATCACACTGATCCACTGCTGCCCATTTTACTCTCTCGCTGAAGCTATAAGTTTTGCCCCTCTTTTCCAAAGAATATAAGCCAAACTTTGCTGACCTCACAGAAAGCTCGCACTTCTGATAATCCAGACCACCATTGTTGTTTATTCCTGTACCCTCTGAAGGACATTAATTTGATGAACAGACTACAGACATTATTCCAGACAGGGTCTGGCTAATGCCTTAGCTTTGTCTTATTAAAAATCTTAAATCTGTGTGCACTTTCTGTCTGGGCAGTTTAAGTTGCTGTCAGTTATTTTTTCTCCCCATTAAACGTTCCTGTGTCCATATTTATAATAGATTTTGCCTGTGCTAACACATCATTCTAATTGCGCAATCAAACCACCAAGTTCAAATAAAATCATTTAGGACACTTTCGGATATTATTTACATCCACCATTTGTTTTCTCAACAACTGAAATTTCTAATGATCAAAATACGTGTTTAAATAAAACAAGACATTCAAACAAATTACATAATTCACAATCGCATGATCAAATGGTCCATTTTTATAGGGGGTGCAAAAACAGCCGTGTTTGTGGGCATAATAGGTTAACAACACAGTTAATAAAAAATATGGGATCTTGGAGAGGGCACAGAAGAGATTTACTAGAATGCGTCCAGGGATGTGAGTTTCCAGCTAAGTGGGAAGACTGGAGAAGCTGGGGTTGTTCTCCTGAGAGCCAAGAAGGCTAAGAGGAGATTTGATCGAGGTGTTTAAAATCATGAAGGGTTTAGGTAGAGTAAATAAAGAGAAACTGTTCCCAATGGTTGAAAGGTAAATAAGCAAAGGATCACAGATGGAGGATGATTGACAAAAGGACAGAGGCGACATGAGGAAATACTTTATATGTGCACGAACATACAAATTAGGAGCAGTAGACCATTCAGCCCCTCAAACCTGCCCCACCATTTGATAATTCATGGCCTATCTGATTGAGGTTTCTACTTTCCTGTTGACCCTCTATTTCTTTTGAGCCCCTCGTCAGTCAAAAATATATCTGACTCAGCCTTAAAAATATTCAATGACCCTGCCTCCACTGCTCTCTGAGGAAAAGAATTCCATGAGAGAATAAAAGTAAAAATAAAAATAAAAACCCAATGAAAGAATAAAAATTCTCCTTACCTCCACCTTAAACGGGAGACCACTTATTTTTAAACTGTGTCCCCTAGTTCTACTCTCTCTCAAAATGGGAAACATCCTTCCAGCACCCGCACCTGTCAAGTCCCCTCAGGATCTTACATGCTTCAATAAGATCACCTCTCATTCTTCTAAACTCCAATAGATACAGGCCCAACCTATCCAATCTTTCCTCATAAGACAGCCCCTTCATCCCAGGAATCAGTTGTGTGAACTTCCTCTGCACTGCTTCTAATGCAATAATAACCTTTGTTAAATAAGGAGACCAAAACTATACACGATATTGCAGGTGTGATCTCACCAATGCCCTGATTAACTGTAGCAAAACCTCACTACTTTTATATTCCATTTCCCTTGCAATAAATGACAACATCCCATTTGCCTTACTAATCATTTGCTGTAACTGCACATTAATATTTTGCAATTCATGTACAGGACACCCAAATCCCTCTTACTGCAGAGTTCTGCAATCTCTCTCCATTTAAATATTATGCATCTTTTCTATTCTTCCTGCCAAGTTGAACAAGTTTACATTTCCCTCATTATACTCCATCTGCCAATTTTTTGCCCACTTACTTGACCTATCTATATTGCTTTGCAGACTCCTTATGTCCACTTCACAAATTACCCTCCTACTCATTGTTGTACCATCAGAAAATTTAGCAACCGTACATTCGGTCCCTTCATCCAAGTCATTGATATAGTTACGAATAGTTGAGGCCCCAGCACTGACCCCTACGGCACTCCACTTGTTACATCTTTCTAACCCGAAAATGACCTATTTACCCTTACTCTCCCTACTCCCTGTTTCCTGTTTGCACTGGCTTTATCCAAGTACCTCAAACAATAACACCTATCGTCTGTTCTATGGCACTTCTTACATTTCTTATACACAGTGACTACATCAAAAGTAGACACTTGGGCTTTTGGGTGTCTGAAGGTCATGGAAGATACTCTATCTTTTGTAAGTTAATGCAAGTCCTTTTTTTAAATAGTACTGGCTTGGGTCTCATTGCTTTACTGTCCCTCACTGTCTGTGAGAGCCGTACTGGTGTAAAACCATACCTTCAGGAGATAGGCTTGACAACCTGTCAACTATCCTGATACATGACGCTGCATTTTGAGGGCTGGTATGGTGGGTTGTCAAATGTTGAAAGCATCATGGTTGCTACTTGGGTATGAGGCATTCACATTTAGGGTAAGGTAACTGACATAATATTCTGTCAGCACAGTACTGAAATGAAAGTATTTTCTGTCCATAAGATTGAAAGAGTTGAAATATGAGGTTTTGGGTCCCCATATATTCCATAAATTATTCATTGTAACTGTGGGAAGCTTGGCAGTGTATAGAACTGGATGTCTGTTCCTTTATTTATCAGCTTCCATTTGGAAATGTTTGAATTTTGCAGCACCTCTGAATAGATCAATAATAACCTTCTTAATGCAGTGATGAAATGCTAACTGAGTAATTTGTAAAGGTCTCTAAGTGTTGCCTGGAAGGATCCAGTGGAAAAGAAATTCAAACCAGTGGTGACTTTGACTGGTACCAATGGGGCTGTTTTCTTTGTAGAATAGGGTTGCAGATCTTCAGCCAGCAGAAAACATATCTCCTAACAGTCTCTTACCATTTACCTACCGAGGTGGGTAATTTTACAATTTTATCATTTTATATTTTTTGGTGGAGATGGCAAGTGATTTGGCGTAAAATTAGGAGCCATGGAAGCGGTGCCATGCTCACCGCCCAGGGGCAGATTTACAATGAAATACACTGTGTTGTGGCACAGGGCACGCAAACGACAGGGGGGGCCCAAAATGAATGAGTTTCAAAACATTTCCAGATGGTATACAGCAACTCTTCGACGTGTCAGCACCCCTGCTCTGCAGGTAAGGACCATTAAAACATTGAGAAGAATGAACACAAGGGAGATGGAATTACCAATGTAACAAAAAAATCGGCAGTATCAAGTCATGGAACCATGGGTATCCCCCCTGCGGTGCAGTGCTGATTATTGTTACAGACTCCAGTCAGTAGAATAATACATTAAGCATAAACAGAATTACTTGGAAAAACTCAGCAGGTCTCGTGTTTTTTGTCTTTATACATTAAGCATGATGCTTGGGCACAACTTTGAGAAGGCAAATCCTTTTACAATGACCTTGCTTATTTTCCCCAGTATATATCCATAACACTTGACGTGCGATGGATGCACTAGATATATAGCTGGGAGCTATTAACTGATGACCTTAAAGAAGCAGTCCACTTACACCACCACAGTTCAGATCTTGGACTTCTAACATGTGCTGCACATGCAGTTTCTGTCCTGCGTCTTTCAAGTGGCATCTTCCTAATGTGAAATCAGATCAGTAAATGATCGTTCCCAAGTGACTTCAGCCGAGAGAAGCTGGGTAAAATTTTAACGGGCCAGGTATCAGTGGTGAGGATGCTGGTTAATTTGCAGTGGTCTATCCAACTTATAAATCTTTTTCTCAGCAGCTGGTGCAACACCTGAATAACACATTTCGTCATGAGTGATCAGTCTGACATTGCGCAGGGACAATCCTGGGATTCATTAACTTTCCAGGAGGGAATAGGAAATGAATTTTGTTTTCCGACCAGCCTCAAAATCAGAAACTGGACCTTTAAAATGGGATCATTTCTAATACTGGTTATCAGTGATGATAAAACATTCAAACTGGTTGCACAAACTGATGCTGCATTTACAAAGTTAAAAAAGGAAGTACCGAATAAATGAGTTATTTTTGGGATCAAATCCTGTGTGTGACGGGAATGATAGGCATCTGGGTTGGTCTTGGCCACATCTGTGCCTCGCTCAGCTACAAAAACATACCCAAAGAAAACGCCTTTCAGATGCATTCACTTTACTGACAACTGATCATTTGCAAAGCAGGTCTGCCTCAGGCCAGGACTTTCCGGCCATGCTGTAGTGGGACCCGCTGTGGGGGTTGCAGTGGCCCAGCCAAACGTTCACTGACTTTCAGAGAAACCAGACAATCTTCGTGGTGGGCAGGGCCAGAAAATCCCACTTATTAGCATGCTACTTGCTAATAAGCAGAGAGCAGAATGCTAGGAGCACACAGTGAGCCAACTTGCTTTACCCAACAATAGTGAAGTCCGTCCATTCCCCCTAGCTCATGATCATCAATGCCAGCAGGGAGCTCACTCACTAGTTGGTTGAATGAATAGCCAGGGCCCCAGTTAAAGATGTCAGCAGGGACTTTGGTGCTGGCAATCTGGCCTCTGGGTCAGACGGTTGTGGGTTCAAGTCCCACTCCTGTCTAGACAAACAGACACTCCAGGGAAGTGCTGGCCTGTCAGAGATGCCAGCTTTGGATGTATAAGATCTTATGAGGCTACCTTGAAGAAAAGCATATGAAGTACCCTTGGTGTCCTGGCCAATATTTATCCCTGAAATGAACATTACACAAAACAGATACTGGTCATTATCACATTGCTTTTGGGAGCTTACTGGGTGCAAACTGGTTTAGGTGTTTCCCACATTCCCACTTCAAAAGTATTTCACTGGCTGTCCAGCTTTGGGACTTCTGGTGGCCATGAAAGGCTCTATATAATTGCAAGTCTTTAAATTTTGGCATGGTTCTGAGGTGGCTTTAAATGTACCAGCCCACCATGCTGGGACAAGAGGAATTGTAATCCACACACACGCTTACGGCTAGCTTCTTACCTCAATAATGCCAAGTTATACTCAATGTCAGGAAATAAATAGAGACAGATTCACCTGGCACTGCTCAGGGCTACATCCTATCAGCTTGTTGCACATCAGTCACATCTTCAGAATCATTCCATGGCTCTTGCTCCAGGCATCATGTCCAATGCAGAGACACATCAGAAACTGGATTGGAAAACGGACCGTGGTTGGATGTTGGAGGGAAGATGCTGGGCTGTCTCAGAGCCTCACTCCACATATTCCCACTCTCTCTTAATAATCAGATGTCTTGCCAGTGCTGTTTTGCCTCAGTAAACTGTTGGCACCAGTGCAGGGCTCCAGTCTGCTGTCTCGATCTCTGAACAAAATTACACCAACAGGCATCCTCAAAAAGCTCTAACAGATTTTTCAAACATGATTTCCCTTTCTTGTTTCCTCTTGATCATATTATGATTTTCTAAGTGCCTTATTACTCCTGTTACCATGGCCCTGATAATAGATTCTAGCATTTTGCCTATTATTGATGTTAGACTAAGTGGCATATAGTTCCCCACTTTCTCTCTTTCTCCTTTCTTAAATAGTGGGGTTATGTTTGCTACCTTCTGACCCTTGGAAACTGTTCTCGAATCTAAGGAATTCTTGAAGATCAAACTATTGCAGCCACTGTCTTCTCTTAAAACCCTAGGGCACAGATCATCAGGTGCAGTGGATTGTCATCAGTTCGTCCCATTAATTATTCAATGTTATGTATTAAATGTCTTGCTTGGCTTGCTGTACTTTGCAAGCTAGTGCACTGTGGGATCGCAGAACCAATTTTTTTGTTAGTTCTGTTACTGCAGTAGAAGAAACGAGAGCTGCAATGTTCAATCACCTCCACAGCTCCAGAAATATTGATCTGTCTTTAAAAAGTTATTGACTGTACCAATATTAAAACATAAATTGGCGGCGAGGATGATGGACCTTTGCGGTAAGGCCACTCGAAAAGTTGAAACAACTAGGGGGGGATTTTCCGCTCCCGCCCACTGCTGAGATCGTCTGGTCCTGCCACAAGTCAATGGGCTTCTGGCTGGGGCGCGCTTCACCCATGGCGGGTCCGGCCCACGATGGGGCCGGAAATTCCCGGCCCTGCTGCAAAGAAATTACTAGTAAAAAAGAGTGTGCCTACTCCCCCGCCCCCGGAGCGCTCCCGAAGTTCAGACAAAAGGGACCTGCAAGGCGAAGATAAAAAGACAAAAAGGGAATTAATCACTGCTGTGCTTTTCAGAACAGGGAAGAAGTTTAGAAAAAAAGGCTTAAAGAAAAATTGAAGCAGCCACGTTTGCAGGAAAAAAAAGAGACCCATGATCGCAGGGATCCTGAGAAAGTGCGGGAAAAATACAGCGACAGGGCTATCAGCTGCAGAGAGCCAAAGTTCCGAATACACAGGGCATGGAGTGTTCAAAAAGAAAACACAGAGAAGAGAATGTGCTGCAGTTTTAAAAAGTTAAAAAACTTACAGAAAGAGAAAGTCCACGATTGCTGCAGAGCTCGCTAAAAACCCGAAAAGTGTGGGAAAAACCACAGAGACATAACCAGCAGCTGCTGACAGCCTGAGTTAAAAGTCACGGTTACTATCTTAAAGCGTTTACAGCATTTAAAGTAGTAACTACAAAAACAAGGAAACACCAATAAATAAAAATCAACTGATGATGAAGAGAAAATTAAAAGGCAGAAAATGACTACACTTACTGGACCTATGGGACATTTTGACGTTGAACAGTGGAGCTCCTATACTGAATGCTTTGGGTTTTTTATCCTTGCAAATGGAATTGAAAATGATTGAAATGTGGTAACTTTCTTAAGTGTGATGGGAGCTAAAGCCTTTGGTTTATTAAGAAGCCTGGTGCAACCTGACAAACCTGGCACAAAATCATATGAGGACATTGTAAATCTCCTGGAGATGCATTTTTCCTCTAAGCCGCTTGTCATAGCAGGAAGATTTAGATTTCAGAAAAGAAACCAAGAACAGGGGGAAACATTTGTGCAGTTTGTTGCAGTGCTTAAAGAGCTCACTGAGCATTGTGAATTCAAGGAAGTACTGAACGATACCATCCGTGACAGGTTGGTCTGTGGCCTTCATGCTGAAGCAATCCAGAAATGCCTCCTGACAGAGGCTAACCTCAATTTGCAGAAAGTCTTAGAGATTGCAGTCTCCGTGGAGCTGGCTGCAAAAGAAGCACAGCAGCTGAGAGCATCAACTCGAGTGCACAACATGGCAGCTGAGTGTGCAGACAAAATAGCCAGCAGCCAGGATTGTTACCATTGTGGAAAGCCTAGTCACCATCCATCTGAATGTTGGTGCAGCGACTTTGGATGCCGTCAGTGCGGGAAGAAGGGACACATTGAGCATGCCTGTATAAAAAAAAAGAAGCAGTGAATCAGAAAGGCAAAGCAGAGAAAAAAGAATCTGGCGTAATGAGAAGAAAAATCTGCATGTCACACAGCAGGAACAGGAGGACCAGAGTGACACCGAATCTGAAGAAGAAGGGCCTCTCCACATCTTGTCAGTGGCAGCTGGTTCACAGGACTACTGAGTAACACCGCTGCTGGAGAGCCAACCAATACATATGGAACTGGATACAGGGGCAGCAGTTTCTCTGGTCCCAGATGCTGTGTATAAGAAGAAGCTTAAACATCTTCCCTTGGTGACTGCAAAAGTCTTTCTGAAAACATACAGGAGAATCTGAACTTATGATGGGCAGAATAGACATTAAAGTGGAGCTAAATGGACAGGCTACTAAGCTACCACTGTTTGTGGTGAAAGGCAACTAGCCAGCTTTAGTTGGACAATCATGGATTGAGAAAATCTGGTTAAATTGAGCAGAAGTACACAGCATTTCAAAAGAAGACACTGCTCTGACAGCTGTTATAAAAAAGCATGTTGTTGTTTTCAAAGGAGATTTGGGAAGCATGAAGGGAATCATTGTAAAATTGAATATCAAAGCTGACTCTCAATCAAAATTTTTGAAGTCCAGAACCGTGCCCTACGCCATACGACCAAAAGTGGATGCTGACCTGAAACATCTGGTCGAGATAGCAGTCTTGGTACCTGTCTTCCATAGCAAATGGGCAACAACCATCATTCCAGTGCTGAAGAAAGATGGCTCTATACATATCTATGGAGATTTCAAGGTTACCGTTAACTCCTTGTGTGCTGAACAATATCCACTTCCAGCCTTGTTTCAGTGGGCCATGGACCAGATCCTGAGTGGTTTGTCTGGAGTTCAGTGCTACCTGGATGACATATTGGTAACAGGCAGGACTGAACTTGGATGTCACAATACAAAGGTTAGAGGAATATGGCCAGGGGTTTGCAAAGACAACTGTGAATTTTTTCAACCCTCTGTGGAATATTTGGGTCACGTCATTGATGCTGCTGGGCTTCACAAAGCACCCTGCAAGGCCAAGGCTATTGTGGATGCTTCAGTTCCTCAGAGTACCAGCCAGATTTGCTCATTCTTAGGGCTGCTTAATTATGACAGGAGGTTTATTCCACAGCTGGCAACCCTGCTGAAACCCTTGCATGAGCTTCTGTGCTAGAACAAAGCCTGGGAATGGACAGAAGCCTGTGACACTGCGTTCAAGAAGGCTAAAGCAGCACTGACTGATTCCGAGGTACTGACATACTTTGATCCCTCCTTACCTCTACAACTTGCATGTGATGTATCTCCTTATGGAGTTGGGGCCGTTGTTTCACATGTAATGCCCTCAGGTGTGGAGAGGCCCATAGTGTTCACTTCATGGACTTTAAGCCAAGCAGAGAGCCAATGCGTTCAAATCAAAAGCAAAGCACTGGGAATCATTTTTGGAACCTGGAAATTTCACCAGTACCTGGTTGGACGAAAATTCACACTGCTGACTGATCATCAACCACTCACCTCAAGAGATGTGTCCTTGGATGGTGCTTGACTTGGCAACAGTTGGTCAACATGTCTCCACTGGGTGAGATCATTTGCAATTTGGACTGTGTATGAAACAGGTCCTGTCTGAACATGGTCCATGGCCCCTTGAAATAAGGCTGGAAGTGGATATTGTTCAGCACACAACATACAGCCGTCCCTTCTTTAGCTGCAAGCAGAACGCTGTGTTGGGCATTGATGTTGAGTGCTCACACATATGACATCAAATATCAAAAATCTACCTTGCTTGGCAGTGCAGGTAGCCTTTCGAGGCTTCCGCTACTGCAGTGTGGACATGTGGACACTGCTCAGGAAGTTACTTTGCACACGTGGAGAACACACCCATCACTTCAGTCCAAATCAAGAAGGCCACTCCAGTGGACCCAACATTTTCCAAAGCCATGGGCCTAGTGATGCATGGCAACTCTTCCCTGAACTTCCAAGTCTCACCTGACCTTCATCCTTACGTTTCCAGAAGAATGGAGTTATCAGTCACTTCAGGATGTTTTCTTTGGGGCATGTGAGCTATTATTCCACCAACATTGAGGAAACCAGTTTTGGACCAACTGCATTCTGGACACTGCAGAACAGTTCACATGGAAGAGATTGAAAGAAGCTACTTTTGGTGGCCTGGCCTGGACCAAGACATTGAAGTCAAAGCAAGGTCCTGTCCTTCAAGTCAGAGTGTGAGAAACATGCCTTAATTGGTACCCCTCCATCCATGGGATTGGCTGGAAAACCCTTGTCAGTGCATTTCACTGGACCATTTGAAGCGACAATATTCATGGTGGTTGTGGATGCTCATTTCAAATGGCCAGAAGTTTTAGTGATGTCCTCTACTGAAGCCGAGAGTACAATTCAAAGGCTAAGAGAAATGTTCCATTTTACAGGTTACCAGAACAGCTTGTGACCAACAATGGACCTCAGTTTGTCTCGCAGGAGCTTGAGAAATTTTTGAGAAGTAATGGAATTCATCACATCACCTCAGCACCATACCACCCATCCACCAATGGATTAGCCGAGAAATTTGATCAAACCATGAAACACACTTTAAGTTCGACACGAGGACATTCCTCCATTCAAATGCATCTGGACACATATCTGCTGACATACCGAAACACGCCACATGCTACAACTAAATCATCTCCTAGTAATGGGATGGCAACTACACACTTGCTTTGATCTGCTGAGACCAATAAAAACGTGACCAGTTGTGCAAGATCAACAGAACGGCCAAGTGAAGGGAAGAGCCTAATGATCAAAGCCTAGAGTTTTCTGTTCTGGACAAGAGGCTCTAGTTCATAATTATGCTACTGGAGCTAAATGGGTTCGTACTACAGTGATTGCTCGAACAGGAACTGTTTCGTACATAGTCCAAATTGCAAATGATCTCACCTGGTGGAGACATGTTGACCAACTGTTGCCAAGTCAAGCACCATCCAAGGACACACCTCTTATGGAAGAGCCATCTCCAAGTCAAGGAATGCTGGCTCCAGTCTCACCTCCTCAGTCTAGCTCGAGTGAAGTTGAAGTCGCCTCACCTTCACCTGCATTAGAGACAACTTCAGATTCCGTTATAAGTCCTAAATTGGCATCAGTCTCTGCTGAACATAACCCTGTAAAAGCACCAGAAGTCCGCTGTAACTCGCATCGGGAGAGAAGACCTCTTGAGCGTCTGAATTTATAAAGTCAGAGACTTGTGATGGGTTCAGTGGAAATAGAGGCTACCATCTTTCCCTAGTTCAGAAATGTTTTGTTAACTGACATTTCTAGTAAGGGGGGAGGAATATATTATGTACTGAATATCTTGTTTGGCTTGATATACTTTGCAAGCCAGTGCATTGTGGGATCGTAGAATCCATGTTTTTTTGTTAGTTCTGTTGCTGCAGTAGAATAACTGAAAGCTGCAAAATTC
Source organism: Cetorhinus maximus (assembly GCF_964194155.1). Lineage (NCBI taxonomy): Eukaryota > Metazoa > Chordata > Chondrichthyes > Lamniformes > Cetorhinidae > Cetorhinus > Cetorhinus maximus. Next base: position 65,544,007 of record NC_135892.1, read on the forward strand.
AATCACCGCCACGCCTCTGGAAGTATTGATTAGTCTTTAAAAAGTTAGCAACTGAACTGTGGTAATCAGGTGCAATGCACCTTTAAGAGAATGTGAGCAGACTGACCACGCGACTGTATTACCCAATTGCTGTGTAGTGTGGGCTACAATGTTAATCAGTAGTTTAGAATAGGGTCTGGTTGGAGAAGCACACATTGTGTTAGTGTTCTGTTACTTGTGTAAATAAACAGCATGTGCTTCATCTTATATTGGTCTCTGCGTCTGCAGTATATGATTTACCAATTCACTCACCAGTAGATAGGCATGCAACCATGTTCGCTGAGCAAAGCAACCCGACAGAAGGAACATAACACGTACCAATATTAAAACATAACACTCTAGTGCTATGTTTTTAGTACTATGTTTATACTGATTTCTTTTAAGGTCCTAATTCTTATTAGACCATTGGCTCCCCGTCATTGATGGAATGTTCTTCTACCATTTAGACACAAAGAGATACAATGCATTTGTTTAATGTCTATGTTCTTTCTTTATTCCGCATTATAATTTCACCTGTCTCTGCCTCTAATGGAGCCACGTTTACTTTCACGAACATTTACAACCTATTTTTATGTATTTTGCTCATCGACTCATATTTTCTTTACCTTTTCCTTTTCAGTTTCTTGGTCCTCCTTTGCATTATTGTAAAATCCTCCCAATTGTTAAGCTTACTTCCCTGTTTGGCAGCATTATAAGCCTCCTTCTTTGAGCCTATTCAATCTTAAACTTGTCTTGTTAGCCACAGTTGGAATAATATTTCTTTGGGGCTGAAAGGAATATACCTTAACTGAAAATGACATATTAATCTTTTAAATGCTAGCCATTGGGGTACCACAAAGATCAGTGCTTGGGCGCCAGCTATTCACAATATAAATGATTTGGATGTGGGGCCCAAATGTAATATTTCCAAGTTCACGGATGATATAATGCTCAGCAGGAATGTGTTTTGTGAGGAAGACGTAAATCAGCTACAGGAGGATTTGGACAGACTTAGTGAGTGGGCAAGAACATGGCAGATGGAATATAACGTGAAAAAATGTGAGGTTAACCACTTTGTTAGAAGGAACAGATGTGCAGAGTATTTCCTAAATGGTAAGAGATTAGAAAGTGTAGTTGTACAAAGGGACCTGGGTGTCCTTGTCCATACATCACTGAAACCTAACAGGCAGGTGCAGCAGACAATTAGGAAGGCAAATGGAATGTTCACTTTTATCACAAGAGGATTTGAATACAGGAGTAGTGAAGACTTGCTTCAATTGTATAGAAGCTTTGGTTAGACCACACCTGCAGTACTGTGTGCAGTTTTAGTCCCCTTACCTCAGAAAGGATATTATTGCTATAGAGGGAGTGCAACGAAATTTCACCAGACTTGTTCTGGGGATGGCAGGACTGTCTTATGAAGAGAGATTGGGGAAACTGGGCCTGTATTCTCAACAGTTTCAAAGAATGAGAGGTGATCTCACTGAAACCTGCAAAATACTTAAAGGAATAGACAGGGTAGATGCAGGTAAGATGTTTCCCCTAGTTAGGGAGTCTAGAACCAGGTGATACAATTTCAAAATAAGGGGGAAGCCGCTTAGGACTGAGATGAGGAGAAATTTCTTTATGCAGAGGATTATGAATCTTTGGAATTCTCTACCCGAGATGGCCAATGGAAGCTCAGTCATTGAGTATGTTTAAGGTAGAGATTGATAGATTTCTGTTTAACAATAATGTAAAGGGTATGGGGATAGTGTGGGTAAAAGACATTGAAGTGTTCGAACAGCCATGATCATAATGAATGGCTGAGCAGGCTCGATGGGCTGAATGTCCTTCCCCTGTTCCTATGTTCCTATGTTCCTACCATCATATATTTTAATGTAGTTTCCCTATCTATCTTAGCCAGATCACCCCTCAAACCTTCATGGTTTGCTTTGTTTAGAATTAAGGCCCAAATTTCAGATTTAGCTAAATCACTTTCAATCTCAATGTCACGCTTCCCTAGAGGCCTCTTTAGTTATAGAGTCATAGAGTCATAGAGTTATACAGCACAGAAACAAACACATGTCCGTTCCGGCCATCAAGCACCCATCTATTCTAATCCCATTTTCCAGCACTTGGCCCGTAGCCCTGTATACTATGGCATTTCAAATGCTCATCTAAATACTTCTTAAATGTTTACTCCAAAGTTATTAATTAACCCTTTCTTATTACACAATAATAGATTCAAAGTAACATATTCCCTGGTTAATTCCTTACCAGACTGATCTAGACAACTATCTTGTATACATTGCCTGAACTCAACCTCTGCACTATTACGACAAAATTGGTTTGGGTAGTCTATTTGCACATTACAGTCTCACATCATTACTTTATTTCCAATGTTAAGTGTGCCTCTAATTCCCTGATTTACACTCTGTCCTACACTACAACCACTGCTATGGGGGCTATAGACAACTTCCACCAATAATTTTTGCCCCATGCTGTTTCTTAGCTTCACCTAAACAGCTTCTTGATTTTCTGAGCTAAAATCTTCCCTCTCCATTGTCTTTATCCCATCCTTTATTATCACAGTTATCCCGAATCATGTTCCATGTTGTTTGTCGCCCCTAACAGTTAAGCATTATGGAATATTTAGTTCCCAACCTTGGTCACTTTGCAACCACATCACCATTATGGCTATTAGATCATAACCATTTATTTATATCTGTGCTATTAATTCATCAAATTTGTTGCAAATGCTTGTATATTCATATGGCCTTTAGCTTTGACGCTTTTCTAATTTTCCCTGATCTCACTTTAGTCAATAATGCCCTATTATCATTGTTGCTCCCTCAGACTCCTCCTGATCCACTCAGCTTATTTTTATCAAATACATTCTTCTGTTCTGCAGCCCTGACATTTCTCTTGCTGCTTTTGAACTTACCTTTTCCTGAATCTGAGACCAGCCCTGCACTCCTCAACTTTGCCCACCAATTTATTAATTTAAAGTCCTAAAGTGCCTCACTTGTATGGGACAAAAAAAACCTTTTAAACAAATTCATGGCAGAAAAAAGTTAGTCCATATTCTCTGTCATGCATTCTAGAACCAAACTGGGCTGAAAACAAAATCCCTTGTGTAAATATCAGTCTTTCTAAAGTAAACCCACTGGACTTGCTGAGCTGAGAGGCTAAAACAAATGTTATCAGGAAAAAAAGACAGGGTAAGAAACACTGGTGTCTTGAAGTTATCAACACTAGGGCCGGAATTTTCCATCCCTGTTGGTGCGGGTGTCATGGCGGGCGTGAGCGGATAATATCGCAGGAAGGCCAAAAATCAGCTTCATGATGTCGTTAAACCAGTTTGCGATCGTCCGCTCTGCCCGATAATGGTGGGCCGAGTTTCCAGCCGTCGCACATCAGGAAAGCCATTGTAACACATATGCAAATCACTATAAGACCTGCTCACCAGAATCATCCCCACACCTGGCAGGTTGCACTTAACTCGGGGCTACCTTGCTTCAGGCAGCACTCACGATCATTAGCACCAGGCTTCACAGGCAGCACCACATCACTTTTATGGGAGATCACAGGCCGGTGTCTACCTACCAGACTAGCCATAAGGCGGGGATGACTTTTCAATGGCTGCAGGGCTAGGGCTTGCTTGGGGAATGGGGGGGAAGTGGCCTCAGGCAAGGGAAGAGGCTGCAGGGTGAGGGCTGTACTGGGGAAGGGGTGTATCCCAGGGAATGTGGGGGGGTGGAGGGGGGAGGCACATGTTGATATGTGCAAATGGCCTCAAGATGCTGAAGGCCAAGGAGGCAGTCTCTATTGGAGATAAAACCAGATGGTGATGTGAGGGTTTGTGTGAGAGAGTGAGAGGTGGTGTCCATTGAGCTTGCAGTGAGTGAGATGTCGGTGAATGTGTGTTGACCTTGTGAGTGTGTGAGTTTGGAGTGATGAGATGGTTGCCTTACCCTGGTGGCACAGATGAGAGACAGATCAGATCCTGGAGCAGTCCATGTTCAAATGCAACAAGGCATGGACAAAATCCAGGCTTGGGCTGATAAGTGGCAAGTAACATTCATGCCAGGCAATGATCACCTTCAACAAGAGAGAATCTAACCATTGCCCCTTGACATTCAGTGGCATTACCATCGCTGAATCCACCACTATCAATACTCTGGGAGTTACCATTGACCAGAAAATGAACTGGACTAGCCATATAACTACTGTGGCTACAAGAGCAGGTCAGGGGCTAGGAATCCTGTGGTGAATAACTCACCTCTTAATTACCAAAAGCCTGTCCACCATCTACAAGTCAAGAGTGTGATGGAATTCTCTCCACTTGCCTGAATGAGGGAAGCTCCCACAACACTCAATAAGCTTGGCATCATCCCGGACAAAGCAGCCCACTTGAATGGCACCACATCCACAAACATTCACTCCCTCCAGTACTGAAGAACAATGGCAGCAGTGTGTACCATCTACAAGATGCACTGTAGAAACTCATCAAGCCTCCTTAGACAGCACCTTCCAAACTGACTTCTGCTACCAGCTAGAAGGACAAGGGTAGTAGATACATGGGAACACCACTACCTGGAAGCTCCCCTCCAAGCCACTTACCATCCTGACTTGGAAATATATCGCCATTCCTTCAAAAATCCTGGAATTCCCTCCCCAACAGCACTGTGGACATACCTACATCACAGCAACTGCAGCAGTTCAAGAAGGCAGCTCACCACCACCTTCTCAAGGGCAGTTAGGGATGGGCAAGAAATGCTGGCCTAGCCAGCGACACCCACATCCCGTAAAATTAATTTTTAAAAAATCATCTGTTTGCTGCACTTGATGGCCGACCTTTTGTGTGCAGCATTGGCATTGACCACCTCTGTCACCGTCTCCCAAGATTCAGTGGTGAGGCTGATGGGCCTACTGCAGCCAGAGGGCATCATCCCAGGCCTCTGCGGTTTCCAGAAGGTGTCCCAGAGATGCGTCACTGAATCAGGGGCTGCTGCACTGTTCTTGGCTTTTGAGGCCATGTCTTCATCCTGGGCCACAAGCATTGACAAGTCTGCGCGCAGCTGTAGCTTAAATATGGCATCCTGCATGAGGAAACGGCGAGGTAATGGTATGGCAGGCAAATCAGAGACCACCCACCAGTGAGACGACGTGTTTCCTGTGGCTGCATAATTAATTAGGTGGGAATGGGATGATACGGCATAAAAACCCGCCATTGAGGCTGGCGGGTAAAATGTCTTTTTCCCCACTCGCTACCGCACTTAATGCAAATCTGGGACGATTCTGCCTTAGGCCTTAGAAAGACAGTACATCTTAGATAAGGTGAAACACAGTGCTACAGCAAAATACAAACACCGTTTCTGGAAGATTCACTGCAAGCAGAAAGCTGAAAATTATTGAAGAGAGCAAGAAAGAGACAGACAGCTTTCTGGGCAGATTTCAAATCATGATTTAACTAAAAGCTTCATAGGACAGTATAGCCTGTCAATACAGTAAGCTAATCCTATCCCTGGAAACGGTATAAAAGGTTTAATACATCAGAGATCCTTGCTGCAGTTGAAAGAGACTAGCACTGCAGTCGAAGGAAGGAAAATCTGTTCAAGTATCAGAAGCCCAACCAAGTGTCGGAAGTAGAGTCTGCAGTCAACAGGAGATGGCACTTTAGGTAATTATATGGCTACATGGGAACATGTCTGAGCATCCTAATGCTAGATATTGTAGATGTACTTGCTTGTTCAGAGTAGAGTGATGTTGAAGCAGCCACTGTTTGGAAGTAAAGTCATTTTTTATTATGCCCTTTTCTCTTCTTTCTCAAACCTCTTAAAGCTGTAACAATTTCCTGTAACCCTTTTAATTTTTCTGTTATCATTTTAAATCTATGCCTGTTTTAAATCAGCACTTGTGGGGACAAATAAATTAACCCCATTAAGCTGAAGAACCTTTTGAGTGAATCATCAGTTTATTCTCTTCTAATTTGAGGGTCAAAACAAAATAAGTTTGAGAAAGTCTTACTCACGCGTCTGGGTCCCCTGCTGAGTGTGCAGCAATTCCGCAGCATGTCTGGCAGTGGGCTGCATGCCACTTTTATCGAAAGAACAAATAGCATAATGTTTCAACCAGTGTGGGTCAATCGTGCATCGCAATCCCCACTCCCATTAATGGGCTTTGTCTGATTTTTTGCCCAAGTTGGCTGGACCATGGACTTTGACCAATATTTCAAGTGCATCTAACTAGTTCCAGATACCCACAAGAGGGGAGACATCCTCTCAACTTCTACTCTGTCAAGCCCCCTCAGAACATTATATGTTTCAACACCATGAGCTTTTTATGTTGAGTAGTAACCTTTTATATGTGACCTTATTGAATGACTGCTGGATGTCCAGATACATGACATCTACTTGTTCCCCTTTATCCACCCTGCTTGTTACATTTCAAAGAACTCTAATAGAAATGGCAAACATGATTTTCTTCTCATAAAGCCACCTTGGCTCTGCTTGATTATAATAAGATTTTGTAAATGTCCTGCTACGACTTCCTCAATAGTGAATGCCAACATTTTCTCAATCGCTGATGTTAGGCTAACTGACCTATAGTTTCCTTCTTCCTTCTCCCTTTCTTGAATAGGGGTGTTCCATTTGTGGTCTTCCAATCCACTGGGACTTTTTCTGAAACTGGTGAACTTTGGAAGGTTCTAACCAATACATCCACTATCTCATTGAAACATACAAAATTCTTACAGGGCTCGACAGAGTAGATGCAGGAAGAATGTTTTCCCTTGCTGGGGGTCCAGAACCAGGGCACACAATATCGGAATAAGGGGTAGACATTTATGAATGAAATGAGGAGGAATTTCTTCACCCAAAGGCTGGTAAATCTTTGGAATTCTCTACCCCAGAGGGCTGTGGAGGCTCAGTCATTGAGTATGTTCAAGAAGAGATTGATAGATTTCTAGATGGTAAAGACATCGAGGATTATGGGGATAATGAGGGAAAATGGCGTTGAAGTAGAAGATCAACCATGATCTAATTGAATTGTGGAGCAGGCTCGATGGGCTGAATGGCCGACTCCTGCTCCTATTTCCTATGTTCCTAACTCTATAGACATTTCTTTTAAGACCCTAAGATGTAGGCCATTACGTCCAGGGGTCTTGTTAGCCTTTAATCCCATTTTTTTTCCCCCAGTATGTTTTATGTAGTGAGAGTGATTGTTTGAAGTTCCGTCCTTTTGCCCCTTGATTTTCTACTATTCTTTTAATGTCTTCTACCATGAGGACATATGAAATGTACTTGTTCAAATCTCTGTCATTTCCTTGTTTCTCTTTATTAATTCCTCAGTCTCACCCTTTAAGGGACCAATGTTATCTTTAGCTGCTCTTGTCCTTTTTATATATTTGTAGAATATTTGTACTATTTGCTTTTACATATTTGCTTTTATATATTTACATATTTGCTTTTATATATTTGTAGAATATTTGTACTATTTGCTTTTACATTTATTGCTCGTTTGTTCTCATATTCCAATTTCTCCTTTTTCATTACTCTTGGTGGTAGGCCATCATCCCAGGCTTGGACAGCCCCCAGGGGGCCCACTTCTGCACATCTGAAGGATGATGCACCTCATCTGACTTGGTACACCAGCCTCCAGAGCCACACTGCAGCCCAACTGAATTACAAGATTATGAGGGGAATAGATAGAGCGGACAGGATAAAATTGTTTCCCTTGATGGTGAATTCTAGAAACATAGAATCATAGATTCAAGATAAGTGGCAGAAGGTGTAGGGGGGACATGAGGAAGAACTTTTTTACGCAGAGGGTAGTGGCTGTCTGGAATTTGCTGCCCAAATTGGTGATAGAGGCAGAAACTCTAAACTCTTTTAAGAAGTATCTGGATCTGCACCTAAAGTGCTGTAAGCTGCAGGGCTATGGGCCAGGTGCAGGAAGGTGGGATTAGAAAGGGTACCTGGGTGTCCTCAGGCTGGCATGGACAAGATGGGCTGAATGGCCTCCTTCTGTGCTGTAACTTTTCTATGGTTCAATGGTTCTAGTGCATTCAGCTAGCACACGCTTCCAGAGTTACAATGATAAACTGGTCCTATGTCTATGGAGGGCCCAAGCTTTTAAACACAACATTGAAAGTAAATATTTTTTTCCAAAGCCCTTTCTTTCGAGAAATAGTCAGGAAGTTGCGAATCTAATATTTAGATCATTATATGTGATCAACCCCTTTATCTGAAAATTCTCATTCATCTTACACTATGGGGTCAATTTTCCATTGGGATTTTCCAATCAACGACCTTAAGCTTGGCAAAAGAAAGCCCAGAAAACCAGTAAAACAACAACAACCCATATTTACATAATGCTTTTAACATAGTAAAATGTGTGAAGGCATTTGACAGGGACATTAGAAATCAAAACACAACAAGACACATAAAGATATAAAAACTTGGTCAAAGAGGTAGGTTTTAAGAAATGTCTCCAAGGAGGGAAGTGAAGTCGAGAAGTGAAGAAGTATCCAAAGGGTGTTCCAGAGTTTAGAGCCTAGGCAACTGAAGGCATGGTCACCAATGGTGGAGCAATTAAAGTTTGGGAAGCTCAAGAAGTCAGTAATAGAGGAGCGCAGATAGTTTGGAGAGTTGAGGGGCTGGAGGAGATTACAGCAATAGGGAGGGGGGGAGGCCATGGAAGGATTTGAAAACATGATGGGAAGGATGTTGTTTGACTGGTTTCCAATGTAGGTCAGTGCGAATGGGACTTGGGTGAGATAAGATATGGGCAGCAGAGTTTTGGATTATCTTAAATTTACAGAGGATAGAATTTGGGAGACCAACCCAGAGTGTGGTGGAATAGTCAAACTAGAGGTAATGGAGGCATGACTGAAGTGCCACTTACACCATTTTTCCAGGGTTTCTGAATGAAAATCTTCTGCTTCTTTCACTAGCGCAGTTTATTCTTTTTCCGTGCTGCTCTTACAGCCGATGTTGTGCATAATTCTAAAATTCAACAGCTTTTTTAAAATTTCAGATGTATTTTATTTTCTGTGACTGCATTGTGACACATTACCCATGAAACATTATCATGGAATTTCTAATCTAATTTTTCAAAATTAAGAACTTGACATTGCAAAATTCTTCAGAAAGCATTTGCATTTGATGGAACAATGCAGATCCTAGAAAGCTAAAAGAAATACAGAAATGCTGAAAACATTCAACAGATCAGGCAGCATCTGTGGAGAAAGACGTTAATATTTCAGGCCTATCATGCCTCAAATCAAAATTCCACAGCCCTATTTCTGTTCCTGTTGTATGTCAGGAGCATAGGATCAAAGGGAAAGGAATGCATACTCTTTTGGTGACTTGTGTTTATGGACACCTAAATTCATATGCACTTCCACAGCTCCTAAACTCTTGTCATGAAGCAAATATTCTAATCTGTCTTTCTTGAATCAAAAGAGTGGATGACCTCAAGCTCCCCCATATTGAACATTGTGCGGCATGCGTGCATGTATGCGCGCAGTTTACTCATGTGTGCATCTGTAGTTTATGTATGTGCATGCATTTGGGTACTTGTAATGATGTACTTATGTGTGTAATGCCTGTGCATATATTTAATGTGCCTGTGTAACATGTGCATAATAGTGTGTGCCAAGTGTGTGTGCCTGCAATATGTCCATGTCTAATGTATGTGTATTAGGGGATCACACTACTTCCTTTTCAACTGAAATGTTCTTGATTTCTTCTGTTACTCTTGACTGTAATATTTGATCTGATATTTTTAACTACAGATCTGACATAAATGTTTTATTCATTTATTTCAATAAGAGGTTCCAAAGATTAATGAGTTCTCTTGGGTTCAAATCCCTTATTTCATTGATGCATCTTTGATTTATCTTTAATGTGTTTTGTCAGTGATGAAAAACGAAGCTGCATTATAATGCAGTTCCACTGTCAGCCTATCTGTGCAAATCTCAATTGCTCCCTTTCACCATCTTGCTAATAAAGCATCCAACTTCATTGAAAAAGATATTTCTTGGCTGCTGTTTGTATAACTCTATAGTTACCAATCATTTCATTTCCTGTTTTCTTTCTGGTTTGTTTATTTCTATTGGCCCATTTTTCATTTTACTAGCTTTTTTCTATTTATACATTTGCTTTTACAATTGTGCTTTTATTTATCTTTCATTTTCTTGCCATTTCACTCTTCCTTTCTCCCCTTTTGACAGTAGTCATTTAGTCATTATAAATCACTGTTTGTGGGAGCATACTGTGCGCACAAATTGGTTGCCACATTTCCCACATTACAATAGTGGCTCCACCTTATTGGTTGTAAAGAGCTATAGGGCGTCCTAAGGCTATATAAATGCAAGTTTTTTTCTTTCTTGGCCTTGTGTGCTTAGCCAGTGAGCTCTGCCATTGTTAGATGCCAGCTTCACTCCATCGGCAGAATTTTACGTCCCCTGGGCGGGCACGTGCCTGACCCGATCAGGCGTAAAATAGTGCACGATGACGTCATTAATTAAACAGCCACTTAAGGTCCTTAAGAGTCCGATTGAATGCAATTTTTCCTTGCCTGTGCGATTTCCAGCTCATCACATGGGCAAAATGGGCAGGCAGCCAGCCGACATTTTCACAAACCTCATCCAAGAGCAGGATAAAAAGGGTCAGTAGCATTGCCAGTGTGAATAGTGAGCAACTTTGGAGAAAGTTTGCAGCTGGTTGCTTATTGGTACTTGGCAGCTTCATTTCTGTTTGGGCTTCATTCCTAGCATTTCCAGTCCTCATTTCAGGCCTCATTGCTGCCTGCCAGGCCCCTGGAGGATGCAGACTGTGTGGAGCCTTCTGTCACCGTGGTAATGGGGATTGTGGTCTCCACTGGAGGTACCTCCTCTGAGGCAGAAGAGAAGGGCAGAAGGGAGAAGAGGCCCTGTGTCCCAATGCAGCTTCCAGGGTGAAACCTGTGGGAGGAGAGGCGCAGGTACAAGGGGTGCAAGGCCAGCAGGTAGTTCAAAGCAGAAGGGGCCACAGAAGTCACCACTACCCTGCTGACAGGGTTTACAGGCAGCGATGCAGCTACCTCAATATGTCTAAGGTGCAATGCCGAAGGAAGCTCCATCTCTCAAGGAATGAGACCTCCATTTGTCAGGTGATTGGGCCTGAAATCAGCTCCGACTGTGTGGGTGGACACCCCATGCCAGTGGCTCTGAAGGTCACAGTGGCTCTCAACTTCTAGGCCTCTAGCTCTTTCCAGGGGTCAATTGGGGAACTTTGTGGATTCTCCCAATCAGCTGTCCACAGTTGCGTTAGGTTGGTGACAGCAGTTCTGTTCAGGCGGATGCTGACCTTTATTCCTTACCGTATGGATGTGGCCAGCGAGCCAGAGGCTTTGCAGTGATTGCTGGGTTCCCCCACGCCCAGGGTGCCATCGAATGCACATATGTGGCCATCAAGGCGCCAGCGGGTCAGCCGGGTGCCTTCGTCAACAGGAAGGGATTCCACTCCATAAACGTGCAGATAGTGTGTGATCACAAGATGCAGATTCTGCAAGTCTGTGCAAGGTACCCTGGCAGCTCCCATGACACTTACATCCTGAGACACTCCCTGGTGCCGAGGTTCTTCAGTGCTCCAGCTCGACTGGATGGATGGCTGCTGGGTGTCAGTGCTATCCATTAAAGAAGTGGCTCATGACGCCTCGCCACCACCCAAGAACAGAGGCAGAGCAGCATTACAATATGAGTCATGCCTCCACAAGGGCGGTGGTAGAGAGGACCATAGGTCTTCTCAAGATGTGCTTCAGATGCCTGGGCTGTTCAGGGGGAGCACTACAATGCCCCCAAAGTAGGTGTCACTGATCGCGGTTGCATGCTACGCTCTCCACAATCTGATGCTAAGGGGGTGCCCAATGGAGGAAGGGGATCTTGACGCAGCTGCACAGGCCACAAAGGATGAGTCCAGTAGTGATTCCGCTCAAAAATCTCACTGTGGCACAGAGCTGCCTTAGGGAGACGAACAGTTTAAAAAAAAAGGTTTTAAAAATGTTATAAAACATGCCCCCTCATGTGACTCTGTTACATGAGCAGGGACATGTTATAAATGAAATATAAATTTTTTAATTTTATTTTTAATTTCTGTTGGAAACCTCATCCCGCCTTTGGATGAGGCTTTCAAAAAAGTGCAAAGGCCACTTGGCCTTTTTGCCTGCCTACCAACGTTAAGGTTGAACGGGCAGTGAAAAATTTAAGTTAACTATCTTTTTAATGGCCTTAATAGGCCTTTTAATTGCCAGCGGGCATGCTGCTGATTTCCACGCTTGCCCACCGACCGAAATATCACGCATTGACGGAAGGGCGTTCGCCCGACAGCAACACGTGTCATTTTACGCTCGAGAAGTTCGGGTGCGCACCTGCCCACCAAGGTAAAAATTCTGCCGCTAGATTCTGGAAAGGCCCCGTCAGATTGGAAAATAGTGAATTTGACTCCCATATTCAAGAAAGGAGGGAGACAGAAAGCAGGAAACTACAGGCCAGTTAGCTTAACAACTGTCATAAAGAAATCGTTGGAATCTACTATTAAGGAGGTTATAACAGGGCATTTGGAAAATTTCAATGCAATCAGGCAAAGTCAAAATGGTTTTGTGAAAGGGAAATCATTTTTGACTAATTTATTGGAGTTCTTTAAGGAAGTAACGAATAACGTGGATAAAGGGGAACCTGTGGAAGTGCTGCACTTAAATATCCAGAAGGCATTTGACAAAGGGCCACATCAAAAGTTTAAAAGCAAAGTAAGAGCTTATAGTTTAGGGGGTTACATATTAGCATGGACAGATTATTGGTTAGCTAACAGGAAACAGGGAATAGGCATAAATGAGTTATTTTCAGGCACAGAAGATGCAATGAGTGGAGTGCCATAGGGATCAGTGCTGGGGCCTCAGCTATTTATAAATTATATAAATGACTTGGATGAAGGAAGCAAATGTATAGATGCCAAATTTTCTAGTTAGGAAAGTAAGTTGTGAAGGGGAAATAAAGAGTCTGTAATGGGACATAAATAGTTTAGGCGAGTTCGCAAAAAATTGGCAGATTGAGTGCAATGTGGGTAAATGTGAACTTGTCCATTTTGGCAGGAAGATAATTTTGGCAGCAGATAATTGAAATGGAGAGAGATTACTGAACTCTGAGGTACAAAGCGGTTTGGGTGTCCTTGTACATGAGTCACAAAAAGTTAATGTGCAGGTACAGCAAGTGATAAGGAAGGCAAATATAATGTTGTTGTTTATTACAAGAGGAATGGAATGTAAAAGTAGAGGTGTTTTACTACAGTTGGTGAGACCACATTTGGAGTTTTGTGTATAATTTAGGTCTCCTTATTTAAGAAAAGATATGAATGTGTTAGAAGCAGTTCAAGGAAATGTTTACTCGGCTGATACCTGGGATGAGGTTGTTATCTTATGAGGAAAGGTTGGACAGGCTGGGCCTGTATTCATTAGAGTTTAGAAGAATGAGAGGTGACCTTTTAGAAATATATAAGATCCTAAGGGGACTTGACAGGGTGGATGCTGAAAGGATGTTTCCCCTCATGGGAGAGAATAGAACTAGGGTACATAGTTAAACAATAAGGGGTCTCCCATCTAAGATGGAGATGAGGATTTTTTTTTCTCTCTAAGGGTCAATAGTCTTTGGAACTCTCTTCCTTTGGAGAGTGGTGGAGGCAGGGTCATTGAATATTTTTAAGGCAGAGATAGATTCTTGACTGACAAGAGAGATAAAGGTAATTGGGAGTAGGTGGAATGTGGCGCTGAGGCCACAATCAGATCAGCCACAATCTTATTGAATGGTGGAGCAGGCTCTTGCAGCCGAATGGACCACTCCTGCTCCTAATTTGTATGTTTGTATCTTAATCGCTTGTTCCAAACCAAGCAGATGCAACTGAATGTTCATTAAGTTCAGCGAGATTTTTTCCATCTTTTGATAAGGGCAAATCACATTTAACTAATTTGATTGAGTATTTCGATGAAGTAACAGAGAGGGTTGATGGGGGCAATTGCTTGATGAGGTGTACATAAGATTTCAAAAGACATTTGATAAAGTGCTATGTAATAAACTTGTCAGCAACGTTGAAGGCCATGGAATTAAAGGAATATCAGCACACAGACAAAGTTGGCTAAGTGACAGGAAATAATGACAAAAGGCTGTGTTGCAGTCTGGAAAATGGTATATAGTGATATTTCCCAGGGCTCGGTATTAGGACAGCTTCTTTCCTTCATCAATATTACTGACCTAGACTTGGGTGTATAGGGCACTGTGAAAATTTGTGAATGGCACAAAACTTGAAACTATGAGAAAGATAGTGACAAACTTTAAGAGGACATAGACAGGCTGGCACACTGGATGGATAAGTGGCAGATGAAATTTAATGCAGAGAATTGTGAAGTGATACATTTTGGTAAGAAGAACAAGGAGAGGAAATATGAAATGAAGGATAAAATTCTCAAGGGAGTGCAAGAGCAGAAGGACCCTGGGTTATATGTACACAAATAATTGAAGGTAGCAGGGCAGATTGAGGAAGTAGTGAATAAGCATATGGGATCTTGAGCTTTATAACCAGAGTACAAAAGCAAGGAAATTATGGTGAACCTTTATAAGGTTCAGCTTCAGCTGGAGTATTGTGTCCAGTTCTGGCCACCACACTTTAGAAGGATGTGAAGGCAGTAGAGAGGGTGCAAAATTAATTTACAGAAATAGTTCCAGGGAATAGAGACTTCAGTTACATGGAAAGATTGGAGAAGCTGAGAGCTATTCTCCTTAGAGAAGAGAAAGTTGAGAGAAGATTTGAAAGAGGTGTTGAAAACCATGAGGGGTCTGGACATAGTAGATGGGGAGAAACTGTTCTAATAGTGGAAGGGTCGAAAAGTAGAGAACATTGACTGAGGTGAATGGCAAAGAACCAAAGGTAACATAAGTAAAAACTATTTTACGCAGCGAGTGGTTATGATCCAGAATGCACTGCCCTGATGTTGCGGTGGAGGCAGGGTAAATTGAAGCTTTCAAAAGGGAATTCAATCATTATCTGAAGAGAAAAAATGTGCAGGGCCACAGGGAAAAGGATGTGAAAACATAAGTCAGTGAGCATGGGGTGATGGGTGAATGGGACTTGGAATGAATAAGGACATGGCAGCAGAGTTCATGGAGGGCAGAATATGGGAAGCCAGCCACAGAAGTGAAGTCAAGCCTGGAGGTAACAAAGGGAAGGATCAGAGTTTCACCATCAGACAAACAGAGGGAGGATGGAGGTGGGGCTGGAAATCGGTGTTCTTAGAGATGCTGCATATATGTGGTTGGATGTTCATCTTGGAGTCAAATATGACACCAAGATTGTGTACAGTCTGGTTCAGCCTCAGGTAGCTGCCAGGTAGAGGGATGGAGTTGATAGCTAGGGAACACAGATTCTAGTGGGGACCAAACACAATGGCTTTTGTTTTCTCAATGTTTAATTGGAGGAAATCTTATGTTCATCCAGTATTCAATATTGGAAAAGGAGTCTGGTAATTCACAACAGTGGAGGAATTGAATGGGGTGGTGGTGAGGTGAAGGTGAGTGTTGTCAGGGTACACTGTGTTTTTGGATGATGTTGCCAAGAGGCAGTATGTAGATAAGAAGTAGGAGGGAGGATAGATCCTTGTTGTTACCAGAGGTAATGAAGCAGGAGCAGTAAGGAAATCCATTATAAGTGATACTCTGGCTATTGTTATGATCCCAGTTATGAGAATACTGGACAAGCCGGATACTTGTTAGACTAATGGCTTGATAGACCATAATCATTTAAGAATATAATACCTGGAAGAGCCAAGTGTAAGGAAATAAGCGGCAGGACTCCTAAGAATCAATTAAAACACCAAAAGAATCTTTATTATACAAACTTGAATAAAACAAAAACAAGCAAAATAGCTAAATATACACGCTGAGCAAATAAGATAATGGCCGAGATTTTCCGGCCCCCTCATGGGCAGGACCCATCGCGGGCGAGGTGACAACCCATCCAGAAGTCCATTGACTTGCAGTGGAACTGGGCAGTGGGCAGGTGTGGAAATTCCTGCCCAATGGTTCTAAATAACATGAGCTTCTACTTTAAACTCAGTCCAACAGACTTAGCCCAGCTTAATCTTTTTACTGTCACTTTCACTCTGATGGGCTTTTCAAACATACTCATAATTTGGAAGGCTATTCCATTTTTTCTCTGGGTCTGGTTGCACAGGTCACAGTTCAGATCTATGGTATATTCCTACTAATATGACCTCCTGGTCCAAGTATAGGCTTTGCTGATGACCACACGTCACAATGCACCGGACACACATAGACACTCCTTTGGCATCTATTCTGTAGCTGGACTTCTCCTCTCTTTATAGAGATACTTGGTCCTACTCAATCCTCTAGAACTCCCTCTTATCCTCTCTAAACATGCAGAACTTAGTTCTCTCATTAAAAACAATAGACTGAGTGTGTGCAGTCTCCAAGTCAGCATCTCTTACACTAACTTTTTCCTAAAAATAAACAAATCCACCAGTTTTCCTTTTAGAGTATAGCTCCACCCTCAGCAATTTTCTCCATAGCAACCTCAGGGCCTTCTTGCTTCTAAAAGCCTCTCAGCTGGGTCAAAAGTTCAATCATCTTTGTAAACTCACACAGGCATACTAAACCAAACCAAAATAGACAACCTTCAATTCACCTTAAGCTGAAACTGAAACTCAACATTCTTAACTCTTAATATAATCCACAATGTAGACAGTCATAGCACTATGATTAAACATATAAGAATGGGACCAAGCGAGAGCATTCCCACCCAGTTGGATGATGGTGGGGAGGCATTGAAAGAGGATCATGTGGCCAACTGTGCCAAAGGCTGCAGACAGGTCAAGATGGACGAGGAGGGATAATTAACTTTTGTCATAGACACATAGAATATCATCTATGACTGATAAGAGCTATTTCATTGTGACAGGGTCAGAAACCTGACTGAGTACCCAGAAAATGCTACAGACTTTGGAGGCAATAACATGTTCAATGATTTTGGAGAAGAAAGGGAGGTTAGAGATGGGTAATAGTTTTCAAGGATAGTGAGGCTAAGGATTTTCTTTAAGGGGAGGAGTTATGAAAGCAGATTTTAAGGAGAGAAGGATAACCTGAAAAGAGAGAACTGTTTGCAATATCATGTAACATAGGGAATAGGATGAAAAGTTGGGCGGCCAGCAGTTTAGTGGGAATGGGATCGAGAGAACCAGAGATGTATCTCATGGGCATAAGTGGTAATGGGAGGGAAATTAGAGGAAGAGGACAGTCCAAGGCTAGGGCAACAGGGAACTTTAGAGGAAGTTTGGCCCAATGGAGAAAAGGGAGGGAGCTGGCAGGTGCAGCTGATTGGATGGTCTGAATCTTAATGACATAGAAGTCCATGAGTTTCTTGCACTTATTGTTGGAGGTGAGGGTGGAGGAGACAGGGGAGAGAGATTTAAAAAGATGGTTTGCTGTAGAGAAAAGAAGTGGGGGTTACCTTTGCATTCCAGGAATTCTGAGCAGTTTTAGCAGACGAGAGCAGGACTCAATGGTATTTTCTGTGGATCAGACAGATCTGGTGGTGAATGGCTAAACTAATTGTTTACCATCCCACCCAACAGATCAGATCAAACTTTTGCTGTCCTGCCACACCCAATTAAACTACTAACAGGAAGAGGAGGCTCCATGAACATCCCCATCATCAATGATGACAGGGATCAGTGCAAAAGGCAAGGCTGAAGCAGTTTGCAAACATCTTCAGCCAAAGGTGCCTAGTAGATGATCCAGCTCAGACTCCCCCTTGATTCTCAGCATCACAGAATCCAGTCTTCAGTCAATTTGATTCAATCCACATGACATCAAGAAACATTTGTGTGCATGCATACCGCAAGATCTGTGGGCCCTGACAACAACCCAGCTGCAGCACTGAAGACTTGTGCTCCAGATCTAGCCACGTCCTGGCCAAGCTGTTCCAGCACAGCTACAATACAGGCATCTACCCGGCAAAGTGGAAAATTGCCCAGGTGTGTCTTGTCCACAAAAAGCAAGACAAATCCAATCTGGCCAAATACCGCCCCATCAGTCTACTCTCAATTATCATCAAAATGGCAGAAGGTTCATCAACAATGCTAGCAAGCAGCACTTACTCACAAATGATCTGCTCACTGATGCTCAGCTTGGGTGCTACCAGGATCACTTGGCTTCAGATCTGATAACAATCTTGGTCCAAACAGTGACAAAAATGCCAAATTCTGGAGGTGAGGCGAGAGTAACTGCCCTTGACAGCTGTACACCCGCTGACCTGTCAACGGCCTATTGAGGCCATTGAAAAATTAATTAAGGTCATTAATGGACCTGCCCGTCCATTGGCGGGCAGGCCGGGAGCCCTGGCGGGCTTTGGAAAAAGCATGAAACCTCATGCACGGGCGGGATGAGTTTTCATGAGGGTATTTAAATTTTTAAGAAAGGTTTCAATAAAACTTATGGACATGTCCCAGCTCATGTGACAGTGTCACATGAGGGGACATGGCAGGGAAATTTTTTAAACATGTTTATTAAACGTTTTAAATTGGAGCTGATCTCCCTGAGGCAGCACTTAGCCTCAGGGAGATGAGATCTGTGCGCTCTTTCACGTGCATGCGGAGAATCTCCCCCCCTCCCGCACAGGAAGTGCATAGCGGTCACGCTGGGTGGGCCTTTATTGACCTGGCTACATAAAATGGTGGCGTGCCCCCGACTGGGGGCGCCAATCAGAGGCGTGCCCACCCGCTCCCGCACTTCCCCCACAATGGGGGGAAAATTTTTCCCTTGGAAATATATCACTGATTCTTCATTAGTGCTGGATGAAGATATTGGAACTTCCTCCCTAACAGCACTGTGACTTAACCTTCACCACGTGGACTGCAGTGGCTCATCAACACCTTCTCAGGGGCAATTGGAGATGGACAATAAAGGCTGGTCCTGCCAGCCATTTCCAGATCCTGTGAAGGAATAAATTTAAAAAATCTGTCAGAAACGAACGCAACAAAAAAATGCAAAGTTAATATTTTTGATTACTTCTGTACCACCAAGATAACATTTTGAATCAATTGTTTATTTCTCATGTGTGTTTGAATCAGATGATAAACAGATCTTATTTTGGTACTAGCTAATAAAATAAAACAAAACAGAATTGTGGGCAGAAAAAAATGTTTTTTAAGAAAAAGTAACTGAGGAGACTCTCCTGTGTATTTATGCACAGCTACACGATTAAACCTGTTAAGCACAATGTTACTACATTTTCCATCAATCTAATGCCAATAACTAAGTGAATATGCAATACTGTTTGGCGTAAGTCTGTCTTGGAAATACTAGTCCAGGAGGACCTGTAATACCAGTAGTATTCTAACTAATTTGTAACTTTCAGGAAGATGTTGTAATTCCATTAGAAATGAAGCATTATATGACAGGATCCTGTGTACATTTATTACTTTCAGCAGGAACATTCTTTTATGCCAATGGATTTTACAGCTGCCTGAAGTGGTCCCTGAAGTTTGCCCTATTTAAAATCCACCAGCTGCAAAATACTTAAAGATGAATAGAATATTGTGAATGAATTGTTTATAAAGTCTCTTGATCCCGTTCAGCTTCTTATCCTAAATTACTTCTCCCAAAAGATCAATTCCTCTATCCCAGCTCCATATGTAGCTTAATTGTTTCTCCCCATAGACACTTTCTTTACGTTGCCTTGTTTCAAGTTGAAAGACTCGTAGATTAAAGATATTATTTGCTGGTTAGCGGGTTTTCATATGAAGTCATCACCTGACAATTTGTTCCATTCATATTCAGCCTCAATATGAACTATTGCTTTTGTTGGTCAGTCATCAGCTTATGACAGTGCAATCAAGTTTATTATACTTCCGAAAGAATATTTTTGCAAAGAATGGTGGCAGTTACGGGGGTGTGTTACATCAACCCAAATAATAACATGAAAAATGTTTTATTCCATTTTCATTCCCTAAGCATCATACTTTATATTAGTTGCCACAGATGTTTGTGAAAATATCTCCTAGCATTTCTACATTCGAGGATCATCTTCAACCTCCAGGGCAACAGATCTCATTGAATAACAAATAAGTGTTTCTCTTGTTCTTTCACCTCTAGGGTAGTTTTTGACAGTTTAATAGCTGCTACCATGGTGTCTTGAACTGTCATTATATTATTTTTTATTCCAGACTCAGGAGGTGGCTCCTCTATACCATCGATTACCTTGCCAATATTTGACTTGTCTTGTTATCCATGCAGCTTCTATTGCCACCAAAGAAAATTTTAAAGAAGAATTGCAATAATGGAATTTATAATAGTAAATAATAATACAATATTTTTTATTCATTTGCAGGGTGTGACATTTATTGCCCATCCCTTGTTGCCCTGAAAAAATGGCGATGAATTGGTTAAGTTCAACTGATTGGCTTACTAGGTCACTTCAGAGGACAGTTAAGAGTCAACCATGTTAGTGTAGGACAGGAATCTTATATTGATCAGGTTGAATTAGCATGGCAGGTTTCTTTCCCTAAAGGATATGAGTGAAACAGTTTGATTTTTACAACAATTCAAGAGCTTCATGGTCACATTTATTATTACCAGTTTTTTATTTCCAATTTTTTTTAACTGAATTCAAGACTCAGAACTTCCATGATGGGATATGAATTCACATTCTCTGGGCCTCTGAATTGCTAGCCCTGCTTTACTAATAATTGCATTTTAATGTTTTTCACATTGAAAGTGTTTTACAGAAAGGATTGAGGTGACATCAGTACCTTAAATCCTGTAGTAAGAGGAATGTTGGAACCAATATAGGGAACAAGAGAGGGATCCATGCATGGAGGCAGAGCTTGGCTAAGGGACTAAATAAATACTTTGCATCTGTCTTTACCAAGGAAGAAGATACCCCTAATGTCATAGTGAAAGACATAGTTGAGGTTCTGGATGGGCTGAAAATTGATACAAAGGATATTTTAGAAAGGTTGGATGCATTTAAAGTCTGAAATCACCAGGACTAGATGGGATGTATTTGAGGATGCTGAGGGAAGTTAAGTGTGGAAATTGTGGAGGTACTGTCATAATCTTCCAATCCTCCTTAGACACAGGCCTTGTGACAGAGGATTGGAGAATTGTAAATATTACACCGTCTTTCAAAAAGGGGCTGTAAGGATAAACCCTGCAACTAGAGGCTAGTCAGTTTAATCTCCGTGGTGGGGAAGCTTTTAGAAATGATAATCTGGGATTAAAATAACAGTTACTTGGACAAGTATGGAAAAATTAAGTTTCCAGAATAGATTTCCAGCAAGGGCCAATTGTGTTTAACTAACTTCATTGAGGTTTTGATGAGGTAACAGATTGTTAATGAGGGTAATTAGGTTGATGTGATGTATATGGATTTCCAAAAGACATTTGATAAAGTGCCACATAATAGTCTTGTCAAAGTTGAAGCCCATGGAATAAAAGGGACAATGAAAGCATGCATACAAAGTTGGCTGAGAGAAAGGAAACAGAGAGTAGTGGCAATTCATTGTCTTTTGTATTTCAGGAAGGTGTACAGTGCGATTCCCTAGGAGTTGGCACTAGGACCACTGCTATTCTTGATATATAATCATGATTTAGACTTAGGTGTACTAAACAATTTCAAAATTTGCAGACAACTTAAAACCTGGAAGTATTGTGAACTGTGAGGAGTACAGTGATGAGAATTCAAAAGGACATAGGGAGGCTGCTGGAATGGATGGACACGTAGCAGATGAAATTGAATGCAGAGAAGTATGAAGTGATATATTTTTCATAGGAAGAACAAGGAAAGGCAATATAATCTAAATGAAATAAATTCTAAAGAGGGTGCAGGAATAGAGGGGCCTGGGGGTATGTATGCACAAATAGTTGAAAGTGGCAGGATAGGTTGAGAAAGTAGTTAAAAAGCCAAATGGGCTCTTGGACTTTATAAATAAAGGCATAGAGTACAAAATAAGGAAGCTATGATGAATCTTCATAAAATATTGGTTCAGCTTCAAATGAAGAATTGCATCCAATGTTGGGCACTGCGCTTTAGGAATGATGTGCAGGCTTTAGAGACAGTACAAAAAAAGTTTATGAGAATGGTTCCATGGATGAGAAACTTCAGTTCCATGGATAGATTGGAGAAGCTGGCGTTGTTTCTTCCTTTGAGAAGGGAAGGTTGCGAGGATATTTGCTAGAGGTATTCAAAATCATGAAGGATCTTAATAGAGCAGATAGGGAGAAACTGCTCCTGCTGGCAGAAAGGTCCAGAACCAGAGGGCACTGATTTAAGGTGACATGAGGAAAAACCTTTATATGCAGTGAATGGTTAGGATCTTGAATGCACTGGCCAATAGTGTGGTGGAGGTTGAGTCAATCGTGGTTTTCAAAAGGGAATTGGATAAACACCTGAAAGTGAATAATCACTGGGCTATGGGGAAAGGATGGGGAGTGGAACCAGCAGACTTGTTCTTGATGAGAGCCGTAACAAACACGACGGGCTGAATGGCATCCTTCTGTGGTGTAACCGCTCAATGATATTGTTGTATGAAAGGGTGGCTGGCGCTTTAGGACAGTTTTGGGAGCATGGAGGCGGTGATCCTGGCAAAGCAATGACCTCAGGTTATTTTGTGGGGTTTGAAGATGTACCCCGCCGCTCCAGGTACGCACAAAAATAAGTTTTTTTACTTGCATCAGGTGGCTTCGCTTCTGGTATAACAGCTTCTACTGAGTGGTCTCCAGAGCGAATGCCATCAGGCCTTCAAAATGCCTTTGTAATAAGATCCCAATTAGCATGCATTCTTCAGACTCCTGCCTGAATGAGGTGTGTGTTTTACTTGCTCAACTTAACGATAGCTGTGGAGTGAAAAAAGTCAAGCAAGTGGACCCATTTGACTTTAACTCCCATATCATCCAGTTTCTGTGGATCACATAAGAGCTACACATTACAAAAAAACAGTTCCTTGTTCTTTAAGAAGAAAAGATCTACCAGATCTGGCTATTTTTCCTGACAAACGCTAGTAAAAGCGTGAATTATTTTCTCAAGCTTCACAGCAGAACATTAAGAAAGTATTATGAATCTTATGAGAAAAATATGCCGCTATTTTCAGAAGTTGCAAAGCACATGGTATGATGCTGAGTCAACTGGAATAGGAGTCCAGCAGTGGTCATAGAATATATGTATCACTAGTTGCTAAAAACCTGATGGTCTGAACTTTAAGGCCCCTGGGCGGTGAGAGCAAAGGCGGGGTGGGGCGGGGGTGAGCGGGCATCTGCATCTGGACAACTCCTCAATGTAACCCTGCAGCTCCTCATTTTACCAGTGTTGGGACCAAATTCTAATCATCTGCCTACTCCAGGAGGTGAGTAGCCTATTAGGATATCTATAGGTCCGATTAGGGGACATTTTGCAGAGCCACCAGCATTTTGCTGATAACAGTGAAAACCTCCACTACATGGGGAGACTGTCAGCTAAATGGAAGCAGCCTCCCTGTGGTGTCCCAGGGATCCATCAGAGCCGGCGGCTCTCTGCCCCAAAGATGGAGGCTACAGGGCCCACAGTGCCAACGATCTTCCCAGAGTGGATTTCACCTCTGACCTTTGGCCCACTGAATTTTTATTAGACTTGTCTGACTGGCCCAGCTCTTTCTTGCCTTAGCAGTGATCACCTCTCCTACAGAGGTTTCAGAGCTGCTGGCCTTCTACTTGGGCTGCCAGCAACAAGAACCTGCCTGCTCTCCTTAATTGGATAGTGGGCGCACTGCCTGTCAATTAGGAGGTCACCAAGAATTAAGTCATGCTGCCAACAAGTGCAGGGTCAAGACTCACTTTTTGCCAAGAGGTCAGTGTCCCATCAGCCGTGATAAAATTCAGGTCAATGGCTCAGAGTGAAGCCTAAAATACAGCTGGGGTGCAGCCAAGACTGTCAGTCATGAAAGACAGAGAATATTCATGAGACAGTGTAGAATCCACCAGTGTCAGTTGTAGGATGTATAGATGATTGATTGTAGGAAGTACAAAAAGAACATTTAAACTGGCTGTCTTCAACATGTGGTCCACAAAAGTTACCTAGAGGTTTCATTTTTATTACTTCCAGCTGCTTGTACAGTCAGCATGCCCTTTTCTCACTGACACTTTAATTCATATTCTCAGTTTCAATAGACCCAGTCTGAAAAGGAGCAGACTGCATGTTGATTGTAGGGAATAAAAGTTCAACCTCACAGCGCCCATTTTATGTGCATAAAAGGAGCACGATGAGGGATCGATTCGGGGGCCAACATCCCACTCCCAAAGTGCACCTGGAAAATGTCTGAACAATTAATAGGTTGTGCCTTTTTTCAGGCCCTGGTGCTTGGCCATCTAAATAAGGCATTAGGCCTCTTACATCAGTAACTGAGGATCTTAATGTATGTTTTAGTCCAATTTGTCAAATTTGATATGATTGAGTGAAGCAGAGGCAAATTTTTCCCATTCATTTTTTAAGTGTCCATCAACAAAACTTGAGTATTGCTTTTTCAAATGTTCAAAAGTTGTTGCAGTGCAGTCAGGAGAATGAGGAATGCTTTGGCCCCCATCTCCTATATTTCAGATCACCCTGTGCCCCACCCACACCCCCACCAAACCCATTGCTCTATCCCTCCCCCATCTCATGGGATTTACTGCCATTACTGGTGAAGCAAGCATCTTGAAATTGATCTTCTTCAAATGATCTGTGGAGGCAGCTTGACCACATGAGGCCCAAGGCTCAATTTCAGGCTGGCTTCAGGCCACACAGGCCTGGAAATGCACCCAAAGGAAGTTACATCTTTAAGACTAACTAGTTCCCAGTCACTTCTGTCACTGTCAAGTAAGCTGAAAGAGGCAGAGCACTTCAAAGCTCCTGATTAAAATTGAATTGTTGATATCTGCTGAAATGCACTGAGGAAGACTTCAGCAGATTTGATCAGACAAGGGGCCTCAGAGAGCTCTGGCTTTGGCACTCTGAGCTTCAGTGGGAAAGGGTTCTATTAGAGCAGAAAAACACAGACTGAAGAGCTTACTAAAACAATATTGTGATAGCCAGTCCTTAAATTGCTTCAGTTTGCTCTTATACTCTGGACAATTGTGCACTTCCACCTCACAGCCACTAAACCACAGTTTTGTACACAACGAGGATAATTTTACATCTCTTCTGACCTTCATTATAAGTTAACTCAATAGAAATAAAAGAGATGTAAAGCAGACTGTGTGTTCTCTATCACTTGTTTTATCCTTGCACAAAGCCAAATTCCAACTACTGAGAATGTATATGACACTATTTTGCTATATAGCTTGGTCTTGAGAATGCTGAACCTTAATGGAAATTAGTGAATTCTCACAAGCTTTTAAATGATAAAATTTTGAATAACTAGTATTTTCTAACATGGATGCTGCCTCTTATGAAGGAAAAAAAATCTCGCCTGATCAGCAAAATGCTTAGAGCATAATGACAAATGTGTCTATATCGATACAGTAATATCAAAATTAGAATACTCCAAATCTCAAACTATTTAGAATTGTGGTTATGATTTAAGAGTAACTGCCATCCTCAGTGACCCAGACATCCTTTTACAGTGACAGTGCTAATCTAACAGAAGTATAAGAGTGGGAAATCCCAATGCACTTCATCTACTGGCTTCAGTAACAAGTGAGTTGTCAGGAATAGACAATGGGGTGACTGAACAATGAGCAGTCAACAGCTGTTTTCCATTTAAGTGGAGAAAATCCAATAAACATGGCAGATTTATCGAAATCATGTGCTCCCAATGTTTATCTAAAGAGACAATATCCTTTTTAGAAACCTTTAAGGCATGTGTGTTAAAGTGCATAAAGCCAAATCTGGAGATATTTCAAGGGTGAGGAATGCACACATGGTATATCAATAATTGATGTAGCTGTAAGCAGACAATTTGATTTAAACTGTGAGAAGAAAACCAGAGGATGTAGACTTAAAGTTGTCAGGCCCCAAGTGAGACTAGAGGACCAATGTTAACTCTTCATGCCAATGCATGGTATTCCCATCCAAGAATTTTAAGTTGGTGGCCAGCAGATTCTAATAGTCAGGTCTTTTTTGAATGCCAACTAATGACACGTTGAGCAGATAAAAGAAGCTAATTGGCCGCTGGGTGATGAAGATTTGTATGTAGAAGCTGCCAACAAGAGATGATGGTTAATAGCATAAGTTATGTGAGGAGGGTGTTCTGAAAAACTTGAGGCTGGATGGAAGGGGTTGGAACCTGGAGCAGCAGAACAGAGTTTTCATAACCTGATTGGATAATTGTCAATTTCAGTCAAACAGCTCAATTTCCTATCTTTGATACACTTTTAGAACTAATAATGTAAAGAAAAGTGTTTAAAGAGAATTTTAACAAGGATACAATTTCTTTTAATTTGTTTGCAGCCACGCCCTGAAGATCATTCTTCAATTCCTGAAGTTGAAGGGTTGGCAATCTTATTCTGGCCCGCTAAGTTACTTCTATGGCTTAGCTGGCTCCTACCAGTTTTACCTGGCAGGATGGCTACTGTGGTCTCTCTGCTCAGGAGTGAATTCAGTGCCAATGGAGTCTCATGTACATCATTGGATCTGATTTGTACTTATTCATGAGGCTTCAAGCCAGAGTCCAGTAGAACTCCAAAATAAGTGGTTTTAAAATGGGCAGTTGGAGCCGGTTGATTTTAACTGCTCATTCACTCTTTGGTCACTGATCAGGGAAAGCTAGAGGTTAAAATAATTTTCATTGGTGTATTGAAGTGCATCAAGTAGAGAAAGATGTAGCAATTCAACCATTGCAATGAGAATGCAGTGAAGGTTGTGTACACTGCAGGCATGAATTCTGAAGAAAATTGAAATTGTGAGCAAGAGTGAAACAGGTCATTGATATGGAACTGGGCAAAACCATGGGGAATTCCTGATTTATTCAAAGAATCAAAGAATGAGGCATCAACTGCAGCACATAGAACATTAGGTTTCAATGCAACTGACCATATGATGGAGACCTGCATGCTGACAGGCCCCGCCAAAGGTTTTGTGAGGAATGATATATGATTCACTGCTGGTGCATGACTGATAGAAACTGAATTCTGCATTCAAAGAATGTAAAGGGTTGTTATTAGAAAGACAAAATATTTGCTAAGTATTGAGTATAGTATTTTTACTTCTTGCAATATTTTTTCAAAATCCCTGCCGACTTCTAATGGGGTGTCTCTGAAATTTTTACTTTGTGAAATAGACACAGCTGTTTTGAAAGCCAGATGTCTCCTTATTATAACATAAGGATTAAAAGTTAACACACTCTATGGAGTAATCCTAAAATCACTGTTGTGTGGTAATAGTGGATGTTCAAACATGTTTTATGTTGCAATGGGAGAATTAATTGCTCAAAGCATAAATTGCAGCTGAACATTTTGATTTACCAAAGCCCACCAGTAAAGACAATTGAATGTTCATAATTATCCTTTAATATCTAATATTCACTTCTCAAGAGCAAGATTCTGCCCATATATCTGCTGTTTTAGACAATTTGAACTCATTCTATTTAATCTAGCTATGGACTATGGTTATCTCTTAAACTTGTATGCATTCAAGCATTGTGCTTACTGATGATGTCTAATTTTGCTTCTGCCCTGCATCAGAGACAGCACATTTAGAAAAAAATCTAAATAAAAAGTTGATCAAAAAGCAGAATCAAATGGACCATTGAAAATGATCCATCTAATTATCAATATAATGAAAACAAGCCATTCTGAAAATCAATGTCCAAAGTACTGATCTGTAACACCACAAATATCGACTTACTACAATGAAAGCCTGTTTGACAGTGCTGTGATCGGTATGTATTTTAATATCACTGTATCTTATAAATCAATTGAAAACAACTGCTTCCACTGACCTTTTTGAGAACATTGGCCAAATGCATCCATTCTTTGGTAAACTCAATTCGCTGCAGTTGTTGGGACTAAGATCTGGCAAATTCTCTCCAGTGAGCTATAGTAGAAGAAAAAATCTATCAAAGTTCACACCTTAAGCAGTTTAAAAAAATCACAAATGTCTTTAAGTCATAACCTTGGGCAAGCAGGGTAAATACAAACTTCAGAATGTTTCAAAACTCCATGGAAACTGATCAAGCACTCCTTTGTAACTCCTGCTATTTTGGGCTGAAATTTTACAGCCTCATGGAAATGGGGTTGGAGATAGGGGGACCAGGAAAACAATGGGAGAACCGTTTGGGACTGTAGCCCATGGTCTTCCCATCACTGGTCAATTTTCCCAGGGGCGGCCAGGGAGTGAAAACTGGAGCCTGCTGGCCAGCAGCGAGCATCCGAGTGCGGCAGTTAGTGTGGTCATTAAAAGCTATTTTGCACAAAGTGCAAAGATGAAGGTACTTGGATTGCCCAGAGCTACAGCAGCTTGCTAGATGCAATGAGGCAAAAGCACAACAGGAGGTGATTGTTGCTGAAAACTGACAGGTGATAAAATGTGCAGTTTCCAAACAGGAAAGCTCATGGCTGCAATCAACGGAGTTCAACTTATGGAACGATGGAATAATACAGCACAGAAAGCGGCCATTTGACCCCTCATGCCTGTTCCAGATCTTTGAAAGAGCTTTCCAATTAGTCCCACTCCTCTTGCTCCTTCCCCCATTGTCCTGGTTTTCCCCCTCAAGTATTTATCCAACTCCAATTTTGAAAGTTATTGTTGAATCTGCTTCCACCCCTTTCAGGCAACATATTTCAGATCACAGAAACTCACTGTGTAAAAAACATTTCTCCTCATCTCCTCTTTGGGTCTCTTCCCAATTATCTTAAATCTATGTCCTCTGGTGACTGACTCTCCTACCATTGGAAACTATGTCTCCTTATTTAATCTTTTGATTTTGAACATTTCCATTAAAACTCCCATTTACCTTCTATTCCCTAACCAGTGTTTTATAAATGTTTAGCATAACTTCCTTGCATTGTACGCTATGTCTCTGATAATAAAGCCTAGGTACCATTATGCCTTATCAATTGCCTTAGAATTAAATCATAGAAGGTTACAGCACAGAAGGAGGCTGTCGTATTTGTGCTGGCTGTCTGAAGGAGCGATTCACTTAGTGCCACTCCCCTGCCTTTTCCCCATAGCCCTACAAAATTTTCCTTTCAGGATAATGATCAAATTACCTTTTGAAAGCCTCAACTGACCCTGCCTCCACCAAAATCTGAGGCAGTGCATTCCAGATGGTTCACTAATGTCTTTTAGGGAAGAAGATCCACTGTCTCTACCTGGTCTGGCCTACATACATGACACAGCAATGTGGTTGACTTTTAAATGCCCTCTGAAATGCCCGAGAAAGCCACTCAGTTGTATCAAACCGCTACAAAGTCATAAATCAAATGGACCGCCTGGCATTGACCTCGGCGTTGGAAACAACAATGGCACACCCAGTCCTGTTAACCCTGCAAAGTCCTCCTTTCTAATATCTGGGGGCTTGTGCCAAATTTGGGAGAACTGTCTCACAGACCAGTCAAGCAATAGTCATACTCACAAAGTCATACTCAGCAAATCATACCTTACAGAAAATGTCCCAAGCACAATCATCGCCATCTTTGGGTATGTCTTGTCCCACTGGCAAGAGAGACCCAGCAGAGGTGGCGACACAGTGGTACACAGTCAGGAGGGAGCTGTCCTGGGAGTTCTCAACATTTACTCTGGCACTGGTCTCATGGCATCAGGTCAGACATGGACAAGGAAACCTCCAGCTGAATACTAACTAACCCACTAACCCCCACACCCTCAGCTGATGAATCAGTACTTCTTCATGTTGAACAGCAATTGGAAGAAGCAGCGAGGGTGGCAAGGGCACAGAATGTACTCTGGGTGGGGGTCTTTAACATCCATCACAAAGAGTAGAACCACTACTGACCGAGTGGACTGAGTCCTAAAGGACATAGCTACTAGGCCGAGCCGGCGGTATGTAGTGAGGGAACGAACAGGAGGGAAATACCTACTTGACCTTGTCCTCACCAATCTACCTGTCACAGGTGCATTTGTCCATGACAGTATTGGTAAGAGTGACCATGGAAGGGGTCATCGACAGTGCTATCAAACGGCATATAACTTGCTCACTGGCACTCATTTTGGGTTCTGCCAGGGCCACTTAGCTTCTGATCTCATTAAGGCTTTGTTCTAGACATGGACAAAAGAGCTGAACCCAAGAGATGAGGTGACAGCAAAGGAGCATTTGACCAAATGTGGCATCACAGAGCCCTAGAAAAATTGAAGTCAATGGGAACAAGGGAGAAAAAATTTCCACTGGTTGGAGGTGTTGCAAGTGCAAAGGAAGATAGTTGTGGTTTGTGAAGGTCAATCATCTCAGTCCCAGGAAATTGTTACAGGAGTTCCTTGAGGTAGTGTTCTTGGGGCTGCACTCTTCCAGACAGGTGGGGAGTATTCCATCACACATAGGAACATAGGACCTAGGAACAGGAGTAGGTCATCCAGCCGTTCGACTCTGTTCCGCCAATCAACAAGTTCATGGCTGATCTGGATGTGCTCTCAGCTCTACTTTCCTTTCTACACCCATAATGCTTGACTTCCATGCCTAACAAAGATCCATCTAACTCAGCCATGAATAAATTTAACGACCCAGCTTCCACTAGCTTCTGGGAAAGAGAATTCTACACTGTAATAACCCTCTGAGAGAGAAAATAAAAGCTCTTCATCTGTGTCTTAAAAGAAAGACCTCTTATTCTTAAACCATGTCTCCGAGTTACAGTTTCCCCCACAAGAAGGCACATCCAGTCCCCTATCCAGTTCCCTCAAGATCTTCTGTGGAGAGAAAGACAAAGTTAACGTTTTGAGTACATATGACTCTTCTTCAGAGCTCTGAAGAAGAGTCATATGGACTCAAAACATTAACTTTATCTTTCTCTCCACAGACGCTGTTAGACCTGCTGAGTTTTCCCAGCACTTTTTGTTTTTGTTTCAGATTTCCAGCATCCGCAGTATTTTGCCTTTATTCCCTCAAAATCTTATGGGTTTTAATAAGGTCACCTTTCATTCTTCTAAACTACAATGAGTATAGGCCTAACCCGTTCAACCTTTCTTTGTAAGATGAGTCCTTCATCCCAGGAATGAGTGAATCTTCTCTGAAGTGCACTAAAGCAACTATATCATTTTTCAAATAAGGAGACCAAAACTGTACAGATTACTCCAGATGTGGTCTCACCAAGGCCCGTACAATAGCAGTAAATGTGTTGCAATAAATGTTAACATTCCATTTGCTTTCCTCATCACTTGCTGTTGCTGCATACTAACCTAATGTGATTCATGTACCAGGGCACCCAGTTCCCTCTGTACCATCGAGTTCTTCAATGTCTCTCCATTTAACTAGTATACTGCTTTTCTATTCTTCCTGTCACAATGGACAGATTTACAATTATCCACATTATACCCCTTCTGCCACATTTTTTCCCACTTACTTAAACTATCTATATCCTTTTGCAGACTCTCCTCTTGACAACTTACTATCCTAACTACCTTGATGCCATCACAAATTTAGTTACCATACATTTGGTCCCTTCATCCAAGTCATTAATATGGATTGTAGTGGCACTCCACTAGTTACAGCTTGCCAATCTGAAAAAAAGACCTATTTATCCCTACCTACTCTCTGCTTCCTGTTAGCTAGCCAATCCTTTATCCATACTAATATGTTACCCCCTACACCGTGTGTTCTTAACTTGTATAGGAACCTTCGACATAGGCATCTTGTCAAATGTCTTTTGGAAATCCAAGTACACCACATCTACTGGTTCCCCTTTATTCACTTTGAATGTTATTTCATCAAAAAACTCTAATAGATTAGTTAAACATGATTTCCCTTTCACAAAGCCATGTTGGCTCTGTTTGATCACATTGTGATTTTCTACATATCCTGCTATAACCTTCTTAATAATGGATTCTAGCGTTTTCTCTATGACAGACGTTAGGCTAATTGGCCTATTGTTTCCTGCTTTCTGCCCCCCAGCTTTTTTGAATAATGGTGCTACATTAGCTATTTCCAATCAACTGGGACTCTTCTAGGATCTAAGGGATTTTGGAAGATTGTAACTAATGCATCTACTGTCTATGTTAGCACTGCTTTTCAGACCTTAGGGTTGGGATTTTCCGGCTCTGTTGTGGCAGAACCACCGTGAGAGATTCGGCAGCCCAGCCAAAAGCCTTTGACTTTCGGCAGGGTCAGACGATCCCAACGGCAGGCAGGGCTGAAAAACCCTGCCGTAGAATACAGGTCATCTGGTCCTGGGGATTTGTCAGCCTTTAGTTCTAATAGTTTTCCTATCACCTTTTCCCTGGTGATAGTGACAGTTTTAAGTTCATCCGTCCCTATCAGTTCTTGATTTTCAGTTATCCTTGAGAATTTTTCTAAGTCTTCTCCCATGAAGGCAGACACAAAATACCTGTTCAATGCCTCCACCATTTCTTTGTTTTCCATTAACAATTCTCCACATTCACTGTCTGATTACTCTTTTCCTCTTCAAACACTTGTAGATTTGTACAGTTCTTTCAATTTAATACTATCCTTGACTTCCTTCTTTAGCCACAGATGATGCAACTTTCACAAAGAGCCTTTTTTTCTCACTGGGATTAATTTTTGTTGAGAGTTATTAGATATCTCCTTAAAAGTCTGCTACTGAAACTCTACTGTCCTACCTTTTAACCTAGTTTCCCAGTTTACCTTGGCCAGCTCTGTCTTCATACCCTCATAGATACTTTTAGTTAGGTTTAAAACACTGGTCCTGGACCCACACTTCTCGCTTTCCAACTGAACAGGAAATTCTATCGTGTTGTGATCACTGCCACTTAGAGGCTCCTTTACCATGAGGTTATTGATTCATCCTGACTTGTGCCTTGTAGATGGTGGACAGGTTTTGGGGAGTCAAGAGGCAACTTACTCACCGCAGAATCCACAGCCTTTGAACTGGTCTCACAGCCACAGTATTTTTTTGGCTGGTCTTTTCATTTTCCCATCAGTGGTAACCACCAGGACATTGCTAGTGGGGAGTTCAGTGATTGAGATGCCATTGAATGTCAAGGGGAGGTGGTTAGATTCTCTCTTGTTGGAGATGGGCATTATTTATCAATGAACCTCCTTCCGTCATAAGGTTGGAAGTGGGGATGTTCACTGATGATGTTTCTATGTTCTTAAAAGGTTTGTGCCACTTTGATCTAGTTCCTAATAACAAGAGAGTTTTAAAAAATAAATGTACAAAAAGAAACATACTGTATAAAGCATTGATGTTTTACAATAACATGTGGTTGCATTATTACTATTATTTGGTGTAGTTTTGCTTTGTGTCCAACTTAAAGTATTTTGGTGACACTTTGAATACTTGAGTCCACTATTTTATCCTGAAATGCATTAATTATTTTTACATTCACTGTGCTCCACTTTATTTAGAGAAATTTTAATTTTTACTGGGAATGTTCACATGGATTCCTTGGATTAATTTTAACTAAAAGCTGTGCTAAAGGACCATGTTGGCACCAATTGATTAAAATATCACTATATCTTAAATATTTAATGTCTTTCTGAAGAAAAAGGCCTTTGATTAGAGCACTCAGGTGTTCCAAAGGCATTAGATCAAAAACAAATTTACAAAATCTGCTAAGTACAGAATAAAGGATATTTAAATTAGGTCAACATTTACAACATAACTGTCAAGCTGAAATAATGTCATAAACTTTTATTGATTGTGCTGAGCACTTTGCAAATGTCATATAAAAAAAGATAGCTTTGCCACTCTTAAACCCCATGACTTTGCAGGCTCTTCCATGGTGCAGGGTGCCAATATGTGTACACATCCCTTTCAAATGCCAGGTATAAATTTGGAGATGTACTGCGAACAGAAAGAAGTGCACTTTCTTAATGTTCAGCTGCTGTGTGGCCATACTCAATGCATTGTGCCGTTCAATACTCAGTATCCTGGCAACAATCATGATGCCTTGATTCTGCAGCAGTCTGCTGTGACATCTGTAGTTGAGCCACCACAACCAACCAGTGGGTGACCACTGGGTGGCAAGGGCTATAGGCTGACCACCTGGTTTTATGCATACATGTGGAGAAAAAAGCCATGTTGCCACACAAATGTCATCAAGCAGGCACTTAGGGTGCTTAGAAAAGGCCTCCGGTGCCTGGACTGATCTGAGGAGCCCTGTATTATGCTCTGGAGTATGTCAAATAATTTGTCATGATCTACTTGCCAATATGGGTCTCCAGATTTTGCCACCAGCTATGCAGTGAGCAGTTGAAAACAAAGAGGAGGAGGAAGAATGGAGGTGGCAACCAAAACAGTGTATTTCCAGCCAGGCTATCCGTGATCAGGTCACCCCAGTAAATGCAACCTCAATTCCCCATTCACCACTAATCCTACAATTTGCCTTGCCTCTGTTAGCTTTCTCTTGGCCACAATGCTGAAATAAAAGCCGTCTCAAAATAAATATTCCAAACTAATTTTACAAATCAAACTATCCAATAATCCATACAAAATGCTATTTATCCTCGTGCATTCCCTTATTCCCTACCTTTCATGTGCGTTTGCTTGTCCTAGTGCCCCTATGCAGCACTACCCCAGTGGCTGCAGCATGGCTGATAGAAGGCTACTGACTTTCAGTGTGGAAGATTGCAGATGGCCTAGGAGGACAACCTCAGGCATCTACGGCACTAGAAGGCCTGCCTTTGGACTGCATCACTTTGGTATGGGCGTCAGCAGTCTGGGTTGGCTGGCTGACAGGCAACAGCAAGGGCATGGGCAGGGTGGCAGGGGTGCAAGGACGAGTGCTGTCATCCTGAGAGAAGATGGTGCGTTCAAGCTCCATAGAGCAGAGGGATGGCTCAGCAATCCTGGCAATTTGTTGGAGGACAGATTGTTGGACTACTGTGTAACATTTTGAACACTGCTATCCACAGCTAAGGCAGCAGCAGTCTGAGCCTGCATTGTAACAAGTTGACATTGCATGACTTCAGTCTGAATTTCCACTTCAGCAGTCAGATGTTGGACGGCTGCTGCTGAGAGATCAGGCATCAGATACTGCATCATGGTTTGATCCCCAAGGGTGATAATGGAATTAGCCAACACTTCCACACTGGAAAGGATAGACTCCAAGCCATGCAAAAATACCTGTAACAATTTGGTGTTGGACTCCTCCAGGCTCCTTATCAGTAACTCCAGGCTTTCTGGTAGGTCTGCCCATGTATCAAGGATATCATTGTGCATGCCCATCAGCCTTTTTTTTATACGCTATCCCATCAAAATCCTCATCCGAGGCCTCCAGAGCAGAATTCATATGTAACCTCAGTCGCTGATGAGCTGGCACCTGCTCTACCCTTTTCCTCTGCCCAGGCTGCAACCCACTCTTGCTCGGTTTCACATCACATGCAGATCCTACCTCTAAGATATCTTCCAAATTATGTACAGTGTCAGTATCTGAGCCTGTGGCTGTGAGTGTGAGATGGAGTGTCAGTGTTTCTTTATCTGTGCCTTTCTCCTCTTCCACTTCTTGCTCCTGCACAACTGTCTGGCTCAGTTGCGGTTCTGTGTATCCAAAAGTAGAAAGGCACAAGGGTAGAATGGAAGAAAGGGAGGGGAGAAAGCAAAAGGTGCAGCTTGTAAATTAGAAGAGATTGTGAGAAGAACGGAATTAGGATGTAAGAAGGAGGATTAAGTATGAACAAATCTTCTTCGATAGTTTCAATCCCACCCAGCCTCAGTCATGGCTGCTCAAATGATAGTGAGCACTGGTTCCTTCATCAGGGTGAGGACATACAGATGTGCAATGCTGGCTAGGTGCAGCTGCCTATCATTATGCACTATCTTGTCTTGGAAGAAAGAGGGAAGTGTGTCAGTGAGCGTGGTGTAATCTGTGTAGGTAATATACCTGCCTTGGTAGAATTGTAGGCAGTGTGTGCAAGCCTTGTGATGTGGGTAAAAGGCTTGCAACAATGGTAAGTGTCTGAGGTTGAAGTGAAGCTATGAATGTGAAGTGTGGGTCACGGTTAATAGAGATTGTTGGCAGGTGGGTAAAGGCGGGTGGGTGCATTGAGTAGTGTGTGAGGTTAGTGATGCAGTTGTTGAATATGGCATTTGAAAATAAATTCATTGACCTTGAACTGGCCTGCAACAGTCGGCTGATCTTAAAGAGAAGGTGCATTTTGACTAGAACAGGTGCTGGCATTTAAAAGTAAGTTTGACCTGGGAAAGACACAAGAATGGCACAAAGAGCAGACTCCAAGGTTCTCCTAATGCAGCACTGAAGGCCTTGGTCCAGGCGGTGGACAGAAATAGAGGTCCTCTATTCAGAGGAGACCAAGACTGTAATAAACTTGGTGTACCAGATAGGTTTCTCGCTTGAAACAGTTAGCTATATTTACAGAGCTCTTAAAGAAGCTACAGGCTTGAATCAGGTCCATGCCTAGAAAACTCCGCCCGTATGATTACCCACACTTCGGTCTGATTCGTCCATATAATCACGTGACCCCTAAAACAGTAGGAAAGGTTTTACTTACAATCACTACATTCCTCCCCCTTTTTTTGCATTTCTTACTCACAAGAATATTGTAATCCATAACATATACATATATACACAGGTCATGCGATTACAGATTAAGTCTTTGAGGTGGTTTTCTAACTCGGTTCGAGCAACGTAGCTCCACGACTTGAGATTCTCCCACTGGATAGACATGAACAAGAACTACAGAATTAGGGACATCCTTAGACAGTGGCAGCTCAGAATTATTTCATTCAACAGAGATATCTAGTATGTCTGTTCTAGGTCAATCTGTCACCTCAGGGATTAAAGGTTCAACATCAATTACATGTGGAATAACTGGCTGTTGGAGTGTCTCTCTACCTCTTAGGTGATCCAAATGTTCTCAAACAACCTGGTCTTCCACTTCCACTTCCATCTGGTAGGCAAAGGTCCAGTTTCAGAGACAGTTATACCAGGAACCCATCTAGATCCATTTCCAAAATTTCGCATGAAAACGGTCTCTCCCACAGTAGATTTTCAAGCTTTACTATGAATATCATGATTCATTTTCTGACTACTCTGGTTCTTTTCTACCTTCCCCTCTAAACTTTAAACACCAGACTCAACCTTGTACGAAGGCAATGTTTCATCAGTAATTCAGGTGGTGTTGAGCCCACAGTTGCATGAGGAGTTGTGCGATAGTTGAGAAGTAATCTAACGTTCCTTTGGATAACTTCTGTTATCCTGTTTTGAAGGTCTGCACTGCTCTTTCTGGTAACCTATTGGATGATGGATGATATGGTGCTATTTTACTATATTTAATCCCATTTAAACTCATGAATCTCTGGAATTCCGTACTAGTACCATTATCCAAAACAATCATTTTTGGTAGGCAATGTATACGAAAACACTGGCGCAGCTTTTCAATAGTCACGCACAATGTCAGTTATCTAACTTCATACACATCCATCCACTCAGAATGCATGTCAATGATCAATAAAAACATGGCACCTAAAAATGGACCTACATAGTCTACACGTAGTCTAACCCAAGATCAAACAGGCCACTTCCAAGGGCGCAGTGGATTTGAAACGGGCAACTTCTGTTGTTGCTGACATTGGAGACAGTGTTTAACCATTTGTTTTATATCACTGTCTATAATTGGCCACCAGATATAGCTTTGCACAAGTACCTTCATCTTCAAAATGCCTAGATGCATATCATGAAGCTCTGTCAAGAGTGGTTCTATTTCTTGCAAAGGGACAATGGCTCTTGATCCCCACAGGATTCCATCTTGACAACTTAACTCAGTTTTATGGGCATTGAATGGTTTTATCTCTTCAGAGACTAGTACATTGGACTATCCTTGCAATACCTGGTCTCGGACTTTTGATAAAATTGGATCCCGGTTTGTCCAATTCTTTATTTGCTTCGCACAGACCGGCGAAGAGTCCAGGAAATTCAACACAAGCACAACCTCTTGTGGCACTGGAGCATGTATAATGCTATCTGGCAATGGAAGATGATTGAGGGCATCTGCATTTTCTATATGCACACCTGGACGGTACATAAAGGCGTACTCATATGCTGACAAAATCAAGGCCCATCATTAAATTCTGGCAGAGGCTATTGGCAGAATTGCTTTATCTTCATTAAATAAGTCCATAAGTGGCTTGTGATCTGACACTATGGTGAAATGTCAACTATGCATATATTGATGGAATTTCTTTACTCCAAATATTATGGATAAACCTTATTTTTCAAGTTGTGAGTAACCCTCTTAAAACCTCTTCTAGAATGGTCAAATGTTCGGTGTCCATTGATCCTGTAATCAGATGTCATCCAGGTCCAATGTAACTCGGGGAAGTCCTTGTACTAGGTTTTCCATCGTTCTTTGGGAAATTGCACAGGCAGATGATACACCAAAGGGTAGGCATGTATATTGATACAGGCCCTTGTGTATGTTGATGGTTACATATCCTCTAGCTGTGCTGTCCAGCTATAGCTATTGGTATGCATGGCTCACATCCAGTTTAGTGTAGGATTTTCCTCCAGCAAGCTTAGTATACAGATCTCCAATCCTCGGGATTGGATATTTGTCTAATTTAGCAGCTTTATTTGCAGTTAATTTGTTGTCTCTGCAAATGCAAATAGTTTAATCTGGTTTCATAACAGGGGCTATGGGTGCTGCCTATTCTGAAAATTGTACTGGCTGACTGATGCCTAGCTTCTCTAAGTGACACAATTCTGAATCCACCTTCTCCTTTAGGGCATAAGGCACAGGTCTGGCCTTAAATAACTGGGCTGTTGCCTCTGCATCTAGGTATATTTTTGCTTGTAGGCCTTTTATCTTTCCCAATTCATCATGGAATATGCCATCATACTTTTTTAACAGCTCAGGAATTCCTCCTGTTCTAACTTCGAAAATTCCTGACCAGTTGATCTTAATTTCTTTTAACAAATCGGGG
This sequence comes from Cetorhinus maximus, assembly GCF_964194155.1. NCBI lineage: Eukaryota > Metazoa > Chordata > Chondrichthyes > Lamniformes > Cetorhinidae > Cetorhinus > Cetorhinus maximus. The sequence goes on from NC_135892.1 coordinate 65,583,089, forward strand.
CCCAAAGATTAGGTCCTCCACCTATTACAATGATCACTGGAAGCTTGGCTGTCTGTTTACTCTAGGATAGGGGTACAGAGGTGAAAGGTACAGCCTTTCACCTGTATTGCCTCTCCAGTGTATGTCTTCAGCTGAGCCATGGTTTGCTCCAGATTCAGTGGCTGGGTCCCTTCGCTAAGGTACTTAAAGGTGTGTCTCCTACTATGGTGGTCGATGCTCCTGTGTCAACCTCCATGACTAGAGGCTTCCCATTCACTTGAAGGTTGACAGTGATTGGTTCAGTTTTTACTGCTTTGATGTTGTATAGGGAATAGGTATCATTATCAGCAACTTCTGGTTCAGTTATATTGTGCACTTCAATCAGCTTGGTTTGCTGTCTGATGGGCTGGCTCGATTTTGCCCTGCATTACTTTATGACATGCCCTTTTTTGTGACAGTAGTGGCATCCTGCCTCTTTAAATCTGCAGGGTTCCAGTACATGGTTACCCCAACATCAAAAACAAATACATTTCTGAATCGCTGGTGAGATGCTTTCAGTATGCCTTTCGTTTTTTGAACAGCGGAGACTGTCTCCTGCTTTGCGGCTGTCTTGCTGTTTTCATGCCACGCCCGGCAGTAGATTCCTGGCCCAACTGCAGAATGGCACCATGTTGCACACTCTGCAAAGCCTGCGAGTCCCTCTCAACACTCTCCATTGCTAACATTATTTCCATGACACACTTCAAGTAAATGACGCTGAATGGCATTGTCGTGTATGCCGCAAACCAAATGATCTCGCAACATGTCATTGTGTGTATCTCCGAAGTCGCAGTGCTCAGTCAACTGTTTTAACTTCACAATATATGTTCTCATTGACTCACCTGGGGCCCTTACTCTGGAACTGAACTTAAATCTTTACATAAACACCGAAGTCTTTAGCTGAAATTGTGTCTTCAAGAGGTCTACCAGCTCGTTAAAAGATTTAGAATTGTGCGCATTCGTCAGACTACAGTTGAGGTTATATGTCTTGCTCCTGCAGACATTTAAAAGAATTGCTTTCTGCTTCTCCTCCACTTTTATTTCATTTGTCACAAAATAAAAACCGAGGCGCTCTAGTACTGGCTCCAGTCTTCCATGGATGAGTCGTAAGGGTCAATTCTGCAGAATAGTGGCATGACTGGTGAGTATACTTTTCTTTCTTTCCTTAAGAATTAATGTATTCACATTCAGAAGGCAATGTGCAGCGTCAGAGCTATTTATCCTTGTCACCAGTTGTAATAAACTGGGTGTACTGGACATGTTTCTCACTTGAAACAGTTAACTTTATTTACAGAGCTCTTGAAGAAGCTACATGCTTGAACCAAGTCCAGGAGTGGAAAGCTCCACCCCTAAGATTACTCACACGTAATCACATGACCCCTAAAACAGTAGGAAAGGTTTTACTTACAATCACTACAAGGAAGCTCTCCAGAGAGACATTACAAAGGCTCCAACCGCACACCACAATCTTTGTGCCTGTCTTTGGGGGCTATCCAATTTTACCACCAAAGGCTTTCTAATATCTAATTACTGCTAACCTGATGCTATAACAATTGTGCTGAATTAAATAGTGCCTCGCAAAATTTTCCTTCTAAATAAACATTTTTATTAAGTGGCTATCATTTCCTTTATTAAAAAGAATTCCTAATCTTGAAGAGACTTGGTTGCAATTAAATAACAGTAATCAAAATGCAGCAGTCAAAACATAAATTATGCAACATTGATCCATTCTCCAGATGTGAAAGTGTTCTTTTAAATTAGATTTATTTTTTTTAAATACTCATAGAATGTCACCCACCAGAGTAAACCACATCTAATAAACAATCTAACCAGACTGGAAAATATAGAAAAGCTTCTTAAAGCTTACTATGTCTTGCTGTGGGAGTTATAATGCTCTCTAGCCCTGCACTTAAAAATACTCGGCAACAGAAAAGTCCAGTTTGAAATTATTTTTTCTTGAATGTGCCTTGAATTTAAATCTACTATCAAGCTAGACTTCACATTAAATAATTTCCACAGTGTATCATTTTGACTTTTATGGATGGCTTGATTATTTTCCTTCAGCTTGTCCTCCAATTTTGTTTTTGGTATCTCCCATTCATCTGCATTTTTAAAACTGCACTCACTTGGTGATTAACAACTTTTTTAGCCTAATCTGTTAACCTGAATAATCATCAATGAATTAATTAAAAAGTGGCACATTGTGTGGGAAATCTTTTGTGCAGAATCATATGAAATGACCAAAACATGTGTTGGATACTTGCAAAATCTATCACAAAGTACTTTACTCATCAAGTCTGCCAAGACACTCTAGGCAGTTTGCCTACACATTAATGTTATGGGTTTAACAGATTATTATGTAATTGTTTTTCAGATTAATTAAATTAATCCTAATAAAAATGTTAAAACTGAAACATTATTATTTCACTTTGGTTTAATGTTTCAGAATGTTTCTTCTGCCACTTCTAAGCCTGTACTTTTCAGAACTAATTTAGTTTAGGATGAAACATAACTATGTAAATGTATAGAAATGACAGAAATTTACAGTTTGATAGTGTATAGTGGATAGAATGCTGAAAAAGGCTTCCTTGATGCACCGAGTATTCATGACAAGGTTTTTTTTGTCTTATTTGTTTTCAGGTCTCCTTCAATGATGTTTTCACTCACTGGCTTGAATCTCCATCAGCCTCATCTTGGATTTCAATACAATGTACTGGTCAGATTATGAATGAAGTCCCACTTTGGAAAAAAATTGTTGAATAGGAATGTTTGTACAATGTTGTTCCCCTTTACAATGTTTTCCAAGAATTGCTGAACCATGCTGTTGTGCAAAGAGCATCAACAGATCTCTAGTACCTTTCAAGTGTTGTTATTCCTCATAGGTGAGCTACCTGTCTGTATCAGCAAAATAATCATCTGTGGAAAAAGTTAAGGGCATCACAGCCAAGCATAATTATGGTTTCATCCAATGTTCAGACAAATGCACTTCCCAGCAGAGATCAGTTGCAATCTGGAATGGGAACCCTAGTTGAACCTTTACCTACTTCCAAGCATGATGGACACCGACATCTACTTGAAGACCAGTTAACACAACACAACCAATGATCGAAGCAGATCTCCCTGGACTCTATAGCTGAGTATCATGTCACTAAGAATATCTATCTATTGAACTTCTGGAAAATAAAAAACATTTCTTTTCATTCATGGAATGCAATCATCGCTGGCTAGGCCAGCATTTGTTACTTATGCCTTTTTTGCTCTTCAGAAAGTTGCGTCGGTAAGCTGCGTTCTTGAAGCACAAATGGCATAAGTACATCCACAGTGCTGTTAAGAAGGGAATTCCAGGATTTGAACCAGCGACAGTGAAGGAATGGCTATATAATTCCAAGTCAGATGGCGTGTGGTTTGGAGGGGACTTTGCAGGTAGTGGTGTTTACATGTGTTTGTTACCCTTGTCCTTCTAGGTGGTACAGATCATTGATTTGGAAGGTGATGTCATAGGAGGCTTAGTGAGTTGTTGCAGTGCATCTTGTACCAGGTATACACTGCTGGCACTGTACATTGGTGATGAATGTTTGGTGAGTGGGATGCCAATTAAGGGGGCTGCTTTGTCCTGAATGGTTCCGAGCTTCTTGAGTGTTGTTGCATTCATCCAGGCAAATGGGACAGATTCCATCACACTCCTGAATTGTGGCTTTAGATGGTGGACAGGCTTTGGGAGAGAGCAGGTGAGCTATTCACCACAGAATTCCCAGCCTCTGACCTGTTCTTGTAGCCATGGTATTTATATGGCTAATCCAGTTCAGTTTCTTTCAATGCTAACCCCCAGGTTGCTAAGAGTGGGTGTTTCAGCGATGGTAATGCCATTGAATGTCAAGGGGAGATGGTTAGATTCTCTCTTGCTGGAGATAACCATTACACTTGCGTGGCACAAATGTTACTTACCACTTACCAACCCAAGCCCTAATGTTGTTCAGGCCTTGCTGTAAGCAGGCACAGGCTGCTTTAGTGTCTGAGGATGGGCAACAAATGCTGGCCTTGCCAGCGATACCCACATCCCATGAAAGAATGAAAAAAACACCTCCAAACACCCAAAGCTACCAAAAGTTAGTAAGAGTCAGTAGAAAGTAATTAGCTTCCAACCAGCAAGTTAGATGATGATGCCTTTAATTAGCACTGCTGGGGGTGGGGAGGTCCCTCATGCTTCTGTAATCGTTATTAGCTGAGTGTGTTTAAGAAAGGGTGATAACAGGAGTGGTGAGGTCAAAAATGGCAGGTCAAGCGTTACATCGAAAATAGATGCTGAATGACATCACAATCTGTCTGCTCTGCACACATCTGGTGCACGCACATAACACCCCCACCAACACTCTCAACATCCTGGAAAATGGTATAGACTGCACCAGAAGTTGTCGGGAAATGTGCAAATACCAGTTTTCCTAAACTGGTACTCATAGTGCCGAAACTGAAAACTGAATTTTAATGATTGATCATTTCTGGTAACAGAAGTGTGGTTTGAGTTTTATCTGCTGTAAGATTGGACCTTTAGCTGCCAGGTTTAATTTAACTATTTTAGTGAGCTCTCTTGTCTCTAGCTGGGAGAAAGATGGAGAATGAATGTAGCTTTCAAGACCTGCCACAGTATGGTGTGGCGATAACTGCTGTGCTGCCTGTATTTTCTTATATATAAAGGCACCAGGTGCATGCAATTAACTGCAATTTCTGACCCATTAAAATTTCAATGTTTTTGTTCATCATGCACAGCTACACTAGATATCCAAGATGAACATGGAACCCTTTACAACCAAGGTTCCTGTGGTAAAAATGTTATGACCCAGCAAAGTCTCTATTTTAAAATTCTCATCTTTGTTTTCAAATCCCTCCATGGCCTCACACCTCTCTATCTCCTTCAGCCCTACAACCTTCCAACAGCACCAATCTCTTCTAATTTTGGCCTCGTGCTCATCTCCCTTTTTCTTCACTCTGCCCTAGGCAGTTGTGCCTTCAGCTGTCTAACCCTGAAGCCCTGGAATTCCCTCCCTGACTCTCTCTGTCTCCCTTTGCCCCCCACTCCTCCTTTAAGTTGCTCATTAAAGCCTACCCCTTTGATCCAGCTTTTGGTCATATGTCCCAATATCTCCCTTTTTGGTTTGATATCAAATTTTTTTGATAACACTTCCGTGAAGCAATTTGGAACATTTTACAATGTTAAAAATTAAAACTGGAACAAATGTCAAATGTACAGCAGTACAATTTGTTAATCAATATATTGGCCTGGATTTTAAGCCTCCCCGCCAGGCATGTTTTTGGTGGGGGGAGCACATAAAATATGTCGAGTGGGTATCTCACTGTAGTAATTATGGTTTTATTTAGTGTGTGATGTTTCTTTAAGAATAATACTTGTTAGACAAGATCACATGACCTGTAGTAATGAATAGGAGAGTAGCAGGGGCTACCTCAGAGTCAGTGTAGTGATAGAGTTGGAGTTGAAAGCACACGTGTAGTTGCTGCTGAGTATATTGTAAATAAACTTAAAGTTTCCACCCAAGAAGTATCTGCTGATCAACTCTATCATTATTGGACAACTCAGAAACCCTACAACAAACTGGCGATGAGGATAATACAGGATTGATTAGAAGAAATCAAGTCAGAAAGAAATCAACACTTTACCTCACCCAGTGATTGAAAGCAGCAAACGTAGTTAGAATTGAAGAAGTTATACCCTTTCAAAATGCCACAATTTTGGAGAATTTATCCTTTTGAACCTGCCACAGATGATTGGTCTCAATACATAGAATGCCTCATTTTCTTTTTCAAGCGAACAAGATTACAGGGGAAGAGAAGAGGTGAGCGACCCTCTTGAGTACTTGCGGGAGCAAAACCTACAGTCTGATATGGAGCTTGATGGCACCCAATGCCCCAGCTTTGAAGAATTTCAAAGAATTGGTGGATCTCGTGAAGGGTCACTTTCAACCCAAGCCCTCAGTCAGGATGCAGAGGTTCAGGTTTAATTCACAAAATAGAGCCCCAGGTGAGACAATTGCATGCTATGTGGCAAATTTGAAGCAGCTAATGGAGCATTGTGAGTTTGATATGACTCTGAACGACATACTCAGAGATCGTTTAGAGTGGTGCGAAAGGGGACTCTATTCAGAAAAGATTATTGTCCGAAGTGAATCTGGATTTCAAGAAGGTGCTAGAGATAGTGTTGACCATAGAAAGTGCAGTAAGAGATTCAAAAGCAATACAGGGTGTACAAGATGGTGCCATCCTCCACATCAGGTGGGAAACCTTAGCCGAAAAGGGCGCGACAAAGTGACACTCCACTGAGAAGTGGGAAACAACCCCCGCCAGCTGAAGAATAAAGAAAAATAACTTAGCAGCGAAATCGAAGAATAATTTTAATAGAGGTGGAAACAATCAATCTTTTAGTGATTGGCAGTTTAAAAAAATCGAATGCTACTATTGTCATAGAAATGGCATGTCATGAGGCAATGCAAGGAAAGATTCAAGCAGGCTTGTAAACAAAAGAAGCCTAATGAAATCTACAATGTAGAAGAGCCTGAAACAACAAATTCAGACATTTACTCATTATTTAATCTTAAAGTTGGAAAGACAGAACCAATATTTGTCACAGTGAAAATAAATGGCAAACCTGTTAGAATGGAAATAGACACAGGAGCTTCCACCACAGTAATTGAGGAACATACCTTCAAGTATTTGAATAATGGTGACAATCAACTCAGTTTAGAAGAAACAGCCACCAAACTAAAAACATATACGGATGAGGACATTCCAGTAAAAGGCATAGCAGAGTAACTGTCCATTATGGAAGCCAATTGGCAAAACTACCCTTGATAGTGGTAGCAGGTGAAGGGCCAAGCCTCCTGGGGCAAAATTGATTAAAGGAGATTAAGTTAGAATGGGCTGAAATTTTCCAGTTGAGAACAAGTGGGCTACCAGAGCTACTTAGAAAGTACGCCATTGTCTTTAAGGAAGAAATGGGGAAAATCCAGAGCTGCAGGCCAAGATTCATGTGGATCTGGAAGCAACCCCTTGCTTCATGAAGGCGAGACCGGTGCCCTGAGAGAAAAAGTTGACATTGAACTGAATAGACTAGAAAAACTGGGAGTTTTTTGTACAATCTATTCAGTGCTCAGAATGGGCAGCAACCATAGTCCCCGTCCTTTAACCGGATCAAAGCATCCGAATTTGTGGAGACTAAAAACTGATGGTTAATAAAGTAACTAAGCTAGACAGGCACCCCATTCCAAAAATCGAAGACCTGTATGCCAAGCTGGCAGGAGGGATAGAGTACACAAAGCTTGATATAAGTTATGCTTATCAACAACTAGAATTGGATAATGCCTCCGGGAATTTGTCACAATTAATACCCATAAAGTGTTGTACCAATATACACAATTGCCTTTCAGTGTCTTCTCTGCTTGTGCCAACTTTCAGAGAACAATGGAAAGCTTACTGCAGGGACTGTCCCAGGTTGTAGTCAATTTAGATGATGTATTGGTGACAGGATCCACTGAACAAGAGCTTTTGGCAAACTTAGAAGAAGTCTTAAAACATTTCTTGCAAGCTGGAGTGCATTTAAAAAAAGAAAAGTGCATGTTCCAAGTGAGGGAGGTAATCTATTTGAGTCACCGGGTAGATTTACAGGGCCTCCACCCGCTTGAGGAGAAACTGAGAACCATAAGAGAGACACCTGTGCCAAAGAATGCCTCAGAGCTCAAATCATTCCTCAGAATGATCAACTATTACGGGCAGTTCTTACTCAATTTGTCTACAGTGCTGGCCCCCTGCATTCTCTACACAAAAAGAACCAACATTGGTCTTGGGAGGCGCCCCAGAAAGAAGCTTTCATAAAGGTGAAACAATTGTTGCACTCGTCCGATCTATTAGTGCATTATGACCAGGCGAAAGAAATGGTTCTGACATGTGACGCATCTCCCTATGGCACGGGAGCAGTGCTCTCTCATCAGATGGATGACGGCATGGAATGGTCAATAGGTTACGTATCAAGAACGTTCACCACAGCAGAAAAGGGATACTCGCAAATAGAAAGAGAAGGTCTGTCCATCATCTTTAGTGTCAAGAAATTTTACCAGTACGTACACGGCCGTCATTTTACAATCATTTCAAATCACAAACCATAGCTAGGATTGTTTAGTGAGGACAAGGTTATAACACCCAGAGCTTATGCAAGAATACAACGATGGGCCTTAATTTTGGCAGCATACGAATACACTTTCGTACATAGGCCTGGCAATCAAATTGCAAACGCCAATGCCTTTAGTCATTTGCCTTTACAAGAAAATGATGAGCACATCCCAGTTCCACAGGAACTTGTTTACCATTAAATATCCTAGATTATTCACCAGTATGTGCTCGACAGATCATAGGCTGGACAAGTCGGACCCAATCCTATCTCAAGTATGAGAACAAGTGCTACATGGTTTGTCACAAGAGCCCATGTCTGATGAAATGAAACCGTGCTTCAACAGAAGACATGAAATAACCAGCCAGGATGGCAGCTTATTGTGGGGAGCACGAGTGATAATTCCTCCAAAGGGAAGGGAACCACTTTTAATTGAACTACTCAGTGCCCATCCAGGAATTTCCTGAATGAAGATCATAGCACACAGCTATCTATGGTGGCTTGGGATGGATGGCGAAATGGAGAGTTTAATAAATCACTATGTGCAATGTCAGCAACTGCAAAAGTTGTCAGTTACAACTCCATTACACGTATGGGAGTGGCCAGGTAGGCCCTGGGTACGGTTACACATTGACTACACTGGACCTTTCCTGGGATCTATGTTTCTGCTCATTGTCGATGCCCATTCAAAATGGTTGGACGTATATGAGGTAAAGTCACCAACACCGGCCGCTACAACTGAGAAACTATGTCAGAGTTTTGCCATTCATGGAATACCAGGAGTAGTTATTTGCGATTAGGGCAGGGCATTTATGAGTGCTGAGTTTCAACGGTTTATCAGCCTCAACGGTATCACTCATGTTAAAACTGCAGCATACCACCCTTCCTCAAACGGACTGGCCAAAAGCGTGGTTCAAACATTAAAGGCAGGTATGACAAAGCTAACTGGCAATTCCTTGGCAACCAAGCTAGCACGCTTTCTTATTCATTACAGGACTACCCCTCAAACAACGACAGGTGTCACACCTGCGGAGTTATTGTTGAAATGCCGTCTAGGGACAAAATTGAGCATAAAAATGCTGAATTTAGAGGGGAAGATGGAAAGGAGTCAGGGAAGCCAGAAAATTAGACAGGACTGGCAGAGTCGTGAGAGGAAACCTACCGTGGGAGAGCCGGTATACGTGAAAAACTTCGGGGAAGGACCAAAGTGGTTACCGGCTAAAATAAATGCAGTGACTAGACCTCCATCTTACCATGTGGAGTGGAAGGCCAGATCATCCATAAACATGTGGATCATTTAAGGAAGAGGGAGACAAATCACCAAGATTTGGTTCCACCAGTGACCATGACCGGGTCTGTGTTTCCTGCTGAGGATACTCAACCCAGGGCAGACATGTCTGATGTTCCTGTAATAGTTGAGGATATAGAACTGCCAGTGCCCACTGAAGCACCTGATGTTTAGGCAACTCCGGAAAAGGAGGTTCCTGACAAAGCATCTGAAGTTGTGGAGCTGCGACGTTCCACACATACCAGGAAACCACCTGGAAGACTGAACTTTTACCCAGTGTAAATATTATGTTGTCTTGAAAAATATGCACTTGTAACTATAATATGTATAGTTGAGTTAAAGGGGAAGGAATGTAGTAATTACGGGAAGGATCTTCCCCCCCGTTGGGGGGGTTGTGCGGGAGCAGGTGCGAACGGGTGGTTTCCTGATTGGCGCCCCTAGTTGGAGGCGCACCGCCATTTTATGTGACATCCGCCAGGAAGCGTTGTGCACTCCCTGTGTGGGCGGGGGTGAATTCCCTGAGCCGGGAGTGCATTCTTTTGCACATGCACACATAAGAGCGCACAGATCTCCCTGGGGCAAAGTGCTGCCTCGGGGAGATCAGCTCAGGTTTGAAAGTTTCAATAAAGAAGGGGAAAAAAATTACTGACAGGTCCACTCACGTGCCACTGTCACATGAGCTGGGATATGTCAATTTCTTTTATTTAAGCATTTAATAAATATTTTAATACCCTCATGAAACCACATACTGCCCGTTGATGAGGTTTCATGTCTTTTCCTTAAGGTTGGATGGGCAGGTCCATTAATCATGTTAATTACATTTTTAATGGCCTTAATAGGCCTTTGACAGTTCGGCCGGCGCGCAGCTGATTCGGTCGTGCGCCGGCCAAACTGATAATCTAAATGACGTGGGGTGACATCGGGACGCACGCCTGACATCACCCTGCGTCATTTTATGCATCGGCTAGTGGGCCCTGACTCCCGCTCGCCAACCAGAAGATGCAGCCCCATGATTTTATTGAGCGTGTAATGTACCTGTAAGAATAATACTTGTTAGGCAAGATCACATGATCTCTAGTAACCAAAAGAGGAGTAGCAGCGGCTACCTCAGAGTCAGTGTAGAGATAGAGTTGGAGTTGAAAGCACGTGTGTAGTTGCTGCTGAGTATATTGTAAATAAGCTTAAAGTTTCCACCTAAGAAATGCCTGCTTATCAAATCTATCATTAATAGCACAATTCGACCACCCTACAACACCCACCCTCCGAGCTGAGCACCATAATAAGCTAGTTGGGCAATTAAAGGTCAATTAGGCCTGTTAGCAAGCCTATCGGCAAGGAAAATATACTGCCCAAGGCCTACGCTGAGATTTCCCGGCCCCGTCACGGCAGGACCCAACGAACAAGATTCGACTGCCCAGCCAAAAGTCCACTGTCTTTTGACAGGACCGGACGATCCCGCTGGTGAGCTGGGCCGGAAAATCCTGCCATAGTACAGGTGACGTGGGCAGGCGGGTGGGAGCGGGCAGGCCAATTTCTTGAGGCCTAGGTAAAAAAAATAGCAAGAAAGAAGTGGGGGCACCTCATTTTGAGGGTGCCCTGTATGCACTGGGGACATCTGCCTCCCAAGATGATTTAGCAGTGCAAATATAACAGAAAGCCTAGACTACTCTGTGTGTATTGCAGCTCCTTGATTCTGGAATAAATGATGAAAGCATTCCTGTACAGAAATGTCTTGTGATTTGGTTCCTGAGCTGGAATTTAATTAGGTATTGATTGTTGGTTTTCAGGCATCTTTAGATCAATGCTAGTGGTTGATACTTGTTTAGTCCTTGGGGTGTCTGTGGTTGTTTCAAATTTAGATTTGCTGCAGTTTGTTGCCTTTGATTCCTCACCTCTGTTTTCAGTGACCAGTTTTCTTCCTCTGTTTTGATGTGGTGTTTCCAGTTTCTAGTCAAGCTGCAGATGAAGTGTCACATTATGGCCGTGCAGGATAAAACTTAGCATAGTTTCCATGCTCCGATATAAGTGCACAACACTTTAACCCACCACATTATGGTTTAATCATTGGATTTAGACAAATTCATCACCTGAACCATCCTACACCTGCAGCTGAATGTGGTTTTACGATAGAGAAATACATGGCCAGGAAAATAAATGGAAACGTTGAGAACAGATGAGAAAAAAATAATTACCACTTGGTTATGGTGTTGAAAATGTTGCACAACTTTGGGCCACCTGATGTGGCAGCTGTTATCATCTTTTTTATTTAACCATATTATATATTTGTATTGTGTGAAATCTTCTGTGAGACAGAAAACACTGATGAGTGCCTATTACCATGTTACTTACTCCTGTAGCTTTCTCCTTTGTTAACATTGCAGTGTAGACAGTATGTTGTGGAACTGGGCCTGTCAACCTTTCACTCTGTGCAGAGGGCTGATTTCTTATCGGACGTGAGGACAATTTTGATCCTGAAGTGAGCTGAGTTAGACCAATTATGATTAATTTGTTAATAAAACCTACACAGTTCCCTTAGATATTACAGTGGGTACGTGTAGCATGTGGTGTGGCACTGAGCCATGGAGTTCTTAAGTTCCCAATTTAGACTGCTGATCTGTGGTGTGTTAGTTTATTTCAGCCAGGGTGCTGGTGGGTTGCTACAATTCATGTTGGTGTGTATGGACTTGGAAGTGGAAAACTCAGCCTCAGACTTTGACCTGGAAGTGGAGTTTTGAGGCGTCTGAAGATGGTAGAATCAGTCTTGATTATGATGCTTCTTACTGTCAAATAGTCCAGTGATGCTGTTTACTAAAAATCATTATGGGCAGGCCTTTCTTGTTGGCGAGCGGGGGTGGGCTCGCATGCTGACATGTAAAATGACGCTCAGTGAAGTCGGGCGTGCGTCCCAATGGCACCGCGCGCCATCGCGATATTTTGGTGGGCGGGCGCGCGATGATCTCCGACGCGTGCCTGCCATTAATTCATGGGCCACTTAAGGCCCTTGAGCCAGTAATTGATGCCGATTTTTCAGGGCCCGTGTGATCTTCAGATTGTTGCACGGGTGCAACAGGCAGGCGGGTAGGCCACATTTTTATAAACCTCACCCACGGGAAGGGATAAGAGGGGTGAGTGGAGTCGCGAGTGTTCATTGGCAGACATTTAATGTTTAAACTTACTGCTACTTGCCTGTGTGAGCAGGAATACTTCAAAACTCTTCACAGCTGCTTGGACAGGAATAACAGGCTTCAGGTCAGGACCTTGGAGTAAACATCATTTCTGGGGCCTTGCTGGTTTCAGGGAGGCTTCCCTTACCCTGGGAATGGGAGTTGTGCTCTCCACTGGAGGCACCTCCTCTGAGGAGGAAGGGAGGGCCAGAAGGGGGAAGAGGCCAGGAGTCCACATTCAGCCTCCAGGGGAGCCACCTTTGGGAGGATAGGCTCAGGTACAAGGGGCGCAGGGCCAACAGGAAGTGCAAGGCGGAAGGAGCCGCAGAAGACGCCACTATCCTGCTGCCAGGGTTTACAGGCGGCGAAACAGCTACCTCAGTATGTCTGAGGTGCAGTGCCGAAGGAGGCTCCGTCTCTCAAGGGAGACAGTGAACTCCATCTGTCAGATGATAGGCCCTGAGATTTGCACCAACTGTGTGGGTGGGCACCCCATGCCAGTGGCATTGAAGGTCACAGCTGCCCTCAACTTCTATGCCTCAGGCTCTTTCCAGGGGTTGGTGGGTGATCTTTGCGGAGGGTCCCAGACAGCTGTCCACACTTGTGTCAAGCAGGTGACAGACACGATTGTGTGTGACCATAGGATACAGATACTGCAGGTCTGTGCAAGGCACCCAGGCAGCTCCCATAACGCTTACATCCTGAGATGCTCCCAGGTGCCAGGGCTCTTCAGTGCTCCAGCCCGGCTTGATGGGTGGCTGCTGGGTGACAAGGGCTATCCCCTCAGAAGGTGGCTCATGACGCCTCTCCGCCATCCAAGAACAGAGGCTGAGCAGTGGTACAATAGGAGCCATGTCTCCACAAGGGCTGTGGTGGAGAGAACCATCGGTCTTCTCAAGATGTGTTTCTAATGCATGGACCACTCAGGGGGCGCACTGCAATACCCCCCAAATTGTATGTCACTGATAGTGGTTGCATGCTGCGCTCTCCACAATCTGGCACTGGAATGGGGGATGCAGTGGAGGAAGAAGATGTAGACGCAGTTGCTCCAAATGCACATGATGAGTCCAGCAGTGAGTCCAAGGATGAGCATGCACAGGAGAACGCTGAGGGAGTAAATGCTGACCCGGGCATCCTCCAGGGAGGCAGGGACACCTGGGAGGCTTTAATCCAATGAACCTTCAGTTAGACCACCACAGTTGGATCTTCAAAACATGCCAGGGCTGCAGACTCCATGCACGATGCCTGAGAGCAACATCTGCCTGGTTAGGAACATTAACTATGTGTCTTGTCAATAGAGCTCAATGACAAACAAGTCACTCATAACATCATGGGTCCCCGTGCACCTGCAGAAGTAAGGAATCACCCTGAGCCTTGTTCACATATGAAGCGTTTCATGAATTCACAAAATAAAACCAAAAAGAAATTGAATGCAAAGGTGTTCAGTATCCCACCAAATTATAATCAATAAAAGTGGGACAACATAAAACCACCAGTGAGAAGCCCGTGGTGTGCCTAAGGTGCCTTAAGTTTACATTTCCAGGTGCTACGTCTAGGTGCTTCCCCCTCGCTGGCACCAGCATCTGAGGCAGCCTGCTTACTGTGCTGTCCTGATGGCCTCGATGACCTTGGCGGGCGTCCTCTGGCTCATGGAGCTTTTGATGGCCCAGCCTGGGAGGGAGTGGCCAGTTCCACGGAGGGGCAGAGGAGCTGCTGCCCCAATCCAGAGCACCCTGAGAGGAGCCCGCAGAGACGACAGGCAGCTCGTGCGCCGATGTGAGGTCACTTCGGACCTCCCTGCTCACCATTGATGGATGGGCACTGAGCTGGGATACTTGGTGCCCAATCCATCTCCCACACTGGCACTGACCAGCTGATGTCAATGCCGATGTGAGGGCTTGCAGGTCCAAGCGCAACCCCAGGAGGCCCTGATTGTTCCCCTGGAGGAGCCTCTCCACAAGAGTCGCCACTCTCTTCATGGCAGAAGCATGACGCTCGGCCGTGAGGGTCATTGCATTGCTGATGCCCCGCACGGACTCCTCCAACATGGAGACCATGCCACGCATATCCTCATGTATCTCCACCAGATCTTCCTGCAGACCCTGCTGGAATTCCAGCGTCTGCTGCCTCAGGGACGACTCCAGAGGCACATTATCAGCTACCGACTGAGCATGTGCCTGGTCCCCTGCGGTCCTCCGACTGCCGGCGCCATGGGCACGCTCTGTCTCCACCTGCACCTCACGCGAGTGTGAAGTGCCTTCACCACTGTACCCCGGGACACTAGCCGATGATCTAATTCCCACTGAGGTGCTAGTATCTGAGCTGGTGCCTGCCTGGCAGAGATGGTGTGATGCTGGTGTTTCTAATTGTTCTGGGCCCTCAGGTGTTAGAAGCGGCCCCTTTGCCTCCTCCTCCCGGCCCTGCCCCAGTGATGCTGAAAGGAAGAACGAGGACATTTGATTAGTTCAAGTTGAGACAATGTCAATGTGCATGCCTGGCCCCTGGATCAGTATGTGCTCATCCTTCCATAATCAATGGGAAATCCATGTTGGAAGCTTAAATCAATAAACATTCAACAGTGGAACGGCTGCTGGGACAGACATAGTGACCTCAGTGCACCACACTCTTACCTCCCCCAGGCACCCCAGCCTCACCACCACCTGTGGACCTGGGCACACGGTGCCCCTCCAGCTCCAGAGCCTCCTGCTCGTATCTGGTTATTATGGCCAACAGGGCCTGGCCTCTGCCAGTCTGCATCCGGTCTGCGGTGTTGTATGTGGTCTTCTCCTGAAAAGGAGAGAGGAGCATTGATTAGTCCACCCTGAACCTGGATTGCCATTGTATCCCTGCCACCCCCACCTGAGTGAAACATTGCAGGGCTCCAGTGAATCGCGACCCTACAGCTGCTGGACACTGACACCAAGAAGCCAGGGCTGACCCCCCTTGCCCACATTTGCCAACACGGTCTCACTTTGCAAAGCAAGGATACACAAGCATTTGGAACGCCAAGGGCAGCAGATGGATGGGTGCCCCGCCACCTGGAAGTTCCCCTCCCAGTGGTCAGCAGCCTGACTTTGACATGTTTTGGAGTTCCCGCACTGTGCCTAGGTGCAGATCCTTGACGTAGCCCCCAAAACAGTACTGTGGGTGTCAGTCTACCACATGCTGAGGGTGTAGAACCCAGCTCAGCACAACCCTCAGGGTGAACCAGGCATGGGCAATATCTGCTGGCTCACCCAGCGAGGGACACATGCCGTGAATGATTCAATGCAATAACTACACTCAGGGTTCGGGGGGCGGGGGGAAAGCCTACCTGCTGTGTTAAGTGACCTATGCCAACACGGTACTCATTCCTTCCTGGGCGCAATAAGTCGTTGAAACGTTTGTGGCACTGAACCCAGGTGTGTGGCACCATGTCGTGGGAACTCACTATCTCTGCCACCTCCTCCCAGGCATGTTTGGTCATGTGGGGGGGCCTCCTCCTCCTGTCCCTGGGAATGAGGATCTCCCGCTGTGCTGCCACCTCTTCAAGGAGGGCAGCAAGGCACTCGTTGGAAAAGCGAGGGGCACAGTGCCCTGCTGACCTGCCCAGCCTGCTCACCAGCAGCGCTCTGGGGAGCCCTTCTGCTGGCCATGGTTCACAGCCTGTGCAAGGCTGCAGGAGGGCTCTTTAAACAGGCCACCGGGTCGCCACTGGACCTGGTGGTCATAGCAGTCCCACCACTGCCTGCCCGACCCGCTCTCCTTAATTGGCCCGCCCACGTAAAATGGCGGCGATGAGCTGATCGCGGATCCGCCCGCCTGTGCCCGTTCCCAACTGGCCCACCCAACAGGGAGAAAATTCTCCCCTGTATTTCTGTCAAGCCCACAGAACAGTTTTCCTGGCATGAGTCACCATTTCAATCTAAAAATGAGTATAATTTTTAAAAAATCTAACACGCTGTTAGTGGTGTAACTGTGTAATCTATCTACTGGTGATTCTTTTTCTAAATGTATTTGTTAAATAATCATAAATAATTCAATAATATGTATTACTGCTAATGTATGTCATAGTTTACAATAGTAACCATCTCTGTCTGCAGTAAAGCACAAAACCATTTTTTAAGTCTTGCATTAAGTTGAATTGATCAGTACAGGTCAAAGTAATATGTGTGAAGATGTGCTGAATGCTAACTAAGGCCTATGTTGAAGTTTAACAATATAATATGGTCAACCCTATGAAATGGCTCTTTAAAGTGCATTGATATTATAAATGCATATAATCTCCCCCAGAGTGCATTCCACTGGAACATGCAGTGAAGTATAAATTGAACCCAATGTAGCAACGCCCCTGCACAATATGGGACTTCTGTTTAAGTCACATAATTCAATTCTAAAAGCCTGTCATTGTTGTTCCCCCCATGACATTTCTTACTGGCTGACTTTAGTGGTGGCATTTCTACGCCTGAGTCAGAAGATTCCGGTTTTGAACACTGCACACGGCAGCAGTGGCTCTGAATTCTGGGTTGACATCCAGTGGGATACTAATGTCCAGTGAGTGTGGGTGGTCCCCATCTCATCATATGGATTATGCGAGCCTATAAAACCCTCCCACTGTATAGGAGCTATCAGGCTATCACTGGTATAAAAACAGTTACAGCCATGGAAAGAACATTCACATCTTAGCCTGAAAGACTGTTAAATGCCTATGAATCCTCCACACCATTCTCCTCAGTCTGTATGGTGGTTTTATCTTGGGATTTGTTGGCTTGTCACTTTAGAAGAGTTCTTGCTGGAGGCAATGGTCTTTTGTTCAATAATATTTATGGATGAGCTAATTATTTTGTAGTATCTGAGGGTATAGCCCCTCCTGCTGCCTATCAAGGGTCATGTGATGTTTTGGGAGGCTCTGAGCAATGAGACATGAGCGTGGGCAATCCAGGGGGTGGGGCTTCCTGATGAGAGTCCTGATCGAGTGTGTAACACCTGAAACTCTCTATGTAATAAAATTGATTTGTTTCTTGTTGAAACCTGTCCACTCTGTTGAGTCATTACATAATTACCAAGATTAAATAAGGCTAAACCATCGCTGGAGTTACCCTCTGAGACACTTCATACTCACCTCCTCTCACTGAGTAACATCACTGTGGCATAGCTCAGTAGCTATCATTAGTGTTAATCCTTTACTATACATATCCTCCCCGAGTCTTTATCCCCTTACTAATATACACATTCTCCACCCAAAGTCTCTTCTCTTAAAGGGAAAATCTATTTTGTGGTTTTGCCAGTCTTCCTGAATGAGTGCAGAGCTCCTTCTGAGGCAGATGGGAATCCTATTGCTCTGAGGTTAGTTTGTGGGGGTCATCACTCCTGGTTTCCCTCATTTATGATTCTGTAGGTGAGTCTTGAAGCTCAGGATGCTCTGCTCATGTGTTAATGGTTTTCTGTTCATTGAAATTGAGGCAGATCTGTTCCTTCGAATAATGCCTGACTGAGTCTTGACCAGATATGATTTGGTTGTTGTAGCTTCTCATTTATTGTATCAGCACGGTTCTGATCTCTGATCCATATCCTCTCTCCCCTTCCAAGAATCGGAAGGTCTTTAGCCCTATGCCTTTGATTAAATGCACGAGTTTGACTCGCTCAGTAGGCTTCTTCCTTCTTCCTAGCTCGATCATGGTCTTCCCCCATGATATTTGGCAGCAAGGTGTTGGGCAGGAAAGAAAGACCCATAGCTGGGTCTTTAGCCTGTGACCTATCAGAAGCTCACATGGGCAAAATCCAATGGTATGGAGTGATATCTAAGCAGAGCAAATTCAAAGTGCCATTCTTCATCAGTAGGGCTTTTGGAGTGCATACTCCTCACCCAGCTTCTCCATTAGACTGAAGTATTTTGGAGAGCTTGTGGCATGCACAAATCCATACGACATTGCGAAAGATTGGAAGCACTCGTTTCTGAATTGTGGTCCATTATCAGACATGACAATGTCCAGAATGCCATGTGTAGAAAACATTTTCTTCAAGGAGCTAATAATAGCTTCAGGGATGGAGCCATGAAGCTTTTGCACCTCTGTCCAGCATGAATAATAGTCTACTACTATAGGAAATAGGTTTCCTTTATAGCCAAATAAATCCATGCCAAGGCATTCCCAAGGCCTTGATAGGAAGGAGGAGGGCAGAAGGGGCTCTTTCTGCTCCTGTCTGTGAATGGTGCAGGAGAAGCTATTGGAGATCATCTCTTAAATAAAGCGTGAAATCCCTGGTCACCATACTGACCGTTGTGCCCTGGCTCCACACTTGGTTATACCAAGATGTCCTTGGTGGATCATCTGGAGGACTTCCAGGTGGAGAGCTCGTGGTACCACCACATTTACATCATATACAGGAGGTCATCTACGATGCTGAAGTGGTGACACTGTTCAAAATTTTCCTCGAGATGAGGTTGCTTGGAATGTACTGTGGCCATCTGCCCAGGCAGTGCATGCGAACCTGGATATATTCTTCATCTTGTCTTTAGGCCACATGAAATTCAGTGAACTTCTGGTCTGTTGCTGGCAAGTATTTAGTAGTCAAGGCTGTGAAGGTTTCACCTTCTCCGATGAAGGTTTTATCTTCCTTTACTGGGTAAGTCGTGGGTATCCTGGACAGGGTATCGGCACTAGTCTGATACTTACCCTGTATATACTCCATAGTATCGTCTTATCGCATGAGTCTAAGGTAGAATCGTTGAATCCTAGGTGGCATGTTTGCAATTTCTTTTGTGTTGAACAGGATTACTAATGGCTTATGATCAGCCTCAATTTTAAACTGCAGGCCCAATACATAACCAGAGAATTTCTCACATGCCCATGTCGCTGTGATGGCTTCTGTTTCGATAACCGTATATTGCAGTTTAGTCTCGGTAGAAAATCTGCCCACATCGTAAACAGGTCTTCTTTTGCCATCACTTAGGACCTGGAACAGCACTGCTCCAAGTCTCAGCGTAGATGCATCAGCTGCCACAATCATGGGAAGTTCAGGGCTGTAGTGGGCTAGGGCCTCTGAGGATGTTAGCATCATTTGGATTTGTTCAAACAACTGCTGCTGATGCTCAGTCCAGCACCAAGCCTGGCCTTAGGGTAAAAGATGTCTGAGGGGTTAATTTATCTGGTCTAAGTGATGTAAGAAATTACTTAACTGGTTGACCATGCCCATAAAGTTTTGTAGCTTCGTTATATTTCCAGGTGGTGGGGATTTGTTTATTGCTTTTCTTTTCTGTGGGCCTGCGGTAATCCCACTTCCTCGTATAATGTCCTTGAGGAAATTTATCGTGGATCAAGAAAACTCAAAGTATTAGTAAGACTTCCCTGGCCCATTTATCATGTTCCTGTTTTGTTGACCCATGGATCAAGATGTGACATATGATGCCTTCCATGCCCTGCAGTATATTGGACATCGTCCTTTGGAATATTTCAGGGGCTGACGTGATGCCAAACAGCAGATGGTTAAAACAGCACCATCCAAAGGGCATGATGAAAGTAGTTAGGAGTTTTGACTCCTGATCCAATGGTAACTGCCAGAATCCACTGTTAGTGCCAAGTTTGATGAAGATTGCACTTTTTGCAGGTTTGGCCAAGTTCTCATCTAGCGATGTCATTGAATATATTTCTTTTTGCACTGCTTTGTTGAGGTGGGTTAGATCAACGCGGATTTGAATGGAGCCATTAGGCTTTGGGACTGGAACCACACCAGAGTAGCACCTGGTTGGTTTAGTGACTGGTGAAATGACCCCTTGTTACAACAACACCTCAATCTCACTCCTAACTCTTTTCAGAAGTGGATGTGTGACTTTCCCTGGCATGAATAGACAGAATGGTTTAGCATCTGTCTTGAGTGTGATGTGATACACAGTCTTCAGGTTAAATATGCTTTTAAAAAGTGTGGGAACTCCCTCCTAAATTCATTATCTTGTGGGGTTTTTTTGACTTCACTAACTTTTATAAGCAGGGTCAGGGCTATGCAGGCTTTTCTGCTCAGTAAAGAGCACTCTTGAATCTTGATACTGTACAATGTTTCAGAAATGTACCTATCTTTGCATTTAGTGCCATCTCTAGCTGACCTTGAATTTTTAATTTGATCCCCCCGGACCTTGGAGTTGAATAGAGGATGGTTGTAATGTTACTTTGAATCTCTGTCAGATAACACTGAAACACCAGCTCCTGTGTCTAGCTTGAATTCAGTTGGATGCCCAATTACATCAATGTCAGCACTCCAATACTGTTTTCATTTTCCTGTATTTCCCCTAGGAAGGTGCTTTCCTGGTTGTCAAGGTCTTGACATTTTTGAATGGATGTTCCTTTAACAGATTTCTCCCACTGCCTGGTAAGTGCAGATTTCCTGGAATGGCAGACTTCTTCAAAATAGCCTAACTTACCACACCTATGGTACTGAGCAATTTGGCAGGATATTCTCCCTGCCTGTGGACCTTCTTCCCACCACAGTGGGGTCATAGAAAAAGGTGGTTGATGCCTTTTCAGGGCATTTCCCTGGTTGCTGCCTTGCCATACTTTTGGTTCTACAACCCACAAATTGAACAACTTCATCAGGCTGTTCCTGGAAAATTTCCTTCGCATCTCTAACAAAAGCCTTATTCTGCCTTCGCCCTTCAGCCTGTCTGGCCAGTTGTGCACCTTTGCTTAAATTCAAATCTTCGCGAGATTGTAAGTCAGAGACATTCTTAACTAAAATGCCATTGACTATTTTATCTCTGATCAGGTCATCTTTTAGTGTTCCATGCTCAATTTTCAGCTAGTTGGTATAATTCATTGATGAATGAGTCTGTTTGGGACTGCGCTGATTACATTTCACCTGCTCTATAACAATATATTTATGAAGGCTGAAATATGAGCCAACGGCTCTGATGAAATCCTCGTAGGAAGCTGTCTCTTTGTTTACCCCCTGTCTGGACAGCATGTCAACTGCTATGATCCCAACTGCATATAACAAAGTACTAAGTTGATCTTTTTTCTCTTTACTCGCAAGATCCGAAGTGTTGTGACATTGGGTAAATGCCTTTGCCAATTTTGCCATCGCTCAGCCTGTCTGGGGCCCTCTATGTTTTGGAATGATTCTGGTAAGGGCAAAGTAGTAGCCATTTCTTATCCTGGTTTGAGATGGCCTCTTCCCATGCTGCTTGTCTTGCCAGTCATTGGACTGCCCTCATTATTTGATGGTCTCCTGTGTGGTTGCTGGGTTGGCCTCAAAGTTCTTCAGCCGCTACTCTGCACTGTTACTGGGTTTCACTTGAGGCTTTTCCTCCATTTTCTACAGTTCTTTTGTGGGTGCAGTCACTGCTCCCACCATCTGTTACTGTGGGTTGACCTCGCGATACATTGGCTCCTTACTCTAGAAGAGATCTTGCTGGAGGCAATGGTCTTTTGTTCAAAAACATTTATTTGCATACTAACTATTTACAAAGGTTTAATAAGACCAAGACATAGCTAGAGCTACTCTCTGAGATGCTTCATGCTCATCTCTTCTCAGTGAGTGACATCACTGCGTCATAACTCCTTATGCACGTACTCAGTAGCTATCATTAGAGTTAACCCTCCACTCCACAGGAAGAGCGTGAAGATATGAAAACAATGATTTGTCATCAGCAAAAACTCTTTTGGCAAAAAAAAACATAATAAACATAGCCCTTCCAGAAACCATGATCTCTGCTTCTTTATGTTATGCAGCAAGAGTAATTCTCCCATGGCAATATCTGAGATCGCTCTATGGACTCCGGCCCTGTTGGTGTTGGGCATCATGGAGGGTGGGTGGGGGGACAATAAGGTGAGGAGGCCAAAAATTGGTTTCACACCGGCGTGAAAGCATAGCAGGATCATCCAATGGTGTCCGCCATGGTGGAACGCCAATCCCACTGGAGGCTGGCGTGAACCTGCTTTGCATCTTCCTAATGAGATGCAAAGTAAGGCCCAACCGGAATCATCCCACCACGCCGGATTTTGTTACGCCAGTGGGAAAACAGCACAGCCCAGAACACATCTTGACAAGTGTGATATGCAGAAGTTGGGACTTACTGTTAGGGCCCTGCTCTGGTTGTGGACATCTGAGGAGCAGAAGATGCTGGAGTCCTACAGCTACTTGACCCTGGAGGAACACATGCATCACACGCTGGGTGCATTCTCATGCACGTGGCTCTGCCACGAAGCAGCTCCCAGAAGATGGGAGGTCTCTGTTGGTGTCTCGGGTCTGCTCCGGAACATCAAGGTCGTGGCCATGGGCTGCTACAGATGGTCGGCGAGGTGGGGGAGAGGACGGTCCAGCTGTGAGTGGGAAAGGAAGGTGTACTGGTGGTGGGGTGAGAGAGGAAGGTTTAGGTTTGACTGGGAGAGGAAGGTGTACCGTGGGGGGTGAGGTTCGGGTGAGAGGAGGGTGATGGTGTCGGGGTGGGTGAGATTGGGAGGGGGAAAGGAGGGAGTAGGGTGGGGAGGAGGGTGTAACGGGGGAGAATGCGGCAAGTGGGGAGGTAGAAGTAAGTGGGGAGGAAGGTGTAAGAGAAGGAATTCGGGGGAGTAAGGAGTAAGGGTGGAAGAGGGAATAAGGGTGGAGGAGGGAATTGTATCCCTGATAAAAGTAGATTCATACTTTAGTCATCAGTTGTCCTTGATTTGAGGATGATGTCTACTCAGGGTCATGGGTTTCTGCCATGGGTCTTCATGTGACTGAACAGGCCGATTCTTCATCTGCAGCTCTTTGGACACATGGAGCAAGACATCCCATGAGGCCTCAATTGGCCATTGACAGGTCGGTGGGCCTGCAGCAGATTTTGCTGTGCCCCTGCCTTCCTGAAAATTTAAATGAGGCGGGATGACGTTGGGTGTTCCGCCTGACATCATCCTGCGTCATTTTACACATCGGCAAGCGGGTCCCGACCCCTGCTCGCCGAAGGCAAAATCCTGCCCCATTTAGGTATCTATTCTGGTTCAGTGTCACTAACTATTCCTACAAAGTAGGTGCTGTCAACCCACCCTCCACAGTAGAATTTGCTTTTGCTGGCTGCCTGGTATGTGCAGGTCACAGCACTTTAGATGCAGATCCAGGTACCTTTTAAATGAGTTGAGCATTTCATCCTCAACCATCAACTTAGGCAGTGAATTGCAGACACTCACCACCCTCTGGATGAAAAAGTTTTTCCTCATGTTCCCACTAGTCCTTCTATCAATCACCTTAAATCTATGCCCCCTGGTAATTGACCCCTCAGCTATGGGAAACAAGTCTTTCCTGTCTACTCTATCTAGGCCCCTCGTAATTTTGTACACCTAAATTAGGTCACCCCTTAGCCTCCTCTGTTCTAAGGTAAACAATCCCAATCTATCCAACTCTCCTCATAGCTGCAATTTTCAAGCTCTGGCAACATTCTTGTAAATCTCCTCTGCACTCTCTTGAGAACAATTATGTCCTTCCTGTAAGGTGGTGACCAGAACTGTACACAAAATTCCAGCTGTGGCCTAACAAGCGTTTTGTACAGTTCCATCATTACATCCCTGCTTTTGTATTCAATACCTCACCAAATAAAGGAAAGCATTCCATATGCTTTCTTGACCACCTTGTCCACCTGTCCTGCCACCTTCAGGAACCTGTGGGCATGCACTCCTCTATACTCCACAGAATAGGCAGCAAC
The DNA here is from genome assembly GCF_964194155.1 of Cetorhinus maximus. Lineage (NCBI taxonomy): Eukaryota > Metazoa > Chordata > Chondrichthyes > Lamniformes > Cetorhinidae > Cetorhinus > Cetorhinus maximus. The sequence continues at coordinate 65,607,376 of NC_135892.1, forward strand.
ATCACCAATCCAGATTGGGAGGTGGCGGCAGCAGTGGTCAGCACCAATGCCCTGGAAAAGAGGACAGCCACCCAGTGCAGAAAGAGGATGAATGATCTCCTCCATTCCGCCAGGGTAAGCCACTCCTCTCATCACTCTCAACTCACACACTCACAAACTCATCACGCATCCACGGGACCCTCACTCACAGCCAGTTCAAGGGACATCATCATTCAATCTCTTACACTCACTGTCATTGTCCTCATCCCATCCATGGGACCACTCAACATCCACACATGCCAGGCATACTCATCATCTGGCCTGGCAGGCATCTTTTATACACTCTCTCCATCTCTACTCATGCAGGGCAAGCTGGCACACAACAAGAGGGAGAGGTCACAGACTGGTGGAGGAATGCCTGAAATCAAGGTCCTCATGGCCTTTGAAAACAGATCCATGCAGCTGGCCAGTGGGGGTCTGGACCGGTCCTGTGCTGATGGTGAGCTCGGCGCTGCTCCACCAAGTGAGGATCCACCAGTGCAACATCCATCAGACAACCATGCTGTGAAAGATGTGTCCTGTTTCACATGCCACTACCATACACCAGTTTTCTCTCTTTGCTTCCGCAGGCACATCTGGGAAACTGCCAAAAGTATCCATGACCCAGGGCCTCCAATCAATCCCCAAGGGAAGCTCAGAAGAGGAATATGCTGAAATCTCCCTGAAGACCCATCACAGCGCTCACCCACAACCTCAACCAGTGCAGAGACACACAACTGGGTGGAGCCAGGCTTTAGAGTAGCCTCGGGATCACAATCTGGTGAGCACATCACATTTTCTGATCCACAGCAGGCAGCGGCAGGGACTTCCCAGGTGTCCAGCATTCAGAGGACAGCTGGGGGCCAGAACGTTGCTGAGTCCGAGTCAGATGACGAGCCTTTGGACTCAGTCATGTCACAGTTGCTGGAGTTGCAAAGGCAAGCTCGGGAATATCAGGAAGGGATGTCCGCTGTACTCCTTAGATTGCAAGGCATGATTCAGGAGTCCATCCATCTTCAGGCTGTGATGATAGGGCCAGCATGCTGATGCACCGAAGTCAACACTAGTAGGATGGCGGCCGCCACGGAGACCTTGGTCCAGTGTGTCACTCGCGCACTGCTGCATGGGCTGAACTCCATCGCCAACACCTCAGTTGGCCTCCAACAGGGTGTACGCAAGAGAGATGTGGGGCAGCCCGATCTCACTCCAGCTACCCCTTCTCCTCAAGGAATCAGCCAGGGGCCCTTGTGCACCCATAAGGAGGAGGATCGGCAGGTGTACCCCCCGGGGCCTTCCATTCAGGTGACTCCAAGAGTGTCCGGCCTATCCGAATCCCCCCTTCCTGTGAACCCAGTAGCTCCAGCTCCACAGGCCAAGGAGGGTGCCACTGCTGCACAGCAGGGCCACGAAAGCAGACTGGGGTCCTCCAGGTCTTGGCCCTCCAGAGGACAGCCGCCAAGTCATCACAAACAGGTTGTAGCAATCAGCAGGCTGCCTTCACCTCGGCTGTGGATTACCGGGGAGCACCAAGGTGTAGCGGCAGGGTTAGGAAGGTTAAGAAAATGTAACTCTTTTGAGTCAACCAACTAAAACTAACTAACTAAAACAAACTAAATTAACAAAATTGGGGACAAATTAAAAAAGCAGCCCCTTAAAGGGAAACTGCAAAAACAAAGACAAAATTCAAAGGAAACTTACAAACATTAAAACAAAATGTGACCAAAATGGTCTATAAAGCACCCCAGTCCCCACGGTGCCTAGTAGGCATGGAGGTGTAACTCTTTTGAGTCAAAAAAATTAAGCTAAATTAACAAAATCAGGGACAAAGTAAAAGCAGCCCCTTAAAGGGAAACTGCAAAAACAAAAGTCAAAATGTAAAGCAAACTTACCAACATCCAATCAAAATGTGATTAATGGAGTCTATAAAGCACCCCAGTCCCCGCAATGCCCGCCGAGCATGGAGATGTAGTTCACATAGCCTAGGCATGGATGCTAATCACTTGTACATAATGTTCACTATTGTAATTAAACTCCCAAGACTGTCCCCCTGCCTATGGCTCCTCGTTCTGATGAGCAGTGTTTGTGTCACTCAGGTGTGAAACCTTTCTGCACAAGCTGAAGGCAGGTCTCTCAGTCCAGGGCCTCTTCCCTGTGCTTTTTTCAGTCTTCAGACCAAAGTGATAGTCTGATCTCACACTCACTGAACACATTAGTGATGCCTGCACCTCGATGGTGCTTGTCATTGCTGCTAGAAATTTGTAGGCAGGCGTTGCAGGGTTCCGTCATTCTCTCCGTGTGCTCTTAGCACTTTAAAGATTGGGGCTGGCCCCCTTTTCTTCAGCATTTGAGACCAGTGACGCTTTGCTCCTGAAGGGCTCAGGTGTTGAAGGCGGACAAAGGATCAGATGCTTTTATGGCTGAGTCTCTATGGTATGACACTGATCGCAGAGCGCAAGCAAGCTGCCCTCGGCCAGACAGGAATCAGACATTCTCAGAGGCTATGTGAAGATCTGTGGAGTGTCCTCACTGCATGTTGTCATCATCTTCCTGTAACTGAGTGGTTATTAGGGCCTCCACTGCGCCTCCATGACAGGAGCATTCTCGCAGAGGGTATGTGCACTGCCATAAGCCAGGCTGGAATCAGATGTCCATAGATGCAATGTGAGGACCTATGATGTCTCCTCACTGCATGCTGTCATCATCCTCCTCCACAAACCTAGCAGCAATGAGGGCCTCCCAAGCACACCTGCCTCGTCTAGCCAGTGAGCAGGCCTCATTGCCATCATCGTCGCCTTCAAGGACCTCCTCAACTTCATCATCATCGACGACGTCTTTAGCAGAGGAGACTGCCAGTTCCTGCATCTCCTCTCCTCCTCAGCCAATACCGCTCCCCATTGCAGCATCAGGTTATAAAAGGCAGAGCAGGCAACAACGATGCATGCCAACCTCTGTGGCCTACATTGCAGGGCTCCACCAGACCGGTCCAGGCACCAGAATCTCATATCCAGCATCCCAAGGTGCACCAAGGTGCAAGTTGCAGCATGAGCCTCATTATACATTCGCTCTGCTGCAGCCTGAGGCCGCCACACGGGTGTCACAGCCACATCCTCTGTGTGTAGCCCTTGTCCCTAAGGAGCCATCTCTGTTGCCTCTGTGGATGCTGGAAGTCGTCAAGGATCTGAGGCCAACTGAGAATGTGGGAGTTGTGGACACTCCTGGAATCCGTGCGCAGACCTGTAGCATGTGGGTATCGTGGTCACACACCAGCTGCACATTCAGCGAATGAAGGCCCTTGTGGTTGACATAATTGACCCTTTGTTGTGATGGAGATCTGAGCACCAAGTGAGTGCAGTCATGGCACTCTGCATCTGTGGGAAACCCAAGATCTGGGCAAATCCAACCCCTCTTGCATCCTGGCTCTCTTGGTCTCAGGCGAATTGCACAAAGTTGTGTGCCCTCGTGAAGATGGCATCCATGACCTTATGGATTCATTTATAGATGGAGGCTTGCAATACTCCACAGAGGTCACCTGTGGAGCTCTGAACGGAGCCACTGACGTAAAAATTAAGTGCTGCGTTCACTTTCACGGCCACTGGCAGTGGATGTCCCCGTGGCAGCAAATCCTGCAGTAGCTGGCAGACGTGACCGACCAGTTCCCTAGACATGTGCAGTCTTTGACGCCACTGGTTGTGGGTCATCTGCAGGAATTAAAGGCGGCGTCTATAGGCCCTGGGTCTACCTAGCCGCCGACCAACAATGGCTCACTGTGATTCTTCAGCAGCGTGTACAGGAGCCCAGCTGGCCCTTCTTCCTGAGGGTGCTGCTCCTCCCTCTGCGCAATAATGGTGCCTCTGTTGCTCTCTTCTCCAGCATCTCCACTCTCTGTAAGCCACGATGCATACAACTAGTTTACCAGGCCCCATGCTACTGATGTATTCCTCCTGCAGGATGAAAGACAGAGACGCGTGGGTTAGCTTGGGTATACTAAGAACCTCTCTTAGTTAAGTCTGAAGGCCCCTTAATGCATCCCAGAGAGTGCTGGCCACCACTTGGATGGCCAGAGTTTAATGTGCTGCATGGCTGCCCGAAACCCCAACCTCCTCTGCCCCACTCCACCTGACCGATTGGCGGCAGCATCACTGACTGGACTGCATGCTGTGCTCTCAGCTCAGGCGCAGGCATTCTCCTAACACACACTGTAGGGCTGCGCTGTTAGCTTTAACCTTGGGGGAGACTGGTCCAAACCAGGAAGATAACGTTGCAAGGGGCTGTAAGCACCTCCAACAGTGACTGCCCATGGCTAATTGTATCAAGGAGATTGTACAACATGCCCGGCCATCCAACTGTTCTGCAGCCCACTAAAACGCTCATTAGTTTGCAGTCTGAGCCCAAGGGGTGAAATGCTCTGGAGCACTTGGTGGCACTTTCGTACCTCTGCATTGCTTGGGTGGGCAGATAAGCTGGAGGCCCGACTCCACGCATGTCAATGTGGCTGCGTCTGAACTGTCACTTTATACAAGGTTTCCCTAACGCGTGGCCACTTCCCTCCCCCCAACTCTGTACACACTTGTGTACCAACTTCAACTGCAGGACAGACCTTGCACCACCCCTCCCCCCCCAAAACGCCTCAAACACAGGGCAGCCCTTGCCCCAGCCCCAAGTCGCTTCAACCACAGGGCAACCCTTGCCCTCATCCCTAGGTTACCTCAACCACAGGGCAACCCTTGCCCTCACCCCTAAGTTACCTCAACCACAGGGCAACCCTTGCCCTCACCCCTAAGTCACCTCAACCGCAGGGCAGCCCTTGCACCCATGCCGCCAAGACGTCTTAACCTTGAAGTCCAACAGAGCAATTTCTGTGCAACGTTACTCACCTGAGAGTTCCCCTCAAAGTGCAGCCCGCCAAGTGCACACCTTTTACATATGCTACTGTGAAATGATCCAACCAGAGTGGTGGTGGGGAGGGGGGAGGATGATTCTGGTTGGCTGGCCTTATAATGATATGCAGATGTGTTACAATGAGGTTCCCAACGTCCAATGGCGGGAAATGCAGCCCACCATCGATGATCTGTAGCGGATGATCACAAACTGGTTTCACGCCATTGTGAAACTGATTCTTGGCCTTCTCGCCATATTGTCGGCTCCTGCCGCCGCACACGCCCAATTTCAGCGGGCACGGACGATTCTGCCCTATGTCGTAGAAATTGATTATGCTTAACCATTAGCATGCAGGCAAAATGATCCTACCAGCTAGTTCTGAGGCCAGCTCAAAATTAGTCCTCAGGCCTCATTTATGTTATTTAGATCAGCGGCTGTTGTTCCACTTCCACAGGCAGCTCAAATGTTCTGCATTATTAAATATCGGGTTGCTTGTCTCACCAGCAGAGGCTCTAAAGTAAGAGGGGAGGGATTTTCCGTGGCAACAAGAATGGGGCTGACTGCCAGCATTGTGCAGTCACGAGGAGTGTGTGTTAAACTGAACATAAAAGCCTGTTAAATACTGGAACCCAAGGATTTGATAGCAGCAGTGGTAATCAGACTAGACTTTGGGCCTCTCATGTTCATAGTCCAATGTGCATTGAGATGCTGATGCTGAGCCATTGCCATAAATTAAAAATCACAATGGTCCCAGCACTTTCTCAAACCATGGAGGCTGTTAGAAAGGAAGTTCCCTCCTCCAAATGCATGCTGCCTGTTATTTAACATTTGATTCAATTATTTTGCACAGTGCCAAGTAACACAGGTTCTGTAACCTTGCCTGGTGTTTGGTTTTCCACCCTTTCTGAATATGGACAGTATGTTTGCCCGTTTCTAATTTAGTGGTACCTTCCCAATGCCAGGGACTCCCTCATGATGATTACCAATGTCCCACAAAGCTTAATCCACAAGAATTTAGAGATTAAATACAACGGAATAAATGTTTGTCTCTATTGTATAGGCAGTAACCAGCACAATGGGTTTCCAGGGCTGTTGTACAACATGGCTGATTTTTATTGAATGAAGGCCGAACAGGTTCTATAACTTGTGGGTTATCTGCTCCAGAAGAGTTCATGTGGTGAAATGAACAACTCCCTCCATCTATCTCTGGGGGTTTATTGTCTTTCTGCTTATCCTCAGTGTCAAGCCCATTTGCACCTTTGATTATTTCACCTCTTTTATGGCTGCCCTCACTGTTGAAGAATGAGAGAACCTCTTGCTACTGTATTTCTATAGGTTTCCAGTTACCTCACTGATCATTCGTTTAATGTGTTTCTGCGTGCCCATATATCCATCCCAATGTTGAGCCCATCTTCTTTTTCCCCTTAGAATTTACAGAGATCATTTTGCAACTTTATTTCTCTTTTGAACCGTTTATGAATCCATTGAGGGCCAGAACTTTTTAGTCTGAATAGGCTGGCTCTAGGTATTTATTTCTCCTGCGTGCTCAGTATTACGCCTTTAAAGACTTTACCTTCTTCTAGAGCTGCATTAGACAGACATGTTACTTGGCCCTGGATATTTCCTCTGAGTCGGGAAAGTCCCGACTCCACAAGCCTGACTCGGGAGAAAGTGTCCGGGATGGTTAGAATTTTGTTCCAGTGGAGTGGGTGTTAACAGGAGTTGGGCCGGCTGCCACTACAAACAGTGTGGAGGCAGCCGCAGGGGTTGCCAGATGCGGAGTTGGGCTATGTGAAAGGCCGTCCTTGGTGTTCCAAGACTAATAACATTTTCTTTTTAAAAACAGCTCTCTAGCCCTCATTTCTCAAACCCCTCACTAGCCTCCCCCGCTCCCCACACATTCCCCACCCGCCAATGCCAATTCATGACACCTCATTTCCCCGTCCACCCCATGGCCCCTCATACACTCCATGCCAACCTAAGCCCCTCTACCCACTCCCATGGCCTCTCACCCTCCATGCCAACCTACGGAACTACATCCACACCCTATGGCCCTTTATAGCCCCTATGCCAACTTATGCCAACCCAAGCCCACCAACTACCCTTTTCCCTTACACCTGCCATGCCAACTCACCCTGTATCTGCCATAGGCAGACCTCAGGAGCCGTGCTGCGATAAAATAAAATGAAGTTCTAAGGCCTGAACTTTCATTCCCAAGTCAGGAGCGCAGAATCAGTAAAATTCCCAGCTCTGCAAACCAGGCTCAGGGGAAAGTGTTCCGAACAGTCGGACTTCCGTTCCACAGCGGGGGATGGGGGATGTGGGGGGTGGTGGTGGGTGTGAGTGCTAGTTAGGCTTGACATCCCAGAAAGTGTTTGGAGGCAGCCACAGTGGCTGCCAGGTGCGGAGGCAGTCTGCGTAAAAGGCCTGCCTCGGCAACCTGGATTTCATTGCAGCTTTCAAAAAATAAAACAAGAAACAGCGCTCCATCCTTCACCCCTCACCACCCCACAGAGTCCCCATGCCCCTTAATTGCCAACAGATGCTACCTCATGCCCCATCCCCATGGCCCTTCATAACCTCCATGCCAACCTATGCCCCTCTATGCACCCCAATGATCCTTTATAGCCCCTATGCCAACTTAATGTCATGCTACCTACTCACTGCCCTTTTCCCTTACACCCTCTATCCAGCTCACCCAGTATCTACCATGAGCAGACTTCAGGACCCATGCTGAGATGAAATAAAATAAAGTTCTGTGTCTATTGCAGACTTTATTTTTTAAAAACACTCTCATTCATAAAATACCCATTCACTACATTTGCATTTCTTCAACTACATAATCCCTTATTTCATTCAAGTGCTTAACCCCTTATAAAACAAACACTTGTATTTATAGCCCCACATCAAAGATTTCATAACCACTTGGAACTGCCAGTCAAACACTGCACTGACAGGCACCTCACTATGATAATGCTAGATTGTAAAATCAGTCATGCAGTACAGATCCTATAATGATAGCCCTCAGGCTTATGTCAACAGACAGAGTCGAATAACAAACACTGATTTTTTAAACTCCATAATATTATTTTTTAAAGCATTTAATGGCCAGGAGATTTAAATGCTTTGACAGCGTGGCAGTTCCAATGAGTTTATCCACTTTTAATACATTTATGTCGGTTTAATAATCCCAAAGTGCACTTGACCTCTCTCAAAAGGCACTAAACCTCTCCCAAAGTGCACCTGGCCTCTCCAAAAGGTGTTCCTGGACCTATCCAAAAGGATACTGGACTTCTCCAAAGAACTTGGGCAGCTTTAGACATTCTCCTAAAAACGTGTAAAACACACAAGTCATGTTTTGGACAACCACTAGTGAAAATTGGATCCTTTTAAGGGTAGTTGCACTTTTATATGTGGAGTTGCCTCCATGAATGATGGATGTGCAAAAATGTGCCCTGCCCCCTCCCCTGACAAAAATGGTGAACACCAGGGACTTCCATAATCAGGTCCCTGGCACCATGTTGGCTATGCTGGAGACCCTCTCTGTTTTTACTAAAATTCAGGCTTAAGTCTCCATTGCAGATTTTATTATTTTTTTGAAAACACTTTCAATCATAAAAAAAACATTCATTACATTTAAATTGCTTCAACTACTCAATTCCTTATGAAAGGAAACATTTCTTTTAAGTGCCTATTTCCTTGTAAAAACAAGCATTTGTATTCATAGCCCCATATCAAAGGCTTTATAACAAATTGGAGCTGTCAACCAAACTGCGAACTGACAGGCACCCAACTATTATAATAATAGGCTGCGAAATAAGTCATACAGCACAAATCCTATAATGATAACCCTCAGTCTTAAGTCAACTGGCAGAGTGAAATGGCAAGCACTGATTTTTTTTTAAACTGCAGACTTTTTTAACTTAAAGGGCAGGAGATTTAAATTGCTTGATAGCTTGACAGTTTCAATGAACTCATCCACTATTTACACACATTCATGCCTAATTTTAGTTTCCCAAAGGGCACTTGACTTCTCCCAAAGCACACCTTATATCCCCCAAAGGGCAACTTAACTCTCCTAAAGTGATACGTAGACATATCCCAAAGGGGTATCTGAGCCTATCCAAAAGAATGTTCTAACTCTCCAAATAGCTCTGGCAGCTTTAGACTTTTTCTTCAAAGGTCTAAAGTGCACAAGTCATGTTTCAGACAATGCACTAACGAAAAATGGATCTATTTGAAGGCAGCCACATTTTTCAATGTGCAGCTGCCCCTGTGAACCACGGGTGTGCAAATTACAACCTCCACCCATTCCCCAACTCCCCACCACAACCACCGCCCCCACCCCCCTCAACCCCCCAAGCCCTACCCATGCAAAATTGGTAGGTGCCGGGTTTGGGGGCTGTCCTTCTGGAATTTGGGCTCCGGCATCATTTTGTCTAAGCTGGAGACAATCTCCATCTGCAACTAATTTCAGGCCTTGCATTTACTCAAACTGAACTGATTGCAGAGAAATATCAACTACCTAAAACATCTACTTCTTTAAACTGCTGTCATTGGCTTTTATATTCCTGTATGAGTCTTTATCTCACATCCAAACAATCAAATTCCATTGCCCAATGCCATTTATGCCGGAACCTTGTAATTATTAGTTAGATTAATCTGACTCAGAAGATGAAATGGTGTCAAACATGTGCAATTTCTGTGGGCACAGATCCCACTGTGCTTGATTTCTGCCCATTCCATAAAGTTACAGACAGAATTTGTGTTTTTCTACTGCTTGTGATCAGTGTATTTGTATGTAAAAGTTGTGTTTTCTTACCCTGAGAGTGATTGTCCCAATTTAAATAAACCCAGCACAAAGTGTTTTGTGAGTTTTAAAAAATAAAGAAGATTATTTATTATCACACACTTGCTCGAGATGTTTAAAACATGATGTCTTACTCACTCGACTCACACACACTATCACACACACAAAGAAGGTAAAACAATACAAATACAAATTATTGCAATAATATCTTTTGTGGCAGGCATGCAGTTTCTTAGATAAGATGTTGCTTTAGTTGAAGTGAAGATCTTATGCAGCAAAAGATTCTCAGTAAGCTGCAAAGCTTCTTGTAGTGGAATTTCTAGGAGGCTGGTTCTCAGGTGAACTTGAAGTTGGAACAGGTTGGGGGAGTCCTTCTCCCACTTTTAAGGTGTTTCTATTTATTACCCTGACTGTTTAAATGATTCACAGCTGGTTTGATTCCTTTCTGATGGAACTCTGTCTGTAGAACAGCTTCTTGCTGTTATTTTAAAACCAGACAACAAACTGGCTTCCTCACCATGTGGCTTGTATAAGTTCAATGTCATTTTTCCAAAAAAAGGGTGGTGTGTTGATTATACATCCTGTGTTGTCGTTTGACACCTTGACATTCACCCAATCTAGTTTGGATTAAGGGACCATCATAATACAATGGGAGGTTAATGGGATATATTCACATTCATCTAATACAATTGACTTTCAATGTTCCTTTTATCCATGGTGAAACAGATTGGAATGATATAGTTCTGCTATAGTCTGGCTGGAATGCTATAGTTCTTTTGTTTATGGTACATCCTTAAACAAAGGGATGTATGAATTCCCTGGACGGCTGCGAATGTCCATATTTAATTAGGCATTTTCTTGAGACTCAGGATTGTCTGGAGTTCAAAATGCCAGAAGGTTGCATGATTTGAAGTGGCCATTTTATAATTTGTTTGTATTCAGCATATACTGGAATATGACAGTAAACATTCCAGGGAATTCCCCCTTTAGAAAAATGTGTACACTTTTGGGCATTTTACCTTTAAAACAGCATTAATGTATCAGGCTGTGAGAGAAAGATTGTGCAAGGACTTTTGGCTGTAGGTAATCAAGAGAGTGCCAAAGAATCTACCTTGATTTTTATTGGAAGACTATGAAAAGACATGGTCCAGATTTCTAAAATCCTAAGAGGAATACATAAATCAGAAACATTTAAGTTAATTTAACTGGCTGAGACTGCAGAACTAGAGCACACAAGTATGAAATTACAAGCCGCCAGCAAGGCATGAGATCAAAGGGAATTTTTCTCCAGAGTTATGCCATAAATTTGACAGCTAGTGTTCTACTGATTAACATCTTGGAAATATGAATATGTTAAATTCAGATTAATAGAAGAGTCTAGTAGATTCCCCATGGCATTGCTCACAGTAAATCAGAGATATTTGCCTTCCTTTGTCTGTGTGCCCATTACCTCTCTCTTATTTGCACATGGCTGTCTAATCTGACTCTTTCTGATGATGTTTTCTGTATCTTTAGTTCCTTGATGTCTCTTTCCTTTGAGCTGATCTCCATGTCTATCCCTATTTATCTCTTCCCATAGCCCATCACTCATTTTTCTAATCCTGCTGTGATATGTCAATCTGTCTCTTTCTATCTCTGTTTCTGTTTCCTCTCTCTCTACTTATTTATTTTCTTTTAATATTTCTTTCTGTCTCTGCCCAACCTCATCTCTCCATCTATTTCTCTCTCTCTCTCTCTCTATGCCTCAACCTCTTCTAATCTTGGTCTCTGCCTTTCACATGTAACCTTTGTTTGTGTAAATGATCAAGAAGTGTGAAGGTAAAACAGTGGGAGACCCATAGGTGGTATTGGGCGGGGGGTGGGGGTGGGTGGTGGGCAAGGAGAGGAATTCGCTATTGCTGATAGGAGTGAAGTAAAAATGGTAAGTCTTGGCTTGAGGTTGTTTTTAAATTGTTATATTCAGAGGAAATGCAGAGAACAGGAGGGGTAAATGTCAAATGTCATCGCTTTGCTGGGCTTAACTGTGGTTTATACATCCACCAGAATTTGCACTGAGATTGAATTCTCTGCTGGACTGCCTCTACCATTACTGGTCTGCTTTTGTGGCATTTGTTTCTGCTTCTCTGCTGAGACTTTTCACTCAACTATTGATTTCCAACTTGTTCTAGGTGCCGCTAGCATGCTACAGAATGAGCACTGCAGCTATCTCCTTACTTCTCTTGATCCACTATACTCATCATCAAAACTCCTCACACATCCTTTGATGGAAAAGGTTCAACGGCTCCTCAACCTCCTGCTGTTGCTTCTGATCTTGTATGATCCTCACCTCCTTCGAGCTTGGACCAGTTTCCTCATTTGCATTGATGCCATGGATTTACCTCCCTCTGGGTCTCTCTGGACTTAACTCATGTGATCATGGTGCACTATCCCTCTTCAATTTCCTTAATTTCTTTGCAACCTTCAACATTCCATCCTTCTCCATGCCTTTCCTCTGTCTTGCAGCTCAGTAAAACTGCTTGTAATTGCTTTCGCTCTTACCTGTCCGATCATAGCTGGAACAATTCCAACAATACTCTTCCCAGGACCTCCAGAGTTCCTCAAGGATCTATCCTTGCCATTTCCTCTTTTTTTTCCACATGTTTCCTTTCGATGACCAACATCAATAGCCATGGAGTCAGCTACCATATACACATCGGTGACACCCTACTCTACTGCTTCCACCTCCATGAACTCTTGTGTTGTCAGACTGCTTGACCGACATTCATGTTTGGATGAGCCAAAATTTCTTCCAACTAAATATTGGAAAGGTTGAACCTGTCATAAATTCAGAGCTTCATTGCAGATTGCATCCCACTCCCTAGCCACTGTCTACAATGAAGTGGACTGTTCACAATTTCCAAATCCCTTTCATCCAAGCTTAACTTCTGACCCCATATCTTTTCCATTGTAAATACCGGTTAATTCTATCTCCATAACAACATCCTACCTTAGCTCCTACCTCAGTTCTTCACATTACTATTGGTGGCCATGTCTCCAGTTATCTAGGGCCTTTGCTCCAGAATTGCCTCAATAAACCCCTCTCCACATCCCTCCATATAAGCCACACATTTTACCAAGGTTTTGTTCACCCCTTCTCATCTAGCCTTCTTTGTCTCAATGCCCATTTTTTTGATTCTCTGTCTCTATGTTAAACTGTTTCTATGTTAAAAGTACTATATCAACACAATGCTCTTGCTGTTGCAACTGTAATGATGATATGGAGAGAGGCAGCGAGATGGTCATAAAGGGAAAAGGCTAAATGGGGCCATGATAACAACAAACTGGGGAGCAGGGGGCTGAACACTGAATGGGTCACCCTAAAGTTTGTATTGAGTGTGTGAACAAATGGGCTGCCTGAAGGATTGACCAAGGGAGAGATGCAACAGGGGACTGGGAGAACCTTTTTTAAGGGTTAGCAAGGTCACTAAAACGGGCCTATCTTCTTTTTGAAGCAGCTTTAGAAAGCAGGGGTGACAACGTCAGCTGGTGGGAGAGTAAGGGAACCATCTTTCAGACTGGCTCAAGTGTGAGTGGGCAACTGGGGAGTCATAGAATGAACCTTTAGTAATTACATTATTTAAAGACTTTTGAGCTGCAAGGTGCTGCCATAAGGACAGAATAAAGCAGCACAGAGTAGGTAGAATAGTGCAAAGAAAAGCCGCAGGATGGACAAGATGGAGCAAGAGCTGGGCATCGTTGAGCGTATCAGAACATCTTGAATCACACCATGCTGACAGGTAAGCTTTCATTAACAAAAGTGTCATTCCAAATGATAATATAAGTGGTCTCATTTATAAATATTGATGTGAAATTTGTTACTCAAAATTGATATGGGAAATTAAACATGAAATATTAACAACATTGTTAATACTAACAATATAATGTCACATATAAATACAAATAATGTAACACAAAATATTTAACACCTAACCAATTAATAAAATTAAGTAAGTTATAAACAGTTTATTATAGGTAATATTGAGGCAAAAATATCGTTCCTATTTGGAGAACTGTGACATGGATTTTTAAAAATATATATTTTTAGTCATACAATAATTATAGCTAATATTATTGTGAACTAGCAATCAGGTTTATACTTAAGAAAAATATCTTCAAATCAAGCTTGATGTATTGTTGAAGACGTGTTTTACACTGACTTTCTCAAATATGGTTACACCTCTTGGGCCGAATTGTCTGTTCCTGCTGGCATCGGGCATGCTCAGTGGCATGAGTGGCCAATACAACGAGAAGGCCAAAAATCAGTTCCATGACGCTGTGAAACCAGTTTGCGATTGTCCGCTCAGCCCGTCAATGGCAGGCCACGTTTCCCATCATTGGGCGTCGAGAACCTCATTGTAATCCATCTGCATATCATTATAAGGCTAGCCTGCCAGACTCATCTCCCCCCTACCCCCCCATCAGTGTGATTGCATGCAGATGTATTTCATAACAGCATATAAAAAGCACGCGCTTGGCGGGCTGCACTTTGAAGTGAGTGCACAGGAACATTGTTGAGCACTCACAAAGGACGCCTGTTGGACTCCAAGTTTGAGGTGCATTGGACGGGGTGGTAATTGACCTTTTGGCTAAGATCAAGTGTGGTCATGAAGCGATGGCTATAACCAGTTGAGCCCCATACCATGGGGTACGTAACACCATTCAGGTGACGGTGAAGGACAGCGAAGGAGGGGCACCCATGGATCGGGCCTTCTTCAGCAAGCGGATCCTGTTGAAGGTGTGTGGATTTGAAGCGGAAGAGATCTACTGCCTGCAAGACATCCCCAGCACTGGGTTTTTCGACGTGACCTTCAGGAGTGGGGCTGCTTGCGTCAAGTTCCTGAAGGTGTTCGAGGAGAAGAGAGACCAGCCGGAGATGAAGATCCTGACGGTGGAGCCACTCTTTGCTCTGCCATTGCAATGGGACTGTGTGGTGACGGTGCATCTCTACAACACCCACGTCCCTGTCGCCGACGTATTCACCTTCCTCGCCAGGTACGTCGACAGGGTTGGGAGCTGCACCGAGGTTAGAGACGCCTTGGGATTTGGACATGCAAACGCCAGATCAAGGTCACGCTCAAGACTGATGGTAAGGGAACCATCTTCCACCTTCCTTCCAGCTTCGCTATCGGGGGAAGCCGTGGCTACCTTGTGTACGCTGGGCAGCCCAGACTTTGTCGCTCATGCAGCAAGTCTGGTCATGTAGTGGCCAACTGCAGTGCCACCCTCTGCAAGAACTACAAACAGGAAGGGCATCAAACAAAGGACTGCAAACAGACTAAGTGATGCAACCTGTGTGGCGAGGCAGGTCACCTCTACAGGACCTGCCTCAAACGCTGCCTCACTTATGCACAGGCAGCCAAAGCTAACGAGGGGGAAGCAGATGAAATGCTTCGTGTCACTACTACCAAGGACACTTGCAGCACTCCAACCACCAAGGCCCCAATTAAGAACAGGACAGAGGAGGGCACAGAGAGAGAGACAAGGTGGAGGAAAAGATTGAGGCAGCAGACAGCCAATCAACTGCACTGCCCCCTGAACCTCCCACTCCTCAGGAGAGCGAATCAATGGAGAAGGAGGAAGCAGCGGAAAATCAGCAGGGGGAGTGGCAGCTAGTGAAGAGAGCCAAAAGGAACAATGGGCTAAGAAGGGACCAAGCCACTTCCCAGACAAGTGGCAAGAGGTGTCTCCCATCCGACATGGATGACAAAGGCAGCTGCTCTTCGGACGAAGAAGTGCAAGGGCGGCACCTACAGAAGAAGCGGCAAAGCTCTAGGGAGTTGGAGGACGAGACACCTGAGCTCCAGAACATTTGAGACAATGAGGAGACCAGCGCACCCCAACTTTGCCCACAACCCGAAGAGGCCAGCACACCCCAACCCCAGAAATCTGGGAGCAGTGAAGCGCTCAGCGCACCCCACCTCAGGGAAGCCGGGAGCAGCAACGCCCCAGAGGGGGAGAGGATCGGAGAGACTTCTCCAACAGAGAACAATTCAAATCTCATTCCTTGCACGAACACCCAGATGCCACCTGAGCAGAACATCTCCAATGGGGAAGTTCAGGACAGTTTCCTCAGCTCATCCAAAGTGAGGCAATTTGTGAACACTATGGGTATGCAGGAGCAGACCAAAGGTCTGGAACTCTCAAAGACAACAGGTTTGGTAAGAGACTAAATGCTTTAAAATGGGTGTAAGATTGTATCCATAAATGTGGGTAGCATTAAATCTACTACGCGATGTGTTGCGACCTTGGACTACCTTGCCAAGGTCAAAGCTGACCTGCTGTTTCTGCAGGAGTGTGCGATACCGCACCTCAGCTCCTCCAGGCAATGGTCACGATGGTGGTCCCATGGGCCATCGATCTGGTCGGGAGGAAACAACTCTCATTCCTCCGGCCTGGGTATTCTGCTGCGGGGAGGCAACTTCACCGTCTCCGAGGTTAAGGAGGTGGTGGGCGGGCGCCTCCTCGTAGCAGACGTAATGTACAAGAACGCTCCACTCCGGGTAATTAACGTGTACACCCCGGCACAAAAGGCTGAGCGGCTGGCGGTTTTTCAGCAGCTCCCACTGCTGCTGGTGACCTCCAGGCCGGTCATTCTGGGCGGTGACTTCAACTGCATCATCGATGCGGCTGGACGATCCAGCAGGGCCAACAGCAGATTGGACGCTACGTCCAGATCCTTGATGGAAACAGTTAAGGATGCCAAGCTGCACGATGTCTTCAGCAACCCTGCAGACGGAGCGCAGCGTAGATACACCTGGTCGCGGCCAGGTGGGTCCATCCGTTCCAGGATAGACTTCCTGTTTGTGTCCCGTGCATTCGCAGTCAGATCCACCGACATCAAGCCGGTGTTCTTCTCTGACCATTGCTTCCTACTGGCTGACTGTCACTTAGAGGAAGACCAGAGGGTGGGCAGGGGGGCATGGAAGATAAACGTGTAATTGCTGACCCCAGAGAACATTGAGGAGCTCAAGAGGGATTACAAAGGTTGGAGAACCGTGAAACCCCTCTTTGAGTCCCTGATACACTGGTGGGAAGTGATCAAGGGAAACATCAAGAGGTTTTTCATCCACAAAGGCACCCAGAAAGCTGGAAAGGAACAGAGGGAAATGTCCCGACTCCAGAAAAACATGCGGAATCTGCTCCGGCTGCAGTCGATGGGGGTCGATGTCAAGGAGGAACTCCAAGAGGTGAAGAGCCAGCAAGCCTCGCTCTTTGCCTCGGAGGCCTCCAAGATCATCTTCCGGTCCAGAGTCCGCTCCGTGGAGCAGGATGAGACGTGCTCACATTTCTTCTTCCAAAAGGTACACAGAGAGAGCTCTGTGATCAGCAGCCTGAAGGAAGAAGATGGTTCAGTAAAGTCATCGCAGTCTGACATTTTGAGGATCCGCAAATCCTTTTATACCGGATTGTATGACGTGAAGCCCACAGACAGTACGGCCTCCCAGTCCTTCCTGTCCTCTATCACGAGGTCTTAGACGACAGTACATGGGAGAGCCTGGACAAACTGCTAACGCCTGATGAACTGACTAGGACCCTTGAGTCCTTCAAGAAGAGTAAAACTCCCGGAAGCGACGGCTTGCCGGCGGAGTTGTATTCGGCTCTGTGGGACTGGATGGGTCCAGACCTGCTAGAAGTGTACGAGAGTATGCTCCTGGCCGGCAGCATGTCAGAATCCATGAGGAAAGGCATCATCTCCCTCATCTACAAGCACAAGGGGGGAAGGGAGGAAATTAGAAATTGGCGACCCATTTCACTGTTGAATGTGGACTATAAGATTCTGTCCAAGGTCATCGCCAATCGGGTCAAGTCCACTCTGGAATTGGTGATCCACCCTGACCAGACCTGCACTGTGCCGGGCAGGAAGATCTCTGACAGCCTCGCGCTACTCAGGGATAAGATTGCCCATGTGCAGGACAGGGGTGTGGACACCTGCCTCATCAGCCTGGATCAGGAGAAGGCCTTTGACAGAATATCGCACACCTACATGCTGGATGTGCTCTCCAAAATGGGGTTTGGGGAGGGAATTCGCAATTGGATCCAACTGCTCTACACTAACATCAATAGCGCAGTCTCAGTCAATAGGTGGGAATCAGATAGCTTTCTAATAAATCTGGAGTCAGGCAGGGCTGCCCTCTCTCCCCTGTCCTGTTTGTGTGTTGCATAGAACCCTTTGCCGAGTCCATCAGGAAGGATCCGGGCATAAGAGGAGTGACGATCCCAGGCAGTGGAGGCACTCAGGTCAAAGCCTCCCTGTACATGGACGATGTTGCCGTCTTCTGCTCGGATCCGCTGTCGGTGCGCAGACTGATCCACATCTGCGACCAGTTTGAACTGGCCTCGGGAGCCAAGGTAAATCATGGGAAGAGCGAGGCCATGTTCTTTGGGAACTGGGCTGACCGATCCTTTGTCCCCTTCACCGTCAGGGCTGAGGGCCTGAAGGTGCTGGGGATATGGTTCGGAGGGACCGGGGCATGCATTAGAAACTGGAAGGAGCGAGTGTCTATGGTGCAAAGAAAACTGGGCATGTTGGAGCGATGCTCCCTCTCCATTGCGGGTAAGAACCTGGTCATCAGGTGTGAGGCACTTTCGCTGTTGCTGTATGTGGCGCAGGTCTGGCCCATTCCAGACTCCTGCGCGATGGTGATCACCCGAGCCATCTTTCACTTTATCTGGAGGTCGAAAATGGATCGTGTCCGCAGGGACGTGATGTACTAGCCTCTAGATAAAGGGGGGGAAAACGTGCCCAACATCGCCCTCATACTATAATAAAAAACAAAAATAAAAATACCTGGAAAAACTCAGGAGGTCTGGCAGCATCTGCGGAGAGGAACACAGTTAACGTTTCAAGTCCATATGACTCTTCAACAGAACTCATACTGATGGCCACCTTTGCGTGCGGCTGCATCAAGCTGTGCTTAGACCCTCGGTATGCAAACACCAAGTGCTGAGGTTCTACCTATCCCCGGTGTTGCGAAGGATGGGTCTGGCCATGCTGCCGCAGAACGCTCCAAGTACTTGGAAAAATTTATGCAGAGAAACACCTTTGACCACAAGTCCATCAGACAGTGGTCGGCACGTAACGTCTTAGAGGCCCTGCGAGAAAAGGAGAGGGTGGACCCTGTGGGATGGTTCCCCGAGCAGACTGTCAAAGTCATTTGGCAGAATGCCTCATCACCAGAACTTTCCAACAAGCACCAAGATGTAGCTTGGCTGGTGGTGAGAAAGGCCCTCCCTGACAGATCCTTCCAACAAGCCAGGAGCCTCAACCCTTTTCATGTTGCCCTCGAAGTGGCTGTGGTAGGGACGAGACCGTTGTTCACCTCCTTGTGGATTGTGCCTTTGCAAAGAAGGTCTGGAGAGAGATGCAGTGGTTTCTGTCGAGGTTCATCCTGAGCAGTGCTGTGACACAGGACTCTGTGCTCTACGGGCTGTTCCCAGGGACACACACCGAGACAAACATCAACTGCAGGTGGAGGATCATCAACTCGGTGAAAGACGCTTTTTGGTCTGCCCGAAATTTGTTGGTCTTCCAGCGCAAAGAGTTGTCCCCGACTGAGTGTTGCAGACTGGCACATTCCAAGGTCCAGGACTACATGCTGATGGACGCACTAAAGCTTGGGGCAGCTGCCGCAAAGGCGCAATGGGGAAAGGTCGCTGTCTACGACCTTTCTGCCACAGTGCACCGAGGGACTGGGAACTGTTGAGAGCCCCTTGGGCTGTACAGCTCAAATTGAATGTCTGCAGTTAATGCTAATTGTATTATAATTGTATTGAAGCACCTCAGAGTGCAACATGATGTATGTTGATAACTCCAATCCCATTGTCTGATTGTCTGTAATGACCATATTGAAATGATTGTAATATTCATTGATTGTATTGATGCACCTGGTGATCCATGTGTAAAAGTCGAATCTGATTGTACTTTTGTGACGGTGATTTTGAAATGTTTTGGAATGGTCTTCCAGGTATTTCATGAATAAAGTATATTTTTCAAAAATAAAAGACTGCCCTGAGGTTGAAGGTAGCACACAGGCAAGGGGAGGGGGCATGCAGCCATGCATTAGGGAGACCTTGTACAAAGTAACCATGCCTCTGCAGCTGAGACAGTTCAGGTGCAGCCACATTGATATGATTGAAGCCGGGCCTCTAGGTTATCTGCCCACTCAAGCAACGCAGAGACATCAAAGTGCCAAGTGCTTCAGAGTTTTTCACGCCTTGGGCACAGACTGCAAACTAATGAGCATTTTAGTGGACTGCAGAACAGTTGGATAACTGGGCAAGTTGTACAATCTCCTTGCTAAAGCTGACCATGGAGCAGTCACTGGCGGAGTGACTCGCAGCCCTTTGCAAAGTCATCACCCAAGTTTGGACCAGATTCCCCCACGGTTCAAGCTAACAGTGCAGCCTTGCAGTGTGGGTTAGGAGAATGCCTGCGCCTGAGAGCACAGCATGCAGTCCAGTGGGCAAAGCTGCTGCCAATCGGCCAGGTGGAGTGGGGCAGAGGGAGGTGGGGGGCAGGATTTTCCTACTTCTGGGAGCTGAAGAATTGTGGATACTAAAATAAAGATTTTATAAATGCTAACCCACGTGTCTCTCTCTCTCTTTCATCCAGCGGGAGGGTAACATCAGGATCATAGAGCCTGGTGAACTAGCTGTATGCATCATGGCATACAAGGGGTGAAGACAATGGAGAAGAGAGTGACAGAGACACCTGGCTGCGCAGAGGGAGGAGCAGCACCCTCAGGAAGAATGGGTGGTGGTGGCTCCTGCACTCACCACTGAAGAGCCACAGCGAGCTGTCGCTGGTCAGCACCTAGCTAGACCCAGGGTCTATAGATGCCGCCTTTCATTCCTGCAGATGACAAAGAACCAGTGTCGCTGAAGACTGCGCATGTCTGGGGAACTGGTCGGTTACATCTGCCAGCTACTGCAGGATTTGGTGCCACATGGACATGGAGGGCATCCACTGCCGTGGCTGTGAAAGTGACAGCGATGCTCAATTTTTATGCCAGTGGCTCTTTTCAGGGCTCTGCAGGTGACCTCTGTGGGATATCACAAACTTCCGCCCACAAATGCATCCATGAGTTCACGGATGCCACCTTCGCGAGGGCACACAACTTTGTGAATTTCACCCAGGACCAGGAGAGCCAGGAAGCAAGAGCGATTGGATTTGCCCAGATCTCGGGTCTCCCACAGGTGCAGGTTGCCATTGACTGGACTTACATGGCGGTTAGATCTCTGTCGCAACGCGCAGTCAACTATGTCAACCGCAAGGGCTTCCATGCGCTGAATGTGCAGCTGGTGTGCAGCCACCACAAATGCATCCTGCAGGCCTGCACACAGTTTCCAGAGGGTGTTCACGACTCCTACATTCTCAGTCGGTCACAGATCCCTGGCATCTCCCAGAGTCCACAGAGGCTGTGGGAATGGCTCCTCAGGGGCAAGGGCTGATGACACCCATGCGGCGGTCTCAGACTGCAGCAGAGAGAAGGTATAATAAGGCTCATGCTGCAACTCGCATTTTGGTGGAGCAGACCATCGGGATGCTGAAAATGTGGTTCCAGTGCCTGGACCGGTCTGGTGGAGCCCTGCAATATAGTTCACAGAGGGTGTCACGCATCGTCGTCACCTGCTGCACCCTTTACAACCTGGCGCTGCAAAGGGGAGAGGAGGAGGAGGCTGAGGAGGAGGTGCAGGAGCTGGAGGTCTCCTCCGATGAGGAGGATGTCGACAGTGATATGGGCAAGGAGGTCCTCAAAGGCGACGTTGACGGTGATGAGGCCCTGGCACTGGCCAGACGAGGCAGGCATGCTCGGGAGGCCCGCATATCTGCTAGACCTGTGGAGGATGATGACAATATGTAGTGAGGCGACAACATGGATCCTCAAATTACATCTATCAATGTTTGACTCCAGTCTGGCTTATGGCAGTGTGCATACCATCTGCGAGAATGCTCCTGTCACGGAGATGCAGTGGAGGCCCCAATAGTCACTTGATTGCAGGAGGATGATGATGACATTCAGTGAGGACACTCCATAGATCTTCACATAGCAGCAGTGAATGTCTTACTTCTGTCTGGCCGAGGGCAGCTTGCTTGCGCTTTGCAATAAGGGTCATATCATAGAGATGCAGACATGAAACGTTAAAAGCATCTGATCCTTTGTCCGCCTTCAGCACCTGACCCCTTCAGGAGCACAGCATCACTGATCACAGATTCTGGGGGCCAGTCCTACCTTGAAGGTACTGAGAGCACACAGAGAAATTGAGAGAACTCTGAGGTGCCTGCCCACTACATTCTAGCACCAATGACAAGCACCGCTGAGGTGCAGGCATCAGTAATATGTCCAGGGTGTGCGAGACTGCAAAAAGCACAGGGAAGAGGCTCTGGACTGACACACCTGCCTTTATCATGTGCCGAAAGGTTTCACATCTGACAGACAAGAACACTGCTCATCAGAACAAGGAGCCATAGGCATGGAGACATTCTTTTGGGAGTTTATTGACAATAGTGAACATTGTGTGATTAACACCCGTGCCCAAGCTATGGGGCTTAAAGCTTCCTGATTGGGCTTGGGTGCAGCTCATTCCTGCCTGAGTGGGACCTGTTGCGTGTGCTGGCTGTGGCTGCTGCTACTGCTCTGGCTGCTACTTTCCTGTGTTGTTGCTGTTATTACTTTGGAGTTTTTGTTTGCTCATCTTCACCTAGAAGAAGACGACCACTGCTCATACAGAGGGGAAAATGAGTTTGGGGAGTTGGACTTTTCCTTTCTGGGGATCCCTACAACCTGCTGCTGCTGCAGGGTGGGGCCTTTTAAGGCCTGACGAGTCTAGGAGTGGGAGTTTGGAGAGAGGACACAACTCCAGCTGGAGGGGGAGGACTTATGCTGATCCAGAGGTGGGTGCCTAGGGGAGAAAAAGGAACTGCAACTGATTGATTGCCTGTAGAGGGAGGGAAGGAAGACCTCCTTTCTTCAGAAGGGAGGGCAGTGACTGACTGAGCTTTAAAAGGGGAAAAGAAAATCTGCACCCTGCTCTGCCCTCCTTTGCCTCACCTGGGCTAGCTAGTGCTGCCCAGAGCCAGCGGCATCCAAGGACATCTATCATTGTTCCTGAACTGTGCCTGGGAAATGCGAGCTGCCCAGGGAAAGACCCCTCCCCCGCAGCAGAACATCGGACCCCCCCCCCCACCTCAAGAAACATCAGGGTACTGGCCTGCCTTTGTCCCCTCTGTCTCCCCCTCCTCCTCTCCCTCTCGCTCCCCCTGGTCCCACTCCCCACTCTGTGTATTTTGCCCGTATCGGGGCGGGTGTAGCACTCTCTGATGGCAGCACCATCTTTACTGGTGAATTGGCCCACCCGAGCCATTTATGCAGGGGTGGTGGCCTCTTCGGCCTCTGCATCTCCCGTGGCCCTGTCACCATTTAAATTGCTGACCCATCAGCTTGGGGTGAGGTGCTACACCCACCCCACAATGACCATTGAGGCCTGCGTGAAGGCTGTGGCCGGGATTGTCGGCCCCTTGGCCATCGTCGCAGCCTCAAAAATGTACGGGAAGGCCGTATTCTTCTTAAAGGCTGAGCGGGCGGTGCACCTCACCCTCGAAAAGGGGCTCACGGTGGACAGGACGTTCCTGGTGGTAGACCCTCTGGAGCCACTGCCCAGAGGCTAATATTATAAGACCATAACACATAGGAGTAGAAATTAGGCCATTCGGCCCATCGAGTCTGCTACGCCATTCAATCATGGCTGATAAGTTTCTCAACTCCATTCTCCCGCCTTCTCCCCCTAATCTTTGATCCCCTTACCAATCAAGAACCTATCTATCTCGGTCTTAAATACGCTCAATGACCTGGCCTCCACAACCAATGGGTATTATCAAACATCCCGCCCTTTGTCCCCGATAAGCTCCTCTTCTCCCATCTTCATCCTCTGGGGGAGGTGAGATCAGGGGTGGCGTCGATCCCACTCAGCCTAAAGGACCCATGCCCTCGTCACGTGTACTCCTTCCGGCGCCAGGTTTTTGTTAGCCTGGCCTGGGAGGAGTGCACAGGGCTTTGATATTATTCTTGAGGGGGCCACCTACCACAAATTTTGGTCAGCAGATGGCATGCGGTGCCATGCCTGCAAGGGGGTGGGGCATGTGAGGAAGAACTGCCCCGCCTCTGAGGCAGCCCACACCATCCAGGCAGCCAGGGCTGGCACCGTGGCTCCTCCCCCCTCCACCGTTCCATCTTCCTGTCCACAACGAGAGTTGCCGTTGACAGCCTCCGCCATCTCGGCTGCCGGCGGCGGGGGGAGACCCTGCGCTGGAAGACAGCGTGGAGGATGACTCACCACCTGGAGGCGGCCCCCCAGATCCCCGAGACCCCCCAAACCCATACTGAACTCCAAACCCGTGAAGACACCGGCTTGGGGGGACAAAAATCACTCGGCCCCAGCATCATGAACGCACGTGCTCCTGGGTCCACATGCGCCTCAACGCCATGTGCTGGGCCAGCGTTGTCCCCGCGTGGGTCCCCGGGTTCAGCGGCGGTGGGGGATGTGACCCCGAGCCGCTGGTCTTACTGGAGACATTAAACCTGCCAAAGCCCCAGAGGTGGACTGTCCGGAGCAACTGGACAAGGCAGCGGAGGCCTCGCAAATGGAGGTCTCTCCAGCTCCCAGCCTACCCAGGAAGAGGCGTCACCCCTCAGATGCTTAGGATCTCACGACTCATGAGGTATTTTGTGTTTCCTCCCCCAGTTAAGAGGTGGTGGTGTCTCTGCCCTGTAAATCCTTGCCCTGCCCTCTGCAGGGGAGCCCAACTCCCTGATTCTTTGCCACGGTCCCCGGAGCAGGGCCCCTCGGGGGTCGGTGAGGGTATTGCCCTTGAGGCGACGCCCCACCCTGACCCGCCCTACACCCCTGAGACCACGGTGATTCTCCAGTTGCTGGGTCATTGGGTGGCAGTGGTGAGGAGGGCCTCCCCATTCCGTCTCAGCCTTTGACACCGGGCGCTACAGTTTTGGGCCCAGAACATTTTCCAGATTCACTCGGCGACCCAGTGCCTGAGGCGGATCGGTTCTCTGAGCTGTTGCTGCCCTCTGACCCAGAGTGCTGAGTGGAGACCAAGAGGACCCTTCTGGCCTTGATCCTGGAGGTGGGATCGAGGTGGAGGTGGAGCCGACTGGCAGCTCCGAAACAGCCCCTGTACTCAATATTGGGGAGGGGTTGGAAGCTGGAGGTGACGACCTGGTGGAGGGCAGGGTTTCGGTGGTGAGCACTGGGGACGACTTAGAGTCATTGTCGGGTGAGGTGCTGGATCCCCTGGTGCCTCCCACCGATTCCCCCCCTCATCCCTTTAAAGGAGCTCCAGGGTATTCTAGCGAGTAATCGCGGTCACCGAGACAGGGCCCAGTCTGCCCTGGACTGGTGGAATTCTTTTCCTCTTGTGTTCTGGTCCACCCATGAGGCCCTAAAAGCCCTTGGGCTGGACCAGAACGCTAAGAGGAGGATCAACACGTTTCTCGCTGGTCTCCTCAAGGAGAGGAAGGATTAAAATAGTCATCTCCTTCTTACACTAGGCATGGTGATGGTAGCACATACTTCTGACAATGAAAACTATCATAGCCAGCCTCAACATCAACGGCAGCAGGGATACACAGCGCAGGTTCCAGAACTTCCCAATCCTCCGGGACAGGAAGTATGCAATGTGCTTCCTGCAGGAAACCCATACCATTCCGGGAGACAAAGCTACATGGCTCCCGGAGTGGCGAATGGGGGTCTACAGGAGACACCTAGCCTCCAATTCTGGCAGGGTGGCTATCTTGTTGGCTCCACATTTTCAGCCAGAGATCTTGGGGGTCAAGGAGCCGGTGCCAGGCCGGTTGCTGCACCTTACTGTGCGCCTGGGGGGCACGGCGCTTCACTTTGTGAATGTGTACGCTCCCCTGGGCACAGCAGCAGCAAGCGAGCTTCTTTGAGGAAGTGTCCACTCATCTGGGCTCCATCGACGCGGGCGAGTGCATCGTCCTCATGGAGGAGGGCCGGATTTCAGCTGCAACCTCAAGGCCTGGGATCGTCATGGTGCCCAGCACCGCACACTAGGTGTGAGTAAGTTACGGGACCTCATCGGGTCCTTCGACTTGGTAGATGTTTGGTGACATCTCCATCCTGACTCCAGCATTTTCACTTTTGTGTCACCTGGAGTGGGAGCGTCCAGACTTGGCCAACCACCTTTACCTTTCCAAGGCGTGTCCGGCGTTCCGCCGGTTTCTGTGTGGTGGGTGCCATGCATGGACCACCATCTGGTGTGGGTGGAACTCACTCCGTTCTGCGCTCAGACGGGGTCCACGTACTGGCACTTTAACAACCTGTTGCTGGAGGACGAGCAGCTCCTGGATTCATTCCGTCGTTTCTGGGCCGGCTGGAGAAGGAAGTGGGGAGGCTTCCCCTCCTTAGGCTATGGTGGGACGTGGGCCAGGCTCACATCTGCGTCTTTTGTAAGGAGTATGTGAGGGTGTCGATAAAGAGGTGAAAATCCAGAGTCGAGCAGCTGGAGAAGGAGGTGCTCGACCTGGAGGTACGTCTCCATCAGCCCGATGTGGACCTGGCCCTGTGGCTGGTGTACGAAGAGGAGAAGAGTGCGCTGCGGGACCTGTAACACATCGGGTTCCTCAAGGACCTGGACCGTGGCTCCCCCTTCTTCTACTGACTGGAAAAAAGGCACGGGGTCCGTCAGCAGCTCCTTACGCTGCTGACTGATGACGGATCCCTTGTCTCGGATCCGGAGGGCATCAGGGCCATTGCCTGAGATTATTACATTGTCCTGTTCTCTCTGGATCCGTCCAGCGAGGATGCTCGCAGAGTTTTGTGGGAGGACTTGCCGCAGGTCGGCCCAGGAAGCACCGGAAATCTTGACTCCCCTATAAGCCTGGGGGAGCTGACCGGCGCCCTCGACAGCCTCTCCAGGGGCAAATCCCCGGGGCTGGAAGGGCTGACTGTGGAGTTCTTCAGGGTGTTCTGGGACGTTGTGGGGAGCGACTGTGCAGGGGTCCTGGGGGAGAGTATCGCAACTGGGGAGATGCCCCTCTCATTGTGCAGGGCTGTGATTGCCCTGCTACCAAAGAAGGGGGATCTCCGTCACCTCAAGAACTGGCGCCCAGTCTCCCTCCTCTGCACGGATTACAAGATCTTTGCCAGAGCAATGTCTTCTCGCCTTGGCACCCGTGCTGGACCATATGATCCACCCTGACCAGTCCTACCCGGTCCCGGGCCGTACCATCTTTGATAACATCCATCTGGTCCGGAACACCATTCATTATTCCCAGAGGGCTGGTCTGTTGAGCACCTTCCTGTCTCTTGACAGAGAAGGCGTTCGACAGGGTGGATCACGAATATTTATTTGGGACTCTGCGAGCATTCGGGTTCAGGAAGTATTTTGTCACCCAGATCCGACCTCTGTACGCTGCCGCAGAGTGTCTAGTCAAGGTTAACGGGTCCCTGACGGCGCCTCTTCACTTCGGAAGAGGAGTGCGTCAGGGCTGCCCCCTGTCTGGCCAGTTGTATTCTATCTGTGTGGAGCCTTTCCTGTGCCTCTTGCGGAGGAGGTTGTCAGGATTGGTTCTGCGCGGGCTGGGCATCGGGGTGGCACTCTCGGCTTATGCCGTGATGTGCTCCTCATGTTCACCAACCCGGCTGACCTGCGGAGGATGCGCCAGTGCCAGGAGGTCTACTCTGCCACGTCCTCTGCCAAGATTAACTGGGACAAGTTTTCTGGACTCCTGGTCGGTCAGTGTCAGATGGATCCCCTACCCGAGGAGCTCAAGCCTTTCACCTGGAGCAGAACCAGCCACCTCTACCTGGGGGTCCACCTCTGCCCTGCTGAGGAATCCTGGCCAGCAAACTGGCAGGAGCTGGAGACCAAAGTCACCACTCGCCTGCAGTGCTGGACAGGATTGCTCCAAGTGCTGTCTTACCAGGGTCGAGTTCTGGTGATAAACCAGCTGATTGCCGCCATGTTGTGGTACCGGTTGGTCACTTTGACCCCTCCCCTGGACTTTGTCACAATAATCCAGAGAATGCTCATTGACTTCTTCTGGGACAAAAGGCTGCACTGGGTCACTGCTGAGGTTCTGGGTCTCCCGCTTAGGGAGGGCGGTCAGGTGCTGGTGTGCCTATGCGCCCAGGTGGCGACTTTCCGCCTTCAGGCCCTGCAGTGATACCTTTACGTTGACCCACCCCTCTGAGATGGTGTGCCCTGGTGATGTATTTCTTCTGCCAGGTGCACAGCCTGAATTATGACATGCAGCTCCTGTTTATAGACCCGAGGTGCCTTGGTGGCTCCTTGCAGGAGTTGCCCGTCTTTTACCAGGACCCGATCAAAGTCTGGAACATAGTTGCCTTGCGACGCAGCTCTCCGCCGTCAGGAGTAGTGGCTGTCATCAGAGCCACTGCTCGGGAATATGCCCCTCCATCCTTTTCAGTGGCTGGCGGAGAGGAGGGCTGTGGCTGCCGAGGTGACCAAGACTGGGGACGTGCTGGGTGGCGGAGGAGTGGGCTGGATGCTCCCGCAGGAGTTGGCCCATCACGGATCCGTGGACGTCCGGCTCACAGCCAATGCCATTCAGGACCTTAGGATGGTCGTACTTAGCCCCAATGTCACTCTGGGACTCGAGGTGGCGCAGATGCGTGGTGGTCTTCTGTCCGAGCGTACCCCTGTACGGATGGAATTCCACATTGGCCCCAAGCTCAGAACCCTTCCTTGGGAGCTGGTGTCCCGCAACCTGAGTCGCCCTCTGTGCCCTTTAGCACAGCGCGGAGGCATTGCCTCTATGGGCTGCTGCTGCACACCCTTCACTTCCTTGCCCTCGTCTGCCGCCCAGACATGCCCTGGCGTGCCTTGTTGCCATCTGGCAGCGGAGGTCCCCAGTGGGTGGCCCTCTACGGGGGTGTCCTCCCATTTTCTATCAGGGGCCTGGCGTGGAGGGTGTTGCACGCAGCAGTCCCATACAACCATAGGTTGTGTCAGTTCACGGATTACCATGATACCTGTGCCTTTTGTGGCCTTGTGGAGTCCGTGGACCATGTATATGTTAACTGTTGTAGGCTGCACCTCTTTTTAGCTTCTTGAAAAACCATTTACTGTTGTTTTGTTTGCACTTCAGTCCCACATCCTGATCTACGGGCACCCGGTGCGGAGGGGGGCCGGGAGGGAGGAGGACCTCCTCGTGAACCTCCTCCTGGGCCTGGCCAAGTTGGCCATTAACAGGCAGCGGGCAATCGAGGGGATCGTCCGACCCGACTGTCTCCCTCTCTTCCGTGGCTATGTTCGTGGCCGGGTGTCCCTGGAGAGGGAACACGCAGTGTCCACTGGCACCATCGAGGCCTTCTGTGCTCACTGGGCACATTGGAAACTGGGGTGCGTTATAGACCCCTTTAATCACATTTTGATTTGATGTTGGTAAGTTTCCTTTGCATTTTGTCTTTTGTTTTTGCAGTTTCCCTTTAAGGGGCTGCTTTTACTTTGTCCCTGATTTTGTTAATTTAGTTTAATTGTTTTGACTCAAAAGCGTTACATCTTGGTCCTCCTCGGACATCTACAGCTGAGGCAGAGACAGCCTGCTGACTGCTTCACTCTGTCTGTGATGACATTGATGAGGGTCCTCCGGAGGGCCGAGACCTGGTGGATCCCGGCCTGCTTTCGGGGACCTGCTGTGTGGCAGTGACACCCTCCTTGAATGGTGCAGCTGGAGCTGCTGGGATCACAGGAATAGGGGTTCCGATGGGCTGGAAGCTCCCGGAGTCACCAGGGTGCATGGACCTGGGGTGTGCACCTGCTGATCCTCCTCCCTATGGGTGCCCTAGGGCCCCTGGCTGACTCCTTGAGGAGAAAGGGTAGCTGGAGTGAGATCGAGTTGCCCCGCTGTAGTAATTATGGTTATTGTTAAATGTTGGACTGTACCTTTAAGAATAGTCCTATGATGTAAGATCACATGATCTGTGTAAACCAATGTGTTACCAGCACAGGCTAGCTCCACAGTTAGTGTAGAGATTAAGATGGAGTTGAAATCACATGTGTAGTTGCTGCTGGATGTATTGTAAATAAACCTAATATTTCCACCTAGAAAGTTGTCTGCAGATCAACTCTAATACAATGGCATCTGCAATGGAGTTCAGCCTGTGCAGCAGTGCAGGAGCACTTCTGGACCAAGGTCTCCATGGCGGCTGCCTTCATACCAGTGTTGACCTCCGTGCATTGGCATGCCAGTGCTATCACCTCAGACTGAAGGTGGACGATCTCCTCCATTGTGCCTTGCAATCTGAGGAGTGCACGGACCTCCCTGATGTTCCCAAGCTTGCCTTTGTAGCTTCAGAAACTGTGACATGACTAAGACCTGAGGCTCGTCATCTGACCCGGACTCAGCAAATTTCTGGCCTCCAGCAGTTGTCTGTGGGCCAGACACCTGGGATTTCCCTGCTGCCGCCTGCTGTGGATCAGAAAGCGTGATGTACTCACCAGACTGTGAACCAGAGGCTACTCTAAAGCTTGGTTTCACCAAGGCGTGTGTCTTTGCGCTGGTGGACAGTGTGTGTGAGCGCTGTGACGGGACGTCAAGGAGGGTGCCTTCAGATTCAGAGGTTTCTTTGGGGCTTGATTGGAGGTCCTGGGTCGTGGGCTCCGTCAGCTGTTTCTGAGATGGGATAATATACCATGTCAGTTTATTGTTGTTTTCTAGCATAGTTTCCATATTTAATTTTTTTAATGTGCTATACTAGAAAAAACTGTCACCTTGTGAGTACATTCCCTCGCACACAGATTTTAAGAATGATTTTAAAAGATCCATCCTGCACTCCAGTTAGATCACATCAGCATCCTCTGCATGCATATCTTCAGTACAACTATGCAAGGGCAGTCATTTCCTGGCACAGTGCTGACTATAGCAAATATTTTCCTTTGCAAATATAAATGCAGGATTCAGTAAGTGATAATAATTTACCATGGTAACAACCAAATGTGAACTAGCTTTATTAAGGATAAAGTAATGGGAATAGCATTTACAATTACTTATTCAAATGAGTTTAGTCTCTTAATAATTGCCCTAATTCCAGGTTCAGACAATTAATTCTCCTTAATTAAAATTCTGTTTAAATTTACTGGAAAGTCATAGAATAGCAGTAATTACCAGAAATCATACTATATACCTCCAGTAGTGACAGTGCAATAACTAGGAAATGTGCATTCACATTACTCTTCACAAGACCATCCAGCAGTTTCTTGCCAGGGTCAAACAGCTCATCTTCCCATGTTTTTAAATTTGAACAGTAATGAAGGTTAATAGATGCTCCACATGAGATTTTGCTTGCTGGGAAGTGGCAGAGGTTGAACGTAAGGAGGATGACAGTGCGGGTTGGCTGTAACTGCTGAGAGAGCTTTTGCTTTTCCCAGCTGGAAACTGGATGTAGTTTGAACCAGTGGATTGTTACTGCTGCATTATATTTTGGACTCCCTAGTAATATGATTTTCTCCACACACACGATAAAACCAATGAGTAAACATACATAAGAGCATTTGTGCAACCCTTTTAGATAGGTGACTTAACATGCAGTATCTCTGCTCTTTTTTTTATCAAAATAACATGCTGGGTTATTCCTTTCTCTGTCTCTTATTGTACATGAACCGCTGCAAGATAGAGCCAAAAATGAATAATTAAAGGGTCAGGTCCCACAGCATCAATCAGTCATAATGGCTTAAAGCCCCAGTGGGAGTCAATTTTACATATAGAAATGAGAAACATCCATATTAATCAACATCAATGAGATGGCATCACTCTGGAGTGTTGGTGCCATTGTGTCCACTAGCGTAAGAAGTGAGGACTGATTGTGTGTGGGTTCAAAAAGCTGTTGTCACTTCAAGGTGTTGCCCCAATACCTGAAACAGCTTAAGTTAATTAAAGCAGAATGGCCTCAAAGGCCAATTCTCCATTTTCTCTTGTATGTGGGCACCAGTTTCTTTGTGTAATACAAACATCTGGGCTGACACCTACTCAACATGTACAGGCAATGCTGTTTTGTCATTGGTTGCTGTTACGGACAGGGGGTGGGGTGGGTCAGTTCAAACAGCACTGTTTTCCTCTTACCACTGTCCCCATAAACAGGTGTTTTGAATTAGTTTGTCCCTCACCCCTCAATTTTTGTGTGATCCAATTTTACTAATAATGCACAACAAACTTGAGTTAGAATTAACTCAGAAGGTTAGTTTATTTCACACATTCAAACGCTGAGAAAGGAGTGTCTGCAATATCCCATTCCATATTCACACAGTAAAAGGGGGGATAGAGAAAAGGGAGTTTACAGTATAAGGATCACTAAAAAACTAAATATTGGTTCACGTGAGTTCTGTGAGTGGCTGGAGGCCGGTGTTGTAATATTTGTGTTTCGGGTGGTTTTGATTTCACAAGATGAAGTTGGCATACAGAGATTGAGATGCTTCTGTAGGCAATGTTACGAAATCTTCCAGCAAAGTCAGGTAAGATGGGCTGGTTCTCCTGCCTGGACAGAGCTGGCTTCTTTGTAGCTTTCCAGTAAGGTGGTAAAACAGCAAACTGGGTGTGCTGCCCAGAAATGTAATATTAAAGTGATCAAAGGGCTGGAGTCCTGGGTCATGTGACCTTCCTCCTCCATAATGACTTCAAAAGGGATGTTTATCCAGCACCTGGAATTAATTTTATTTTCAGGACTAATAATGCCTCAGCCATTATGGGCTGAAAGGGTGACATTTATGTTGAGGGTCTGGCGTTTCTCAGTCGACCCACTGACTCCCCAAGCAAGGTTGGCTTATCAAATGTAAATGGAATTCCTGTAACTCCCTTTGAAATTGGTCTGAGCAGTTCCAGGTTGTCTGTTAGTAGCTCACTAGGCATAATGAGGTGTGACATTCCAAACCGAGAAGAGAATTGTTTTGTTCTGGAGAAAACGTCCAGTTTAAAAAAATAGCAATAAGGATAAAGTTTTAAAAATATATAGGGCAGAATTTTCCCCCTGTCGAGGGGGGTGGAAGTTCAGGAGCAGGTGCGTGGAGGCGCCCCTCCAATCGGGAGCGCTCCACCATTTTATGTGGGTGGGCCAATTAAGGCCCGCCCAGCGTGACGTCCGCAAGGAAGTGCTATGCGCTCCCTGTGCGGGGTTGGGTTGGGGGGGGGAGTTCCCTTAGCCGAGAGTGCGCTCTCTCGCGCATGCGCACGAAAGAGTGCACTCATCTCCCTGAGGCTAAGTGCTGCCTCAGAGAGATCGGTGCCACGTTAAAAAATGTTAACAACAGAAAAAAAATTTCCCTGACATGTGCACTCTTGTGACACTGTCACATGAGTTGGGACATGTCCATCACTTTTAGTTACACTTTTATTAAGTTTTTAAAAACCTACATGAAACCTCATCCCGCCCGTGGATGAGGTTTCATGCTTTTTCTAATGCCCGCCAGGGCTCCCAGCCTGTCCGCCAACCTTAAGGTTGGATGGGCAGGTCCACTAACTACGTTAATTACTTTGTCAATGGCCTCAGTAGGCAGGTTGGCGGGTGCACAGCTGATACGGCTGAGCCCCCGCTGACCTGAAAATTGAAATGAGGCGGGGTGACATCGGGAGTTCCGCCCGACATCATCCC
This sequence comes from Cetorhinus maximus, assembly GCF_964194155.1. NCBI lineage: Eukaryota > Metazoa > Chordata > Chondrichthyes > Lamniformes > Cetorhinidae > Cetorhinus > Cetorhinus maximus. Next base: position 65,640,761 of record NC_135892.1, read on the forward strand.
GCGTCATTTTACGCGTCGGCGAGCGGGCCCTGACCCCCGTTCGCTGACCAGGAAATCCTGGCCATAGTGTCAGGCTTCTCTTCTATGTCAGAGGAACCCAACAGTTGCCAAGAAAAATACTTCTAGCAAAGCAAAATAGGTAATATTCTGTTTCTGGTGTTTCCACTGTAGGTACTCCTTTAGAAATAATTCCTAAAGTTCACCCGTTTCTCTTTGTATTTATAACCTGTCCTTCACACTGTTGGGCACATCTGTTTCCTCCAACTGGACTCCTGCCACACAAATCTGATAACTTCATCCAGCAGAAACAGACAAACCAGTGTGTAGCTGATGATAATTTGGGATGGTAATCGTTCCTTTTTACAAATAGATAATCAACTGTGAATCACTAATCTTGCAACCAGGATGTAAATGCAGCTGTGCCATTAAGGAATCATAATGCATAAGAAATGGCTGCTCATGCTGTTGGCAAACCCTAGATCTCTGGCTGAGATTTTACCATCATTCTTGCCAGGGGCCATGCAAGTAAGGATGATTTTTTTTTGTTTGAAGATCAAGCGAGTCATCTGTCAACCAATTTTGGTGGAGGCTGTCTGGATGTGAGTTGTTGAGTGCATTAATGCCTTACACACAACTCCAAAGGGCATGAGAAATTGATAGGAAGAAAGATCATGACTTGAGGAAGGCTGACATGGTGGTGTGGAAAGCGCACTATATGCATATATTTTAAGATGATAATTCAGGATTTTGTAAACATTTTCAATGTAAGCCATAATGGCCTTATATTGACACACATATGAACATGTAAAAGTGCTAGAATGAAGGTGCTAGCTTCTTTTTTCATAAGGTACCTTGTAGTAACTGTGTTAGCCATGGCTCAGTAATTGCATTTCCACCGGAGTCAGAAAATTATGGGTTCTAGGCTCACTCTAGACCCAATGTGGGCTGATGATCAAGTGCTAGCACTGAGGGAGTGCAGCATTGTCTGAGATGCCAATTTCCAAATGAGACATTAAACTGATACTGCGTCTGCCATTTCAGATTAATGTAATTAATCACATGGCACAATTTAATGAAGAGCAGAGGAGTTCACCCCAGTATCCTTCCCAATATTTATCCCCCGAATAATGCCTAAAAAGAGATTATCTGGTCATTATCACATTGCTGTTTGTGGGATCTTGCTGTGCATAAATGCACTGCCGTAATTTCTACATTACAATAATGACTGCACTTCATAATCATTTCATTGGCTGTAAACTGCTTTGCGACATCCTGAGTCATGACTGATGGGATATGAATGCAAGTCTTTCTTCTCTTCCTTTTTTATTCTGCTGAATTGAGAACGTCAATAACACTTACTCATGTAGTTGGGAATTCTGCTGCGCATAACTCACTTCCTGAATCCTCAAAGCCTGTTCACAATATACCAGGCACAAATTAGGAGTGTGATGGAACACTCTCCATTTGCCTGGATGTGCAATGCTCCAACAACACTCAAGAAGCTCAATACCATCCACGTTAAAACAGCCTGCTTGATTAGCACTCCATCCACCTTAAACATTCACTGTCTCCACCATTGGTGTTCAGTGGCATCTGTGTGTACCAATACAAGATGGCCTGCAGCAACTTGCCAAGCCTGTTTCAACAGTACCTACCAAACCGCCTAGAGGGGCAAGGGTAGCAAACACATGGGAACTTGCACCACCTACAAGTGCCCTCCAAGTCAAACACCATCCTGACTTAGAACTATATCCCCATTCCTTCACTGCTGTTGGATCAAAAACCTGGAACTCCCTTCCTCACTGTATTTTGGTTGTATCTACACCAGATATACTGCAGGAGTTCAAGAAGATGGCTCACTACCACCTTCTCAAGGGCAATTTGGAATGGGAAACAAATATTGGCTTTCCAAGTGATGATCACATCACATGAAAGAATTTTAAAAAATACCCATGTATACAACACTATGTTCTTCAGTGGAACTGTAGGGGGCTGCAACACAAGGCAGGTGTGGCAACTGATGAACAAACAGTGGCATTGAGCAGAGTTTTACATTCCCCCACCCAGTGGGTTTGTAGGCAGGGGGCTGGCCTTAAAATTTCACGAATGGCCTACCACCAGATTCCCGCCCATCCTGACCTCACCACAATTTTATGCTGGGATGGGCGAGGCCTACACTGGCCGGCCCACCCTTGCCCACTAAAGGGCTGTTTCCCACCCAGCCTCAATTTTCAGGCTGTGAGGAGGAGTTCAGGGGAAGGGGGCAAGCCCAAAAGGTAATCCTATTTAGATCATGGGTGGGGGGCTAGAGAGGTGGTGGCGGGCAAGGTGGGGGGAGCTCCATCAGCAGCCCCTTTTTAACATTGAGCACGCACCCTCCCCTACCCCCCACAAAAGGACTGGTCCCTACAGGCCCTCTCTCCACAACCCCAACCCATATCTCTCCACCAACATCCCCACCCACTGCTGCACACTCTCCTGGGCCTCACCTATCGACCCTACCCTGAGACCTCCAAAACTTACCTGATCCTGGAGTCCTGGGATTTAGGCTCTTTCCCCCAGCCACTTCCAGCACCTGCTCCAGCCAGAATGCATCTCCACTTTAAAAAGTGCAGGCTGGCTTTAAGTGCTGCCGACAGCACATTTAGTGCTTCCCCATTGATGCAATCACTTAAATTAGCTGATGCAGTTTGCTGCTTATAGAACAATTGTGTTATAAACAATGCACAGGTATAATTGTTTGCCTGTTTGCATGCTGACTGCATCAGAAAAAAACATTAATTGCAATCTCTGTACATGTTTTTGGAGACCAAACCCCTAAATCTAATTTCTGAATGAAGGGAGCCTCGCAGTTTGGCACTATAATAGTCACCATTTTAATAATTAACGTTGGGAATGTATAGGTTATAATTATTACATAACACATGTATACTACTGAATAAAGGGAAATAATAAATATTGCATTACATGTTTTGTTGATGTAGTGAGAGTTTTGAATCATTTTCACCCACCTTCCATCAGCTGGTTATAGAACAATACTGTTGAAGCAATGCATGGAAAAAAATAGCACTGCTCATATACAGGTTGTAATTTTTTCCAACGTGCATCTACAATGGCATTTTGTTCAATTATGATCAGAAGCTCCACAGTCCTCCATGTTTCTGGCATTAGCAACAAAAAGGGATTAACTACAAATTTCTTAATACAGGGGTGGTGAAAGCAGAAATGATCAATGATTTCAAAAGGGAATTGGATGGTCACTTGAAGTAAATAAACTTGCAGGTCTATGGGAATTGATGGACCCAACTGGATTGCTCCACGGAGAGTCAGCATAGATTCGATGGGCCAAATGGCCTCTTTCCATGTCATGAATGACTTTGTGACTAAACTCTTGTTCTGCCCCTTATGGTCCATCCAGGTTGCTATTAAATTGGTAAGACCCCCAAAGCCATTTCCACATACCACTGGGTGGAGTAGCCACTGTGGGTGCTCCTCTCAGTAGGAGTCATTGGCCGAGAAGCAGAAACCCTAAAATGTAGGCCAAAAAACTCTTCCCTTGTGGCCAGGAAGAAAGGATAAGCCCTGCAGAAATAATCTCGCCAGTTGTTGCCTTGATTCCCGCTTCATGATCACAAGTCCTGCCTAAATTTGCTTTCTTGTCAGCTGGGTGGCCTTCAGAGTGCCCGGCATTGCAATGCTTTGAATCCAGTAATCTGCAATGGGATACATTGTTAGGGTTAGGCAGCTCACCTGTTTTATTCAAAAATCACTTAGTTTTCAAATTATGTGAGTGTCACGCGGCACTTCTCAGACAGACAGTCAGCCCATGCATTCTACAGGCCGACAAAATTTTGTCAGGTTACACTCCTGTGCCCCGAGATGTTTTTATTATGCTAAAGGTGATATATAAACACAAGCAATTGTTGTTGCCCTGATAGTAAAATACTCCAAATATTTTTTGAACACCAATCTGGAACTAACGCGCTGACATCAATGAAACAAAACAACTAACTTTAATTTCCATCACCAGAAGCGATATGTATTTTACCATTATGGAATGAGAAATATTTTCGAGAGCAGTGGCACTAGGTGATTGATAAGATGTTTTTCTGACTGAGTGAATTCATTATTACACAGAAGATATCACTCTCTTACACAAAAACAGAAAATGCTGGAAAAACTCAGCAGGTCTGGCAGCATCTGTGGAGAGAGAAACAGAGTTAACGTTTCGAGTCCGTATGACTCTTCTTCTTCCGAAGAGTCATAAGCCTGAAGAGTCATATGGACTCAAAATGTTAACTCTTTTTCTCTCTACAGATGCTGTTAGACCTGCTGAGTTTTTCCAGCATTTCCAGCGTTTTTGTTTCAAATTTCCAGCATCCGCAGTATTTTGCTTTTTGTCTATATCATTCTCTTACTTCATTATCCTGATATGTCAATCGGAGGACAATTGCTGATTAGAAGCAAATGAGCCTGCAACCCTGATAACAGTGTGGTGCAATGTGAGCATGTTTTTCAGTCACATGACAGGTCCAAGGAAGTAGCAAAAAGAAATCAATAGGTTGTAAGGATACTAAAGGTTTTTTTACGTAGCCAGTAGGATTTCAGTGCAGTGTTATTCTTTAGCATAATGAGGAATCAACTACATGCAATTCATGTCTCAAATTTGATTTACTCACCATAAATTCAGTGTTTCTGACCTGAAATACAAGGTTGAATTGATGTACAAGATATCTTCAACATTCACACATGGCTGAACATTTATGGGAACATTATAACCTGGAAGGAAATTTTCTGTACACATTAAACCAGTTTTATGGCATCATTGAGAAAATACAAATACCCTTTTGATAGTTCATGTAATTGCATAGTACAATGCAGTGTAGTTGCTAACACTGCAGGGTGGCTGATTCCTAATTATATCCCAGGGATGTTCGTGCAGAGAACAATGCAGCCCCATTCTGCTAGGCTCATTCAAATTTAATTTAGGTGCTCTAATTTTCTGTATTTGGATGCACTTTTGATGTGTCACTGCCATGAAGACCAAGTACATTTTTCTATTTCTGTTCTACTGGAATTGTTATAATCTATCCAGACAAATTATTTTGGCTCTCTCCTTATCCGCCTCACCACTCACCATTTCCTGCTGATATAGCGAACAGGTAACTTACTGCCAAGGCATCAAAAACATCATTCATGAATAGCCATGTGAAAGCTTTGCGATAGAGATGCCGACCAACTCTTAACCTTAGGAAGTGTTTCCCCAATCTTTGCCCAATCAAGGTTTAAACTTTGCCATAAGTCGATTAGCACACATCAGCAATCTGTTTTTTTAGGCCCAGTGGGGCTCGTTCTATCTTGAGTGATGATATAAAATGGATGACAGTGAATTAGCCGGCCATTATGCACATTCAATTTATCATTCCATTTCCATGCCGTCAGTGTGTGCTTGTCTGCCTATGCTGAGCAACATCAAGAGAATTCCCTATTCTGCCACCTTTAGCTCTGCACTGCCATACTCCGACCTGATTGCTGCTTGTGGAAGCTGGGTTTGGTGGAGTGGGGAACGCAAAATCAGGAAATCCTACCCAAGGCATGCAACAGAGTTTGTGAAGGAATAAGGACCATAAGACATGGTACTAATACAGGGTTAATACAGGAATATTAAGCTAAAAAGTCACTTTTCATAAACGTACAGCAGAATATAGTTTTAACAGGAGTCAAAAGTAGCTTGCAAACGCAATATGGTTGACTCCCTTCACAACAATGTTGAATTCACCGATAAGAACCAAAACACATCTATATTCTATGGTTCTCTCGCTCTGATTAGTACGGAACATACAATGTAAGCTCCGATAATTAAAACCTCAATCAGAACGAAGAACATTAGGCCTCAAATGTTATTTTCTCGGGTGGAATCGTAGCAGAGTGCAGCAGAGAGCATGAAAAATGACTTTTTACCCGCTGGCCATAATGGTGGGCTTTCACGCTGTGCTGTTTGCTTCCCAGCACGTCCCACCTCATTAATAACGTTCACGGGAAGCATGCTGGATTGCTGTCGGGTGGGCTTGGATTTGCCTGCCATGCTGTGACTTCAGTGCTTCCCCACTCCTCGTGCCATGTTTAAAGCACACCAGAGTGTAGCCTCCTTCATACCTACAGACCAGGTGGCCCTGAGGCAAAGGTGACAGCAGCTCCAAATTCAGTGCTGCTTCCCTGGGGCACCTGCTGGACTCAGTGGAAGGCAGCTGCAAACTCCTCTACCCAATGCTCTGGCTGCAGGAGGTCCACCAGAGTCATCAATCCGGCCTGGGAGGTGGTGGCAGTGGCAGTCAGTGCCAACGGAGCACAGAGGAGGTCAGCTATCCAGTGCAGGAAGACAATGAATGATCTTATCTGTTCTGCCAGGGTAAGTCAACCACTTCATAACTCTCAACACACTCACAAACCCATCACACATCCACAGGGATCTCACACCTCAAGGGACAACAACACAAACTCTTACATGCACGCTCACATCTCCATCAGACTCATATCCTCTGGAGCTTGCATCATCATCCCATCCATGGCTCCACTCACCACACAAACATTCCACACATCCTCCTTATCATCTGCTGTAGCATGCGTCCTGCTGTCACTCTCTCCATCTGTTTTTATGCAGGAGAAGCTGGCTCACAGCAGGAGGAAGAGGTCCTAGGCCAGGGTGGAGCGGCCAACCTTAGGCCCCTCACTCACTCGCACTGACTGGTGAAGATATGGACCGTGCCTGCAGCGGTGAACACCCACATGAGGATCCTGCATCACATCATCCCTCTCTCAACGTAACAGTGGGTGCTCTCTCTCCTGTTTTTGACTCTGCTGCCATGCACTAATTATCTCTACTTTGGTTCACAGGGAGCTCTGCCAAGTGACTGATGCTCTGAGCCAGCCAGACCCTCAGCTCCATCCAGGTCCTCACCTCCAGCCAAGAGGACACCTCCTCCATTGAAGAGCTGGAAATAAGCAGCCTGGAAGACCTGTCACAGCGCTTACCCGCACCCTGCACCAGCGCAGGCACATAGCTCGGTGTGACCTAGATCTAGAGCAGGCTCAGGTTCACAATCTGGTGGTCACTGCATGGAAACGTGCCACAGCAGGAGGAGGCAGGTTCAACTGAGCTCCCTGACACTCTGAGGGCTGCAGGGGAGGAGGCATCTGTGAGGCCTGGGTCAGATGAAGAGCCTCTTGTTTGGCCTTTCAGCTCATTGTGTAGAGTCAGCAGAAGACGGGGGAATCATCATGCAGGGCTATTGGAAGCCTGCAGTGCCACGTGAGTCAGAGGAGTGCGTCCACCTGCTCTCTGATGAAGTGGTGCCCACATGTGCGTGTATGGAGGTCTCCATGGGGAGGATAGCAGACATCATGGAGACCCTGGTCCAGCAGACCTCAGGTGTGTGCACATCTGCACTCCGTCACGGTAGCCATGGGCGAGTTCCTGCAGTGGCAACACGAGAGGGAAATGGGGCACCTCAACATCCCTCCAGCTGCCCCTTACCCCCAAGGAGTCAGGCCAGGGCCCTCTGACGCCCAAAGGGAGGATATGCGGCAGCTGGACATCCCTGGGTCATCCACTCAGGAACCTCAGAGGCTGTCTGCTCCATCCGAATCCCCTTTGCCTGTGAGCCCCTCAACCTGTGCCCTGCCACTGCAAAGGGAGCAGCTGGCCCGTAGGAGGTCAGCCAAAGCAAGCCTCAAGGCCTTGGCTTTCCAGAGGACATACGCCGCAGTCATAAGAGGCAATAGGGCCAACCATTGCATAGGCTGCCTCCACACCTGCTGCGATGTCAGGGCAGCATGCAAAAGTGGTAGGCCTAGAAAAGTTAAGAAATTCTGATCACAAGTGGTTGCATGAGTGAACACATTTTGTCACTTTATAATCTGAAAATATATTCACTTCCACTGAATAATGTGTAATGTTGTCTTTCAGCTTCATTTACAGGCTTCACAAGTATGCCACACACTTCTCTCTCCAGATTCACTCCTGGTCCGGCTGCATGAAGCTGCCTGCATCCCCCCACAAACAGCAGTTCAACTGCACGCAGCCAGACCAGGAGTGAATCTGGAGAGAGAGAGGTGTGTGTGTGAGATGGCCTTTCAGAGCCTCGTGCGAGCACTCTCCCACACACGCGGAGCCTTCATCCATCACACTCATCTCTCTGTCCTGAACATTTCCAATGCTGCCTGCTGGGGTTCTCTTTCAGTTGTCCATCTGAGCTGACCTGAATCTCCGCCCATCCACTGTGCACTCCCATGCAGCACCTGTGCCCGTCCAACACGAGGCTCCGCTCACTTTCGATTTCTGTGAAATGATAGTTGTCGAGTTTGAGATAAGCTCCCCCTCTTTTCCCCTCCCCCAGTCACCCATGTCCTTTCCACCATCACAGTCCACCCCACTGGCATCACCTTTGACCTCACCACTGGCAAACTCTAACTCAAACCCTTCTCCTTCACAAATGTCCAGGTGAACGTACACGTTCTCTACCTTCCTAAAAATCCCACACCCATCCACATTGACCTCCCTGACCACGTCCTTCCCAATCCCAGGGTCCATGTTTGTCTCCGTGCCACCATCAACAACCCTCGCCACACCTACTACCGGTACCGATGCACACTCAACCTCTGACCCTGCTGGCTCCCTCTGCCCCCTCTCATACTCACCATTCCATCCTACCACACCTACCCTGAGATTGTCCCAGGAAGCAGTCACTGACTGCACATACCCACCCCCCGGCAAGTTCACCTGGACATTCCCCCTCTCCAACACCTTCCTCCACCCTCACCCCTTTCTCCTATCAACACTTTCTACTCCACCCGCCGAATTCTGCCCCCCACCCCCCCCACCCACCATTACGACCGCTGAAAAGGACTCTGCCCCTCGCTGGATGCTGTACTTTGACTGTTCAAAGTTGACCAACATGACCGTTACCTAAGGCTTAACTTTCAAGAATAATTCAAAACAACATTTCTTAGAACTTGAATAGACAGATTCATTATAATAAAATTACAGAATCGTAGAGATTTACAGCATGGACAGAGACCATTCAGCCCATCTTTCCCACTCTGGCCGACAAGGAGCCATCCAGCCTAACCCCACTTCCCAGCTCTTGGTTCATTGCCTTGAAGGTTGTGGCATTTCAAGTGTATATCGAAGTATTTCTTAAATGTTATGAGCGTCTCTGTCTCTAACTCTCTTTTAGGCAGTGAGTTCCAGATCCCCACTACCCTCTGGGCAAAAATATTCCTCCTTGAATTCCCTCTAAACCTCCTATCACTTGCCCTAAATCTATGTCCCCTGGTTATGAACCCATCACCAAGGGGAATGGGGCCTTTCTGTCCACTCTATATAGACTCCTCATAATTTTATACACTCAATCGGGTCTCCCCTCAGCCTCCTCTGTTCCAAAGGAAACAACCCTAGCTTAGGCAACATTTCCTCAGAACAAAAATTCTCCATCCAGGCAACATCCTTGTAAATGTCCTCTGCACCTTCTCTAGTGCAATCACATGGTAGCTGTCATGCAGTAACCTGACTTCCTGCAGCACTCCAGGTGGTCCTGTCGTAGGGTGGCCGAGTTGTACTGTTAACAATAGAGTTGATCTGCAGACACCTCATGGGTGGAAACATTGGGCAGGGTCTTTGCCCCGTCGGTGGGGGGGTTGTGCGGGAGCAGGCGCGAGGGGGCGGGTTCCCGATTGGCACCCCCAAATGGGGGGGGGGGGGGGGGGGGGGGGGAGGGGCATGCGCGCGAAAGTGCGCAGAGATCTCCCTGAGGCAAAGTGCCGCGTTGGGGAGATCAGCTCCACATGCCCACTCATGTGCCACTATCACATGACAATGTCAATTTCTTTTATTCAGACATTTCATGCAAATTTTAAAACTCGCATGAAACCTCATCTCTCCCGTGGATGAGGTTTCATGTTTTCTCAGAAGCCCACCTGGGCTCCCGACCTGCCCGCCAACCTTAAGATTGGACGGGCAGGTCCATTGATTACCTCAATTACTTTATTAATGGCCTTAAGTGGCCGTTGACAACTCGGCTCCGTGCCCACCGACCTGAAAATGTAAATAACGTGGGATGCCCGCCCGACATCACCCCACGATATTTTACATGTCGGCAAGTAGGCCCCGCCGCCCCCCCGCCCAGAAGATGCAGCCCATTAAGTTTATTTACAATATACTTAGCAGCGACTACACGTGTGCTTTCAACTCCAACTTTCTACACTGACTGCTGAGGTAGCCTGCACTACTCTCCTATTGGTTACTACAGATCATGCCTAACAAGTATTATTCTTAAAAGGTACATTACACACTAAATAAAACCATAACTACGACATTCCTCCCCTTAAACTCGGACATACATATTATATTTACAAGTACATGTTTTTCAAGACAACGCAAATTCCTCAACCAGTGTAAATATTATACATTCAGTGTTTCAGGTGATTTCCTGGTACGTGTGGAACGTCACAGCTCCACAACAACAGATTCTTTATCAGGAAGCTCCTTTTGCGAAGTTGCTTGAATATCAGGTGCTTCAGTGGGCACTGGTAGTTCTGCATCCTCAACTCTTACAGGAACAGCAGACATGTCAGTCCTGGGTTTAGTATCCTCAACAGAAAACGCAGACCCGGTCATGGTCACTGATGGAACCAAATCTCGGTGATTAGTCTCTCTCTTCCTTAAATGATTCACATGTTTACAGATGATCTGGCCTTCCACCTCCACATGGTAAGATGGAGGTCCAGTCACCGCATTTATTTCACCTGGCAACCACTTTGCAAATTCCCTGAAATTCTTCATGTATACCGGCTCTCCCATGGTAAATCTCCTCTCACGGTGATGCCAGTCATGTCTAGTTTTCTGGCTTCCCTGACTCCTTTCCACCTACCCCTCTAAATTTGGCATTATTAAGCTCAATCTCATCCTGAGACGGTGTTTCAACAATAACTCCACAGGTGTGAACCTGTTGATGTATAGGGTAGTCTTGTAATGAAAAGGAAAAGTGTACTAGCTTGGTTACCAAGGAATCGCTAGTTAGCTTTTTCATGCCTACCTTGAATGTTTGAACTGCCCTTTCAGCCAGTCTGTTTGAGGAAGGGTGTTACGGTGCAGTTTTCACATGAGCGATACCGTTGAGGTTGATAAACCATTGAAGCTCAGCACTCGTAAATGCCCTGCCATTATTGAAACGACTACTTCTGGTAGTCCATGGATGGCAAAACTCTGATGTAGTTTCTCAATTGTAGCGGCCGACATTGGTGACTTCACCTCATATGCGTCCAATCATTTTGAATGGGAATTCACAATGAGCAGAAGCATTGTTCCCAGGAAAGGGCCAGTGTAGTCAATGTGTAACTGCACCCAGGGTCTACCTGGCCGCTCCCATGTGTGAAATGGAGTTGTCACTGGCAACTTTTGCAGTTGCTGACATTGCCCACAGTGCTTTACTAAACTCTCTATTTTGCCATCCATCCTAGGCCACCATAGATAGCTGCGTGCTATGGTCTTTATTTGGGAAATGCCTGGGTGGGCACTGTGTAGTTCAATTAAAAGTGGTTCCGTTCCCTTTGGGGGAACTATCACTCGTGCTCCCCACAATAAGATGCCATCCTGGCTGGTTATTTCATGTCTTCTGTTGAAGGACGATTTCATTTAATCAGATACGGGCTCCTGTGATCAAACATGTAGCACTTGTTCTCATACCTGGGATAGGACTGGGTCCCGACTTGTCCTGTTTCTGATCTGTCGAGCACACACTGGTGAGGAATCTAAGAAATTTAACAGTAAAACAAGTACCTGTGGAACTAGGACATACTCATCATTTTCTTGTAAAGATAAACGACTAAGAGCATCAGTATTTGTGATTTGATTGCCAGGCCTATGTACGAAAGTGTATTTGTATGCTGCCAGAATTAAAGTCATTGTTGTATTCTTGCTGAGGTTATGGGTGGTATAACCTTGTCCTCACTAAATAATCCTAGCAATGGTTTGTGGTCTGAGATGCTTGTAAAATGGCGGCCGTGTAAGTACTGGTGAAATTTCTTGACACCAAAGATGATGGACAGGCCTTTTTTTTTATCTACGAGTATCCCTTTTCCACAGTGATAAGCATTCTTGATATGTAACCTATTGGCCATTCTGTGCCGTCATCTATATGATGAGAGAGCACTGCTCCCACTCCATAGGGAGATGCGTCACATGTCAGCACCAATTCTTTCGCCTGGTCATAATGCACTAATAGATTGGATGAATGCAACAATTGTTTCACCTTTATGAAAGCTTCTTTTTGGGGTGCCTCCCAAGACCAACATTTGTTCTTTTTGAGTAGAGAATTCAGGAGGGCCAGCACTGTAAACATATTGGGTAAGAACCGCCCATAATAGTTGATCATTCCTAGGAATGATTTGAGCTCTGACGCGTTTTTCGGCTCAGGTGCCTCTCTTATGGCTCTCACTTTCTCCTCAAGTGGGTGGAGACCCTGTGAATCTGCCTGGTGACCCAAATAGACTACCTCCCTCACTTGGAACATGCAATTCTCTTTTTTTTTTAAAATGCACTTCAGCCTGCAAGAAACATTTTAAGACTTCTTCTAAGTTTGTCAAATGCTCTTTCAGTGAATCCTGCCACCAATACATCGTCTAAATAGACTACAACCTGAGGCAGTCCTCACAGTAAGCTTTCCATTGTTCTCCGGAAGATGGCACAAGTGGAGGAGACACCAAAAGGCAATTGTGTATATTGGTACAACCCTTTGTGGGTATTAATTGTGACAATTTCCCAGGAGGCATTATCCAACTCTAGTTGTTGACAAGCATGACTCATGTCAAGCTTTGTGTACGTTGTCCCTCCTGCCAGGCTTGGCATACAGGTCTTCGATTTTTGGAATGGTGTGCCTGTCTAGCTTAGTTACTTTATTAACCATCAGTTTGTAGTCTCCACAAATTTGGACGCTTTGGTCGGGTTTAAGGATGGGGATGATGAGTGCTGCCCTTTCTGAGAACGGAACAGGTTGTATAACACCCAGTCTCTCTAGTCTGTTCAATTCAATGTCGACTTCTTCTCGCAGGGCTTATGGTACTAATCTCACCTTCATGAAGCGAGGGGTTGCTTCTGGATCCATTTGAATCTTGGCCGGCAGGTCCTGGATTTTCCCCAGTTTGTCCTTGAAGATGGTGGTGTAATTTCTAAGTAGCTCTGGTAGCCCACTTGCTCTCAACTGGAAAATTTCAGCCCATTCTAACTTAATCTCCTTTAACCAATTTCACCCTAGGAGACTTGGCCCTTCACCTGCTACCACCATCAAGGGTAGCTTTGCCGATTGGCTTCCATAATGGACAGTCACTCTGCTTATGCCTTTTACTTGAACGTCTTCACCTGGATATGTTTTTAACTTGGCGGCTGTTTCTACTAAACTTAATTGATGTTCACCATTATTCAAATGTCTGACGATATCTTCCCCAATTACTGTAGTGGAAGGTCCTGTGTCCACTTCCATTCTAACAGGTTTGCCATTTATTTTCACTCTGACAAATATTGGTTCTGAATTTCCAACTTTCAGATTAACCAACAAGTAAATGTCTGAATTTGTTTTTTCAGGCTCTTCTACATTGTAGATTTCATTGGGCTTCTTCTTTTGTTTACAAGCCTGCTTGAATCTTCCTTGCATTGCCTCATTATATGTCGATTTCTGTGACAATAGTAGCATTCGATTTTTTTAAACTGCCAATCGCTAAAAGCTGATTATTTCCACCTCTATTAAAATTTTCTTTGATTTTGCAGCTAAGTTATTTTTCTTTATTCGACAGCTAGAGGGGGCTGTTTCCAGCCTCTCGCGGATTCTCAATTTATTGTGCTTCTTTTGGCTGAGGTTTCCCATCCGATGTGGAGGACGGCGCCATTTTGCGCATCCTGTATTGCTTTTGAATCTTTTATGGCACTTTCTATGTCCAGCGCTATCTCTAGCGCCTTCTTGAAATCCAGATTCACTTTGGACAATAATCTTTTCTGAATAGTGTCCTCTTTCACACCACGCATTGAACGCTCTCTGAGCATGTTGTTCAGAGTCATACTGAACTCAAAATGTTCTGTTAGCTGCTTCACATTTGCAACATAGCATGCAATTGCCTCACCCAGGGCTCTATTTCACAAATTAAACCTGAACCTCTGCATCGTTACTGAGGGCTTTGGTTGAAAATGACCCTTCACGAGGTCTACCAATTCATTGAAATTCTTTAAATCTGGGGCACGGGTGCCATCAAACTTTAAATCAACCTGTAGGTTTTGCTCCCAAAAGTACTCAAGAGGATTGCTCGCCTCTTCTCTTCTTCCATGATCTCATTCGCTTGAGAAAAGAACGTGAGGCGTTCTATGTATTGAGACCAATCGTCTGTGGCAGGTTCAAAAGGAACAATTCTCCCAAATTGTGGCATTTTGAGAGGGGATAATTTCTTCAATTCTAACAGAGCTTGCTACTTACAATCTCTGGGAGAGGTACAGTGATGATTTCTTTCTAACTTGATTTCTTCTGATCAATCCTATCCCATCCTCATTGCCAGTTTATTGTAGGGTGGCTGAATTGTGCTATTAATGATAGAGTTGATCTGCAGACACTTCTTGGGTGGAAACATTAAGTTTATTTACAATATACTCAGCAGTAACTACACGTGTGCTTTCAACTCCAACTCTATCTCTACACTGACTGCTGAGGGTGCCCGTGCCAATCTCCTATTGGTTACTACAGGTCATATGATCTTTCCTAACATGTATCATTTTTAAAGGTACATTACACACTAAATAAAAGCATAATTACTACAGGTCCTTTCACCAAATATAGGAAATCAATCAGGGGTGGTCTATTATGAATCAAATGAACATCTTCCATGTAAGCATTGATTTTACAATCCAAAAGCTGGACCGGTAATCTGGAAACCTAGGGGTGATGTTCTGGGGCCTGGAGTTTGAATCCCACCATGGCAGATGGTGGAATTTGAACCCACTAAATATCTGGAATTAAAAGTCTCATGATGACTGTGAAACCATTGCCGCTTGTCATAAAAACCCATCTGCTTCATTAATGTCCATTAGGGAAGGAAATCTGCTATCCTTACCTGGTCTGGCCTACATGTCACTCCATACCACAGCCATGTGGTTGACTCTTAAATACCCTCTGAACAAGGGCATTTGGGGATGGCCAATAAATGCTGGCTGAGCCATTGACACCCACATCCCATGAACAAATTTTAAAAAATCTTTAAGTGCCTGAACATAATTTGAAGAAGATTAGATTCGTGTTAGATTTGTTTTGAACCTAACACGTGCCAAACACACCTGAGGGTTAAGTTAACCTTACTTTAATATTTGATGGATATCTTTTTCTTTTAAAAGATTACCTCCATAAAATGTAAAGTTTAAATTTTGGATCCTCTCTGAGAAATAAGAATCAGCTAAGTTTTCTTTTTGGGGACTAATTTAGTTTTGTGAATTATGCTTTTCGTATAAAAACTAAAATTACAAGTTACTTATGATAATAAACTTCTGTGTGTTTTAGAATTTAAATTGTCTCACTTCATCTTTTGTATCAAAAACTCACCAAACCCAACTCCTAGTCCTTTTAGCTGGGTGAGTATTTACTGAGGAGTTTCACCTAGACCCTTACAATGTCCAGGGAAATTGCAATCTGGCTAAATACAAATTAAAAATAAAGCTATCAGGAAGAAGGTAATAATCGCAACTGGCTCAATTCCTTCAGATGGAGGCTGTTTAGGCTCAGCAGACCCAGTGATGTGCCTTTGAGTCCTGACTCTCTCTACCTGAAGCTGAGGGGAGATTTTTTAATTCTTTAAGGGAAGTGGGCCTCGATGACAAGGCCAGCATTTTTACTGCCCATCCTAATTGCCCTTGAGAAGACGGTGATGAGCCGCGATCTTGAACCGTTGCAGTCCATGTGGTGTAGGTACACCCACAGTGCTGTTAGGGAGGGAGTTCCAGGATTCTGACCCAGCGACAGTGAAGGAACAGCAATATGTAGTCCCAGGTCAGGATGGTGTGGATGGTTTGGAGGGGAACTTGCAGGTGGTGTTGTTCCCATGCATCTGCTGCCCTTGTCCTTCTAGTTGGTAGAGATCGTGGGTTTGGAAGGTGCTGTGGAAAAATCCTTGGTGAGTTAAGTTAATTGAGTTTACCTGATCCAGAATAGTGCCGAATTGGAACTAGGATTGTAATACATTACAAGTTCATATCCTCCACAACAGCAGCAGTGAATGGAGAATTAGAAAAGAGGTCTGCCGGTGGGAATATGTGCTGATAACTCATAGCACAATCTTAGGGGAGGGAGGCATCAATTGAATCCATGTAGGCACATTGAGGTTTGCAAATATTTAAAATCATTTAGGCAGCTTATATGTCGAACTCAGTTATTATATTTTTATTATTGCTCATATTGTTCCCCTGCTTTATAAAAGTAATTACATTTCCAAAGTACTTCATTGGCTGTGAAGCACTTTTGTGATGTCCCGAGGTCATGATAAACACAGGCCGGAATTTTCTGTCCCCGTTGGCGTTGGACATGAGCGGACAATATGGCAGGAAGGCCAAAAATTGGTGAAACCAGGTTGCAATCGGCCGCTTCACCCGTCAGTAGTGGGCCGTGTTTCCCACCACCTAACGGTGGGAATGTCATTTTAATACACCTGCATATAATTATAATCCCTGCCTGCCAGAATCATTCCCCTACATTGGATCATCTGGGTTCGTCGGCGTGATTTCATGCCGCGTGTTTCACAACTGTACATAAGTGATGTGCACCTGGTGAGCTGCACTGCGCTTGGGGCTTTGATGTTTATTTGCCTATCTTGCTTCAGGCAGCATTCGCAGTCATCAATGCCAGGCTTCGCAGGCAGCACCGCATCGTTTTAAGGGGGCTCATGGGCACGTTAACCCACCAGACCAGCGTAAGCTGGGGTTTGGCTTTTCAACTGCTGCAGGACTAGGGCTTGCTTGGGGAAGGGGGGAAATGGTTTCAGGCAAAGAAAGAGGCTGCAGGGTGGGGGCTGTACTGGGGAAGGAGGGTGTCCCGTGGTGTGTGTAGAGGCACATGCTGATCTGTACAAATTGCCTCCTCAGTCCTCACCATCTTGAGGCTGTCTCCAGAGGAGGTGAGGCCAGATGGAGATGTGAGGGTGTATGAGAGAGAGTGAGTGGTGGTTTCCCTTGAGTAGGTAGTGAGTGAGATGCCAGTAAATGTGTGATGGTCTTGTGAGTGTGAGAGTTTAGAGTGACGAGATGGTTGCCTTACCCTATTGGCATGGATGAGGTCATTCATTCTGTTTCTGCACTGGATGGCCAACCTCTTCTATGCAGTGTTGGCAGTGGCCACCACTGGCATCGCCTACCAAGCTGGGAGTGGTGAGATAACTGGACCTCCTGCAGCCAGAGCGGGGTGGAGGACATCATGGTGGGCCTCCAAAAGGCTTCCAGTGACGGGTCACTGAACTCTTCCTGGCTTTCAGGGCCATGCCTTCACCAGAGCAGTCCTGGGCTGCAAGCACTGAGAACTGTGTGCACGTCTGCAGTTTAAATATGGCGCCCGGAGTGAAGAAATAGTGGTTCAGAGGCCGCCTGCCAGCAAGATGCCGTATTTCTTGTGGTTGCATAATTAATGAGGTGAGAAGTGGACAATACAGCGTGAAAAGTCACCATTGTGGCCGGCGGGTATAACATCCTTTTTCCCACCTGCTACCGTACTTAGTGCAAATCTGGGACCATTCTGCCCACAGTTTTTCTTTAACTCCCCTCCTTCTTGCTAGTTAAGGCTTTGGAAGCATAGTTGTAATGTTTAGCTGCTAATATGGCCTGTTCCTTTAAGAACACAGCTCTAGAACTCCCTGTGGGAACCTGATCTAAATTGGTATTTAGGTCAATTAGAGTCCAATTATTTTGTTTAAAGTGTCTGTGGATTGGTTGCTGCATTCCTCCCCAACCCTCTCCTAATTACTTCGAGGTCAGAAAACATTAGAAAATAACAGGGTTTCTTGAAAGATTACTTATCTGTGATTTGTTAGTTCTTTATAGAGAAATGAGCTCGGAGGACTGTCACATTTGGAATGTGGCAGATGTTCTCTAAACATTTATTAATGGATCTCACATGGTGTTACACAGAGTTGGGGGAATTTGAACCCTGGGCAGAAAGCCAGAGGGATGAATGGGATGCCCACGCAGCAGCTGGAGTGGGAGAATCTCATTAAAATCCTGCTGGTCAGAATCCCCCACCCTGAAACAGGTGGCCAGAGGCAGCCCACTTGCTTTGGGCTGATAAAGACTGGGCAACCAAAGTTATACTAGGCCTGCAAGCAGGTGAGTCTAGGAGAGGAACTAGGGAGGGTTTTTAAGGACGAGAACAATTCTGGGGTAGTAGTGGCCCAGACTTTCTCTGTGGGGGCCAGCAGAGCATCCTGAGCTACACAAAGATATACTTCACATTTACCTTAAGGGCTTTATAGACAATATTTACATTTTGGTTTTCAAGGAACATGCTTTATACTCAAGTCTTTTAGTAATATATGGGTACACGAGCTTTGATACATATTGAGGTATGGCAATGGATATTTTGCTTTATGTGGGATTAAGTCATTTCCACTATATCCAAGGCACTTATGCGATGAAATACTGTCCACTTTTCTGGATGAGTGCAGTTCCAAAAACATTCAAAGCTCAACACCTTCCAGGACAAAGCAGCCTGCTTGATTGGCACCCCATCCACCACCTTAAGCTTGCCCTCTCTCCATTATCAGCACACTGTGTCTACAATTCTACAAGATACTGCAGCAACTTGTCAAAGTTATTTAACAGCAACTTCCAAACCTGACATCTCTACCACCTAGAAGGACAAAGACAAAGTGAATGGAAACACCATCACCTCCATTCTTCCTATTGACTCACACACTATCCTGACTTGGAAATATATTACTATTCCTTCATTGTCGTTGGGTCAAAATCCTGGAACTTCCTACCTACTCTCTGAAGAATATAGTGGCAACCGATAGTGGCCTAGTCATAATGTCATTGAACTAGTAATCCAGAGGCCCAGGCTAATGCTTTGGGACATGGGGTTCAAATCTCACCATGGCAGCTGGTGAAATTTAAGTTCAGATAATTTTTTTTAAAAATCTGGAATTGAAAACTAGTCTCAGTAGAAACTATCAATTGTCACAAAAACATCTGGTTCACTCGTGCTCTTTAGGGAAGGAAACCTGCCAACCTAACCTGGTCTGGCCTACATGTGACTCCAGATCCACATTGATGTGGTTGACTCAGTTCAAGGGAAATTAGGGATGGGTAACAAATGCTGGCCTTGCCAGCAACACCCACATTCTATGAAAAGATTTTTAAAAAACCATGAATAAAATTATTTTCACCATAATAGGTGTGATTGTTTTGTTAGGCCGTCAGAAAATGAATCACTTATTTCTAAACATTGATAAGCATAGTTAGCTCATTAACACATTAAATCTCCTTCTAACTTGATGCTGATCTGTGTTTTTTTTAAAAATGTGTACAAATTTACTTTGTTTTAAAACGTAACCCTCAAGCTTTGCTCATTTGCAAGTTTTCTCCATGAAACATAAAGATTACAAATCAGATGGTAATGACCACGAATTTGGAATTGTGCCAGTTTCTCCAGTAGTCACGCATGAGTCCAGTGCTACTGAGTTCTCCCAAGAGGAGGGATGCCTTGACAGCTGGATGCTGAGAGATATGTGCTGTACATTCCAACTAGAACTTATGGTGCCAGGTCAAGGGTCAACACAGTGATCCATTACTAGGCCAAGGGCCTAATCATGCAAGTCAGTGAAATGCTCGAAAATCACCTTAGGTGCCTATATTAATATAAGGGCTGTTTTATATATAATCCCTGAAAATGTGGTGAGTTGTGAAGGCATGCTCCATGCTGCACAACATTACTATTAATAGAGGCAGCAGCATGCAGTTAACCAATTGGACACCAAAAGGAGAGGAGGTTGCAGTGGTTGAATGCACCTGCCTACCAAGGAAGAAAGACCCCTGGCAATATAAGAACAGAGGTAGGAAATAATGTTTTAATTCATGGCAACCTGATTGAAGTATTGTTAGGGAGAGCATAGCTGAAGCAGATAAAAAATTGTCAGTTCATCTGGGTTGTTTTGCATCAGATTAATGTCACCATGGGCATAAAATTGGTATGAAAACCATAACATAAAAAAAGTGTGAACAGCCAATCACAATGTGTTACAGAGGCTAGTGTGTCAAACAGAGATATATGCTTCCATCGCCCACTGCTACTCATTATTTACAATGGAGCATCACTCAACCACTGACAGCCTTCCTGAGCTGTGTTCAGTCCTTCAAAATATGGTGTGCAAAGTAAGTTTTATGGACAAAGTATGATT
Organism: Cetorhinus maximus; assembly: GCF_964194155.1. Classification (NCBI taxonomy): domain Eukaryota; kingdom Metazoa; phylum Chordata; class Chondrichthyes; order Lamniformes; family Cetorhinidae; genus Cetorhinus; species Cetorhinus maximus. The sequence goes on from NC_135892.1 coordinate 65,661,224, forward strand.
CGTCTTCTCAGTATTGAGACTCCACATTCTGATTATTACAAATAATTTGTAATGAGCTAGTTGTACTAGCCTAGGAGCTAAACAACACTTTTTTTTCCCACAGAAAATGGACTGTCAGAAGATATATATCTGCAAGCACACATTAGAATTCAATTGCACTACGAACCCCACCTCGTCAATATCATTGCAGCACTTATGGGATTTCATGTATCCTGTTATCTGCAGTAGCTCCTGAACAAGTCAGGCCATGAAAAGATTCTAATCTTCAAAGTTATTACTGTAGAGAATTCTGATCTGTTATTTCACAAGCAGTTGTTACTCCTCGTCCTCCTTGATCTCTGTACAGCCATGCCATCATTGCCTAACAATTCTGTTTCCAGCTCAGTCAGCCCTTGCTCACTCAGTTGCACTCTTACTTATCCAATCATAGCCATACCTTTTGAGTTCTCCAAGAATGTATCTTTGGCTCCTTCCTCATCTACATGCTACCCATGGTTACATCATCTTTGGACGTGGGCCTGGAGGTGAGTTGTGTGCAGGGAGGCTGTTGCAATGTCAGGAAACCTGAAAGAATGGATTTCCCAGCAGCATTAACTTCAGGACCTCTTTAAGTGAGGTGCCTGTCCAAATTGACAGGCTGGAGGTATTTGGGGGTGGGGGAAGGTTAATAGGGTAGCTTATTGGGCCTGAAGGAATGTGTTTTTATGACAACAATGGTTTCATGGTCATCATTAGACTTTTAATTCCAGGTTTTTACTGAATTCAAATTCCACCATCTGCTTTGGTGGGATTCAAGCCTGGGTCCCCAGAGCATTACCCTGAGTTGCTGGATTACTGGTCCAGTGACAATACCACTGAGCCACCCCCTCCCCCATATAAATATTGGCCAAGACACCAGGGATAACTCCCCTAATCTTCTTCAAAATCTTTTCTATCCACCTGAGAGGGCAGATAGGACTTTAGTTCAAGGTCTCTTCTGAAAGATGGCACCTCTGATCATACAGCACCCCCTCAGCATTGCATGTGAGTGTCAGCCTTGATTTTTACACTTAAATCCTGGGATGGGACTTGAACCCACAACCTTCTGAGTCAGAGGCAAGGCTGCTACTGACTGAGCAACTAAACGAGGATGGCCACAAGTCACTTGTCCCTCCCCTGTTAAAACCAGAGGTGGGTAGTGTCAAGGCAGGTTTAGTTGCTGTTCCAAATATTTTTGCATTTTAACCTTTGACACAACATCAGTTCATTCTAGGAGTTAAGACTCCACCCATGAGGTCAGCTTCTACAGACATTCTGACGACGTCCTCCTCTTGAGCACTTCAGCACTTCTGGATTTTTGACAAGTGGAATGAAAACAGAGAGAGAGACAGATGTTGAGAAACACACAAGCATCAAATTTAATGTTTACAGCGATCTCTTAGAAAGTTCCAACTCAGTGAAGGAATGAAGATTGGAAGCACTATCTCAGTGCTCAGGTTGTGGCTACTCTCATTGCTGGCATACACCAGGAGTCTACCAGTTAACATTTCACCCCATCTTCTGCCAAACCAAAGATCCCCTCTATAGTGATGCCAGACCAAAGAATTGTCCCATGCTGCCAAGCTCCACCAGCCCCACTGCAGTGCTTTTAAACTCCAAGATATTCAATCTAATTACAACCTCCAGTGCTACAAAAGTTCAGGACTACCCCACAAAGCAGCTAATTCCCATTCACCAATCCTGGTAAACTGCTAATGGATATAGAGCCCGTTCCTTTCTGGTTTTCAAAGTATCGTCAACTGAGCCATGGAATTCAGTCCGAAGCACCCAAAAAAAAGTGATTCAACCACTAATTCAAAGGTTCTGATGTTATTTCTTACATGAAATGAACATCCATATTGTTATAAAACAATCATTGTGAGCAAATTTACAAGAGAACTGCTGAGTTGGTAATACTGGAATTATTACAGTCCATGGATATCACTGGGTTAGGCTGCAATGGGAGCAGTAATCCTGCTATTCTTATTTCCTCCACAGGATGGCAATCTTACCATCAAACACTGTTCTTGCAACAGAGTGCAGAGTTGTGGGCCTTGTAAGCTGTGGGACTTGGTGAGTGGGGAATGGGGGTTGCAATTATTGGTAACTACTTGGATGAGTTCTCCATAGCCGGCCCAGGCAGAAGGGGACTTTATGTTGCAGAAGAAGTTCTCTTCCTTGTGGTCCCACCATATAGCTGGTGGCAGAGGCTGTCCTGACATGATTGCAATGTTGTGCACATCCAGAAAACCAACACAGATCTTGGCACCCATTCTGCAAGGACTGCAGGGCTCCTCCAGGAGTGGTCCAGACAATGTAAGCATTGTTTCAGTATACCAATGATCTGCTTTCTCACCTTTTGTGCAGCAGCATTTTTTGTGTGGCTTTCATTGCTAGAAGGAAAAACCAATAGAACTTGGGAAATGATAGTACTGGTAGCTACTGCACTGAAGCAAAATGAATGTTATGCATGAGTCCTGGGTAGTAGACATTGTTGGGAGGTGTGCGATGGGGGTGTGGTGAATTGAGCATCGGCTAAGGCTAGTGGCTCAGTTTGTAGGATATGGCATTTGAAGATGCATTCACGGACCTTGACCATTCATGTGAGGTCATTGAATTTCTTGCAGCACTGCGTCTAGGTCCTTGGGGCTTGACTCCTGGCAGTAATCTGCACAGATATCTGCGAATGCTTTATGAATGTGTGCCTGGAGGATCTCCTGGCCCCCCCATGTGGATACAGGAATTCTCTCCTCCTTTCCATCTCTTCCACCAAGGCCTCCTGTGTAGCGTCTAAAAAACTTGGAACCCAAACTCTACCCTGTTGTGCTTTTCTTCAATACCTCACAGGTCAGGGTAATTTCCTGAATAACTAGCAGCACTTACAGCAGCCACAATGCACTTCCTCTTTAAAAGGATTTAGGATAAGTTAGCATAAGCAGTGCTTTAAATTGTGTTAGCTTCTCATGATCCCTTGCTTCTGCGTCCAGCCATCAGCAGCACAGTCAGCACTTTCTGGATGCTGATGTCATTGGAATAAGCAGGCAGCACAAAGTCAGTGTGCCAACTTGTAATCAACAGGAACGTTGAGATCAGTTTTTCGGCTTGACCCCTGTAACGTCTCTCAACCTACTACAATAAGCACAACATTTTTTGAATTCTTTTAGGGGTTGTGGGGAACGCTGGCTAGGCCAGCATTTATTGCACACCCCTAAATGCCCTTGAAAAGGTGCTGGCGAGCTGCCTTCTTGAACCGCTGCATTCCATGTGGTGTAGGTACACCCACAGTGCTGTTAGGAAAGGAGTTCCAGGATTTTGACCCAGCGACAGTGAAGGAGCGGCAATATATTTCCAAGTCAGGATGGTATTTGGCTTGGAGGGGAACTTGCAGGTGGTGGTGTGCCTATGTGTTTGCTGCCTTTGTCCTTCCATGTGGTAGAGGTCATAGGTTTGAAAGGTGCTGTCAAGGAGTCTTGATGAGTTGCTGCAGTGCATCTTGTAGATGGTACACACTGCTGGCATTATGCATCAGAGGCGGAGGGAGTGAATGTTTAAGGTGATGGATGGGGTGCCAAACAAGTGGGTTGCTGTGTCTTGGATGGTATCAAGCCTTCTTGAATGCTGTTGGAGCTGCACTCATCCAGGCAAGTGGAGCATATTCCATCACTCTCCTGACTTGTGCTTTGTAAATGTTGGACAGGCTTTGGGAAAATCAAGAAGTGAGTTACTCGCTGCAGAATTCCCAGCCTCTGACCTGCTCTTGTAGCCACAGTATTTATATGCTGGGTTGGATTTATCCTACTTTTTGTGGACTAGACATACCTTGGCAAGTTTCCAAATTGCCAGGTAGATGCCAGTGTTGCAGCTGTACTGGAACAGCTTTGGCCGCAGCTAGTTCTGGAGCACAAGTCTTCAGTACTATTGTCAGAATTTTGTCAGGGCCCATAGCCTTTGCAGTATCCAGTGCCTTCAGCTGTTTCTTGATATCATGTGGAGTAAATCAAATTGGCTAAAGACTGGCATCTGTGATGCTCAGGACCTCAGGAGGAGGCCGAGATGGATCATCCACTCAGCACTTCTGGTTGAAGATTGTTGCACATGTGTCAGCCTTGTCTTTTGCACTGATGTGCTGGGCTCCTGCGACATTGACAATGGGGATATTTGGGGTTATCTGGAGCTTGGACCCTCCTTCCCCAGTTCATTGTTTAATTGCCCTCCACCATTCATGACTGGATGTAGCAGGACAGCAGAGCGTAGATCTGATCCGTTGGTTGTGGGATTGCTTAGCACTGTCAATTGCTTGCCCTTACACTGTTTGGCACGCAAGTAGTCCTGTATTGTAGGTTGACACCTTATTTTTGGGTATGCCTGGTGCTGCTCCTGGCATGCCCTCCTTCACTCTTCATTGAACCAGGATTGATCCCCTGGCTTGGTGGTAATGGTTGAATAGGGGATATACTGGGCCATGAGGTTACAGGTTGTGTTAGAGTACAACTCGGCTGCTGCTGGTGGCCCGCAGTGCCTCATGGATGCGTAGTTTTGAATTGCTAGGTCTGTTTGAAATCTATCCCGTTTAGCACGGTGGTAGTGCCACACAACATGATGGAGGGTATCCTCAATGTGAAGACGGTACTTCGTCTCCACAAAGATTGTGCGGTGGTCACTCTTACCAATACAGTTATGGACAGATGCACCTGCGCCAGGTAGATTTGTGAGGATGAGGTCAAGTATGTTTTTGCCTCTCGGTTCCTTCACCACCTGCTGCAGGCCTAGCAGCTATATCCTTTAGGTCTCGGCCAGCTCGGTCAGTAGTGGTGCTTCCGAGCCATTCTTGGTGATGGACATTGAAGTGCCCCACCCAGAGTAGATTCTGCGCCCTTGCCACCTTCAGTGCTTCCTCCAATTGATATTCAATATTGGAGGAGTACTGATTCATCAGCTGAGGGAGGGAAGTAGGTGGTAATCAGCAGGAGGTTCCCATTTGACCTGATGCCATGAGGTGTCATTGGGTCCGGAGTCAATGTTGGGGACTCCCAGGGCAACTCTCTCCCCACTGTATACCACTGTATTGCCACCTCTGGTGGGTCTGTCCTGCTGGTGGGACAGGGCATACCCAGGGATGGTGATGGCGGTGTCTGGACAATTGTCTGTGAAGTATGATTCAGTGAGGATGACTCTGTCAGGCGGTTTCTTGGCTAGTCTGTGGATCTGTGGGACAGCTCTCCCAATTTTGGCACAAGGCCCCAGATATTAGGAAGAAGGACTTTGCAGAGTCGACAGGGCTGGGTTTGCCAGTGTCTAGACTGATGCCAGATGGTCCATCAAGTTTCATTCCTTATTGACTTTTCTCTAGTGTTTGGTATGACTGAGTGGTTTGCTGGACCATTTCAGAGGACATTTAAGAGTCAACCGCATTGCTGTGGGCCTGAAGTCATATGTAGGCCAGTCCGAGTAAGGACAGCAGACTGTCTTCTCTAAAGGACATGAGTAAACCAATGGGTTTTTATGACAAACAGCAATGGATTCATGGTCACCATTAGACTAGATTTAAATCCCAAATTTTTCAGCTAACTAAAAGATGTGACGAGAATTTCCACAGATGTTCTTTCAATCAGCCAATTTAACTTTGGTGCAAGCTAGACAAACTCCAGACAGGTACCTAAAAGGGGTTTCCGCCAATTTTCCATTGATGTTGCATTGCAGATTGGGTGAACCCCGAGGAAATTCCCCATGAAAAGAGACTGGAATTCTTTGCTTTTGTGCTCACCAGCCACAGTTTACGACCCATTCATCTTAGTGAGCAGGAAATTGCAACCAGTGAGCACAAAAGTAGAACAGGCCAGCTGCTATTCCTGACTAACTGGTAACTGACTAACTGACAAAAGGAGATCCAATAGGTTTCGAAAGAAGTCCTGACAACCTCAGAAAAAAAATGGTCTGTCCAGCTAAAAGCTTGAGAGGCTGCAATCCTAGTTACACTATGCAAATCAATATCAGTTGGCAGATCCAAGTTAATCTCTCAGCTGCACTTTCAGCTGATCTTGAATGCATGTACTAAACTCTGCTACCTGGATAGCTAATTGTTTATGCTTTGAAAGCATCATTTTTCTCCTAAAATTAAAAAGATTGAAACAGAAGACTTATAAAGGCCTGATAAGTGTAATGGGTCATTTAGGCACTTTTTAAAAAGTGCACCTTCTCACCAGGCTTGAGTTATACTGTGTCTGGTGTTAGGAATAAACCTCGTGAGACTATCTACAATAGATGGTCTGGCATTTTTTGTGGGTTAGGTCACCGACTCAAACAGACCATCCTAGATCTTGTTGCATAGTTATGGCACTGCTTGCATGTTGCTACACATACATACTGCTTTGCATTGACAAAGAAGTGGCTGCAGCTTTCATGAGCATTGTTTGAATTCCTGGAGCACAGAGTAATTTGAAGAAAACGATTGAACAATAATTACAACGCTTCAATTAAGTAAAACATTACAGCTGCTCTCATTATTATAGATTTAATTTATAATATAGCCTGCCAGTATTAATAATTTCTACAAATTGCAACTGAGTGCATAATTGCCATGCAATTGATAAGATTTTCTCTGGCTTTTAAAACAACTGTGAAACATCAAAGCTCAGTCTGGATTGCTGCTCCATTTATCACTCGATTAATTTTAGCCAAATAGAACTTCAATTCAATTAATAAGGAAAAAGTAATTAAAGCTGTTAATGAAAATACAGTGGTTTTTTTAAAGTATATTTGGGTCAGCTCTCACGTTAAGACACTAAACAAAATGGCCCAAAGTTTCCTGTCAAAATTGTGCTACAGGCTACTAATGCTCTCCATTATTTATCTGCAAGTGACATAGCATCTTCAGATCAGGGCAGTTGCACAATTAAAAACAAGAATTGAACTTACCTGACGACTTCAATTTTAAGCACCCGACATGAGAAGTGTTAATTACTCCAAATCAACCTCTGACACTGAAAATGGACTATTGCAACTGTGGAGTTTTATGCTTTCAGATTTTAATTGTTGGAGTTTCTTTTACTTTATCTTTATGTTCCTTTTTCTCGCTCTTAAAGAGAGGGACAGAAAGATTGGATTATTTTCTTTATCTGCTTTAATATTGAAATCACCTACTCCAATTTACACTTCTTTCTTGGTCCTCGTGCTGTTCGTTTCAGAATCCTTCAACCTGATTGGTTACACGGTTGTTTGTCCAGCTCACTCAGCTCTCAGATCATCATTTCCACCCTGCAATTTCAGCAACTTGTGTAAAATATCATCATTATTAAAGAGGCAAGAGCAAATCTAACCAACAGTGGGTGCCATTTGTTGACTGTTATGATGTGGCAGATGATGTGTGCCAGGCGGATCAAATTCCTGAGGGAAACTTGATCCTGCTATCATAATGGTTTTGTAAAGTGTATTTATTTCAAAATGCATACGTTGAATTCAGAAGTAATAAGTCCACCAAGACCTTCAGAGATTTTTTTGAAACTAAATTAAGCTATTTATGAACAAGAAAAGATGTCAAACACATCCACACAATTCCAGTTACTTAATACCAAAGTACATACTAAAATGTCCATCTAACCTGACTTCCAACCACCCCCTTGTAAGGCAACAGACAAAAAATAGATTTTAAAGTTAGAAAACCAGGCCAGCACAATTATCACCTTTAAGGGCTGGACGCAGCAAACTCATGCAGGATGCGTTTGAGGCAAGCTTCTGCTCAACATAGCCTTTCATTCCCCCTTAAATACGTTTTATCTCTTTTTAATCTGTAAATTCCATTGTCCCGTATGTCTTTGAAAATGTACTTTCCCCTAATATAAAACTTTTCTTGGTGCTAATATTGTCAGTAACCTTTGGGAAAAATAAACACAGAGAAGCCTAGCTTCTCTGGCTAGGTGTAAACATCCTACCATCTCTTTGAAATTCAAACTAACCTGATTTATCTAAAAATGTAAATTCTCCTCACATCTTACATTCTAAGACTTCAGCCATGTTTACATATTTAGCATTTCAAACCTAGCTTCTTCTGATGAGTCAAAGCCTCTGGAACAGCCATCTCCAATTCAGTTAAATCCCATACCCACAAACTATCCAAACCCCACTGTTAACCTTTTTAACCTTTTTTACAATAAATCACAATAATATTATGAGAATTATTATACTTTCGTGACATTGACTGACTGCAGCAGCTAAGAAGAAATCATTAGATTATGAACATAAAGGATTATTTAATGTCATGATTTATTTTTTCATTCCAACCAAGATAACCTGTGGCAAAATATCTTCTGCATTATTTAGACTTACTAAATGTTTGTATTTTATGGAGCATTGTACAGTATGTAGAAGCCACCTATGCTCTATTTAAATAGTATCCTTTAACTGTACCTTGGAAAAGTACTCTGTCTGGCACCAGGGTAAACTTTTGTATGCTTCATACTTGCTATCTCTATGATTTTTTATTAAATGGGATTGTTAATTTACTGCCAAACTATGTGCAATATTGTGAACTCATTTTGTGCCAATTATGAACTGTAAAATTACACAGTAGTAAAAGTCACAATAACGTGCACTTGTACATAGTACAAGGTGCTTCATAATAAGAGAACTGAAAAGAACAACATACAGGAATTCAATAGTTAAGAGCTTGCCAAAGAGAATGGTTAAGGAGGAGACCTTTGAAGAAGCAAAGAGATACAGCAAGGCAGAGGGCAAAAGAAGAAAGTAAGTACTTGCGGTTATATAGTGCCTTTCACAACCTCATGATGTCCTGTGGTGTTTCACACCTAAAGTACATCTTAAATGTACAAAAACCACTCAACCAATCAGGTTGAAGGATTCTGAAATGAACAGCATGAGGACCAATGTACATTGTAATATAGGAAACATGGAGACCAATTTGTGCACAGCAGTGCCCCACAAACAGCAAATAAGATAAATAATCAGTCATGTCTCCAGCTTAATCATATAGAGAACTAATTAGTGATAAAGAGGCCCTAGCTAGATGTTGGGAATTTATGGAAGTTGAAGGAATCCTATTTCTACCATTGTTCAAATCAGGTTATTTCTTATGGGTCAAGGCATTAAATGGGTTAGAACACAAAGTTATTTGGTGGTGTTTATACAGTGTAATACATAGATGCTTAGGCAGAATTGGGTCTTGAGTTTGTTAGATAAAGCAAAGAAAATCCCATTTGTTATTATGATATATTTACATACGAACATATGAATTAGGAGCCGGAGTAACTTGAGCCCCTCGAACGTGCTCTGCCATTTGATAAGATTATGACTGATCTGATTGTGGCCTCTACTTTCCTCTCCACCCCCCCACAATACTCTTTGACTCCCTTGTCAGTTAAGAATCTAACTCAGCCTTAAAAATATTCAAATACCCTGCATCCACTCCTCTCTAGGGGAGAGAATTCCACAGACTAACGACTCTGAGAGAAAATAAATTCTCCTCACCTCCAACTTAAATGGGACACCCCTTATTTTTAAACTGTGTCCCCTAGTTCTAGCCTCTCCCAAAAGGAGAAACATCCTTCCAGCATCCACCCCTGTCAAGTCTCCTCAGGACCTAATGGGTGAAATTTTATGGTCCCGCCATGGCAGGATCATAAAATCCCACCCAATATGTTTGAGTAATATCACCTTTCATTCCTCTAAACTCCAATGGATACAGGCCCAACCTGTCCAACCTTTCTTCATAAGACAACGCCTTAATCGCAGGAATGCAGTTGAATGAACTTTCTCTGCACTGCATCCAATGCAATTATATCCCTTCTCAAATAAGGATCTAAAACTGTACATAGTACACGGATGTGGTCTCACCAATGCCGTATACAGCTGTCAGTAAAACTTCCACACTTCTATATCCTATTCCCCTTGCAATTAACATCAACATTCCATTTGCCATCCAAATCACTTGCTGTACCTGCATACTAACTTTTTGTGATTCATGTACCAGCAAACCCAAATCCCTCTGTACCACAGAATTCTGCAACCTCTCATTTAGATACTATGCTGCTTTTCTATTCTTCCTGCCAAAGAGGACAAGTTCACATTTTCCCACATTATACTCCATGTGCCACATTTTTGCCCACTCACTTAACCTATCTATATACTTTTGCAGGCTCCTTATGTCCTCTTCACAACTTATTCTCCAAAACAACTCTCCTACCTATCTTTGTGTCATCAGCAAATTTATCAACCATGCATTTGGTCCTGTCATCTAAGTCATTGATATGGGTTGTAAATACTTGAGGCTCCAGCACTGATCGCTGTGGCACTCCACTTGTTACATCTTGCCTGGTTTGACTGGTTAAGTGTCTTTATTTCAAAAGCAGCTACAGCTTGGAAATGACTTCAAAAATACAACAATACTTTGATACTTTCCCAAAGGAAATGCAATCCACCTCACTACAAATCTCTGCTTGATTCATAGAAGAGGTTGTAGCTTGAAGACAGGTGTAGACATGAAAGCGTTTTCCTTTATTCTAATGTGACCACATTTTCATAGTCTGTAATGTTTTATAGTAATGAGGAACAGTGTTTTGAATTGAATGTATCTGCACAGAAGTTTATATGCGCAGCCTGAAGTCATTTTAAAGATCATTGAATGTTTTTTGTTTTACTTAGGTTGACAATTTATGTTTGACGATCTTATATTGAAGTTCTAAGTAATGGCCTGTAGAAACACGCTCTGGGAGGCTTCTTAGTCAACCAAAACAAACTTTATTTACGTGAGAGCTTCCGTGGCTGCTTGTATACAGCCAGCGCCTCAAACAGACATCTTATTTTCCCTAGGAAACCCCTCCCTGGAATTTATTTCCCCGTGCTAGCCACGCATTGGTTGAACAAATCGCATGACCCCCTACTCGTTTGAACTGGTCTTAAAGTGACAGTCATCACATCCCCCCACCACTTAACTCCTTTGCACATCTTTTCAGATAACAATTGAACCAAGAATTTTCTAATTCTAGAAATAATTACATAAGTCATTAGCCTGGACTTAATTACACAATACATACAATAGCAATAGACCCCATAGTTATAAATTAAGTCTTTGGGGTGGTTTTCGAATTCGTATTGAATGGCGTAGTTCGACAAGTTGTGAGGCTTCTACTGGATCGACATTTTCCAGAATTATACTAAAGGGGACCTCCTGGAGGACCACCAGCTCCTGCGATGACATTTCATTAACAGTTCAGCAGGAGAAACACCTGTCGTTGTGTGTGGAGTGGTACGGTAACTCAGCAGAAAACGTGAGACTCTTGGTGATAAAGGTCCACCGGATAGTTCTCATGCCAGAGTTAAAAGTTTGGACGGCTCTCTCGGTTAAGCAGTTCAACGCTGGGTGATGGGGCGCTGTCTTTATGTGTTTTATACCGTTGAGTGGTGAAGTTTTGAAACTCAGCACTCATGAACACTGCCCCATTATCAGACACGATTACTTCAGGAGCACCATGAGTTGCAAAACAGTCGCCATTGATGTTTTAACCTCAAAAATTTCTATCCACTTAGAGTGTGCATCAATTACAAGGAGAAACATTGTACCTATAAATCGACATGGATGCTGACCCATGGCCGTCGAAGCCATTCCCAAGGGTGTAGTGGAGCTGTGGCTGGCGGGTTTTGCTGCAACTGACACTGTTGGCAGAGCCTTACCAGGTTTTCAATATCAGTGTTGATTCCGAGCCACCATACATAACTCCTGGCTAACATTTTCATTTGAGATACCAGGGTGGCCACTGTGTGGTTCCATCAGGAGTAGCTTCTGGCCCGGCACAGGAACGACCACTTGCGCTCCACATAACAAAATACCATCTTGACAAATAAGTTCATGTTTACGGAGGGAGTAGGGTTTCATGTCACCTGAACTGCCTCATTTCCCCATCCTGCAAGGATTTTATCTCGCACTCTGGATAACAGTGGATCCCGACAGGCCCAGGTTTTGATTTGTTCCGCAGAGGCTGGTAGCGAATCCAAAAGGTTTAAGAAATAGGTGTACATGTAATACTTCCTCTCAAGGGCCGGCGACTCAGGATGTCCACATTCACAATATGTACCCCTGGTCGGTGTTTGAAGGTATATTCATATGCGGCCAGGGTTAATGCCCACCTCTGAATCCTCGCAGAGGCTATTGGTGGAGTAGCGTTGTTCTCCTTAAAGGCCCAACAGCAGCTTGTGGTCTGAAACAATAGTGAAGTGTCTCGCGTGTAGATATTGATGGAACTTTTTGATGCCGAAAACTATTGATAGGCCCTCTTTTGATTTGTGAATAGCCACTTTCAGCTACTGATAGTGTTTTTGACACATATCCTATTCAACTTTGAGCTGTCAGCCATTTCATGGGACAACATTGCCCCAACATCACATGGAGAGGCATCACACGTCAGTATTAGTTCCTTCAATAGGCCAAAGTGTACAAGTAGGCTTGAAGACAGCAGCAATTGCTTCACCTTGTTGAAAGTCGTTTCCTGAGGAATTCCCCAAAACCAGTGATGATGTTTCTTTAGTAGGGTGTGTAAGGAGGCCAGCACAGTGGATAGAGTTGGCAAAAACCGCCCATAAAAATTGACTATTTCTAGAAACGATTTAAGTTCAGACACATTCATGGGGGAAGGTGCTTTTTTGGCCCTGACTTTCTCCTCGACAGGGTGTAGCCCCTGAGCATTGACCCTGTGTCCCAGGTAAGTCACACCCCAGCTTGGAAAGTACTCTTTTCTTTCTTGAGATAAACTCCAGCCTCCTGAAATCTTTTTAACGCCTCTTCTAAATTTGCCAGATGTTCGGCCTCTGTGGCCCCTGTGATGAGTACATCATCGAAGTATACCACAACCTGTGGCAACCTCTGTAGTAGGCTCTCCATTGGGAATGGAATATTGCGCATGCTGACGAGATTCCAAAAAGCAGGCTCGTGTACTGAAAAAGCCCTTTGTGGGTGTTTATCGTGACATATCCTCAGGAACCGTCATCCAACTCAAGTTGTTAATAAGCGTGACTCATATCCAGCTTGGTATATGACTGGTTCCCGGCCAGTTTTGCATAAACCTCTTTGATTCGTGGAAGAGGATACTTGTCCAGCTTTGCGGTCTGATTGACAGTTTGTTTATAATCACCGCAAATACGGATTGTCTTCTTGGGCTTCAAAACAGGGACAATGGGTGCAGCTCATTCTGAAAACTGAGCTGGCTGGATAATACCTAGTTCTTTTAACCTCTATTTCAGCCTCCACTTTCTCACTCAGGGCATATGATACGGGTCTTGATCTAAAAAATCTAGGGTGGCTTCTGGATTCATGTAGATTCGCCTAACTTGACACTGTCATAGTTTCTTAACAATTCTGACAATCGTCCCATCCTCATCTGGAAAATGTCAGCCTAATTTAACTTTATTTTCTTGAGCCAGTCATGGTCCAGAAGGCTTGGTCCTTCACCCAGTACTACTGTTGTCCATAGTTTACAGGTACATTGGTGGTACCCCTCACCTTTATTTCTTCTCCGGTGTGCATTTTGAGCTTGGCTGAAGTGCTCTCTAAATTTAAAGGCTGGGCACCCCCTCTCAAATACTGGAATGTTCTCGCCCATCACAGTGACTGATGCGCCTGTATCGAGTTCCATGTTTAGAGGCTCCCATTTACACAGAGCGTTACGATGATTGAGTCTGGCTTAACATCCTTGAAATTGGAAAGAGTCAATATCAGATTTACTGGTACCAGGATCTTTCACACTGTGTATTTGTAACATTTTGTTGGATTGGCTATTCAGCTGCCTGGACATAGCCCTGCATTGTCTCCTCAGGCGTCCTTTTTTACCCCACAATAATGGCACTCAGTGTCCTTAAATCAACAGGATTCAGGAGTATGGTTACTCCCACAGCGATAACATTGGACCTTAGGAATCATTCCCTGACTGCCTCCAGTGTATATTTTAGTTCTATAGCTTACTGAAACTGATTCCCTTTTTCCAGTGGCCTCAACCGATTTGGTGCCACTTTGCGCGCCCTGCACTTCAAATGCATCTGCCTCAGCACTTTCCATAGCCAGCGCAATGTCCATCATGCGTTTGAAATCAATATCGATTTCCACTAACAACTGACGTTGTATGGTATCATTACAGATGCCACAGACTAATTGATCTCGCAGCCTATCACTTAGGGGCGTACCAAAATTGCAATGCTCTGATAATTGTTTGAGTTTCACAGCGTACGTCGCGATCGACTCTCACTCGCTAATTAAACTTAAAACGTTGCATTATGACTGAAGGTTTCGGTTGGAAATGACCCTATCCCTCTGCAGAGCAGAAAAGCAGCATCTCAGTGAGTAATATAATCTCCTACACAGTCGTCGATTAAACACGATACTCATAGATGCAGGCGGGAGACAGTTCCAGGATAGATTTTTCCTCATCGCCAAATGTAGAAATGCGCTCTGGGAGGCTTCTTAGTCAAATAAAACAAACTTTATTTACACAAGAGCTTCCATGGCTGCTTGTATCCAGCCAGCCTCTCGTACAGCCATCTTCTTTTTCCTAGGAAACCCCTCCCTAGAATTTATTACCCCCCCCCCCCCCAACCCCGCTAGTTACACATTGATTGAACAAATTACATGACCCCTACTCAGTTAAACTGATCTTAAAGTGACAGTCATCACAGGCCAAATCTTGCTGGAGTGGGGCGTCTTGTGGCATTTTTTTTTGTTCATTTAATGGGATGTAGGCATTGCTGGCTGGGCCAGCATTTATTGCCCATCCCTAATTGCCCTTGTGAAGGTGATGGTGAGCTGCCTTCTTGAACCACTGCAGTCCATGTGGTGCTGTTAAAGAGGGAGTTCCAGGATTATGACCCAGTGTTTTGTGCCATTAGACTTTTTCCTGTACCCTTTAGCATGAATATAATTTGCATCTGAATTTGCTGGGAGTATGAGCTGATAATGATGTAGTAGGGGAAATGGGACATTTAAGGCTTGTGGTCCAATGTTTCCATTTGAATTAAACTCTGCTGCTCAAATAGTTGTCCTCATTAATTTTTATTTGGCTTGAACCTTTACTTAGGTACTTCCTCCAAAATTTTTAATATGTTATTCAGCATTTAGTACAGAAATCTCTTGAAATTGGATCATTCTTATCCACCAGAAATGCTGAAGAAAGTTCACTTCCATTGTTACATTATCATATTTGAAATTAGTAATGTTTTATGCTAGAAATATGTAGCTTTTGAGCTTTTTTCTATCACAACAGTACTATTCTATCAGGCACAAGCAAAGATTTAGTTGCTTGATGTTTTCATCAGAGTTAAGTTTTCTTGGCCTATCCAAAGCATTAAGTTCAATGTTTTATTTTAATATAGTTAAGATTTTATATAGTTGAACAGATTCCCCTTTCTCACTATATCTTTATATAACTCATCACTCAAATCATATAAGCTAGTCCCTTCATAGCAAACCATTTTGAAGACAGCATGACAGCTATTGATTAATTCATAACTAAACTGCTTAAACATTGCATCATTAGATCAAGAGCTGCTATGTTATTTTAGATATAAGAATATAAAAGAATTAACAACAGGAGCACGAGTTGGCCATTTGGCACCTTGAACCATTCAGTAAGACCATTGTTGATCTGCTACTGCAGCCACCCCATCTGCACTATCCCCATTTCCATGAGCATCCAAAAATCTGACAATCTCTGTTGTGAATATGATCGACGACCGAAGATCTACCGCTCTCTGGAGTAGAGAACTCCAAAGGTTCATAACTCTTTGAATTCATCATCTCAGTCTAATGGTAAACCAACTAGTCTGAAGTTGTGATCCTCGAAACATCCTCGCAACATCTACCTCATCAAACAGCTTAAGAATATTCTAGGCCGTTACTTCTGAGCTCCAGGGCACTGTGACTGGGGTATACCCCAAAGATGCGCTAGGGAAACCACTCCCCTCCCCCTCACCCTCGCCACCACCCCCCGACCGAGGTTGCCAAATAAGGTTTCCACAGCAATTGCCTGGGAAGTGCAAACTTCCCCTGGGCAATTACCCTGCACTGGGAGCCATCCGAAAATGTGATTTAAATCGCAAACTTTGGATGGTTCCGACTGTGTTACATCAAAAGTTACCCAGAAACTGTCAGAAGGATTAAAATCACTTCTAACTTCTGGGTATTTTGTACAGACCCAGACTAACCTCCCATGGGACTGCACCTACCCCCCACCCCCCAAGCCCCAGCCCCTAACTACCCCCCATGCATTAAATCCAATGCATTTGCAAGTCAGGTTCAGCATATTTCTATAATCTGTCATCCATGATCTATCTATCACAAATCTTGTGGTGATGGGTGAGCAACATAGCAGCAGATGTGGATTCACCGGGAGCTGTAGCTGCAAACCTGCACCAAGGCGGCTCAGACCATAGGGTCATTTTTCACTGGAAGGAAGCAGAAGTAGAAAATGCCAGCCCCCTGAGTGACCGAGCAGCCCTTTTAAGGACTACACTGCTCACCTCCGCATTATCTGGAAGGGGCTAGAAGAGGTGCCTAAACATTGTCTGCTTCATTGGCATCAGGTCAAATATGGGCAAGGAAACCTGCTGCTGATTACCACATGCCGTCCTCCCTCAGCTGATGAATCAGTACTCCTCCATGTTGAACAAAACTTGGAGGAAACACTGAGGGTGGCAGAATGTACTCTGGGTGGGGGACTTCAATGTTCATCACCAAGAGTGGCTCGGTAGCATCATTACTGATCGAGCTGGCCAAGTCCTAAAGTGCAAAAAATTGTTTTAATTAGTTTCACATTAATTTGGAAGGAGGAGGGGCAAAACAGAGAATTCTGTGCACTTGTGTGGAAAGGATGATGTTCAATAAGTTAAAAAGTGTTAACTGGGTTTCTTTCTGACTTTTGCAACTGTCTACTACAATGACTTTCATTGCTGTACAATTAGCTGAGTGAGGTAAGTAAGGCTAGGACTAGGACTAGGATATTTCATGACTGACCGAGTGTATGTCACCTTCAGTCTAATGTGACCTCTTCTATTTCCCCTACCCCTGAGATGTTTATGGTCAACATTGTGAGCTGTTCCATAGTATGTGAATTTAACCCAGGGATCCGGACCTCCAGTCATCTGGCTGTGGCATCAATGCATTGCTCTGTGACGCCAGCCTTAGTTTTCTCCTTTTAATAATGTGTACTGCATCATTGTGATAGCTATTTAAAGAAAGCAAAATAAATCAGATTTAAACAAGTCAGGCTTGTTTAAAAATGGTTGGCCAAAATCCTGGTGGATTAGGTCACTAATTATTTGTACAACTTGGGAAAAATGTGACATCAGCCTTGGCATGCATGCGTACAGTCACTTTCAGTCTCTCGTGGACATGCTTAGCTTATATAGAATCAATGTACCAAAGCTGTGAAAACTAATACTTAAAGCCACCCAGTAATGGTATCATTGAAGCAGAAAGCTTTTCAGACCCTGGAACGACTGCAATCTACATCACTGTAACTAACGTTTGGCCTCCACATAGAGCTGAAGAAGTACCAAACATACTAGAACTCCTTCTTAAATCCCTGCACACTATTGCTAACTCCACTGAGCAAGGGACAGGCTGATATGAGACAGTTGACTGAAGTACAACAATAAAGTGAGTCCTGTTATTCCTGCGCCTAATAACAAAATGCCTTGGAGAATTTTGACATAGTGCATCACATCGCTTTAATGCCAGTGGACAAAGATTTGTACCTGCCAATTTTTTTTTTCATTCATGGGATGTGGACATTGCTGGTTAGGTCAGCATTTATTGCCCATCCCTAATTGCCCTTGAGTAGGTGGTGATGAGCTGCCTTCTTGAACTGCTGCAGTCCATGAGGTATAGGTACAATCACAGTGCTGTTAGGAAGGGAGTTCCAGGATTTTGACCCAGCGAAGGAACGGCGATATATTTCCAAATCAGGATGGTGAGTGGCTTGGTGGGGAACTTGCAGGTGGTGGTGTTCCCGTGCATCTGCTACCCTTGTTCCTCCAGATGGTAGCCGCCATGGGTTTGGAGGGTGGTGTCTAATGAGCCTTGGTGAGTTTCTGCAATGCAACTTGTAGATGGTACACACTGCTGCCATTGTTCATCACTAGTGGAGGGAGTGATTGTCTGTATGTGGTGTCAGTCAAGTGGGCTGCTTTGTCCTGGATGGTGTTGAGCTTCTTGAGTGCTGTTGAAGCTGCACTCATCCAGGGAAGTGGGGAGTATTCCATCACACTCCTAACTTGTGCCTTGTAGATGGTGGACAGCCTTTGGGGAGTCAGGAGATGAGCTACTCACCGCCGGATCTCTAGCCTCTGACCTGCTCTTGTAGCCACAGTATTTATATGGCAAGTCCTGTTTAGTTTCTGGTCAATGGTAACCCCCATGATGGCGATAGCGGGGGAGTCAGCGATGGTAATGCCATTGAATGTCAAGGGACAATGATTAGATTCTCTTTTGTTGGAGATGGTCATTGTCTGGCACTTGTGTGGCACGAATGTTACTTGCCTCTTGTCAGTCCAAGCCTGAATATTGTTCAGGTTTTGCTGCATTTGAACTTGGATTTTTTCAGAATCTGAGGAGTTGCGAATGGTGCTGAACATTGTGCAATCATCAGCGAACATCCCCACTTATGACATTATATGAAAGGATTATATTATATAAATCATTATATGATTTGGCAGCTGAAGATAGTTGGGCTGAGGACAATACCCTGAGGAACTCCTGCAGTGGCACCTGGGACTGAGATGATTGGCCTCCAAAACCACAATCTTTCTTTGCGCTAGTTATGACTCTAACCAGCGGAGAGTTTTCCCCTTGATTCCCATTGACCCCAGTTTTGCTAGGGATCCTTGATGCCACACTCGGTCAAATGCTGCCTTGATGTCAAGGGCAGTCACTCTCACCTCATTTCTGGAGTTCAGCTCTTCTGTCCAAGTTTGAACCTCAGATGCAATGAGGTCAGGAGCTGAGTGACCATGGCGGAACCCGAACTGATCGTGATCACTCCAATGTTCTGGAGAGGTTTTTAGTTGTTTGTTGCCTTATTTGCATATCCATTGGTATAGTGATTGATGTAACTCGCATGTAAACTGGGTGTAATCTGTTGGTGTTTATGGAAATTAGAGTACAGTTTGTAAAAAGGCAGTTCTGACTGAACATTACAGCAGCAATTTAGGGAGGTAGCAGGTAAGTAAAGACTTGACTCAGTCACTGAGCTCCCTGCTAACTTCACTACATGTTTCATCCATCTTTTTGTGTCACTTTTCAAGAATTTCTACTCTAGGAGCAGTTGGGACACACAATCAAACAAGGCAGCAGGGATATGGCACACAAGAGAAAAAGATTTCATAAATTCTGACCTACAAAATTCCTCCACAAGGGAAATAATATCGGAATGCACAGACTGCTGGCTCTCCATGGCGGCAAACCTACTGGATTTGTCACTCATGCCATATTTTATCTGCAGCTCTTGTTTACGCAGCACACTGCAAGCACCAATAGAACATGTGGCAGCTTCAATGGAATCTGCAGCAGATCCACAGCTATAAGAAGCAGCCGGGGCCTAGTCAGTGCTTCCACCTCTTCAGGTGGTCTCCCACTTTCCTTTCTGCCATCATCACCCACCTCCTCAAAAACCCAATCTTTGACCCCAGTGTCCTTGAAAACTACCATCCCATCTCCAACCTCCCTTTCCTCTCCAAAGTTCTTGAGCATTTTGTCGCCTCCCAAATCCATTCCCATCTTTCCTGGAACTCTCTGTTTGAATCCCTCCAATCAGGTTTCTAGCCCTGCCGGAGTACCAAAACAGCTCATATCAAAGTCAAATGACATCCTATGTGACTGTGGCAAAGGTAAACTTTCCCTCCTCATCGTTTTCGACCTGTCTGCAGCCTTTGACATGGTTGACCACACCATCCTCCTCCAAAGTCTCTCCACTGTCATCCAGCTGGGTGAGACTGCACTCACCTGGTTCCATTCTTATCTATATAATCATAGCCAGGGAATCTCTTGCAATGACTTCTCTTCTGCTCCTGCACTGTTACTTCTGGTGTCCCCCAACCATCTACCCTTGGCTCCATCCTGTTTCTCATCTACATCTTGCCTGTCGGCAACATCATCTGAAAGCATAGCCTTAGTTTGCACATGTACGTTGACAACTCCAGGTTCTACCTCAGTACCACCTCTCTCAGCTCTGCCAATGTTGCTACCTTATCGGGATGCTCATCTAACATCCAATAAGAATGAGCAGAAATTCTCTCCAATTAAATATTGGGAACACTCAAACCATTGTTTTTGGTCCCTGCTCAAAACTCCATTCCCGAACTACCAAATCCATCCTTCTCCATGGCAACATTCTGAGATTAAACTAGTCTGTCTCACAACGTTGAGTCACATTTGACCCTGAGATGAGCTTTCAATCTCATACTTGTGCCAACATTAAGACTGCCTAAGGTCTTCCACATTCCATAAACTGCTGCACTTGTCTTAACTCGCACAAAGTCCCAGTCCCTTGTACTCCTGTGCTTGCTGACCTATGCTGGCTCCCAGTCAAGCAACATCTTGATTTGAAAATTCTCATCCTTATTTTCAAATCCCTCCATGGCCTCACCCCGCCCAATCTCTGTAATCTCCTCCAGCCCCGTAACCCTGCAAGATATCAGTGTACATCTAATTCTGGTCTTTTGAGCATGCCTGATTTTATTTTATTCGCTCCACCATTGGTGGCTATGCCATCAGTTGCCTAGACCCTAAGCTCTGGGTTACCCTCCCTACTCCTCTCCGCCTCTCTACCTTCCTTTCCTCCTGTAAGAAACTACTTAAAACCTACCTGCTTGACCAATCTTTTGGTCACCTGTCCTAATATCTCTTTGTGGTTTGGTGTCATACTTTGTTTTATAATGCTCATGTGAAACACCTTAGGACCTTTTATTACATTAAAGGTGCTTTATAAATATAAGTCGGTATTGTTACTTCCACCTCCATGGAAGTACAAACTATAGCTTTGCTACAAACAGAGGACTGAGTAGATAATGCCCCAGATACCAGCTTCCAGATCATGGAGACCACAGTGCATGATGCTGGCTCACAGAGCCTTCAGGATCTGATAGATGCCATTGTACCAGCCATTCCCCTAATCAGTGGAGACACAGGTCAAGGGAATAGTAACAGCTGGAATCATCTGTCTGATACTTCTTTCTCTCAGGACAGCAGTAACTGGCAGGCTGGCCTTGTGTCTCTGAAGGTTACACAAGGCATATCAGGCTAATAGCTACAGAGATGCAGCCAGTGGCTGCTCCCTACCACGAACATACTGCTATGAGATGAGGACCAATTCAGTCCCATGACACTCTTGTAGAGCATGAAGGGTCAACCACCTCCAGCGATACCAGCCTCCTGATTGAAGCCAGGAAAATCACTAGGGACGGTGAAAGACAGGCATCCAGGGCAAGTGTGTTGTTTGAAAAGGGTAGGTAGACATCTGTTCACTTTACTAAAATAGCTTGTGTATAGACATTATGCTTTGTTATTGATGGAATTTACAGTCATATAGAATGGGGGCACATATTTAGTGCTGACTTCAATTAGTTAATGATTATAGGCATGGTGGTACAGGACAAAGTGGGCTGAAAGCGTGTCATGCGGTAGATAGGTATTGGATTGAGGGAAGTTCTGTTTATTTTAAAGGGGAGAAGAAAGAGATATGTTGATAGGGTGAAATGAAGTAAGGTGAAAGGACTCTTGGTGTGGAGCATAAACACTGCCATAGACCTGATGGATCAAATGGCCTGTTCCTGTGCTGTAAAATTCTTTGTAAAATAAGGCTCAGGTGTCAAAGGTACATTGTGTTACACAGAAGAGAATAGCAGTGCTAAGATGTGCTCTGATGCCTTTGCATTGGTCACTGAAGAGTCTGAGTGCAGATCATCCTGATGGTCTCCTCCATACAATTCCATCTCCAGTGTAACTGGGAATGCCTTTTCAACAAGGTCAGAATCTAGTCCTTTTTGCATGGCAAAGTTTTGAAGGATACATACAACAGGCTACAATTATGTGTGACATACATTCTTGAGCACACTGAAGTGGTTTTCTCAGCCTGGCTAAGTAGAAAAAGCATGCCTATAACACCTCAATGATCTTGTTGATAACCAAACTTCTAGAGCCTTGTTTCAGTAATCTACTGCTGATTGGTCAACTTTTAGTGCAGTCCTTATCCATGGGAACAAGGGAATAGGGGCAAACCTTGGCACCTGCAAGCCTAATTTTCTTTCCCGAAGAGGTCAGGAAGGGCGAAATTTCAATAGATGGATATATCTTCACAATACATCTGGCATGTTGTCTGGCTCAATTTGTAATTAAGGGGGTGGAACCCCTTCCTATTGAGGAGGATTTCTGTGGAAGTCCACGGAACAATGTGGTGACATTGATTACAACTTGGGCCTTGGGAAATCCAGCAACCCTGAAGAACTGGCTAACCCTATCTCAGGGCTGCCTCGCTGGAATGTAAAAGGAGGTGAATTCCTCAGCTGTCTTGTTAAGTACATCAGTCCCCTGACAAATGCATACCCAAACTGCAGCCTGGCTGATGCCCTAGATTACCAGTACAGGTAACTACCTGAAATGAGGTAGTGCCATAAAGCTAAGTGCAGTGGTTAACTCCACAGCCATGGAGAGAGCAGTAAGATAAAAGCAAAATAATATGGATGCTGGAAAACTGAAATAAAAACAGGAAATGCTGGAAAAACTCAGTGGACCTGGCAGCATCTGTGGAGAGAGAAACCAAGTTAAAGTTTTGAGTCCATCTGACTCTTCTTCAGAACTCTGTTAATTCTGTTTCTCTCTCCATAGATGCTGACAGATCTGCTATGTTTTTCCAGCAATTTCTGTTTTTGTTATGGAGAGAGCATTGTTGGTAGATAATTAACCAAGCGGTGTTCATAAAGCAGGTGGCTTGCCTGTTCTACTGTCTTTTTGCTTGAACACATTAATCTTATACACATCTCCTCAGGAAAGTCATCATATGACTTGCATTGCTTGCATATTCTATAGGAGTGATATCTGGTGGAGTGCATTCTATTCCATCCTATGCTGCTCCTCCTCAATGATAGTGGCATGCAACAATATGCTCATAAGGAATTGCCCCTGAGAACACTAATTGTGGGTGGAGGGTTGGAGGCTGAAAATCATCCAGTAGTCTCGCATTGTCAGAAACAAGTTCAGATCTGTGCGGGCAGAATGTCAAAAAAATTGCTGCAGAATTCCCTAGCTTCACACTCATCAGGCTCAACTTCCAGCTGTGCTGCACCAGCTGTGTCTTATAATTCTCAATCTGGCTTCCCCAAGTGTTTTATGGTGAAAATGCAGGAAACTTGAAGCTGAAGCACCATTATTCCTCATTATAATATATGCTAATGCTCTCACTCAAGTGGATCACAGAATCATGTCAAAAAAGCCGCAATGGAATTCAGAGAAGGCTTTGAGATAGAAAACCAGCATAAAAAACTTCCGTCCATTGGCATCTAACTGCTTTGGCCTATGTGGCCCATGCCTGGGTCGCCAGTCAAATATGGGCCCATGCCAGGATCTCCATGTAAATTTGGGTACCTGGTAAAACATACTATAAACATAGCAAAACTGTACACACAACCACTGGTTCAAAACCTACAAGCATTGTTTTTAATATGTTCTCAGGATGTGAGCATCATGTGAGCGTACAGGGATTGTGCAGGGAAATGGTGTTGAAGGAGAAGATTAGCCATGATTTCATTGAATGATGGAACGTGCTCAACAGGCTGAATGGCCTACTCCTGCTCCTATTTCATATGTTCTTATGTTCTTATCACTGACAAGGACAGCATTTATGGCCCAATCCTAATTGCCAGTGAGCAGATGGTGGTGAGCCACCTAGAACGGTCTGGCTTGCCAGGCCATTTCAGAGGGCAGTTAAGAGTTAACCACATTGCTGTGGGTTTGGAGTCACATGTAGGCCAGACCAGATAAGGACAGCAGGTTTTCCCCTTTGAAGGAATATAGTAAACAGATGGGTTTTTTCCACAATCCAATAGATTCATGATTGTTACTAATGGGATTAGCATTTTATTCCAGTTATATTTAATTATTTAAATTTAAATTCCACAAAACCCTGTGGTCGGATTTGAACCCATGTCTCCAGAACAATCGCCTGGGTCTCCAGATTGTTAGTTCACTATTACCATTATGCAAAAATGCTGCCCAAAGTGGGAAACACAAATTCACTATTTGTTACAAAATGGATGGTTTTTAATGTATTGGGGCGGGGGGAGTGGGGTTGCATGGTGAGTGTTGTCAGGCTCCAGAATGTTCTTGGCACCCAGGACCATAAAATTTCTTAATCTCGCTCTGTTTGCTCTATCTTCCTGCCACAAAAGTTATTTACACCAATTATTTGTTGAAATTATGCAATAAATGGTCTAGAAATTGTTTCCTGTGACAATTCTTTTAATATGTGCAATGATTTAAGTAGAATTAGTTAGCAGTTTTGATGTTCTGTCTATTGGTTGAAAAAATAAATAACATTAAAGTACCTGAATCAAAATGAGAGACAGGTGCAGCTCCGATAACAACACAAGCAGGATCTTGAAGGACAATTTTAACTCTGCACACCTGGTGGAAAATGGGCAGACAGCTTGTTAAAATTCCTCCAAAGACTTACTTGCTGCTCTCTACCCACAACTCTAAATTTTAACTTTCTCTTCTGATAAAGTGGAAAGGGCACACACACTGGGACCGAGGTTTCTCATCCCAGCCTAGGTTGCATGGTAAACATTTTCAAAGCACCCAACTTGAATATACCTAAACTAAGGCTGAATTTCTGGATTCAATTCATTTGTGTGACAGGTTGTTTGCCTGTTCAGAATGCCACCAGTGAGTGGATAGCCACCCAAGATTGGGTCAGGAAAGTTAAGTACCTGTGCTGCAAGAGGCTGACAATCTCTGCAGGTTCGCTTTCAGAGTTGACTTCCAGCCCTTTCGTGTTCATTGCTGGCCTCAATAAATTCAAAACATATCTTGCTACAGCTCTGACGCGATTGCTAGCAGTCCCTCTGTGCTGCCTCCAATCCAAAATAGCTGGTTAATTCTGATATTCACTTTCTCTACTTATTCTTCTTCTGCATAAACCCACAGAAGTGACACAAGAAGCACCTCTACATACTGAACATAAAATTTAAATGTTTGTTTTAAGTGGGAGCTTCGCAACCACACTACATCCACATAAAGGTGTCAGAGGCCTGGCGTTAGAGATCTTCTGTCCAATTTCTTCACCCTAATCCCTAGAATCTGATACACATAGGTGTTCAGATGAGCAAGATTAATCCTGTTGTATTAAGGCTTGTTGCTGTAAAAGTCACTTAAGTAAAATGTTCAATCAATGCAGAAAAGTTTAATTTTCTTAAAGAAAGAAAAATAAGAACTGAACGTGATTTTGGTCATGGTTATTTGAGGGTTGACCAGAGTCATAAGTTATTAAGTATTATGCAGCCTACTGACCACATGCATTGCGATTGGATTTTCGGCTGAACAGGTGGTTTTATCCTGGTCTAGTGCAGATCACCTGATGCACAGCTCAGAGAATGATGCACAGAACTGGCTGTGTTGATGTGAATCCAGGGGAAGCAATTCAAGAAAGGGCAATCCTTTTCCTTTCCAGCTTCTAGCCATCCCTTTTAGGCTGCCATAGAAGACCCATAATTAAACTGGAGAGGGCTGAGGCTCTTCTGACCTATGATCCAGCCTCTGGTAAGTTTGGCCTGATAGTCAAGTTGTCACTGCTCCTCCACTGCGGCCACCCAGCATCGACTTAGGCACTGGAGACAACAACATTACACTCAGCCCTGTCAACCCTGCAAAATCCTCCTTACCAGCATCTGAGGTCCTGTGCCAAAATTGGGAGGGTTGTCTCAGACTAATCAAGCAACAACCTGACATAGTAACTGCGTTCAGTTAAAAACATCAGCTCAGGCCCTTATGATGTCATGAAATCCCAATCTACATATTTAAAGAGGACCCCATTGGCTCAGGTCCTTGCTGCCCAAAATTAAAATTCTGTAAAAATGTCTTCCTCACCACCAACATCCCCTATCCCCTTCCATTGTCATTAACTCCAGCATCTGTGGCTGGAAAAATATCTCTTCCATATTTCACTTACAATTGCACTTTCAAGCTGCTAATTGTCTACCCTACTGCTCAACATCATCTTCCCCTTCTGGCTTTTTCCCACATTACACAGGTTCACCACAATGCTGGTTTATCACCTTTCCCCATATCCATTTGAACCATTATTTGGATTTAACAGGTAGTCTTACAGCTGGATGCCCTTCCTCCCACTAACTCTCCCCACTTCTACAGGCTGGGGGCTGGCACTGATATACGTTGGCTTCCCTGCACTGTATTGCTCAACATTTGCCTTTATTATTTATCGGCTTTCAATTTGCTCAATTACATTTTCTCCACTGCCCTTATTCCCAACCAAACCTTTACTCTCACCCATTCTGGCCATTCCACTTAGTATGACTATCAACATTCACTCCCTAAAGTTCAAATGTTTTGTATTTGAGGAGGCAATGGCGTAGTGGTATTGTTACTGGAGCAGTAATCCAGAGACCCAGGGTAATGCTCTGGGGACCTGGTTTCAAACTCCACCACCTCAGATTGTGGAATTTGAATTTAATAAACAAAAAACAGAATCTGGAATTAAAAGTCTAATAATGACCACAAAACCATTGTCGATTGCTGTAAAATGTCCTTTCGGGAAGGAAATCTCCCATCCTTACCTGGCCGACATGTGACTCCGGATTCCGGACCCACAGTAATGTGGTTGACTCATAACTGCCCTCTGAACTGGCCTAGCAAGCCATGAAATTGTATCAAAATGCTAGAAAGTCAATGAGGAATAAAACTGGATGGGCCACCCAGCATCAACTTAGGCACTGGAGACAACGACGTCAAACTCAGCCCTGTCAACCTGAATTATGAACATCTGGGGGCCAGTGCCAAAATTGGGAGGGTTGTCTCACAGACTAATCAAGCAACAACCTGACATAGTCATCCTTATGGAATCATACCTTACAGATAATGTCCCAGACACCACCAACAACATCCCTGGATATGTTCTGGATAGTGATCATGGGGGATTTCAATATGCAGGTAGACTGGGAAAATCAGGTTGGTAGTGGATCCCAAGAAAAGGAATTTGTGGAATGTCTATGAGATGGCTTTTAGGGAGGGCGGTCAGGCGCTAGTGTGCCTACGCACACAGGTGGCGACTTTCCGTCTTCAGACCCTGCAGCGATACCTTTACGTTGAGCCTCCTCCGAGATGGTGTGCCCTGGCGACGTATTTCTTCCGCCAGGTGCACGGCCTGAATTATGACGTGCAGCTCCTGTTTATAGAGCAGAGGGGCCTCGGTGGCTCCTTACAGGCGTTGCCCGTCTTTTACCAGGACCTGATCAAAGTCTGGAACATGGTCGCCTCGCGACGCAGCTCTCCCCCGTCAGGAGTAGGGGCAATCGTCAGAGAGCCGCTGCTCAGGAATCCGCCCCTCCGTCCTTTTCAGTGGCTGGTGGAGAGGAGGGCTGTGGCTGCCGGGGTGACCAGGATCGGGGATGTGCTGGGTGGCGGAGGACTAGGCTGGATGCTCCCACAGGAGTTGGTGCGTCGCGCGTCTGTGAGTGTCCACATCGCAGCCGATGCCATCCAAGACCTAAGGACGGTCGTGCTCGGACCCGCTGTAATTTTAGTCTCGAGGTGGCCCAGGTATGCGGTGGTCTTCCTGCTGAATGTTCCCCTGTTCCGACGGAATTCCACATTGGCCCCAAGCCCCGAACCCTCCCTCAGGTGCCGGTGCCCCGCAATAATATGAGCCGCCTCGGGGACATGCCCTCCGTGCCATTTGGCACGACGCGGAGGGGTTTTCTGTACGGACTACTGCTGCACACCTTCCATTTTATCGCCCTTGTCCGCCGCCCGGACACGCCTTGGCGTGCCTTGTTGCCGTCTGGTGGCGGAAGCCCCCGATGGGATGCCCTCTACGGAGGTGTCCTCCCTCTTTCTATCGGGGACCTGGGTTGGAGGGTGTTGCATGAGCAGTCCCCTAAATGGAAGGATGTATAGGTTCACGGACTCCCAGGACACCTGCCTTTTTTGTGGTCTTGTGGAGTCCGTGGACCACGTTTATATAGGGTGTGGTAGGCTGCACTCCCTTTTTAGTTATTTAAAAAACATTTTGTTACTGTTTTGTTTGCACTTCAGTCCCACGCTCCTGATCTACGGACACCCGGTGCGGAAGGGGGTCGGGAAGAGGAGCTCCTCGTGAACCTGCTCCTGGGCCTGGCCAAGCTGGCCATTAACAGGTCCAGGCAGCGGGTGATCGAGGGGGGAGTCCCGCCCGATTGTTTGTCCCTCTTCCGCGGCTACGTTTGCAGCCGGGTGTCCTTGGAGAGGGAGCACGTGGTGTCTGCCGGCACTCTCGAGGCCTTCCGTGCCCAATGGGCACCGCGGGGACTGGGGTGTTTTATTGACCCCTTTATTCACATTATGGTTTAATGTTTGTAAGTTTCCTTTAAACTTTGTCCTTAGTTTTACAGCTGAACTGACTTAGGGGCTGTGCTGGATTTAGCCCTTATTTTGTTAATTTAGTTTAATTGATTGACTCTTTAAAAGAGTTACATCTTCTTAACCTTCCTAACACTGCCGCTATGTCTTTGTTCTCCCCCGACATCCACAGCGGAGGTGGAGGCAACCTGCTGGCTGCAACGCCCTGTCTCCGATGACTTCCTCTGGAGGAGCAAAACCTGGAGGGCTTCAGCCTGCTTTGGGTGTCCTGCTGTGAGCCAGCTGTACCCTCCTCAGCCTGTGGAGCTGGAGCTGTGAGAGTCACAGGAAGAGAGGATTTAGATCAGCTAGATATTCCCGGAGCCACCTGGGTGGATGGCCCCATAGTGTTGAGCTGCTGGTCCTCCTCTCTATGACTGCCTGACTACCCCTGGCTGACTCCTTGAGGAGAAGGGGAAGCTGGAATTGAGATCGAGCACACCTCTCACATTGACATTGGTGGAGGCCAACTATGGTGTCAGCAATGAAGTGCAGCCCATGCAGCAGTGCAGGATCAATGTCCTGGGCCAAAGTCCATCCTACCAGTGTTGACCTCGGTGCATCAACATGCCAGCACAATCACCTCGGACTGAAGACGGATGGACTCCTCCATCGTTCGTTGCAATCTGAAGAGTGCACCAGACATCCCTTCCTGATATTCTGGTGATTGTCTTTGCAGCTCCACCAACTGATTCAGGACAGAGTCCAGAGGCTCATCATCTGACTCAGACTCTGCATATTCCTTGCTTCCAGCAGCCCTCTGAGTGCCAGCAGCCAAGGGTGTCCCTGCCTCTGCCAGCTGTGGAACAGACTGTGTGCTGTTCTCACCAGAATGCAAAATCCTGAGGCTGCTCTGCATCGTGGTCCCACTGGGGACTCTGCGCTGGTGGAGGACGTGGGTGAGCACATAATGGGTTTTCAACGATCTGCCCTCAGGGTCCTCATCCAAGGTGCTCTTGGCACTGGGTCTTGGTCAATGTTGCCTGAGGGTGACGTGTTAGATTTGCCTAGGAGAGAAAGTTGAGGTTATTACTGCTTGGCAGCCACGTTGAACACAGAATAGTGGACTCAGAGTAGCATTGAGAGAGGGATGATGTGGTACAGGATCCTCACGTGGGTGTTCGCCGCTGACTTCACCATCGTCGCAGGAACAGTCCACGCCCTCTCCAGCCAGCTCCAATTCGTGACTCTCAAACAGAGAGAGAACCTTGATTCTGGCACTCCACACCTGGCTTGGGACCTCTCCCATTCATTGTTCGCGATCTTGTCCTGCATAAAGATGGATGGAGAGAAAGTGAGCAAGGCGCCTGCCAGGCCAGATGAGAAGGATGCCAGACGTGTGTGCTGAATGAAGCCGTGGATGGTATGAGGAGAAGAGGCCTGATGGAGATGTGAGAGAGAGTGAATGGTGATGTCCCTTGAGCTGCCAGTCAGTGAGATGTCAGTGAATGTGTGATGGGCTTGTAAATGTGAGTTTAAAGTGACAAAATAGTTGCCTCACCCTGGCGGCACGGATGAGATCATGCATCTGTTTTTTGTCTGGATGGCCAACCTCTTGTGTGAAGCATTGACACTGATCGCATTTTGCCACCACCTCCCAACCAGAGTGGTGAGACTGATGGGCCTCCTGCGGCCAGAGCAGGGATAGAAGACTTCGCAACAGGCTTCCACAATGTCAAGAAGGCATCCCAGGAATGCATCACTGAATTGGGGAACTGCATTCTTCTTGGCTTTTGGGGCATTTTTTCACTGAAGCAGTCCTCGGCTGCAAGCATTGAGAACGGTGCGCATGGCTGCAGTTTAAACATGGCGCCTGGCATGAGAAAGTGGTGAGTTAATGGCATAGCAGGCAAATCAGAGGCCAGCGATCTGGCATGTTTCCTATGACTGCATAATTTATGAGATGAGAAGGGGATGATAAGGCGCGAAACCTGCCATTGCAGTCAACAGGTAAAATGTCTTTTTTCACGTCCACGGCCCCACTTAATGTAAATCTGAAATGATTCCGCCTATAGCTGGAATCCAGACAGCAGAGAGTACAGATCACAGTCAAACAACGAAACTATTGGTGCATTACATTGCTACTCCCAGGCCCATTCTGAAGGCTTGCAACAGCCTCAACATTGGGACAAGTGGAGGAAGTGATTTTCCAGATATGGAACAGCTTCAGGTTTGCATTAGAAGGACCAGAAGGATCAGGTCAGTACTTTACTCTACGGAGTAGGATCCATAGCAGATGATGTTATTGTAAGACTGGGCATTAATGAGACTTTGAGTTCATATGAGGAAGTCCTGCAGGTACTCGATTTGTACTTCAGTGTCCAAAAAAATTTGATCATTGAATGTGCAAAATTTAATAAGAGGAGGCAAAAGCCAGGCAAGTCCATGGACTCATTTATAAATGACTTGTACAGAGTCGAGGAGAATTGTGACAATGGGATCCTCAGAGATGAATTAATATGCGATCATATAATAGTTGGGGTCTTGGATGAAACCGTATCAGATCTTTTAAAAAAGCAACAGACTAAGCTTAGGAAGCTAAACAGAGTGGTTGTTAATGGGGAAAGTAATGTCCCTTGGAAAAAAATGAGTGAACTCATTTAATATGTTGGACAAAAAAGAGAAAGCACAGTGAAGCAAAAGCCCATGAAATTGTGAAAAAGCATGCCAACTGCCGTCTTGAGATGCTTTTGGTGTGGCAGGAAAACCCTACACAAGCGGGAAGAATGCCCAGCAGGAGAAGCTGAGTGCCACAACTGTGGGAAGTTTGGACATTTTAAAATAGTCTGCAGATCCAAAGTTCCCATGGCTCATAGGAAGAAAGAGGCAACAACAACAAATAAAAACGGAAGAGGCACAGAAAAAAAAAACTAAGAACCTTCTTAGGAAAGGTTAACGACACAGAAAATAATTATTGAAGTATTGAATTAGAAGTTGGTGGTCACCTCAAGCTAGGAAGGTGTTTCAGTGTTATCGGATATTTAAAATGGCTTAAAAATATCATGGTACAGCCATCTGCCGGCCAGTTGCAAGGTCCAGGAGGGACTGCACTAAAAGTAACAGGCTAAATCTTGGCAAGATTAAGATACAAGGACAAAGAAATTGTGGAACCCCTCTATGTGATAAAGAATCAGGAGTCATCATGCTGAGCAAAAAAGCATGCTTGCAGCTGAGGTTGATTTACAAGGTTGGTGAAATTGCTGATGAGCAGTCTAGTGAGGCATTCAGGAATGAATTTCTATCTCTATTTTCAGGCTTAAGAAAGCTGAAAACAGAATATCACATAATTCTAAGAGAAGATGCTAAGCCTATGTGTCTCTTCATGGCAAGGAAGGTCCCTCACACACTCTTAGACAAAGTCAAGAGGTTGAACACATGTTTCACAATCTCTCCAGTAACCAAACCGACGAAGTGGTGTTCTGGAATCATCACAGTACCAAAGTCTAATGGTTCAATTAGAACCTGGGTGGATTTGGCTCAATTAAACAAGTCAGTGGAGTGCGAGATCCACCTGACAGTATCATGGATGAAAGTCTCGCCGAATTAGCAAAAAGCACCCCCTTCACAAAATTGAATGCCAGAAGTGGCTTTTGGCAGTTGCCCTCTGGCAAAGAATCCAGATTGTTAACTACTTTTATCACCCCATTTGGTCATTATTGTTTTAATAGGTTACCATTCAGAATTGCTACTGGACCTGACATATTCCAAAGTACAATGTCTCAGACCCTAGAAGGCATGGAAGGAATAATGTGGCAAAAGGATGACATTTTCATACACAGTTCATCAAGGGAAGAACATGATAGTTGAGTGAGAGCAGTCCTCAAAGTTTTACAAGAATCAAGCTTGACATCAAACGACTAATGTTACTAATGTGAATTTGCAGAGCCTATGATAAAATTCTTGGGCCACACTATGGGCCGCTTGAGGAATTATGGCCGACCTGCAGAAAACAAAAATCATTAGAGAGTTCCCATAGTCTAAAAACATCACAAAATTAGAAAGGTTCCTTGGGATGAGCAACCAAGTAGGCAAATTCCTACCAAACTTGGTAGAAATCAACGAGCTGTTAGAACTGCTGTTGAGACAAGGTCAACAGTGGCACTGGAATGTCAACCAACAAAATGCTTTTGACAAGATCAAAAATTTCCCAATGTCACTAGAAATTCTAGTGCACTACAATCCAGAGTTGACAGCAATTGTAGCAGTGGACATGTCATCTACAGGCTTGGGTGCCATGCTGTATCAAGTTCAAAAAGTTGGACAAAGAAGACCAGTTTGTTACATCTCAAGATATCTAAAGGACACCAAAAGAAAGGTATGCAACCCTTGGGAAAGAAGTACTAGCAGCCACTTGAGCCATGAGAAGTTCACTGATTATGCTATGGGATTAAGGTTTAAAAACCACAAACCCTTGGTTAATCTTCCTAATATAAAGGAAATTGCAAAAATGCCCCCTAGAATTTAACATTTTAGACTGAGATTTATGAGTTATGTTTCAGCTACTGAGTATGTTCAAGGGAAGTACCAGACAAAAGCAGAGGCAGTCAAGAATACCAGAAACTGTAAGATTTGAATTTTACTGAGGAAGTGGAAGCATATACTTCACTCATTACGAAACATTTACCAGCCACTGAGAAGATATTACAAGAAATTAAATAAGCACAACAGCAGGATGATAAGTGCATCAAAATAAAAGACTATTGCCAAAATGGATGGCCTGGTTACATCTCAAACAAACCAGTACTTCAGCAATGCTTTGAACAGGGAAAATATCTTGCAAAAATTGATGATTTCTTAGTTTTTAATGACAGATTAGTCATCCCTAAACCACTTCAGCTAGACATTCTACAGAAAATCAATCAAGGTCACTTGGGAATAGTAAAATGCCAAGCAAGAGCCCAGCAGTCAGTTTGGTGGCGAGGCATCAGTCACTCCATTGAAGAGTTCATCATGATTGCTTTACTTGTGCAGTGAATAGCCAAAAGCAGAGCTAACCACTGGCACTCTCCACTTCTCCTTCAAGGCCATGGCAACCCCTGGGGATTATTTGAATTCAAAGGCAAAGTTTTCATTATTGTCATTGATTACTACACCGGATGATCTGAAATGAGTAGACTGCACAGTACCATGGTGGAGACGTTCCATCACTGAGAAAAATATTTGCGACACATAACATCCCGGACGTTGTGTTATCTGACAATGGTCCTCAGTTTGCTAATGAGGTGTCCCATAACTTTGCACAGAAATATGGTATCATGCATGTGACTATTTCACCTAGATATCCTCAGTCGAATGGAGCAGCAGAAGAAGGAATTCAAACAACCAAGGAATTGATGAAAAGGAACAAAGATATTAACTTAGCCCTTCTTAACTACAGAACCTCACTAAAAACCGTGTTCTTGCCATCAGAACTATTGATGGGAAGATAGCTGTGAACACTTCCAGCTCTACAACAAACGCTACAACTGACCACTACCTCAGATAATTGTGAGACAGTTAGGAAGCATGAGGAGCAACAAAAACAGTCAAGCTCGTAATTTCAACATCAGGCACAGAGCGCGAGACTTGAAAGTGTGACATCCCGGGGAGAGAGTGTGGATATGAGACCAACAGAAAGAAGGCACAGCAATAGAAAGATCTCCACAACTGAGATCTTATAGAATTGAGATGGTCCAGGGAATTATCAGAAAAAACCAAAGAGCCTTCCATTGGAAAGGAAACTAATGGAACCTTGGACATACTATTAAGATAATGGATGGAGACAAGGAACTAGAAACCAATAGAAACACTACAAGCACCCAGGTGGAAGACACTCCTATCGAATGACAAGAGAGTGCAGTTCATCCTCAACCTCAAAACAAAATCAAGACCAGATCAGGGAGATTAATCAAGGCACCAAAGAGACTAGCCTTGTGAAGTCTGAGACTTTGGGGGAAGATGTAGGAGGATGCAAATTTGTTAGGGATAAAGACTTGGGTGGAGATGTAGAATAAAGGGTTAACGTCAGGAGTACCTGATACTGATGTAACTACTAATATGAACGTATGAATTAGGAGCAGGAGTAGGCCGTAATGTAACTGATGCAATGTCACATGTCTAAGTGACTGAGCTTTGGTGGGAAGCAGAAGTACAACCACGTGTACAGTGCTGAGATGTATATACATCTGTAAATAAACAATGTTTTTTACGGATAACGGCCAATGGTAGCATTCTCAGGTTAACAGGCAAATCCTAAACGCAACCGATCTAGACTCTGACCCCAAGATGAAACAAGAGGAGCTATTTGGTGGGAGGTTATTCTAATTTACATAAGAAATCAGGTAAATTTCTTCCTACGTACATATTATGCTAATCATACCATATGGAAATATTCATCACAATCTCTATAACATTGGATGCTTTTCCAAACCAAACTAGACCAACAAGAGATATTTCATGTCAAACCACTGCTTTATCACTTTATCATAATAAGAGCCTATTGAGGTTTGAAGGGTCATACATCTTACTGAGACTAAAAAAACTGTCTCCATTTCAATGATAAAAGATTTGTCAAATCCATTCATTTTCATATTAGTGTTTTATGTTGTTGTCTTCATGACTAGAAAAGCAACAATTTATCTTTGCTTACAGGGAATTGTGCCAGCAGAATTGATGATGCAAAAGATTCTCATGAGCAACTTGCACATGAAGAAGCTGAAGCTGCCTTCTTGTTGTGCAGTTATTTTACATGACAGCAAGCTATAGTGCATGTATATTTGCTTAGTGGAACAACACTCTTGAAATAGGAAAATGTATTAAGCTTATTCTTTCACTTGACCATCATATACTGTTATTCACCATTCTGTAAAGTGCTTTGAGAAGTTTTTTTCTGTTATGCAGATGCTATAAAATTGTATGTTGTTGCAGTTAACTCTCCAGGTACTATGGACATCCACTAGGCAATAAGTACCAAGATAAAGCCCAATCATGCCTACAAATAGTCTTCCTTTCTTTATAATTTTTCTGCTCAACGGTTAGAAAATATCCACAGAAAAGGAGGATCCTGAAATAATATGCAAAAAGGAAAATGCTTTGGAAAATGTGTTGTAAATTTTCAAAATTACCCCTTAATGATTACTAGGGTTTGGATAAAGGCAAAATACAGCAGATGCTGGAAATCTGAAATAAAAACAAAAAATGCTGGAAAAACTAACAGGTCTGACAGCATCTGTGGAGAGAAAGACAGAGTTAACGTTTCGAGTCCATATGACTTCTTCAGAGCTAAAGGGAAGTAGAAATGTGGTGAAATACATACTGTTTAAGGGGGATGGAACAGGTGAAGCTGAACCAGTTCCACCCCCCTTAAACAGTATATATTTCACTAGGATTTGGATGTTGTTTTTCTAGTTTGAAATAGCTAAACATTCTACAGTTATTTCTATCATTGCTGTATTGACAATGAAGACTGAAATAAATGAAAAAGAGATAGCAATAAAGAAAGAACTTGGATTTATAGAGCGTCATATAATATCCTCACAATACCTCAAAACCTCAAATAAATTACTTTTGACTGGTAATCACTGGTAAGTGTCCAATTTACACACAGTAAGTTCCCACAAACAGCAAATAAGATTAATGACCAGTTAATCAGTTTTTGGTGGTGTTGATACTGATGAATGTTAGAATTGGATAATAAACATCCTTCTGCTGATTTTGAGGGAAGGATGCAGAACTGATGGAACTAGCAACAAGTGAAAAACTGCTCCACATTCCATCAGCACCAAAGGTACGAAACAGCAAGGACAGCATGTCAGTCGGGCTTACCACATTTAGCACTGATAGTAGCCGTTGTAAAAGATATATAAATAAATGAGTGAAGAAGTGAAGTATTATTTTGACGCCAATCATTATTTAGATTCTTTGGGCTTCATTCTGCCTTTATTTTTGACAATTGAGCTCTTCTGTTTCTTGAGATATAATTAAGGCTCCAACACTTCTGTAGACAATGCACAACTCTGAAAATTCAGACAACATAGCATGCCAAGGGTTTAAAAAGGTACTTTCCTTGTGGAAAAAAAATGTTTAGCCTGAATGACAGTAGGCAAGTTAAAATGCATTATGTCATTAGTTTTTGTGTCTTGTGGTGAGAATGTTTCAGACTTTTCTTCTGATCTACTGAAAAACAGCTGGCAAAAAGCCCTGTGTCATGATTTGGTCCCTTCACTTATTTTGAACATGCACTCTAACCTGGCAGTTTAAAATTGTGTTGAGACTAGCAAAGTCATTTATATCAGATTGTCATTTTGTTGAGGGGTTAACTAGTTTGCTGTTTTGAACATAATGTCTGTTAGAAACAGAAAGTAAAGAATTTACAAGCTATTTTAGCCAACTTCATTATTGATATGAAAAGCTCAATTTTGAAGAGATGAAACATTCCTCACCACAGTCCATCCTTAGCATTGAAGACATGGGCCTGAATCTTGCGCTTGTCGGGCACACGCAATCGTGGGCCCAGAAGCAGATGCGAAATGCACTTCCAGCCGTGATCAGCCCTCAAACACAATCTCGCGCTGGCTGGCCAATTAATGGGTAGCCAGAGTGAAACGCGCACTGAGAAAGGCTCGGTGCTGCCAGGGAGCGGCAGGAAGAGGGCGAGCACCAAGAAAAGTGACGGTGCAGGTGGGCGCTTCTAAAGAGCTCCCTGAAGGGAGACAGCTGCTGCAGAGCTGCCTCAGAGAGCTGCAGACCTGTACAAATTAAATGAGAAGAAAAAAATCAGCAAACTGTGTCTATGCAGCACATTCCAGTACCTGACAGCAGGACTCAAAAGAAATCAGTCACCACACATCCTATTTTAATATATTTTGTCCCGGACATTTCATTCTGCCCTGGATTGAGGTTGTAGCAAAAACGTGAAGCCCGCCAGGCTGATTAGCCAGTCAGCCAACTGAAAAAAGGCCACATAAAATTGCTTTCAATTGACTCCTTAATAATTGCCCGTTTAATTGTCAGCAGGCGGGCTTCCAACTGCTGCGTGCACCCGCTGAGCGAAATATCGCACGAGTGCGCGATGATGTCGGGACACGTGCCCGACGTCTTGTCGCGTGATTTCATGCTCTATCAGGTCAAGCACACGCCCAGTAAAACAATGTAAAAGTCTGGCATGAGGCCATTTTCCACTTTTTGCAAGTTATATCAGACATAACAGCAGTATTGTACTATCAGCACTACCTCTGAGCATTTTGATTTTTACAGTAACAAGTAAAATATTCCAGACGCTGAAAATCTGAAACAAAAATAGGAAATGTTGGAAACACACAGATCAGTCCACATTTATGAAGCAAAAGAAAGAAAGAATCTCTTACATTTATATAGCACTTTTCATGGCCACCAGGCAAGTGATCCTTTTGAAGTATTGTCACTGTTGTAATGTAGGGAATGAAAATGTAGAATGGATATGGTAATGTTTCAAATCCAGACCTTTCTTCAAAGCTGAACAATAAAAGATACACAGGCATATTTATTCAATTACAAAAAGGGGAAGTGGGAAATATATATAATACAAACACAGGCGAATCCAGAGAAGAATTATGCATGGAATCATGGAACTCTCGTGAAGTAATGGAGAGAAGCATCAAGACGTTAAATAGATAAGGGGTGGATAAGTAGCCAGGAAGTAGGAGGCCTGGAGAAATACACCCTTACTCCAGTTTAGGTAATCTCGAATATCATAGTTTTGTTATTAAGCAGTTAACAAATTACTACTGATTTATTCATTATGCATACCACTTACACCGTACAAAGTAGTGGGCCAAAATTACAATATGCATCTTCATTGTGGACGCAGTTAAAAAAGATCCTGGACTTGACACAGAATGTTTGAGCAGGCTTTTGTTCCACTGTTCTACATTTGCAACATTCTGCACACGTCCATGGAGTGCTTGAGCAGCCGTGCAACTAGCAAGATTCTGCACATGGTGCAAATTGTCCAAGGTACGTTAGCTGATATATTAGCTGGTGTTGTTTTATTTTTCTTTGTTATTTTACCCTAAATACATGAGTAAAGTTTGCAAGGTGGCTAGCTAATGTGCATTAAGTGTCTAGGACTCCACTACTCTTGAAGGGAAGAGGAAAACCATTACTTTGGAACAGAAATTAGATGTGCTACAACAGGATGACACTGGTGAGAAGGCAGCAGCCATATCGAGCTCACTTGGGTTTCTGCCAATGAATGCGTGCACCAACAATAAGAACAAAAATAAGATAAAGGCTAGTGGCCAAGTTATTCCTCTAAGCGCTTGTAATGACTCGATGGACTGGACAGGTTTCAACAAGAAACAGATAAACTGGCTCCAGTCTTCCATTGGACTAATTCTGCCCAAGAATAGCATGACTGGTGAGTAGTCTTTTCTTTCTTCTTAAGATCCGATGTACTCATGTCAACAAGACATTAACAACGTCGGAGCTATGCCATCCTCTTCGCCAAATGTAATGACTTGACAGACCGGATGGGGTTTCAACAAGAAACAGATAAACTTTCTAACAGAGAGCTTTTCAGATGCTACATGCTTGAACAGGACCTGCAACAAGAAGCCCCCCCCCCCCCCCCCCACCACCCCCGGATTTCCCATGCTTAGGGCTCATTGGATGGAGCCTCCCAGAACATCATATGACCCCTGATAGGCAGCAGGAGAGTCTATGTCTTCAGTTACTACAGCGCTATGAAAATTACCTGTACTAGATGCAGTGTATTAGAAAATATGGAACGATTATTGAATGTGTGGATTGAGGACCAGAACCAAAGGAACATGCCTGTTAACATACTGATTTCTGTGGCTTCAATGAGTCAATTAAATCTGTTCACCAAGAGATAGGCCAGGATTTTGTCGGACTAACGGGGATCTAGCCCCCCTCCCCTAACCCTGTTGGAGAACTAGTGGGGAACCCCCATCAGTTCCGTGAGGGGGGCCCGATGGAATCAAGTGCTTTTCAGGTGCTTAAGTGGCCACCGGCGAGTTCCTGCAATTGAGGTCCCTGGAGGCGCAAGTCCCACCCACCGAGAGCTGCCGGCCAACCAGAGGTCAGCAGCTCATCATTGCCATCATCATTAGTAGGAACAGTGGCTGCTGGTGATAATGCACCATATAGAGGCGCAGGGTCATCGTGGGATCCCAAACTATAGATGACCGAGGGCAGGGTGTATGTTGCAGTTTGGAGGGATTGTACGGACTAGGATGGAGGTGAGTCAGGGGCAAGGGCAAAGGGGGTGGCTTTCATTGGCCAATCCCTGCTGGATGTCGGTCTCTCAACTGTGCACAGAGTGCCTGACTATGAGGGGCCCCTCCAAGAATGTTTCCTGGGCAGCATTCTGAGAGCACACAAAAGCCATGTGGCCCTGAGTTAATCCCTGAACCACCACTAAATTGTGGTGTGCTCATAGATAATAGGTGTGAGTCGGCTTATGAATGAGCCGATTGATATCCCTTTGCTGATGGTCAGGAATTCCACGTCAGACCTTTCCACCCTTTCACTTAATCAGGGTGGTTTTGCTGCCGCCAGGAGACTGACGTGGGGCCTTTCCCACGATTAAGTGGGTCCGGCTGCCATGTTTCCCAGCACAACGGGCTGCATTAAATACAACCCATTATGACGATGGCCACTGGGTAGGATTCTCTGATGTGGACCAAGATAACATTGAAAAAGTGCTGGAGTCCCACTGCGAAGCACTGATCAATAAGGAGCTAATGCAGCTTGAACAGGAGCCAGTTCTATCATAAGGTGAAGAAGAGGAGGGAGAATCATAACGCAAGCAACCAACATTGCAGCACATGCCGGAGGCTTTCAATATCACTTAAGGAGAACTGAAAATTTTTGAAGATATTGACCCTTCTTTGGAAAGAAAATTAAAGGTCGGTAGAGAGATTAAAAGGGTCAAGAACTGCTACAGGGGGTCGCACCAAGAAAAGCAAAAGCACCAGTTGCAACAATGTATTCGAGCATTCTTCGAACCTGCACTTCACCATTGCTGCCCAACATGTACAGGTACCAAAAACGTGAGAAAGAAGAAAACCTTCCATCTTATGTCTCCCAATAACACCTTCCACTGCATGGTTAGTGTTCATTATTTTTGTACATTGAGTTTTGTTTATTCTTGGCTTATAAATAAGGTGTATATCATGTTCACATTATTTATGTACTAGAGCTGAAAATCTTGGGTTGGCAACAGATCTGCTGATGCTACATACACTTAAATGGGAAAACTTGCTTCAATAGGAGCAGTTTTGATCTAAGTGGTGGTTTCCACGATCGTATGTATTATTTAAAACGGGATATCCCTGCATGAGGAAATGGGTGATATGGAATATATGGAAAACCAAGGGGTCAGTTGTGAAATTATTCCTATTTTCTGTTTTTAGTTTAAATTATTCCAGCTGATTATTTCCAAATCTTATTATTTCCAACTTCCAACATAACCTTGCTTTATTTCTTACCCTTATATCGCGTTGCCAGTTAGTGCATTTTTGCCAGGGTTGAGGGGTAAGGGTGTAATGCAAATATAACTGCCTTGAATTTCTGTTACGATTTCCCTGAACTCAGAGCCCAATTACAGGAGAAACTCCAGAGAAACTGTGTGAATGGCCATTTACGTCATTTCTCCGACTGCTGAAGTTACATCAGGAGATTGGCATAATCCCTGTGGAAATTGTAGCTCTATGAGTTTATTGGGAACATCTGTAGAAAGAACAAAGAAGTTGATGTTTTCAGATATGCTGTTTTTTTAAATCTGACTGACCAGCGGAAAGCTTGCAAAATTTTCCTGTTCTTTGTTTTTTATTTCCAAACATGGACACATGCTATACTGATGCTTTAAGAATTACAGCAATATGAAGGAATTTGAGTAGCTAATGTTCTGCTGGTGTAACCAGAAGCATGAGCTTATTTTAGATTTAGTTTCTGTGGTGGAAAAAAATTATACTAACTTTTTTTTAAAAACCTGTATGTGTTTTATTTTCTCCCATTTAATAATGGACTCTGGGAATTACAGAAACCTTTCTCAAATAAACATTCCCCTACAGTGCAGCTAACACAGACAGTTCAAATTCTGCCCTGTTGAGGACATGTCTTCTGACACATGGAAGACTTGTCAGCCATTCATAGAACAGAGTTTCACATTGGTACAAGCTATGTAATGTAATTCATATGTGGAACCACTTGAATCATATTTAAACAAGAGGTGTAAGACCACGTTGAGGAAATGGTTTCACGCTGCTTTTCCAGCATTAGCTGGAGAACTTAGAAACCTTTCAAGCTTCAGGGTAAATTTTCCTCTTTAATAGATGGGAGATCATGGAGGCCACAAGCCTGAATCTCTGGTATATGCCTTGCTAGCATGCAATACTGTGCACTTGGAGCCCTGCAGATGAAAATTCGCCCCTTTATTTTTAATCTTTGTAAGGTTGTCAGAGGCATGACTTCCTGTTAATGTTAAGCTTAGTAACTTAACATTAAATCAGAGCACATGTGCAGACCCATTTTTCCCTGGTGAGAGTCTGGCATGAACTAGCAGTTTAACATAGATTGGCTAGTTGGCTAGTATCTGTTCACAGCCACATGGGACAAGTTCCAAGCCGAGGCATTAATATAACTTTACCTAAAAAACTTATTCAATAACTTTGAAAGCTGAAAACCATACTTGAGTCTGTTGTTTTACTGACCTATTCTTAATGACCTTCTTGAACTCATACTGCTATTACCAGTGGAAGCTATCACTAAAGTGAATTAATCTAAGGGAGGATATTACCATTGATTAAAACCATTTGCAAATCACTGGTTAAAATCCAACCCTTTATTCCGAGTAATGAAACTAGTTCTGGCAGCTTGAATTGGGAAGATCTCTTTTCCTGGGAAACTAAGAGCAGAATTTTGCCGTCAGCGAGCAGGTGGCGGGGCCCGCTCGCTGATGTGTAAAATGACGCGCGGTGACGTTGGGCGGAACGTCCGACATCATCCCGTCCCATTTAAATTTTCAGGAAGGCAGGGGCGCAGCAAAATCAGCTGTGGGCCCGCCGATCTGTCAATGGCCACTTGAGGTCATTGACAGGATCAATTAACCAGTTAAAGGACCTGCCCGTCCAACCTTAAGGTTGGCGGGCAGGCCAGGAGCCCCGGCAGCAAATAGAAAAAACATGAAACCTCATCCACCGGCGAGATGAGGTTTCATGTAGGGTTTTAAAAATTGTAATAAAGTTGTTCTGTAAATTATGAACATGTTCCAACTCATGTGATATTGTCACATGAGGGGACATGTAAGGGAATTTTTTTTTCTATTTTTAATATTTTTCAAAGTCCAGGCGATCTCCCTGAGGCTGCACTTAGCCTCAGGGAGATGAGTGCACTCTTTCGTGCGCATGCGAGAAAGAGCGCACTCTCGATTTCAGGGATTTCTCCACCCGCCTGCGCAGGGAGCGCATAGCGCTTCTCGGCGGACGTCACGCTGGGCGGGCCTTAATTGGCCCGCCCACATAAAATGGCGGTGCGGCCCCGATCACTGGCAGCGATCGGCTCTGTGCCTGCCGGCGATTGGGTTGGGCCCGCCTGCCCGACAGGCAGAAAATTCTGCCCTAAGTGTTATTTAATAAATTTTAAGAAATCATAAGATGATGCTAAGACTTTGTTAACACACTGGAATTGTATTAAATATTGGAGGTACCATATTTGTGCGGTTCTTCTATACTGCTGCTACACTTTGGCAGAGTCCCCTGGAAAACATGTAAAAAGTGCTTACATGCTTTCTCTATGACATCTGTTGATCTTTTGTTGATGTTCAGTGGGAAACAGGAATACCAACACAGAAATTTCAGGCATTGTATTTTTAGTTGCTTCCATCATCACTATTCAGATCAATAGCAGAGACTGACTTTTATCCAGAGCATTCCTAGTGTAGCACATTCTGATGATTATGGGCTAGAAGTACATCTGCCCTTTTTCCAGGCTCAGGGGTCATGATTCACAACCTGTGCCCGCCTGTTCAAATCGAGGTGGATACAATACAATGGCCAGGACTTCTAGAATGGCAGGTTTCCTGTCCTGCCATCTGAAGAGTCGGCAGGGATGTGTTCCCCACCAACATTGCCTGCCCCACATCCATTTCATGATCCAATGAGCATTAATTGGCTGCAGATAGGACTTCTGCCCCTCACTTGGGAGGAAGTCCTGTCTTAGAGAGCTACCATCCAATCAGATTGGCCAGCAGCTCTCTAGTCCTTGCAGTGTCAGAAGCTGCAGTGGACAGGACTGGGACTGTGTGCAGTCCCTGGAGCCTAAGTCCTGGAATTCCAGGAGTAGATAAGTGTTGGGGCTCCCAGGGCAAGGAGGGTAGGAGACGTCTGTGGGGGTGGACGGTGGGGATTGGGGTATCAGGGGAGAGGCTGTCTGGGGAGGGAGGACCAGTGATTACTGGACCTTAAGGGAGGGGGGGGGGCACTCAGCTAAAAGGGGGCTTCTGATGGAGGCGTGCCCCACCCCCCCACCACCCCACCACTTTCCACCCGAGGCCTGAGCCTGATTAATTTTGGGCCTCCCCCTTAGCCGGGAACTCTTCCTGCCAGCCTAAAAATTGAGGCTAGGCGGGAAATGGCCCTTAAATGGTCAATAATTGGCTATTTAAGGGTTCATTTGGGTCATGGGAGGGCAGCCTGTCCAAGGTCTTGCCCGCCCCAGCGTAAAATTGCTGAGAGGTTGGGGCGTACAAAACTGCTCTTACAACTCCGAGACTTAAGCTCCTTATTAGAGCTTGCAAGACAGAGATGGATTTTTTTGTTGGGTAAAGGTGTTAAGGGATATGGATCAAAGATGAGTAAATGGACTTGAGGTGTAGATCAGCTATTATCTAATTGACTGGCAGAACAGGCTCAAGGAGATGAAAAACTTACTCCTGTTCCTAATGTTCCTCCAAAAGCAAAGTGCTATTGATGCTGGAAAATTAAAATAAAAGCAGAAAATGTTGGAAGTACTTGGCAGATTTGGCAGCATCTATGGAGAGTGAAACAAAATTAATGTTTCAGATTGATGGTCTTTCATCAGAAGCTATCTTCGGATG
This sequence comes from Cetorhinus maximus, assembly GCF_964194155.1. NCBI lineage: Eukaryota > Metazoa > Chordata > Chondrichthyes > Lamniformes > Cetorhinidae > Cetorhinus > Cetorhinus maximus. The sequence goes on from NC_135892.1 coordinate 65,705,971, forward strand.
ACCATTTAAAAAAATTAAATGTATATTTTAAGATTATATTTAGCATTGGTAATTAAGTTGTTGCATTGCATAAATGATTGTTGTTCTCATTGCAGCTGTTATTTATTTAAAACATTATATCCCAAACATACAAGTTCCTGGTGGAAAGAGATTGCCCAAAAATCTAATTGGAAATGCCAAATATATTACAGTTTTCCTTTCTAAAATTTTATTTGTAATCTCCCCAAGACACACAGCCAACAAACTATTTTATCTCCCAACAACATCATTGTTTTTCCACACTTGATATATCGAATATGCAGTGGGAAGTCCATTTGTGCTATTTCACGCTCACACTCTGCCTACAAACCCATTGGTGAGGGAACATAAAATTCAGGCTAATATTGATGTTCCCATCTCATTCCCCTGATTGTGGTGCTGGGTAAAGGGGCTTCTTCTGCACTATAGTACTCCGATCTCCATGCAGCCTGCAGCCTCTTCGCAAAGCAAGAAGGCCCGACAACACTAATTGTCCCTTGTGGTCCAGGCGTCCTGCTCCTCTTTGTCTATTAGAGGGAGGTTACACACCAGCCTTGATGCCTGACTGAAAATCTTTTGTTACCATTTCGGTCATGGCACAGCAGATACAGAACAGGGTTCCCCAGTTCAGTGACCCCGCACTGAAGGCTCCAATTTCTATGGTGGGAGGCAATGTTTCACTGGGTCAGAAGGAAGCTCCCAATGCAGTTAATGCTTGGAGTGTGACCCATATAAACGTGGCAGCAACGCAACATGAAATATACTGACTTTACACAGGTGGTCAAGGTGAACGAATGCATTCTCACATTTCCTCTTATGCCCACCACACCAACTACCTCTCACTCTGCTCAATACACCACACCCCCATTACTCACCCAACTCACTCCTAACATTCACATACTGTACCTCACCTACACATGTCCACTAATGCTGCCAGCATCACACCCACACCCCCTGCTTCTGCACACCCTCCAGCTATTCAACTTTGGTAGGAGCATCCTCCAAAGCACAGTGACACACAATCACTGACTCTCTGCCCTCCCTCTAGTCCACAATAACAGGCAGAGGCAGATGACCATAGGGGGTCGGTGGGGGTGGTTGGGTGGAGTTTTATGACTCCATCCTCTAAGCCCCCTGAAGGAGGTGGTTCTTTGCATCATGGGTGGAAATGCAGGCCATGGCATCTAGCACAGCAGAGACTCTCCAGGTTGATAGTGGGAGATAGCCTTATGTCCCTTTTCAACTCCCTCCTCACCCTCATCCTGAGAAGTGGAAGCTGAAGATGGTGTGACCATGGAACTCCTGCTTTCTGCCCAACTCCCTTTTTCTTATGCTACCCTCCCCTTTCCGCTATCCTCCTACCTCCATCCCAATTAAATTGAAGGTGGGAATACCTTTGGATAGCCTTTTGAAGGCCTTCGCTCCTCACATTGAGACCCTTAAGTGGATAATTAATGCCCACTTATGGGCCTCATCCCACTGCCCCTGTTATTAACCCAGAGGTGGGTGGGGTGGCTGGGGTTGGTGGGGGGCAGGGGGGCGAGTGGTGGGTGTCATCCATTGTCTGACCAAGGCATCCAGAAGGGGAGGCCCACTGAGAGCTACCACCACCCTTGCTGCTAAAACCACCCTCCCCACCCCACCCAAACCGCCTCCAACCCCACCATCCGGCCTGGGATATGGTGACAATCCTAGGGATCAGGTGGGGGTCATACCAGCAACAGCCACAACCTCCCCAATGGCACTGCTGTTCAATGGAGCTGCTGGCCTTTGACTGGTCAGCAGCTCTCAGCAGGTGGGATTTCCACCTCCAGGGTCCTTGATCCCAGGAAAGCCCTTCCACTGTCCAGTTAAGTGCCTGAGTGGCACTTAATTTGGCAGGCCTTCCCTTAAAAGCTCTCATGCCAGCGGTTGAGACAACACACCCGACACCCCACCCTTCCCACCCCCAACCGCCACCCCATCACCTCCATTAAATATTGCCCTGGCCCTCCATAAAGTACAGAATCTAGTGTAGGCTCGGGATTGACAACTGGCTCGAGTGGGCTGCAGCCAGGCCAAGGAGCGAAGAGTAACCGGCGTGCCAGCTCCCCAGAGGGTGGAGTCACAGACAAATTCTGCTGCAGAGGTCTCAGATGAAGCCTTTGATGGAGTGGACTACAAGAGCAGATGGATGGCTGGATACACAGCATGATCTTTTTGTAACATACAGAAAAATGTGTTTACTCTAATTTGCATACATTTGGGTCCTATTTTAAAATTGAAATAATGTGTTGCGAACATGTGGAAATTTGCACACAACAGGATTCCAGTGAGGACTAGGTCACACTTTGACAAGTTTCCAGCTCAAACCATTCCAGTAAGAACAATCCTTCTGACTGAAAATATATTAAAGAACATCTTGCATATTACAGCTGCTTCCAAAGGGACAGAAGTCTGAAGACTTGGTGATCCCTGGGATCATCTGGCAGATGTCCTAACATGGGCACCATCACTAGCAGGCTACAACACTGGAAGGTTATTTCACTATACCCTTGTGTAGGAGTTTGTAGATTTAATTCAAAGAAGGATATTAATCCAAAATCACATGTCCTTTTAAAGAACGAGGTCAAAATCGATAATAAGAATCATTGGGCAGGATTTTTTGCTGAGCGGGCAGGTACGTACCTGACTCACTCAAGTGTAAAATGATGCGCGATGACGCCGGGCGTGTGCGGAAGTCAGCAACGCACCTGCCAAGAGTTAAAAGGCCTATTAAGGCCAGTAAAATCCCAATTAAATGTTACTTTCCACTGCCCGCCCAACCTTACAGTTGGCGGGCAGGCGAAAAGGCCAAGCGGCCTTTGCACTTTTTATGAAACCTCATTCACGGGCGGGATAAGGTTTCCAACAGCAATTAAAAATAAAATATAAATTTTAACATTCATTAAGAACATGTCCCTGCTCATGGGGGTACATGTTTTTGAACAATTTAAAATAGTTCATTTTTAATTCTTAAACTCTTCATTTCCCTGAGGCAGCTCTGTGCCTCAGGAAGCTTTCCCAGCACGCACACTCGCGCATGCACAGAGTTGCGCGCTCGCCATTCTCTCCCTCCCCACACAGGCAGCACCGAGCGCTGCCGCGCGCGTTTCACGCTGGGCGGGCCTTAGTTGACTCGCCAGCGTGAAATCGCGGTCTGGCCCCAATTGCAGGTGGCGGTCAGCTTCCCGACAGCTCCCGCCTGCTCCTGTCAAGCCCACCCAACGAGGGAAAAATCCTGGCCCTAGAGAAAATAACAACAATCAGTCTTTCTGGAATCATCTTCCTGGAAGCTTGGGATTAGCTTGTCATCACTCCTCAATTTTCTTTTAATTATTGTTTGACTCAGTACATTTCAGATCAATCAGCTCACTGATAATAATAAAAAAGTAACAGTATGAATGCCTGGGGAAGTACTGGGCATCGTGGATCAAATCCAATCATCCACCTTCTTTTGTATCTCAGATTGATTCTCACAAGCTAATTCTGAGACCTTTTTCCCCAGATGATGGGAACTATTTTTAAAAGTAGTGGCATTTGTCGATAGTTGATGTGCTTCAATCATTTGAAAATGTCATGTACTTTGCTATGTATGCCAGTAGGATTAAATGCAATAATACTGAAGCCTTGTATTAAATTAATGTAAAGGAAAATATGCAAAGACTTAGCTTAAGAAGCCATGCCAAACTTATCAACATCTTTAGGAGCAATAACAGCTCCTGATGATGAATAAATTTTGACTGACAGCTATAATTATGTTGCAAATAATTTTGTATAAACGTCCCATTTTTCTGGTTTGTGTGTAGTAGTATGCAGGGGCAGTTGTATAATATGAAGCTTCCCCTACAGTACCTTGTTTTTTTTTAACAAACATCATGTAGCACCTGTTACGGTTCCTATAAAGACCAATAACTTGCTCAATAGTCAACTAATACAGCAAACTAAAGAAAAAAAGTAAGTTTTGCATTCACTACTTAACATAACCAAAATATGTATGTTTTTTTATTCATGTATGGGATATTGACATTGCTGGCTTTGCCAGCATTTATTGCCCATCCCTAATTGCCCTTGAGAAGGAGGTGGTGAGCTGCCTTCTTGAACCGCTGCAGTTCATGTGGCGTAGATACACCCACAGTGCTATTAGGGAGGGAGTTCCAGGATTTTGACCTAGCGGCAGTGAAGGAACAGCAACATATTTCCAAGTCAGGATGGTGAGTGACTTGGAGGGGAACTTCCAGGTGATAGTGTTCCCATCTATCTGCTGCCCTTGTCCTTCTAGATGGTAGCAGTCGTGGGTTTGGAAGGTGCTGCCTAAGGAACCTTGGAGAGTTTCTGTAATGCATCTTGTAGATGGTGCACATTGTTGTCACTGAGCATTGGTGATGGAGGGAGTGAATGTTTGTGAATGGGGTGCCAATCAAGGGGGCTGCTTTGTCCTGGATACCGTCAAGCTTCTTGCGTGTTGTTGGAGCTGCACTCATCCAATGGAGAGTATTCCATCACACTCCTGAGGTATGCCTTGTTGATGGTGGGCAGGCTTTGGGGAGGGGTCACAAGATGAGTTACTCACCACAGGATTCCTAGCCTCTGACCTACTCTTGTAGCCACTGTATTTATATGGCTAGTCCAGTTCAGTTTCTGCACAATGGTAGCCCAATAGGATGTTGATAGTGGAGGATTCAGCGATGATAATGCCATTAAATGTCAAAGGGTGATGGTTAGATTCTCTCTTGTTGGAGATGGTCATTGCCTGGCACTTGTGTGCCACGAATGTTACTTGCCACATGTCAGCCCAAGCCTGGATATTGTCCAAAGTCTTGCTGCATTTGAGCATGGACTACTTCAGTATCTGAGGAGTAGATTATGAAACCCTTTTATGCAATGCTTACTTATGGCAGATATGTAGCATTACAGGAACAGTCCCACAGTCACTCCCAGCTCTCCAGTTTCACTTGTCCAGGCCATACCAGATTGAAACTTCCAGTGCCCTTCGGCAATTATTCCACTCAGTTAGAATTTTCCTAATCCAATTATCACCAACAAGGCACATCTTGGCCATGTCCCATTCTGTAAATGCTCAAGAGCTCAGTCCATTCTGTTCCTTTTTGAACAGAAACCAAACTCTCACAAGCACCCTGCTTGGTTGTTAACACAAAACAGTTCATCCTTCTTTCCCAAAACAGTAACTCCTTTTTTTCTACTTCTAAAACAGCAGCTATCCTTTTTTCTGTGAAATACTGTGAAAAGGTGTTGAAACCACCACCCCACTTCAATGGATTTTGATTTGAGTTTCTCTCCCCATAGCAACTGGATCACATGGGCATGTCTTCAAATTGAGTTTATCCAGAATCCTCTATTCTACTTTGAGTTAAAGATACATTTCAAAACATAGCCAGCTTGTAAAGTTCAATGTTCATGACACACCACAGTAGCTAGTATCTTCACTTAGTATCTGGGAGCCAAAGAAAAGGGCACATTTCAGTGAAAGCAAAACAATAGATTTTCTTTTACATAGAATTTACAGCACATAACCAAACCATTTAGTCCATTGGTCTATGCCTCTGCTCCACACAAGCCTCCCCCCACCTGATTTCATCTGAACCTATCAGTATATTCTTCTATCCCTTGTAACATCATGTACTAATCTAGTTTCCCTTTAGTTTCATTTATGCTATTCATCTCAACTATTCCCTGTGGTAACAATTTCCATATTCTAATCACTCTTTGGGTAAAGGAGTTTCTCCTGAATTTCCATCAGAATTTATTGGTAGCTACCTTATCTTGATGGTCCCTAATTTTGGATTCTCCACAAGTAGAAACATCTTCTTTACATCTTCCGTCTTGAACCCCTTCCTAATATTAAAGACACCTATTAGATCACCCTTCAGTCTTTTCAATTCAAGAGAGAAGAAGCCCAGTTATAAATATTAAGCAACAGGAGCAAAACGTTAAGCTTTGTCCACAGGCAAGTGTACCCTTGAGCAAATCACAGGGCAGATATCCTATAGCAGGATATAGCAGGATAATTAGAAAATACAGTGTTTCATGGGGCTCTTGTGAGGGCTCATGGAGAAATGCATCATGTGATGTAATCCTGGAAGGTCACATGATTGATCCAGTTTATATTGTTAGTGGAACTCAGCAAGGACAGTGATTGATGGCTAAGATGATGCAAGCAAACCAGTCAGTCAGATCCCTGCTCCTGATTCCCATCCAGTGATCCCTGCTTTGAAAGTATAAACATATGGCTGAGGACAGAATCTGACTTGGCTTTGGTATCTTCAATGGTCAAATCAATTACCAAGAATCACATCTCCCCCTCCCTTTTATCCCCTGAAGGCATGGTTTCCTCTGTGACACCCTGGCCTACTCCTCACTCAGCCCCAATATCTCCTCTCCTTTCCATGGCACCTTTCCATGCAAGCGCAGGAGATACAACACCTGCCCTTTAACCTTCTTCCTATTCAAGGCTCCAAACATTCCTTATGGAGAAACAGTGATTTACTTGTACTTCTTCCAATTTAGCATACTGGGTTCGCTGTTCACTATGGAATTTCCTCTACATTGGGGAAATCAAAAGTAAGTTGGATGACGCCGTTAAAGAACACCTCTGTTCAGTCCACAAGCATGACAACGAGCTTCTGGTTACCTATCAATGTAATCCTCCATCTTTCTCCTATTCTGACCCCTCTGTCCTCAGTAGCAGCAGTTTGTACCATCTGCAAGTACTGTAGTAACTCAGCAAGGCTCCTTCAAAAGCACCTTTCAAACCTACAACCTCTAACATCTAGAAGAAAAAGGGCAGCAGACCACTACCTGCAAGTTTCAATCCAAATCACACACCATCCTGACTGGGAACGATATCACCGTTCCTTCACTGTCTCTGGGTCAAAATCCTGGAAATCCTCCTTAATAATACTTTGGGCGTATCTGCTCCACATGGACTGCAGCAGTTCAATGAAGTGCCTCACCACCACCTTCTCAAGGGAAGGAGGGGAAAATAAATACTGGCCTTTCTAGTGACACCCAAATCCCATGACTCGATGGGCCAAATGGCCTAATTTCTGTTCCTATGTCTTATGGGCCCTGACAACATTCCAGCAATAGTACTGAAGACTTGTGCGACAGAACTTTCTGTGCCCCTAGCCAAGCTGTTCCAGTACAACTACAACATCTATCTGGCAATGTTGGAAGTTGCCCAAGTATGCCCTGTACACAAAAAGCAGGACAAATCCAACCCAGCCAATTACCGCCCCATCAGTCTGCACTCGATCATCAGTAAAGTGACGGGAGGGGTCATCAACTGTGTTATCAAGTGGCACTTGCATAGCAATAACCTGTTCCCTACTGCCCAGTTTGGGTTTCAGCAGGGCCACTCAGCTCCTGACCTCATTAAAGCCTTTGTTCAAACATGGACAAAAGAGCTGGACTCCAGAGATGAGACGCGAGTGACTGCCCTTGACATCAGGGCAGCATTTGACAGAGTGTGGCATCAAGGACCCCTAGCAAAACTGGAGTCAATGGGAATTGGGGAAGACTCTCCGCTGGTTGGAGTTATACCTAACACAAAGGAAGATTATTGTGGTTGTTGGAAGTCAATCATCTCAATTCCAGAACATTACTGCAGGAGTTCCTCAGGGTAGTGTCCTAGGCACAACCATCTTCAGCTGCTTCATCAATGACCTCCCTTCCATCATAAGGTCAGAAGTGGGGATATTCGCTGATGATTCCACAATGTTCAGCATCATTCGCAACTCCTCAGATACTGAAGCAGTCCATGTCCAAATGTTGCAAAACCTGGACAATATTCAGGTTTGGGCTGACAAGTGGCAAGTAACATTTGTGTCACACAAGTGCCAGGCAATGACCATCTCCAACAAGAGAGAATCTAACTGTCAACTCTCGACATTCAATGGCATTACCATCACTGAATCCCCCACTATCAACATCCTGGGGATTACCATTGAGCAGAAAGTGAACTGGACTAACCATAAAAATACTGTGGCTATAAGAGGCTAGGATTCCTCCAGTGAGTAACTCACCTCGTGACTCCCCAAAGCCTGTCCACCATCTACAAGGCACAAATCAGGAGTGTGATGGAATACTCTTCACTTGCCTGGGTGAGTGCAGATCCAACAACACTCAAGAAGTTCGACACCATCCAGGACAAAGCAGCCCGTTTAACATTTATTCCCTCCACCACTAGTGCACAGTGACAGCAGTGTGTACCATCTACAAGATGCACTACAGGAATTCACCAATCCTCCTTAGACAGCACCTTCCAAACCCATGACCACAACCACTTAGAAGGACAAGGGCAGCAGACACGAGAACACCACCACCTGGAAGTTCTCCACCAAGCCAATCACCATCCGGACTTGGAAATATATCACCGTTCCTTCACTATCACTGGATCAAAATCCTGGAACTCCCTTCCTAACAGCACTGTGTGTGTACCTACACCACATGGACTGCGGCAGTTCAAGAAAGCAGCTCACCACCACATTCTCAAGGGTTAATCAGGGGATGGGAAATAAATGTTGGCCCATCCAATTACACCCACATCCCATGAATGGATAATTTAAAAAAATCATTGGAAATTGACTTCAGACCATATGTGTAGGTATGAGATTCCTCAAATACTCCTTTTTTTGTATTCGGGGCCCTTATATGGCAAGAACTATAAATAAGATATCTAAAGACATGTTGAATGATTAATCAGTGTGGGAAATACAACAGTGTCACATCCTTGATCAAAGATTTGGAATGGGAATCACTGCAGCAGAGGAGGGAGAAGAGTAGACTGACTGTGTTCTATAAAATATGGAATGGGCTGGTGGGAATTGACAGAAACAAGTACCAAGCCCTCCAGCAATGACAAAACACACCATCCACACAAACTACAAAGATCATTTGTATCCAAGGCAATGTATCAACAATCTTTCTTCCCAAGGACAACCCAGTGTGGAACAAGCTGCCGAAGGAAATGGTCACAACCCCATCAATTGAAATCTTCAAGACCCATCTTTAGAATATTTCCATTTAAAAGTTTTCATTATCATGACCACCATTTCAGCAGATCATACCTGATTTAGTTAGTGCTACCCATATAAATGTTGGCGGAATATGAATATTCGTCTGTGATGCTGACACAACTAAAGCTGAGGCAGGGACGACTGATGAGTTCTGAGCCTCCAATTCAGCTTTCTTCTCGGAGGTATCTGACCTTGGGTCTGCAAGAGAGAGAACAGGTGCCAATGTGGTAAATGGGAGATGGTTTGTGAAAAGGACAACAGAGCAGGATCACACAGCTGCACAGGGAACATGACCGAGTTTGCATGCTTGACTTCCTCACCATCATCATCGTTGTAAGTGCTGAGGAAGAAATAGCACACTGGATCCTCCTCTTTCTGTTCCTCTCCCTTGTCGTTATCATCTTCCCCTTCCCGTGTTCTCGTTGCTATGGTGGACCTGCAGGAACACTGGCTAGAAGCTAAATATGGATGCACATAAATCCCTTGGGATTAAGGAGCCCAAGAGGAAATTGAATCTTTTGTTTGTGTGTGGAGATTTACAGGGGTGACAGAGCAACATTGCCAGTGTTGAGTCATGAGCATGGTGCCGCCAAACTGCTGTTGAGATTGCCATTTCCCACAGCGAAAGGTCAGTGAGACCCCATGGGCTTTCTGATTGCACACACAAGCATTTTGGTGTTTGACCAACTGTGTAGCCAGGATGCAGCCACCCGTAAACAGAATGTAGTAGCAAGGGTTAGTTCTGCAAGTGTTACATTAAAAGGTTGAAGAGCATGTTGTTTGCCAGGCTGGTCAAAGAACAGATTACCTAATGTGTTACCTTGTCGAGAACCTTGAAATTTTGGGGGTGCTTTTCTGCAACCCTGAGGGATTTGGCATTCCACACCAATGACATCTCCCTTCAGTAGCACAGGTTCCATTCCCAGCCGGCTTGGAGGCATTCACACAAAGTGTGTGACTTCAATTTTCCTGAGGGGAGCTGGAAGTTTGAATCTGTATTTATGTTTGCGTCCTGAGTGGGATCCTGCCCTGATTATTTTTCTCACCTGTTTGTTTCAGTCTGCTGCTGAAATGTCCACCACACTCTCAGTTAGTGAATTTCAGATTCTAAACACTCGCTGCATGGAAAAAAAAAATTCTAATGTCACCATTGCTTCTTTTGTCAATTACCTTAAACCTGTGCCCTCTGGTTCTCAACCTTTTCACCAATGTCCAGACCCCTCATGATTCTAAATACCTCTTGCAAATCTCCTCTCAACCTTCTCTTCTTCAAGGAAAGCAGTCCTAACTTTTCCAATCTAAGTAACTGAAGTTCCTCATCCCTGGAACTATTCTTGTGAATCTTTTCTGCACTCTGGCTAATGCCTTCACATTCTTCCTTAAGTGTGGTGCAAATTAAGTGGAAAAATGTAATTAATAAATAAGAAACTCCAAAAGCAAAAAGAAGTGTGACAGCAATATCCTGAGAGCAATCATTTTGAGAAGCACTTATGTCATAGGATTGCATTTGTATAAAGGCCCTTTATGCTGTCGCTCTGGAATTTCAAAGATTTTTTTTTGCCAATGTTACAATGGATGATCAAGAATCCACCCCCCATGAGAAATTATTGTCTCACAGTGTGACCACCTTCTGCTAGATTTTAAACAGGATGGTGCAGGATGGGTGAACCTAGGATGGAGTAGAGATTTGTAAAACATTTCTTTAAGCAACTTCTTAGTGACAAATTGGGATTTCATGTCCAGACTTTACAACAGTAATAAAATGGGTGAGAGTGAGTCAACACCCTGTTTTCCATCACAGTTTTTAGTTTCCTACATTTATTTTGATGAGGCCCAAGATTCTCAAGCCATCAACACAGGCATGATGTCAGAATTGTGTTTACTTTAGGGCATAATGAAAATTGAGGCTGCTATTTTTTTGCTGGTTTAAATTCAAAGGAAAATTTTGAAAAGTGTATATATTTAATTTTGTGGCACTAAACCTTAAAAGTGACACCACCTCTATCCCCAAAACCTCCCTCCAGTCCCCAGCCCAACATCAAACCTCCGCCCCACCCCCACCCCACAGCATCCAATTGGCTCTAAAATAATTAGAGATTTCACTTATCATTTTTCAACCAAGTACACTCTCAGTTGCTGTGCCGCTACTGCAGCTGATCTTTGGACAGCTTTGTCGTTTTCTGGCAGGGTTTTTAAAAAAAAATCAAATCAAGAAGCTGCCGGAAGCCTGGAAGCAGCAGCGCAGCAACTAGTGAAACCCGTCTGAAGGACCCACTTTGAAAAAAAATTGGAACTGTTGGGCTGACATTTCGAATTATTCTTTAAAGCCAGTCTTTCATTTCTGAACCTACTCTGAGGGACAATGAGAACTCCATTTAAAACACTGAGCATAGGCCCCCCACTCCCCAGCCCCGAGCCCCCAGGCCCCAGTGTTTGCCCCATCTGCACCCCCCTCTCCCAGGCCCTGAATGTAGCAAACACAGTAGCCAATTTGCAAACAGCAAACTCCCACAAACAGCAATGTGATGATGACCAGATAACCTGTATTTTTGTGATGTTGATTGAGGGATAAATATTGATCAGGACACCAAGGTTAACTCCCCTGCTCTTCTCCAAAATAGTACCATTGTTGCTTTTTCTTTTTCTTCTTCAGATGCAGCCTTGGTTTAGCATCTTATTCAAAAGACTGCACCTCCAACAGTGCAGCACTCCCTTCATACTCCACTGGAGTGCCAACCTAAATATTTTGCACTCAAGCCCTAGAGTAGGACTTAACCCAGAATCTTGTAGCTCAGAAGCAAGAGTACCACCAGCTGATCAATGGCTAACACTCATAAATCAGGGTTTGTTAAAATGAGCATCATTAATTATGGCTGCACAGGGGCAAGTTTAAAATCAAGGCAAAAATCTAAATTTACAAAGTCCATACTGATTTTGGGTGAATCTTAATTTCTCACTTTAAGATTCTGCTTTACATTTCTTATTCAAAATGTTATTCTTATTGTTGTGATTTGTGCCGCACAATTATATTAATTCAATGTGTATTCTCATATTCAGGCAAAACTTAATCAGAGGCATCAATAATTAGTAAATACATTTAGGACTTTAAAAAAAGACTACAAATAAAAGATACAACAAAGTAGCCCATGCACATTAAAGTATGTTTTTACTTTTGTGACCTGTTCCAATGCTGGTGAGCAAAAGAGTAACCTGTAAATTTTTCTATAGTATTCAAAAGGCAACTACAAATTATTGACAGTGCAATACTCATTCTTTTTCTTTTCAAATGCATAACTCGCATTATAAATGATATTACATGCAAAATTTTTGCACGCTCAGTTGTGCTCCAGCCATTTTCTAATCCAGCCATATCTCAAAATTCTGAATGCTTACCTGAGGAATTGTTGTTATCTGCAAGCCGAAAGCTACATTATGTTCTGCACCAGTTTCTGAAACAGCTATAGATGATCAGAAGGCATATAATTATCATGGCTGGAAAACAACTGTATGATACATTGCAGGCAATGCACTTCAACATGCAGTGTTGAGTTCTATATTAAAGGAAGTGTAGTACTGAAAAGCATAACCATACCAAAGACAGCAGCAGACAGGACCAGCCAGCATGGCCTTAGGCTTGAGGATCTCCATCTCAAAGTCAAAGTGCACTCCTTATTCTTAGACTCCAGAGTCAGTGATCTGAAATAATCACATTAAGAAGCTCGCTTCTCCATTGGATTTGTGATTGAATCAAAGATCTTACTGGGAAAGGAATTTGCACCTTGGTAAAGCTCAAATCCTGAAATAGCCAGGAAAAGCCTGTAAAACAAAAGCTTCCCTGATGATCACTGGGGAAAGTTTGTAATCTGCTGCAGTACAAACTATTTCCAGACAGATTTCACATCAATAATATATTTTGCTTTAACAATTTAGTATTCATTCAGTGTCCAAAGTAGTATGATAACATTATTGTATATTTGATGTCATGCAAGCACAAAATAGCCATTTCATGGAGATTATAGTGCCCCTATTACAGCCTTAAATTTTCTGTTTTTTCAGCAAAAGCAGCAACATTTTTATTACAAAGGTGATAAATGAATAATATTTTGGCTTTAATTGTACTAGATTGTCAATTTATCTAGGAAATCAGGCAAAACTTCATAGTAAAACAAATTGGCTGCACCCTTTACAACCCAACAGTGTGCTATTAATCTTAATTTTTTAGCATTGCACAGTCAGCCTTTTCATTAAAGAAAAAACACACCCTTGCATTAAATGCAATAAAAAATCGTTACATGTTCCGTCAGCCATAACCAGCAGAGGTCCCCATTGAGCAGTATGACAACTTTACTGGGTCAATACAAACAAACCAGTTCACAAAACAGGCTGATTATATTGTCCAGCCATGTAATCTTCCCTTTACAATAGGTCGGTAGATGCCAATGAGAATGTCATGATTATACCCTTCTGACAGAATTCCTTTACCTCCTTCTCAACTCTGCCTCTACTCACAATAAGATCATATTCTCTGATTGAGGACATTTTAGAAAATACACAAATAATAACTTATTCTTGCTGAGAGATTGCACTGGAATCTGAAACAGTCCAGTATAGATCACATAGCCAGCCCAGCTGCCCCAGATAACATTATTTTAATTAGGGAGCTCATGCTGTTTTGACGTTCAATTGTGAACCATCTGATCTTTAGACTGAGGGCCATTTGGCATTAATGTAGTCCTTATGCTCCACTGCTCACTTCAGACAGTTCTATATTATTGAAATCTTTCCTTGTGCTTCACGTAGGTAAAACTCAACTGTACCTAAAACTAATGGGTGAAATGCCATACCAAAAAATGCCATTTTAACATGTTTGTACAAAATTTACCCGGCTAAAAATTTAACCAAGACATCAGTCCATTTAGAAGAAGTAAATCTATCACTCGCAGGAATTTTACACAAACTTATTAATGGGCTTTATGCTAATGTTGCATTATGCAGTTTCATTCCATGGATATCAATAGTTCACTCACCATCAAAATTCCCTGTCAAGCTACTTATATCACATTTCAGTCTTCCTGCTGTTCCTGCTGTCACTTAACAATATTTCAGTATTAGGATCAATCAGCTCATGGCATGAGTTACAATTTGGGCCACCAAATGGAGTACTTTTCAACAGCAGAAGTAAAGACCCACATATATGTAGCTTAAAAAGGCTGCATTTGTATCATGCTGATACATTTACAGGTGCTGTAGATGTCATAGTCAGACCAGGCACAGTAAAATCACACAAGAGGAAAAGTCAGTTTGTGTTTGCATATGATTTTAATGCAATAACATTTTTCATATACGGAAGCCTTTATTAATTAGTTTTTCTCCCTAACTTTTCCTGGCTTTGTACCAAATGAAACCATAAAGCAGTGCCTGTTCTCAGGCCTCCCTTGTCTCTGTTCTGAACTGGTTGCCAGTAGGTACACAAGAGAATCCTGGTGGGTGATTCTTTGTTGGATTTTCTATCCTTTTGAGACAGTGCTTGGCCTTAGCTTGGTGCTTCTTCACAATGAAATTAGGGATTCAGCTGTGTGCTATAATTCGCTTTCCTTCTTCATGTATCCTCACCATTGTGGTTTAATCTTCAATGTCTAACCCAGGATTTCAAAATCTTCATTTCCTCAGAATGGGGTTTTAGAATTGCGAAGAATACAAAATCCTCTGCTGAAATATAAAATACTCGCTACTCATGTACATTTAAAAACCACATCAAATTTTGACTGTGTTTAGAATAGATGGGGATGATTTTCGACTTTGAAGTCAATGGGGTGAATATCAGGCAAGTTTTACAATGGAAGGGTGTTCCATGCTCTGCCAGGTTACTACTCAGGTGACAAAGTTGAATATTATCCTCATATTTATTCTCTATTACTAGAGGCTATAATACATATAGAGAATTTGTGTTTATAAGCGGTGGAGAAGGTGGAGGATGGCCTTCCCATCCAGGCTAAGTGAGGCCCTTAAGTGGCCAATTGAAGAGCACACAAAGGCACCTTCCCACCATTGTCAGCATTTTACCAGTGACACCCCACTACCTGGGGAGATTGCCCAGTAAAACCTGCTACTCTCCCTTTGGCCTTGGGGGAGGGTTCTCCCAATTGGGCTCTCTGTGTACCTTTTTTAATATATTCGTTTATAGGATGTGGGCGTTGCTGTCTAGGCCAGCATTTATTATCCTAACTGACATTGGGAAGGTGGTGGTGAGGTGCTTTCTAGAACCACTACAGTCCATGTGTTGTAGGAATGCCCAGAGTGCTGTTAGGGAGGGAGTTCGAGGATATTGAACCAGTGACAGTGAAGGAACAGCGATATATTTCCAAGTTAGGATGGTGTGTGGCTTGGAGGAAAACTTCCAGGAGGTG
This sequence comes from Cetorhinus maximus, assembly GCF_964194155.1. NCBI lineage: Eukaryota > Metazoa > Chordata > Chondrichthyes > Lamniformes > Cetorhinidae > Cetorhinus > Cetorhinus maximus. The sequence goes on from NC_135892.1 coordinate 65,721,452, forward strand.
GTGTTCCCATGTGTCTGCTGCCCTTGTCCATCTAGGTAGTAGAAATCGTGGTTTGGAGGTTATTGTCTAAGGAGCCTGGATGAGTTGCTGCAGTGCATCTTGTAGATGGGATAAACTGCTGCCACTATGCGGTGGTGGTGGAAGGAGTGAATGTTTATTGTGGTGGATAGAGTGCCAATAAAGGAGGCTGCTTTGTCCTGGATGGTATAGGGCTTCTTGAGTGTTGTTGGAACTGCACTCACCCAGGCAAGTTGAGAGTATTCCATCACACTCTTGGCTTGTGCCTTGTAGATGGTAGACTGGCTTTGGGGAGTCAGGGGGAAAGTTATTCTCCACAAAATTCCCAGCCTCTGATCTGCTCTTGTAGCCACAGTATTTATATGGCTGGTCCAGTTCAGTTTCTGGCCAATGGTAACACCCAGCATGTTGATCGCGGGGGATTAAGTGATGGTAATGTCATTGAATGTCAAGGAGAGATGTTTAGATTCTCTCCTGTTGGAGATAATCTTTGCCTGGCACTTGTTGGGTGCAAATGTTACTTGCCACTTATCAGCCCAAGCCTGAATGTTGTCCAGATCTTGCTGCATATAGACACATGCTGCTTCAGTACCTGAGGAGTTGTGAATGATGCTGAACATCGTGCAATCATCCACGAACATCCCCACTTCTGACCTTATGCTGGAGGGAAGGTCATTGATGAAACAGCTGAAGATGGTTAGACCTGATTACTGTACCTGATAAGACAGACTTTACAAATAATATAGAACTGGGCTGCTATAAAATTAGTGCTTAATACATAACATTGTCCAAAATAATTCATAGTATCAGAAGAATTTGAAACTAACATCTGCAGAGTGTAGTGCTGAATTCCATTCCTTTCTCCATATTGTAATGGCCTTAATCCATCTAATGTCCAAACACATTCTGCCAGCACTCTGCATCAGAGTTAATCAGAAAGCATGATTCCAGCATAACTATGGAGATTATATTCATTTGCACTTTCTGGTTGGAATGTTTAAAATGAATCCCTTTCTTCCAATCTCTAAGCAGTGGCCTTAATTTCCAATCTTATAGTTCACAGTCATAAAATAATAGAAAATTATTCCACGATTCGTGACACATTATGTTAACGCCTTCCATTATCCTGATACATTTTGTGAATACGCTTCATGATAATATCAAGATGCAGGTTCCCTTTAAATTCTGTACATTGTGCATGGTCATCCAGAGCTTTGCTCCAACAGTCTGACAAAACAGGTTCAGCCTGATGCTCAACAAACTCTACTGACTTAAAAATATCAGTTTAGCATGGTTGGTAATCTCTGTGAGTTTAAGCCTCACAGTAGGTGTCATATACATAACCTGGGCTGAGATTCCAGGCATGATATTGAGGAAATGGTGAAAGTGTCATTGTTCAGACAAGAGATTTAACTCAGGCCGTGTCCTGGCAGTTGAGATGGATGTTAAAGATCACATAGTATCATTCAAAGAAGAGCAAGGGAATTCTACAGGTGTCCTGGTCAACATCTCTCACTCAGCCAATGCCACCGCCAAAACAGATAAGCTGCTCAGTCATCATAAATCTCAATGCTGTTGTGGACGCTTGCTGTCCAAAAAAGGGATACTGTGCTGGTCTTCATAGAACACTAAGTCACAGCATGGAGATACTTCAGAATGATGTGATAAGCTGCTGCACACTTGCAATTCTTTCATATTCTTTCATTTGCAGTAGAAATGTGTATATTTACTGTTGATACAGCTTTGACTGCTTAATAGCAGTATCAGGAAGAGCTAAAGGAAAGAAAGAACTGTTGGCATCGGAAGAGTTAATTCTCCTTCCCTAAATGTAGTTCAGCCTATGATCTCATGCTTAAAGGCATGCAAGCCAACACCCTTAGCATGCAGCTGTACAAAACCCGACACAACAAGTAAATTGTTCGTAATAAAGGAAGCGGTATGCTTCCTTTCTTTTTCAGTTTGGCTTCAAAATATGTGTTGCATGTAACATGTTTGTGGTAATTCACTTTTTTTCTGCACCATGGTGCAAACCACAGCTTCAGAACTGCTGAACCCAAACCCAGATGTTCATCTGAGCTCCAGAGGCTGAACTAAATTTCCAAACAGTTGATTTTTCTTAACACTCAGTTTTGGGGAAGAATCTGGTTAAAATTGAAAGAAAAACAATTTTTTTTTACATTTACTTTAGAAACTTAGGAGTTTAAATATTTGGAAGGCGCATTTAAAACAATGTGTGAAGCTAACACAGCTTCAAGGGAAAATATAATCATCTTCTGTTTTCTCCCCTCTGGTATCCACTGAACTTTAGGATCAGATGAGGTCATGCGTCTTCAGTGCCAAAAACAACAAGTGAGCTATTACATTTACATTAATATAGCCTTTGTCTAGGAGATGACATTAAACATTGTGCTTGGCTTGTACAAGGTTCAGATTACACTGCCTTTATCAATGTAAATGTAAGTTTGATTCAATGAAATTATTTCTAAATGATTGCGAAAGATGGTGCCAAAAGCACTTATAATTGAACTGATGTGCTTCAAGTAAACTCTTAAAATACATGCTAAATGCTTTGCCCCCAAAAATTTGGAGGCCATGACCTTTGATGCGCCGGTACGTTCAAGTGCGGACCCTGCCAGCATTTGTATGGTCTGCACAAGGGCATCCAACTTACAGGCTAAATTGACAGGCAGGAAAAGACCAGCTGGTCTGTCAAGCCTGACCCACATCACAATGCCAGAGTAACTAAACTCCTAACTAAACACTTCCTTATCCACAACACAAAAACAAAAATACCTGGAAAAATTCAGCAGGTCTGACAGCACCTGCGAAGAGGAACACAGTTAACATTTCAAGTCCGAATGACTCTTCATCAGAACTAAGGAAAAATAGAAAAGAAGTGAAATATGAGCTGGTTTAAGGGGGGGTGGGACAGGTAGAGCTGGATAGAGGGCCAGTGATAGGTGGAGATTGCCAAAAGATGTCATAGACAAAAGGTCAAAGAGGTGTTGACGGTGGTGAATTAGCTAAGAAATGTGCTAATGGTGGCATTAAGGGTAGAAAGCAGGACGAGCAAGGTACAGGTAGCCCTAATGGGGGTGGGGTGGGGGGAAGGGATCGAAATAGGCTAAAAGGTAGAGATAAAACAATGAATGGAAATACATTTTAAAATAATGAAAATAGGTGGGAAAAGAAAAATATATATAAACTATTGGAAAAAGGGGGATCAGAAAGGGGGTGGGGATGGAGGAGAGAGTTCATGATCTAAAGTTGTTGAACGCAATATTCAGTCCGGAAAGCTGTAAAATGCCTAGTCGGAAGATGAGGTGCTGTTCCTCCAGTTTGCGTTGAGCTTCACTGGAACATTGCAGCAGGCCAAGGACGGACATGTGGGCATGAGAGTAGGGTGGTTTGTTGAAATGGCAAGCGACAGGAAGGTCTAGGTCATGCTTGCGGACAGACTGAAGGTGTTCCGCAAAGTGGTCACCCAGTCTGCATTTGGTCTCTCCAATGTAGAGGAAACCGCATTGGGAGCAGCGAATGCAGTAGATTAAATTGAGGGAAGTGCAAGTGAAATGCTGCTTCACTTGAAAGGAGTGTTTGGGCCCTTGGACGGTGAGGAGGGGGGAAGTAAAGGGGCAAGTGTTGCACCTTCTGCGGTTGCATGGGAAGGTGCCATGGGAGGGGGTTGAGGTGTAGGGGGTGATGGAGGACTGGACCAGGGTGTCCTGGAGGGAACGATCCCTGCAGAATGCTGCCAGGGAGGATGAAGGGAAGATGTGTTTGGTGGTGGCATCATGCTGGAGTTGGTGGAAATGGCGGAGGATGATCCTTTGAATGCTGAGGCTGGTGAGGTGATAAGTGAGGACAAGGGGGATCCTATCATGTTTCTGGGAATGAGAGATTATCCCCTTATTATCCTTATCCCCTCCCAACCATCCTACCCCACCCTGTCTCTCTCCCTCCACCTCTACCCGGTGCAGTCGCATAATCTCCTGGGAACCGGGGCAACAAAAAAAAAGGCCAATAATGAAAAAAGGTCCTCCATAAAACTTCTCTCTTATCCACTCAGCTGATTGAAACCAATCCACAGGATGCAGCACTGCTATCAGCTCCTCTCTAGGGCCAACCTGCTCCATGCAGTCAGAAAATTGAACACCTGCCCAGAGTGGTGGGGTTGAAGGTCGTAGGTATGATTGTTTTCCAGTGGTGTTTGGAAGTGAATTTTGCCAAACTAAACAGCATTATTTTAGCCGGTCTACCCTTCAGATAGGAATTTGGCAAGAAGGTTCAAAAAGAAACATTAATGCAAAAGCAACATGCTGCAGATGCTGGAAATCTGAAATAAAATCAGAAAATGCTGGAAATGTTCAGCAGTTTAAAGATTAAAGTAAAAATGATTAAAGATCATTGTCCTGAAAGTTTAACTTGGTTATGCTTTCGGACGGCAGCTGCTCACCATTCTGCCAATCGCACCTCCTCGAAACACATCTTTACTTATTCCATTATTACCCCCTTTGGTCTTGGACTACCAACGCTTTTGTCATTTAATCTCTCTTGTCTTCCACCCTGTCACAGACCCCCTCTTTTGTTCTTTTTTCCACCATTCCCCTTTCATTTATATAAAAGCAATTAAATGTTTAACTTTTCTCAGTTCTAATGAAATGTCTTCAAGCTGAAACACTAACTCTGTTTCTCTTTCTCCAGCTGCTGCCTGCTCTGCTGAATATTTCCAGCATTTTCTGTTTTTATTATCCTTGTTTTCATGTTTTAGCAAGTGGTCTAAGCCACGTTCTTTTGAAGGAAGTGGTGTGATAAAAAAGAACATAGAAATTTGAGGAGGCTGGGGGCTGTTGTTTGAACACCCTGACACCACCCTACCTGTGTCAATGGGGGTAGATTACACAAGTCCACCTCAAGACCCCCCTTTATTCTTCCTTTCCCCAGTCCCTTGTACAGGAGGGCCGATTGAATGTATTGTTTGGAAAGCTCTTACCTTTACTTAGGGGTTTAGAGAACATTCTACCTTAGAATACCTTGGTAGCATCCATTTGGAGGCTGGTATACTTTCTCTCCAAAAATACCAGCCTTCAGTCAAGCGCCATGTTGAGTAAGGGAAGCTAGAACTGCAGCATAGGGAATTCTTATCCAAACAGTTCAACCAGCTCCACTCTTAGGCCTCGTTAAGGGATGGCACAAGGTTACATCCCTTAAAAGATTGGCACAAAAATCCCAGAATCAATGATCCTTGCCTTTTCCCAGTGGGTTCCACTGGAATCCTGACATCATCCTGATGGAAGCATGGATGAAAACTCTCAAAAATGTTTAAAATGTGCACTTTTAACATAAACATTCATAATTTTCTCAGGGAGTCAACAAACAACCCTCTCTTGATTTGCATTTTTGATTGTCACATTTTAGCATTTTAAAAATCATTTTCTTTCCTTCATAGGAAGGGGTATGAGATGGCGACCCAGCCAAAGGTCCATTGACTTTTGACGTGACTGGAAGATCCTGTCGGTGGGCGGGGCTGGAAAACCCCGCCCTACTTCACTTGCATTGGAAAAAAATCAATTGGAATTACATAAAAGCCTGAAGGGGAAATTCTTAAATTTTATGCTCAAAGCAAAGTGTATTTGCCCATGTTTAACTAGACTACAAGCATCAAAGAATATGATTTAAAGCAAGAGGATCCAGGATGACTAGGAATGTTAAACAGTTCGTCATCTCATCATACTTTGCCAAACATTCACACTCAGTGTGGTGACAATGATTCATTTCACGCGGGTAGGGATGAGGTGGAGGCTAAAATTACAGCAGGTTAGTCTTGGAGTTGGAAATAGCCAGAACGATAAAACCGAAAACAATTACCTCACACATGAAAAGGGGAAGGAAATTTCATTAATTATTTTTCCCATGGTTTTGCGGTAAAGTAGGATTGATCCAAGTAAGTGGAATGTACTTGGACTTTTATGGAAGAAAGAGCCTGTATTTATATAATGCCTCTCATGATCTCAAGTTGTCCCAAACTGTTTTATAACTAGTTAAGTACTTTTTAAAGCCTAGTAACTGCTGTAAGGTAGGGACATTAACTTGTTGTCTGTGTAATAAAATAACTTAATAATTCATATCTGGCCTCATCGCCGAAAGTGTTTCAGTCTGCTTTTGAATCGATTGGTAAAGATCATACCAGGTCATATGTGAAAGACACACTATACCAGTTCAGAACACAAGGCTTGGTTTTGTTATACTATTGGGGAATATAGACACATCCTTACTAATGAGATGTTCAACTCACTGAGAGGAATGACCATCACCATTGTACCTAAGAGAATCTCTAAAACATATCCCAAACTTGTGCAGCCTTCAACATTTGGATTTCCCCTTCAGGCTTTTATGTAATTCCAATTGATTTTTTTCCAATGCAAGTGAAGTAGGGTGCGGTTTTCCAGCCCCGCCCACCGACAGGATCTTCCAGTCACGTCAAAAGTCAATGGACCTTTGGCTGGGTCGTCAAATTTCTTGCAGCGGGTCCAGTCATGACAAAGCCAGGAAATCGCAGCCGTAGTGTTTTACATACATACCTAGCACTAACTGCAAATCTTTCCATAAATCTCCTTTCTTTGCAACCTTTCCCAGTACCTTCGGTATTCAATAGCTACACCTCAATAATTTCCCTCAAGTCATATTTACCATACTTATTCTGTATGAATGGGATTAAAACAACTTGTCAGGGGTTAGAGTTAGCTCTTTGGGGGTTGTACCAATTTGTTTGAAGCTAGTTGCCCAGCTTTTACTTGCCATTTGTGGATTCCATGCACAGGAAATAAAAATCTCAACAGTTCAAAAATTGTTTTTATTATATTACATAGATATTTTCCTTCTAATTTCCTTTATTTTTACAATACCATCACACATTCTCCTTTAGTCAGAAAGATGAGATGGTCTGGACTAGTGTTCTGTTCTATGGATAGTTTTTAAATTATTGACACTAAACTGAAGTAGAGAAAAAACACTCCATTTTTTTTCAATTTATACAGATCTGCTCTTGATGAAAGATTTACCTCAGTTTGGTGTTCCATAGCAACTTGATTAAAACTGTGGCATCTCACCCATAAATAAAATGCATGGTAAAGTTGGCACTTAGGGATATTGTTGCATAACTGTTCTGGAGAAGAGCCGTTGGGAAGGGTTAAAAAATAAGGAGACTTTTGGAAAGTATGACCTCAGAAGAAATTATTTGAGTTTGCTGTTAGAGGATAGATTAGTCAAGGAAATGGCCGGAAGTGAGCCATGAATAGGAAAACAATGGCTTTAAATATGTCCCAGTTAAATCACTGACTGAAAAAATTGTTTTTTTTTGTTATTTAACCTCTGCTTGATTCTTTAAGTGTGACGATTAAAATCTTTTAAATTTGATATCTTATAAATATCTTTGGCAATATGGGGTGAGGTGTTAAAAGTTTGTTTCCAACTCCAGGTTTCATTTTATTGGAATGATTCACATCAGACTGATCTGAATTTCAGCTGAATACTTTTCAGTCAAAAAAATACAATCTCTCATCTTGAAATAATCATATTAAAAACAATACTTGGTCAATCAATTTTTATGAATGGTAAATTGCTGCCTGACAATATAAGGAAAGTTAATACCTGGCACGAGGTCCATGAATTACCCAGTTGTGGCAACATCTGTAGAATTGTAGATGCCAAAAGGTCTTTGACAGAATTAAATGGAAATTGTCCAGTATTTTTTTTGGTAGGGGGTTGGATTTGGACTGAATTTTATCAAACATAGGAAAAGGAGGAGGCCATTTAGCCCCTCAAGCCTGTTCTGCTATTCATTTATATCATGGCTGATCTGCATCTCAACTCCATTCCATCTTTGATCCAAATCTCTTGATACCTTTGCCAAACAAAATTCTCATGATCTCAAACGGTTTGGTTGGTGACACATATCCAGTGAAATCTTTAGGGTTGCTAATTGGTTTGTTTGATTCCCTTCGATTAAACAGTAGACAAAATAAAGTTGTCACTTATCTCTCATCTTTTCACTATCTTGGAAATTGCACTGCTGATACTCGTGCCCAGAGTAACCAATTGGGTAGATCCACACTTAAAGTTAGTCCTGATGTAGATGTTTACAATGTACATGATTATGTTAATTCCCACTCCCCCTTCCCCCACCCCACCAGTCGTCCCGAGCCTGTTTAGTTGGAACTAACAATCTACTCCCTTCAATCAAACCATCCTTCATTTTAGACACGACTAAATTGTAGAGTTCCAGTTCTTTTAGTCTCTGTTAAAATGCTTCAAACTGGGAATTAATCTTGCGGCTGTCCTCTGCACACTTTCTAAAACGTCAATACACTGTAATCTCTCAAATCCTAAATGCTTGGGACTGAGGCATTTCTGGATTTCAGAATTCTCTGGATTTAGGAATAATATTAGAATGTCTAACCACAAGTGTAAGAACCGGATATAAGTATGCACCTGAGACATAAATCAGTGACAAAACATTATAAAGCAGTAATAAAAAAATTTGTTTTATTTATCCAAAACAGCGATGAAAAATTGTAAAACTTTATGGCCCCATCACGGCGCGGGGGCGGGGTGGGGGTGGGGTTAGAAAATGTGGCGAGCCGTTCAAAATTTCATTGATGCCAATGGGACCAGAAGATCCCATCCTGTCAGTCAGCATCTGTGAAGAGAGAAACAGAGTTAACATTTTTGGTCGAATATGAGTCTTCCTCAGGGGCTGAGTCTTTCCCTCATCGGGTGGGTGCGCCCGACCTGAACAAGCTTAAAATGATGCATGATGACGTTGGGCAAGCGTCCCGACATTATCACGCACTCATGCAATATTTCGGTCAGCGGGCACACACTGGAGTCGGCATCGCGCCCGCTGACAATTAAACAGTCTATTAAGGCCCTTAATCAATTAATTGATTGGCTTGCAGGTCCGGGCGCAATACGAGGAACCCGTGATTCTGTTCCTGGAGCTGCTCCTCCATAAGAGTTGCCACTATCTCAATGGGGGAGGCAGTGCACTCAGTGCTGAGGGTCAATACAGTATTCATGCTCCGCATGGGCTCCTCCAAGACATAGACCATGGCACGCAAACTCTCAGGCATCTCCACCAGATCCTCCTGCGTATCCCGCTGGACATCCAGCATTTGCCACCTAATGGATGGCTCAGTGGCTTGTCATCTGCTACTGACTCTGCATGGTCCTGGTCTCCAGCAGTCCTCCGACTGCCTGTGTCCTGGATACTCTCTGCCTCTGTCTGCTCCTCATGCGAGTGTGCCCTGCCCTCACCGCTGTGCACCGACGTTGTAGCCAATGATCTAATGCCCAGCGAGGTGCTGGTACCTGCACTGCTGCCTGGTGCAGAGTGGGGGTGTGATGCAGGTGCATCTGACGGGCACAGGTCCTCCGGCGTCAAGAGTGGCTCATCGGTATCCTGCCCTCATTGGCTGGATGGTGATTCTAGGTCAAAAAAAAAAGACGTCATTAGTATTCATCATCACACTCTTATTGTGCATGCTAGGCGGGCTGGTGAGACCATGGAGATCTGCATCATGGTGCCATCATCTTTCAATGAACAATGGGGCTCTAGGTTTGAGGTTTCCATTACAGATGAGACAACACAACCATGTTTATAAACTCTGACACTCTCACATCTGTGCACTGCACTCTTACCTTTGGCAGAGACTCCTGCCTCCCCACGACCTGTCAAACAAGTTGGGTGTCGGCACTCCATCTCTCGGGCATCCATCTCGTCCCTCATCAATATGAACAGATTTGTGGGGCCTCCGCCTGTCCTTGACCTCTCGATGTCGTTATGGTCTCTCTTCTTCTGAAAGAACAGAGGAGCATTGATTAGTCCACTTTCTAACTGCAGGGCCATTGCAACCTGGCCAACCCCAGCTGAGGAACACCTTGCAAGGCACACCCGAGTTATGGCCCTCAGCCTTGGCTGGCACCAACGTCATTGGCAGTTGGCACTCAGACCCTTACACCCCTGAGCACCACGGGGAGGACGGTCAGCCGTTAACACTTCTCCTCACAGATCCATGCCAACTCAGTGCGCACCCTCGCCAAGCACAGCAAATTGTTGAACTATTTGCGACACTGCACCCAAGTGCACCGCACAACATCATGGCCGCTGACCTCAGCTGCCAGCTCTGCCCATTCTTCCTTGGTCAGGTGCGGTGGCCTCCTCTTGCCATCCCTGGGGATGAGGATGTCCCGCACTGACCTTCTCCACAAGGATTCTCAGGCACTCATCCGAGAACCAAGGGCTGGGGGGGGTGGTGGCTGAGTGCCCACAGTACTTTCCCTCCAGCCTGACGTGCCCAGCAGGCACAGATGGCGTTGCAGTTCAAAAAAAGGTTTTGTGAAACAACTCCAAAGCTACAAAGTGTCCCCTGGCAGCCTTCAGGGAGCTACCTCTGCTGTTTTTAAATCCCCCATTAGGTCGCCATTGGACCCAGCGCCCACCCGGCTCTTCCGACCATTGAGCAAGCGAGTTTCACTCTGGGCGGTCCTTAAATGGCCGCCCAGCATGAAATCTCGTTGGAAATGTGATCTCACCCAGGAGCAGGTTATACGTACACTTCCGGGTCTGCCAACCTGGCACACACGCCAAGCACGAAATTCAGACCCCGGATTGGAGAGGTTGTATCACCTACCTTGCGAGGAGATCAAAATTAGGCACAGTGTTGCAAACAAGGCCTGACCAAGGTCTTGTACAAAAACAAAATCGTACACTTTGGGCCGAATCATCCGTGCCCCCTGGCGTCGGGCGTCTTCGGTGGCCTGAGCGAACAACACGGCGAGAAGGCCAAAAACTGTTTAAACGAAGTCGTGAACCAGTTTGCGATCGTCCGCTCCGCCCACCAATGGAGGGCTACAGCCCCCGCCGTTGAACATCAGGAAATGCATCGTAATACATCAGCTTATCACTATAAGGCCAGCCCGCCGGACTCATCACCCCCCCACCCCCGCCACCATGCTGGATCGTCCGATCACGTTGGCGGGAAAAGATGTTGGTGCAGAACACATCCTGACAAGTGTGCCATGCAGAAGTCAGGACTTACCGCCAGGGCCTTGCCCACACTGCAAACATCCGAGGAGCAGAAGGTGCTGGAGCCCGATAGCAATGGGGTCCTGGAGGAACGTCCAGGGCATGCTGGGTGGATTATCATGTACATGGCTCCACCGTGAAGCAGCTCACGGAAAGTGGAAAGTCACCGTTGCGGGCCTGCTCACAATGGATGATCATCGAGGGGGTGGGAGAGGAAGGTCTAGGATCGACTGGGAGAGGAAGAGATGTCGGGGAGGTGAGGTTGGGGAGGGTGCGGGGGGAGGGAGTGCGGGGGAGGAGAGGGTAACGGGGAGAAGATGACAACTGGGGAAGTAGGTGTAAGGGGGCTGGAAGGTATAAGGGAAGGAGTGCGGAAAGGGGAGGGAGCAAGTATGTAGGAAGAAGTAAGGGTGAAGGAAGGAGTCAGGAGGGGGGAGGGGGGGACTGGATTGTTGTGGGAGGGTAAGCAGGTGGAAAGGATTCCAGGGGGTGGGGGGGAGGGGTTCCAGGGTGGGAAGGGATTCCGGGGGGGTAATGGGTGCGAAGGGGGCTATGTTCAGGTGAACGTGCAAGGGAGGGGTCTAATAGGTCCATGACTGATCCTGGTGAGCAAACTGAGGGCGGGTGCGGTATGAGGGAATGGTGAGAACGACCGAGGGCAGAGTGAGGTGGTAGCGTGGGAGGGTGAGGGTTCGGCGGTAACAGTAGAAGGAACAGCGAGGGTGGTTGGTGGAGACTCAGAGTCAGACACAGACTCTGGGGGTGGGAAGGAGGAGGTTGGGGAGGTGAATGTGGACAAGAATGGAATTTTCAGGAAGGAACATTCACCTGGACATCCCCAAAGGAATAGGGTTGGGGCTGGTAGGTCACGGAGGGGAGGCGGAAGGTGATGCCAGGGTGGTGGGGGGTCAACTGTGATGGGGGAAAGGAAATGAGCGACTGGGGGAGGGGGAAAAGATGGGATGACAAAAAAGCAAATCCAGACCATGCTGTCCAAGTCGAAAGCAAAATAACAGTCATGGTGGGCGAGATCAGGTGCTGCACGGGAGTGCGATCAGTGAGTGGGCAGAGATTCAGGTCAGCTCAGGTGGACAACTGAAAGCGAATCCCAGCAGGCAGCATTGAAAATGCTCAGGACATTGAGGTGAGTGTGATACATGAAGGGTACATCTGCATAGGAGAGTGCTTGCACGAGGCTCCGAGAGGCCCTGCCACACACACACTTTTCCCTTCGGAATCACTCATTGGCCAGCTGTTCCCTCTGTGGTGACAGAGGATGAGGTTGAGGGGCTCACAGGCAAAGGGGAGTCGGAGGGAGAGGACAGTCTCTGAGGTTCCTGAGTGGATGACCCAGGGATATCCAGTTGCCTCTCCTCCTCCCTTTGGGCACCTGAGGGCCCGGTCTGACTCCTTGAGGGAAGGAGCATCTGGAGGGGCGTTGAGGTGCCCTGCTTCCCTCTCGTGTTGCCGCTGCAGGAACTCACCCATGGCTCCCACAATGGAGCAGGTCTGCACACATCTCCGCATTCTGCTGGACCAGGGTCTCCGTGGCGTCCACCATTCTCCCCATGGAGACCTCCATACACGCACATGGGCACCACTGCATCAGAGAGCAGACGGACGCACTTCTCCAACTCATGTGTTACTCTGTTGAGGGCCTTCAACAGCTCTGAGTGATATTCCCCCACCTTCTGCTGACACTCTAGGATGAGTTGGAAGGTTAAATCAGAGGTTCATCATCTGACTCGGACCTCACAGGTGTCTCCTCCCCAGCAGTCCTCCAAGTGCCAGGGTGCTCAGCTTAACCTGCCTCCTCCTGCTGTGGATACTTGTCCATGCGGTGACCACCAGATTGTGAAACCGAACCGGCTCTAGATCCCCATCCCACCGAGGTGTGTGTCTCTGCGCTGGCGCAGGGTGAAGGTAAGCGCTGTGAAGGGTCTTCCAGGCTGCTTATTTCCACCTGAAGATGTCCTCTTGGCTGGAGGTGAGGGCCTGGATGGATCTGAGGGACTGGCTGGCTGAGGGTGTCCATCCTGTGAACGAACATAGAGATAATTAGTGCATGGCAGTAGAGTCAAAGGCAGGAGAGAGAGCACTCACAGTTACATTGAGAGAGGGATGATGTGGTGCAGGATCCTCAGGTGGGTGTTTGCCACCAATCTCACCGCCGCCACAGGCACGGTCCACATCCTCACCAGTCAGCGCGATGGCACGCTCCTCAAAGTGAGTGATGAGGACGCAAGCTCGAGAGGGTATGAGCCTGATGGAGATATGACAGTGTGTGTGAGAGTTAGTGGTGTTGTCCCTTAAGGTTTGAGTTCCCTGTGGATGTGTGATGAGTTTGTGAGTATGTGAGTTGAAAATGATGAGAAAAGTGAGTTACCCTGGTGGGAAGGATGAGACCATTCATCCTGTAGTGGCACTTGGTGGTTGTCCTCTTTTGCAGGGCTTTTGCGCTGCCACCGCCTGCCATGCTGGATTGGTTATGCTGCTGCCCGTCCTGTGGCCAGAGCTGAGGTAGAGCACACCACAGCAGGCTTCCATGGTGGTCCAAATGGCATTTCAGAGGTGCATCATTAAACCTGGGGACTGCAGTCTTTTTGTCTTTCATGGACATTTTCTCTGCAGTAGTCATGGGCAGGAAGCACAGAGATGTGTGCGCAGCTGGACTTTAAGTATGGCTCTTGGCGTCATGAAGCAGTGAGGTGATGGCGTGGTGGGCAAATGAGAGCCCGCCCGCCATGGAAACAGTATTTTCCCCGGGAAAGCATAACTAATGCAGTGAGTTTTGGACGATATGGCGTGAAAAGCTGCCATTGTGGCTGGTGCATATAACCTCGTTTTACCCGCCCGGTACCGCACTTAGTGCAAATCTGGGATGATTCTGCCCTTTTTTTTATAGTGAATTGTCCTATGAATGCACTCAACATTTTATTCACTTTAGGTATCAGCTCATGGTATTGCTCATGAATCTTTATAGGTCTGTGCACTGGAACACCCTGATCCCTTTCTTTCTTCACCTACCAAAATGTGATTTTCTGAAAGGTGCAATGTTCAGTAGCCACCCCACCCACATGCATCACACTGAAATTTTCTAAGTTATAACTTTGTGTGACAATAGTCTTATTATTAAAGGCTTAGCTATAGGCCATTACATCATATGCTTTGCATGATCTTTATCATTAGTCTGCATTAACTTCCATTATCTCAGTGTTCCAGAGATTTGCAGTGGTGGAACTGTACAGGGTTCATTCCTCTACATCAGTGGTGGTAGAAGCTGCCTATCTAACTACGACTAGGGAGAAGGGGCAAGTCCTGATATGGATATAAGACAGATGTCATAGTACATGAATGTTGGAACTGCACAAAACACAAACAACTATCTCTGATGATTTGAGCTTGCCATAGCCACAAAGGAACTTTAGGAGCCTGGACTGATTTGGACATGTTCTAAACACTGCCTGCTTCAGAGAAAGTGAAAGGGAAACTGTCTTATTTGCTATAAAGTTGAGCTACTAAAAACTTCACCCCCAAAAGTAAATGATCATAGGGCAGGCAAATGCCAGAAATGCATCCGGATTGCTACTTGGAGGTGTCTGCCCCATGCTAAAGAGACATCCGACTACTGACCCCATAAATTCCACTGTGGTTGGCACTGAAGGTCACTGTTAAATATGATCTTGGCAAAATAGGCACAAAGCAACCCAAGGAATTTTGGAATAATTGGGCAGAATTTTCCCCACAAAGATGGGAAACAGGAGCCGGGACTATTTTCAGGTCTGAGAGCTGCCTCTGTTGGGAAACTGATTAGAGATTTTCACATGGGTAAGCCCTTAATTGGCTGGCAGATAGGTTCACTGTCCAATTAAGGATGGCGGCTGGACTCTCAAGGCTAGAAGATCAATCAGATGCTTTGCCGCTTCAGTGAACACCTGACTGCAATGCATGCTAAGTAACTGAGAGGATGCTTCAACATGAGGGTGCCCTCACAGACACTTCATTAAAATAATAATTAAGAACACAACAATAAAGCCAGCGTTATGAGGAGGGTGGGGACACCCCTCTACAGAACAGCCTTTGGCTGTACCACCACCCAGGCAGTCAGGGAGGGCCTAGAGGCCTGTTAGGAGCACTGGCACTGCAGCCTGATGTGGCTGGGTGCCCACCTTCAGGCGGTTAAGACTGCACCATTGCATCAGGAAACTGGAGGCAGACTGGAAAATCCCAGTCAACTCTTTAATCCCTGCTCAACAAGGGTCTTAATGAGTCCAATTGCCTGTCCACCTTGTAGGGGCTGGCATCCTTCCCAGGCCCCGAACCTGCATCAGCCAGAATGGTGAATGTCAGGGACAGGTCGGGGTAGTGGCATGCTGGCCAGCCTTGTAACTTTCGGCTCCCATCCGCCTCAGTTCCTGTCATCAGCAGGGCCTGAAAATTCAGCCCATTATGTTTGTGTTGACGTTAACTTCTGTGGTTACATTGAGGAGTCACTAGGTTGTGACTCATTTTACATCAGCCTGAAACTTGTGCAAATTTCGACCTCTACACATTCACATGATGCCTTTCCCAGAGTTTTTCATGTGATCTGCCAACAGAATATGCCATTTTACAGAACTAATACTGGCAAGTTTGTTTTGCAATGCTCTTGAGTATCAGGTTCATTCTAGCATAAACTTAGCAACATAACATTGGACTAGACTGTTGATTTGCCACAATAATTATATGATTAATTTGCTAGCAGTTATTGTGAGTTATTGTATGCATTTCAGTGTTCTGGCTGCTGGCCAAGCTTTCAATGATGGCAAAATTGGAGTTGACACCTTCAGAATCAGTAGCTCTGTAAGGTTTTCTGGGTGAAAGATATTTTGATCCTGTAACAACTGGGCTGCAAACTATGAGTCAGAATACAGCGTAACTTGAAGCCATTGTGGGCACTTATTAAAAACTAAAGTATATTAAGCATGTGACTTATTTTTCTTAAATACATTCTCAATCTGAATAAAACATTTTATATTTTTCTTCTCGTTCCTGTGCTGTACTTCATTATGCATCATTACATCTCAGGTAACTTTGCTCCTTTGCTGAGAAATATATGCTTCACCCAGTTTGTCTGCAGTTTTAGGAAGAACACCTTTCTTCTGTGCGTTTTTTTTCACGTTAGCGTGGCTGAAAGTGAGTAATCACTGGGGTAGATTTTGACATTGTGCGATGATATAAAACAGTTGATTTTTTTTTTGTAAAAATATACTTTATTCATAAAATATCTTCAATCACATTCAAAACCATTTCAAAAACAACATTACAAGGGTACAGTCCAGGTTAAACTTTTACAAAATGTATCACCAGGTGCATCAGTACAAACAATATTACAATCATTTACAGCCTTTCATTTTGATCTGTACAGCCCGAGGGGCTCTAAACAGTTCCCAGTCTCTCGGTGCGCTGTGGTAGAAAGGTCTTAGACAGCGACCTTTCCCCATTGCGCCTTTGCGGCAGCTGCCCCAAGCTTTAGTGCGTCCCTCAGCACGTAGTCCTGGACTTTGGATTGTGCCAGTCCGCAACAATCGGTCGGGGACAACTCTTTGTGCTGGAAGACCAACAAGTTTCGGGCAGACCAAAGCGCGTCTTTCACTGAGTTGATGATCCTCCAGCTGCAGTTGATGTTTGTCTCGGTGTGTGTCCCTGGGAACAGCCCGTAGAGCACAGAGTCCTGTGTCACAGAACTGCTCGGGATGAACCTCGACAGCAACCACTGCATCTCTCTCCAGACTTTCTTTGCAAAGGCACAATCCACAAGGAGGTGAACAACGGTCTCTTCCCCACCACAGCCACCTCGAGGGCAATGTGCAGAGGGGGTGAGCCTCCTGGCGTGTAGGAAGGATCTGACGGGGAGGGCCTTTCTCACCACCAGCCAAGCTACGTCTTGGTGCTTGTTGGAAAGTTCTGGCGATGAGGCATTCTGCCAAATGACTTTGACAGTCTGCTCGGGGAACCATCCCACAGGGTCCACCCTCTCCTTTTCCCTCAGGGCCTCTAGGACGTTACGTGCTGACCACTGCCTGATGGACTTGTGGTCAAAGGTGTTTTTCTGCATAAATTTTTCCACCAGGGACAGGTGGTACGGCACGGTCCAACTACTTGGAGCGTTCCGCGGCAGCGTGGCCAGACCCATCCTTCGCAACACCGGGGACAGGTAGAACCTCAGCACGTAGTGACACTTGGTGTTTGCGTACTGAGGGTCTACGCACCGCTTGATGCAGCCGCACACAAAGGTGGCCATCAGTATGAGGGCGATGTTGGGCACGTTTTTTCCCCCTTTATCTAGAGGCTTGTACATCGCGTCCCTGCGGACACGATCCATTTTCGACCTCCAGATAAAGCGGAAGATGGCTCGAGTGATCGCCGTCGCGCAGGAGTCTGGAATGGGCCAGACCTGCGCCACGTACAGCAACAGCGAGAGTACCTCACACCTGATGACCAGGTTCTTACCCGCAATGGAGAGGGAGCGTCGCTCCCACATGCCCAGTTTCCTTTTCACCATAGCCACTCGCTCCTTCCAGTTTCTAACGCATGCCCCGGTCCCTCCGAACCATATCCCCAGCACCTTCAGGCCGTCAGCCCTGACAGTGAAGGGGACAAAGGATCGGTCAGCCCAGTTCCCAAAGAACATGGCCTCGCTCTTCCCACGATTTACCTTGGCTCCCGAGGCCAGTTCGAACTGGTCGCAGATGTGCATCAGTCTGCGCACCGACAGCGGATCCGAGCAGAAGACGGCGACATCGTCCATGTACAGGGAGGCTTTTACCTGAGTGCCTCCACTGCCTGGGATCGTCACTCCTCTTATGCCCGGATCCTTCCTGATGGACTCGGCAAAGGGTTCTATGCAACACACGAAAAGGACAGGCGAGAGAGGACAGCCCTGCCTGACTCCAGATTTAATCGGAAAGCTGTCTGTTTCCCACCCATTGATTGAGACTGCGCTACTGATGTTAGTGTAGAGCAGTTGGATCCAATTTCGAATTCCCTCCCCAAACCCCATTTTGGAGAGCACATCCCCCATGTAGGTGTGCGATATTCTGTCAAAGGCCTTCTCCTGATCCAAGCTGATGAGGCAGGTATCCACACCCCTGTCCTGTACATAGGCAATCGTATCCCTGAGCAGCGCCAGGCTGTCAGAGATCTTCCTGCCTGGCACAGAGCAGGTCTGGTCAGGGTGAATCACCAATTCCAGAGCGGATTTGACCCGATTGGCGATGACCTTGGACAGAATCTTATAGTCCATATTCAACAGTGAAATGGGTCGCCAATTTCTAATTTCCTCCCTTTCCCCCTTGTGCTTGTAGATGAGGGTGATGATGCCTTTCCTCATGGATTCTGACATACTACTGGCCAGGAGCATACTCTCGTACACTCCTAGCAGGTCCGGGCCGATCAAGTCCCACAGAGCCGAATACAACTCCGCCGGCAAGCCGTCGCTTCCGGGGGTTTTACTCTTCTCGAAGGACTCGAGGGCCTTAGTCAGTTCATCAGGAGTTAGCGGTTTGTCCAGGCTCTCCCGCGTACTGTGGTCTAAGACCTCCGTGATAGAGGACAGGAAGGACTGGGAGGCCGTGCTGTCCGTGGGCTTCACGTCATACAATCCGGCATAAAAGGATTTGCTGATCCTCAGAATGTCGGACCGTGATGACTTTACTGAGCCGTCTTCTTCCTTCAGGCTGCTGATCACAGAGCGCTCTCTGTGTACCTTTTGGAAGAAGAAACGTGAGCACGTCTCATCCTGCTCCACGGAGCGGACTCTGGAACGGAAGATGATCTTGGAGGCCTCCGAGGCAAAGTGCGAGGCTTGCTGGCCCTTCACCTCTTGGAGCTCCTCCTTGACATCGACCCCCATCGACTGCAGCCGGAGCAGATTCTGCATCTTTTTCTGGAGTCGGGACATTTCCCTCTGTTCCTTTCTAGCTTTCTGGGTGCCTTTGAGGATGAAAAACCTCTTGATGCTTCCCTTGATCACTTCCCACCAGTGTGTCAGGGACTCAAAGAGGGGTTTCACGGTTCTCCAACCTTTGTAATCCCTCTTGAGCTCCTCAATGTTCTCTGGGGTCAGCAGTTGCACATTTAGCTTCCATGCCCCCCTGCCCACCCTCAGGTCCTTCTCCAAGTGGCAGTCCGCCAGTAGGAGGCAGTGGTCAGAGAAGAACACCGGCTTGACCTCGGTGGATCTGACTGTGAATGCACGGGACACAAACAGGAAGTCTATCCTGGAACGAATGGACCCGTCTGGCCGCGACCAGGTGTATCTACGCTGCGCTCCGTCTGCAGGGTTGCTGAAGACGTCGTGCAGCTTGGCATCCTTAACTGTTTCCATCAGGGATCTGGACGTAGCGTCCAATCTGCTTCCGGCCCTGCCGGATCGTCCAGCCGCATCGATGATGCAGTTGAAGTCACCGCCCAGAATGACCGGCCTGGAGGTCGCCAGCAGCAGTGGGAGCTGCTGAAAAACCTCCAGCCGCTCAGCCCCTTGTGCCGGGCCATACACGTTAATTAACCGGAGTGGAGCGTTCTTGTACATTACGTCTGCTACGAGGAGTCGCCCGCCCACCACCTCCTTAACCTCGGAGACGGTGAAGTTGCCTCCCCGCAGCAGAATACCCAGGCCGGAGGAACGAGAGTCGTTTCCGCCCGACCAGATCGATGGCCCGTGGGACCACCATCGTGACCATTGCCTGTAGGAGCTGAGGTGCGGTATCGCACACTCCTGCAGAAACAACAGGTCAGCTTTGACCTTGGCTAGGTAGTCCAAGGTCGCAACACATCGCGTAGTAGATTTAATGCTACGCACATTTATGGATACAATCTTTAAACCCATTTTAAAGCATTTATTCTCCTACCAAACCCACTGTCTCTGAGAGTCCCAGACCTTTAGTCTGCTCCTTCATACCCGTAGTGAGCTCAAATTCCTTCACTTTGGATGGGCTGAGGTAGATCTCCTTGGCCGTGTTCTGCTCCAGTGGCATCTGGAGGTTCACGTGGAGAGCGGGTTTTGAGATGACCTTTGCTGGAGAAGCTTCTCCAAAACTCACCCCCTCTGGGGTGTTGCTGTTCCCGGCTTCCTGGAGCTGGGGTGCGATGATTGCTTCACTGCTCCCAGATTCCAGGGGCTGTGGTGCACTGGCCTCCTCAGGTTGCAGGCAAAGTTGGGGTGCGCTGGTCTCCTTGTTGTCTCCAATTTTCTGGAGCTCGGGTGTCTCGTCCTCCAACGCCCTGGAGCTTTGCCGCCTCTTCTGTCGGTGCCGCTCTGGCACTTCATCATCCGAAGAGCTGCTGCCCTTGTCATCCGTGTCGGATGGGAGACGCCTCTTGCCGCTTCTCTGGGAAACGCCTTTGCTTCTTCTTCGCTCCCTCTTACTTTTCTTGTTCTTCACCGTCCGCCACTCCCCCTGCTGCTTTTCCACTACTGCCTCCTCCTCCATTGATTCACTGATAGCGAGTCAGCAGCTCTCCTTACTTCTCCCTCCTTGTCATTTCCATCGACCTCAGTCAGGTTGAATAGCCTATCCCTGTTTCCATATTCAATGTCAGTATGTCTGTCAATGGCTTTTGCATTTTGAAGGTGGTTCAGCAACAATCTTTAGTTAAAGCAATTTTGGTATAGTAAATGGCCTCAGGTCTTTTACAGAAGCATAGTGGTGCTATGGTGTAGGTGATGAATTAGAAAGGTGACTAATGCATGAAAATAAGGCCAAGGTCAGAACGGCAGATGACCACACTGGCAAATACAGTTGGAAGAGGTTGTAGAGTTGTAGGGCACAGCAATCAAAGCATTTATAAGTATTGACACAGAATTTAAATTCAATCCATTGGAGAAGCTGGATCATATGCCGATTGTAAAACACATGCAGTTTTCATTGAAATCAGTGGAATGAAAATCGGGTGTCTTCCAGAAAGGGCAGACAATTTGCTTATTCAGGTTACCACCCAGGTGGCAAAGTTGAAAATTGCTGCCATTGGATTTTATGAAGGGTAGGACACTGCAGACAGACAGTGGTTGCAAGTCAAGCTTGGAAGTAACAGGGGTGTTGATAAGGGTTTCAGCAGCAGTGGATGGAAGCAGGCAATGTTGCAGAGGTGGAAGTGGGTGTCTTAAGAGATAAGATATATGGTTTGAAGCTGAACTTTTTGCAACTTCAACTTTTGCCTAGCCAGCAATCAAGTAGGAGGACGGTGTCACGGTATTGAGTGCAGAGTTTTTGCTGGAGCTATAACAGCATGGAAGGGGATTAGTCTGCTCCATTCTTTGGGGTTATAGAGTCAGCACTGTGTGAGTGGAGACCAAGCAAATGAGGCCAGAGGTCAGCCCGAAATTAGGCTTTGATCCTTACCTAACTATTCTGGACAATGTGATGTTGCCAGTCGTTTGGGCCACTAACGTCACTGCCAGAGGGTTATCAGGTAAGATTGGGAGAGGAAATTGGAGTGGGCAGTGAGGTAGGTGGGGTCAGGGGTGGGGGAGCCTACTCATCCTGTCTCCTCAGAAAGGTTTTAATGAATTAAAAATAAACATAGCAACAAGAGCCAATGAATAACCCTGAATGATTAATTTTGTAAAGCGGTCCTTTGACAGCTAGGCCCTAGTCAATATATTCAACATTTCTAATTCCTGCGAATTGGGCACAGGTTACTCCACTGTTAAAATGATATTCTGAGTGCCAAATTCACACATGGGCAAAATACATACACCAATTTCTAACCCCTCGTTTCAGTCTTGATAGTGTTAAGTTGGTGAAGTTTTACCCCATCCATGTTATAAGTCCCAATTTGGGTGCATAACTGACATTTCTCGACACTATCTGCTGCCCAAAGGAAATGACCTAGTAGCTGGAGAACAAGTGCAGGAAATTGAGCAGGAACCGATACCACTGAGCACCTGAGAAATGTTCCCTGAAAACTGCCGGCAATGGTCTGGTCGATCAGCAGTGGGCTCCCTCTTGGTGACAGGGTCCATCCAGTAGCCTGCCCTGCATTGCTAATAACCATCGATGCTAGAAAATGTCTTGGGATCGTGGCAGTATTGAGGCAACTAGTGGAAGCCCCATCCCAACATTCCCAGAGCAGAAGAAGGAGAATACAATCCTGTATCACTCATTTGTTCCACTGAACTAGATCACAGCTAATAAAACTGGCTGTTTGTCTTCATTTGACACCGAATAAAGGCATTAACAGGAGTACAATCAGATCCCATGCCTAAGCCATTTGCAGTGAGTAACCTGTCAATGAAGTAGTGGGTTTATGTCATCCACTGACTCAGAGGCAGTGACTGTCACCAGCATCACTTCATGCTTAGAATCGATCAGCAGCAAGCCATGCTATTTAAAAAAAGCCTTCCTTTCAAAATCTGGCCTTTTCGCCTGGCATTGTCATCACTTTTGCATGGTACCACTTTGTTCCCTTAAAAAAAACGGGTGACATCACCTAGTTACTCATTAGCCAACACTATCGTGTCAGCCAAATATTACAGAAGCACTGTTCAAATTGTTGTTCTCACATTGCTTATTACCGACAAATATATCAGTCAGGAGCCTAATCACAACCTTATCCAACATTGGCAGGAAAGGGAATATTCTATCCATTGACATCTGTATGATTTGTAATTGCTATTTAGCAACTAATTAAATATCTAAAGTGGTAAACAATTAACCATCTCCGTGCCTGTTACAACCAAGTCCATAACAAAAGCTATCAGCTAATTGCATAATTTAGAAAAGCTTTTATATTTCTTTTATTTCCATTATCCACCCAGAATAAGAAAAATATTTAGAGTGCCAACATGTTCATTTTTTTGTTTAAAATATATCTATTTTCCAGCAAATGTATAACAAATAATTCTGCTCTTACTCAACAGCTTGTGATTTTTTTTTTTTGCTTTTCAGGAATGTTGATGCAGAGCTAGTGCAGTGCACAATATTAGGAGCAAAGTCTCAGTGGGTGGGATTGACTGAAGTTCCCATTTTCCCACATTAATATTACAGCTGCTCTGATTTCTTTCACAATCAGAATTATGTCGGGATCAACGCTTGCAGAATATTTTTGAGAAGCTGCAAAACACACTGCAGACTCTGACCCAAAATGAACAGAAAACAGATTGGAGAGTTCTTTCAATCCATTCCTTCTACTGGGGTAATTTTACAAGCCAAATAAACTACAAATCGGGGACAGAGAGTTCCTGAAGTCCTGATTTGTGTTCGACAGTCAGCAGTACAGATCGATTAGGTGTGATATCTAAAAAGTACGGTATCTGTATTAGAGTTAAAAGGAAAAACTCAATGCCAGACATATTGATTTTGAGGTGATACACTTTCATCATGATTGAAAATTCATAAATATCAGAGTTAAGTATAATCCCAAAACCCCTGAGTCAGGACTGAACTGACAGTGGTAACGATAGCTAATATTAACATAAATCGCAGTGCTTTTTCGTGGAGCTTTAATGCATGTACTCATTGAGGTGAATGTAAATAGGTTTTAATAAAGCCCATAATTAGCACTTCAAAAAAAGTGTGAGGAAAGTAAATGGGATTATTTGAAACTTTACCCTTAAACTGTCGGCAAGAGGAGGGAAATAATTTGTATTTCAGTGTCAGCCAGTTTTGTAGATTATCAGGTCATGCAGTGTGATGCTGGGACAAACATTAAATTTATAGTAATTAAACTACTGAACAGACCAGACTTTCTTGCACTACTGATATCAACAACGTACACTGTAAGTCTTGCCTTCTGGTGTGCTGATCTTGCCGTTGCTAACTTGCTCCAGACTTTGCTGGTTTTCTGATTAGAATGTGCTGCAGCAAACACAATAGTGAATCAGGCCCTCAGCACCAATCTAAGAGCTGGAATGGCAGCACATTCACCATCTGTAGCAATGTGAGGGTTTCAGTGACTTAAGTGTGACTTGTTAAATAATATTTAATCTACAATTATTGAGATGTCATGCCTCTTTTCAAGTTGTGGTATTTTTGTGGTTTCACTGCTTTGTGTGATCTATGAATTCAGGTATGACGACATAACAGTTATGTCAGTGGACCCATAATCCAAAGGCCTGGAGTTCAAATCCCACTACAGCAGCTGAGGAATGTAAATTCAGTTAATTAAATAACTCTGGAATAAAAAGCTGGTATTAACGATAGTGACCACGTAACTACCACCTGTCATGAAAACCCATCTGATTCACTAAAGTCCTTTAGGTAAGAAAATCTGTCGTCCTTATACCTGCTCTGACCTATATGTGACCCCAGATTCACAGCAATGTAGTTGCCTCTAACTGCCTCCTGAAATGGACCAGGAAGCGACTCAGTTGTACCAAACCACTAGAAAATACATAATAAGAATAAAACCGGACAGATCACTCAGCTTCAACCAAGGCATCTGTTACTGAGAACTGTTCCGTAGTTCCGAAGAAGTCATATTTGACTTGAAACTTTAACTCTGTTTCCGTTTCCAGAGATGTTGCCAGACCTGTTGAGTTTTTCCAGCATTTTCTGATTTTATTATCACATGATATCAAGAAATGGCTGAGTGAACTGGACGCAGAAAAGGCTATGGGCCCCAACAAAATCCTAGCTATAGTGCTGAAGACTTCTGCTCCAGAACTAGCCGCAACCCCAGCCAAGCTGTTCTAGTACAGCTACAATACTAGAAAGTACCCAACAAAGTGGAAAATTGCCCAGATATGTCCTGCCCACAAAAATCAGGCAAGTCCAACCCAGCTAATTACTGCTCCATCAGTCTAGTCCCCATCATGAGCAAAGTGATGGAAGGGACCATTGACTGTGCTATCAAGCAGCACTTACTCAATAACAATCCTTTCACTCATACTTATTTTGAGTTCCACTGAGACAACTCAACTCCAGACCACATTACAGCTTTAGTCCAAACATGGACAAAAGAAATGAATTGCAGAGGTGAGGTGAGAGTGACTGTCCTTGACATCAAGGCAGCATAATAGAGTCTGACACCAAGGAGCCCTAGTAAATTCAAGTCAATGGGAATTAGGGGAATAATACACAGGCTGCATAAGACCATAAGACCATAAGGCACAGGAGCAGAAATTAGGCCATTCGGCCCATCGAGTCTGCTCCGCCATTCAATCATGGCTGATAAGTTTCTCAACCCCATTCTCCCGCCTTCTCCCCATAACCTTTGATCCGCTTACCAATCAAGAACCTATCTATCTCGGTCTTAAATACACTCAATGACCTGGCCTCCACAGCCTTCTGTGGCAATGAATTCATAGATTCACCACTCTCTGGCTAAAGAAGTTTCTCCTCATCTCTGTTCTAAAAGGTCTTCCCTTTACTCTGAGGCTGTGCCCTCGGGTCCTAGTCTCTCCTACTAATAGAAACATATTCCCCACGTCCACTCTATCCAGGCCTTTCAGTATTCAGTACGTTTCAATCAGATACCCCCTCATCCTTCTAAACCCCATCGAGTATAGACCCATAGTCCTCAAACGCTCCTCATATGTTAAGCCTTTCATTCCTGGGGTCATTCTCGTGAACCTCCTCTGGACCCTCTCCAGGGCCAGAACATCCTTCCTGAGATATGGGGCCCAAAATTGCTCACAATATTCTAAATGTGGTCTGACCAGAGCCTTATAAAGCCTCAGCAACACATCCCTGCTTTTATATTCCAGTCCTCTCGAAATAAATGCCAACATTGCATTTGCCTTCCTAACTACCGACTCAACTTGCAAGTTAACCTTAAGAGAATCCTGGGCTAGGACTCCCAAGTCCCTTTGCACTCCAGACTTCTGAATTCTCTCCCGATTTAGAAAATAGTCTATGCCTCTATTCTTCCTACCAAAGTGCATGACCTCACACTTCCCCACGTTGTATTCCATCTGCCACTTCTTTGCCCTTTCTCCTAACCTGTCCAAATCCTTCTGCAGCCTCCCCGCCTCCTCAATACTACCTGTCCCTCCACCTATCTTTGTATCATCTGCAAACTTAGCCAGGATGCCCTCAGTTCCTTCATCTAGATCATTAATGTATAAAGTGAAAAGTTGTGGTCCCAACACTGACCCCTACGGAACTCCACTAGTCACCGGCCGCCATCCTGAGAAGGACACCCTCATCCCCACTCTCTGCCTCCTGCCAGACAGCCAATCCTCTATCCATGCTAGTACCTTGCCTCTAACACCATGGGCTCTTATCTTACTGAGCAGCCTCCTGTGCAGCACCTTGTCAAAGGCCTTCTGGAAGTCCAAGTAGATAACATCCATTGTCTCTTCTTTGTTTAACCTACTTGTTACCTCCTCAAAGAATTCTAACAGATTTGTCAGGCCTGACCTCCCCTTGATGAAACCATGCTGACTTTGCCCGATTTTACCATGAACTTCTAAGTATTCTGAAATCTCATGCTTAATAATGGACTCTAAAATCTTACCAACGACCGAGGTCAGGCTAATCGGCCTGTAATTTCCCATCTTTTGCCTCACTCCCTTCTTAAACAGGGGGGTTATATTAGCAATTTTCCAGTCCTCTGGGACCCTCCCTGACTCCAGTGATTCCTGAAAGTTCACCACTAACACCTCCACTATCTCTTCAGCTATCTCCTTCAGAACTTTGGGGTGTAATCCTTCTGGCCCAGGTGATTTGTCCACCTTCAGACCTTTCAGTTTTCCTAGCACCTTCTCCTTGGTAATGGCCACCATACTCACCTCTGCCCCCCGACTCTCTTGAACTTTGGGGATGTTACTCATGTCTTCCACCGTGAAGACTGATGCAAAGTACCTATTCAGTTCCTCCGCCATTTCTTTGTTCCCCACTTCTACTTCTCCAGCGTCATTTTCTAGCGGCCCAATGTCCACTTTTGCCTCTCTCTTACCCTTTATATATCTAAAACATCTCTTGCAATCTTCTTTTATATTACTGGCTAGTTTAGCCTCATATTTACTCTTCTCCTTCCTCATTTCTTTTTTAGTTTTCCTCTGTTGGTCTTTGTAGGCCTCCCAATCCCCTGTTTTCCTACAGCTCTTTGCCGCATTGTATGCTTTCTCTTTAGCTTTTATGCGTCCCTGACTTCCCTTGTCAGCCATGGTTGCCTCGTCCTCCCTTTAGTATGCTTCTTCTTCCCAGGGATGAATTTTTGCTGTGTCTCCCAAATTACTCCCAGAAACTCCTGCCATTGCTGTTCCACTGTCTTTCCTGCTAGGCTCATCTCCCAGTCAATTCTGGCCAGCTCCTCCCTCATGCCTCTGTAGTTGCCTTTATTCAACTGTAATACCGTTACATCTGATTCCAGCTTTTTCCTCTCAAATTGCAGTTATACTGGCACAAAGGAAAATGGTTGTCGTTGTTGGATGCCAATCATCTCAGTGCAGGACATTTCTGCAGGAGTTCCTCAGGGTAGTGTCCTAGGCCCAACCATCTTCAGCTGCTTCTTCAATGGCCTCCCCTCCATCATAATGTCAGAAATGTGGATTTCGCTGATGATTGCACAGTGTTCATTTCCATTCACAACTCATTGGAAGATGAAGCAGTTCGTGCCTGCATGCAGCATGATCTGGACAACATTAAGGCTTGGACTGATAGGTGGCAAGTAACCTTTGTGCTAAATAAGTGCCAGGCAATGACCATCTCCAACAAGAGAGAGTCCAACCACCTCCCCTTGGCATTCAATTGGTTACCATGGCTCAATCTCCCAACATTTACATCCCAGGGATCATCATTGGCCAGCCTCAGATGTACTGTGGCTACAAGAGCAAGACAAAGGCTCTGTATTCTGAGGCAAGTGACTCATCTCCTAACTCTCCAAAGCCTTTCTGCAATCTACAAGGCACAAGTCAGAAATGTAATGGAATACCCCATCCATCTGAGAGTGTAGAGAGGGCCTTAGTTTAATGTCTCATTAGCAGGAAAGGGGCTAAAATTGGGGAAAAAAGCAAAGATATCAACATTAACCTCCTGCCCACCTCCTTCCTGACAGTCAGGGCAAACCTCAAAATGTAAAAACTATGACCGCATCACCAAACAGATGTGGACATGTCTGTTGCCATTTTCACAGTGACAACTTTCAATGTGTGCTCCTCTGAGGAGAGGCAAGACACTTCCTTAAAATATTTAAATCAGGCTGCTATAGTGCATTTGGGAGCCTGATTTAAACATTTTAATTGCCGATCAGGTTTCACAGGGCTTGGGAAACTCGACCATAAATGGAGGCAGGAAGCGAAAGATGATGGAGTCTAGGGCACTACCTTGAGGAACTCCTACAGCAATGTCCTGGGGTTGAAATGATTGGTATCCAACAACCACAACCATCTTCCTTTATGCTAGGTATTACTCCAACCAGTGAGGAATATTCCTCCAATTCCCATTGTTACAATATGAGGTATACGCACCTTTGCGGGAAAATATGGTAAACTGCTGTTAATCACCTCAACCGGATGTGATGTATTAAACCAATGACTTGGAGTCAGTCTACAAGCAGCAGCAGTAAGAATCAGAAGTATATACTTAGCCTCCTAGTTGACATTATTTACATATAGCCTTACCTTCAAATAAAGAACTCATATTATTGTTTCACCAATCCTTGTGTATGATTGGTACATTTACGTCAAAGTGAAGGATGTAACATGGTGGTAGCATAGTTTTGAAGATTTGACTGAGCAGAATACAAGTCTTAACACTTCCACATCAAGCAGAAGAAAAGAACTGGTGTGGAAGTGAAAATTTATAAAGAACTCACCATGTGGAAGTAATTCTGCAGCTCTGTAGGAATCCTATGCACCATACTTTTGTTCTGGGATTGCAACTTGCTGCAGGCAACAGGCACCTGATCCCGGTAAGATTGTCCAAATCTGGGAGAGCTTAAATAGTACAAGTCTACCTGCTGTGAAGTTAAAGCAGGAGAATAAATTAAATAGCTGACTCTGGAAAGTCTATCATTATTTAGAACGCACAGACAGGAGAGATTCCATTATTGCTGCTTACTGACCCTAAAGGAGGTTAGGGGAACTTAATATATTGCAGACTGGGCAGGGAAGAATCCATCCATTAACAACTCCTAACTGCCAGAAAAAGCCCACAATATGATAGAATTTTACTTTATGTTTGATAGTGAGGTAGTTCACTCTGAAGCAAGGGTATTAAAGTTGAATAAAGCAAATTATGAAGGCATGAGGGACAAATTGGCTGAGGTGGATTGGGAAAATACGTTAAAAAGTAATGGATAGTCTCCAAAGGACTATTGCATAGCTTACAGCACCTATACATTCCTTTAAGGGGCAAAAACCCAAAGTCAGTCAATCGTGGCTGACAAAGGAAGTTAAGAATTGTATAAAATGAAAAGAAAAGGCTAATAAAGTTGCCAGAAGTAGTAGTAAATCTGAGGATTGGGAGGTTTTTAGAATGCAGCAAAGGAAGACCAAGAAACTAGTAAAGAAAGGAAGAACAGAATATGAATGCAATCTAGTAAAAAACATAAAAACAGTCCGTAAAAGCTTCTATAGGCATGCAAAAAAGAAGCAGTTTACTAAGACAAATGTGGGTCCATTACAGGCAGAGTCAGGAGAATTCATAATGGGGAATAGAGAAACAGCAGAAAAGCTAAATGATTACTTTGTATCTGTCTTCACTGAGGAAGACACAGGAAACCTCCCAAATTTAGACATCCAAGGGACTTGGGAGAAGGATGAGTTGTAGGAAATTGGTATAAGAAAGAAGATTGTATTGGAGAAATTAACAGGACTGAAAGTTGTTAAGTCCCCGGGACCTAATATTCTGCATCCCAGAGTGTTGAAAGAGGTTGCTATAGAGATAGTGGATGCATTGGTGATCATTTTCCAAAATTCTATAGATTCTGGAATTGTTCCTGAAGAATTGAAGTTAGCAAATGTCATCCCACCATTTAAGAAGGAAGGGAGAGAGAGAACAGGTAACTACAGGCCTGTTACATCAGTAGTAGGGAAAATGCTAGAATCTATTAAAAAGGATGTGATAAATGGATATTTGGATAATCATGACAAAAACAGAATTACCTGGAAAAACTCAGCAGGTCTGGCAGCATCGGCGGAGAAGAAAAGAGTCGACGTTTCGAGTCCTCATGACCCTTCAGCAGAACTGAGTATAGTTAGGAGAGGGGTGAAATATAAGCTGGTTTAAGGTGGGGGGGGGTGGGGAGAGAAGTTGAGGGGGGGTGGTTGTAGGGACAAACAAGCAGTGATAGGAGCAGATAATCAAAAGATGTCACAGACAAAAGGATCAAAGAGGTGTTGAAGGTGGTGATATTATCTAAGAAAATGTGTTAATTAAGAATGGATGGCAGGACACTCAAGGTACAGCTCTAGTGGGGGTGGGGTGGAAAGACTGACAAGGTATTAGTTGTAGATTTAAAAATAATGGAAATAGGTGGGAAAAGAAAAATCTTATAAATTATTGAAAAAAACAAAAGGGAGGGGGAAGAAACGGGGTGGGGATGGGGGGGAGGGAATTTAAGATCTAAAGTTGTTGAATTCAATATTCAGCCCAGAAGGCTGTAAAGTGCCTAGTCGGAAGATGAGGTGCTGTTCCTCCATGATTTGGATAATCATGATCTGATTGGGCATGGGCAACATGGATTTGTGAATGGGAAACCATGTTTGACGAACTTATTAGAGTTTTTTTGAGGATGTTACTAACAATGTTGATAAAGGAGAATCGATGTACGTAGTATACTTGGATTTTCAGAAGACTTTTGATAAAGCCCCCCACAGGAAGTTGATTAGCAAAATAAAAGCACATGGGATATGAGGTAATATATTGGCATGGGTTAAGGATTGGCTAACAAGCAGAAAACAGAGAGTTGGAATAAACAAGTTACTCTCGCATTGACAGGCTGTGACTAGTGGGTGCCGCAAGGATCAGCACTTGGACCCCAGCTGTTCACAATATGTGTGAGTGATTTGGATGTGGGACCAAATATAATATTTCCAAATTCGCAGATGATACAAAGCTAGGCAGGAATGTGTGTTGTGAGGAAGATGTAAAGCGGCTACAGGAGGATTTGGACAGACTTAGTGAGTGGGCAAGAACATGGTAGATGGAATATATTGTGGAAAAATGTGAGGTTATTCACTTTGGTAGAAGGAACAGATGTGCAGAGTATTTCCTAAATGGTAAGAGATTAGAAAGTGTAGATGTACAAATGGACCTGGGTGTCCTTGTCCATAAGTCACTGAAAGCTAACAGGCAGGTACAGCAGGCAATTAGGAAGGCTAATGGAATGTTATCCTTTATTGCAAGAGAATTTGAGCACAGGAGTAGTGAAGTCTTGCTTCAATTGTATAGAATCTTGGTTAGGCCGCACCTGTAGCACTGAGTACAGTGTTAGTCCCCTTACCTCAGAAAGGATATTATTGCTATAGAGGGAGTGCAACAAAGGTTCACCAGACTTGTTCCAGGGATGACGGGACTGTTTTATGAAGAGAGATTGGGGAAACTGGGCCTGAATTCTCTAGAGTTTCGAAGAATGAGAGGTGATTTCATTGAAACCTACAAAATAATTAAAGGGATAGACAGGGTCGATGCAGGTAAGACATTTCCCCTAGTTGGGGAGTCTAGAACCAGGGGGCACAATTACAAAATAAGGGGGAAACCACTTAGGACCGAGATGAGGAGAAATTTCTTTGCTCAAATGTTTGTGAATCTTTGGAATTCTCTACCCCAGAGGGCCAATGGAAGCTCAGTTATTGAGTATGTTTAAGGTAGATATTGATAGATTCTAATTAACAATAATGTAAAGGGTTATTGGGATAGTATGGGTAAAAGGCAGTGAAGTGTTTGATCAGCCATGATCGTATTGAATGGTTGAGCAGGCTCAATGGGCTGAATGGCCTTCTCCTGTTCCTATGTTCCTAAGAAGTCTGTAAAAAGCTTTTTCATGGTTTTAATTTACTTTTGAAGCCTTCAATTCCTTTTCATGCCAAAAGTCACTGTCTTGTGGGCGGAGCTCCAGTAAACCTGTGAAAAGTCAGAAAGAGCTCAACACGCCACCACTGAAGTCAAGAAGTAACCTGTGACAAACTAAGGTAGTGGCCACTAAATGTACTGCAGATCAGAGAAACAAGCAGTCTGGACAGCTGTCCTGTTTCAGATAAGGTTTGTCCTGGATGATTTCAAGCTTCTTGAGCATGGTTGGAGCTGCAGTCATCCAGGTAAGTGGAGAGTATTCCATCACATTCCTGACTTGAGCCTCGTAGATAGTGGACAGGCTTTGGGGAGTCAGGAGGTGGGTTACTCATCACAGAATTCCCAGCCTCTGACCTGCTCTTGTAGCCACAGTACTTATATGGCTGGTCCAGTTCAGTTTCTGGTCAATGGTAACTCTCAGGATGTAGATAGCGGGGGATTCAGTGATGGTAATGCCATTTAATGTCAAGAGAAGATAGTTGGATTCTCTCCTGTTGGAGACATCATTGCCTAGAACTTGCGTGCCGTGAATTTTATTTGTCACTTATCAACACAAACCTGAATGTTGTCCAGGTCTTGCTGCATATGGGCACAGACTTGCCTGGATGAGCACAGCTCCAACAACACAAGAAGCTCAACATCATCCAGGACAAAGATTGATTGGCACCCCATCCAACATTCATTCCCTCCATCACTGCGCAAAGTAGCAACAATGTGTACCATCTACAAGATGCACTGCAGCCATTCACCAAGGCTCCTTCCACAGCACCTTCCAAACCTGCAACCTCTACCACCTAGAAGGAAAAGGGCAGCAGAAGCATGGGAAAACCACCACCAGCAAGTTCCCTCTCAAGCCACATACCATCCTGACTTGGAACTATATCACCGTTTCTTCACTGTTGCTGGGTCAAAATCCTGGAACTCCCTTCCTCAGAGCACTGTGAGTGTAGCTACACCACAGGGACTGCAGTAATTCAAGAAGCTGCTCACCACCACCTTCTCAAGTGCAATAAGGGATGGGCAATAAATGCTGGCCTGGCCAGTGATGCCCACATCCCTTGAAATTTTTTTTTTTTAAAAGTCCTAATACCCTGCAAAAAGCCACAACGTACGCACAGAATTTCCAACACTCAATTGGAAGGCAGCGGGTCTCCTAGCTGAATTTACTTTGTTTTGACAATGCGTAGGATCAATGTTTTCTGGACCTTAATATTTCTGAACCAGAAAAAACAAACCATTAAAATTAAAACTGCAATAGGCAATGAAGGTCTCCACAGACTAAACACGTCAAGTCAGTCTGACAACAATCTTAAAATTCCAGAGAAAATATGGTCAACCCTTTGGTCAGAATTTTTCGCTGAGCGGGCAGGCACGCGCCCGACCTGCTCGAGCATAAAATAGCACGTGTTGACATTGGGCGAGCGTCCCGATGTCATCGTGCACTCGTGCCATATTTCGGTTGGTGGGCGCGCTTCCAAGTTTAATTAAGAGGACAATTAAGCTCATTAATGGCACAATTAACAGAGATTTTTCGTTGCCTGTCCAACATTACGGTTGGCAGGTGGGCAAATCAACCAGACGGCCTTTGTATCTTTCAGGAAACCTCATCCACGGGTGGGATGAAGTTGCTGTGATAGATTAAAATAAAAATAATTATCTATGGATAGCATTTTCATTTCCTACATTTTCAGGTGACTGATTATGAAGCTTGGACACTTTTTTCCAGTTTCTGCGACCTTTATTTTAGGTTATTCAGGTCTTCAGCTCCCTGAGGCAGCTCTCAGGGAGCTTCCTGTGAGCGCTCACACGTGCCCACGCTGACTTCAGCGCTCGCCCTCCTCCCAACCACCCCCCTAGCAGTGCTGAGCCTTTCAGAGCATTTTTAATGCTGCCAGGCCGTTAATTGGCCAGCCAGCGTGAAAACGCGGTTGGTGGTCCGTACCCTGGCTGCTCCCGGGCCCGCCGATCGCGCCCCCAAGCCGACCGAAAAATCCTGCCCTTGAAGATCAATTACGAGTGAAGCTCAACTTCTGAATAAACCGTCTGGAATTCAGGTCTTGTAGGCAACAACCAATAGAGGCCATTGACCAACTCATAAGTAGATGCAGAGGCAAGGGGCGTGATGTCAATTTTATGGCAGGTGAGCTAGCCGACAGAGTAATCGAGATCATGACAGCATCTACCCTAATGGAAGCATTCAAAAAAGACCTCTGGAATATCCCAAACATTAGGATCCAACCATGGAGGCACTACTACAATGCAGATGTAAGTACTAAGCCGTATGAATGGGTAGACATAGTCTGCAGGCTATATGTAATTTGTCCACCCATTGGCACAGTAGCTGATGCAAGCAAACTGAGTAAGCAATGTGGGCAATGCAGCCTCATATATGCACCTAGGAATTTCCCAGCTTTTAGCTCTGTATGGAAGGCATGTGGCACCAGAGGATATTGGAAGCATCAATGCAGAAAGCAAAGGCCAAAGCAAGTGGTTCGACCATCACCAGAAACCACAAACAGAGGCCAGACAGGTACAGCATTCCAACCAACCAAGAGCACATTCCAAACAATGTAAAGACAAAATCCACAAAATGTCTAGCCAAGCTGTCCAGTCTGACAATAGGGATGACCAGACCATCGACACACAACGTACGCAGATATTCAGCATGGTGAACACCGAAGCACCTGGTGCTAATAAAAGCCCCTGCCACCGTCCAGATTATATGCCCACAGGTGCTGGGTCAGCATAATCTATATGGAAAACTAGATAGCAGTGCAAGTACAAACATCTTTGAACACTGAAATGTAAATACCTACAGAAGCGGCAAATGATGGTTCACCAATCACTGCCAAACTCACTGCATACAATGGCTTGGAGATTCCATCTCTGGTATCCATTACATTCAAGTGTCACTACAAAAACTCACCATGGTCACCCCAGATGTTTTTTTTTTGTGTGGACACCATGGGCCCAGTTTTCGAAGTCCTACCAGTATGCAGGGCCCTGTCCTTGGTCACCATTCATGGTACCATCAAGACAACGATGAGGACCACAGACCACATTGGAAACCGTATGCTTATACTGGGGAAGATCACCTAACTCTGCAAAGCAGATCATCAGCCAACAGGCTGAGCTGCATAATTTGAGCCAAATATGTATATTCATACTTCATCATACTACAGAACCAATGCAAAATTACTATTTTGCAAACAAGAGCAGACAAACCTCCCCATTTATCACTCATTGATACTCCCAGGAGTAGGTGATGCATTAAATCAAAAAACAGGGGAAGGTGAAAGATGCCCACAACTGGCATGTGAGTCACGAATTAGTCACCCTGAACATCAGACAAAAAGTTTGAGTACAACACCCAACTGATGGCACATGGGGTGGAGCAGAGATCATCAGCATTTTCCCAGCACAAAGATCATACCAAGCACAAACACCAAAGGGCATGACATTGCAACAAAACAGATGGTGTATCAGAACAAAGACAAAAATAACAACCAGAAACAATGAGTAATCCTGTTGCAACTAGAACACAGTCTAAGCACCCCTAACCAGCATTCTGAGAACATACAGCAGCCTCCAGCAAAGATCACCATAATTAAGTCTGGTTGGACAAACAAACCACCAATATATTTCAGAGACTGTAAATTTATTGCTTTGCATAATGGTTTATTCAGACACTGCTTTTTATTTTGCTGTGATCTAAATAGTTTGGTTCTCTAAGGATAAACCTTTAGTTAGTAAACAGTGGGAAGTTGAGGTATGAGGTACATGTACCTTTAGGGGTATGTATCTTCAACTGCTGTCAGTCACTATCACCTCGACAGGATGTGATGTATTAATCCAATAACTTGTCAGTCTACAAACAACATTAGTAGGAGTCTTATATACTTAGCCTCCTAGTTAATCTTAATTGTATTTGACTTATCTTCAGATAAAGAACCTACATTATTGTTTCACCAATCCTCGCGTATGATTGGTATGTTTACGTTGAAGAGAAGAACGTAATACCCTTTGACCTCAATTTTGCAAGGGTTTCTTGGAGCCTTACACAATTAAATGCAATCTTAATGTCAAGTGATCTCTGCAGTTCAACTCTTTTTTTTCCATAGCCATAGAATAGATTAATGGGGCAGTAATTGGCAGTTTGGATTTGTCCTGCTTTTTGTGGACAGAATATACCTAGGTAATTTTCCACTTTTTCAGGTAGATGCTGGTCTTGTTGCTGGAACAGCTGGTTAGGGCATGGCTAGTTCTGGAGCACAAGTTCTCAGTGCTACAGCGGGGATGTTGTTAGGGCTGATAGCCTGTTACAACAGCAGACTAATGTTACCAATAACCTATGGGCAATTTGAACTTTTTAAAGGAAGACCTGTGTTTAAAAAAAATGCAAATAAAGGCACTGAGCAAAAGATGGCTGATGATATAAAGAAGAATTTTCCAGAAAATGGTCAATGTGGATTATACTGATAGACCTGTCCTGAGGGAACATGGAATGTTGCACCTGAAAAGATGTCATGACCTTCTTCAAGCAGGGACACTTGAAAGGGAGTTAGGAAAAATGCAAAAGACTGAATGTTAATCTCCTGTGGTTGTGGAGACAAAAGACTGATTTGCACGTCTCAGCAGTCACCAAAAAACCCATCTCCTGTTGATTTATATCTCAGGATATGTAAATAGTTCTGATATGAATGCAAGATGACTGTTTCCCCTCCTGGACTACACAGGAATAAATGGGTTAAAAAGCTAGCTGCAGAGCAGTGTGCTGTGAGCGTGTGACAGCAAGCAGGAGAACAAGAGTCACCACCCTGCAGCTTGCAGGCTAAAGGATCACACACTCTCTCTCTCTGTTGCTGAAGGCAAAGCTCAGCGGAAGCCATGATATAAAGGAAATAGGAGAGCCTTTCATCCACCCTGCAGAAACAAGTGCCTCCAAACCAACCTCAAAACTGCCAAAGTCAGCTCTACCAAACTCACACAACTTAACGGCCATAATGTACTGCCATCTACACCTCACAGACAAGACAAAGACTGATCTGTATTTTTTAACTTTTATTTGGACTCAGATTCTAATTTCTGATCAGTGTGTATATATGTTGCAATTTTATTATTTTTCTCAGGTTTTAGTAACTAATAAACTTAGCTTTATTGAGTCAAAGAAAAAGTATGTTAAATTGGCTTCTTCTAAAACATAAATAAATTTGGACTGTGAAAAGGTATCCTCGGGGGAAGGATCCCTTGTAAATTCACCTTGTTGTGACCAACTGAGGGGTTTGAATAAAGAAGGAGAGACAGCTCATTCCTCCTCATGGGCAGCATAATCAAATTGTGGTTCCATTTGGGAAGTTGACAAATTAGGCGACCTCACCCAGAGACTGGTCTTAACAAGCCCTTGCTGTGACTAGTGACTAAAAAGACAGACAAGAACTTAGACACACTTGTCAACATCTGGAATTTTTTAAATCTTCTCTTCTAAAAAGCTGATTTTATTCTTTTGTTTTCCTTTATCCTATATCCAATGTGAATGCAAAGCCTTTTTGCTCAATAAAACTTTCATTTCAAGATGCTTTGAGCAGTAGTTAGATGGTGAAAGGTCGTATCCATTTTGCCAGGGTATTTTCATGTGGCCTTTTATTATAAAGGGAATAAGCTGATAATATTTGTTTCCTCTTTTCCTATCTCGAAGTCAACTGAAACCAAATGTTCTATTGCTGTGTGAAGTCAAGATAGCTGCTTAGCAAGTTTCAAGTTTTCCCATATATTGCTCAGACCCTGATGAATACCAACTTTTCACTGAACAGATGATGTCAACTGGGGACAAAACAGCCACATTACATTACTGGCCGAAAACATCTCCAAGGAAAATCTTCAGATATCATCCTCCACATAGCAGTCTCAATGCCCCCAGTACAGTTAACAGGTCAAGGGTTGGGAATGTTACTAAAAGGAAAAGAGCTGTCAAGTAAATGCTTCCAAAACTGGTTTTTAAAAAAAATCTGCCAAGTAAATGCGTCAGTGAGTCTGATGGACAAGGATAAAACAGTACAGAGTATTAGTGTAAAATCCTACATTCATACTATTCAGTTAGAAGCCAGAGCAACCTTAATGTGAATTTCAAATACTTCTATCAAATCTCGTAACCTTCTCTGCTCTAAGAAGATCAACCCAGTTTCTCTAGCCTTTGCACATAACTGAAATTGCATATCTTTGGTGCAATTCTAATAATTTTCTCCTTCACCATATCTAAGATCTTGACACAGTGGGTGGAATCATCTGTTCTCACTGGAAGCGAGCTTGGAGGCTGGAATGGTACTTACCTCAATGGGGTGGTGGCGTACCTGAACCCCACCGCCTTTTAGCTTCTACCAGACCATGGTTCTCCTTCCTGCCCCACCTCCAATTGAGGCCCTTAAATGGCCAATTAATGAGCGCTTAGAGGCCTCATTCTGCCTCCGCTAGGATTAACCCAGCTGCAAGTGGGCCAATCACTACCTGGTGTACACGACAGGTGAACCTATGTGGCAAGCCTGTCACCTCAGGGTGGAGGGTGGTGGGGCCACTCAATCAAAGGCAATCAGTGCCTGATTGATGGGACTGGACATCAGGAAGGGAGGGCCCACTGGGACCCATCCCCTC
The DNA here is from genome assembly GCF_964194155.1 of Cetorhinus maximus. Lineage (NCBI taxonomy): Eukaryota > Metazoa > Chordata > Chondrichthyes > Lamniformes > Cetorhinidae > Cetorhinus > Cetorhinus maximus. The sequence goes on from NC_135892.1 coordinate 65,760,143, forward strand.
CCCTGCCCTACTTCTGACAACCCTTCCCCTTCTTCCTGTGAAATCACCTTCCCTCATATTACTTGCCAGTAGCCTGGGACCTGCAGCAGCTGTTAGGATTAGCCGATATCATTGTAACTAGGGGCAGAATTTTACTTCCCTACCCAATTGAGCATAAAATAACACACGATGACATCGAATGAACGTCCCAATGTCATCGCACACGCACGATATTTTGGTCGGCGGGCACGTGCGAGAGTTGGCAGCACGCCTGCCAACAATTAAGAGACCTATTAAGGCCATTAAAGTTTCAATTAGCGCTGATTTTTCACTGCCCATCCAACGTTATGGTTGACGGGTGGGTGAATCGGCCAGGCGGCCTTCGGATTTTTGAGGAAACCTCATCCACAGGCGGGATGAGGTTTCCAATATCAATTTTTAAAACTTTAAATGTTTGGGCAGAATTTTTATTATCTGTATGTTTAGTTGAGTGAGTCCAATGTGTGGACACTTTTCCTGCATTTTTACATCCTTATTTCCTGGTTTTAAATTCTTCAACTCCCTGAGGCAGCCCACTCGTCATGCCCACCCAACAACCCTAAAACCCTGCCCTAGGAGTTTCTGTATCTGGAAAGCCAGGAGAGTTTGAACAGTGACTATCAGCTGCCAAACATTTTGATACTTGGAGTTTTTTTTTGCCATTCTTTGTGCAGACATCTGGTCTTGCACACTGTACCCCAGTTTCCATGCTATGTAACAGATTACATCTGTTTTACACAGAATTTATATCAATAACTATTCCAATGGAAATGCAAATTAACTGAGCCAGAAAGCCCTCCCTCTGTGGCTGCAGTGTGTACTATCTACAGAATGCATTGTCAAAAGCTGTCAAAGTTTTTTCAGCAGCGTTTCCCAATTCTGCAACTTCCACCACCTAGAAAGACAAGGACAGTGGGTGCATGGGAACATAATCACTTTCCAGTCCCCCTCCAAGTCACTCACCATCCTGACTTGAACATATATTGGTGTTCCTTCACTGGGTCAAAATCCTAGAACTCCCTATCAAACAGCATTGCTGGGGAATGTTCACTATTTGAGCTGCTGTTTCAAGATAAAGGCACACTGCCACCTTCTCAAGAACAAGTAGGGCTGGACAGTAAGTGCTAGCTGGCAACACCCATATCCTGAGAATGAATTAAAATAATTCTCTCCTGACCAATGGTGGGTGAAAATCTTCTTAATGATGCAAGAGTTATGCAGTTTGCCATGTGAAATTTCCTCTATATAAGGGTATAAAGGTCTAACACACCCAAGAAAAATCATCTTCATTCGCAGAGTAGATGGAATGACTTGAAGGACAGGTTTCAACATGAAAACAGAGAAACTTCATTATAGAGGGCTTTTCAGATGTTACATGCTCGATCAGGAACCTCGTCAGGGAGCATCACCACTCCCCCCTAATTTCCTTTGGTCGGAGCCTCCAAGAACATCACGTGACTCCTGATGGACAGCAGGGGAGGCTATACATTCAATTACGACAATAGGAATGTCTTGACCTTGTTAATACATGATGTGAACTGTATTTACTCCACCATTCTTTAATTAAACTACAATTTTGTTGTTATTTCAGAGGTGAATCTTCTTCAATTTTATTGAGCCCCAAAGAGGAAACTTTAGCATTAAAAAAGTCTTCATTTTCCATTGTGCTGTCCTTATAAAATCTGTATTTGACCATAGTAAACAGACCCCGTGACCCAGGCTAAGCACAGAGTGACAGTCATATATTGATCAATCAGACCTCTAAAGCTGCTCTTTTTGCTGTGTGCCTGTTTGGTTTCCTTAGATTGAAGTGAAGCAAAATGAAGTCATGTGGAGCCATTCCAATTGGCTAGTTTAAATGCATCTCTAAGTATCAATTTCAATTTAGATAGCAGCCGTCTCCAGTTATACAAGAATACATCTGAGTTCAGAGTCAGGAAGAATGCAACAATGGATTTGAGTAGCATTAAGATGCCATGATTTCACTTCAGACTATTGTATTGTTGCATTAAAATTGTTCCCCTCCAACAGAGCTCCAACATGACTTTTGCCTGATGCTATTCATAAATCTGTATGCTACAAAATAACACGTTATGTTACCTTTGTGAGGTTAACAAAGGAAAAGGAAATTCTGAAGAAGAGTCACATGGACTCAAAACATTTGGGGAGAACTTTAAGGTCAGCAGGCGGGCGCTATCGGCAGGTCCAGGATCAGCCTGGGAACGGACTGCCGACTACGATCGGCCCCGACTGCAATTTCACGAAGGCTGGCCAATTAACAGCCAACCAGCGTGAAGTGTGCACAGAAGCTCAGCATTGCTGGGGTGGGGGGAGGAGGAGGGCGGGCGCTGATGTCAGCGCGGGGCGAGCGCTGACAGAAAGCTTCCTGAAGGCAGAGAGCTGCCTCAGGGAGCTGAAAACCTGAAAAGCATTAAATAAAGCTTTTAGAGTCAGGGTAAAAAATGTCCCCAAGCATTACAATCAGTCACTTGAACATATACATGATGAAAATGCTGTCCACAGATTTTTCTTTTTCTTTCATTTAATAACGGAAACCTCATCCTGCCCTTGGATGAGGTTTCATGAAAAACGCAAAGTCTGCCTGGTCGATTCACCTGTCCGCCAACCGTAAGTTTGGACTGACCACGAAAAATCAAAGACAATTGCACCTTTAATAACCTTAATTGGCCGCTTCCAACTTTCTCACGCAACCGCCAACCGAAATATCACGCGAGCGCAGGGTGACGTCGGGACACTCACCCAACATCATCTTGCACGATTTCGCGTTCGATCAGGTCAGACGTGTGCCTGCCCAATCAGTGTAAAATTCTGCCCATTAACTCTGTTTCTCTCTCCACAGATACTGCCAGACCTGCTGAGTTTTTCCAGCATTTTCCGTTTTTATTTTATATTAGAAATGTTGGATTTGCATTACTGCTGCCTGTAATGTAAAGCAGAAAGAGCAGTGTAATTATATTATGCTTTCAGACTCTGACCCAGGCTCAGTACATCTTCATTAAGCCTAAGGCAGCTTCATGTCATACGGAAATGCTTTTGTGAGACAGAATAGAAGTGATTGAAGTTACTGTACAGTCAGTCTGCTGGAAGCACTATAACGCAGCCTGCAGTATAATTGACAAAGAGGCATGATGTATATACAAAAAAATTAATTTCATTTGATATATTCTTCCCTATTAACTACCTTGAAGGTTTGGCTGGACTTTATTTCCAAACTGCACAAGCCAGCCAAGTGCTATGTAGAGATCACTTGGTTCTTAAACACAGAAGCTCTGGCAAAAGCTTGACTCTGCATGCTCTATATTGATAGTTTTCCATTCGGATTATGTAGGAGCTAATTACTATTTTAGTTCTTTGCCAAGAAAGCAATGAGGATTCTTATAGCACTGGTTTTATGTTCAGTTTCCTTTGTAATTCTACAACGTTCAGAGCCTGTTTCCAGAATATTTGAGGATGGATGATAAATGCATAGATGTTTTATCTTATTCTTTTTTACACCTTAGCCCAAAATCCACTCCCTGTATATGAAGTGCTTGTTGTTCTGCAGGGGTAAATTAGAAATAACAATGTCCACAATCTTCCTATATCTTTGCTGGTTTAAACATTTATAGACTAGCTTGTTTCTTCAATGAGATGCTACTTGTTTCCCAGTGTCCTGTGGAAACTCATAAGAAATATAATAAAATGCTGGATAAATACCAATATGTTCATTTTTCCATTGATGTTTCAAATGTTCAAATCTTAAATATAAAGCTCTAGCTAAGCTTGGAATTTCCCTAAATATGCCTTCAGTGACATCGCTAGTAATATTTTGCTTTAAGTATTATGGTTTAAAATGTCATTTTGAGACTGAATGATTCAGTTGCCACAAGTCTCAACTGTGCTTAAATTTTTGTCACAGGGTCTACCTCGGCACATTTGTGATGATAGACTGAAAGTTTGTAGAGCACTGACATTAAGACTGAGGTGCCAATCCTGCCTCCCAATTCAAATGTAAGTAAATGAACATGAACCAAGTTCCTTGGTTTTGTCAGAAGCCGACTTCATGGGTACAGTTTTGCAAATTTAAGTGCAACAACAGGTCATATTTAGTCACAGCTAGAGTTTTCCCTATAGCTATACAAATGAATCCAAAAAACATTGTCTGGGTACTTTTTAAATAGCCTGTATCAAGGTAACAGTTGAGAGGAAACTGTGTAATTATATATTTTGTTCATTCTCTTTGTCCAGTAAAATACTGATAGTCTTATATTTTCAGAAGCAGCAAACTTCTTCCTCATTTACAGGCATTTCCTCTATGTTAGAGGCTCAGTTGATCCTTTCTATTATGCAATGTCTGATTCTCTTTTACTCCTTCCTTTCTTGCACTTGGCATAAAAACCCTTCACCTCTTGTTCATATGTGATAAGCAGTGTTTAGTGATTTCATTCATACATAAGATAAAGAATTTGCTCTCATAAACTTTTGCTTGTCTAACCTAAAAAAGGACTTGAAAAAATTGAGTTAGGGTAACACTCAAGAAAATACCAGTTAAAGATAAATGGAATTCCTTTGAGGACATAATGCTAAGACATCATACCAAGGACTAGTAAACACAGTTTTTAGAAATCTTAGTTGATTAATAAAACAACACCAGGTGGAGCCAGTAAGGGAAAATCAGCTCTAAAAAACTTGGAGGAAAATCATAGAAGAATACATAAAGCTCTAAGAAAAATGGAAAATAGGTGATCAGAGTGATCAAAACACAAAATAAACATAGTTGTAGTAGTCAGACACATATAAGATTCTTCAAAGATTTTAACAGCAAGATGTTCAGCAAAGCAGCATTGAGGCCCCTACTCTGTTCTCCGTACAGACTGATAACTTTCAAGAATATATTTGAATTTCCATTGACTGGAAAGATCACATATCAAGATTTAGAGTTTTACTGTAACAGACAAATGAAAAGCAACATTGACTAAGCGCTATTTCAGAAGGCAACTTTATGTTCTAAACAACAGAAAAGATTCCCCCATCAACGTTTTTCACCGCCCAAAAATCCTCCTCCATGGTTAGACTTTACATTGTTCCTTAATTGGGTCCTTTATTCTCGAGGAACAGTACAGAGCCACTCGTCGCTTACGATGGCTTGATTCTTTTTCCCTTTTCCAGCCAGGTAAGTTCTAATCCCCGAACTGACTTTCATGTGAGGGTTACCCTTGAGATCCCGCCCTCTAACCAAAGTTAGGCAAATCTACCAACCTCATATAAATCCTCAAAACTTGGTCTCATCAATCCAAGCATGAGACCCCACTCACATTCTGCATGGTGAACAATATGGCTTCCTCTATCCCTCTTTCTCTTTCTCTGTCTCTGTCCCTCTCTCTGTCTTTCTCTCTCTCTCTCTCTCTCTCTCTTGCAGGCTGACCATGTCTGAGAGCTTCAGGAATCTCTTAGGAAAACCCTGTAAACTGATACAACAAAGGTTTGCTTTTCCACTCTCAAAGCCGATCTCCATGTAACATGAATCACATGGGCCATGTATTCAGGTGGAAATGCTAAGTAGCTATATTTTAGACCCCTAACTCTATTCTATCTTGAAATTAAATACAGGTTAAAGTATAACCATTTATAAAACCTGACATTCCTGATCCCTTGCTGTGTGACTTGGAGACTAACAGTCTACACAGAGTCATCACAGATCTGCTTGCCATTGTCTGCAGGTCTTAACATCTTGCACTTCCTTCTCCGTAAATCAATCTGGTCCTCATTGTTCCCATGGCAACCAAGCCACCCAGGCTTTTCATCAAGCAGGATTCACCGCAGGTCACATGATCCCTTCACTACTACATTTTACCTTAAACTAAACAGATAGCCACAAAGTATAACAAACCTATAAACTTCATATTTGTAACACTTCCCCCTTAAAACATGAAAAGTCTTCAAAGTGATAAGTTTTCAAAAACACTTGCGAAAATATTGCAACTTATAACATTCCACACATTTTAACAACTAACTTAGTACATACAGTATATTTATCAATCTCCCCCCTTTTGTCCCATCTGCTCAGTGCGCAGTCAACGTCAACACTCTAACACGATTTAACCCATCACCACCATGACGTCACCAACATATAACAGGATTTAACATCCAACTTATGAGTCTTCAAATTCCTTTCTCTCATTTAACTGAGAATTTGCTTGACGCTAATGGCCATGCCTTTCATTATGCATTGCAGCTAATATCACCCTTTCCACTTTGCTCAGTGTTATGGTTCTGGTAGAGACCAATAATATTTATTTATTTATTTTTTAGGATCTGAAAACCCAGGTATTTATTAAAAGAATTAAACCACAAAATTCATGGTTTAAATCAAAAGAATGCCACTGCACAAGATCAAAGGATATGAATACTAATAACCACACTATCCAAAATAGTCAGTTATATTAAAGATATTAAAAGTACAATGAACATAGATGCTTATACTTTGAGTTGAACTTCTTAACTCAACTTTCTTTCTACATCCATTTGACTTACAACCCCGATAAACTCAAATCAGATACTTATCAGAAATTGGAAGATGAACTACTTGGTCTGAATTTGGTTGCAAAGATTCATATAAGGGTTGACATTTCTTGCTTGGGCAGAATTTTCTCATCAGCCTGCGGGGGCAGGCCCTGCAGGCCGATGCGTAAAATGATGCGCAGAGACATTGGGCGTGCGTTCTGATGTCATTGCACGTCATTCCGATCTTTTGTTCGGCTGGTGCGCACCTGCATGGACACTTTCCACCTTCCGAGAGCTGCTCTGATGCAGAGCCGTGTGCATGAGGATCCACCCACCATGCAATGCAGGTGTTCCTCAAGGGTCCAGTAGCCTCCAGAATCTTCTCCTTCTTGGATGTCCATAATTTGAGCAAGGCCCTAAAGGAAAGTTTTGACTTTTGCATGTCATGTTTGTCTATAGGAATTCTGAACTGGCATGTTTTCCCACCGGTGTAATGGTAAATCGGGCATGATTCCCATTCGGTCTTACTTTGCTTCTCATTAGCGGAATGCAAATCAGTTTTATGCCGGCCTCCAGCAGGATTCACAATCTGCCATGGTGGAAACCATCAGATGATCCTGCTGCGTGATGTTCTGCTGCCTTCTGCTGACTCTCCAGGATGAGTTGGAAGGCCAAATCCAGAGGCTTGTCCTCTGACTCGGGCCTCACAGATGCCTCTTCCCCAGCAGTCCTCCGAGTGTCGGGGAGCTCAGCTGAACCTGCCTCCTCCTGCTGCGGACACATGTCCGTGTGGTGACCACCAGATTGTGAACCCGAGCCTGCTCTAGATCTAGGTCCCACCAAGGTATGTGTCTCTGCGCTGGTGGAAGGTGTGGGTAAGCGCTGTAATGGGTCTTTCAGGCTGCTTATTTCCAGCTGTTCAATGGAGGAGATATCCACTTGGCTGGAGGTGAGGATGGAGTTGAGGGACTGGCTGGCTGAGGGCATTGGTCGCTTGGCAGAGCTCCCTATGAACCAATGTAGAGATAATTAGTGCATGGCAGCAGAGTCAAAAACAGGAGACAAAGCACTCACAGTTGCGTTGAAAGAGAAATGATCTGGTGCAGGATATTCACATGGGTGTTCTCCACCAACCTTACCGTCACCACAGGAATGTCGCATGGCCTCACCAGGCAGTGCAATGGCATGTTCCTCAAAGTGAGTGAGGGACCTCATTTCAGTCATTTCACCTCTGGTCTAGGACCTTTCCCTCCTGTTGTGAGCCTGCTTCTCCTGCATGGAAACAGATGATGAGAGTGTGAGCAGGACACATAGCACAGGAGATGATAAGGATGTGTGAATGTTTCTGTGGTGAGAGGAGTCATAGACAGGGTGAGGATGTGAGCTCCAGAGGATATGAGCCTGATAGTGATGTGAGGGTGTGTGTGAGAGTTAGTGGTGTTGTCCCTTGAGGTGTGAGATACCTGTGGATGTATGATGGGTTTGGGAGTGTGTGTTGAGAGTGACTTAGTGCAATTCAGGGAAAATCCTGCCTACAGTCTTTGAACTACTTTGCTCGAGTTTTAATTCTGGATATCCATTTTCTTCCATGGCTGTCGGATTATTTTTATTATCCAGGCTTGTAAAGAAAAAGTCTCAGCAGCCAAACAATTGAATTGTTCTCCTTTTTGAATGCAGAACTATGGTTCTCCTTTGCTGCTTTAAGAATTTCCTTAAGGTCACATCGATGATCCTGATACTCTTCTAGCCAATTCACAAATTATTTTAAATTCTTTTCCCCACTCAGTATGAACTTTGCTCAACTCCTCTACCATAAAAGCAACAGTATCATCATACTGAAGCTTTACATTCCAGAACTCAAATTCTTCCTCATAGTTCCACAGTATCAGCATTGGTCATTTTTTAAAAGTATTGCTGTCCTTTGTTTCTCCATCAGCCTGGATTGACACTGTGGTATTCTACCTTGACACCTGTGGTTTATGTTCTGCCAGTAAGTTTACTTCAGACAGCTTCAATTACTTTCGTTGTCAGTCTGCAGTTTCAGTGTCTATTTAATCTCAGGAGCCTGAGTTTTTGTTTCCTTAGACATCTCTTGAGTCAAATAATTGTTCTTTACAACAGATTCGGAGACAGGTATTTGTTTTTCAAAGTCCATTGATCTTGCTGAAACATACTTATCTTGAACAATTTCAATAGATTCTGTGGAAATGTCTGGAAGCAGCATATGGCCTCTAGCTAGATTGTTCCCTAAGATAAGATGAACATCACTCATAGGCAACATTCACACCTTACCCATAGTAGCAGAACCACTGACTAAAGCACAACTTAAATTCACTCTACCCAATGGAATGGGTGAACAATTTCCATCAATGCCCTGTATCAATACTCTTTTATTCAGCAAACTTTCTGGTGAGAAATTCACATATTTTACTAACATCAGGAATTTAACTGACCCCATATTTCTAAGAATATCAATCTTTTTGGTGCTTTCATTAGACAAAAATGGAGTTACTTCACCCTCAAATATAAAACTCACAATCTTTTATGTTCCGATTTAAACACACTCTTAATACATTAGATGGTATCAGTTTATCACAAGCTTCATTCACTTGTACTGCATTTTCTGGAAAAACACTAGACATTCCGACAAACACCACCAACTTAGCTTTTAATTTCCAGCAATCTGCTTTTACATGCCCTAACCTATGGCAAAAACAACATGTTGGTCCCCTCGTATCATACTTATCTCCCACACTCCTTTTTTACCATTCTGATAAGCATCTGTCTTTCTCCTATGCCAGTCATTGTAATTAGTGTTTTGTTCACTATCACTTCACTTCTCTCTCCAACTTGTATGTTGGTTTGCAAACAAAGGTTGACTGCCACCTATGTGTTTGTGGGATAGTTCATAACCATCAGCTGTAACAGCAGCTTCTCTTATTTTAGAAACTAAGGTAGACCTTATTCCTAAAGGGATGCTGTTTTTAAATTTGTCCGTTAACAACACCTCTCCAAGTTTTAAAATCTTGCTCAAACTTCTATCTATTATCAATCAAATGCCATTTCTTTTTCTCTAGCAAATTACACAAAGTCTGATCCTGTCTTTTCCTCAGATTTCTAAACTTTTGTCTGAGAGTTTCTGGAACTAACCCATGTGCATTAACCATATGATAATTTACAGACTGATCATCTGAAAGGGTCGAATATACCTCCAACACTTTCTCTGTAATAAAATCATCCAAATTTCTCTTGGCCATTGTAACTTTGCAACAATTTTCTCAAATGATACAAAATACATTTCAACTCCTTCCTCATTGAGTTTTGGCACTAAGCAAATATTCCTTGCCAAATCAAAACCCGAGTTATCATAGTCATCGTCTAGTCTCCCTTCTACTCCCTGTTCATGTAATTGAAACCTTTGTCTATCCAGTTCAAATTTTCCAGCTTCCCTCTCTCTTTTCTTTTCCTCTTACTCTTTTAAATTCTAATTCAAGTCTTCACATTCCCCTTTCTTTTTCTAATTCTTTATCTTTTTCCTCATTTTTGGATTCAAATATTTTCATTTCTCTTTCTTTCTCCTACTCCATTTGCTTCATTTGCAATCGAATCCAGGCTAACTCAACCTGTGTTATACCTGGATTGATCTTTTCTTCCTGAAGGTTCAGATGTTGAGCCAATACCTCAACAATTTCTGCCTTTTTAACACTTACTTTTAAGTCCATTTCCAATTTTTCTCTATCGCCTTCAAATTAACCTTTGTTAACTATTGCAAGGCACTAAAGATAAGCCCTCTCTTTCAGCGAATGCTTCAGCAATGACATTGCCATGTTAACTTTTCAATGAATATATGAATACAGCAAAAGTCACTGTGAAATCTTGTTAGTTTAAACTCTGGCAAATCCCAGCAAAGATTAACTGGACACTTCATTCTGCAAGAACCAGTCCAAAGCTATTCTCAGCTTCTGATTCCTTGCTTCCTTTTTATTTTTCAGCTGGGTAACTTCTAATCCCCAAACTGATTTTCATGGTGTGGGCTATCCTAGAGATCTCTCCCTCTAGCCAAAGATAAACAAATTTTCCAGCCCCGATTAAATCCTCACAACCTTGGTCTCTTCAGTCAAAACACAAGGTCCTACCTGTACTGTGTGGTGAACAATAGTGGCTGGCTGCCTCTATCTCTCTGTTCTCTCTCAGGTTCTCGCAGACTGACCGTGTCTTTTCAGGGATCTATTAGGAAACCCTGTAACCTGATACTACAATGGTTTTCTATGGATTCTTCCCCCTCAAAGTCCATCTCCATGGCAACGTGAATCACATCGGCCTTGTATCCAGGTAGAAATGTTAATTATCTTCCCTATAGGTCCCAACTCTATTCTATCTTGAAATTAAATAATCAGTTTAAAATGTAACCATTTATAAAACCTAACATTCCTAATACTTCCCTGTGAAACTTGAAGATTAAGAGTCCACCAAAAGCCATCACAGATACTCCTTCCTTTGTCTACAAATGTAAATATCTTGCATTTTATTGTGTTTTAATATTGGTGCGGCTGATAACTTTTTAAAGAATAATCAATACTCACGGAGGTGTGGTGGTGACTGACCATTGCAGCTCTTGTTTATTCTATTGCAGTAACAGAACAAAAACAACATGGATTTTACAATCCCATAATGCACTGGCTTGCAAAGAATGGCAAGCTAAACAAGGCATTCAATATATAACATACTTCCTTCCCAGTAAATCAATCTGGGCCTCACTGTCACCATAACAACCAAGCCAGCTAGACTTGTTGCCAAGCAGGATTCATAGCATGTCACATGATCCTCCCCCCACCCCCCCACCCCCTTTCACTACTCCATTTTACCTTAAATTAAACAGACAGTTCCAAAACAAAAACTTTGCATTTGTAACACTCCCTCAGGCCACAAAGGATGAAAGCCTAGGACGGACTAAACATTGTTAGGATATGAAATAGTCACTTCCTGATGTATATACCTGAGGAAATGAAGCAACAACATTTATGTGTCACTTTTTGTGCAGACACAATACCCTAAGACTCTTCACCAAAAGTACAGGAGAGAAAATGGACTGTGAGCCAATGGAAATTGTAGGGATGACCATCAAAAATATAGGATGAAAGAATGGTGTTCAAAGAGGCAAGTGAGATGGGAGTCAAGGATGTTTAAAGGGAAAATTGCAATGGTGGGGTGAAAAAGGTGAGGAGGATTCACAAAAGACCTTAGTCGAAGTAATGGAGAGTTCATGGTGGGAGTTATTGGGGCTGGAGGAATTTCATAGATAGAGGGAGGTCCATGAAGAATTGTAAATTTGAGGTTTTAGGCAATGGAGAGGCTACTCAGCTTAGTAAAAGCCTCATTATCAGTAAGTTTGTGGGGCCAGGGAGAAATAACTGAATGATAGAGAAACATGTGGATATGTTCTCTAGCAAAGTAATCAAGCATTGCTCCTTAGGGTACTACATGGATTTGTGTTCCTTATCCCAGAAATCACTTGGCAGCTTTTCCCAACCTGTAATGCCTGTTAGAACATTCAAGTCTCCCAGTAGCTATGTAAGATAGAATGCTGCTCAAACATAGAAAAATTAGCAATTATTTTTCTTTCCTCCAGAGCTTGCAAGTCAGGATAAAGCAGAGAAGGCTGTTAAAGTTCAAGACCTGCTAGACCCCTCTACCTCACTTGACCATTCACACCCCCCCTTGCACGTAGTAACCTAGTAACACCCACTCAGAAGTGTAACATTATTGTAGTTGAGGGATTGACACATGATGAGATACAGCACTCGGGAGCCAAAGGATACGGAAATGAAAGTGGAGCCTGAGGTAGTCGCTTAGAGACCTAAGACATGTTAGCCCCTGACTGCATAGCAAATGGATAATGATCTCAGGGGTCCTGCAGTGAAGAGAAGAACCCTAGCGGAGAACAGAAATAGATAGAGGCTCCGTGTGATCTCTTGCAAGATGTGCAACAGGTGGCTGAGAAATTGATGAAACTCACTTCCCTACTGTGTGCCAGCATCGGAAAGAATTTCAACCTGTTGCAGGGCAGCCTGGAGAAAGTGTGAGCTACAAGAACACTTGGAACGCTTCCCAACTACATAAGAAATTCAGGCATTTCAGTCAACTCAGTGTGCAAGCATTGAGTGAATGACTGCACGTTTATTGGAGTTCACAGCAGATTACCTGGAAAGGTCAATGCTGACTGCATTGCAAAGTATATAGGGCTGCAACTTGGAACAACTAAAGGACCCATGGGATTTAAGAATTTATCTCAGGGATTTAAGAATTTTTCTGATTCAGAAAAATTCAATCTCCCAATAATTGCTGGTAATCCTATTTCCACGACCTTTGGAGAAACTGGTGTGCATTCTTCCGAGGCTACACCTCTCATCCTCATGGTGAAGAGGAGTAGAGGAGGTGTCGTCAATCTCTCACTGAAAATTTCACCTTTGCTGAACTAGACTGTCGAGGAGCCCATGGCAATGACTTAGCTTGTCCTAAATCCGTTTCAGAGAGAAAGACCACTGCAATTCCCAGAAGATAATATTTTGTAGCAGAAATCTATATCTCAGACACCAGAGCCTCAGTAACATGTATAAGTGTTAGAATTTGATAGAAAAAAAGCTTCTGTTTTCACAAGGCATCTGCATGGTGAAAAAATTCAAGAAATATTTTTGTAAATAATTGTAATAAACAGCTAAAATATTTAATGTAAGGATAGGTTACTGTTTATTTCTCAGGTGACATTGTGAAACAAATAATATGCTAACATTGGGGTTCAAAATTAAGGAGTGAAGGATAACTGTAATGGGCACAGATTTTACCTAGACCACAGAGAAGTTGGTGATGCTTTACTCAAGAGAGATAACACTTACAATTAATTTACCATTGACCAGTACCGGCTGCATGAGGGGCCATATAATTTGCCGTGCTGCAGTATTTCATAAGTATGGGAGAATACTGATGGCACCCATGTGGCCTTTCAGCCTCCAATTGATAATACAGCCAAAATAAACAGAGAGTGGTTCTCGTCAATCATTGAGCAGCTGGTTGGTGAAGAGCAACACAATATTATTCAGATCAATGCCTGCCTCTCAGGCAGCTCCCAAGATACTTTCATTTTGCATTGATTACCTATGCCAAGCCCATTTGACAGTGAAGGAAGATTTATGGAAAAACTTCCTAGGGACCAGGTTACCTTCTTCAGCTCTGATAATGCCTTTGCTGCAGTCACCATCAGAAGCAAGACATTGATCCAAATAGATAAATATCAAGATCGTTACTGAGCATTTGACTGGCATCTTGGAGCAGAAGATCAGCCATCTGGAAAGATCAGGTCTGAATTATAATCTAACTGCCTCCTCCTTCGCCATAGACTTCAGCTGGCATTGGCCTAGAGGCAAGTCCTGTGCGGGTTGCTTTTGTGAGATGAGGAAACCTGGAAGAACATGTCCTATAGGAAGGATAATTGCTTCACAGGGCCAGGTTCTGCAAGGGTAAAGAGGTTTACGGGGCAAGTGAGAAAAATTTGGGGGGGTGGGATCTCAATCGCAAATGGAGAGATCTCAACTGCGTGGTGGGGATCAGATTGTAAAGGGGATCCAGATTACATGGGTGGGTTCAGATCGGAGATGCCTGTTGGCTCATGCAGGAGGTTCCTATAGTGGTTGGAGGACGGGAGTGCTTGCTGGGGTTTGTGTCCAACATTTATCAAGTGTCCAATGGTAGATGGGGCCTCTGCTGGTGACATTGGGGGAGCAGGTAGATCTTGATGGTATGGGGAAGGGGTGGAAGTATCTACCGGGATTGTTTGTTCAGCCTGGTAGAAACATTCCTGCTCCTCCTGGCCCATAAGCAGTGCTATAAAGGCATTTTTAAAAATGGATTCTGCCGTCAAACCTCCTTTTCCTGGGAAACCTCACCGACATGAGTTAAGTATAGAATGCTTCAATATAGTATATAAATGCCCAACCTGTCTCCTGCAAGTGCATCCTTGTCCCACCTCTTTTAAAATTGGAAATCAGCAGGTTTGTTGTTTCAGAATTTTTTGCTTTTTAACCTCTGACTTAAAAACATTCAAATTCTAGGAGCAGGAGTAGGCCACTCAAGCCTGCTCTGCCATTCAATAAGATGATGGCTGATCCAACTGTAACTTCAACTCGACATTTCCACCTACCGCCAATAACCTTTCACCCCCTTGCTTATCAAGAATCTATCTAGCTCTGCCTTAAAAATATTCAAAGACTCTGCTTCCACTGCCTTTTGAGGAAGAGAGTTCCAAAGACTCACAGCCCTCTGAGAAAAAAAGAATTCTCCTCATCTCTGTCTTAAATACACAACCCCTTATTTTTAAACAGGGACAGCTAATTCTAGATTCTCCCACAAGAGGAAACATCCTTTCCAACATCTACGCTGTCAAGACCTCTCAGGATCTTATATTTTTCAATCAAGTAGCCTCTTACTTTTCTAAACTCTAGTGGATACAAGCCTAGCCTGTTGAACCTTTCCTCATAAGACAACCCACTCATTCCAGGTATTAGTCTAGTAAACATTCTCTGAACTGCTTCCAATGCATTTACATCCTTCCTTAAATAAGGAGACCACTGCTGCACACAGTGGGCAGGATTTTACCTTCGGCGAGTGGGGGCGGGGCCCGCTCGCCAACACGTAAAACGACACGCGGTGACGTCACCCCGCCCCATTTAAATTTTCAGGAAGGTGGGGGCGCAGCAAAATCAGTTGCGCGCCCGCCGACCTGTCAATGGCCAATTGAGGCCATTGACAGGATCAATTAAGCAATTAAAGGACCTGCCCGTCCAACCTTAAGGTTGACGGGTCAGCCAGGAGCCCCAGCGGCAACTAGAAAAAACATGAAACCTCATTCAGCGGCGGGATGAGGTTTCATGTAGAGTTTTAAAAATTTTAATAAAGTTGTTATGGAAATTATGAACATGTCCCAACTCATGTGACATTGTCACATGAGGGGACATGTAAGGGAATTTTTTTTTCTCTATCTTTAATATTGTTGAAAGTAGAGCCGATCTCCTTGGGGCAGCACTTAGCCTCAGGGAGTTGAGTGCGCTCTTGCATGCGCATGCCTGAAAGAGCACACTCTTGATTTTAGGGATTCCCCCCTGCCCGCACAGGAAGTGCATAGCGCTTCCTTGCGGACGTCACGCTGGGCGGGCCTTAATTGGCCTGCCTGCGCAAAATGGCGGCGCGGCCCCGATCGCTGATGGCGACCAGGTCCGTGCCCACCCGCGATTGGGCCAGCTCCACCCGCCCAACGAACGGAAAATTCAGCCCAGTTCTCCAGATGTGGTCTCACCAATACGTTATATAACTGAAGCATAATCTCTTTACCTTTGTCATCAATTCCCCTAGCAATAAACAATAACATTCTATTAGCTTTCCTAATTACTTGCTGTACCTGCATGCTAGCCTTTTGTGATTCATGCACTAGGACTCCCAGATCCTTTTGCATCTCAGGGCTCTGCAATCTCTCATCATTCAGATAATATGCTTCTTCTTAATTTTTCTTGCCAAAATGGACACTATCACATTTTCCCACAGTATACTCCATTTGTCAGATCTTTGCCCACTCACTTAACCTATCTATATCCTTTTGTAGCCTCGTTATGTCCTCTTCACAACTTACTTTCTTACCTATCTTTGTGTCATCATCAAACTTAGCAACCATATCTTCGGTCCCTTCATCCAAGCCATTTATATGAACTGTAAAAAGTTGGGGCCCCAGCACTGACCCCTGTGGCAGAACACTCGTTGCATCTTGCCAAACAGAAAATGACCCATTTTTGCCTATCTCTGTTTTCTGTTAGTTAGCCAATCTTCTATCGACACCAATATGCTACCCACCCCCACACACCCCACACACACTATGGCCAGAAACTTACCTATGTTGGAAGGGCTGGACAGGAGCAGGCGGGGGCGGGTGTGGAACCAATCGCTGTCCGCGATCGGCTACATGCCGCCATTTTACGTGGGTGGGCCTTAATTGGCGCATGACTGGTAGCGTGCTGCCTGTGCAGGCGGGGGGGAGGAGGGAGAGTCAGGGACTGTGCTGTTTCACGCATGCGTGCGAAAGAGTGCAGCAATCTCCCTGAAGCACGGAGCTGCCTCAGGGAGATTAAGTTCATAATAAAAGCTTTTATATAATAAAGATAAAAATTATTTAAACATGTTCCCTCATGTAACAGTATCATATGAGCTGGGACATGCTGTGAATTGTGCAAAAATTAATTAATAATTTTATAAAACCTTCAGGAAACCTCATCCCACCCGTGGATGAGGTTTCCTGAAAAACGTGGGCTCTTCGCCTGTCCGCCAACCTTAAGGTTAGACGGGCAGCATTGCTAACTACCTTAATTGGCTTTTTAATCGCCTTAATAGGCCATTGACAATTCGGTGAGCGTGCAGCCGCCTCCGCTGTGTGCCCGCCGAACGTAATATCTAAATGACACACGGTGAAGTTGGGTCGCACGCCCGACATCATCGCGCGTCATTTAGTGCATCAGTGTGTCGGGCCCACCCCCACACGCCGAAAGCAATATTCTGGCCCATGAGTTTATTTTCCACAATAACCTTTGACACGATCCAAACTCACTTATTTTTGGGTTTACGATCTAGCCCATAGTCACCAGCTGCATGTTCCTTTACTGCTGCACAAAGAGGTCTAATCAAGGAGGAGTGTATGAAAAATGGCCCAACGAGGAGGAAGATACTGATTGTGAGGATATGATCCTTAAAACAACAATACAGCCAATCAAAGACTAGCATGGCAAGTGCTTATATAAAGTCCATTTAGCCAAGTCCCTGAACTGCCACTCTAAAGAACTCTTATGTCCATAGTGTACAATCAAGTGGCTCAAAGCACCTTCATTAACACTGTCATTTGCTGCTCAGCTACCATTAGTGCCCATCTTTTGCCGTATGGCTACATTCTTCTGAACAATCACAAAAAAATTCTCAACACAAAGTATAAACGGAGAGCAACAAATTTATATTATTCCAAAAGAAAAGTACTGCAGTTGCCGGAAATTTAAAATTATAAACAGAAAATGCAGCTAATAGTCAGCAGGTCAGGCAGCATCTGTGGATAGAGACAAAGAGTTAACAGGTGGAATCTTCTACTTGCATCGAGCGTTCCGACAGTGGGACCGATGGAAGTGTACTGCACTTCCGCTTGGAGGCTGAGCAGCGGCAAGCCAATTACATTTGCAAAGGCAAGGGTCCTGGCCAATCAAATCACCCACGATCACTACCACTGAGAAGAGCAAGGGCAGCAGATAGATGGGAACACCACCACCTGGAGGTCCCCCTCCAAGTAACTCAACATCTTGACTTGGAAATATCTTGCCGTTCCTTCACTGTCGCTGGGTCAAAATCCTGGAACTCACTTCCTAACAGCACTGTGGGTGTCCTACACCACATGGACTGCAGCGGTTCAAGAAGGCAGCTCATCACTACCTTCTCAAGGGCAACTAGGGATGGGCAATAAATGCTGGTCTAGCCAGTGAATCCCACATCCCGTAAATGAATAAAAAAACATGTGGTGGAGACGAGCAGGGAGTCACCGGCCAGCTGGTTACCTCACCCGTCCCATAGCCTGCACCTGATAAATCTGTTCGATGTCAGGTTGGCATCAGGGAGCCATGATGATGATTGCACAATGTTCAGCACCATTCACAACTCCTCAGATATAGAATCAATCTGTGTCCATATGCAACAAGACCTAGCCAACATTCATGCTTGGGCTGATAAGTGGCAAGTTTCATTCATGCCACACAAGTGCAATGAACATCTCCAACAAGAAAGAATCTAACCATTGTCCCTTAACATTCAATGGCATTACCATCGCTGAATCCCCTACTATCAACTTCCTGGTGGTTACCATTGACCAGGAACTGAACTGGACCAGCCATATAAATACTGTGGCTACAAGAGCAGGTCAGAGGTTGGGAATTCAGAGGTGAGTTAACTCACCTCCTGACTCCCCAAAGCCTGTCCACCATCTACAAGGCATAAGTTGGGAATGTGATGAAAAACTCTCCACTTGCCTGGATGAGCGCAGCTCCAACAACACTCAAGAACCTTCACATCATCCAGGACAACGCAGTCTGCTTGATTGGCATCACATCCACAAACATTCACTCCCTCCACCACCAATGCCCACTGGTAGCAGTGTGTACCATCTACAAGATGGACTGTAGGAATTCACCAAGGTTTCTTCGACAGCACCTCCCAAAGCTGTGACCTCTACCACCTAGAAGGACAAAGCCAGCAGATGCATTGGAACAACATCACCAGCAAATTCCCCTTCAACCCACGCAACAACCTGACTTGGAACTATATTACTGTTCATTCACTGTTATTGGAACAAAACTCCCTTCTTAACAGCACTGTGGCTGTACCTACACCACATGGACTGCAGCAGTTCAAGAAGGCAGCTCACTACCACCTTCTCAAGGGCAACTAGGGATGGGAAATAAATGCTGGCCTAGCCAGCAAGGTACACATCCCAGGAAAAATACATTTTAAAAAAAGCTAGATTGATGCAGGTCCACACATACTCCCACCCCCAGTCTCTGTTCCCACTGCCACAGGTCTGGTAACATTCTGCCCATTAACTCTATTCCTCTCTCCACAAATTCAAGTCATTATATTGTGAGATATGTGGGTGATGCCAGTGTCCTTTAACGTATTGATTTCCCTCGACGCTAGTGGATTGTGTGTGACACCCAAACCCTAACCTATTATTTCTTTTTTCCAAAAAAAAACCTTTTTCATAAATTTATAGAAGTAACCTACAAAACATTCTAACTAGAAAATTACAGAAAGTGCAATAAAATTCAACTTGGCTTCTTGTAGTCTGTTCCACTCTGTGGTGCCTAAATACAACTGTAATACTCTTGATGTTTACATTATTCATTCCGGGCAGAATTATCAGGGTGATGTGCGGGGCGCGGGCCCCATACGTCAGTGCGTAAGATGACGCGCACTGACGCGGGCAAGCGTTCTGAGGTCACTGCGCACCATCGCTATATTCCGTTGGGCGGGTGTGCGATGAAGTGCAATGCACACCCGCCATTAATTAACGGGCTAGTTACGGCCCATAACTCGGCAATCGAAGCCAATTTTCAGGCGCCTGTGCGATCTTCAGCTCGACGCATGGGCCCAACGGGCAGGCGGGTGAGAGACTTTTTAATAAAACTCATCCACGGGCGGGATAAGAGGGCTCAGTGGGGTCGTCAATCTGGTCTGTGAAGCATTTCTTGCAGAAAGTGTTTTAAACTTCCTTGTGTGATCTGCAGCAGTTCAGAATGAATTCTAGCAGCTTTCTGTGTACTTTTAATCTTCAGTTCAGCACTCTGCAGTCAGGAATGTTTATCGGGCCTGCAGCTTTCTGAAAGACTCCATTTAGCCTGGGTACGGGTTCCGACATGTCTATTGAAGGCAGCTCCTCTGAGGAGGAAGGGAGGGCTAGAAGGGGGGAGGAGGCCAGGAGTGCACATTCAGCCTCCAGGGGAGCCACCTTTAGGAAGACAGGCACAGGCACAGGGGGCGCAGGGCTAAGAGGTAGTCCAAGGTGGAAGGGGCTGCAGAAGATGCCACTATCCTGCTCCCAGGGTATACAGGCGGAGAAGCAGCTACCTCAATATGCCTGAGGTGCAGTGCCAAAGGAGGCTCCGACTGTCAAGGGAAACAGTCAACTATATCTGTAAGATAATTGGCCCTGAGATTTCTCCTAACTGTGTGGGTGGACACCCCACGCCAGCGGCTCTGAAGGTCACAGTTGCCCTCCACTTCTATGCCTCTGGCTCCTTCCAGGGCTCGGTGGGTGATCTTTGCGGTGTCTCTCAATCAGCTGTCCACACTTGTGTCAAGCAGGTCACAGACGCTGTGTTCAGGCGTGCATTGACCTTCATCCACTTCCGCTGTGACCAGGCAAGTCAGGCACAGCGAGCCAGAGGCTTTGCGGCCATTGCTGGCTTCCCCCGCGTCCAGAGTGCAATAGACTGTACACATGTGGCCATCAAGGCGCCAGCAGGTGAGCCCGGTGCCTTCATCCACAGGAAGGGCTTCCACTCCATGAACGTGTGTGATCACAGGATGCTGAGTCTGCAAGTCTGTGCAAGGTACCCAGGCAGCTCCCACGATGCCTACATCCTCAGACACTCCCAGGTGCCGGGGCTCTTCAGTGCTCCAGCTCGGCTGGATGGTTGGCTGGTGGGTGACCAGGGCTATCCCCTCAGAAGGTGGCTCATGATGCCTCTCCGCCATCCAAGAACAGAAGCTGAGCAGTGGTACAATAGGAGCCACAGCACCACAAGGGCTGTGGTGGAGAGAGCCATCCGTCTTCTCAAGATGTGCTTCCAATGCCTGGACCGCTCAGGGGGCGCACTCCAATACCCCGCAGATCGTGTCTCGGTGATAGTGGTTGCATGTTGCACTCTCCACAATCTCGCGCTGGAAAGGGGGGAACGCAGTTGACGATGAAGACATCAACGCAGTGGCTGCGGCTGCACACGATGATGCCAGCACTGATTCTGATGATGAGGAAGCACAGGGAAATGGTGAGGGGCTAAACGCTGAGCCCGCACTACACCAAGGAGGCAGGGACACCCGGGAGACTTTAATCCAATGAACCTTCAGCTAGCTCAATACAAATGGATCAGGAGGACCTTCCTTGCCTGGCACTTCCATACTTGGCACTTAAGTGCTAAATCTGCCACTTCATCAGCTGCAACTAAGAGCTTTGGACATAAACCTCAATGTCCACTCAAACACTCATGACATGTCTGTAAAACATACAAATGCAGTACAAAGGAGCCACCCTCAGCCAGGGTAACACATCTGGTTTTAATTTCATCCATGATATGGTTCAACAAAATGAAAGCAAAACATTTTTACAACAGCAATAAATAATAATTCCCTAATCTAGGGCCAACACATAAGTACCAGTGAGAAACCCGTGGTGTGCCTAAGGTGCCTTATGCTTACGTTTACGGGTGCAATGTCCTGGTGCTGCCCCATCGTTTGGAGTGGCTTCTGAGACAGCCTGCTGACTCTGCTGTCCCGGTGGCCTCGAAAACCTTGGTGGGCGTTCTCTGGCCCGTGGAGTCTGTGCTAGCCCTGCCTGGGTGGGAGTGGCCAGTTCCACAGCTGGCATCTCCCCAGTCGTTGCAGCCTCAATGGATGCAATGGTCACTGGCAGAGGTGCGGAGGAGCTGCTGCCCTCATCCGGAGTGCCCTGAGAGGAACCCGCAGAGACGACAGGCAGCTGCTGCACTGACGTGATGTTGCTTCGGACCTCCCTGTTCACCATAGATGGATGGGCACCGAGCTGGGAAGCTTGGTGCCCAGACCATCTCCCACATTGCCAATGACCAGCTGTGGCCACTGGCGCTGTGAGGGCTTGCAGGTCCGAGTGTAACCCCAGGAGAAGCTGCTTGTTCTCCTGGAAGCCCCTCTCCAGGAGAGTCACCACTCTCTCCATGGAGGAAGCATGACACTCTGCCATGAGGCTCATTGCATCAGTGATGCTCCATGTGGACTCCTCCACCACAGACACCAAGCGAAGCATAGTCTCATGCAACACTCCCAGATGCTCCCGCACACCCGGCCGCATTTCCTGCAGCTGCTGTATCGCGGACGACTCCAGAGGCACATCATCACGCCCCAACTCAGCATGTGCCTGGTCCCCTGCAGTCCTCCCACTGCTGGCGCCATCGGCACTCTCTGTCTCTGCCAGCTGCTCCAGCGATTGTGAAGTGCCCTCTCCACTGTGCCCCGGGACACTAACCGATATTGCTATTCCCACCGATGTGCTAGTATCTGCGCTGGTGCCTGCCTGGCAGAAATGGTGTGACACAGGTGACAGTTCACCGCCCTCAGGTGTGAGAGGGGGCATCTGTAATGGAGCCTGGTCGACAGCCTCTGATGATGCTGAAGATAACAACAAGGACAGTGGATCAGTTAGCGTACACACAGTGACACACTTCATCCCTTTCCCCCAGGCTCATTATGCGCTCAACTTTCCAGAACCTAAGAAGACGCACATTGGTGGGGTGGCAAATAGTCAGGAGGAGACCCAAACATTACAGACAGATACAGAAGGGCTGGTCAGATGGCCTATGGAATGCCAAATGGAATGTTTTGTGGATAAGTGTGAGGTGATGGACTTGGGCAGAACAAAAAAGGTACGGGAATACACGTGGAATGGTAGGACCGTGGAAAGTAAGGAGGATCAGAGGGACCTTGCTGGGCATGTTGACAGGCCCGTTAAGGTAGCGAGACAGGTACATAAGGCGATTAAGAAGGTAAATGTCATACTTGCCTTTATTAGCCAAGGAATGGAATGTAGGAACAGGGAGGTCATGTTGCAAGTGCAGAAAACGCTGCCGAGGCCACAGCTACACTTCTGTGTTCAGTTGTGATCAGCGCTTCATGGGAGGGATATGATTGGAGTGGAGAGAGTGCAGAGGTCGCTGACCAGGATGCATGCTGGCCTGGAGAGTTGGAGTTATGAGAACACATAGCAAACACTGGGGATATTTGCTGTGGAGCACAGGAGATTGAGGGGTGACATTATTGAGCTTCATAACATTATGAGGGGCATAGATAGGGTGGACAGAAAGCAACTTTTCCCCTTGGCGGAGGGATAACTAACCTGGTGGCATTTATTGAAGGTAAGGGGCATGAGGTTGACAGGTGAGGTGATGAGGAACTTTTGCACAGAGTAATGTGGAACGCACTGGCTGAAAGGGCGGTGGATGCAGAAACCTTCCTAACATGTAATAAGTATTTGGGTGTGCAGTTGCGATGCCATAGCATACAAGGCCATGGGGATAGTGGTCAGAAATGGGATAAGGCGACTTTGGAAGGTGCTGGATACGCGCAAAATGGCGGTGTGACCCTGATCGCGGGCAGCGTCAGCACCTGCTCCGCTCGTCCACCAAACGGAAAATTTTGGCCTCCGTGTCAGGGATACAGCCCGAGGGCAAATCTTTTCAAATTGAAGATTACAGAAAGTGCAATAGAATTCAACTTGCCTCCATGCATCATGTTCCATTCTGAGGTGCCCCAATACAATTTCAATAGTCTTGATTTTTATAATATACCTTCCTTGTCAGGCATCCAGCCAAGGGGTTCTACATAGGTTCTAGCCCCTCAGTGGCTGAAAAGCCGTGGACCACAACCTTTTTTCTTTCAAATGATTCCTAAATGGAAACAGTATGTTTGCTACTGACTGCAAGGCTTCAGTGGCAACCATTCAAGATTCTGTTCCTCTTTATCATTCCTGTAACTGTACAATCAGAAACCACCTCAGAATGGCTCTCACTATGTCCACAATAATTTAGTCAGAGTTGCAGCAAAAACCCTATTTACATCCATTAATATGATTGGGGTTGAGATGGGGATTTCAACTCTGTGGCTGCAGTAGGGACGGGGCTGCAAAATGTTGCAAGTCATTCTAAACTCCATTGACTTCAGCGGGAATGTAAAATCCCACTGGTGTAAAATTCCACCCTGTAAGCCTGGTGGAAACCAGGCCTATGGGAAGTTAAAATCCTCTGTGGGAACTACCCACCAGTCTGTCACTCTCTACCTGCAGGCCTCAATTTAACCAACTCTTCTGAGCAGGAAAGAAGGACATCTGCCAAAAACTGGCAGGGCCATTCTTTAAATGTGAAAATTGCAACATCACCTAGCTGGGCCTGACTGTTAGTTTAACCATGAAACTGATCGAGGAAGCAGTTCTGACATTCCTACCAAGTCAGGCTAGTGCGGAGAGAAGACAAGGCCTGAAGAGGTCCAAGTAGCTATGTCTTCTTTTGAAATGTATTAGCATTCCTTAGGAGGGGCAATTTGGAACACTCAAACTGTTTCTACATTTGCTATTGATGGGCATTCCTTTCCATGTTTTACCACACAGTGGCACTCATCTCCTAAGGTTACACATTCCCAGGACATTTCCATATAACCTAGCCATTTTATATCTACCCATTGCTTTTCTCTAACCTTCTCCAAATTCTCTAGCTGAAAATGCATGCAATTACATCAAAGTGGTATCATCTCTGCATATCTCCAAAGCATAAAACACAACAACTGGCAATGAGGATGGAGAATTGTTTAAATTTACCAGCTCCAGCACCTTTGCTTTCCTCACTGGGAGATCCACCAATGGCGTGATAGTGATGGATTTTGGGGTTCAAGACCTACTTGCTCCCTAAGGGGATGGATAGTCCAGGTGTAGCAGTGACCTGCAAGAAGACAATACTTTACATTGTCTCAGAGCCAAAGACCAGTGAATATTCGAGCAGCTCACAAAAGACTTATATACATTTGATACCATAGTTAAGTGCTCTCAAAAAATACCTCAGGCCCAAGAAAAATGTGATGATCAAACAATATACATTCCACAAGAGATGCTAGAGAGCCCATCATGGTCAGACACTTTAAAAAGCATGCCCAAATTGTGGAGCTACCCATCAATTCACAACACCATGTCCAGCTTGGACATTCTAGGCAAGTTATTTAGAAAATGGGATTTGCCTGAATCTATCAAAAGAGACGATGGATTGCAATTTGTTTCCAGTTAGTTCACAGAATCTCAAACAAGCTATAGAATTCACCATTGAGGATAAAAGTGTAACTCATGCTTAAACTGGAATCACATCATAAAAGTGTGCAGATCATTAAAGAAGAGGACATCATTGTTTTGACACCTGGGTAATTCTCTTCCTGAGAATGAGGTGTGCATTTGAAGAGTTTAGAGTGTGGTTTTTTTTTGGGGTGTCTTGAGAGGAGATATGAGTTGGGCGAGAAGCATCAAATGAATGCTCAGGAATCTTCCAGAAGAAAACTGTTTGCAAATGTTCCAGACCCAAGCGAGAAGCCTTTGTGTCAAGCTAGTGGTAACTCTTCACTGGTTTATGTGTCTGTAAAGAAATTGTTGGGGTAAAGGAATAATGTGAAGTTGAATTGTGCTCAGCTTCCTACAACGTACATGACATGTAAGCAATTGGTCATTCACTTTCCTTCAATGAAATTTGAAAGTGCAGCTCTAATTGCATTTCTTGACACACCTCTTGTGACACATTTTCGCAAGTGGCTTGAGTTCCATTGAGATCTTTCCAACCTTTTTGTCTGGTGTAATATAGTTAATTTTTCTTGTTTAATAAATATTTTATTCTTTATGTTAAAAAGTTCATTAGCAGGCTCCTGTGAATTTGTTCAGTAACTTTCTTCCACGGTTTCTAAAAAATAAAGTTAGGGTCTATCAAGCCAGGTTTTACTCTGGGAACTGCCTTGTCCAGTATTGACAATCCCGACCAGTCCTCACACGGATTTCAATCCACATGCAAAAATGTGTGTCACAAGAGATGTGTCAAGAAATGCAACTGGAGCTGCACTTTCACAGTACATTGAAGGAAAGCAAATGACCAATCGTTTACATGTCCCGTCCATTGTAGGAAACTGAATACAAATAATCTACTGGGGAGCGGGAAGCACTAGCCTGCGTCTACACTTGTGAACATTAGCACAGGTATCTCTATGGTGGAAAGTTTACTCTCTGCACCTCCACAACCAACCTTATAGCCAACAAAACCAGGGCAACAACTGAATGTAGATATTTTTGGAGAACTGCAAGTAGCTCCTAGCAATCAACGTGTTTTACTTGTTGTTCATGATCTAAATAGCAAATGAGAGGAATTTCTACAAAATATTCCATAACCAGCACTTCAGCCATTGACATTCTGGGCAAGTTATTTAGAAAATGGGATTTGCCTGAAACAATCAGAAGAGACAATGGATTGCAGTTTGTTCCCAGTTAGTTCACGGAGTTCCAAGCAAGCTATGGAATTCACCATCATCTGACATCGCCATACAATCCACAATCAAATGATGGTGTCAAACATTCAACAAGGTGACAAAGGAAAGTATGAAACCTAGTATGTCAGAGGGGAAAAGGTATTGTATCCTACTTTATATATATTGATCCATCCCGCACTGACTAACCAGAGAGACACCAGCCAGACTTATGACTGGTTGTAACTTTCATATGGTCTGACCATTCTTAAGTCATCACCGCTATCTGATTAGAATGACAGAGCAAAAGCAGAAGAAATTGCATAGCAACAAGGTAAAACGAAAGCGTGCTTTGTCAAGCAAACACGCAAAAGGAGATCATGATTTGAAGTAGGAGGTTGGGTTTGCATCAAACAGCCAAATTGCGACCACAAACTTGCATCATCTCCATCAGAACCAGAACCGATCAGGCGGTTGCTTGGTACCAATGCTTATCTGTTGGATGATAATACAAAAAATGGAAAGCAAAATGCTTGATAGCAAGCAGGCCAGGATGTGTTGAGGACAATGATTACGATTATACATTTCCTTTTCTGATGAGCAACCATGATTTGATCATCCGCTTCATTGAGGTGAACATGTAGAATCATAACCTTAAGTTCATAGATCTCAGTGCCATCATTAACAACCTAATATCTTAAAGACTATTGCTGCAATTAGATAAAAATGACAAGCTGAACGCTAAGAAATGACTTGATGTACATATATTTGTTGTTTAGGATGGTTTAATTTAAAATAATGTCTTTTTAGTTTTAAAGGGGGTGATGCTGTAGTATTAAAATGTTCAGTTGTTTGTTGTTTGACTGCGTGTGTCAGTTAACTGTTCTCTGTGCTGCTAGTCAAGCCTGAGTGTGGTGGCTGAGAAAAAGAAACTAAACTGAAAGCAAGCAGCTGGAAGCATGGAAGTGCAGATATTTTAAAAGCATTGTAAATGAAACTCCTGTTATGACAGAGAAACTGGTGTCATCTCTGCATATCTCCGAGAACTAAAACATAACACTAACTCCCTGGCAAAGGGCAGATGAGAAATCTGGACAACCCTCTCAATAGTGGGAAGATGTATGGATGGCCTGGCTGCATGGGGCAAGCAGGTGCTCGAAATGGAGAAGCACCTGCCTGCCCAATACAACTGAAGTACTCTCCCAGTGACCCAGTAAACCTGGATGGGGCCAGCACAGGAGAGAGTTTCAGGGCCCTGATAACTAGTCTAATATTTTTCATGGCATACATAAGTTCATGGATAGTGAGAAATTGAATATAAAATAAAAATAGAGAGAACATTTCTCTACATGATAAGAAAGGGCCATTAACCTAAACTCCAATAAGCAGCTTTCAAAGGAACACTGCCCATGTCAGAAATGTTTGGCAAACACTTTTTTAAATTACCATGATGTACAATCCATCAAATAGCATAAGTATGACACTTGCCTACAAAATTATTCCAAGTAAAATAATATACAGCTTTTCTGCATCTTTGCTTTGCTCCTCTCAAAAAGGTTTACTAAACAGTTTTCCTTGAACACTGTGTGTTGTTAAATGCTGATTATCATTTTAAGACAAAAATGCCATTGATAATTTTCATGAGCTGAATAAAAGGAGAAAAAAATGAATGCAAACAAACTCTATGACACAAGTGATAAACTACAGAACAGAAATGGCAAGTGAGCTGCCTTGCTGAATAGATAATAAGATGTTTTCCTTTAGAAGGAATTGTTGAATAGACAGTGGTAAAAGTTAAAAGAAGTAAATATAAAAAAGAAATGACATGATCTGGCACTCTTATATCATTTGTGATCTTTGAAAATGCAGCTACATTATAATTTGTTGCTTAAGTCTAAATAAAACTATCAGTGAGCATTAAAGAATACTTTCTTTTGTCAAGCAGATAGCAAAAGGTAATTAGATCACATGCCTCATCCAGCTCCTGCGAGATTCAGATGTTATGTGATTAATGTTTAGGTAATTGCTGTTATTGTGAATTATATTTTCATTTTTTTTAAAAATTGCTCTTAGAATTCCTAAAATTATCTGGAAGGCGACCTTTGAAATCAGCTAAAGTAGGTGTAATGAGGAGACTGGATCTACCTTGTAGTCACACAGATTATATTCAATGACTATCAATAGTGATATTCTACACATCCTCCTGCAGTGCTCATCTACATTCATTTATGAAAAGTTTCTACTGCTTTGAATAACATAAACCAGGGAAATTATAACTTCACAAGTGTCGCTTGCCATGTTTATTGGCTGATTGAAATTGTTTCTACCGTTAAGTCTATCTTTAATTAGACCAGGCAAGTACTGGTCCCAGGGGTTGTGCTGATTTTCCTGGGGACCCAGTAATGGTGCTACTCTTTGGCTCAGGAGCCTGGGTTTGGAAAGGGAAAAATCAGTCAAGGCTGCCGCAAACCATCAATTATCCCTGCTGAAAAATGCATATGCGTGATAATTGTGTCTCAACAGGTACCCTTGATTGTGATGCCTCCATTGTCAAATAGCCTAACAACACTTAGAGAGGAGGAGGAGCATTCCACTTCAGGGTGGAGTTCCAACTTTCATTTGCCCTCGCCATATCCACTCCAGCCCTGGTCCATTTTCCTGGGTTTCATATGCCTGGTGGGCTCCTAAAAACCACAACTTGCATTTGCATAGCACCTTTGACAATGTAAACACATCCCAACGCACTTTGCAGGATGTTATCAGGCAAATGAGATCCCAGCCCGTTTTCAAGTGGGGTCCCAGCAGCGCAAGAGGAAACTCCCAGCATTGAAATGGCAGCAAGAAACCTTAAAGGTGCAGAAGTGCTTGAAGATCAAATAAAAGGCTCCCACCTAGAACTTCAGTTGGGACTGTGCTACCAGCATATAACAGTCTGGGGCTGACCAGAGGAAGGAGACCACTGCAAGACTCCCTTCCCTCATTGAGACAATGTAAGGCCTTTAGCGCCTACCAGAGCAATACTACCACCTCCCGCATGCTGGCTCCAGAAAAATGACAGTAACTGGGTCAGAAAGAGGGGAACCTATCTGTTATTCCATATGATGTACCCCATTTATTAATAAATGTTCTAGTAGTTAATATTATCTAGCATGTTCTGTTTTGTGAAACAGAAACAGTCTGCGAGTAAGCAGGCTTGCCTGATTGCATTGTGCGATTTCTCCTGAAGGGCTACTGTACATAATAGCATATGTACTACTGTACATGATTTGAATTGAAATGTTACCAATTTTTATTTCCCTGCAGGTTACAGGGAACAGCATGTACAGCATACATTACCAGGCAAAAAAAGCAGATGTAAGCACGTTGAAGCGTGTAATCTGAGCTTGGATTCAGAAAAAGCTTAGTAAGTATCTGATGATTATTTCAACCTCTCAAACAAATTACAATTTTAAACTATTCACAAATATCCAGGGTTCTCCTTTCATCTGTCAGATATTAGTATTTTATTATGTACATTTTTAGCTTTTACCAGTAATGAAAATATTATTAACAAATTCCATTTTGTTCCACTTTAATCTGTACCTTTTTCATTATAAGGTAAGGAATACCTTCCAAATGACACTTCTAACTTCAGTGAGAGGGCAAAGGAAGTTCCAGACTCTAAATTATTCTCAGCGTTGCCCCGTGATTAACCAACAGAAACTACCTATGCTGATTGGCAGCGGTCTTGTCAGTTCCTGGTATTTTCAGTCAGTTATCTGACAATAAATTATTAATGCTAAAAATTATATCAAACAATTAATTGAGTAATCTTGGTCAGGCAAGGATGATATTCGTCATGTTCAACTAACAGATAAATGGAGTTGTATCACTTGACTTTCCTCATTTCAAATCAATTGTTTATATTGTGCAAGACTGGGGAGAGATTCACCTTCAACTGGCACAGTTAAGATGAATGGTAATGTGAATGCTGTCATCAAAAAGTGACATTGTTTGAAAGTGCGATATTGGATGGGAGTAAGCTAGATTCTTGAGTGATGTTATTTTCATACGTAGATAATGGATGAAATTTCCCCTCCAGGGACTAAGGGATAAATTTTCCCCCCATTGTGGGGGGTTGTGTGGGGGCGGGCGCGAGCCCAATTGGCGTCCCCAATCGGGTGTGCGCTGCCATTTTACGTGGGCGGGCCAATTAAGCGCTGTGCGCTCCCTGTGCGGGCAGGAGGGATTCCCTGAGTCAAGGCCTGAGCTCTTTTGCGCATGCGTGCGAAAGAGTGCAGAAATCTCCCAGAGACACAGAGGTGCCTCAGGGGGATCAGTTTAAGTTCTGGAATATTTAATAAAGGCGAAAAAAAAATTAAGGACATGTCCCCTCATGTGAAACTGTCACATGAGCTGGGACATGTCCATTAACTTTTTCAAAAATTTTTATTTAAATAATAAACTCTTCATTAAACCTCATCCCACCCGTGAATGAGGTTTCATGAAAAATGCAAAGGCCACCTGGGCTCTTCGCCTGCCCACCAACCTTAAGGTTGGACGGGCAGCATTCTTAACAACTTTAATTACTTTGTTAATGGTCTTAATAGGCCTTGAACAGTTTGGCGGGCATGCACCGCCGAACTGAGAATCTAAATGACACCCACCCGACGTCACCACGCATCATTTTATGTGTCTGCGAGTGGGCCCTGCCCCCGCTCGCCAACGGGAAAATTCTTCCTTAAATCCCGTTGCGGGGGTGGGGATGGGGACTGTTTCCCACTGTGGAGGCCACCAGGAATTTGCGCCATATTGCGCGACCCCCGCCTCATTGATTATGCACTCAGGGTTTTCCTGGTGTTTTGCATAGCAGATGGCACGCGCTCCGCTGTCATTTCCGGGCACCATATTTAAAAGGCACCTAGTTAGCAACTTACCCACTGCGCTGATTGAGAAATTGGCCTGAAGAGGACAAGGAGCTCCAGTGACCAAGTTCAGCGATGCCTCCCTGGGCATCTTCCTCGACCAAGTGGAGGCCAGGAGGGACGTCCTCTTTCCACCCGATGGGAGGAGGGAGATCAATCCCGAATGGGGGATAAACTGGAGGGCAGTCAGTGCCCAGGACCTCCAGCAGGGGACTGCCCTGCAATGTAGAAAAAGGATGAATGCCTCACCTGCGCCGTCAGGGTAAGTGAACTCTCAACTGATCACCCTCATCTCAATGAATGTTACTGGGAACATAGGCCTCAGTGGCACCATGATAAGGTGATGCCTCAGAGCCCCACTGCAGTCCATCTAGTCTGCAGGTGGAGAGACCACTGTGGGTCCTTCACCCTTCCACGCAGAGAGCTCACATGCTGTCTGGAAATGAGGGGGGAGGGAAGTGGGGGGGAATGGGGTTAAGGGGCCCAGGTGTTGAAGGCATCAACAAGCATTACCTCTCTGAGCCTTATCCTTACATATGCATGGGCTCACCGCTCTGCAGGGTGCTGTCCCAGAACCCTTCTGGGCAACCTGCAGTGTATCAATCAGATAGCACACAATCAAGTGAGTTACTTCTAAAAGTGGAAGCTTAAGAAAGATACATGAAATAACTATATACAATTAAATGCTAAATACATAACGCTTTCAAACTGCATCTTCTCTCTTTGCACAGAGAAGTTTAAGCCATAATCATAGAGAGAGGGAGAAGATGGGAAGGGATCGGCCACAATTGAAACAACTGACAGACTTCGAGGAGTGGGCAGCCCAGCTGGCAGGTGTGGAGTGGGACAGAGCCATTGGAGATGGAGAGATTGGCTTGCAGCCTCCATCCAGTAAGGATCAATTCATGTCATAGAAACCTCAGGGTCAAGGGTACCCTTGGAGGCAGCTCGTGCAGTCACTCGCGCTCTCCTCTCTCACTTACAGGTGCCACCGGGAAGAGGCCAAGGGAAGAAGAGGTAGCCCTGTCCAGCTTGAACACAAGCCCGGAGAGGAGCTAGGACATCATCAAAGAAGAAAGTGCACCTATAGAAGCGCTACAGCAGTCATCTGCACTCTCCACCAGCGCAGAGACACACAATTGGTGGGTATTAGTTCTCGTTTAGAAGGGGTCTCACATTCTGGTGGTCACTGCATGGACATGTGTCTGTACTAGGAGGAGGCAGAGTCAGCAAAGCTCACCAGTACTTGGAGACGTGCTGGGGAAGAGGCATCTGCAAGAGTCCGATGACGGGCCTCTGGAAGTGGCCTTCCAAGAGATGCTGGAGATGCAGCAAGAGGCGGGGGAAAATCAGGCAGAGATGGCAGAGGCCCTCAGCAGGATGGCAACCGAGGCAGAGGAGTCCGTTTGCTTGTTGGCTGATGAAGTGGTGTCGACCTGTGCACACATAGATGTCTCCATGGGGAGGGTGGTGGACTCCGTGGAGACCCCAGTCCAGCAGATTTTGCTGGAGATGCGCGCAGACCTGCATTCCATCGCAGTAGCTATGGGTGAGCTTCTGCAGTGACTACGCAAAAGGAGGATGGGGAACCTCGGCCTCGCTCCAGGTGCCCCCTCCCCTCAAGGAGTCAGGCCTTTAGGCACCCAAAGGGAGGAGGAGTGGCAGTAGGACACCCCTGGAACCTCCACTCAGGATTCTCTGATGTTGTCCAGCCCTTCAGAATCCCTATTGTCGATGACCCCTTCAGCCTCGTTCTCTGTGACCGCAGAGGGAATAGTTACCTATCAGCAGGACAGGTAAAGCAAGCCGGGGCCCTCCAGGCCTCGGGTCTCCAGAGGACATCTGCCAAGGTCACCCATGGCAACAGGGCCAACTGGACAGCAGCCCTGCTGCAGGTGTTGGAGGAGCACTTAAAAGAAGTGGTAGGGGGAGAAAAGTCAAGAAGTTCTGAATTCACAAGTGGTTGCACAGGTGCACTATCATTGTCACACATAACAAACTTTTGTAAATATATTTCAGATGCGCTTTAATCATGTCTGATGTGGTTTATTTATTATAGTTCTTGCCCGATCTCCACTCTCCACCCACCCTCTTCCAAGAGACACCCCATGTCCTCTGGAATCCAGCATCTGCAGGGAGGCAAAGTGCTTTGCCTGGAACCCTTGCAAGCCATGGACAAGAAGTCTCCCACGCACACTGGGCCTTTGCCGTTCACATTCTCATCTGTCCCAAGGCCCTAGCATTGTAAATACTGCATGCTGGGGTTCCTTTTCAGTTTTCCAATTGAGATGACCTGCATCTCCAGCCACCCCAATGTCCCGACCCCCATGCAGCATCCTGAGATCTCCACCACAAGGACCTGCGTAGTGAGACCGGTTATGATGGTAGTAACATTTGAAGTGCAGTCTAACATCTTTTCCCCTCCACCCATCACCCACAACTTCTTCCCCATAACAACTGACCCCCCAGGCATTGCTTTTGACTTCCCCACCATCACTCTTCAATCCTCATCACCTATCGTCACCATCCAAGTGAATGTAGAGGTGCTCTTCCTTCCCAAAAATCCCACCAACATAACCAAAGACATGCCCGCCATTTTCCTTCTGATCCTCTGAATCTGCATATCTTTCCCTATCTCCACCAACAACCCTTGGCTCCCCTTCACATGACATCGTCGCACCCTCATCCTCCCACCGCCCCCTTCAACCATTACCATCACCTCCTACCACCAATTCCCTCAGTTTGCCCCCCAGCAATCCTCCATGGACTCCCTCTGAACCCCTTTCCCCTTGGTAGATACCCCCATGCCCATCTACACCTTTCCGCAAGCCCCAACCCCTTCACACCTGCACAAGCCCACCCCCTGCCCACTCTCCAACACAGTCCTTCCCACCCTCCCACTCAATACCAGCTCACCCATTGCAAGGCCCATGCTGAATCTCTCTCTTCCTCCTTGCACCCCCAACCTTCCCTGCCGTTCGCCCCCCCGCCAGGCCTGCACAGAATGGGAAATACATCAATGATGCATCCTTGGTCTCAAGGGCA
Organism: Cetorhinus maximus; assembly: GCF_964194155.1. Taxonomy (NCBI): domain Eukaryota; kingdom Metazoa; phylum Chordata; class Chondrichthyes; order Lamniformes; family Cetorhinidae; genus Cetorhinus; species Cetorhinus maximus. Next base: position 65,794,465 of record NC_135892.1, read on the forward strand.
ATTAGGGATGGGTATAACCACTGGATCAGCCAGCGATACCCACATCCTGTAAATGAATTTTTAAAAGTTTTTGATCAAAGGTTTGGAATGGGAATCACTACAACAAAGGAGTGAATAACAACAGGCTGACCGTGTTCTATAAAATATGGAATAGGCTGCTGGGAATTAACAGAAACAAGCACCTGATGCCCCCTATCCTCGGGAAATGACAAAACTTTAGGTAGCCATCCACACAAACTACACAGACCATTTATTTGCAAGACAGTGTATCAACAACCTTTCTTCCCAAGGACAACCCAAAGTGGAACAAGCTGACAAAGTTAAATAGCCATAGCCCCATCACTTGAAATCTTTAACAGCCACCTTTAGATTATTTCCATTTAAAAGTCTTCATTATTAGGACTACCAACTCAGCAGCTCATGCCTGGTTTAGCTAGTGCTACCCATTTAAATGTTGGTGGAATATGGATATTAGTTTGTGATTTTGACACAACTAAAGTAGAAGCAGAAACAGAAGAACTTGGGGCTACATATTCAAAAATCTTTGAAAGTAACTGTTACGTTCTACAACGTGGTCGCTTTGCTCGTGAACCGGTTGCACGCTTATCTGTAAGCAGGTGAGTTGATTACAATATACGGCAGACACAGAAACCAATATGAAATGAAGCACAAGCTATTTATTTACATAGAAAACAAAGCACTAACATGACGTGTGCTTCTTCAACCAAACCCTACTCTAGACTAACATTAACATTGTAGCCCACGCTACACAACTATTGGGCTTTACAGGGACATGGCCAGTCTGCTCACATTCTCTCAAAGGTGTATTACACCTCAGATTACCACAGTAACAGAGCAAGTCGTTAAGAATGCATATGGGAAAGGGGAAGAGAAAGAAAAGAGGGCAAATCAGATGATGATAAGAGATAACATTTCGGGCTGAATTTAATGTGGGTGGAGATGACTTGTGTCCACCAGCGCCTGCATTGAATTCAGCCCAAAGTGTTGTCTCTTATCATCTGGCTCATTCTCTTTTCCTTCTCTTCATCTTTCTGTTTTTTTTTGTTCCCTGCTTTCTTCAGCCCCTGTCTCTTGTTTCAGGAGGGAGTTGCACCTGTATGTAGGACCGCTATTGCTTTTCAGAACCAGAGGTGAAGTGCTGCCGGAGCACACCGGAGTGCTGCTCTGACACCTCCAACCAGGGTCCAGGGAGCTGAGTCTGGGGAGCAGAGTGCCGGGGAGTGGGGCCCAGGGAGCAGAGTGCCAGAGGGAGGCCCGGGGAGCAGAGTGCCGGAGAGTGAGGCCCAGGGAGCAGAGTGCCAGAGGGAGGCCCAGGGAGCAGATTGCCAGACGGAGGCCCGGGGAGCAGAGTGCCGGAGAGTGGGGCCCAGGGAGCAGAGTGCCAGAGGGAGGCCCGGGGAGCAGAGTGCCGGAGAGTGAGGCCCAGGGAGCAGAGTGCCAGAGGGAGGCCCAGGGAGCAGATTGCCAGACGGAGGCCCGGGGAGCAGAGTGCCGGAGAGTGGGGCCCAGGGAGCAGAGTGCCAGAGGGAGGCCCGGGGAGCAGAGTGCCGGAGAGTGGGGCCCAGGGAGCAGAGTGCCAGAGGGAGGCCCGGGGAGCAGAGTGCTGGGGAGTGGGGCCCAGGGAGCAGAGTGCCGGGGAGTGGGGCCCGGGGAGCAGAGTGCCGGGGAGTGGGGCCCAGGGAGCAGAGTGCCAGAGGGAGGCCCAGGGAGCAGATTGCCAGACGGAGGCCCGGGGAGCAGAGTGCTGGGGAGTGGGGCCCAGAGAGCAGAGTGCCGGGGAGTGGGGCCCAGGGAGCAGAGTGCCAGAGGGAGGCCCGGGGAGCAGAGTGCCGGGGAGTGGGGCCCAGGGAGCAGAGTGCCGGGGAGTGGGGCCCAGGGAGCAGAGTGCCGGGGAGTGGGGCCCAGGGAGCAGAGTGCCGGAGAGTGGGGCCCAGGGAGCAGAGTGCCAGAGGGAGGCCCGGGGAGCAGAGTGCCGGGGAGTGGGGCCCAGGGAGCAGAGTGCCGGAGAGTGGGGCCCAGGGAGCAGAGTGCCAGAGGGAGGCCCGGGGAGCAGAGTGCCGGAGAGTAGGGCCCAGGGAGCAGAGGGCTGGGGAGTGGGGCCCAGGGAGCAGAGTGCTGGGGGGTGGGGCCTAGGGAGTGGAGTGCCAGGGAGCAGGGCTCAGATACCAGAGTGCCAGGGAGTGGGGCCTGGGGTGCAGAGTCCTGGGGGTGGGGCACAGAGACCAGAGTGTCAGGGAGTGGGGCACGGGAACCAGAGTGTCAGGGATCGGGACACGGGGACCAGAGTGTCAGGGAGCGGACACGGGGACCAGAGTGTCGGGGACCGGGACACGGGGACCAGAGTGTCGGGGAGCGGACACGGGGACCAGAGTGTCGGGGACCGGGACACGGGGACCAGAGTGTCGGGGAGTGGGACACGGGGACCAGAGTGTCAGGGAGTGGGGCACGGGAACCAGAGTGTCAGGGATCGGGACACGGGGACCAGAGTGCCAGGGAGTGGGACACGGGGCCAGAGTGTCAGGACACGGGGAATCCCAGGTAGGGGAAGAGGCTAACTGCCATATGTGGGAGATCAAGTGTGTGTGTGTGCGTGCGTGCGTGAGAGAGAGACTGCATGTGTGTGTGCGTGCGTGGGAGTGAGAGAGACTACATGTGTGTGTGTGGGAGTAAGAGAGAGAGAGTGTGTGTGTGCATGCATGTGTGCGTGTGTGCGTGGGAGACTGCATGTGTGTGTGTGTGGGAGTAAGAGAGAGAGAGTGTGTGTGTGCACGCGTGTGTGTGTGTTTGTGTGAGGGAGTGAGAGTGTGTGTGTGTGAGTAAGAGAGTGAGTGAGTGCATGTGTGTGGGAGTGACAGAGTGAGTGTGTGTGTGTGTTTGGCGGGGGGGTTGGGGGCTAGTGAGAGAGTGATTGTGCATCTGCCTTACCTCCAATCTCAGGTTTCTCACTTAACCTCACCAGCACACACCCGCTCACAGTGGGTGGGGGTGAATGAGTGAGCACACTGAGCCTGGAAGTCACCCTGGCACACACACTCTGACCCTCTCACACTCTAGTCATTTTTATTAGTTACTCTTTTTTTTAAACTTAATAATTTATTGCTATGACATTGCTTTATTTTTGCTCAACAATTGTTCCTTTTCTTAATACCTCAGCTATTTTTTTGGAATTCAGCTTATTATTGTGCTGAACCTTATCTTTCCGAAATTTGCCCTTCGGCCCCACGAGGGAGAAAGAAATGGAAAAATGCCACAATCCCTGACCCCGAAACAAAAAGGTGTTGGACAAGCCTGTTTTAAATGGAGTTCTCACCATCAACGCTGAGCAGCCAGAGCTTAGGACCTGACAGACCTGACCTGACAGCTTTCAAACTGAGTTCCGATTTTTTGAAGGTCTGACAGCATCTGTGGAGAGAAAGACAAAGTTAACGTTTCGAGTCCGTATGATTCTTCTTCAGGGCTCTGAAGACGCTGTCAGACCTGCTGAGTTTTTCCAGCATTTTTTGTTTTTGTTTCAGATTTCCAGCATCCGCAGTATTTTGCCTTTATCCGATTTTTTGAAGCTGGTTTGTCAGGTCAGTTTCACTCATTGCTGTGCTGCTGCTGAGGAGATTGGGGGTTGGGGAGATTGGGGAGGTGGGATGGGATGTGGAGGTAGTGGCTTGGGGGTGGGGAGGGGAGAGGGGGATGGACAGGGGGTTTGGGGGTTGGGGAGCTCATAGGGGTGTCAGGAGGTGGGGGAGTGGAGATAGGGGTTGTGAGGTGGGGAGGGGAGAAGGGGTTTGGGGGGGGTGGAGAGGTTTGATGGGGTGGGAGATGGGGAAGTGGAGAAGGGGGTTGGGGGGGTGGGGAGGGCGGAAGGGGTGTTGGCGAGGGGAGTGGGGGTGTTGGGGCGAGGGTGGGGAGGAGGTTGTGGGGTGTTGGGGTAGAGGGAGTGATTCAGGGGTGGGGGTTGGGGGGTTGGATGGGAGGTATGAGAGGGTTGGGGAGTTGGGGTTGGTGGAGGTTGTTGGAAGAATGGGTGAGAAGAGGTTGGTGGCAGTGGGGTCACTAATACTTTTCACTCAAAAAACATACTTTTACTGACTTTTGTGGACTCAAGTGATTAACACATGAGAAAATCAGGTAATAGTAGATTGAGAAATGACATGGCCAACACATTTTCTTAGAGCTCCGGCATCTCAAAATTTGGCACTACATCCCTGTTCAGAACTCAATTTCATCACAGTCCTTGACAACAAACAGCAGTTGGCAACTTGTGGCAGTGACAGTTAGCTCTGGAGACAAATTGCGATTGGTATTTACAACCCTGAAGGACCGTTCAGCAGTCAGACCGTACAGAATTATCGCCTGTATTGGGCGCAGAATTTGGTCTGGTGAAGTTTAAGTTATTTCGTGGTGGGGTCTTCAAGGACACATTTATTAGTTTCTGTGCACTGCAATTGAATACACTCCAACTATTAGAAAGGCCACATTTGTCAAAGCATGTCACCGCCATGTATAAAGAAAAATCGCTCGTATTAGTTGATGCTTTTCAAGCACTGGTATTGCATTGGTAATTTGAAACTCTGCAAAACTAAGGCAGTATTTTATGGACAGAAGATACTGAAGATAAAATTGCAACGATTATTAGCAATCTGAGATGAAAGGTAAAATAATTAGTGATGCTAAGAAAAATATTTAGTTGTGGTATTGAAAAATAGCAGAAAAAGAACTGAAATAAATAAGTCCAGAGGGCTGAATTTTTTAGCATCAACAAAATCCGCCCCCCCGCCAGGGCAAAAAGCAGGAGCCAACTCCACGCGGGTGGGCAGCAGGACCCGGGGAGGCATTTTGCCAGCAGCAGCCAATTAACAGGCTGCCACCATAACTGCCATCCAATTGAGGATGGCCCACCTCCTAGAGATACCAACCCAATCAGAGCCTCAACGGTGCCACCTCAGTGCCAAGGCACCCTCAAAGGCCAGGTAAGTTAACTTAAAAGTAACAGGGCCACGGAGCAGCCATCATGGAGAACCCCCCGCCACGTGGCACCGTCCTTTCCCGATGCTGATACAATGCCGGCGGGGGCAGGAATATGCCAGGTTCCCCTCCCTATGCTAACCCCCAACATATTTCCAGCCCTCACGCCTCCCAGCCCATTTCCAAAGGGCTAGTAAAATTCAGCCCAAGTTCAGAAAAGCCTTTCTTGATTGTGACTGAAAGTGTGCTTGCATCAGTATGAAATTATTTGTGACATTAGTGTTCTGTGCTTGGTCTCAAATAACATTTTCTAGGCCCAAAATAGAACGTAGCTGTTTGCTTCGTATTATACCTAAAGGGTTAATTTGAGTTTAGAGTGGATCTGTAAAAGATGAGTGATATATCGAGGAGCTCTATATTTTACTCCCCGGCCATTTTTCAATCGGCCTTTGAGAACCATCTGTACCTGGGTGGAATTTTCATTCAGCGTCTTAAAGGACTTTTCTACAGTGCAGACAATTCTATTTGGGCTGTGTGGGTCACAGTTGCGGCACTGAAAACGGGTGTTTCTTCCACACGGATATCATGTGTCTGAGCAATGCGATCACACAGCGATCGACCAATTCATGCCCTGGAGGCGTGGGACCCATTCAATTGATGAGCAGGGGCAAGCCATGGAACACCGATGGTGGTGCCACCTGACTCAAAGGCAGGTGCTGGTGCCACCTTGAAAGGCCAGTCAGCCCTGCATGTGCCTTGTTGCTAAGGACAGCCCACCAATAGTGCTGAAGATCCCTGTGGACTCCTCCAGCCCTGTGGCTCAGCTGAAATGCCAAGGAATGGTCTGAGTGAGGCTGCTGCATGGCAGAGGGAAGACACTGAGTGGCCCCACACTTTAGCAATGTATCCCTGCAGGTTTCCTCCGGGCTGCAATGGCAAGGCAGGAGGTCCTCTTTAATACAACAGAAAGTACTGGAAAAACTCAGCAGGTCTAACAGCATCTGTGGAGAGAAAGACAGAGTTAAATTTTCGAGACCGTATGACTCTTCTTCTGTCCTCTTTCCAAGGGACAGCAAGAAGAGATCCTCCCACCTGGCCAAGGAAGCTCAGATGGAGATTGCAGATGAGGTTGGCAGCCCCTGTACCTGACTGCAGTGCCACAAACAAGCCAATGACCTCCTTCTCTTTGCCAGGGTGCCCTCCCATATTGTTTCTCTCTTTGGAACTTGCAAATAGCAATGCAGGAAGGTATGCTGGATGGAGGGGTGGGGGTGGTGGGGGAGAGTTAGTGAGCACCCAGCTGGTGGCACGGGGGGGTGGCAGAAGCATATCCTGTCAGGTGCGTGGCTGTATCTCAGCAGCAGCCAGCCAGCTGCCTTTGCTGACTCCCCCACCATGTCCTTTGAGTGTGGAAGTGTCTTTGCAGGATAAATGGGAACATAATAATAAAAGAGATGGCCAAGATTGTTGGAGGCTCCCAGACCATCATATTCTGGCCCCAGTAGAGAAGAAGGCCCTGGAACTGGCTGGGTCACAGGGCTGCCAAGTGATTGCTGGTGGTGAGTCAGGAGTGCCAACAAATTGAGTGAATGAGTGCAGGGCACAAGGGTGTATCTGGGACACAAAATGAGGCACAACACTCATGTGTCCACCACTGGACATATGGAACTTCACATCAGGCAATGTTAGAATGAGAAAATGTGAAGCCCTTAACCCCTCAATGTTTGTGTTCTCGCATGTAGATCTCGGTATTGCCAAAGGACGTTTAGTTGCAGAGTCTGGGTCCATCAGTCCATCTCTGCGGTGGAGGAGGAGGATTCCTCAGCATTCCCCCACACCTCCACCAGTTCAGATATTTTCCCATTAATATGGCTGCAATTAGATTCAAGGTCACAAGCTGATGAGCACATCACAGAGGCGGCCGGGCAGCTGTCAGAGGCTGTGACAGCCAAGGCCACTCATGCTCAGAGGACTGCTGGAGGTCAGGCTGCCTCTGAGCTTCAGTTTGATGATGGGTCTCTGGAATCATTGGCAACATGGCGCCTGCTGGAGCTGCTGTGGGAGGCAAAGGAACATCCGTCAGAGCTGCGAGAGGCTATGTGTAGCCATGCGTGGACGATAGCGGAGTCCATTCAGGCCATGAGTGCTGCCATGCCTCAGGCGTGTGAATGCATGACTTCCTCCATCAAGTGTTTGGAAACCCTCATGGAGAGCCAGATCCAGCAAGCTGGTCAGTGGACCAGACCTGCATATCATCACCTCAATGGCCTGCTAGTGAAGGGGTGGGCACCTTCAGCTCCTCAACTTTGCCAATGCGCACTGTGAACTTGAGTGCAAGATGAATGAGACAACAGCAGGTCCACATTCAGGTAAGTCTTTATTGCACTAATAATGAAAACACATCAAGATCACAAGAAACAGATATGGATGTGAGATTTTCCTGAGCCTCCCTTGCACATCTCTCATTTCCCCTTGCCCACTGGTGCAAGGGGTTCCTCATCCTGACCTGTCTGCTCAGCCCCTGCCTCCACATCCTCCTCATCGGATGGGGGCAGAGTGGGTGATCAATGATGTCCTCATTATGCAAAGCCTCTCTCTCTGCAGTGCTAGATTGTGCAGAGCACAGCTGTGATATTTCGCTGGGTCAAAATGAAGGTCTAGACACTGGAATCTCATTTTCAAAAACTCAATGGCCTGCTAGATGGTTGCTTGCGGCAGGGATTGTACTTCTCCTTTGTTGCAGTGTGATGGTTCCTCAAAGTTGTGAGCAGTCATGCCTTCAACAGGTAGCCCTTGTCTCTGAGAATCCATCCCCAAAGGCACGTGGCACCTGGGACTGTCAAAGTATGTACATGTTGTGGCTGCTTCCCGAGAAATGTGCACACACCTGAAGGATCCACTTTCAGTGAGCACAGACAGTTGTACATTGACAGAATGGAAGCCCTTTCTGTTGATGAAGGTCACCAGCTGGCTTGAGGGAGACTTGATAGCCACATGCATGTAACTGATGATACTTTGTACCTGAGGAATGAAGTGAGGGCACATATCCAATGGACCACTCTGCTCACTGTCAGGGTCATTTTGGTAGCGTACACAGTCACCTGCCCTCTTGAACATGTCATTGGTCACCTGCTTGATAGACTGATGGAACACAGCCCGGGAGATCTTACATGTGTCCCCAGTGGACCTTTGAAAAGAGCTGGAGGTATAGAACTGGAGATCCACAGTGATCTTTAGACCCACTGGCATTGGGTGTCTACTGTTCCCATGGGTCTTAGCTCATCCCGAAGCGTGGCACATAAAGCGGTGACGGCCTCCCTGGAAAGCCTTAGTCTGTGTTGACATTGCTATTTGAACAATCTACAGTTGTTGAGCTATGTCCAATAGACCCTCTCTTGTAGGTAGGCCCCTCTTCAAGTGGAAGAAATTGTTGCTTCCCTATGTGCACTCCTCTGACATGCCCACCTGAAGGCTGGCCCCCTTTCTGCTCCTGCCATTCCAACTGTGGAAGCGCTGGTGCCTGGGTCTCCCGTTGAGCTGCTCCTCCAACTCACAGGTGGGCTACGGAGACTGGTTGGATCAGTCCCATGCCAGGTGGTCTCTCCCCGTCTCTGGCGCTATCTACGCAGTCCACTTCCCCCAAAACCTTTCCCTTGCTACTCCATTGGGATCAAGTGCCACTGCCCCTCTGTGTCCCTTGCAAAACACCCCTGCCCATTGTTACTGGCACCTTTACACACCTCTAACCCACCATTGCTGGCTCCCTTCTCCCCCATTAGTGATGGCACCCTTATAGGCATCTCTTGCGTTTGGTGGTGGCACCCTTATACAGCCTGATGATGAAGGAACTATTGGAGATCCTCTACCGCTGGCTGTCCATGGCCTCTATTCCCCACTCTCCCCACTTAAGCACACATTATTTTTCAGAATGGCTGGTGGGCAGAAGCAACAATGAAGCCTCACCTTTTTAATCTTTAACCAGTTGGTGCTCTGGAGGCCTATTACTCCTGTGTAATGTTCATAAAATACAAACTGTGCTACTACTCAATTGCATTGAAATTTAGGTTGGGACTCTTTTCCTCGGAGAAGAGAAGCTTGAGAGATTTGATAGAGGTATTCAAAATCATGAGGGGTCTGGCAATAGGACCAATTTCCTATTGGTGGAAGAATTGAGAATGGGAGGGCACAGATTTAAGGTAATTGGTAAAAGAAGCAATGGAAACATGAGGAAAAACCTTTTCACACAGCAAGTGGTCAGGATCTGGAATGCACTGCCTGAGAGTGCGGTGGAGGCAGGTTCAATCGAGGCATTCAAGAAGGATTTGGATTATTATTTGAATAGGGAGAATGTGGAGGGTGACAGGGAGAAGGCAGGGGAGTAGTACTAGGTAAATTGCTCATTCCGAGAGACCACACAGACGTGAGGGGCTGAATGGCCTCCTCCTGAGCTGTAACAATTCTGTGATTTGGTAAATGTGTGTTACTGACTGGAAGTATGAGCAGTAATGGGATTACAGGCAGTTCCTGATGTAAATAACAGGAGTTTCATTTTATATCGAATTGTGCCAGATACAGTGATATCTAAACAATTTCTTGTTTAGGGTGCAGGTAATACACTTTGTATGTATTTTGCTCATATAAATCAGGTTGTTAAGTTCTGCTTTGGAATTCTAAGTAGTTTGATGTGGCACAGTACAGTCTTAATTAATGGCTTTATATTCTGCTATTGAACTGTTTTCCTGCTGGATTTTTTGGGTTTTCTTGCAGGAATTTATTTATTGCCGGTGCAGTTGCTGATAGATTTTAGTGCATCATTTCGGAACAAACATTTTTGGGTTCTCACCTAGATGTTGAAACAATATCAGGAGAATTCTGACTGCAGCTTGAAATGGATATGGAATCCACAGTGCAGCCACTGCCCGATAGTGTTGGTACGAGGCCCGAATCAATGTCGGCCTGCCAACAAGCTGCAAATGTCAAACGTACATTCCACTCCACCTCACTGGCTCTGAACAACGTGATAACGGGAAGCCCCAGGGGACAAACCCAGACAGCACAAGAAGGTAGGTTGGGCGCATCGGTTGTAGGAGGAATCAGCAGGCCACATTGCACTTGAGAAACAAATCTGCTCCTGGCCCTTGAAAAATCGTTTTTCCTTATCTTTTCACCTCTTGCTTTCTCACAACCAGCAAGGGGGCTCTGATTTGTATATTTAAACAGCTTTCCACCTGTTTTATTCAGGTGGGCTGTATGAGAGGTCCTGTGGCACAATGGTAGTGTCCCTACCTCTAGGCCAGAAACTCTAGGTTCAAATCTTACTTCAGGACTTGATGGCCATGGATGGTGCATTAATAATGTGACCAAGCAGGTTAGTTATCAGCCCATAAATCCCTCCCTGATGGCAAGTGGGAGAGTTTCCTGGTCAGCCATGCTGTAAAAGGCAGTGGCAAACATAATCATGGACCAATCCAATGCAAGTCCATGGTTGTGAACAGCCTCTTAGGGCATGGTACCTGAAGGAGGAGGGCTGCGTGAACATTGCATCATGTGGGCCTTCAGATACAAAATAGGTACTCAGAGGTGAATTTCTCACACAGGTGAATGAGCCTATGGGAAGCTTTATTTATAGATTGGGAGGAAGAAGAGAAAATGAGGAATGCACCAGAAAAGGATTTCACCTATCTGCTGTTATCCTCCAAATGCACATACAGCTAGGGGAAACATTACCTTGAGTTGTCCAAAGAAATGAGTTGAGATGCCTGCCATTTCCTAGGGACACTGTGAGGAATTAAGTAAATGCAGTATATTATTGGGATACTGGTGATTTCACCTGTAAAGGCAACCTTGAAAATTCCAGGTGTTTCAAGCTGGGCAAAGATGAATAAAATCACCTACCAAACTTCAGCAAGCAGGAAAAACACATGTAAAATGAGGCAAAATTCCATTCATCCTTGTGAGACATTTTTTGTTCTATTTCAAGGTTTGTAAAGATCAAAAAGAGAGGTTACCCTTGTGTAGTGAACTTGATGTACCTGACAGGTTTCTTACTTGAAATAGATAATTTCATTGGAGCTCTTTTAGAAGCTACATGCTTGAACCAGGTCCACGACTAGAAAGCTCCACCCCCCTAATTACCCACGCTTAGAGCTCATTTGTCAGAATAATCACGTGACCCCTAAAGGCAGTAGGAAAGGTTCAACCTTCAATCAATATACCTTGCTTACTGGCCATCACTTAACTGGCCTTGGAAGGGCAGGAAGAAGGATACAGAATGCCTCACTAACTGTGGATATCTGGTCATGGATAACCTGAAACAGCTCAAGTAGGTAAATGTTAGAGCCTGTAATATGCCCAGAGATGTTCAGGCTTTTCAAGAGGATGTTTCTTCCCTTTCATAGTTACCCAATGTTAAAAATCTAGCATTAAGGTTGAGCAGCTATGCTCCTGACTATATGTGATTCTTGTAATTCTACTTCTTGATCTATATGAAGACACATTCCCATCTCCGATCTCACCGTTTTGACGCTTTCAATCCAATACAGTCATTTTTAACTTGTTTGACTCAAGTGAACAGGGCATCAGCAGACTGAAAATTCTGATGTTGTACTCAGCACCTTGCTCCCACTGCGCTTGAGGCTTTCCATAGGGCAATCTAGCTGCCTTCCTGCTACAAGTGAGAACCTCATTAAAGTATTTAAATCAGGGTCCGGTGATATCAATAGGACCCTAACACTATTTTCAGTGGAATAAGTGGAAGTAGCACAGAGTACTAGAGGGTACAGGCATGAAACAGGATTTGGAAGTGATATTACTTGCCTGCAAATACTTAGTTCATTGGAATCTGTTTGGAATTCACCTGGCTGGATTTCTTCAAAAGTGTTACCATTGGAATTTGCTGACTCTTACGAATAGTCCAATTATTCTTACCCTTCAATTTGGTCACATTGCCTTAAATGGTTATTTGTATTTGATTAGCTGCTATAGCCTTTGATGTTGCTTCAGTATAGTTTACAAAATTCTGCCCCTGACTGCCCAAGATCTTAGCCCTACACATATTTCAGACAGGGAGATCACACTGATTGAAGCAGGGAGCTTGGAAAGCTTCTTACAATTGTTAGTTAGTCCACAATTGGTGGGAAATGAAAACAGGCACAGCCATATTCCTGTTTTTATTTTGTTCACCTTGAGCCAATTTCAGATTACAGAGCACAAGTCCAGAAGGACTGCACCACAGAATAATTTGAATATTAAGCTGACTGCCTGCTGGCGGTCTTGTATAAATGCTACATGTATGCGAAGTTCATGCCTGTGGCACAGAGGTTAAGAGATGGCACAGATAGGACAATGCGTGTGAGTTAATTTGAACTCCATATTCACCTATTGTAGATATACCTGATAAGGAAGACCTACTGTGTCCTGATGGTAATGCATGTATTCTTCATGACATCACAGGTAGCCCTTAATTGCTTTTCCCAATCCTCCTTTATCAAGGGGTAGTAGAGCACAAAATATTTTTATATCATCACCATATATGTACCATACAAAACCTAGGAATAATTGAAGCAATTTCCATTTAAGAAAAATATACAATTGGAGTCTCTTCCTTAATGACTGTTCCATCTGAGAAATTAACACATTGCACCAGTGATGTGTTACTACAGCAGCATGGGGCACTTCCCTTTTAATTGCCCAATCTGCCATGTTAATTGCTGTTCTGCATGAATTGAGTGCAATAGCACTAAAAATAAATATTCTTCCTACAGCAGTTTTGTTACGAGTTGGTAAATGGGTGGTAAAGTAGTGCTATAAAGAATCCTGAATTTACAGGAGACAATCACACATTTTCTACTAGTGGAAAACTTTATCCAAAACAGTCATTTCTAGGCTAAAATTAGAACATACGACATGGAATTTCCACAATGTCTGCAGAGGCAGAAAGGAGTTGTCTACTTGCTCAAGCTAAGCATGACCAGTTATGTACTAATTGCGTACAATGTCAGCCGTGGCTCAGTGGTGGCACACTCATCTGAGTCAGAATATTGTGGGTTTGAGTTCCACTTCAGTAACTTGAGCACAAAAACTAGGCTGATACTCCAGTGCAGGAGTAGGGGAGTACTGCGTTGTTGAAGATGCTGTCTTTTAGATGGGACATTAAACTTTGTCTGCCCTGTAGGGTGAACATAAAAGACCCCATTGCACTATTTTGAAGGAGATCATGGGTGTTTTTCTGGTGTCCTAGCCAATATCCATCCCTCGGCTAAGATCGGTGAAACAGATTATCTGGTCATCATTGCTGTTTGTGGGGCCTTGCTATGTATAAATTGGCTGTTGTATTTTATCAGTGACTACACTTCAAAAATGCAGTGTTGGCTGTAAGACAATTTGGGATATCCTGAGACTATGAAAAGCGTTATTTAAATAAACTTCTAGGTTATTCTGATTTTAATAATCAATATAAGCTCCTTGCCTGGTGTTTAGTGAGGAGGCCAAATTGTTGTAGCAATGATTAAAAGGGTAACAGCTATTTGAATATTTGTGACAAAATTGAAGAGTAAAACTTGCAAAAAATTAGTCTGGATAGGATACCTTTATTAATGTTTTTATATTCAATGCATGGGCAGTTGTCTGGCACAGTGCATCATGAAATGAATGTAATTAAAATTGTATGGGTTCTGTATCAGGCAGACAATCCATTCTGCCACATTAATGTCCACACATTGAAGGTGAAAATTTATCCACATATCTGAGTAATACAACATGCCTGGATGGTAGCAGCATAAGACTCACCAGATCAGTAACAGGCATCTGAAGTGTTGCTAATAGTATGTTAATGCATTGGATGGGGAGATGTGGAGACAGTCAGTGATGCCCTGCGCTTGTGGGAAGCCTGTAATCAGTGTGAATCTCTGAGCTCTCTTTCCATGGAGAAGGTGAAGAAACTATTTCCTTTAGGAAGCATGCCATTAGTCACCTGCTTAAGGCAAACATGAACTGCAGACTGACTTTTATGTTACTGATATCTCTTTTGCAGCCTGGAAGGAGCTGGGAGCAAAGAAAAAGTAAGGCTGCAGTGATCTTGGGTGCAAGAGGCGAGGCAATGCAGTGCTGGCTGCAGCAGTTGGTTTTCCTTGTTGCAGTAGGTGCCAGCTGCCAATCCCTCTTGAGGAGCACCATTCTATATCTACTGTTCCTCAGAGAAGTGCAGGTACATTGTCTCGACTGGCTACACTCTATTAGAAAGAAAGAATTCCTGCGAGTGTATTTCCTTCTATTTTGTCATCCAGCTGTTTGCTTCCTCCTCTGCTGCTCTTTCTCTGGACAGTGGAGATGCCAGAAGAATACTCATGTAGCAACAAGTTGCCTGAATCCTCTTAAGAATCCAGAAGGTTAGACAGCAATAAGCAGTTATCGTTTAATTAGCTTAAAATCACAGCCCAAAACCAGAAATATGTCTCCCAAATCTTCGCAGCATTTTAGCTGAGAACAGGCCAGAATTCTTTTAAATGCGACTGTCTGCTTCCAGGCTTGTACTGCCCACACTTTGTGACTAGGCCCAGGGAAAAGTGGTGGCAGCATAAGTTGAGACGAAAAGGATTTTGGGGATCATGACAATGTCAATTGACACTGTTTGCATATAGGTATTAGGACCCTGCCTGTTTTCGTGAGGACAGTAGCTGGCTGAATTGCAGTCCAGTTGGATCTCTGGCGATAAATTGGCATTTTGGGGGGGAATTTTCATCCTGCTACCATTCCGTTTATAGTTGTAAATAGGACAAAAGTGAGATGATAATTGGCCACAGGGATACTCAAAGGTTGGAAACAAGCATTTAGTGAGTTAGCAGGGCATTCCTCGAACTATTATTTTAACATATCATCAACCCATTTAAATTCAACAAGTTGACAACACTCTTCAAATAATTGGTAGAACTATATCATAGAGATGTGTTAAAATACATCAGGAATTATTTCTAACAGTAATTTCTTGTCTTTAGAGTCTTAATGGTGTTTTTTTTCAAATGGGTTGAATTTCCATTTCAGAATTAAGGAAACAGTAGTTTCCTGTAAGGATGTCAGGTCAATCTATTGATAGATGAGGATAGAACCTTTAGTTAATTATTGGTGTCCGGATATTCAAATTACTGCGAAAGTCCACACTTGGTGTTTTCCCTTGTTGAAGAACGACTGTAGTTGCATCCAGGAAGTTTTTCCCTCTTGCTTTATTACTCAAGTGCTTTACAATCAGCAAGTTGCCCACAAGCACTAATTTGCACTGTCACACCTTGATTAAAATGTTATTTTCAACATGTGTGTAAAAAAGAATTACTGCCATGTTTCTGAGGGCAGCTGATAAATCCTATTGTAGGTGAAGTCGGGCTGGAGTGCTGCCATTTTTTGAGACGTTACAAGTCCTCTTAAGGTTGAAAAATGGGGTTGGACTTATGTTCCCTCACCAGTGGGTTTGGAGGCAGGGGGCAAGTATGATCCAGTGGGTTACCTTATCATCACCCACCCCTGACCCTGTCTGAAATTTTATGGGGGATGCAGGAGAGGCATCAGGTGGTCCCCCTGTCCTCAGGTCTACTGAGGCCCTTAAGTGCCCAATTAATGGCCACTTAAGGCCTCATCCCACTCCTGCCAGTATTTAACCCATGATGGGCGAAGCTTATGCCATGCAGAAAGCCCAGCATCTTTAACTTGCGCGGTCTGGTGTTGGGCAACGGGGGAGAGCTCCTTTGCGAACCCATCAGAGGCACCCCCCTAAAGTCATCCCCCCCCTTAACCCTCCCCCTGGCCTTTTGAGCCAAGCATCCCACCCCCTTATCCCATCGCTGAGACCCCCAAACCCAGACTTACCTAGGCTCCTC
Source organism: Cetorhinus maximus (assembly GCF_964194155.1). NCBI lineage: Eukaryota > Metazoa > Chordata > Chondrichthyes > Lamniformes > Cetorhinidae > Cetorhinus > Cetorhinus maximus. The sequence goes on from NC_135892.1 coordinate 65,810,310, forward strand.
AATGTGGGACTGCCTGTAATCCCTGCAGTAGCCATTGCTCCCAGCTGGTGCTGATGGGACTATAGAGCTGCCAGCCACCTGATTGGTCAGCAGCTCTCTAAGATGAGACTTCCTTCCAAGATAGGGACTATCAATTAACACTGCACCCGGTGTTAAATTGCTGTGGGGCAGCCATCAGGATCATGGGCGGGGATCCCTCCCAACTTTTTAGCCAGGGGACCAGAGGCCATGGCACCCCATAAAATTCAGTCCATGGAATCCACAGCGCACGTGCACATTTATGGAATGAAGTGTGCTGGACACCATATTGCTGAGGTCATTAGCACCTGGCAAACATTTTCAGAGCAGACAGATCAGATAGTAATCAGTGCGCAATGCTGACTTGATACCAGTGCTGTCATTTTGGAGCTCCACACTCCAGCTGACATCCTCTTCTAACCTTGCACAACTGAACACGTGTTCAACAGCATGAAGGACCCCATCCAGCCACTAATGCTACTTCAAAGCTACTTACAGGTTAGTTGCTGAATTATTTCTTCTGGCTATTGCAGCAATTCAATGCATTTTGGGTGCTTTTGAATTCTGGTTAAAAGATTCAATAGATTACTGAGAGTGTCCTGGCTGGTGCTGAAGTTCATTTTTGTGACTTAAAAGCTTGTGCACAAACAATGGCTTCCAGACATGGGTGGTCTGGTAGGGCTTCTTCCTGGCATTGAACATGACTGGGAGGATAGGCAGAGACCAAACAGAGCAGAATAACCTGCTAGAGGAGGGAGGAGGAGGAGGGGGAGAAGAGCTCTCAGCAGAAGGGCATATCTGCAGAGGTCTTTAGGGAGCAGATTAATTGGGGAACAGATTGAGAAGTGCTGTGATGCTCTGAAAGCATCTTTGCACACTAACAATGAGGGCAGCATTCGGACATTGGATGCTGCTTGTGCTGCAATGGAAGCTGAGATATCGATCATCAGGCATTGCATTAATTTTGACTCCACAGTATGTCAATAGGTATGGACACTCATTCCATGTTGGAAAGGATGGGCCCCAAACTCTGCACAAATCCCTGTACCAACTTAGCAACAGACTCCTCCATACTCCTTGCCATTGATGACAGGATTTCTAGCACACCAAACATTGATGTGTGTACACCTTCAGTCTTTTTCTGTAGCCTGGCCCATCAAACTCATCATCTGAGTCCTGTGCAGCTGAACATGAGCTTGCCCTTTAGCAAGCTGACACCTGTACTATCTTTCCTCCCTTGCCCTGGCTTCATTGTACTTATGCTTGGTGTCTCACTGCATGCAGATCCCAACACTATACCACTCCCAAAATATACGCAGTAACTGCATCTGAGCTGATGGCTACAACTGTGAAAATCAAGTGGCAGTAAGCCTCATTTTCACTGTCTTCTTACCCATCCTCCACTGATTGGACAAGTTGCATTCACTGAGACTTTGACCACTTGTGTGAGGTCATTAAAATTATTGTGTCATTACATCCAGGCCCTTGGGGCTATACACCTGGCATTGTCTGCTGTGGCAATCTGTTAACCCTGCCTTCTTATCATTTGTGAAGGCCCCTTGCCCTCTGCCTCCCCCATCTCTCCTCCTTTTCATCTCTTCCACAAAGGTTCCAGTGCAGTTTCCATAAACCTGGGTGCCCCTCTCTCCCAGATCAACCATTGATCTCTATTTCCCAGGTCAGAATGACTCCCAGCACCTGCTCCATCGTCAATGCACCTCCCCTTTAGGCTAGCTTTAATTAGTGCAAGCTGGTTTTAAGAAATGCAAGTTACTAATGATATTAGGTCCCCTGCTAATGAGGTAGTCAGTGGAGAGCATGGTTAGTGCTGGCTGCATGCATAAATCATTCTCATGAACAGGCAACAATTTGGCATGCTCCCTGCATGACACTGAATGGGCATTGCAATCCCTCATGCCCATTTATAGGGTCTATCCCATTTATAGCCCAGTGTCTCATAAGGTACTACCATCATTAAACATTGCAGAATTTAGACTGCACATGAAAGTTAAATCAAATTAGGGAATTCTTCCAATAAGAAAACTCCACAGTGTGATCCTCCAAAAGGTGGAGAAATGAACTCCATACCTAGATATTGGGACAGGATGTGCATTCCAGGGGACTGAGGTGCCCTGTGATCCCTCTATTTATTAGATTAGTTTATTTTTGTTAAAGTTAGTTGCAGACTTATTAAAGATTTATAAACAAAAACACAGCAGCTACTCACCAATCAGCACCTCCCCTTGTGCTGACAGCATTTTAAGCTTTTTTGCCTCACTCCCTGATGCTTGCACTACCTCTGGGCTCCCACTACTCCAACTCTGAGCATCTTCAGGGCTGGGCTCCTTTCCCCTGGGCTCTCCAATTGAAGCTGATTCCCATGACATTGTCCTTTATCCTGCCTGGCCACTCTGCCGCTGCTCCAGCCCTGAAATCCTTCAGGCCCATTTTCCTTTCCTCTGGGCTCTCTGGTCTCAATGAATAAATAAAATAAATTGTCAGCCGGGACAGGGACTGAACAAAATAAATGTAAATAAGAGAACAATAATAGGGAAATTAATGGCCTGAAAGAGCAAGAAATGCCTTAAGAGTGAGATGGTTTCCATCACAGGGTTTTAAAAGAAGCAGGTGACAGCACTGCAGATGCTCTAACTATAATCTTCCAAAATACTCTCAATTTGGGAACTATTTCTGAAGGTTGGAAAATTGTGCATGTCATCCCACTATTTAAGGAAGGTGGGAAAGAGAAACCAGAGCATTATAGACCAGTTCACCTAACAATCTAATTAAATTGGGGGTGACAAAACATTTGAAAATTTTCTGCTGATCAGAGAGAGCCAGAATGAATTTGTAAAGGGTAGATTATCCCTGAAGAATCTGAGTGAACATTTTGAAGAGGTGACTAAAGTAGTGACCAGAGGAATGCCTATAGATGGTATTTATATTGATTTCCCAAGGCATTTGATGAAGTCACTTATAAGAGACTGTTAGCTAAATTCGAAGCTCATGGAATTGGAGGCAAATTATTTACCTGGTTAGGAAATTAGCTAAGTGGAAGAAGACAGAGAATTGAGATAATGGGCAGGAACTCTAATTTCTTAGGATATGACAAAAGGATCTGTGTTGGAGCTACAACTATTCACTATGTTCATTAACGATTTCAGAAAGCCAAATTTGCCAATGACACAAAGATATTGTATATATAGGTCTTGTGGCGCACTGAGTAGCATCCCTGCCTCTGAGTCAGAAGCTCTGGGTTTAAGCCCCACATCAGGACTTGATGACCAAGGAAGGTGCATTCATAGTGTGGCAAAACAGGTTGATTGTCAACCTGAAGATCCTTCCAACACATGCTAATGGCAGGTAGTAAGAGTGGGAGAGATTCCTGGTCAGCCATGTGATGAAAAGCAAGTTGGAGCCTCTACCATCACTAACCATATCACAAGACAATAATATGCATAATGTACATGTTGCCACATCAACTCGGACTCCCTGAGTGATTTATAACACATTACCACCAAGTAGTGTGGATGGAAGTGTAACATTACAATGTGCTATTGATAGATTAAGTGAATGAGCAAAGCTGTGGCAAATTGATTTTAACGTAGGCCATCCAATTTGGACCTAAAACTAAATGAACAGGTCACTTTCTGAATGGAGATAAGCTAAAGACAAAACATTAAGGATATATTGATCTTAGAAGGAGTGCAGCATAGATTTACCAGAACGATACTTGGGCCTGAATTTCATGCTTGGCGTGTGTGCCAAGTCGGTGGGCACTTAAGTGGACTCGAAATACGCTTCCAACCGCAATCAACCCCCAAACGCAATTTTATGCTGGCTGGCCAATTAAAGGCCAGTCAGTGTGAAACACACACTGAGAAAGCCTCAGCGCTGCCAAGGGGAGCAGGAAAAGAGCAGGTGCCAATAAAAGTGAGGGTGTGGATGGGCGCTTCTAGCGAACTCCCTGAAGGCAGACAGCTGCTACAGATCTGCCTCAGGGAGCAGCAGACCTGTACAAATTAAATCACCAAACTGTGTCTATGCAACACATTCAAGTACCTGACAGCAGAACTCAAAAAACATCAGTTCCCAGATATTTTTTTTTATTATATTTCACCCCAGACATTTCATCCCGGCCTTGGGTGAGGTTTCGTTATAAACGGGCTGCCCGCCTGCTCGTTTTTCCCATGCGACGAGTGCAAAATTACACGGGCAACATAAAACCATGGACAATAGGGCTTTTTGGCCTTAATTAGCCCTTTAATTGTTGGCGGGCACAGCTCGGACTCCCGCGCGCACCTGCCGACCTCAATATTGCTCGCGTGCGTGATGACGTTGGGACACACGCCCGACGTCATTTTGCACAATTTCACGTGTGTTCGGGTTGGGCATGCGTCTGACCAATCAATGTAAAACTCTGGCCTTGGATCCAAGCTTTCAGGAGAGATTACACAAAGTGAGGTTGCATTTCCTGGAATTTAAATGTCAAAGGGCGATTTGATCTAAGGTTTCAATATATTAAGGGGAACAGAAAGAGTAGATGGAAAGAAACCATTTCCATTAGTTTTGAGCCTAGTACAAGAGGGGATAGTCTAAAAATTAGAGCCAGAACTTTCAGAAATGAAATTAGGAAACATTTCTTCATGCATAGGGCGGTACAATTGATGCTGGATGAACTGATAATTTTAAAACTAAGATTACTAGATTTCTGTTAGCCTAAGGTATTAAGGGACATGGAGCAAAATATGGGGTGGAATCTTTTCAGATTTGCACTAAGTGCAGTAGCGGGCGGGGAAAATTATATTTTACTCGTCGGCCACAATGGCGGTTTCTCACGCCGTATCGTCCTAAACCCGCCGTATTAATTATGCATTCCCGGGAAACACACCGTTTACATGGCGGACAGGCTCTCATTCGCCCGCCACACAATCACCTCACCGCTCCATCATGCCGGGCACCTACTTAAAATGCAGCCACACGCACACCTCTCAGTGGTCCCAACCCACAACTGCTGCACAGAAGACATGATAGCCCCGAAAGGCATAAAGATTGCAGCCCCCTCCCGGTTCAACGACGTTTCCTTTGAGTGCCTTTTGGATGCAGTGGAGGCCCGCCGTGATGTCCTCTACACCCGCTCTGGCCATAGGATGGGCAGCAACAGCACTAACCTGGCTTGGGAGGTGGTGGCGGCGGTGGTCAGTGCCAATGCCCTGCAAAAGAGGACAGCCACCCAGTACCACAAGAGGATGAATGATCTCCTTTGTTCCACCAGGGTAAGTCACTCTTCTCATCACTCTCAACTCACACACTCACAAACACATCACACGTCCACAGGGCCCTCATTCAATGCCAGTTCAAGGGACATCACCATTCACTCTCTCACACACCCTGTCCTCATCCCATCCATAGGACCACTCCCTACTCACACATGCCAACATCTGACCTGAAAGGCATCCTGCTTACACTCTTTCCATCTCTGTTCATGCAGGACAAGCTGGCACACAACAAGAGGGAGAGGTCGCAGACTGGTGGAGGAATACCTGAAATCAAGGTCCTCACGGACTTTTAAAATAGAGCCATCCAGCTGGCCGGTGAGGGTCTGGACCAATCCTGTGCTGATGGTGAGGTCTGCGGTGCTCCACCAAGTGAGGATCCAGCAGTGCAACATCCATCATACAACCATGCTGTGAGTGATGTGTCCTGTTTCACAGGCCACTGCCATGCGCTAATTATCTCTCCTTGCTTTCACAGACACATCTGGAAACTGCCAAGAGAGTCCATGACCCAGGGCCACCAATCAAGCCCCATGGGAAGCTCAGAGGAATCAACTGAAACCCCCCCCTGAAGACCTGTCGCAGCCCTCACCCACACCCTCCACCAGCGCAGAGACACACACCTCAGTGGGACCTAGCTTTAGGGTAACCTCAGGATCACAATCTGGTGAGCACATCGCACTTTCTGATCCACAGCAGGCCGAGGCAGGGACTTCCCAGGTCCCTGGCACTTGGACGACTACTGGAGGCCAGAAATCTGCTGAGTCTGAGTCAGATGATGAACCTCTGGACTCAGTCATGTCTCAGTTGCTGGAGCTGCAAAGGTAAGCTCAGGAACACCAGGAAGGGTTGTCCACTGCACTCCTCAGATTGAAAGGCACGAAGGATGAAAGAGAGAGACACCTCTCTTGGTTAAGTCTGAAGATCCTTTAGCACATCCCGGAGAGTGCTGACCACCACTTGGATGGCCAGAGTTCAGTGCGCTACATGGCTGCCTGAAATCCCACCCTCCTCTGCCTCACTCCACCTGACCGATAGGCAGCAGCTTTGCCCACTGGACTGCATGCTGTGATCTCAGCTCAGGCGCAGGCATTCTTATAACCCACACTGCAAGGCTGCACTGTTAGCTTGAACCATGGGGGAGACTGGTCCAGACCAGGATGATAACATTGCAAGAGGTTGCGAGCGCCTCCACCAATGACTGCTCCACGGCAAGCTTTCACAAGGAGATTGTGCAACTTGCCCAATCATGCAATGTTCTGCAGTCCACTAAAACGCTCATTAGTTTGCAGTCTGTGCCCAAGGAGTGAAAAGCTCTGGAGCAGTTGGTTGCACTTTCATGTCTCTACATTGCTTGAGTGGGCAGATAAACTAGAGGCCCGACTCCACGCGTGTCAACGTGGCTGCGTCCGAACTGTCTCAGCTACAGAGGAATGGTCACTTTATACAAGGTTTCCCTGATGCGTGGCCACTTCCTTCCCCACAAAACTCGCATATGCTTGTGCACTACCCTCAACCACGAGCAGCCCTTGTCCCCACCCCCAAGTTGCCTCAACCACAGGGCAAGCCTTGCCCCCATGCCTCCAACGCACCTCAACGTTGAAGTCCAACAGGTGACCCAGGTGAGCACGATGCAACATTACTATGCACTCACCTCCAAGTTCCCCTCAAAGTGCAGCCTGCCAAGCGCATGTCTTATACATGCTGGTGTGAAACACGTCAGTGTGATTGCACGATGACGTGGGCAGAAATCCAGCAAGTAGGGGTGATGATTCTGGCGGGCTGGCCTTATAATGATATGCAGATGTATTATAATGAGGTTCCCAATGTCTGATGGCGGGAAGCATGAGCGGACAATAGCAAACTAGTTTCACAACGTCGCGAAACCGATTTCTGGCCTTCTCGCCAAATTGTCCGCTCACGCTGCCAAGCACGCCCAACGCCAGTGGGCATGGAAAATTCCACCCTTAGAGTGAGGTCTCAGATCAGCCATGATCTCATTGAATGATGGAACAGATACATGGTGCTAAGTGGCCTACTCCTGTTCCTAAGTTCACTTTTTATGCTTAACATTTCACACTTTAAGGGTCCTCCTACAGCAGGCACTTACTCCAGTCAGGAAGATAGGAATGTAGGACGTGGAATCGATAACATCATGGCTGATCTGGTTGATCTGGTTGTGGTCTGACTTTCAGCTCCTTGTCTGCCCCCCATAACCCTTGACTCCCTTGTCTATCAAAAATTTATCTAACTCATCCTTGAATAAATTCAATGACCCAGCCTCCACTGCTTTCTGGGCAAGAGAATTCACAGACTCATGACCCTCTGCAAGAAAAATGTTTTCCTCATCCCCGACTTAAAAGGGAGACCGCTTATTTTTAAACCATGTCCCCTAATTCTAGTCTCCCCCACAAGAGGAAACTGCCCCCAGTATTCACCCTATCAAATCCCCTCAGGATCTTAAATGTTTCAATAAGATCACCTCTCATTCTTCTAAATTCCAATGCGTATAGGCCCAACCAGTTCAGCCTTTCTTCATAAGGTAAGCCTTTCATCCCATGAGTCGAGTGAACCTTCTCAGAACTGCTTCTAACACAATTATATTCTTTTTCAAATAAGGAGACCAAAACTGTACATACATCTCTCACCGAGGCCCTGTACAGCTGCAGAAAAACTTCCCCATTTTTATAAACTATTCCTCTTGCAATAAACATCAACATTTCATTGCCTTCTTAATCACTAGATGTACCTGTATGCTAACTTTTAGTGGGTTCATGTACCAGTACACCTAGATCTCTCTGTATCAACATGTTCTGCCATCTCTCTCAATTTAAATAATATACTGCCTTTCTTCCTGCCAAAGTGGACAAGTTCACGTTTTCTAAAATTATATTCCATCTGCCAATTTTTTGCCTGCTTACTTGATCTACCTGTATCCCTCATCTCCTCTTGACAACTTACTGCCCTACGTATCTTTCTGTGATTGGCAAATTTAGCTACCATACATTTGGTCCCTTCATCCTAATCATTGATAGAGATTGTAAATAGTTGAGGCCCCAGCATTGATCTCTGTGGCACTCCACCAGTTACAGCTTGCCAACTTGAAAAAGACCCATTTATCCTTACTCTCTGTTTCCTGTTGGCTAACTAATCCTTTATCCATGCTAATATGCTACCCCCTATACCATGAGCTCTTATTTTGTGTAGTAATCTTTGATGTGGCACCTTGTCAAATGCCTTTTGGAAATCCAGGTACAACCTTATCCACATTGCGTTTTACTTCCTTAAAGAACTCTAATAAATTAGTTAAACAAGATTTTCCTTTCCCAAAACCATGTTGACTCTGTTTGACCTCATCATGATTTTCTAGGTATCCTGCTATCACCTCCTTAATAATGGATTCCAGCAATTTCACTATGACAGATGGTGAGCTAACTGGCCTATTGTTTCCTGTTTTCTGTCTCCCTCCTTTCTTGAATAAAGGTGTTATGCTTTCTATTTTCCAATCCACTGGGGCCCTTCCAAAATCTAAGGAATTTTGGAAGATTATAACCAATGACTCTACTATCTCTGCAGCCAGTTCTTAGCCAGATCCTAGGATGCAGCCTGTCAGGTCCTGGACACTTGTCACCCTTAATAGATTTCCCAGTACCTTATCCTTGGTGATCCTGATTATTTTAAGTTCCTCTGTCCCTTTCACTTCTTGATTTTGAAGTATCTTTGGGAAGTTTTCCAAGTCTTCTAAAGTGAAGACAGATACAAAATATCTGTTCAACACTCTCACCATTTCCTTGTTTTCCATTAATAATTCCCCAGACTCACTCTCTAGAGAACTAACATTTATTTTAGTTATTCTTTTCCTGTTTAAATACTTGTAGGAACTCTTACTCTCTGTTTTTATATTTTTACTTAGCTTTCTTTCATAATCTAGTTTCTCCGTCTTTATTATTATTTTTAGTCATTTGTTGCTGGTTCTTAAAATCTGTCCAATATTCTGACCTCCGACTAATTTTCATAGATTTGTACAGTGTTTCTTTCAATTTGCTACTATCCTTAACTGATCCCAAACAATGAGCTCAAGGGTCTTTGCCAATGCCATGCCATTAGACGCCATTGAAACGTGTACAGAGAACTATTACCAATATCAACTAACATGGGATCCAGGAAGGGAAGTTGTGTGATCAGCAGGTTAGTGGGAATAAGGTCAAGAGGGCAGGAACAGGGTCTCACGGAGAAGATGACCTCGGAAAGGGCATGGGGAGGGGTTAGATAGGAGCGAAACTAGAGAAAGATACATTCAGGGCTGGAGCAGGCCAACCTTAGCGGAAGTTTAGCCCAATGGGCTAGGGGAAAGGACCAAAATGGCAGAGACAGCTGATTGAATGGTCTCAAGCTTACAGTGACAAAGAAACCTATGAGCTCCTCATTCCTGTTATTAGAGATAATGATGAAGAATACAGAGCAGAGGGATTTAAGAAGATGGTTTGCAGTAAAGAAAAGAAGCCCAACCTTTGCGTTCTAGGATGATCCTAGAAGAGTGAACAATTTTCACAGATGCACGCAGGGACCCGGAAGTGCGTTATGTGGTCCATCCAGATTTATCAGTGAATGGCTAACCCAGTTGACCACTATATCCATAACCTAAGACTTATATAGTGGAAAGCTTGTAACAACAAAACTTAGAAACACCAGGAGATGGCTAAGATAAGGGTAAAAATTCTGATTAGTTAAAATCACATGTGATGTTTGAGATGGTTGTACTACATTTTTATGTGCATTGTATTTGCAGTGTTGCCCTGCTAAGAAAAATAGTTTTAGAAAATGAAAATTATCTGTCTTGTTCTACTTAACTGGAAAAAGTCAACCTCTCTCTTGTTGAGGCTGCAGTTGTGAAATTTTGGCAATACCAATTTCAATTAGCTGTTCGGATGTCACTTCCTTAAAATTCATCTACATTGATTATGCAAACAAAAGGGAAAATGATTCAGTATTCTCTTGTAATACCTCCTCAAGCAGCAACATGTAAAATTTCCATTATCTACTTTTTGTCTGAACCTGCTAGACTAATCTCCTCAGTAAAAACTTGCATGTAGGTCCACAGACCAGGCTATGCTGGTACAGCATAGAATGCTTATGACAAAAGGCACTTTTATCAATAAAAATTCCAAGGTCAAAGTGGATGTCATCGGGAGAATTGTGCATTTACAAGGGCTGAATTTTGAAAGCTAGAAAGCATCTATTCCTTTTTGCTCATAATGGATGATATATTCATATTCAAGTATCTATGCATCTAGTAACTACATAATGCTTGTACCAGCAAAGCTCTGATAATATTTCTTTGAAATAGGCTTAAATAATTCAGGCTTATGATTGCAGCTACTTAGCTGCCTTGATGGTAATGAAGTATTCATCCGATCAAGAAAACTTAGTGCTGTCAATTGAACATTTAATCTCTTCTCACATGAGACTCTCAGATAATGGCTATTGATGGGTTGCAGGTTATATCATTGCAAGTGTGGAAGATCTATACAGTCACACACAAGCTCAATGCTGGATAATCTTAGGATGATTTTGAACCTGCATTTGAAATGGAGATTTGTTCACATTTGGCCACTTGTTATTTATTCCAAAAAATCAAATTAAACTGTTCCAATTCATAGTTATGAATCTGACCATTTCAATGCATGTCCCAGTTGAATGAATGAAAATATATCCTACCTTCTAGTTTCAGTGATAGGTCCAAAAACATGGCAGAGATTTAGTCAGGTCTTTAACTGTCTAATGACAGATGTGACAGGTCAGAAGTCTGTCCTTTTTAATATCATAAGAGTATATAGCTGCATAGCAGAAGCTTATGAAGGACTGAGGATTTTGGGTGACCGATGAACCTACTATAAAGTTTTTAATCAACAATGAAGATTTTTTGATGTTGATTTCCTGCTTTCTGTCATAATACATATCAGATTCAAAATCAAATTCATACATGGAAAATATCCCATTTTGTCTTGATAGAATATAGACATTATGCCTAGCCAGGTATCTGAGATAAATGTCAAGCCATTCTCTTCGACTATTAGACATATATGCCTTATTAGTAGCTGTCTTTGTGTTTAAGAGAGAAGACATCTATTTAAATTTCCTTAATCTGGACCCAACTTTTGGGGTCAATTTTAATCCACAGCTGGTTTTGGGCAGATGGGGTCAGGACAAATACAGGATGCGCTCACTGGCCTGAGGTATTATAAATCCTGGTCCTCATTTAAGTGCTGCCTGTTCACTTTCTACCTGGGCAGACAGAAAGGGGCATAGGGTAGATCCTGCAGCTAATGAGGTATGGTCGCATGTGGATCTTTTACTGGACTAGTAAGAACATGAGAACATAAGAACTAGGAGCAGGAGTAGGCAATTCAGCCCCTCGAGCCTGCCCCACCATTCATTACGATCATGGCTGATCTCATTTCGGCCTCAACTCCAATTTCCCGCCCTCTCCCCATAACCTTTCAACCCGTTACTAATTAAAAATCTCTCTATCTCTTCCTTAAATTTATTCAGCGTCCCAGTATCCACTGCACTCTGAGGTAGTGAATTCCACAGATTTACGACCCTTTGAGAAAAGTAATTCCTCCTCATCTCTGATTTCAATCTACCACCCCTTAGCCTAAAACTATGGCCTCTCATTCTAGAATGCCCCAGAAGGGGAAACATCCGCTCTACGTCTACTTTGTCTATCCACTTTAGCATCTTATATACCTCAATTCGATACTATCTAATTTGATACTATCTTTACCAAGGAGCCGGGGCTAATTATCAGGAGAATACATTCATAATCTCACCATGGAAGCTGGAGAATTTAAATTCAATGAATTAAGCTTAATTGATTGAATTAAATTAAATTAATCTGGAATAAAAAGCTAGTATCAGTAATGCTCTCTATGGAATTACAAATTGTCATAAAAGCATCAATCAATTAGCCATAGTCCGCAAGGATCCAGAGGCATCTCTGTATGGGAGAGAGACAAGTGGTTATATGGCTTGAAGGCATCACCCTGCATTAAGCATGGGTAAGGCAAGGAGGAAGGCCCAGATATCTGGTTCACTGCTTTAAGGAAGTCCTCACCCACTCTGGCCAATATGCAGTAACGTGATCAATTATTTAGTACCATTTGAAATGGCAAGCCACTCAATTGTATCTCCAGGGCAATTAAAATGGGCAATAAAGGCTGACTTTACTGCCAATGTCCGCATCCTTTGAGTGAATACAGACAGGAACCAAGGGCTAGTTAATCATGTAACCACTAAAAATTTGCATTGCCTTGTTGCTTCTATTTGTATATTCATTTATTGAGTAATGGAATTGTTTGATAGATTACAGTGTCAACTAATGTCTGAAGAAGAGTTTATTCTACTACTTCTGAAGTTAAGGAAAGAAGTCTTGTGTTTATTCAAAAAATTTCACAGCCTTTCAGGACATCCCAAAGCACTTTAAAACCAATGAAGTATTTTGATATGTAGTCACTGTTATTATGTGGGAAATGCGGCAGCCAGTTTCTGCACAGCAAACTGCCACAAATGGCAATATAATAATGACCAGATAATCTGTTTTAATGATGTTGCTTGAGGAACAGCTATTGGTCAGGACTCCAGCGAAAACTCCTCAAGTTGTATCATGGAATCTTTTATATCCACCAGATAAGGCAGACTAGGCCTTGGTTTAATGACTCATCAGAGAGGTGGCAACTCTGACATTGGAGCACTCCCTCTGTACTGCACAGATGTGCCAATTTTGATTTTGTGCTCAGGTCTCTGCAGCAGGACTTTAAATCTACAGCCTTCTGATTCAGAGCTGAGTGTGTGACCAACTGATCCATTGTTGACACCTCAAAGAAAAGGACTGCCTTATAACGAGTAAGCCAAAATATAGTAATGAGAATTTTCTGCACACTCCCTGAAAGCATTACAAATGCCCTAAATATTGCATAGGTGCTTCCAGGCCATTGAGAGTAAGCAACCTACTCACACCCTTCTCTTGCCGTGAAGCTCCCTCCAATTCCTGAGTTGAATCCTGCACCTTTGCCCTTTGGATGGGCATATTTTGCAAAGCCAAATCCAAGATAACTATTTGAGTAAAGATACAGAAGTGCAGTAACCTGACCCAAATTAATAGTACTTCTAACAAGTGTTGTAAGATGCCTATAAAGGATAGCAGCATATCATAATTAGAAGGAAAGTGTGTCATATGATCCAGCCTCAATTTCACTTTGGCCTATGAACAGAACACAGCGCACACAGCCCTGCTGCTGATGTCTGTAAGTTTTCTATCCACGTATATATGTTCTCATGTGCCTAGTATAAATAAATGAAACCACAGCATGTTTACACATGATTGGTGCCTTTATGTCATTATAAAAATGTGACAGCAGTGGTCAACCAGCATGACAGCAAGATTAAGTACAGGTAGGGCATGGTGAACAGCCTTAGATTGTGCTGCATAGCATGAGATGATCCTCAATGTTTTGGTCCGACTGCAATGAGTGTGCATCGTTGGAGAGGAAAACTTGGAAGACACAGTGAGTTAGTGCTCAAGTAAAGAGCTGATAAGCAGATGGATCCCTCATGGTGAGACTGCAGTGCAAAGCCTGTCAGTTCAGTGAGTTGGACAGCATGACAAGATGACCAGCACCAGGTTAGCCCAGTTGGGAAAGGCAAGTGACCAGGGTGTGGTTGCATCAATAGTGAGTGAGGGAGAGCCAAGCTAAACAAAAAAAACAAACAAAGCCATCATAAAAATTGGGCCAGAGAAGTTTGCAATTATGACCGGTGGCTTCAGGAGTTGCTGAACAATAAATTGAATAAAACAAGGAGGAAGTTCAAAGGATAAAGTACCTTTAAAATGTCCACAAAATTCCCATTTGAATTGGGATGCAGCTGATCTATTATCAAAATTCAGAATGTTTAAACAGCGTACAGAACTATGGTTTCTTGATTCAGATATGTCTGAAGCAGACAATCAAGACATAAACATTTGCCCAGCAATTAGGAATGAAACTCTTTTGAGTTATCAACAGTCACAGATTGCAACTCTTTCGAGTACAATCACAGTTCTTGGTTTCCGGGAGTGGGACATGAACCCACAACCCTCTGATTCAAAGGCGAGGGTGCTATGAACTGAAGGTGTACACCAGCTAAACATGTCAGGATTAACAGAAGAAGAGCTAAACAATCCCCAAAAGATATGGGCTATATTGGAAGACCAGTTCAGAATTGGGTTAAACTTCCATTTTCATTGGCTAGATGTCTTGTCATTTCAACAACAGCCTATAGAATCCATAGATCACTTCGTCAGCAGATGCAGAGAAAAGGAGTTGTGCTGTAATTTTTCAAATGCAGAGCTAGCAGTCAGAACTGTTGAGTTGGTGATCACCTTCACTCCCATGGAAGATTTCCAGAAAGATCTGCTGAAAAACCCAAAATGTATAGCATTGAAGAGTTACTTAAAGATGAACATAAGTACGAAGTTATAATCGCAGGCCGATGAGCTTACAGGTCCTAATTACCACCCCAATTGTCGACGCACTCACTAGAACACCTACATCAAACTAGACTTGTGGAAGATGTGACCTTCTACATACACCAAGGAAATGTCCAGCTTTCCAGCAATTCTGCAAGGCATGTGGCAGAAAGGGCTATTGGCAGTGGCAGTGAACTAGAGCAAAGGCTGATGCAGCTACAAAGAGCCATGAACTGATCCAAACAGACCGTACACAATGGGTACATTCAAGCTGTAAGAATAACCATCCGGGACACCATCAGAAGCAGCAACATGATGTGACTGACAAACCAAAAAATGACGATGATGTGCACAATGAGTCGAAGAGCAGTGAACACATATTTCACACTGTCAACCTCGTGGAAAACATAGATACCGTCACACCATCTGAAATATTTGCCAAGATTTGAAATAACTGTCCTAAAAAAGTTGGCCATAAGACCATAAGACGTAGGAGCAAAAGTAGACCATTCGGCCCATCGAGTCTGCTCTGCCATTCAATGAGGTCATGGCTGATCTGATAATACTCAACTCCACTTTCCTGCCTTTTCCCCATAACCCTTGATTCTCTTACTGATTAAAAATCTGTTTACCTCAGCCTCAAATATACTTAACCAGCTTCTGCAGCCCTCTGTGGTAATGAATTCCACAAATTAACAACCCTCAGAGAGAAGAAATTCCTCCTTATCTCTTTAATAAATGGGTAACCCCTTACTCTGAGATTATGCCCTCTGGTCCTAGACTCTCCCACAAGGGGAAACAATCTCTCAGCATCTACCCTGTCAAGCCCCCTGAGAATCTTAAATGTTTCAATAAGGTTGCCTCATTCTTCTAAACTCCAATGAGTACAGGCCCAATCTACTCAACCTCTCCTCATAATAAAATTCCTCCATACCCGGAATCAACCTAAGGAGCCTTCTCTGGACTGCCTCCAATGCCAATATTTCTTTCCTTAGATAAGGGGACCAAAACTGTTCACAGTATTTTAGGTGTGGTGTAACTAGTGCCTTGTATAGTTTCAGATATACTTCACTATTTTTATACTCCATTCCCTTTGAAATAAAGGCCAATATTCCATTTGCCTTCCCTATTACCTGTTGAACTTGTATGTTAGCTTTTTGGGATTCATGCACGAGGACTCCCAAATCCCTCTGTACTGCAGCCTTCTGCAGTCTTTCTCCATTTAAATAATATTCAGCTCCTCTATTCCTGCCAAAGTGCATAACCTTACATTTTCCCACATTATATTCCATTTGCCACTTTTTTGCCCATTCATTTCACCTGTTCACCTGTCTATATCCCTCTGTAGACTGTTGGCAGTTGTTTGTTATTAGCTAAGATTGACACAGGGCCAAGTGCCATCATACTATCCCTGCAAATTCTAAAAGACATGTATCTGCAGACATGGAAGGCCATGGTGAAACCTACTACTGCACAGCTTTCAGCATACAGTGTTTCACTTATTCCATGTGCAGGATCCATAGTCCTTGAGTACAAGTACAATCATTCCTCCTGGGTGCCACAGATGTTCTACATCATGGAAACTAAAGGTCCAGCAATCATAGATCAACTGGCATGCCTTGACCTCACACTAGTGACAGTCCATGGAATCAGTCAGACCTCACATGGCAGATCGAACTCAGAAACAACTCCTATCACCTCAGTTCTTAACGAACATCAAAATATCCAGAATGTTTTGACAAAATTGGCAGTTTCAAGGGAGCAGTAACATTAAACTTGCAGGATAATGCAAGTCTGTCAACTCATCCACCATGTAAGTGCAGCATCCACTTATAAGAAAAATTAAAGGTCAAACTAAACAAAATGGAGAAAGGTGGAATCATTAGAAGAGCACAAGAGCACAGTGATTGGTGCTGCTCAATTACGTGTGTCATAAAGAAGGACAGATCATTGAGAGTATGCTTCGATCCATGGTGTTTAAATGCAACTTTGAAACATTGTCCTTACAAAATACCCACATCAAAAGTGTTAAATCTGAGATTTGCAGGTGCAAAATTCTTCTCAAAGTTCGATGCCAAGCATGGCTACTGATCGGTGCTTCTCACAGAGAAGTCCCAAGAACTTACCACATTTCGTACCCCAATTGGATGATACTGTTTTCAATGACTTCCCTTCGGGCTATCTGTTTGCCAGGTTCTGTTTTAAGCTCACATGGATTGCATTACATGCACTGTGCAAGGATGTATCTGCATCATCAATGACATTGCTGTTGTGGGTAAAGCAAAGCATGAACATGACCACAATCTGCACTTGCAGCACACAGCGAAAGATCAGTGTTAAACAATCTGAAATGTGCCATCAATGTGCAACAGATCAATTTCTTCAGTTCTATTTATTCCAGTGCTGCCATACATCCTGATCCAAGTAAAATGGAGGATATTAAGGCCATGCCAACTCCTCAAGATAAGGATGATCTTTGAAAATGTCTAGGTCTGTTTAATTACTCGCCCCCATACATCCCCAATTTCGCTCAAAAATCATCATAAAGACCACCAATACATCTTCAATGCACTGAAACAATCAATATCAGAAGCATCAACATTGCAATTTTATGATCCTAGGGAGACAACTACCCTGGATTAGATGCCTCACAGTAAGGTCTGGGAGCATGCATACTACAAAAAGGCAAACCGATGGCATTTGCTTCAAAATCTCTGTCTGTAACTCAATCCAACTATTCCAACATCGAGTGGGAGACATTAGCTCTAGTGTTTGGAATCATACATTTTCATACCTATCTATTTGGCAAAAGATTTGTGGTCAAGACCCAACCACAAGCCACTGGAGATAATTTGGCGAAAACCATTGGCCAGTGCCCTGCCAAGATTGCGGCGTCTCTAGATAAAGATTCAAGGCTACAACTGTGAGATCAGGCACAAGCCAGGTAACTTGATGGTCACATCAGATACACTTAGCAGACTACCTAACCCAGTGAAAACAGGAGATATATCCTTGGATCTACAAGTTGACTTCATTGACATTGAACTTGAAGATGTTCTCCAAATTGATGAGGTACATTTTGCACAACTCAAATGTCAGTAGCTTCAAGAAGAAATTGTGAAAGATTCTACACTACAGAAGCTGTGGAAAACCATCTTTGATGGATGGCGTGATTGAATTCAGCATGTCCATGAACATGAGAGACCATTTTGACCTTACCAGAATGAGCTGGTCATCTCCCGGGGAGTCATTTTTTAAGGCAGGCAGGTCATCATACTGGAATCTTTGCGACCTGATAGTCTTCAACAACTTCACCACTCAGACGTTGGCATAGAACAGATGTGAAGACTCATAAGAGAGATAGTCTATTGGCCGGGTATGAACAATGACATTGAAGTCATGATCAAGAAGTGATAGGCATCCAAAATTGTATCCGACCTCTTTCATGCCTATGGCATAGACTTCATCATCATCTTTGACTACTTTGCCAAGTACCCCATTATTCGACAACTGCACAATAAGTCAAGCACAACTGTCTCACAGACACTCTAATTTCTATTTTCAGTTTATTTGGTGTGCCTGGAGAGATCATCACAGATAATGGTCCGCAATTTATTGGTAAGCCATTTCAGGATATGTGTGAAAAGTGGAATATCAATCACACTGCTTCTTCTCCTCATTACCCTAAATCTAATGGCCTAGCTGAATGAATGATTCACATAATGAACTCTATAATTCTCAAATGTAGACAGACCAAGCAAGATGTACACATCACAATGTTACGTCTGAGAGCAACACCTTTAAGTGCAACTATTCCATCACCAGCAGAGTTCATGTTCGGCAGGCCAGTGCTTACCAATTTATCTGCCCTAAACCATTCTACTCCCTCAGAAATTAGAAAGCAACTTTTAAAACTGTAAGAGGAGATGACCAACATGCACAATAAAAATGCAGGTACAACATTGCCAAGTTTACAGTTGGGACAACAAGTTCACATCCAGGATCCCACAGAACCAGTTGAGATAACAAGAATTTGTTCAGAACCAAGGTCCTATGAAGCCATTACACACAAAGGTGCAATTATGCAATGAGCATTTAGCATTGGTATCAGAAGATCTGGTATTTCCAATGGGCTTCTCGGGTTCTGATGTAAGCACTCTTTTCTTCCTAACAGGATATTAGAGAATCAAAGGCATGTCAAAGGCAATGCAAAACAAAAACAGAATTACCTGGAAAAACTCAGCAAGTCTGGCAGCATCGGCGGAGAAGAATCAGTCAACGTTTCGAGCCTCCATGGCCCTTCGGCAGAACTGCCGAAGGGCCATGGAGGCTCGAAACGTTGACTGATTTCTTCTCCGCCGATGCTGCCAGACTTGCTGAGTTTTTCCAGGTAATTCTGTTTTTGTTTTGTTTTGGATTTCCAGCATCCGCAGTAACTTTTAGCTTTTTGTTTTTATCAAAGGCAATGCAACCTGCTCACATCCCTTCTCCTGTCTGTGGAACTGCCTCCAATTTTGAATTGACACCTACAGCCTTGAATGGCAAATTGTTATGTGAGCTTGAACTATGAGAATGACTCTCCACAAGTACCAATTGCTTATTCTTCCTCTGCTGCTTTTAAATTCTTTCCAAGAGATGTATCAGCGGTGGCTGAGAGGGCAGCTATTGTTAGATCTCCATCTATGCTACTGTTGAATTGGTTGCCAGAGGCACATGTTAGCAACTTGGTAATAGATCTTCCTCCAATTGCCCTCCCAAGCCCTATCACTTTGCAGAGGTGTATATTCTGTGCTCAGTGCCTCTTTATGATGGTGCAGTAAGATTGCCACCTCTGTAGTGTAGGGATCATGGATCTGGACCTGCATTACACCATGGGCTGGATTTTATGTTGAGTAAGTGGGTGCTGTGAACAGATGCGGATACAAGTGTATCTTTCACTCCCGCCCAGTCCCATGGCCCCGCAGTGAATTAATGTTCAATGCCACATTAATTACTTGAAGTGAGAATCCCACCCCCATCTGGGTGAGAAAGACCCTCCTCCAAGAGTTGCTGGCTGATCAGATGTTGGCTGCTCTCCGACCCCAGCCGCACCACCAAGCAGCATTACCTACCGGGTTTCCAGCCCAGCCTCAGCCTGTCTACGGAAAATGGCGTGGAGGTGGGAAGTGGCCCTTTAGTGACATTAATTGGCCACTTAAGGGCCTCAATTGTCCCAAGGGCAGACGTACAGTCCAATGTCTCCCCTGCCACTCATAACATTGCAGTGGGGGCAAGGGCGGGTGTGTAGGGCCCAGAGTGGACAGCTAGATGCTGGGAAAGTCACCCAAGGCATTTTACAGACCTTCCGCCTCCAACCCCATCCACAATGGAGCATAAAACTCTGCCGCATGTTGTAGTTTCATATGTTGGATCTTCCAAAGTCACAGATTAATTTCTAAATTTATACCTATTTGGAGCCTCTCTGAGCCACTGATGGACGGCAATTTTTGTGATAGGACAAATAATAGGTACTACACAAGTGGCTTGGAATACCTTGTCTCTTATCACATCCCTGTGTGCATAACTTTATTTAAATTTAAGTGGGCTGAACTCGACTGACTTTGATTTTTTTTTAAGTAAGTTGGGACCTATTCAGATACGCCTTTAGAATTTAGCACTTATACCCATCTTCTGAACTCAGTTCCTGCCATTGAAACCCCCAGAAGAATTGATACAGACTGACTCTTCTGATGTACAATATTAGGTGGCCACTGTGATGCTGTAGATGTGCAGAATGGAAAGAATGATGCTTTTTAATGCTGGGCAGGAAAGAGTCAAGAAAATGGAGTGTTCATTTTTCACGCTACTTGAATGTGATTTCATTTAACTGAAAAAAGCTTACATTTTCAAAATTGACACCATTTGAATGGTTTGAGCATTTTTTAAATTTTACAAAGTAAAGGAATGGAATCATGAGGAAGAAGGAAGATGGCTGAGCACGTCCCAATAAACATAGGGTTACATTAATAATCATAGAGGTCTGTGGTTCAGACTATCAGCTACGCTTCACAAAAGCACCTGCCCTGAGGTACCTGGATATTTTGTTTCCTGCACGTACACCTGTGCCAAAGCAGCAGGCAAAACTACATTGTAGAGATCAATTGATCTGTTTAATTTTCATATCTCTTACCACTTAATCAACCATGAGTCAGATAATTGCTGGAAACCATTGTCCAGAGGAACAGGTTTGGGATCATGAGTTTGTTTTTAAGTGATGTGCAGCATTATGTTCATCAGAATGGGAAAGGGAAATAAAATGTAAAAAA
Organism: Cetorhinus maximus; assembly: GCF_964194155.1. Lineage (NCBI taxonomy): Eukaryota > Metazoa > Chordata > Chondrichthyes > Lamniformes > Cetorhinidae > Cetorhinus > Cetorhinus maximus. Next base: position 65,831,417 of record NC_135892.1, read on the forward strand.
TATTTAAAAGCACAAAATGTAAGAATGACCGAGAAGACAATAGTTTTCAAATTCCTTTCATACTGCCCTGTTGTTTTGTCAGTTTCTGCCAAACTACAAGCAATGCATTGACATTTCATCCAACTAATCCTGTGGACAACACAAAAAGGAATCCTAGTGCTCCAGCAAACAAATGGAAAGTGTCCGGTGGAGATGATCATCTTTTATAGGCCAACCATGATGTCATGGTTTGTCCTGTGATAAAGTAATTAGACGCTGAATGATAGAAATGAAATATTTACAAGACAGCTTTTGAAAGTATTCAAAATGTATGCATGTTTTAATGAAAGCCAAACAGATAAAGGGTAACATGCACTGCCTTTCTTCCAATTCTGATGATCTGAAGAGGATATTTCAATGGGTTCTACAAAAATGTTCCTTTAACAGAATAATGAATTAGTTTGAAGCATGAAACATGGAACCAGGGTATTGCCCATGGACCAATTGTTACATCATCAGTTGCTTGAGGAAACCAAAGAATTTATGTACTGTTTTTTTTAAAGGATTTATGGCAGCATACTGATACATCACAGCAGCAATGTCTTTAAGCAATAATGATCGAAAAGGTACTGTTTTAGTTTCAGTTTTTAAGTGTCATCTTGATGAAAGGTAGTGGGGAATGCAGAAGGAAGCTCAGGTAAAAGGCTGGGATCCAGTTTCCCAGCTGGGAACTGGGGAGCTTTATTTTGAAACGGAATCTCTATCCATCCCAATCATGCATCAGAAGTGGTGTTGCCAGGTGAGGGGTCTCCCAGGGCACAACATTTCTCAATCCCAGCTTGGGATCTTTCAGGTGGGCAGTACACTGGGTGAAAGGAGGCATACCAACTTCCCACCTGGCAGATATGGGGTCAACTTATAGGTTCAGCAGTGGGAATTGGCCTGATTTTTAAATTTCTTCAGTTCCCTTATAAATGTCTTCCATTAAGAACTCAGAAGGACATCTCAAAGATATTAAAGGGAAACTACAAAGGACATCTACCCTAATTCTTGACTCATAACAGTACCTGAAGACTCCTAGTGGATATGTTGTGAAACCAACCAGGGAACAGGGTATTTTAGATCTGGTAATGTGTAATCAGACAGGATCTTTTTTTATTTCATGGGGTGTGGGTCTCGCTAGCAAGGGCAGCATTTTTTGCCCATCCCTAATTGCCCTTGAGAGCAGTTAAGAGTCAACCACATTGCTGTGGTTCTGCCGTCACAGGTAGGCCAGACAAGGTTAGGATAGCAGGTTTCCTTCCCTAAAGGACATTAGTGAACCAGCTATGTTTTTACTTGATAATAGTTTCATGGTCACTATTACTGAAACAAGCTTTCAATTCCAGACCCTTCATTAATCAATTGAATTTAAATTCCATCAGCTGCCATAGTGGGATTTGACTATTAACCTGTACCTCTGGGTTATTAGTCCAATGACATTACCATTACACCATGAATTCATAGTAAAGGATTCTCTAGGGAAGAGTGAGCATAACATGGTAGAATTTCACATTTAGTTTGAGGGTGAGAGACTTAGGTTTGAAAAAATATTTTGTTTCTGTCTTCATGGTAGTAGACACAAAAAGCAACCCAAGAATAGTGGACATTCAAGAGGCAAAAAAGCAGAGAGGAACTTAAAATAATCACTATCACTAAAGGAAAAAGTATGAGGAAAACCAATGGGACTAAAGTGTAAGATTTTGATAATACTACTAATTTTTAGGGTCCATTGTTGGTCTGAAGTAACATCTATGGATTTTATTTGCAACCACTTTTTAAATGATTCAGTTTGAATTTTTGCTAATTGGGATACTTTACAAGGGTGGTAGCTGTTGCTTGTGATAAACTACGCTTAACGGATTTAGACTTTAAGTTGCCTGAAAGTCTGGGTTCAGCAGTTGTATGTTGCCTCACTTGCATTGTGGACAATCAAGAGTCTTTCTATCAGCTTTGAATAAATGGCTGAAAGGTAGCTTACTTAGGATGACACTATCTTTAAACAAAACCCACGCATTGATTTGATTGATTTTCCATATTTGTAGGGCACAACATCTGTATTCGGGGGAAATCTTTCTTTCTGATTTAAGGTTATGGTAGGGAATGATATTGGCATTTGTCCTTAATGGCATTAGTATCTGTGGTACTTAGGATGTGACATTGTTTGTAACTGTTCTGTATCTAAAGGAAATGTTCATTTGTTCACAATGGAATGTAAACTCTGGGGTCCAGGAAACAAGGGATAGATATTTGCCACCAGTTTACATGACTCTAGTTACAGAGGTGGGGTGCCACTAGATGACCTGCACCCTAAGCCAATGGAAGAGGTGGATTTGGACTATTAACAAATAAGGGATTCAAAAATAATGAGAAGTGGAGATAAAAGTTGGAAAATCAGACTCTTTGTTGGCACAGTTTTACCATGGCTTCTGTGGTATGATTCATCTAAGACAAAGTTCAACATCACTTCAGAGACGGAAGAGGAGAAAGACATTGCCTGTGCTGGCAATGCTCAAGGATGCTTAGGAACTTGAGGGATGAAAGACTTCCACGTTGTCTTCACTGTTTTTCGTTAAGTATATGTAACATCTTGCTTAATAAATTATACTTGATTCACATATACAGGTTATTCGTACGTTGTTAGGACACGCACAACTTGTGGCCCTAGTGTTAGAAATTAATAATTCAGAGCTTAGAGATTTTAATTAGAAGGGGTTTATATCTTGAAATCTTAAAATCTTACAAAAGGCTGACAAGTCCTTTGAACCTGATGGCCTGTATCTTAAGTGTTAAAATAAGTGGCTGCAAAGTTAGTGGATGCATTGGTTATAATCTTCCAAATATCCTATATTCTGGATAAGTCCAAGCTGATTGGAAAACTACAAATGTAACCCCCCCTATTCTTGAAAGGAAGGAGACAGAAAGTAGGAAACTATAGGCCAGTTAATCTAACATCTGTCATTGGGAATTTGCTAAAATCCATTCTTAAGAAAGTAGAAGCAGGACATTTAGAAAATCATAATACAATAAAGCAGAGTCAACATGGTGTTATGAAAGCGAAATTATGTTTGACAATTTTATTAGAGTTCCTTGAGGATATTACATACAGGTGGATAAAGGGGAACGAGTAAATGTAGTGTATTTGGATTTCCAAAAAAGCATATGTTAAGGTGCCACATAAGATATAAGCTTGTGGTGTTGGGAGTAATATGTTAGCATGGATAGAGGATTGGCTAACTAACAGAGAGCAGGATAAATGGGTCATTTTCAGGTTGGCAAATTATAACTAGTGGGGTGTCACAGTGCTGGGACCTCAACTATTTACAATCTATACTAATGACTTAGATGAAAGGGATATCTGCAAGGAGATATAGATAGGTTAAGTGAGTGGGCAGAAATTTGGCAGATGGAGTATAATGCGGGGAAATGTGAGATTGTTCCCTTTGGTAGGAAAAATAGAAAAGCAGAATATTATTTAATGGAGAGAGATTGCACAATGCTGTGATATGGAGGGAATCGCAAAATATTAGCATGCAAATGCAACAAGTAATTAGGAACACAAATAGAATGTTGGCCTTATTGCAAAGGGGATGGAGTATAAAAGTAGGGAAATCTTGCTACAACTGTGCAGGGCATTGGTGAGACCACATCTAGATTGCTGTGTACAGTTTTGGTCTCCTTATTTAAGGAGATATATACTTGCATTGAAGGAAGCTCAGAAATGTATCACTAGGTTGATCCCTTTGGCCTTTCCCCTCTTTTCTTAATGACAATGAAGTCTTAACAGAGAGTAAACTTGTAGAATAGAAGATACGTGTAATGTAAGATATGAATGTACGAGATAGCTCAGAACTTCTGAGCGTACAACAGAAGCGCTTCATGTGGCCCAAGCTGTGCGGTGGAATTGTACCAAAAGGGAGCAAAATCTTTGGTCTACAGTAACGGTCACAGGGTGCCTTGAAGGTGTTGCCAGTCTCCCAGAGGAGTTGTCTCTCTGCCAAAGCTACTCACATCAGGACATTTGCAGTTGGTCTTTCTGCCCCTTGAACACAACAGGTTATGACTTTTTACAGCTATTCAGCATCAATAATCCAAAGAGACTATCAGAAATAAGACACATTGCAGTCACAATACACTCCAAATACTAAAATCTCACTGGCGCACAGAGGGCAATGAGTTGATTGCATGTGTTTAAATCTTACAGCTGATTTCCCTTCTAATTTTATTTTTTTGCTGTGCGTGGCCAGTTCATTTGAAGGCGTGGTAGCTTTAAATTCTTTTGTGCAGCCTTGCATACGTGGTATCTTAAAGGGGATGACCTGTGAGTGGTTTTACTTCCAGGTTGTTGTGCAGCTGTGTATGCAGCTTACAGGGAATGTTCCCTTCACTGAATCTACCAGTTGCATATGCTAGGTTTTACCTAGCGGACTCTCCAATGGGCAGAACTTCTGCTCATCAGTGACAAAATGGCATCGGCTTCCTAATTGTACACAAGTTGCTTCACATTTATGAGACCCTCCACCTGCCTGTAGTAAGAGTTTCAGCCTGTGAATTGTACCCCAGTAAAATGATGGTGGGTGTGAAGAAAGGTGGATCAGGACAGTTTATTTTCTCTCCTGATTTCTACTGCCCATGGCCTGTTCCCACCCCACCGGCGGAGTTAAATTCTTCCTTTTATGCCCATGCTTGTGAAAAAATGTTGATCCATTTTATTGTGTTAGATGAGAACTCAAAGTTAATCAAACAGCATAAGTTGATAAGGAACAATGTGATGTGGAAAAATGAACACTTGTCTAGAGCTGTGCTCATAGCCTTTTGCTATGAATAGTTCATCTGGTGATAAAATGTAAAATTGTTTGAAAATAGAACAGGCCATTTTGAAGCAAAATGCATTCTGGTAATGCTGTGTTGGCATGAGGAAAAACAACTACTCCATAGGCAGGACTGTATATCTGCTTTTGACTCCTGTGACCATTTGTCATAGTCATACAGCTTGAGTGTGATCATGATGTTTTCCAGTCACATTTCCATTTTGATTTGCCTTCTGTGCACAGCTACACCCTGAGTTACGAAAGCAGACATTTCCACATCTTATTTTACATTTTATAATAAAGCATACAGGATGCTGGGGTTTATAAATAGGACATGGGGTACAAAAACAGGACATTTATGTTAAACCTGTATGAAACAATGGTTCAGCCTCTATTGGATTATTGTATCTACTTTTGGGCATCACACTTTAGGAAGAATGTGAAGGCATGAGAGAGACTACAATAAAGATTTATGAGAAGGGTTCCAGGGATGAGGGACTTCAGTTACATAGATAGATAGATTGGAGAAGCTGGGCATCTCCTTAGAGAAAAGAAGGTTGAGAGGAGATTTGATAGAGGTATTCAAAATCATGAGGGGTCTGGACAGAATAGACAGGGAGCAACTGTTCCCATTGGTGCAAGGATTGAGAACCAGAGGGTGTAGATTTAAGGTAATTGGCAAAAGCAGCAATGGAGACATGGGGAAAAGCTTTATCAAGCAGTGCTTGAGTGCCTAGGAACTACAATACACTTCCTGAGAGTATGGTGGAGGCAGGGTCAATTGAGGGATTCAAAAGGGAATTGGATTATTATCTGAAAAGGAAAAAAAATTAGGATTATAGAGAAGAGATGGGAGTGGCATGAGGTGAACTGCTCCTTCAGAGGGCGACCAGGGACACGACGGGACTTATGCCCTCCTTACGTGCTTTAACCATTCTATGATTCTATGATATTAATTTAGTGTTAGGACTAGAAGGTTTTATGAAACACGTGGGAAACTCAGAAGAAATTGGTGACAAAAAAGATTAAAATGTGCAACAGACCCTAGGGTTTGGCATATGGCTGTGGAAGCCAAAGTTAGTACTTTTAATTTAATGTTTTTTTTTAGTTTCCACCCCTCTTCTCCTGGAGATAATGACTGGTTCTTCCTCTAGAAGAAGTCCAAACTTCCTCTACCTTGGCCAAGTGTCTGTTATTCACATGGCAGTGGGGGCAGAAGCTTCATGGCAGTGGGGGCAGAAGTGAGGTACCATAGCTGAGCCTAGCAGGTCTGACAGCATCAGGTGAAGAAACGTACAGACTTGAAACATTAACTCTGTCCTTCTCTCCACAGATGCTGTCAGACTTGCTGAGTTTTCCCAGCATTTTTTGTTTTTGTTTCAGATTTCCAGCATCCACAGTATTTTACCTTTACCATAGCTGAGCCTGATCTGGTCCAGCCCCGATGTTCACACACATGCAGCTTCCAGGTGAGGGTTATTGGATAACAACCATAAGAAGGAACTGTGATATTTTTTCCTCTTCCTAACTTGGCCCTTGTTTGAAAGCTCTCTGTCACACTTGCTTTTCCTGAGATGAAGTCCTGAAACATTGCAGGCCTGTAATTCCTTTTTGATCCACAGAAGAATAGAGTCTGAAGGTTCAGGCAGATGATTATACTGCTGTTTATTGCTTGCAGTAGCAGGCTTCTCTTGTTCCAGTCCAGCCAATGAGCAATCTGTAGCAAAAACCTGGTTTAGTTCCTCAAACAGAGAGGTAAAGGCCAACCCAAATTCCTTGCCTACTGATGGTTCTTAGCTAGGGTCTTGTACCTTCACTGGTCTGGATCTATCTACCTTACTGCTCCAAAAATGTGCCATATTAAAGGTACTTATTCAAAATCTAGTTGCTGTCATATGATTATTCTCACAAATGGTTTCTGTCCATTGTCCTCACAAATGGTTTCTGACAGCTAGCCATTGTCAAACAATGGAGACCAAATTTTACCCATTCACATAGCATTGTGATAGAGTACGGTGTTTTCACACCGATTCTCTGGAATTCAACTCTGAAGCTGAAAATTCTGCAGGTAATATTGTGAAAACAATTTATTTACTTACTTAAAAAGGGGCAGCTATTAACCTCAGGAAAGGTCTGTTGCATTTTCCTGACTTCTCAAAGATATGTCCTGAAAGTTTGTTTGCATTTTAATGACTTTCCTGTATTGGCAGGAAAGAAAAGGTCACCTGATCTCTCAACTCCATTTAGTTTTAAAGTAGTGTCCATTCTCTACTTTGTTTTAAGGTAAAGTATCCATTTTGAATTTATGGTCCATTGAGTGTGACACCTTTGTTTTTTTGGCCAGAGAGGTAACTACCAGGAAATATACCAGATATGTTTCATTTTTCTCTCCTCAATCACAAATTCCAAAGGGAGGAGTACAGGAATTTCTAACTTAACCTTACTGAAAAGAGATGGGACTGGCAATGCAGTATCAACCACCAAAGGTCTTGTGATTTGCACCTTTCATGTTGCCAATGGGACAGGTGTACTTTCTGCATAAATGTGAAAATGGGAGGAAGAATATAGGTTTCCTAACATAAACAGTGACCTAACATTAAATAAAAATGTCACCTTTTACTGGACCACCCTGGCCTTCATCACAGCTGCAAGGTGGCACACCAAAATTCCTGGTCCTCCTTTGATCAGATATTCAGGAAGAACCATAAATGGTGTAAGCATCTGACCCCATTTCTGGAAATTAGGCGGGGGCTCATATTTGAGTCAGATTAGCAGCTGGAGTTCCATCCTGCCGCACATCAGTGGTGAGACAGACCTCAAGATTTTTGGGACCATTGAGACATGGGCCCCAAAATTCCTTGGACCACTTTACTAGTGTTGGTGCATCTGAACTGGTGTCACTGAGCTTATGACCTGACTGGGGTATCTGGCATAAGGTCAGTGTCATCTATGGACATATTTCTGATGGGGGCAAAGACCAAGGCCTCTATGGCGGGAAGGGGATGAAAGAAGTACAGGGGTTAGAAATGTGGAATATACAGCACTGGCTAGGCTCTAGGTGTGCTAGGCCTAATCCAACCCTGCAACTTCTGGGTTTGGTCATCTCCTTTACTAAGAGTTGTGACCTGGCAAATTAGCATTTCCAGGATTTTCAAGGCAAGGGTCCTGAATAGAAATATCAAATTTTTTCAGTCCAGGGGTCAAATCTTATTTTTTTTTGAGGACTGAGATTTCCTCAAGGGCTACTTTTTGGTTTCAAGAGCTCCTTTTTCATTCTCACCAACTGCTTTATTTGGTGATGCAGACACATAGTAACATTACCTTCTGTATATGTGTTGAATTTCTTTTAGGGTTTCCTTTTTTAGACAGATAAGGTAGCACAAGTACCAAAGACTGTATTTACGTATTATGAAATATTTTAATTCTGTCACGTCAGATGTGTGAGGTTTGCTACTGGTATCACTGGAGCCCAGTACAGTACTACGTGTTGCAATGGTCAAATTGTTGGCGACTAAACTGTCAGCAAAGTGGAAGGCCACCACTGAAAATAACCAAGAAAATGGCTCAGAATGACATGAGCACAAATAAATACCAATGGCTTAGATGGGAACTCCTGTCTAAGGACAAATGAGGTCGCCATTGGCAAAGGAGGAAGAGAGGCCTCCCAGGTCACCATCCAGTGAAATGCTCAAATATACAAGCTTGGTAATACCAAAAGAATAGGAACATGGAATGTATGAACAATGAACAGGAAAGGAAAGCTAGAGAACCTAAAGCAGGAAATGGGAAAGGAGAAATTAAATATCCTATGTATGTGAAGTATGATGGATAGGAAAAAACGACTTTATAAGTGATGGAAGGAAAAAAAGGAAGAGGATGAAAGTGAATATCAATGTTGGATGGCTTGAAATTTGAAGGAAGTTATTTGCAAATGAAAAGAAGGCACGGGATAGGGAGATATGGAAAGACTATTGTGAACCAAGGAGCTGTCTTTGGCAGCACACACATGATAATGATGATGATGATGAAATATTTCACTTGGAACTTATAAATAAGATATTTTTGTTAATTTATTATAAATAAATTTCCCACATTCTGTTTCCAAATGGAAGTCTGTACACAAATATAGAAACAGACGTAGGTAAACTGGCTGTCTGAACTATCCTTAATAAATTTCCCCAGCCAAACAGACCAGATGAAACTCTAATCAAGTTGTTACACTTAGGTTTAATAAAAAATGACTTTGAATTCAAGAATTATCTTCAAATCAAAGGTACAGCTATGGATAAGAAATTTGCCCCAGCCTCTGCAAACATAAATTACACATTAGGCAGAGAATGTATTTAAAAAGTGCCCCGGGTTCCCTATGTGTTACCACATATATTTGGATGACATATGGGGTATCTGGCCTCACACAGAAACAGAATTGCTAATGAGCAGCCTTCTAGAACCAATGCAGTCCCTGTGGTGTAGGTACATCCACAGTGCTGTTAGGGAGGGAGTTCCAGGGTTTTGACCCAGCAACAGTGAAGGAACGGCAACATAGTTCCAAGTCAGGATGGTGTGTGGCTTGGAGGGGAACTTCCAGGTGGTGATGTTCCCATGTGTCTGCTGCCCTTGTCCTTCAAGAATGGGAGCAGTTGTGGGTTTGAAAGGTGCTGTCTAAGGATCCTTGGTGAGTTCCTGCTGTCCAACTTGTAGATGGTACACACTGCTGCTACTCTGTGTCAGTGGTGGAGGGAGTGAATGTTTGTGGATGGGGTGCCAGTCAAGCGGGCTGCTTTGTCCTGGATAGTGTCAAGCTTCTTGAGTGTTTTGGAGCTGCACTCATCCAGGCAAGTGGAGAGTATTCCATCACACTCTTTGTAGATGGAACACAGGCTTTTGGGAGTCAGGAGGTGAGCTACTCGCTGCAGGATTCCTAGCCTCTTAACTGCTCTTGTAGCCATAGTATTTATGTGGTTAGTCCAGTTCATCTTTTGGTCAATGATAAACCCCAGGATGTTGATAGTGGGAGGTTCAGTGATGTTAATGCCATTGAATGTCAAGGGGCGATGGTTAGATCATTTCTTGTTGGAGATGGTCTTTGCCTGGCATTTGTGTGGCACGAATGTTACTTGCCATTTGTCAGCCCAAGCCTGGATATTGTTCAGGCCTTGCTGCATTTGGACATGGACTACTCCAGTATCTGAGGAGTCGTGAATGGTGTTGAACACCATGCAATCATCAGCGAACATCCCCACTTCTGACCTTATGATAGAAGGTCATTAATTGAAGCAGCTGAAGATGGTTGGGCACTGCCCTGAGGAACTGTTGCAGTGATGGCCTGGAACTGAGGTGATTGACCTCCAACAACCACAATAACCTTCCTTTGTGCTAGGTATGATTCCAGCCAGCAGAGAGATTTCCCCTTGATTCCCGTTGGCTCCAGTTTTGCTAGGGCTCCTTGATGTCACACTCGGTCAAATACTGTCTTGATGTCAAGGGCAGTCACTCTCACCTCACCTCTGGAGTTCAGCTCTTTTGTCCATGTTTGAACGAAGGCTGTAATGAGGTCAGGAGCTGAATGGCCCTGGCAGAACCCAAACTGAGCATCAGTGAGCAGGTTATTGCTAAGTAAGTGCCATTTGATAGCACCGTTGATTACCACTTTCATCACTTTGCTGATGATGGAGAGTAGACTGATTTGGTGGTAATTGGTCGGGTTGGGTTTGTCCTACTTTTTGTGCACAGGGCATACCAGGGCAATTTTCCACGAGGCCAGGTAGATGCCAGTGTTGTAGCTAAACTGGAAGGGCTTGGCTAGGGGCACAGCAAGTTCTGGAGCACAAGCCTTCAGCGCTATTGCTGGAATGTTTTCAGGGCCCATAGCCTTTGCAGTATCCAGTGCCTTTGGTCTTCTTGATGTCATGTGGAGTGAATCGAATTAGCTGAAGACTGGCATCTGCGATGCTGGGGTCCTCCGGAGGAGGCCGGATTAGACAAATTCATCAATATCCTCAATAATCATCACCCTCCATTAAATGTAAAGCCATGACACATAGGGAAAGTGTTAAAACACCACAGCATTTAAACTGGCAGAAGAAAACAACAGGCATAAGCTAGCAACAAAAGTTTTTTTCAAAATAACTGACAAACACTTCTCCACAAAAGAGGCCATCACCAGAAACATGCCTTCTGAAGGTGGATGAATCACCTAGACCAGATGGATTACACCCCAGAGTTCTGAAGGAGATAGCTGAAGAGATAGTGGAGGCGTTAGTGGTGATCTTTCAGGAATCACTGGAGTCGGGGAGGGTCCCAGAGGACTGGAAAATCGCTAATGTAACACCCCTGTTTAAGAAGGGAGTGAAGCAAAAGATGGGAAATTACAGGCCGATTAGCCTGACCTCGGTCGTTGGTAAAATTTTAGAGTCCATTATTAAGGATGAGATTTCAGAATACTTGGAGGTGCATGGTAAAATCGGGCAAAGTCAGCATGGTTTCATCAAGGGGAGGTCATGCCTGACAAATCTGTTAGAATTCTTTGAGGAGGTAACGAGCAGGTTAGACAAAGTAGAGCCAATGGGTGTTATCTACTTGGACTTCCAGAAGGCCTTTGACAAGGTGCCGCACAGGAGGCTGCTCAGTAAGATAAGAGCCCATGGTGTTAGCGGCAAGGTATTAGCATGGATAGAAGATTGGCTGTCTGGCAGGAGGCAGAGAGTGGGGATAAGGGGGTCCTTCTCAGAATGGCAGCCGGTGACTAGTGGAGTTCCGCAGGGGTCAGTGTTGGGACCACAACTTTTCACTTTATATATTAATGATCTAGATGAAGGAACTGAGGGCATCCTGGCTAAGTTTGCAGGTGATACAAAGATAGGTAGGGAGACAGGTAGTATTGAGGAGGCGGGGAGGCTGCAGAAGGATTTGGGCAGGTTAGGAGAATGGGCAAAGAAGTGGCAGATGGAATACAATGTGGGGAAATGTGAGGTCATGCACTTTGGTAGGAAGAATAAAGACATGGACTATTTTCTAAATGGGGAGAGAATTCAGGAATCTGGAGTGCAAAGGGACTTGGGAGTCCTAGTCCAGGATTCTCTTAAGGTTAACTTGCAGGTTGAGTCGGTAGTTAGGAAGGCAAATGCAATGTTGGCATTTATTTCGAGAGAACTAGAATATAAAAGCAGTGATGTGCTGCTGAGGCTTTATAAGGCTCTGGTCAGACCACATTTAGAATATTGAGCAATTTTGGGCCCCATATCTCAGGAAGGATGTGCTGGCCCTGGAGAGGGTCCAGAGGAGGTTCATGAGAACGATCCCAGGAATGAAAGGCTTAACATATGAGGAACGTTTGAGGACTCTGGGTATATACTTGATGGAGTTTAGAAGGATGAAGGGGGATCTGCTTGAAACTTACAGAATACTGAAAGGTCTGGATAGAGTGGACGTGGGGAAGATGTTTCCATTAGTAGGAGAGACTAGGACCCGAGGGCACAGCCTCAGAGTAAAGGGAAGACCTTTTAGAACAGAGATGAGGAGAAACTTCTTTAGCCAGAGAGTGGTGAATATATGGAATTCATTGCCACAGAAGGCTGTGGAGGCCAGGTCATTGAGTGTATTTAAGACCGAGATAGATAAGTTCTTGATTGGTAAGGGGATCAAAGGTTACGGGGGGAAGTGGGGAGAATGGTGTTGAGAAACTTATCAGCCATGATTGAATGGCGGAGCAGACTCGATGGGCCTAATGGCCTAATTTCTGCTCCTGTATCTAATGGTCTTCTGCGGTCTGGTGAGGTCACAGCTCTTTTGTTTTTACCACGCATACACAAAGCTAGAAGATTTCAACCAGATAGTTACTACCCTTTTTTATTGCATTAGGACAGAGGATGCACAGAACGATTCTTCAGACATATCAGGTTTAATTTTTTGAGAGAGCCAGTCAACCAACAATTGCTAAATAGGTTAGCACCAAGATCACTGTCAATTTTAAAATATCACATAATGACCAAAAAATTAATTAAAATGGTTAAAAATTATTAAAATTGAATGTCAATTCACTGAGACTATATAACCGAGCAACAGCTATTAAAAGAGGCTGAACCCTGCAGTCTCTCTCTCTCTCTCTCCCTCCCTCCCTGATCCTGCAGTCTCTCTCTCTCTATCTCTCTCCCTGACCCTGCAGTCTCTCTCTCTCTCTCTCTCCCTGACCCTGCAGTCTCTCTCTTTCTCTCTCACTCCCTCCCTGACCCTGCAGTCTCTCTCTCTCTCTCTCTCCCTGACCCTGCAGTCTCTCTCTCTCTCTCTCTCTCCCTCCCTGATCCTGCAGTCTCTCTCTCTCTCTCTCCCTCCCTGATCCTGCAGTCTCTCTCTCTCTCTCTCTCTCCCTGACCCTGCAGTCTCTCTCTCTCTCTCTCTCTCTCCCTGATCCTGCAGTCTCTCTCTCTCTCTTTCTCCCTGATCCTGCAGTCTCTATCTCTCTCTCTCTCTCCCTCACCCTGCAGTCTCTCTATCTCTCTCTCCCTGATCCTGCAGTCTCTCTCTCTCTCTCTCTCCCTGATCCTGCAGTCTCTCTCTCTCTCTCTCTCTCCCTGACCCTGCAGTCTCTCTCTCTCTCTCTCCCTGACCCTGCAGTCTCTCTCTCTCTCTCTCTCTCTCTCCCTGATCCTGCAGTCTCTCTCTCTCTCTCTCTCTCTCCCTGATCCTGCAGTCTCTCTCTCTCTCTCTCTCTCCCTGACCCTGCAGTCTCTCTCTCTCTCTCTCTCCCTGATCCTGCAGTCTCTCTCTCTCTCTCTCTCCCTCCCTGACCCTGCAGTCTCTCTCTCTCTCTCTCTCTCCCTGACCCTGCAGTCTCTCTCTCTCTCTCTCTCTGCCTCCCTGATCCTGCAGTCTCTCCCTCTCTCTCTCTCCCTGACCCTGCAGTCTCTCTCTCTCTCTCTCTCTCCCTGACCCTGCAGTCTCTCTCTTTCTCTCTCTCTCCCTCCCGGACCCTGTAGTCTCTCTCTCTCTCTCTCTCCCTGACCCTGCAGTCTCTCTCTCTCTCTCTCTCTCTCGCTCCCTGATCCTGCAGTCTCTCTCTCTCTCTCTCCCTCCCTGATCCTGCAGTCTCTCTCTCTCTCTCTCTCTCTCCCTGATCCTGCAGTCTCTCTCTCTCTCTCTCTCTCCCTCACCCTGCAGTCTCTCTCTCTCTCTCTCTCTCCCTGATCCTGCAGTCTCTCTCACTCTCTCTCTCTCTCTGATCCTGCAGTCTCTCTCTCTCTCTCTCTCTCTCTCCCTGATCCTGCAGTCTCTCTCTCTCTCTCTCTCCCTGATCCTGCAGTCTCTCTCTCTCTCTCTCTCCCTGATCCTGCAGTCTCTCTCTCTCTCTCTCTCCCTCCCTGACCCTGCAGTCTCTCTCTCTCTCTCCCTGATCCTGCAGTCTCTCTCTCTCTCTCTCTCTCTCCCTGACCCTGCAGTCTCTCTCTCTCTCTCTCTCTCCCTGACCCTGCAGTCTCTCTCTCTCTCTCTCTCTCTCCCTGACCCTGCAGTCTCTCTCTCTCTCTCTCTCTCTCCCTGATCCTGCAGTCTCTCTCTCTCTCTCTCTCTCTCCCTCTCCCTCCCTGATCCTGCAGTCTCTCTCTCTCTCTCTCTCTCTCTCCCTGACCCTGCAGTCTCTCTCTCTCTCTCTCTCTCCCTGATCCTGCAGTCTCTCTCTCTCTCTCTCTCCCTGACCCTGCTATCTCTCTCTCTCTCTCCCTCTCCCTCCCTGTACCTGCAGTCTCTCTCTCTCTCTCTCTCTCTCTCCCTGCCCCTGCAGTCTCTCTCTCTCTCTCTCTCTCTCCCTCCCTGACCCTGCAGTCTCTCTCTCTCTCTCTCTCTCTCCCTGACCCTGCAGTTTCTCTCTCTCTCTCTCTCTCTCCCTCCCTGAACCTGCAGTCTCTCTCTCTCTCTCTCTCTCCCTGACCCTGCAGTCTCTTTCTCTCGCTCTCTCTCCCTCCCTGACCCTGCAGTCTCTCTCTCTCTCTCTCTCCTCCCTCCCTGACCCTGCAGTCTCTCTCTCTCTCTCTCTCTCTCCCCTGATCCTGCAGTCTCTCTCTCTCTCTCTCTCTCTCTCCCTGACCCTGCAGTCTCTCTCTCTCTCTCTCTCTCTCCCTGACCCTGCAGTCTCTCTCTCTCTCTCTCTCTCTCTCTCCCTGACCCTGCAGTCTCTCTCTCTCTCGCTCTATCTCTCCCCTCCCTGACCCTGCAGTCTCTCTCTCTCTCTCTCTCTCTCCTGACCCTGCAGTCTCTCTCTCTCTCTCTCTACCTCCCTGATCCTGCAGTCTCTCTCTCTCTTTCTGTCTCTCTCCCTGATCCTGCAGTCTCTCTCTCTTTCTCTCTCTCTCTCCCTGACCCTGCAGTCTCTCTCTCTCTCTCTCTCTCCCTCCCTGACCCTGCAGTCTCTCTCTCTCTCTCTCCCTGATCCTGCAGTCTCTCTCTCTCTCTCTCTCTCTCTCTCCCTGATCCTGCAGTCTCTCTCTCTCTCTCTCTCTCTCTCCCTGACCCTGCAGTCTCTCTCTCTCTCTCTCTCTCTCCCTGATCCTGCAGTCTCTCTCTCTCTCTCTCTCTCTCCCTGACCCTGCGGTCTCTCTCTCTCTCTCTCTCTCCCTCCCTGACCCTGCAGTCTCTCTCTCTCTCTCTCTCTCTCTCCCTGATCCTGCAGTCTCTCTCTCTCTCTCTCTCCCTGATCCTGCAGTCCCTCTCTCTCTCTCTCTCTCTCCCTGACCCTGCAGTCTCTCTCTCTCTCTCTCCCTCCCTGACCCTGCAGTCTCTCTCTCTCTCTCTCCCTCTCCCTCCCTGACCCTGCAGTCTCTCTCTCTCTCTCTCTCTCTCTCCCTGACCCTGCAGTCTCTCTCTCTCTCTCCCTCTCCCTCCCTGATCCTGCAGTCTCTCTCTCTCTCTCTCTCTCTCCCTGACCCTGCAGTCTCTCTCTCTCTCTCTCTCTCCCTGATCCTGCAGTCTCTCTCTCTCTCTCTCTCCCTGACCCTGCTATCTCTCTCTCTCTCTCTCTCTCTCCCTCCCTGACCCTGCAGTCTCTCTCTCTCTCTCTCTCTCTCCCAGATCCTGCAGTCTCTCTCTCTCGCTCTCTCTCTCTCTCTCCCTGACCCTGCAGTCTCTCTCTCTCTCTCTCTCTCTCTCTCTCCCTGACCCTGCAGTCTCTCTCTCTCGCTCTCTCTCTCTCTCTCCCTGACCCTGCAGTCTCTCTCTCTCGCTCTCTCTCCCTCCCTGATCCTGCAGTCTCTCTCTCTCTCTCTCTCTCTCTCTCCCTGACCCTGCAGTCTCTCTCTCTCTCTCTCTCTCCCTGACCCTGCAGTCTCTCTCTCTCGCTCTCTCTCTCTCTCTCCCTGACCCTGCAGTCTCTCTCTCTCTCTCTCTCCCTGACCCTGCAGTCTCTCTCTCTCGCTCCCTCTCCCTCCCTGATCCTGCAGTCTCTCTCTCTCTCTCTCTCTCTCCCTGACCCTGCAGTCTCTCTCTCTCTCTCTCTCTCTCCCTGATCCTGCAGTCTCTCTCTCTCTCTCTCTCTCTCCCTGATCCTGCAGTCTCTCTCTCTCTCTCTCTCTCCCTGATCCTGCAGTCTCTCTCTCTCTCTCTCTCTCTCCCTGACCCTGCAGTCTCTCTCTCTCTTTCTCTCTCTCACTCCCTGACCCTGCAGTCTCTCTCTCTCTTTCTCTCTCTCTCTCCCTGACCCTGCAGTCTCTCTCTCTCTTTCTCTCTCTCTCTCCCTGACCCTGCAGTCTCTCGCTGTCTCTCTCTCCCTCCCTGACCCTGCAGTCTCTCTCTCTCTCTCTCTCTCTCTCCCTGACCCTGCAGTCTCTCTCTCTCTCTCTCTCCCTGACCCTGCAGTCTCTCTCTCTCTCTCTCTCTCTCCCTGACCCTGCAGTCTCTCTCTCTCTCTCTCTCTCTCTCTCCCTCCCTGACCCTGCAGTCTCTCTCTCTCTCTCTCTCTCCCTGATCCTGCAGTCTCTCTCTCTCTCTCTTTCTCTCTCCCTGACCCTGCAGTCTCTCTCTCTCTCTCTCTCTCCCTCCCTGACCCTGCAGTCTCTCTCTCTCTCTCTCTCTCCCTCCCTGAACCTGCAGTCTCTCTCTCCCTATCTCTCTCGCTCCCTCCCTGACCCTGCAGTCTCTCTCTCTCTCTCTCTCTCTCCCTGACCCTGCAGTCTCTCTCTCTCTCTCTCTCCCTCCCTGATCCTGCAGTCTCTCTCTCTCTCTCTCTCTCCCTCCCTGACCCTGCAGTCTCTCTCTCTCTCTCTCTCTCTCCCTCACCCTGCAGTCTCTCTCTCTCTCTCTCTCTCTCCTTGACCCTGCAGTCTCTCTCTCTCTCTCTCT